>NC_064641.1:139862580-141103830 GCF_023864345.2 Schistocerca serialis cubense
TAATGGTTTCCATGCCTTGCTGAGTTGAAAACCTGTGTCTCGGCTTATGAGATTGTCCGTTGCGTGAAATTCAATGGTCTCCTTAAAGATGCTGTCTCAGTAGAAGCTGGTAGGGGCCAGAATCTTGGTCTCTTCATATTTTGCGTTGTGTACAGTTTACAAGCAGTGTTCTGGCAATGCCGGTTTATTGGGCTGCCCTAGGCATGTGTGGCATTGGTGTTCTTTGCAGCAGTCTTCAACTTATCGTATTGCTTGACTGGTGTAGGATTTGCCGCAACCACATGAAATATTATATACGCCCGTGGACTAAATCCATCTTTCACTGTCCCCAGTAAGGTGCATATCTTGGATGGTGGCCAGAAGACCATGTCAGTTTTGTGTTGTTTTAGCAGTCTCCCAATTTTTGATGTCATGTTGCCTGCATACAATAGAAAGGCAAGGCCTGGTTCCTCATCTTTAGACTGTTCTGCATCTGGCTTTCTGCTGTGTTTCTGTCGTCTGAAGACTGTCCGTATCTGTTGCTCGCTGTACCCGTTCTTGTAGAACACATTTTACAGGTGTCTGAGGTTGTTTTTTTCAGATATCGAGTATACCCTGTGAACCAGTGTGTTGATCATCTTGTTGAGTTGTGCAGGATGGTGGCAACTCGAAGCACTTAAATATAAATCCGTATGTGTAGGCTTGCGGGTCATGCTATTACTCAGTGTGCCATTTGATCTCCGCTCTACAATTACATCAAGAAAGTGTTATTTCCCTTCCTTCTCGATTTCCATGGTGAACGGTATGTTGTCGTGGACAAAATTTAGATGTTCTAAAAAAGTCTGTAGATGATCAGGTCCATGGGGCCAGATGACAAACGTGTCATCCACCTATTGGAAAAAAAAAAAACGCTGGTTTCCGTTCGGCTGCTTGTAGTGCCTCCACTTCGAAACTCTCCATAAATAAGTTGACTACCACTGGTGAGAGAGGGCTCCCCATAGTCACACCATCAGTGTGCTCATAGTATTGGTCATTGAAGACGAAGTAGGTGGATGTAAGTACGTGCCTGGAAAGTTGTGTCAACTTGGGACCAAATTTCTCACTGATCAAATCTTCTGTTGGGACCTGTGTGAAAAGTGACATGACATCAAAGCTGACCATGATGTCTGTTTCTCCTAGGGACAGCTCCTTAAGACGATGAATGAAGTCCGTTGAGTTCCAAATATGGTCTTCACACTTTGCCACATATGGTCCGAGCAGGCCTGCCAGGTGTTGTGCAAGAGGGTTCGTGGGCACCCCTAAGTTGCTGACAGTGGGATGCATCCCTTCCTTATGTGTGTTAGGGAGGCCATATATTCTCAGAGCTACTGTGGTGCACTGTTGAAGTCTCTTGATATCCTTCTCCCTAATTGCGCCATTTTTCATTAGGGTAGCAGTGCTTAGTTGTATCCTGTTGGCCGGGTTCGTCTAGATCTTTCAGTATGCCAGGTTTTTAGGCAATTGAAGCATCTTCTGTTCATAGTCCTGTCTGTTCAGAACGACTGTGGTGTTTCCTTTGTCAGTAAACCGGGTTGTTAAGTAATTTAAGCATCTTCTGTTCATAGTCCTGTCTGTTAAGAACGACTGTGGTATTTCCTTTGTCAGCGGACAGGACGACGGTCTCTTTGTCTTCTCTGAGGGCCCGAATTTTGCACTGACACCAGCTCACCTCCCCTCCACTGAGATAATTTCTGCAGTGGAACAGGCGGTCCAGGTATTAACTGAGGACAAGGCTGAAGAAGTCAGGAGGGAAACTATGTCGGCTTCTCTCCAAGGCAAAATCGACTACCAGCAACGTCTCACTGGAAGAAAGAGTGGCACTTCAGGCCTGGCAAGCCTGCTCAGACCATATGTGGGAAAGTGCGAACACTATATTCGGAACTCAACAGACTTCAGTCGTCATCTTAAGCTGACCCTACGAGAAACAGACATCATGCTGAACTTTGATGTCATGTCACTTTTCACACAGGTCCTGCTAGAAGATTTGATCCACCTTATAAGCGAGAAATTTGGTCCTGAGATGACACAACTTTTCAGCCACGTACTTACATCCACCTACTCCATCTTCAACGGCCAATACTACAAGCACACTGACGATGTGGCTATGGGGAGCCCTCTCTCACCAGTAGTAGCCAACTTATTTATGGAGAGTTTTGAAGAGGAGGCACTACAAGCGACTGAATGGAAACCAGTGTGTTTTTTCTGATACATGGATGGCACGTTTGCCATCTGGCCCCATAGACCTGATCATCTACAGACGTTTTTAGAACATCTAAATTCCGTCCACGACAACATACGGTTCACTGTGGAAATTGAGAAGGAAGGTAAATTATCCTTTCTTGATGTACTTGTAGAGTGGAGATCAAATGGCATACTGGTTCATAGCGTGTACTGCAAGCCTACACATATGGACTTATATTTACATGCCTCGAGTTGCCACAATCCTGCACAACTCAATGGGAGGCTCAACACACTGGTTCACAGGGTATACTCGGTATCCGACAAACAAAATTGCACAAAGAACTCAAACACCTAAAATGTGTTCCGCAAGAACGAGCACAGCAATTGACATATACAGACAGCCCTCAGTCGACAGAAACACAGCAGAAACCCAGATGCAGAACAGTCTAGAGATGAGGAACTAGGCCTTGCCTTTCTACTGTATGCAGGCAACATGACATCAAAAATTGGGAGACTGCTAAAACAACACAAAATTGCCACGGTCTTCTGGCCACTGTCCAAGATACGCACCTTACTGGGGACAGTGAAAGATGGATTTGGCCTCTAGAAAGCAGGCATATATAATATTCCATGTGGTTGCGGCAAATCCTACATTGGTCAAACAATCCGAATAGTCAAAGACTGCTGCAAAGAACACCAACACCATACGCGCCCAACAAGTCGGCACTGGTAGAACACTGCTTGGAAACTGGACACAACATGAAATATGAAGAGACCAAGATTCTTACTCCTACCAGCTTCTACGGAGATAGCATCTTCAAGGAGGCCATTGAAATTTGTGTAACGGACAATCTCATAAACAAGACACAGGTTTCCAACTCAGCAAGCATGAAAACCATTATTTAGCTTCATCAAGGAGTCACACCTCAAGCAGACAGAAGATCCTTCCACAATGGCTGCCGGGGGCACTCCATGGGATTCTGCATCTTCCACCACCTGGTGCGATGCCGGGGACGTCGCCTGCAAACAGATTGTTGGCGGCCTCAATCGAAGTGTCAGCACTCGCAATTGGAATGTCAGCAGCCGCAATCAGACCATCGGTGCAGGGAATTGAAGCCCGACTGATGGACATAAATAACACCGACAATGAGAAGACAGACCATTCCATCAGAACCACCTGATGACGGGGGAAAGGTTATTGCCAAAATATCGTGGGACTTCAACAATAGTATCTGGCTGGACACCCGAGAGCCCTGGAAAAACTACTTTGTGATTGATACTACAGTGAGTCAGATGATAGGAACCAACCACCAGCCAATTGCAATACTTTCTCCAATGTTATATGCTCCTGTGTTGCCTGTTTTGTATGTATATGCAGGACCTTGTGAAGCATGGCTGGCTGCATGCTGGTAACACTGCACCTCACCACTGCAGTGCGTTAATCACAAAGTAATTTAAATCGAAGCATAGAGTATAATGAAGAAGCCACTTGTGGCAAGTTTTGTATGGCTTTTCCACAATAAGAGTCATTTGTTTGTCTCCTTGGAAATGTGTTAACCGCTCTGGGACCACTCTGTTTGGCATAGAGATTGTCACAGAAGGTGAAAACAACCAGGAGGTGAAAAGAGCAAAGCATATTTAAATTGGTGAGGAAAGATGATCTATAAAGCAATGCAACCTCTCACTTTCACTTCTTCTTTTGCTTCAACTCTCAAAAAGCCATTGCCGCTCTACAGATGGGAGGTTAGTAGTGCTAGCAGTGATACTTGTGTTTGTAACTGTAGTTGCAGTGGTGGTGTTACTATGAAGCCTATAGCACCCCCACCCCACCCCACCCCACCCCTCCCCTCCAGAACATCAGAAGAGGCCATGGTTATTAACATTGTAGAGCTTCCAAACCTCAGCAAGCAGACTCTAGTAAACAGGCCAGTGTCGGACACTGTAAATCTCGTTCTGTCTGACAATTCTAATGATTCTGCTTTAGAGACAGTGGGCCTAAGACTACAACTGTCATTGGATTCCTGCTCCGGTGGAGGGACAGGATGAAAGAAAAATGACTCCCATACTACAGTGGAATACCAATGGGTTAAGGAGGCATGAGGAGGAACTGAAACTCATAGCACAGTAATGTCCCCCATATTTTATACTTACTGATTTCCCTGTGTAACAAGGCTATAGCCTCCATTGCTAGGTTGAATTGACTGGGGAAAGGGCCATGAGCAGGGGAGCTGAGTTTTTTCAACAATACACACCACTCCTCTGGTCTATCCTTGGTTACAGGTCTGTAAGCAGTTGCAGTTGAAATTTATGTGGATCAAAGAATCACTATATGCTCTCTTTTTTTTGCCACCAAAAGAGGTTATAATTTCTTAGGCTCTCGCAGATCTTATAGAACAACTCATTCAAACATTCCTCCTCCTGGAGACTTCAGTGCCCATATGGTGCTCAAACTGCATTTGCCCCAGGAGTCAAGTTTTAGAGAGCCTTAAGATGTCTCATGAGCTGTTCATCCTCAAAATGGGCAACCCTCTTCATTTCATCACTACTACAGGGTCATCCTCAGCCATAGACCTCTGCTCTCTAGCCCTTGCAGATTCTGCTCAGTGAAGTTACTGATGACCTTCATTCCAGTAACCACTTCCCACCCTGGATCCACATATCAGTTGGAGCAATCCTAGACAGGATGCTACCAAGATGGATGATCAGCAGAGCAAATTGGCCCATGTTTTAACACCAAGCCAGCATTCAGGAATGGGTTGATCACATCGCACAGATGATTCATCATGCTGCTGACCTATCCATCCCAAAGTCGCTTCTTAGTGGTGGACCGATGGGTACCACTCAGCAGTCTGGCGCATGCATGTGGCTCTAGAGCAGTTTATGTGCCACTCAACAGCACAAAACCTCACAGCCTTTCAGGCAGTGAGAGCCAGAGCATGACACACAATCGAGAAGAACAAGAAAAGATTATAGCTACCACTCTGGACTCTTATTAGCCACTTCATTTGTTTTACAGAAATATGGGAAGTCATCACGAGGATTTCTGATAAATGCAATCACTTTCCTGTAGTAGCAGTGCTGAAGCAGTGGTGTCTCCAGACAACTTTGGAGCCACGCTTCCAGATAATGGCAGAGCATTTTGCAGTGTGTACTGCCACTGCCAAACAGGATCTGATATTCTGCCACTACTGTGTGACCAAGGAGAGGCGTGAGTTGGACGCAGGATCAATTCTGAGTCCCCTTCTTCCATACAGGAATGGATTTGGCACTGTCTGAGGCTCCAATACAGCATGCTGCAAAATTTCCAAAGAGTGTCAAAGGAAGTCCTTATTATTTGATATGGTAGGCAGGACAATTTCCCAACTTGTGCAGAGAGGCAACTTTTATCCCTCTTCTCAAACCATGAAAGGACTGAAAGTGTCTAGTATTACAGGAGTGTCACCTTAAGAAGATGTGTAGGAAAGATCTTAGTACGAATGATCAACTGTCATTTTGTCTGGATATTAGAAGCTGCTTAGCTGCTCTCATCATGGTTTCAGGAGGTCGACAACCTGATCCAGCTAGAGGCGGCTGTCCATCATATTTTCCTATGTAGACAATATTGCACAAGGATATTTTTTGAGGTCATTAAGGCATAAAACACTACTTGTAGGTACTATATTCTAGGACAGCTCCACCAATGTGGTTTTCATGGCCATCTACATCTATTAATTTGGTCCTCATTGTCAAACTGCTTTTTTATGTACCAAGTTTCTATCCCTCATTTTTGACTCAAAACTGATTGACTCAACTATGGGTGCAGTGTACACATCAACGAGATGTTCTTACCTGAAAATCATTCACGCTATCTACTGTGAGGGTATCAGGCTGGCCACTGGTGTTCACCGGACCAGCCTCGTACCCAGTCTTTGTGCTGAGCCTGGGTAACTGGGGGTGACTTGATCTGGGACAACTACAGACTAATTCTAGCATTTATAACTGTCCCATCTACAAAAAATTAATACAATGGTCCGATTTTAATGAGTGACATTCCTCCATCAGAACTACCAGACATGTAAATGCGCATTAGTAGATGTTGGGAAACAGCACTGTAGAATGAAAGTTTTAGTGTTGGCTGTTGCATAAACTAAAAGATAATCACAATACACATCTGGATTATTTGATGAGAATCATGGCTCACCTCACAAACTAATATATTTTGGGGTATGATTCCTGATTCTGGAAGAGCTCTGGCTTAAAAGGTTTTAGAGAAGATATTAATTTGTAGATTGTAAATAAGTGTGGTATATTTCAAAGTTCATTGTAACCAACAATTATATTGAGTCCTGTTACAGAGAGTCACTTTCTAATAAATACCAATTTCAGAATATATAACATCATAGAATTTATAAAAATTGTCATTCTCCTTCATTTCAATATTCACAGTTACCAGTTCACAAAATAAAACTTTTCCCTTCTGCTTGAAAATTAGTCCAACATCTGATTTTTTGTAACTGTCCTCTCCTCATTGCTCACTCGTAAGTATTACCTCTAAAACTAGCTCTTTGATGCTGTATGCCAGTGATATGTTTTCCCTGGAAGCATGAGTTAACATTTATCAAGAAAATATTTAGGACAGATTTCAGGTAATTATTCCCACACAATACATCAGTCCCAGAGGCTCCGTTTGTAATTTCTGAAAAAACACAGCTGAAGAATAGATTGTATCATAGATACTGTTAATCAAAATATGTATCATAATCAACTATTGAACAGAAGTCCCTGAAGTATAGATTAATTATAGGTTGGAACTGACCACCACACACACTACTACAGAAGCCCAGTGTAATTTTAGATTTGCTGCAATACAGGACCCCTACCTTTGTTTCTAATAAAACAATGGAAAATCTAATAACGACAGCAATATGAAAAAGATAGATTGCTACTCACTATATAGCAGAGATGCTGAGTTGTAGATAGGCACAACAAAAAGACTGTTAAACAATAAGCTTTCTGCCAAAGTCTCTGGTTGCTGACCACAGTCTCTGGCTGCTGAAACTGTAACGACCTTTCTGCCTCCCACAACTCCATTAATTAAGAAACAGATCATCCATTGACTGATTTCAGGAAGTGGGTAATGTCGGGTATGATGAAAAACAGAACATGAACAGTATGATTTATTGTCGGAAGCATGACTCATAGTAAACACACTTGAATATGCACAATCAATTCAGAGTTCATGTGCACTATACAACATGAATCTTTTTTCACAAACTCTCAAATGAACAAACATGATATGAACAATCATATTACAAATGAACTAGCAACTTCAATGGAATAGTGCCTGCCTACACATATTCTCTACCTGACTGCTCGGCTTGACCCACTCCATTTGACTCTGCCTGCTGACTGCAGCCTGCTAGCAATTGCTTGTGCACAGCAACAACAGTCAGACTTTATTCAAAACATTGTCAGAGGCAGCAGTTACTTTACCAGAGGTAGCTGCAGCATAGTCACTGTGATAAAGCAGTTTGATAAATTTGCTCTAAAATGTTATAAATAATAGTAAATATGGCAACATGTGATGATATGGGTTCCTCTGATCTTGTACTGCTGATGTTAGTCAATAAATTTAAATTTCTAAATGAGGTAATATACAGGAATGGCTGTGATGGGAACTTAGCACAACAAATATGGAAGTATCTGCTAGTAATCTTTTGGGTATAAGGTTGTGGTCCACAAAACCCTTCTGTTCCTAACACTTTGTCCAGAACTGTGCTGGACATCTTCAGAGACATTGCTCCTCCGTTGAGTCTTGCCGACTGAGCAATTGCACTCAACTTCGTAGGTTGCACATGATGGTATAACATGCTTAATAAGTTGTACAGTTTCCATTTGAAGAGTCCATTGGTCTTTATCATTGTGATTCACATGTTGATGGCAAATTATGCTTGGGACCTGAAGGTAATGCTTTTCGGTGGCTTCAGTTATCATTAGTTAAGTAATTTTTGAATATGTCAGTTGCAAAAAAGTCTCTCTGGTGCAATTTGCTGCAGAAATCAGCCAAGTTTTGTAGATTACCATGATATTACATTCCTTAAAGATTTTTCTAGGCAGTTAGTAACATCCGTATTGAAAGGCAGGATACTTTCAGTTTCACATGTGCTTGTTCATCATTATGATTTCTGCACAGTAGTCTTAATGCTCTTTTTACCTCAGCAGATGAATAACCATTCTTGAGCAGAGCAGTGGGGTGTGATGTTTTAATTCTGTACCATGCAGTTCTGGTTTGCAGATGTTGCTTGCCTTATATATCATTGTTTTTATGGTGACTCCCTTTTGTTGTGAATGGTGGTTTGAATTTTGGTATAGGTAACAGTCTATGCGTGTACATTTTCAGTAAATCATGTGGCCTAAGCTACCATCTTCTTTCTGGAAAACTAACACGTTGAGAAAATTTAATTTTCCACGTACCCCCTCCTCCTCCTCCTCCTCTATGGTAACCTGAAACATCAGGTTGTGATGAAGCAAGCTGGGATACTTTTACTTCCCATCTTGTTTTGTCATCTGCCTTCTTAAAATTCATTTTTTCACTTTTAACTAATTAACATTAACATATGTGAATATAATCCTCATTTCCATAAAAGAGAAAGGTTTACCCTCAGTTTTAAAGAATATAAAAACAGATCTAATTTTCTGCTTAGTTTTATGTATGTAATTGACGTTCTAATTTATTGTGATTATTACTAGTTAGTATCTTCTGTTATAGGGTGATATCAGTAACCGTTTTGTAACTTAAATTCTATTGTTGACGTTTAAACAAATATAAATTCTATAATAATTATAAACATTTGGAAGATAAAACACTAGCATCCTTTAAGTATTTATTTGGCTCTACTCAAAAACATGTTAGCAAAGCCAGTCCTTCATTAATTCCAACGTAATTAACAGTTTTGTCAAAAGTATTGTTTGCATGACTATATTTGTTAATTTCATTATTTAAACAAATAATTCAGCCTAACTCTTGCAGTGGAAGAAACTATTAAAAAGACGGAATTTTTGGATGTATTCAGTTAATTTAATGAAGTAAGTTTTAATTGTAATTTCTGTAAATTTCACTTCAAACGTTGTGCAGTATCAGTACCTATTATTGTGAGGATATATAGGGGCCCGATGTTTGGTCACGAGACAGTCAGTCCATGGCCGGGCTTCAGACAATGAACTTGTGTTGGTTAGAAGGACAACAATGCATCAACTTAATTGTGGAATAAGTATTAAACAATCAGGCTGTGTGTAGAAACAGTGACAGTGTCTGCTCCATACGTACCTTTCTATTCTTCAAGAACTGTGAACTTTTTGGTTTGGCTTTTACTGCTCGTAGATGTTCAACAGTAAACTATTGTAGCAGTATGTGGATGGATCACCTACTAAATATTAATGAGGCTTGTAGGAAGTTAAAACGATAGTGCACTGGTCACATATAACTGTGTCTTGTTGGGGGGGTTGTGAAAAGTGAAAGTAAAAGACAGCAAAACGCAAATGTGCACCTGTCGGCTACATTATCTACAGTAGTCAGTGTCAGAATCCACAGCCCATTTTTCAGCCAGTGTAGCAATACAGTACATCAGCACTGAGGACAACAAACAAGGAAATAAATAAAGCAGGCGGAATCGCTACAGGGTTAATCCCATTGAGATGTTATGAAAATGACCTAGTTCCTATCTGCCATGCCTAAAAGAAAAAAAATACCATTGGTGGATAGAGCAATACATCACTCAAGAATTGTTTATTGTCTGCTGTGGGAAAAAGAGTGTTAAGACCACTGAGCAGAAATCATAATGAAATGATGCACAAACACCTGTGAAACTGAAATTTTTGCTGCCGTTCATTAAAGACATTACTAACCACATAGGAAAAATCTTGAAAAACTGGAACATCATGGTAATCTATAAACCCACTTAGAGGATACAAGATTACCTAAAATCAGCAAAGGATGCTCGTCAGCTGCTGCAAAAAGTAGGAATTTGTAGGATTCCATGTAGGATGGGTATTACAGAAAGAAATTTCAAAAACAACTAGAACAGCTCAAGGACAATTGCACAAGAGAGGAGACTGACAGATCAGCTGTTGCAGAACATGCTTTGCAGCCAGGAGACCACCACATTCACTTTGATAGGACTCAAGTATGGCAGCCACAAGCGGATACTATGAAAAGCTATACAGAGAAGCCATAGGCATTGTAAAATGCCCCAGTAATTTCAGTAGGAAGGAGGAGGATGTCAAATTTAATGACATCTGGATACTGGTGGTGAAGAAGTGTGTGCTAGTCTTCCACCATGTGGTGATAGCAACAGCGGATGACGGTAGTCGACAACAGCCAACTGCGGAAGTACACATAAATGGAATAATGCTGCTCCAGTTAGTAGCAAGCCACAGTATGAATCAGACACTTAAACAAGCTATGCTCCACATTGAAAATGTCCCCCACAGATGGAGACAAAATGTTGGGTTTAAGTGTGAAATCCACCCAACCACAGCACAATAACCTGGAACATTTTGGTGAGTGTGACATTTCTGGCCATGAAAGTTTTCATTTTTAGAGTAACTATAGTAATCTACATCTGAACCTCCTCTTACTGTAGTCAGCCTTCGGTCACCTACAGTTTTTACTACATGTCCTTCCTTCCATTACCAAATTGACAATTCCTTTTTGCCTCTGGATTTCATAAAGTGAAGAAAGGCATGTAAAATTGTCAGGTACATAGATAAGAAAGTCAAATATGTTTCAAAGAGTAACTATTCCATTCATTTACTGTTCACCCTGTGGTGACATGGATACTTCCATTGCAAAATTAATCCAAGTATTGGACATGGTTACTAATCATAAGGGCAAAATTGTCATTTTTGGAGATTTGAACCTCAAGGTAATGGGCCCACATGGGTTCCGCAACACATTCTCGAACATTATGTACAACTGTAGAATATTGCCAAGGACTGCCACTGCCCCAAGGCAAGCCAATGATTCAGCATCAGTCACTGACCATATAATGACAGACACAGTGAAAGAAAGTTGTGATATTGTTCTAGATAATGTTGGCCTTTCAGATAAATCCAGTCAACTCTTAAAATTAAATATAGCTGTAGAAAAAAACAAAAAAATTAAATATAGCTGTAGAAAAAACAAAACTAACATATTCACATACAGAAGGGTTTGTTTGGCACACAATAAAACATGGGAAGAAGTGTGCGTGGAAACTATCAGAAATGATAAGTTTTCAAAATTCCTAACAGTATTTAGATTCAGATTGGAAAAAGTGTTTCCAAAAGTAATAGTAGTCATTAAAACAGAAAATGAAAGTGACTGGATGACCAAAATGATGAGGATGTCCTCCACGACTGACAGGCACATCAGCAGCATAAAAAAGCAACCAAAATGATCCTGCATTTCTAAACCACTGCTACACATACAAAAATGTATATAGAAAAACATTACTAGCATCAAAAAGTCCCAAAAGTATAAATTTATGGAAAAGATAGAAAATGAAATCAGAGCAGTCTGGAATGAACTCCACCATGTGGGAAACAAATAGGAAAAAAAGTTGTCACAATGGTACCATGAAAAAAGACTAGTGAACTTTGCAAATCTGTATCAATACATGACTTAAAAGCGAATTAGTACTTCAGCAACATAGCGTCAACAGAAGAAAACCCAGCCTGTACAAACACTGAACTACATGCCAAACACAATGGTATTGTGACCCACCTCTGTGCAAGAACAAAACAATGTTGTACACAAACTATAAATATAACCCCAGCAGATATAGACAAAGCACCTTCGTGCTTACCGAAGAACTGCTTAAGCAGAATCAAAGAGCCTTTACTGCACATGATGTATGAATCTTTCATCACATATTGCTTCCCAGGGATACAAAGCATGCAAAATTTCTGGCTTTCCTTAATAAAGGTGACCCAGAAAATTATAGGCCCATCTCATTATTTTCTGAAGTAATAGAACTATAACAAAAGATAGACTCATCAGGTTGTGTTACTTAATAATGTACAATATTCTGTGTAAAGACCAGTTTGGATTTGATTTATTGATCCATTTTCATCTACAGCTGCACATTGTGCAAGAGAAATTTGGATTTTTATGTTAATATTAACAATTTTATATATAATTATACTTTTCTACATAATAACACGCATTAATATATCTATTAATGATGAATACTTAAACAAATGTTGTTATGCTATGTACAGAGAGATAATAAACAAATGTTCTGTAAGAGACTACATTGGGTTAACATGCAAAACCTTATTTTTTGTAGATCTTCATTTACTGTGTAAAAGCATGATCAACCAAGTGTGATTTAAATTTAGATTTGAATTGACCATTGTTCTGTATGTGTTTAATGGTATCTGGTAAGGCATTGCATTGTTTGATACTAGGGTGGGATGTGTTGCCCCTTTGAAAATGTACATCCAAATTTTGTCTTGTATAATAGCTGTGTATTGTGTGATTCAGGTTTGGTTAACTTAATTTACAAATTTTCTAGAACCAGTAGTCAAACAGGATCATGTAACAGGCATCTTCCTTGATTTTATCAAAACCTTTGCCACTGCAGGACACAAAATACTGCTAAATGAACTAGATATAGTAGGATAAGGTGTGGGAATTCTGCTGGGTTGTAGCCCAAGGAAAACACACTTAATACTCTAAGACTTGATATATTTTGTATTGGTAAGTACAAACATCCACATTACAGCAAGCCCTTGTATGGGCCTGAATGTGGTGGGATGAGTGGGGCCCGAATGGTGTTGTCGTGGGAAAAAAAAAAATAAATAAATAAATTTAAAAAAAAGTAATAATATTAACATAGAAGGAGATCAGAGGGCACGTAGTAGTGGGTGGGAGTGTGGAAGGGCCTCGGTCCAAAGACTGTCATGACACCACAGTGCTGTCTTGAAAGTGCAATGCCACCATTCTACCAATCCGTTTCCTTGGGGGTGGTGTGCTGTCGTGCAACATTCATTTGTACCAGACAGCTGGCAGAATTTGGCGAAGAGTGCTGATTAAAATTTTCAGCGCTGGTCAGTAGTGAGGGTAGTGGGGCAACATAAGCAGGAAATACAGGAAGAAACAAAAATCTTAGCTGCAGTTTCAGCGGTTATATTGGTGAGAGGTATGGCCTCTACCCAACAAGATAAATGATCGATGCAAGAAAGAACATAACGGAAGCCCTCATGGGTGGGAGGGGGGGGGTCTCTAATGAGGCCCAGGCGTATGTGGCGAAAGTGGCCAGATGGAATGTTGAATTTGCAGAAAGGTGGAACAGTGTGCCTGGTGACTTTGTTGCGCTAGCAGGTGATGCAGTTCCGGACCTAGGTCTGACAATTACGCTTCATGTCTCACTACACAAATCGTTTGGACACTAGGCATATTGACGACTTAATTCTGGGGTGTGCTAGAGAATGTAGTGCGTCAAACACTGAACAGTGGAGGGGGGTGAGGATGAAGTGGCAGAGGGTGCCAGTGGAGGAGTCACACCAGACCTCCTCTCAGATGCTGGTGAATTCTGCTTTGGTGAAAGACAGCGAAGTGGAGGTACTGTTGAGCAAATGTGTATCCTGATTCTGTAGGAACGCAAGGTCAGAAAGGTCGACAACTATTGAGATGGCACTAATGCGGGAAAGGAAATCTGCAATGATGTTGTCAATGCCTTTGATAGGGCGAATGTTGGCAGACAACTTGGAGATGAAATCAAAATGCCGAAAGTGATGGGGTGGAGCGGGAGCGGGGAGGGGGGGGGGGGGGGGTTGCATATGGCATGTGCTACTGGTTTATGGTCAGTCAGGATGTGGAAAGGGGAAAGGTCGACCCTCATAAACTGCTAACTGTTCGCGGTCAAAGGCTGAGTATTTGAGTATTTTCATTGGGTGCATGAAAGCGTCTTCAAAAAGAACTAAACTGGTGTGACCATGTTGTTGTTGTACAACCACACGTACCATGGAGTCACCGTCATCCGCAGTGACAAAGAGTTCAGCATCTGAGAGTGGATGAGCAAGGGTGACGGCTCATGCGAGAGAGTCTTTCAGGGCCTGGAAGGATGCTTGCATTGGTTCAGTCCACGGAACAGGACGCATCCCTGAAGTTGGCTTGCCGATGAGGCTGTTAGTGAGGGCGGCCTGGGTGTCGACTGCTGCAGGAAAATGATGACGGTAGTAGTTTATCATTCACAGGAACTGATGGAGCTCTTTGTATTTGGTAGGGAGTGGCATGGATAAGATTGATTGCACCTTTGACTCGGGGAGGGGGGGGGGGGGGGGGTGTATATCGACAGCCGAGACTGTATACCACCAAGAATCGGACAGATTGTTGGCATAGTTGCAGTTTGTCAGTGCTAATCGCAAGTCCATTAGATGAGAGAGTTTCCTTTACTATCGTGATGTGGCATTCATGATCTTGTGCAGATTAGCTGTACATCAGGATATCGTTGAGATATACGAAACAGAAGTCGAACTGGAGCAAGAGAGAGTCAGTAAAGTGTTGCCTCATCTGGGTGGCGTTTCTTAACCTGAATGGCATGAAATGGTACTTGTACAACCTGACGGGAATCACCTTTTTCAGAAAGTCCTCAGGTATGACTGGGATTTGGTGATAACTGCATTTGAAATCCAGTATGCTGAAAACTGTAGCACCCGCGAGAAGTGAGTGAAGTCGGAAATGTTCAGTACAGGATAATTGTCTATCAAAGTTCTAGCATTCAAGCATCTGTAGTTGGCACACACGTGAAAGGAGCCCTCCTATTTAGGGTTGAGGTGTATGGCTGACTACCAGTTACTATCGGAGGACTGTAAAATTCCCACCTTAAGAAGTTCCTGTATTTGCTGGCAAGCCAGGCGTAACTTTAGTGGGTTAAGGCAGCGAGCTTTGTGGCAAATAGGTGGGCCCTCAGACATGATGATATGGTGAACAGTTCCATTCGTGATGGTGGAAACTGAATGTTCGATGACTGCACGCGGGTGAGGCATGGTGTTCATTGAATTTTTAGAGATGGATGGCTTGGAAGCAGTGCAGTTGTCTGCTTGAGAGGGGAATGACAGTGAAAAAGTCACGTGTTTGTTACATTTATACCAGCGCGGATGGCAGTTGCGAGTGCCGTGCATGTGGTGGGTGCAAGCTGTGTGCGTAGAGACTGTCTATTGTCTGTAATGTGCGAGAAAGGCGCGCTCGGTGGTGGCAGTGCTGCAGGCATGCGTGGAGCTCTCGAATGAGCTGTGCTAGGTGGGGGGGAATGTTTATCAACACACTAGGCATGCGTGCGTGCATGTGGCATCAGGGGGAATGGTCAGAGCTTGGCCGGCTGGACTGTCATGAGGCACGTGAGTGTCAGTTTGCAAACCAGGTGAGAGAGACGTTGAGCAGAACACACTTGATGATGGGAGAGGAGGTTACAACTGTGTGGTTGAGACTAGGGTCACACGACATAGGTATGGTGTTGCTAACCTGTGTGCTGTTGTCGGCGAAGCTGTCGGGTGTGGCAGATGAAGGCTCAGGTGTTGGCACTGCCAAGTGGAGTGAATTGATGTGGATGGTGATCACGGAAAGCTCATCCTTGGTGCATGCAGTGCAATATTCCAAAACAGCTTGTCACAGTGGAGGGCGCATGTGTTCACACTTTCCACCAGGATGTGATCCACAGTTGGACAAGTCCTGCTCGTGAGAGCCGCACACTGATGTTAACAGTGTTTACACTCGGAGAAGGTGGCAGAGCACTCACACATGGAATGTGAGAGTTAGAGGTGTGGAAACAGAGGACCTCAAACGATGTTTGGAGACAGATTGTGGTGTGATAAGAAGTCAGTTCCCAGGATCGGTTCTGCGATGTCCGCCATATGGAAGATCTAGGGGAGGCAGAGGCCATTGGAGCTCCAACGTCAGGCGCGTAATGGGGCCCCTTAGGGAAATGGCAGCAAGAGAGGGGAAGAAAACCAATGTGCACTCCGTGTGCATACCGGGGGTAGTCATTCCAGATGTGGAAAGGGTCCTTCCGGATGCCATGAAGGGTACAGGGTGCACCCATTTGCAGGTGGTCGCTCATGTCGGCACCAATGATGTGTGTCGCTATGGATCGGAGGAAATCCTCTCTGGCTTCCGGCGGCTATCTGATTTGGTGAAGACTGCCAGTCTCGCTAGCGGGATGAAAGCAGAGCTCACCATCTGCAGCATCATCGACAGGACTGACTGCGGACCTTTGGTACAGAGCCGAGTGGAGGGTCTGAATCAGAGGCTGAGATGGTTCTGCGACCGTGTGGGCTGCAGATTCCTCGACTTGCGCCATAGGGTGGTGGGGTTTCGGGTTCCGCTGGATAGGTCAGGAGTCCACTACACGCAACAAGCGGCTACACGGGTAGCAGGGGTTGTGTGGCGTGGGCTGGGCGGTTTTTTAGGTTAGATGGACTTGGGCAAGTACAGAAAGGGCAACAGCCTCAACGGGTGCGGGGCAAAGTCAGGACATGCGGGGACCAAGCAGCAATCAGTATTGTAATTGTCAACTGTCAAAGCTGCGTTGGTAAAGTACCGGAACTTCAAGCGCTGATAGAAAGCACCGAAGCTGAAATCGTTATAGGTACAGAAAGCTGGCTTAAGCCAGAGATAAATTCTGCCGAAATTTTTACAAAGGTACAGACGGTGTTTAGAAAGGATAGATTGCATGCAACCGGTGGTGGAGTGTTCATCGCTGTTAGTAGTAGTTTATCCTGTAGTGAAGTAGAAGTGGATAGTTCCTGTGAATTATTATGGGTGGAGGTTACACTAAACAACCGAACTAGGTTAATAATTGGCTCCTTTTACCGACCTCCCGACTCAGTAGCATTAGTGGCAGAACAACTGAGAGAAAATTTGGAATACATTGCACATAAATTTTCTCAGCATGTTATAGTCTTAGGTGGAGATTTCAATTTAGCAGATATAGACTGGGACACTCAGATGTTTAGGACGGGTGGTAGGGACAGAGCATCGAGTGACATTATACTGAGTGCACTATCCGAAAATTACCTCGAGCAATTAAACAGAGAACCGACTCGTGGAGATAACATATTGGACCTACTGATAACAAACAGACCCGAACTTTTCGACTCTGTATGTACAGAACAGGGAATCAGTGATCATAAGGCCGTTGCAGCATCCCTGAATATGGAAGTTAATAGGAATATAAAAAAAGGGAGGAAGGTTTATCTGTTTAGCAAGAGTAATAGAAGGCAGATTTCAGACTACCTAACAGATCAAAACGAAAATTTCTGTTCCGACACTGACAATGTTGAGTGTTTATGGAAAAAGTTCAAGGCAATCGTAAAATGCGTTTTAGACAGGTACGTGCCGAGTAAAACTGTGAGGGACGGGAAAAACCCACCGTGGTACAACAACAAAGTTAGGAAACTACTGCGAAAGCAAAGAGAGCTCCACCCCAAGTTTAAACGCAGCCAAAACCTCTCAGACAAACAGAAGCTAAACGATGTCAAAGTTAGCGTAAGGAGGGCTATGCGTGAAGCGTTCATTGAATTCGAAAGTAAAATTCTATGTACCGACTTGACAGAAAATCCTAGGAAGTTCTGGTCTTATGTTAAATCAGTAAGTGGCTCGAAACAGCATATCCAGACACTACGGGATGATGATGGCATTGAAACAGAGGATGACACGCATAAAGCTGAAATACTAAACACCTTTTTCCAAAGCTGTTTCACAGAGGAAGACCGCACTGCAGTTCCTTCTCTAAATCCTCGCACAAACGAAAAAATGGCTGACATCGAAATAAGTGTCCAAGGAATAGAAAAGCAACTGGAATCACTCAATAGAGGAAAGTCCACTGGACCTGACGGGATACCAATTCGATTCTACACAGAGTACGCGAAAGAACTTGCCCCCCTTCTAACAGCCGTGTACCGCAAGTCTCTAGAGGAACGGAGGGTTCCAAATGACTGGAAAAGAGCACAGATAGTCCCAGTCTTCAAGAAGGGTCGTCGAGCAGATGCGCAAAACTATAGACCTATATCTCTTACGTCGATCTCTTGTAGAATTTTAGAACATGTTTTTTGCTCGCGTATCATGTCATTTCTGGAAACCCAGAATCTACTATGTAGGAATCAACATGGATTCCGGAAACAGCGATCGTGTGAGACCCAACTCGCCTTATTTGTTCATGAGACCCAGAAAATATTAGATACAGGCTCCCAGGTAGATGCTATTTTTCTTGACTTCCGGAAGGCGTTCGATACAGTTCCGCACTGTCGCCTGATAAACAAAGTAAGAGCCTACGGAATATCAGACCAGCTGTGTGGCTGGATTGAAGAGTTTTTAGCAAACAGAACACAGCATGTTGTTATCAACGGAGAGACGTCTACAGACGTTAAAGTAACCTCTGGCGTGCCACAGGGGAGTGTTATGGGACCATTGCTTTTCACAATATATATAAATGACTTAGTAGATAGTGTCGGAAGTTCCATGCGGCTTTTCGCGGATGATGCTGTAGTATACAGAGAAGTTGCTGCATTAGAAAATTGTAGCGAAATACAGGAAGATCTGCAGCGGATAGGCACTTGGTGCAGGGAGTGGCTACTGACCCTTAACATAGACAAATGTAATGTATTGCGAATACATAAAAAGAAGGATCCTTTATTGTATGATTATATGATAGCGGAACAAACACTGGTAGCAGTTACTTCTGTAAAATATCTGGGAGTATGCGTACGGAACGATTTGAAGTGGAATGATCATATAAAATTAATTGTTGGTAAGGCGGGTACCAGGTTGAGATTCATTGGGAGAGTGCTTAGAAAATGTAGTCCATCAACAAAGGAGGTGGCTTACAAAACACTCGTTCGACCTATACTTGAGTATTGCTCATCAGTGTGGGATCCGTACCAGGTCGGGTTGACGGAGGAGATAGAGAAGATCCAAAGAAGAGCGGCGCGTTTCGTCACCGGGTTATTTGGTAACCGTGATAGCGTTACGGAGATGTTTAATAAACTCAAGTGGCAGACTCTGCAAGAGAGGCGCTCTGCATCGCGGTGTAGCTTGCTCGCCAGGTTTCGAGAGGGTGCGTTTCTGGATGAGGTATTGAATATATTGCTTCCCCCTACTTATACTTCCCGAGGAGATCACGAATGTAAAATTAGAGAGATTAGAGCGCGCATGGAGGCTTTCAGGCAGTCGTTCTTCCCGCGAACCATACGCGACTGGAACAGGAAAGGGAGGTAATGACAGTGGCACGTAAAGTGCCCTCCGCCACACACCGTTGGGTGGCTTGTGGAGTATCAATGTAGATGTAGATGTAGATGTAGAGAGGCAGAGTTGAAGCTCAATGGAGCCGAAGGTCTGTAGTGTAGATCAGTTCACGGTTTGCAGGAGAGAGCATGTGCATGTGAGGGGGCATGTGACCATTGATTTAGGTACGATTGAGATGTCAGTGCTGGTGTCCATGAGGAAGTTGCAACTCAAAGAATAGTGTTTGACAGGATGGAGGCATGGACAGAATGTCGTGTGGGTTGGCACTTATTGGACGATTGGCTTTTTGGATGCTTGCATGGGGAGTGGCACTTTTTATTGTCGTCGCCAAATACAGTGTGGCACTAACAGTGAGGGTATGTTGGGAGAGGAGGCGGCCTATCATCCTCAATATGTTTGGGTTCGTACACTGGGGCGTATGGCATGTGTGCAATATGCAGCAGCTTGGTGGGTGGAGAGTGCACACACTGGGTGCCAGGTGGTGCAGCAGTGTGGCCCGCTCCTGCCAGTGGCATTGTGAACTACCGGTGCAGGAGTGCCAATCTGTTGCGTGAGCTTCTGTTGCTGGCACTGGCGTGTGAACGAGTAGACCTGGTCAGCCATCTGCACTCGTGAACTGATGGATTCCAGGTTGTAGGGGCAGAGATGAACCTGGAGGTCTGTAGGCAATTTTGATAACCACACCATCCACAGCATTTCGTCCGGCATCATCTGTTTGCTGACCAGAAGGTGTAGCTGGGATGGTGTGCATTTGCCGGGATGTTCCTTGTACAGTATTCGCATTGTGGGAAACGAAAGAGGTGCTCAATGGTAGTCTGTTTTGTGAAATCATACTTCGAAGTTAGCAGCGGCATCAGAAGTAGCTTGCAGATCAGGTCTGTGTGCCTGTGTAGATGAGTCATGAGGCACAGCAATTTTGAATTGTCATCGTTGATGCTGTACAGTTCGAACAAGTTCTTTACCAGTGCAAACCGTTTTGCTGGGTTTCCTCAGACAGTGGGGGCAGGGTCAGTAAGCAGTCTGGTGGCGGTGATGAGGGCGCAGCTTTTCTGTATCTGAGTTCCTTGTGTCACTCGTATAACATGGAAGATGGACCAACGTGGTCAACACCGATGGCACTGCATAGGGTGGGAGCGAGCAGTATGTTGGAGCAGGTGAGAGTGGCACTGACGCACTAGGAAATGATGCTGTAGAACTGTCTGATGCAATGTCCACAGCTCGGAAGTCCAATGTAGAAGGCATGGCCAGCACCATGTGAAAAGTAAGCAGGTGAACATCTGCTGCTGAAACTTCCTGAAAATTTACCTGCTGGTGGCGGGGGAAAGGGAGGGGGGGGGGGGGGGGGGGGACTGGGTGTAGAGGAGCGGCCATGTGAACAAGTCAGAGCAAGTTTGGAGGTGTGGAAACTACAGTTAGTATCACTACGCAGCGCATTGTTCACATCAGGTGGAAGCCCATAAAGTGCACTGAGTAGCCAAATGGTCACTGGGGCCATAAATGTACCTGGAAATGTTTGTGATATACATTGGGCATTGTCCACTTTGTAAACTGATGAAGCGATAAAGCACTCGGCAATTGCGGGAGCACGATAGGTACATGCGATCTGTCCTAACAAAGGTGAGGTTGAACATGGCACTATTGTGACGGTTGCTCAGGCATCCAGTGTCTGATACATAGTTTGAGCATAAAATGCAGAATCCACATTAGCATAGTGAAATGCAAGAACTTTGCTCACCTCATTATCGTTTTCCAAATGCCCATGTCAATGTATACTCACTGGAAAGGCAAAGCCTGAGTCTACAGCCATATGTTGCACTGTCGAGTGGTGAACACGTTGAGGTGATGAAACTGCAGGAAATGTGTTGTAGAATCCAGGTGGTGGTGCAGCAACAAAATATCCTGTTGTAGGTGCAGGAGATTTTATATTCACATGCTGTGTGACAGATAACATGGCCAAGTGGAACGAACCAAGGCATAAACAAACAAAGTCCAGTTATGTCACAAAACACTTTTCTATCCCAGATTACAGTAATATTGGAGTCCCTAAGGGAAGTGTACTGGTCCTGATACCATTTTTTATATACATCAATACTTATCCCAGGCATAAATAAACAAAGTCCAGTTATGTCACAAAACACTTTTCTATCCCAGATTACAGTAATACTGGAGTCCCTAAGGGAAGTGTGCTGGTCCTGATACCATTTTTTATATACATCAATACTTATCCCAGTGTCAAACACTGTGAAGCGTACTGTTTGCTGATGATGGCAACAGTCTCAGTGATGAATCATCAAATGTACTAAGGGACAAATCTGAAGAAATGCTTAGCAGGTTGGAAGAAAGCAAGAAATTAACCATACGTGAAAAAAAGCAACAGTATCACTCAACACATAGCAGAACCCAATAGTAGCTCTCTAAACATGAAAGATGAGTTCATAGAATGTTTATCAAGAACAAAATTTCTAGTGATGCATGTTGACTCACAGCTAAACTGAACCGAGCATATTAGAATCCGCAGAAAGTGAATAGGTTCATCAGCATGCTATGCACTTCGAATAATACCTTCAGTGTATAGTGCCTCATACGTTAAAACCATATACTTTGCGTATGTCCATTCCATAATTAGTTACAGATAACCTTCTGGGAAGCAAATGAGCACACAAAAAAAAAAAAAAAAAAAAAAAAGGTATAGGTGCTATATCAAAAATTAGAAAGAGAACTCATTGCACTGAGTTTAAATTTTAACTGTTCCATATGAATACATTTTGCACACGATGAGCTACATAAAGAAAAACATTGACCAGTACACAACAAAACGGTCTCTACATGAATATGAAACCAGGTCCAACCATCACTATCTCAGTAGAAAAATCTAAACAAAAACTCAAAATAATATACTATATAACAAAATCCAAGTGATCAAAAGACAGAAGTGGCAGCCTTTGGGAATAAATTAAAAAAAGAACCGATTAGAAAAGTGTTTTTTGCACTTTGAAGAATTGTCTGAAATTATATGTAAATTATCTTGACAATTCTGCTAACAGTTAACTGCTATGATTAAGGGGCATTTTACAGTGCATTTGTGGGAACTTCATAGCGGTGAGTATGCAGAATAACATGTAAATACTGCTGGCATAAATTGTACCACTTTAATAACACAAATCCATGCACAATAGGACACAAATGCTTCAGTCATAATAGTACACAGTAGATGAATAACAACATAGGAAGACAAAGACAAAGACAATACAAAGACATACAGTTTTGCAGTGAACACATAGTGTGTAGTGGGGCGATCACTCTGTTGTAGAAATAATTCAAAAGCAAAGATCACTTAAATACTGTTTACTGGATAACCGGTTTCAACACACTAAAGGTGCCATCATTGGATCTGAATGTAGATTAACATTTATAAACCATTTGGATATATTGATACATGAGACAGACCAGCTGATGTAAAATCATTGTCACAAAAAATAAAAAACTGTTCTCATGGTCATTCTTTATATGAGATATGCAAAACCAAAGTCACAAGATAAAACTATTTGGTACATGACCGCTGCTCAACTAACAACGGTCGGCATCACATCAGTGTGATTAACTGCTCAGCTAACAGTTGAGCAGCAGTCATGTATCCAATAATTTTATCTTGTGACTTCGGTTTTACATATCTTATGGAAAAGAATGACCATGAGAGCAGTTTTTTATTTTTTGTGACAATGATTTTACATCAGCTGGTCTGCCTCACGTATTGTTATATCCAAATGGTTTATAAATGTTAATCTACATCCAGATCCGATGATTGCACCTTTAGTGTGTTGGAACTGGTTATCCAGTAAACAGTATTTAAGTGATCTTGGCTTTTGAATTACTTCTACAAAGACATACACTATTTTGTATGTCTGTATCGATTTGGTTGGAAAATGCTGCCCCAGATTGCCCCCCTCCAGTGCTGACACAGAGTAGTGGATGGAAGGGTGACATTACTCAAGAGCATAGTCTTGCAGAAATGCAGGGTGGTGGAGGGGCCTGTCATAGTGAAAGCAGGGTGAATAACCATTGGTGGTACTTAAAGCAGGTGACTGGATGTCAGATTCCGCTGTGGAGACTGGGTTATTGACATGCGAGTCCATGTGGGTAGAGGTGGATGCAGACCCACTGATAGATGTGGCCAGTTGTCCTCTCCCTCCTGGTTCCTCAGCATCCAAGCTGGCTTCAGGCACTAGATGGAGACTGTTGAAGGTGGAGATGCTAAGTCGCAGACAGGCACAACAGAAACATGTGACAGTTGTTGTGTAAGGGTGAATTGTTTGCACGAATGTGTGTGTGTTTGTTGTGTAAAGCAGAAGAAAGCATTTTGGCTGTAATCTTTCCTTGTTAGCTGTTTTTTTGTTGTGCCTGTCTGCGACTCAGCATCTGCACTATATGGCGAGTAGCAGTCTATCCTTTTCATTATATCCTAATTATTCCATCCTGGAGTTTTCATTGTTTGAAGGTACCGTTAAGTAGGAGAGAAAGCATCTGTTCCCCACATTGGAGTACTTTATGGATGCCGGAATAAAGTTGTTGCTGTGGAACACAAATTGTGTCACCTCAGAGCATCAAGAGGCTGTAGTTGCTTAATGCCAAATGCACAAAAACTCACTGTACAATGTGAGCTTGATGAGTCAGCATACGGATGTGAACTACATAATGTTTGAGTTCGTTTACCAACAACAGCAACTCTGAGGTTGCCACCAGTGGAGAAGGCAAGAGGAAGTCTGGAGGTGGCATCTTATATTCACCATGCAACATTTTTGCAAGTGAGGATTTCAGGTCATCCTTGTAAGCTGTCCATATATCCAGTAGAAGCCTTGTAATGCCGTGATCCACTGCAAACTGTACACATCAACATACCCTTCAGGATTAAAATTCACGTTTCAGCCACCCTGTTGCTTCTAGGTTGGTATGTGGTTGTGTGGAAGTGTTGCACTCCACACAGTGTACACAGTTCTTCAAAGAAAACTGATTTGAAGTGTTGCCTTGGATGATAGACAATGGCACCTAAAATGAAGTATCCGCATATTGATGAAAGACAATGCAATAGACTCTATTGTCATATCCTTTAAGGGAGCATCTTCAACCCACTGCATCATGCAGTCAATGGCCGACAGAATGTACCTGAAACAGTTGGATTTGGGTAATGATCTGAACAGATGTTAATGAACATGTTGAATATAGTCTTAAGATACATAAAAAATGCTTTGTGATTGGAAGGTGTGGTGTTTTGTTGCATTGACAAGGAAGGCAGGCATGTGTCTGATTTCTGCAATCTATTTTTAACCCAGGCCAGACAAATTACTCTGTAACTAGCATTTTGGTGGTATGAACTGCTGGGTGTGACAGATCATGCAAGCTGTCAAAGAAGGAAATGCAGACTTTTGCCGGGACCAAGGGACCTGGCTTGCCTTGTGGTGTATCATGCCAGAGGCACATTCTAGAGTCAGGCATCCAAATGTGCTACTGCTCCTTAGCCACCTCACTAAAATCAGCTCCATAGCCACCTCACTAAAATCAATGAGTGCGCTAGCAGCATGAATGCATGACATGAAATTTGTTACCACATTTTCTCCCCCATTTACATGCTAGAAGTTGGTGGAGTCTGAAGCAGCAACAGGATGTGTGTGTGTGTGTGTTTGGGGGGGGGGGGGGGGGGAGGGGGCTGTGTCACAACTTGGATTACCGATAGCATTGACCAATGGGCAGTGGTCTGTGGAAAGTGTGTGGGGCTGACCCTCTATATCCTCAAGTATTTCACTACCTCATATACTCATATAATTCTATCAGTTCATGGTCATAAGCTGACCCCAGCTGTTGGATCTCTTTAGTTTACAGGAAAAGAAACATAGGGGTTGTTGGATACCATCAACTGTATGTTGCAAAACTGTGCCAATAACAGTCTCACTCACAACAACCATAATAGACAGATGTGATGTAAGTGAAAGATGGGCCAAGATCACAGCATTCTGTAAGGATTATTTAATCACACTGAGGGCATGTACCATCTCCATTGAACACTGTACAGTTTGTTTCCCCTTAGTATTCTTTACAGTCAGGGCTTTGGTTAGTGGCACCTACATTTTAGCAGCCTGAGTAGTATACTGCCAATAGAAGTTTATCATATGTAAACACTTTCTTAATTCTCTATAAGTTATAGGCCTAGGTGTCAATTTTATTAGTTTGGTTCTCTCTTTTATCTGTCTGATCCCTGCCGGTGATGCAGAATTACCAAAAAATATCACTGTTTGTCACCATAGTTGAAATTTTTCTTTGTTCAGCACCATGCCTAACTGATCCAGTGTACTGGAACTTTGGTGGAGGTGTTCCTCATGTTCTAGTGGTGAAGATGAACAAATTAATATATTGTCAAGGGTTGGAAAACAGAAGAAAAGCTTGCACAGAGTGCAGTCAATGAAGCACTGCCAAGCCTGTGCTGCATTGGTATCTGTAAGCAAACCTTTTGACAGGTTATAACACTGAAGACCGAAGCGCCTTATAATGAATGAGATAAGTATTTCAGTATGGGAATGGTTTGAGCATGGGGGGTTCTTTAATCTCCACACATTTGAAATGTACCATCTTTTTATCTGAACCAAATGAACCTTCTTAACTGTTCTCATTATTATAATAATGGTCACTGACACCATTACCACAGAATAACATAGAAGCTCCATGGTTCTTCCGTATACTTTCACTAAAACTTCGATGGATCGCCCAACAAGTACTTGTCATTGTCGTTCGACTGCTGCATCTACATTCTTCTCGTGACTGAATTTCAAACCTGCACACACAAACATGTGACGCACAGTAGGTAGTAGTCTGTCATCCCACACTCACATTTAAAATATCGCGTGTTTGAGATGGTAGAAGGCCAAGTGGTTGTAGAATTTATGCAGAAATTCTCGAAACACTCCATATCCCCCCCTTAGGTCAGAAACGGTTTTTTTATACACAATAATTGTGTAAATAATATCACTCATAACATTTCACATCATAGAAATATACTTTTCTTATACATGTTTATGCATATTTCACTTCAACAACAATCTTTTTTTTTCTAGAACAATCTTTAGCTGCGCGTTTCTATATTCTGTTCTTACTTTACTTTGATAAAAGCATTTATTCATGGTTCAGTTACTTTCCCTAGTATTTAGGAACTGTAAGGACTCTTTCCTTATTTTCAATTGTAAACTTCAGGTGTTCATGACACATGAGTAATCTACTTTCTGTTCTCATTTTTTTTTTTTTTTTTTTACTACTTTTCCGTAGTATATACTATTTTTACTATTTTTTGTAGTTTGGAAGAACTCTGTACAAAATGAAAGTGTTCTTTTTGACACTTGTAAACTTATATGAAACGTAACAATGCTAGTTGTGCATAGAATTCAAACTTTCCAAATAATCCCTATAAAATTTGTGACTTTTGTCACAATACTGTCCCCTTCTCCTAGGATCAGTACCTATACCTTGCTTGTGGGTTGACCGTATGAGAGCACTTCCTCTTTCCATTCTGGTAGGTACACCCCTTTATAAAACATTCCTATTTTTTAGGCCACAGTCTCCATGCTCTATATACTTAGCAAATGCCGGGTACGCCCACCTTATCCTTTCTGAGTAGGCCTCCTAGTTCATTACTCTAGCATACATTCGTATGGATACTATAATTAAGAATTCTCTGGTAAAAATAAAATTCTATTTACATTTTGCATTCACTTTTTACTGCTTCATTTACTCCCTAGAGTCCTCCTCTATTTCTCAACTTCTATACTCTTAGTAGATACTATGTCTATATATACGATTCAAGTCCCACTATCCTACAATTCGTCAGAGTATTCATTAAACTGACAGTTCCTCATGATCAGCATGACTAATGCCACTCCTACGTTCTCTTTCTTTCTTTGCTTATGTCTCTTCCTTTCTTTCCCTTACAATACCTGGCGATTCTCACATTGTGACAGACTTTTTAATGTGTAGTTTCAATGTTTGTGTGTAAATGTATTTTTGTGTGCATTTGGATGTGTGTTCATGTAGGCTGATTCCTCGGCCTTCGTATCTAAAGATAAGATGTAGGTTATTAGAAACCATGGAAACAAGGAAGTACTTCAGTGATAAAAGTTTGTGAATGTGGAAAGAGGGAAAAAATTGATAGGTCTTCAAATGAGAAGTAAGATGGCGGGAAAAAATAGGTATTCTTGGTAAGATCTAAGAAGAGAAAGAAGATAGCCCCAAAGACAGGAAACCCTTCCCACCCCCCTTCCCCAGGATCCCTACTCCTCAAGTACTTGAGTCAGATGCTGGAGGAGGTGTGGTGTTAAATCGTGTCCTACAGAATGGACATTCCCACCGTCACCCTTGAGGTCCCCGAAGGAAATCTTAGCAACCCCATGGAAACTGCAAATGGTGAAGAATCAGGCACACTTGTTTCTGAGGGTTGTCTGAAAGGTGTAATGTGTGTTTTGTGTTAGCCATGATTTATTTTCTCTTGTAAACCATGCTTTTATTTACAATAACCACCCCTTTCAAAACATATAAAAACTCTCCCATTTACATCACACCTCATAAAAGGTATAAAATACTCTATACAAAATAGAGAATTTATACACTATGGTATCACAGTTGTTTAATTATTCACCTCAAATTATATTATCCATAAATATAATACTCTCTTCATTTTATTTTATGTCGATATCAGTTTCTTTCTTATTCTGTGATTCTCCTAAGTTTTCTTTATCTTGTAGTCGTATCGAGTTTTCTAAGTACTGTGAGTACAGGATAGTTTCATATGTTATGAATATATGACAGAATAGTTTAAAATTTTAAAGGAATTCAGAGCAAGAAAACTATTTTGGAAGAAACACCGAAAACAACCTGGGATCCAACAGTCGTCACTACGCCTGTTAACTCAGAATGTTAACATCCCTGGGGGATAGATGACTCCACCTGGGTTCCATGGATCTGATATTAACTTTTCTTGTGCACTGGCAGACCAGTAATTTTCTTTAAATTTCTTTTGTAAGTCTTCCCAAGATGAAAAATTCTCCATATTTACAGTTCCCCATTCTGAGCTTTCTCCTAGAAGGTAACCCACAGCAAATTCAATCTTTTTAGAGTCTTCTCAATTTTTTGGCAAAGCTTAGGTAAACCTTTTCAAGAAATGTGTTGGATGTACAGTCTTAGACAATAAAACTGACCGCCGGCCGGCCGCCACAGAGACTAAGTCCGAGTCATTCACTTAAGGTGGCCAATAAAACTGACCGCCCCTGACAAATCTAAGTCCGGCCATATGCACAATCTGGCAACACTGTAAGATGTGGAAGTGTTAGGAGGAAGTGTTGTCTACTTCCGAGACATTGTCGGACTACGTGAGCCCGTGGTCTAGTGGCAAGCGTCGTGCGTTCTAAGCTTATAGTCGCATGTTCGCGTCCAACTGTAATTTTTTTTTTTTTTTTACCACAGTAGGTCTAAAGTTATGAGTCTGACTGAACATCAAAGATAATTCGCTTAACATTCTACCCACCAGCAATAACAAGTATTCCAGAAACAATTCCGCAGGACAGCTCGTGGCTGCGTCGCAACAGCTTACGCTCGAGCGTTTCCTCGCGCTGAAGCGGCTACCGGCCACCGGCCAGACGCCACCCGCCGCCTGAAATCCGGCGCCGCCCAGGTGAACGCGGCGCGACGCTGTCAGTGTGTGTATCAACTGTCATTTTCGAATTTGAAGTTCTAGTTATCATCTTGCAGTTAAGCATTGGATTTTGCATACTTGAAAATCATGAACTACAGTTAAGCATTGTAAAATTGAGTCGCAAGTGGAAATAGGTGTAACATCTGCAACACAACGTTTCCTTTTGGTATAACAGAGGGGTGAATGCAGAGGAGGCAGCTAGGAAGATTTGAATTGTGTATGGAGCGAGTGCTTTTGGGAAAAATACACCAGAAAAAGATATTCTTGTTTCAACAAAGATTGTTCTGGCATGAATGATTTTCCACATTAAGGAAGTCTCGACTACTGATATATGTGATAGATTACCATTTTACCGTCATGCGACATTTGCATTCAACAGGCAAAGTTCAGAAGTCTGGTGTAGGAGTACTGCATGCTCTAATTCGAAACAACAAAAATCAACGGAGTGACTATTATTGAACGTCATCAGGTCGCTCATTGAGCATTCGTATGCGGTACTGTTACTGGTGACGTGTTATGATGCCTTTATCGTTAACTTCCTAAGAAGAAATGAAAGGCTGAGCCCCTCCAAAAGACATAAACTCGAGCAAAGAGTAGTGTGAACATAATATGTTATCGGGAGGACGACGGTTCAATCCCGTCTCCAACCATCCTGATTTAGGTTTTCCGTGGTTTCCCTAAATCGTTTCAGGCAAATGCCGGGATGGTTCCTTCGAAAGGGCACGGCCTCTTTCCTTCCCAATCCTTCCGTAACCCGGGCTTGCGCTCCGTCTCTAATGGCCTCGTTGTCGACGGGACGTTAAACATTGACCACCACCACCACCACCACCATAATATTTTACATCTGATAGCTCAAAAAGTGTGTTTTGGGCTACGAATTCTGCCCCAAGGGCAGTATGCAACACAGGTGGAAATTGTTGCCATCAACTGAGACACCTTTCGGTCTCAGCGTAAGAAAATAGAGCAACACAACTACATCACATGTACTACTGCATGATAACGCACTTCTTGATTTGAGAAACAAAACTATCCAGGAGATTGTAATTAAAGTCGTCCCTCAGGCACTTGTAATGATAGAGAAGTCCTCTCTCAAGCACTTGTCCCTCTCGTCATATATTCGTAAAGATTTACCTTTCCCGCTCTTGATCGATCATTTCTAGACGAAAATACTCTTAAAACTACTCTGGTATAATGATATCGTTGGAACCAGTAGGTGTCTACTGGCGTAGAATTTGTAAACAACTTTAGCATTGTCAGATCGTTTTAGATATCGTGAAAGAAAATTCTTTTGCTGATTAATTTCTCTTTGATGATTACTGTTGCGTTTAGTAAACTAATGGAAAATTCAATTAAAATATTCACTGTACTAATACAAATTAAATTCAGCTTACAACAGAAACATCACGACGGCAGACTATCTTATTAAAGCATTAAGTATCTGTAAGACGATTGAGACTATTTTAATACGAATTAGTAGGACATTACCGACTTTTGACTTTGAAAAGATCCGTATTTACTTCATTTCCTGTATCATCCGCAATTATTATGAAAAGTGGCATTTCATAGATATAATTATGTATTCACAACAACAAAAAATATGTCGTCATTATGAATTTGGCAGTACCGTAAGGTTTTCGCTCTGACACTAAGGGTTACTGAAAGTAGCAAGGCGCGTTGTCTTACGATTCCCTTATTGCGTTTGTATCTGCCTGCTTGTAGCTCTGCTACAAAAGAATTAAAAATCTGGCTTTCAGCGAGTCTCGAAAGGCGAACGAAAGCAGCTTGCTCCTGGTAGCCAACCATGTTTCTTGGGAACAGGCTACTTCCTAAAGTGTGAAGACATGCTTTTGTGGTTGAATTGTTGGCAAATGTCAGTCAGACGTGTGCCGTTGGTCTAAGCATTTAGGTGTGTTGAATTTGTACCAATGATTTTTCTACAGGTTTTTTCTGTCCCAAATAGAGAGTTGAAGTCTCCCATTAGTATTTTCACGTCATCTCGGTGAATTTTGCTCATATTATTTTCGAGTGTGTTCCACAATTTTTCGACATTTTCGGTGTTTTCTTATTTTCGATGTTGGTGGGGGCATGTGCATTTATGAGTGTATATTTTTTATAGGGGCTCTGAATGAGCATAGTCATAACTCGATTGTTGATGGGTGTGATTTCTTCGACAGAGTTGTTGATAGATCTGTGTTCGAGAAATGCAATGCCGAAGATTGGTGCGAGTTTCGCTACCTTTTGTTGTATTTTGAAGATGCCATGGTTTCCGTAATGAAAGTTTCAATTGCCAATTAATCGTGGTTCTTGAAGAGCAAGGATGAGAATTTTTTGGCGGACGATTTCTTTTGTGAGATTATTTTGGTTTGTTGTTTGGATCAATGTATCGATGTTTAGTTTTCGAATGAATGTTTTCTGCTTGTAGGGAAATTTGCCAGAGATCTTCGACATTCTCTGCCGTGCTAACCTGGACTGCCCAGAGTGCGAAAATCCAACTGCCTCCTATCGGTGGCCAAGTTGTGTACCACCTGGGGTAAAGTTAGCTTTGCTTGCATAGTTCATGTTTTCTTGTGTTTCATTGGTTTGGCCTGGGTGATACCAGGACCGGACAGGACCAGAGGGTGTTGAAGCCTTTGGAAGCAAATATTTTCAGCCAAGCTCATTGAGCTAACAGACGGTGACCAGAGTAGCGGTGATTTTCACTCAGATGTGTCTGGATTTTGGGTTCAACGGATTGAGTAGCCGTTCAGGACTGTGTTAGTATTTGGTTCACCACAAGTATTTGATGCCCTCAGTACCACCCATATGGGGGAGGGTTTCCCCTATCGGCCACACGGGATTTTTATTATTATTATTATTGTCATTATGTCATCAGCAAATCCGATATGGTGTATCTTCCCTCCACAGAAATAGATGTGTATTGTTCGATTCAGTATTTCTATCACATAAATATGGGTTATAATCACGTTACATTGCTGCTAGTAGACATATTTCTCACTTTTTCTTAGACAGTTGCTAGCTGTTACTTCATCTTAGGAATTTATGTGCGTAGCATTGTTGCAATACAGACGTTCAAATTATCTGATTTCTGTAATTTCATTTCGACACAAGATCATCCTAATCGGATTCAGCCAGTCAGTCTTAATGTGGCTATCGGACTACGACTCTCATCATATGATAGACTGGGTGAAGCACATTCTTAATCGGACTGTTGAATCCAGATCAGTTATCTATGACAGGGAATGAATTCTTAAACACTGTGGAAAATAATAATCCAATGTGCTTATTACAAATACGTTATTTAAATATAACTATATGAACTAACGACATAAAAATGTATTTACAGGAGCGGAGACCCATCCATCATAGTAGAGCAGTGCGAGATTGGTTTCAGGGCCAAGAGAGGATAAAGCTGTTGCCGTTTGTTCCACGATCACCGAACATCAACCAGATAGAGAATATGTGGGCAGAGGTAACAAGGTCATTGCCATGTGTCCCTACAAATGCAAACGACCTTTGGACGAATATAGAAAACGTATGGTGGGAAGTAAACCATCACGCTACACTGTCGACGACTTAATGAAATCAATTCCCCTACGCCCTTGAGAAATCTTACGTAATAATCGTGGGTGGGTTGGTTACTGAAAGTATACTCGTCCACAAAGCCCCTGTGGACAATTATCTGATAATCGGTCAAGCTTTGCTTTGTCGCAGCTCTTTAGCATACATCAAGTCCATTTACTTTCAGTCCCCTTGTTACAATTCTTGCAGTGCAAGGTAATTGAAAATCTCATCCACTCGACGCCAACTGAAGAACTGACTGGTGCATGTGTTGTTCAACACACAGTAGTTGTCACCCTCACTGGAATCAATGACTGTTTGTGTGGTGTGTGAGGGTGTGTGTTTTCGTGTTAACGCACGATGTGAATCAATACTATTAACATTAGAGAGACAACCAACTATAAATATTGCATCAAATATGACTGTAAAGTATTTTAATGCGATGGGAAGCTACAAACTGAATTTTTACCCATCCCACGTCCTGCGTATTACGTTAAGTAAGATGTATTAACTCCATAGTATCGTTAGCAGAGACAGTGCGCTCTTGTTGTCGAGGCTCGCGACAAGTGCAGCGATTAGCAGTGCTCAATGCCGCCGCTATTTGTTTATGTTGGCTGAGCGTGGACACTGCAGCAGACGCTTCGCCCTAAACAGAAAGAAATCACCTTGGCTCTGACTGCAGTCAGCGGATATCACTGCCTGCGTGTTCATATAGTAACCAACGTGAGACTCTACTCACAGGTGCCATGGAGCAATTGCAACGGGTATCATGTCATTAGTCATCAGAATATTAACTAGTGATGAAACATCCACTCTATTTGAATCCCAAGACAATAGGAACCTTCTCGCAAAGGAATGTGAGGTGATATCAAAATTTATCCAACATACAAAAATTAACTGCAGGGCTTTCATGTATGCAGTAATAGCACACAAGGAAATATTATGTCTTGGAAGCGTATAATTCATTTCCTTTTCTCATATTAACGCCCTTGTTTTAATATGAAGTGAGAAAATAAACACGAAAAACTAAAGTTCCTGAGAAGCATATAAGTCATTTCCTCTTCTCATATCACAACTGTTGGTTTAGTATGAAGTAAAAAAATAAACAGTTTAGAGTTCTGAAGCATAATATGACACCAGATTCTTATCATAGGGGCTATCGGAAATGCCAAAAGCAGGGAGCTGTCCATTCTTTTGTCCAACAGTGTGTTTCCTTTTATGTATTTATTACTCCCGCTAGGAGATTCTTATTTAAGGACTTGTGGGCATCAAGTTCTTCAGCAGAACAAGCCTTATGTTATTGTGCTAATTACGGTATGGAAAAAATGCAACAAAGACGAGTTCCACTAGAGCAGTGAGGATATTTGCACATGTGTGTATTCAGCAATGACTGCCAGCTGCCACAACACTTCACAGAATCCTTGCGGCAGGCAACACAACTGTGCGTGCACTTCAGACTTCATTCAGTGAGACGTCAGGAGATGGATGAAAACGTCAAATTAACGTCGCTTTCCGAGTCGTATTCGATCCAGAATGAGGTGTTATTAAGGTAGTTGAGCGTTCTAGCAATTCCACTTTTATGATTCCCATATGAGCATTTCGATAGCCAAAAGAACCCATTAGTGTGAAACTATCGGGAACTGCATTATATCAAACTGCAAGAACTTGAGACAATACGTGGACTCTTCTCTTCGCTGGCTGACCTATTACTGTTATTTAGCATTCTCTCCGTCCTAGTCGTAATGCAAATGGAACTTCAGAGGCGCTTTCCGCTATTCTTGACAAACATCAGTAACCTGTAATCACTGAGAGTCACAACTGCGTGATGATAATGGTTCAGGTTGTCAGTAGTTGTGGTGGTGTTATGCTGTCAAACTGCTTACAGTAACTTCAGAGGCGCTTTCCGCTATTCTTGACAAACATCAGTAACCTGTAATCACTGAGAGTCACTACTGCATGATGATAATGGTTCAGGTTGTCAGTAGTTGTGGTGGTGTTAATGCTGTCAAACTGCCTACAGTAACGTATGGCGCACATAAGTTAGCGCTGGCTACCTACTTAAGTAAAGATAGTGTTGTGGCGTCATCGCTTGTCTTTATTTGGCCTCAGCTTGAGTAATCCGATTCAACGAACATAGTACTCCAATCGCATGCTTCTAATACAGTATAACTGCAGAGATTATCGTGCGGGTATTACATTAATTCTGCAATGAAATGCTTAACAAATCTTACCCTCAGCTATGCAACTGGAATGACTCATTACACAGGTACTCCATGTTGCGCTGGTTAAGTGATCAGTTCGCTGCAATCCTGCTTGTACTGTGCGTAAATACTCGTATACTTCAGAAATGGTTCAAATGGCTCTGAGCGCTATGGGACTTAACTTCTGAGGTTATCAGTCCGCTAGAACTTAGAACTTCTTAAACCTAACTAACCTAAGGACACCAGACACATCCATGCCCGAGACAGGATTCGAACCTGCGACCGTCTCGGTCCCGCGGTTCCAGACTGTAGCGCCTGGAACCGCTCGGTCACCCCGGCCTGCATACTTGTATACTGATCATTCGTTATTTGACTAAATATGAACTACAATCTAATTCGCATGTATATGTCATGGGTTAACGCCGGCACAAAGGTATGACTAAGGGTTGGATGCCGTTGAAGTCCTGTTACATTAATGGCAAGACAATTGCCTCAAAAAACAATTGCATCTTAAATATCGAAGGACCGACGACCACACTGTCACAGCGCGTTGAAATACAGCAATGACGGCAGATGAAAATTTGTGATCAACTGGGCTTCGAACCCAGACCTCCTGCTTTCTAGACAGACGTTCTGATCACTGGATTATTTTTTTCTTTTTTTTTAATGTTTGAGAAGACTTTCACCACCAGGTAGGCGGAGGCAAAGAGGGCAGGGGTCGAAGATCCGGTCCTGTCATGGTCCGTCAACAAGGTTCGTATGACATTCCGCTCCCAGTTGTTAGTGGCCATGCGCTTGGTATTCGCCCTTAACCTCAGTCGGAGAGACTCTCTTCAGTTACATCTAACTAGTGCGCATCTATTGCACTATTGTAAGAACCGAGATGCAGTATTTTGGTATTAAAATTTTGTAAATTTGTGGTAAGAACCTATGAGACCAAGCTGCTTAAGCCATCGGTCCCTAAGCTTACACATTACTTAATCTAACTTAAACTAACTTACGCTATGGACAACACACACACCCATGCCGGAGGGAGGATTTGAACCTCCGACGGTGGACACTATGATGAGACAGCAGTCAACGTCTCTGCAGCACCTATCTACACACGCTCCTCGTCAGACGCGAATTTCCATTTTTGTCGCATACCACATTCGCGGTACCCCCCGGTCAATGTTCCACTAGCTTGCGTCCACACTGTATTCCCGCGAAGGTCGGACGATGTCATACGTCTAGCACTGAAAACTTTCGATGACCCGTGGAGACCCAAATAATTATACAGGATGTTGCAGGAGGAATAGTAAATATTCTAGGAGATGGTAGTGTAGACAAATTGTTGAAATAATGACATATAACATGCGTCCAATTTTTATTAAACATACAGATAGCTGGGTTCAATGCATTTTCGTTTCGTATGTTGGTCCTTACAGGACTCAGTTGTCTACACTTCCTTGAAAATGAGCTTCCAGCGTCACTGGAAGAGGTTCATTTGGCTACAAGAATGCGTATGTTCCTCCAGCATGACGGGTCTCCTGCACATTCCAGTCGTCAGGTGACACATTATCCAAACCTAACATTTCCTGCAAGATGGATCAGTAGATATGGGCACTTTTCTTGGCCTTCATGGTCCCCAGACCTTCTCTCTTTCGATTTTTGCCTGCGGGGATGGTTAAAGGCGAAGTATACAAAGACAAAGTAAACCCAAGAACCAATCTGATCGTTTGGATCATGAATAGTGCAGCCCTGATAAAAGAACGCAAAGACGACCTACACGTGGTGTTATCAAGAGAAGTCAAATGTGCATTTAAGTTAGTGAGGGAATTTTTGAAAATCAACTTTGAATGTCCTCGTTGCCTTTGCTTTGAGTTTGTTAGGGTTACGTACTAACAGCTGTATCTCTGTACACAATAAAAAGTGGACCCATTTATATGGAATTTTTTTATGCAATTCGTCTGCACTCCCACCTGCTAAAATATCTAATATTCCTCCTGAAACACTCTGTATATGGATATATGTGTGGTGTCTGTTCTTTCGGCCATGTCCGAAAGAAAATGCTTCATGGCATTCTGCAACGACCTTCGGCTGCAGAGGCTGATAGAGATTTCAGAGCTGCTTGGCTGTCTGAATAAAAGTAGATGCTATGATTTTTGTAGGGTCTACTCTAATTCTCCTCCATGCACATGCTGATAAAAGATGTCATGTAATACTGTGGCCATCTTCCCTAAAGAGATTCTAGGTAGTACACCAGACCCGGTACTTTCATCTGTTTTTGACCTGTCAGTAAACCACTATATTATGTCTCCTGAACGGTGTAGTGTTTCGTTCTTTCACTGCTCCCTGCTTCCAACTGTTACATGGCAAGGTTTATTGAAACAGCTACAGGTTATTGTATAGTTAATCGGCATTTCCCCAGCCATCGCCATACTGATTTGGGATTCCGTATATTCTAACTATATCCAGTTATTTACAATTTTTAGCCTTTATGTCCCTGCTGCGGCCTCCATTTTAAGCCACAGGTGTAAGGCGGGCATGTCTAGCCTAATATCCATCCCAAGAGTGGATGTCCTGATAATTCCGTCTGTTTGTGAAAGCAGGCCAGTCTCTGCACTTTGCCAGACTTCCTAGCAGCCACCTTCTGTTTGACTTTGTTCATATTATATGACAATAAATTATCATTGGTATTTTTGCATGGGTGTATATCCAGTATGTACTGGGTTTAGACCCCAGTTTACCCAACAGCAGCTTCTAGTGCTTATAAGATTATCTTTCGCAGTGGAATATATTCTTTATGTGAGGTGTTCATAATAGTTTTCCATCCAGTGCTACCTCTAGATACACTACAGCCATCTCTAAAGTTTCATCAAGAAACATAATTTTTCAGTATATGTGCTGGACATGCTTCCCCATAAATAATACTACACCAATTTTCGTGCAGCTTGTCTTTAAATACTTTTTCACAATGTTCAGTGCACATAGGTTTAACAATACTATCAAATTTTCTAAGTCTTACTGTGAATAAATCGTCTACTTATTCTTTTCAAGAGTAGTCTCTCGCATTCAGCTCATCTATGAGTTCATTCACCACTAGGTTCTTCATCTCTAACCATTTACTCGAAGGTCGTATTACTAGAACCCCCTCGACATCCAGGAAGATACAGACAGCATCCAGAAAGGGTAGTGCTTTTTCCACCTTCCCAAGTTGGTGAAGTGTTACCTCACATGATTTGCTTCGTAAGTATTATGAAAATGTGGCAGTTCATAGACAAAATTACGTATTCACGACAACAAAAAAGTAAGTCGGCAGAAAATAAAAGTGGCATTATGGATTTGGCAGTACCGTAAGGTTTTTCGCTTTGACCCTATGGGTTACTAAAAGTAGCAAGGCGAATTTTGCTAGAGCGTTGTCTTACCATTCCCTCATTGAATTTGTATCTGCCTGCTTGTAGTTCTGCTACAAAAGAATTAAAAATCTTGCATTCAGCGAGTCTCGAAAGGCGAACAAAGGCAGCGTGCACCTGACATGCAAGCACGTTACCTACGAGCTAGCGAACAGGTGGGGGGTCTTTGACGTACTTACTGGCTCAGTAGACGCTATGGCAAATAAGTCGCAACATAAGAGACGAGAGTAGTTGTATTTCCCATGAGGAACCACTTTCGTTGACTCAAAAGCATTAACTGATATCCTTATGTCACGTCTCAAGAGAAAATCACTTACGGTATTCAATTGCAATGACACGATAATATCATGTGAATTTAGCAGGATAGTTCTGTGCCATCAAGATAGTAACTCGTCGGTCACAGAGTTGCCAAACATATTCTGCGCTGTTGCCAAGTTTCAATTATAGTGCCAGGAAGGATACCAGCTGATATGTTCTGTGAGTGACTTCAGAAGTGACTAAAGCTTCATCTCAAAGTTGCGGGTGGCAAGGGCCGCAAGATCCTCATTATATGCCCATAAGTATTATACGCATTTCTGTAACCAGGTTTAGAGGCTAGAGTGCAATTACTTGTAATACATCGATGCACTGAATGCTAACTAAATGTCATATATTAATAACTGCGACAATTATTTGTGTTTTACTGTCTTAATTGGATCGAAACCTCGAAAGCGTATTCACCAGACACGATTCACACTAGGACAGAGAGAATGCTAAATAACAGTAATAGGTCACCCAGCGAAGAGAAGAGTCCACGTATTGTCTCAAGTTCTTGCAGTTTGATATAATGCAGTTCCCAATAGTTTCACACTAATGGGTTCTTTTGGCTATCGAAATACTCATATGGGAATCATAAAAGTGGAATTGCTAGAACGCTCAACTACCTTAACAACACCTCATTCTGGATTGAATACGACTCGGAAAGCGACGTTAATTTGACGTTTTCATCCATCTCCTGACGTCTCACTGAATGAAGTCTGAAGTGCACGCACAGTTGTGTTGCCTGCCGCAAGGATTCTGTGAAGTGTTGTGGCAGCTGGCAGTCATTGCTGAATACACACATGAGCAAATATCCTCACTGCTCTAGCGGAACTTGGCTTTGTTGCATTTTTTCCATACCGTAATTAGCACAATAACATAAGGCTTGTTCTGCTGAAGAACTTGATGCCCACAAGTCCTTAAATAAGAATCTCCTAGCGGGAGTAATAAATACATGAAAGGAAACACACTGTTGGACAAAAGAATGGACAGCTCCCAATTTTGGCGTTTCCGATAGCGCCTACGATAAGAATCTGGTGTCATATTATGCTTCAGAACTCTAAACTGTTTATTTTTTTACTTCATACTAAACCAACAGTTGTGATATGAGAAGAGGAAATGACTTATATGCTTCTCAGGAACTTTAGTTTTTCGTGTTTATTTTCTCACTTCATATTAAAACAAGGGCGTTAATATGAGAAAAGGAAATGAATTATACGCTTCCAAGACATAATATTTCCTTGTGTGCTATTACTGCATACATGAAAGCCCTGCAGTTAATTTTTGTATGTTGGATAAATTTTGATATCACCTCACATTCCTTTGCGAGAAGGTTCCTATTGTCTTGGGATTCAAATAGAGTGGATGTTTCATCACTAGTTAATATTCTGATGACTAATGACATGATACCCGTTGCAATTGCTCCATGGCACCTGTGAGTAGAGTCTCACGTTGGTTACTATATGAACACGCAGGCAGTGATATCCGCTGACTGCAGTCAGAGCCAAGGTGATTTCTTTCTGTTTAGGGCGAAGCGTCTGCTGCAGTGTCCACGCTCAGCCAACATAAACAAATAGCGGCGGCATTGAGCACTGCTAATCGCTGCACTTGTCGCGAGCCTCGACAACAAGAGCGCACTGTCTCTGCTAACGATACTATGGAGTTAATACATCTTACTTAACGTAATACGCAGGACGTGGGATGGGTAAAAATTCAGTTTGTAGCTTCCCATCGCATTAAAATACTTTACAGTCATATTTGATGCAATATTTATAGTTGGTTGTCTCTCTAATGTTAATAGTATTGATTCACATCATGCGTTAACACGAAAACACACACACTCACACACCACACAAACAGTCATTGATTCCAGTGAGGGTGACAACTACTGTGTGTTGAACAACACATGCACCAGTCAGTTCTTCAGTTGGCGTCGAGTGGATGAGATTTTTCAATTACCTTGCACTGCAAGAATTGTAACAAGGGGACTGAAAGTAAATGGACTTGATGTATGCTAAAGAGCTGCGACAAAGCAAAGCTTGACCGATTATCAGATAATTGTCCACAGGGGCTTTGTGGACGCGTATACTTTCAGTAACCAACCCACCCACGATTATTACGTAAGATTTCTCAAGGGCGTAGGGGAATTGATTTCATTAAGTCGTTGACAGTGTAGTGTGATGGTTTACTTCCCACCATACGTTTTCTATATTCGTCCAAAGGTCGTTTGCATTTGTAGGGACACATGGCAATGACCTTGTTACCTCTGCCCACATATTCTCTATCTGGTTGATGTTCGGTGATCGTGGAACAAACGGCAACAGCTTTATCCTCTCTTGGCCCTGAAACCAATCTCGCACTGCTCTACTATGATGGATGGGTCTCCGCTCCTGTAAATACATTTTTATGTCGTTAGTTCATATAGTTATATTTAAATAACGTATTTGTAATAAGCACATTGGATTATTATTTTCCACAGTGTTTAAGAATTCATTCCCTGTCATAGATAACTGATCTGGATTCAACAGTCCGATTAAGAATGTGCTTCACCCAGTCTATCATATGATGAGAGTCGTAGTCCGATAGCCACATTAAGACTGACTGGCTGAATCCGATTAGGACGATCTTGTGTCGAAATGAAATTACAGAAATCAGATAATTTGAACGTCTGTGTTGCAACAATGCTACGCACATAAATTCCTAAGATGAAGTAACAGCTAGCAACTGTCTAAGAAAAAGTGAGAAATATGTCTACTAGCAGCAATGTAACGTGATTATAACCCATATTTATGTGATGGAAATACTGAATCGAACAATACACATCTATTTCAGTGGAGGGAAGATACACCATATCGGATTTGCTGACGACATAATGACAATAATAATAATAATAAAAATCCCGTGTGGCCGATAGGGGAAACCCTCCCCCATATGGGTGGTACTGAGGAAATCAAATACTTGTGGTGAACCAAATACTAACACAGTCCTGAACGGCTACTCAATCCATTGAACCCAAAATCCAGACACATCTGAGTGAAAATCACCGCTACTCTGGTCACCGTCTGTTAGCTCAATGAGCTTGGCTGAAAATATTTGCTTCCAAAGGCTTCAACACCCTCTGGTCCTGTCCGGTCCTGGTATCACCCAGGCCAAACCAATGAAACACAAGAAAACATGAACTATGCAAGCAAAGCTAACTTTACCCCAGGTGGTACACAACTTGGCCACCGATAGGAGGCAGTTGGATTTTCGCACTCTGGGCAGTCCAGGTTAGCACGGCAGAGAATATCGAAGATCTCTGGCAAATTTCCCTACAAGCAGAAAACATTCATTCGAAAACTAAACATCGATACATTGATCCAAACAACAAACCTAAATAATCTCACAAAAGAAATCGTCCGCCAAAAAATTCTCATCCTTGCTCTTCAAGAACCACGATTAATTGGCAATTGAAACTTTCATTACGGAAACCATGGCATCTTCAAAATACAACAAAAGGTAGCGAAACTCGCACCAATCTTCGGCATTGCATTTCTCGATCACAGATCTATCAACAACTCTGTCGAAGAAATCACACCCATCAACAATCGAGTTATGACTATGCTCATTCAGAGCCCCTATAAAAATATACACTCATAAATGCACATGCCCCCACCAACATCGAAAATAAGGAAAACACCGAAAATGTCGAAAAATTGTGGAACACACTCGAAAATACTATGAGCAAAATTCACCGAGATGACGTGAAAATACTAATGGGAGACTTCAACTCTCTATTTGGGACAGAAAAAACCTGTAGAAAAATCATTGGTACAAATTCAACACACCTAAACGCTTAGACCAACGGCACACGTCTGACTGACATTTGCCAACAATTCAACCACAAAAGAATGTCTTCACACTTTAGGAAGTAGCCTGTTCCCAAGAAACATGGTTGGCTACCAGGAGCAAGCTGCTTTCGTTCGCCTTTCGAGACTCGCTGAAAGCCAGATTTTTAATTCTTTTGTAGCAGAGCTACAAGCAGGCAGATACAAACGCAATAAGGGAATCGTAAGACAACGCGCCTTGCTACTTTCAGTAACCCTTAGTGTCAGAGCGAAAACCTTACGGTACTGCCAAATTCATAATGACGACATATTTTTTGTTGTTGTGAATACATAATTATATCTATGAAATGCCACTTTTCATAATAATTGCGGATGATACAGGAAATGAAGTAAATACGGATCTTTTCAAAGTCAAAAGTCGGTAATGTCCTACTAATTCGTATTAAAATAGTCTCAATCGTCTTACAGATACTTAATGCTTTAATAAGATAGTCTGCCGTCGTGATGTTTCTGTAGTAAGCTGAATTTAATTTGTATTAGTACAGTGAATATTTTAATTGAATTTTCCATTAGTTTACTAAACACAACAGTAATCATCAAAGAGAAATTAATCAGCAAAAGAATTTTCTTTCACGATATCTAAAACGATCTGACAATGCTAAAGTTGTTTACAAATTCTACGCCAGTAGACACCTACTGGTTCCAACGATATCATTATACCAGAGTAGTTTTAAGAGTATTTTCGTCTAGAAATGATCGATCAAGAGCGGGAAAGGTAAATCTTTACGAATATATGACGAGAGGGACAAGTGCTTGAGAGAGGACTTCTCTATCATTACAAGTGCCTGAGGGACGACTTTAATTACAATCTCCTGGATAGTTTTGTTTCTCAAATCAAGAAGTGCGTTATCATGCAGTAGTACATGTGATGTAGTTGTGTTGCTCTATTTTCTTACGCTGAGACCGAAAGGTGTCTCAGTTGATGGCAACAATTTCCACCTGTGTTGCATACTGCCCTTGGGGCAGAATTCGTAGCCCAAAACACACTTTTTGAGCTATCAGATGTAAAATATTATGGTGGTGGTGGTGGTGGTCAATGTTTAACGTCCCGTCGACAACGAGGCCATTAGAGACGGAGCGCAAGCCCGGGTTACGGAAGGATTGGGAAGGAAAGAGGCCGTGCCCTTTCGAAAGAACCATCCCGGCATTTGCCTGAAACGATTTAGGGAAACCACGGAAAACCTAAATCAGGATGGTTGGAGACGGGATTGAACCGTCGTCCTCCCGATAACATATTATGTTCACACTACTCTTTGCTCGAGTTTATGTCTTTTGGAGGGGCTCAGCCTTTCACTTCTTCTTAGGAAGTTAACGATAAAGGCATCATAACACGTCACCAGTAACAGTACCGCATACGAATGCTCAATGAGCGACCTGATGACGTTCAATAATAGTCACTCCGTTGATTTTTGTTGTTTCGAATTAGAGCATGCAGTACTCCTACACCAGACTTCTGAACTTTGCCTGTTGAATGCAAATGTCGCATGACGGTAAAATGGTAATCTATCACATATATCAGTAGTCGAGACTTCCTTAATGTGGAAAATCATTCATGCCAGAACAATCTTTGTTGAAACAAGAATATCTTTTTCTGGTGTATTTTTCCCAAAAGCACTCGCTCCATACACAATTCAAATCTTCCTAGCTGCCTCCTCTGCATTCACCCCTCTGTTATACCAAAAGGAAACGTTGTGTTGCAGATGTTACACCTATTTCCACTTGCGACTCAATTTTACAATGCTTAACTGTAGTTCATGATTTTCAAGTATGCAAAATCCAATGCTTAACTGCAAGATGATAACTAGAACTTCAAATTCGAAAATGACAGTTGATACACACACTGACAGCGTCGCGCCGCGTTCACCTGGGCGGCGCCGGATTTCAGGCGGCGGGTGGCGTCTGGCCGGTGGCCGGTAGCCGCTTCAGCGCGAGGAAACGCTCGAGCGTAAGCTGTTGCGACGCAGCCACGAGCTGTCCTGCGGAATTGTTTCTGGAATACTTGTTATTGCTGGTGGGTAGAATGTTAAGCGAATTATCTTCGATGTTCAGTCAGACTCATAACTTTAGACCTACTGTGGTAAAAAAAAGAATAAAAATTACAGTTGGACGCGAACATGCGACTATAAGCTTAGAACGCACGACGCTTGCCACTAGACCACGGGCTCACGTAGTCCGACAACGTCTCGGAAGTAGACAACACTTCCTCCTAACACTTCCACATCTTACAGTGTTGCCAGATTGTGCATATGGCCGGACTTAGAGTTGTCAGGGGCGGTCAGTTTTATTGGCCACCTTAAGTGAATGACTCGGACTTAGTCTCTATGGCGGTCGGCCGGCGGTCAGTTTTGTCTAAGACTGTACATCCCCATCGGTCTTAAATTTGGGGAATTTCCTAAATAACCCTGAATTAGCCCCCCATTGCATATCAGTCCTCACTTCACTAGTTAATATCACATTAGGTGAAGTTACCCTTTTGTCTACTTTATCCTGGGTAAGCTTGAATTCTTTCCATAAGTCATCTATACCTTTCCTGGTATCACTAAGTTCAGAAGATAGAATAGGAGATATGTTTCTATATGTTACTCTCTCAGTAACTTTTTGATCTATAATTTCTTCAACCTGTTTCCCCAAACTACTTATATTTATGATATCAGAGTTCACTAATTTCTCTTTGAAGTTCCTTTCCTCATTATGTACTCGTGTATTAACACCTGTAATTTGCGATTGAATTTTTCGCATTAAATTACCCTGCTTACCGATGCTCTCTTTCAAAGTACTCAACCCTTGCTTTACAGCAATAAATTTAACATTGCACACATTTTCAAAGGCTCCTAACTTTTCATTAAGCTCTGATTCTACACTATTACATTTGTCTTCAGTATTCAATTCTAACCTTTCTGTCAAATTCTGAAAATTTTCATTCTGTTTCCAGCTGAAGTCTACACATTTGATTTACATGAATAGTCAAGAAACTGGTCAATTGATTCTTTAGATCTAATTTCAAATTTTCTACTTTACTATTTAAGGCATCAAATTCAGTCCTTAAAGCATCCATGCCTTCGCATAAATTACTAAATTCTTTGTTATGAGAGTCGACTTTGAAATTTAACAATCCTAAATTTGTTGTTTGGTCATTTAATTGAGAATTTACTGATTCTAGTTCTTTCCTTAGAGTCTGATTCTGAGCATTTGATTGCAGACTCTGAGCTTTAATTAAATTTATCAACTCAGACCAGCCAGGCACTTCCTTATGAACTTCCATAGCCATAGCTGGTTCTTGAGTTTCCTCGACTTGTCGTATGTTATCCATATTCTTGCAAGCTTTTGATCTTTTAAGCGTTTAACTAACTTTAAGTATGGTAACTACACTAATAAAGTTCACTGAGCAGTTTGTACCACTTTGTACTAAAACAATAAAGTTCTGGTGGAGAATCTGTGCTGCATCGGTGAGCGAATGTGGAGACAGGTCAGTACCGGTGAACAGCAGCTGGTGCCATCGAAGTGTTCTAGACATATTATACTTGAGAATATTCCGTTGTCTCAGTAAATTCTTTGCCGTATTTGGTTTAGTTGCTATGGCAACATTCAACATCTTCTTTCCTAATTTTTTTGTCTTTGAATTCCTGTTTTTTTTTTTTTCAGTCCTTTCTCACTGTTTGCCACATTCTAACGTTTTTGTGATGACTTTCTTAATAGGCCTTCTCTTCTAAAACTTTGCTCTTTCGGCAACATCATCAGTGTATTTAACTTTCATACAGAATATAATTCACACTTTCAATATGCATATGTGACTTCCAGTAAGTCACTCACTCCATTCAGTGTCAGAAATAAATTTAATTACATTTATGAAAGAGCTGGCTCAATAACCATGACTCTATTTCACATGAATCATAAAATAGGTCTTGCCTCTACCAAGGCTGGATTAAGAGTTTTTCTCAAGAGTACCTTCTCAACTTTTCTCGTTATTATAACAATGGTCACTGACACAATTAGAACAGAATAACATAGAAGCTCCTTGGTTCTTCTGTACACTTTCACTAAAAGTTCCATGGATCGCCCAACAAGTACTTGTCATTGCTGTTTGACTGTCGTGTCTACATTCTTCTCGTGACTTAATTTCAAACCTGCACACATAAACATGTGCTGTGCAGTAGGTAGGATTCTGTCATCCCACACTCACATCTAAAATATCGTGTTCAAGTAGAATTTACACAGAAATTCTCGAAACATTTGAGTTTGTTAATGCTGCAGTTAAGTAGAGCTGCCCATTAGTGTGCGACAGTTTCTCTAGTTTACCCAAAGTCTATAAAAGTGTTCATCCCATTGCTGGAATGTGATGTGCTGAGGCTTGTGTCTAGTGGAACCATCGATGCTGTGGCCAGAAGGTCCATCATTTATGGTCCAGGAATTTGTTCCTGTCGTAATCCACGTGTTTCAGTGGTTGAACCAGGCTCATGCTATCAGCACCCTGAAGACAGTTGAATGGATGCAAGGTAAGTCTCCAGTGCATTTATTTGTTTCGATACCGTCTCTGTGGTAGAATTCTGAGTCCGCTGAGGATATAAATGTTTGTTACTCCCCAGCACGACACACATTTTTTTCATTGGAACATGTGGAATTACAGACTTCAAGCCTTCACAAAATACTTGTGGGAATTTGGTTTGGTTGTAGCCTGAGGAAAACACATTTAATACCGTTAAGACTCAATATATTTCATACAAACATCCATATTACAGCAAGTCATACAGTGAACTGAATAAGCAATATAGTGTGGGCCATTAGGTAAGAGTCAAAGATTTTGCAATAGCAGAGATATGTTGTTGTTGTGGTCTTCAGTCCTGAGACTGGTTTGATGCAGCTCTCCATGCTACTCTATCCTGTGCAAGCTTTTTCATCTCCCAGTACCTACTGCAACCGACATCCTTCTGAATCTGCTTAGTGTATTCATCTCTTGGTCTCCCTCTACGATTTTTACCCTCCACGCTGCCCTCCAATACTAAATTGGTGATCCCTTGATGCCTCAGAACATGTCCTACCAACTGATCCCTTCTTCTGGTCAAGTTGTGCCATAAACTTCTCTTCTCCCCAATCCTATTCAATACTTCCTCATTAGTTATGTGATCTACCCATCTAATCTTCAGCATTCTTCTGTAGCACCACATTTCGAAAGCTTCTATTCTCTTCTTGTCCAAACTATTTATCGTCCATGTTTCACTTCCATACATGGCTACACTCCATACGAATACTTTCAGAAATGACTTCCTGACACTTAAATCAATACTGGATGTTAACAAATTTCTCTTCTTCAGAAACGCTTTCCTTGCCATTGCCAGCCTACATTTTATATCCTCTCTACTTCGACCATCATCAGTTATTTTGCTCCCCAAATAGCAAAACTCCTTTACTACTTTAAGTGCCTCATTTCCTAATCTAATTCCCTCAGCATCACCCGACTTAATTAGACTACATTCCATTATCCTTGTTTTGCTTTTGTTGATGTTCATCTTATATCCTCCTTTCAAGACACTGTCCATTCCATTCAACTGCTCTTCCAAGTCCTTTGCTGTCTCTGACAGAATTACAATGTCATCGGCGAACCTCAAAGTTTTTATTTCTTCTCCATGAATTTTAATACCTACTCCGAATTTTTCTTTTGTTTCCTTTACTGCTTGCTCAATATACAGATTGAACAACATCGGGGAGAGGCTACAACCCTGTCTTACTCCCTTCCCAACCACTGCTTCCCTTTCATGTCCCTCGACTCTTATAACTGCCATCTGGTTTCTGTACAAATTGTAAATAGCCTTTCGCTCCCTGTATTTTACCCCTGCCACCTTTAGAATTTGAAAGAGAGTATTCCAGTCAACATTAGCAGAGATATATTGTTCATATTTCTTGATGCCACACAGCCCCCTTCCTCTCTCCCCTGCCCCCCAACTCCTGCCACTGCAGCCCTCACCCGAACATGCACCTGCGTCACCAGTGCTGTTCCTCGGGTTCTTACCCTCTCTCTCTACTTCCTCCTCGCTATGCCCTTTAGTGGTTCTGCAAGCTGATGTCCCACCCAGATTTGTGGAGGATGTCACCATCCTCATTGATGACAACCACACCTTCATCCTGCTGCAAGACAACTTGCCCCACCTGATTGGGGACCCGGTTTGTCAGTTGATCGCTGGCTCCCACCCATTCCTGCAAGGAGTTGACCACACGCTCTGTCAAGCTATGGTGACCACCAAAGGGGGGGTTACAGTTCAGATGCTGCTGGCCGATCATGCGGGGGACACAGTCCCTCCCTACGCCGCTCCATCCTCATGTGTGGACCAATGCCTTGTCCACTCACATCACCTGTAGGTGTTCCAAATCAACCTCACAGTGTGGTCCTTGCCTCAACAACCTCTGGAGATGGACATCCCCATCACATCACTGCCATCGTCCTCACCACCTTCATCGCCGGACATGTCCCCCTTCCACTGCGCTCCTACTGTGCTCCACACTGGGGGGGGGGGGGGGGGGGGCTGTGTGGTGTCGACAAGTACGAACAATGTATCTCTGCCATCAAAAGATCTTTGAGTCTTTAACCTAATGGCCAGCGCCAGCTTGCTTATTTGAGTCTTACGGTATTACATGTGTTTTCCTTGGGCTACAACTGAACCGAATTCCCACATGTTTGTAGCACATTTATGGTTATTAGTTCACATATGCAGTCCTGGAAAACATATTCAGCTTTACATTGCATCATATTTTTACATTTCATCATTGTTACAATAACCTGAGTATTTCCATTTAAAAATATATTGACACATTGGGTTTGCATATTTCTTACTTCATACATGTACATTTGCATAAGGCACTTACAGTTATTTACATAAATATTGTACAAAAATTTACATCAATATTGTACAGAAATTATACACAAATTATACATACATTTCTTGTGATTTTATGACGTGTAACATCTTTCAATTTTTACATTATCATTTTTATCACATTTTGCTCTCAGGCATTACCCTTTTGAATGCTCATTTGCCAGCAATCCGTGTTCATAGTCTTGTCTTACTTTAACATTTTTTTCAATCTCATTTTCCAGTATTAACAAAATATTTGCATATAACATTATCACATGATGTGCATGAGTTTTGTGTTCATACATCACACCTGATGTGAGTATCCATTATTACAGATGCTGAAGAAAGAACGCTTCATAACATGAAATCATGATAACTACACTTAGCTAAGCCTCTGACACGTTTACTAGGATGTGTCTATTGGTCTGCTGGAAATGTTGTAGACTCTACTACTGCAGTTCTTTGTTCATCACAAGAGAACTATTGAGTACATCATTTCATGACTATCTATTCGTGTTAATCCACTTACTTCAGGTTTACTATTTACTGATATATTCTGACAGTACAATATTGTGTTATACAAGTGTCATCATCAACTGCAAATGGTGTACATGACATAGCTCCATGCAGTATCAAATCAGACTTTCAAAGCAGTGCGTTCAATTAACAATATAAATACTGCAAACTTTAGGGAAAGCCTACAGCAGCTAGACTGGGATGAAGTGTATAAGGAACCCGACACAAACTTGAAATATAACTTATTTCACGAAACATTTTTAAGGGTATTTGAAAATTGTTTTCCCAAGAAAATAGTTAAACATAATTCCAAGAAAACATATAAAAATCCTTGGCTAACTAAAAGAATAAGAATATCTTGCACCCGTAAAAGAGAACTGTATCTAACAGCAAGAGGGAGTACTGACCCCGAAATTGTTCAATATTATAAAAACTATTGTGCGATACTAAGAAAAGTTATTAAAAAGTCCAGAAGCATGTGTATCATGTCTGAGATCGGTAACAATAAAATTAAAGCAATTTGGAATGTTATTGAAAGGGAAACAGGGCAACTAAGAGCACAGGCAGACTTTAATGCCATAAAACTGAATGACAAGTGTACTAACAAACAATCAGAAATGAAAATATTTTCAATAATCATTTTTTAAATGTTGTGGAGAAAATAGGATCTAGACCTTCACTAGAAGAGGCAAGGCTACTAATAGAAGAGGCCATATCTGTGCAGTTTGAAACAACTGTAATTCCACCAACCTCTCCTTCTGAAATCGGTAAAATAATAAACTCACTGAAAAGTAATAGCTCTTACAGAATTGATGGCATTTCCAGCAAGGTACTTAAAGCTTGTTCCCCACAGATAAGTAGGATTCTCAGCCACGTATGTAATAGCTCTTTGGAGCAGGGTGTTTTCCCCGATAGACTGAAATATGCCATTGTAAAACCATTGCATAAAAAGGGGGCTACATCGGATGTCAACCACTACCGCCCAATCTCTCTTCTGACAGCTCTATCAAAAATATTTGAGAAAGTAATGTATTCAAGAGTAGCCTCCCATATTTGTAAAAATAAAGTACTAACAAAATGCTATATACGCTTTCATTGATCAAATATTAAATGCTCTGAATAACCAGACATCACCCATTGGTATTTTTTGTGATCTCTCAAAGGCCTTTGATTGGGTAAATCATGGAATTCTTTTAGATAAGCTAAATCATTATGGTTTGAGTGGGGCAGTGCACAAATGATTTAATTCATACTTAACTGGAAGAATGCAGAAAGTTGAAATAAGCAGTTCGTGTAAGGTTAAAACAACAGCTAATTCCTCAAACTGGTGGGGCTGTCAAGTATGGGGTCCCATAGGGTTCGGTCTTAGGTCCTTTACCGTTCTTGATATACATTAATGACTTACCATTCCACACTGATGAAGATGCAAAGTTAGTTCTTTTTGCTGATGATACAAGTATAGTAGTAACATCCAAAAACCAAGAACTAAGTGATGTAATTGTAAATGATGTTTTTCACAAAATTATTAAGTGGTTCTCAGCAAACGGACACTCTTTAAATTTTGATAAAACACAGTATATACAGTTCCATACAGTAAATGGCACAACTCCAGTAATAAATATAGACTTAAGTCTGTAGCTAAGGTAGAATTTTCAAAATTTTTAGGTGTGTCCATTAATGAGAGGTTAAACTGGAAGCAACACATTGATAGTCTGCTGAAACGTCTGAGTTCAGCTACGTATGCTATTAGGGTTATTGCAAATTTTGGTGATAAGAATCTCAGTAAATTAGCTTACTATGCCTACTTTCATTCACTGCTTTCATATGGCATCATATTCTGGGGTAATTCATCATTGAGTAGAAAAGTATTCATTGCTCAAAAACGTGTAATCAGAATAATTGCTGGAGCCCACCCACGGTCATCCTGCAGACATCTATTTAAGGATCTAGGGATACTCACAGTATATATATTCACTTATGAAATTTGTTGTTAATGATCCAACCCAGTTCAAAAGTAATAGCAGTGTGCATAGCTATAACACCAGGAGAAAGGATGATCTTCACTATGCAGGGTTAAATCTGACTTTGGCACAGAAAGGGGTAAATTATGCTGCCACAAAAGTCTTTGGTCACCTACCAAACAACATCAAAAGCCTGACAGATAGCCAACTAACATTTAAAAATAAATTAAAAGAATTTCTAGATGACAACTCCTTCTACTCATTGACAGAATTTTTAAATATAAATTAAGGGAAAAAAAACAACAACTTAAACATTAGTGTCATGCAATATTTTGTGTAATGTAATATCTTGTACAGACATCTTTTATTAACCTGACACGTTCCACATCATTACGAAGTGTTGTATTCATGATCTACGGAACAAGTATTAATCTTATCTAATCTGTACTTCAGTGTCAGTGACTTACACTTCCTTTTGCTACATGACATCACTCTTGTGTATTCTGTTGTGCATGAATATGTCTCTGTGGGAATTATGCCAATGAACAAGTGCGAAACAACGTTGAGAAAACTTGTGTTCATTTGCAAATATACTTAATAGCGCTTGCTTTTTTCAGTCATATGGACTTGTAATGTGTAGTCTGACTCCTTTTCCAGAAGCTCAAAACGTTAAGTTCAACCTTTTTATATATCTAGTGTATCATACCTTCTTTATACACACACATTAACACCATCACACTCACACATATTTTTATACATACAATTATTTATTTCTGCTGTGGCCCATATACTTTGGTACCAGACAACTAACTATTGTGTTCCCTATTTTACCAAGGATGTGACTCTGCATCGTGCACTGGAAGGACACTTAAATACTACCTTAAAACTAATTGCATAGTTTCTCATGGGCTACTAATGCATCACACTTTCAATATTCATATTTTCAATGTATATCAGTATGCAGTTCATTCTTTATCAGCTTTTTTAAAATGAGTTCTAAGAGCACACGTGTTTGTACGCAGCTGTCGTTTTGACTTACCTTTTTGCACCTGGAAGTAAAAGTGTTGTTGTAGGCAGGACACAGTCCGATCTACTGTAGTATATTCAAGACTTCATTTATATTCCTTCATTACTCATGTGCATTCAGGAGAATAATGGTTCAAACCCACATCTGGCCATCCTGATCTAGGTTTTCCGTGATTTCCCTAAATCACTTCAGGTAAATGCCGGGATGGTTCCTGTGAAAGGGCACAGCTGACTTCCTTCCCTAATCTGATGGGACCAATGACATTGCTGTTTGGTCCCATTCTCCTAATCAACCAACCATTCCTCATGTAGGTATCCCCTTTTGTATAGCATGTAAATAGCCACTTCTATAAATGTAAACAGCTTGTACGTAGTACCATAGTGTGGAGCTAGTTTTCTGTAGACAGTGTTTATGTCATCCTTTGTATAGATATTCCTTAGCTTAGTTCTTCCTAATTTCTTAATCTTAGTTTAGTTCTGTATTGTAGACATTTTATTTCCTTAGTAGTCAACTCATAAAGTTTTCCTCTAAGTGTAAATTGCTTGGCATTTTTTGCTAAGCTAAGATCGTCATCTGGCAGTGATCCGTCAGCTTACACTGTGCTGTGTACATGCACGGAGGTCTTCAACCTTAAACGTAGCGACTGTGTGTGCACAGTTCTGTCCACACTCCACTTTGCTACTTACATATGCTGCATCTCAGTTGCTTGTGTACTGTGTTTTTAAACAGTACTTTGTGAAATTAAATAATTTCTCACATTTGGTGAGGGTAATGTTTTCTGAGCTTCTCTGACCCATAAACATACAATAAAAATCTCACATAACTAAAACTTACTTCCTAATAAGGCAACACACATGAAATAGGCAAAAATGAAATCTTTCCTTAACACTAAACTTCAATTGTAATAAGTATACTTAATTGGACAGTAGGTCATCTCTTATATACACTTATTTATTTATTTATCCATATAAATCTCTTTTTCAGTACACATATCGTACACAGAATATCGGACAGAAAACCTTTTATCCTATTGCTTTTACAAACATCAAACGTACATCATTTAAATTTTAATAACAAATTGGATATATACAGTTAATAATTACAAATTTTATTAAATAGTGTATATTTATAATTTATTTCTACAGTTAAAGACACAAATTACATTTTTTTTCTTCCATAAGACACTGTGAGATTGAATAGTAGCAGTTTTTCAGAAGGTAGGCTGTCACAGACCTTTTGAAGCTCTGTAGGTTAGGAAGAGTTTTTACATGTCTTGGTAATCTGTTGTATAGTTTCATTCCTTCATGATATACACCTTTTTGACATAATGTAGTGTTACAGTGACTAACATGTATGTCACTTTCTGACCTGGTACTGTAATCATGGACGCTTTTGTTTTGAGGAAAAAGGTTTTCTTTTCTCAGTGTACTTTTTTTTGTATCCATGACTACTTCCAGTATATAAATGCAGGGAAGGAGTAAGATTTTTAGATCTCTAAAGAAAGGTTTGCATGGTTTCCTGCTGCTCGCTTGTTTCATTATTCTTATAATTGCCTTTTGTTCCCTGAAAACTGTTATGGGCTGGCGTACATTACCCCAGAAAATGATAGTGTACTTCAGTATTCAATGTATATGAGTAAAGTATACAGCATTAACTATTTCTGCACTAGTATTGGTGCAAATAATTCTTACTACATAGCTCAGTTTTGCTAGTTTTGAATTTAGGGGTGTGATATGGGAGCTGCATTTAAGATTTTCCTGGATATGAATCCCAAGAAATTTAGTTTTAGTAATGGCACCAATGTTTTGGTTATGTGTACATGTTACTGGTTGTGCTGAATTTTTATTTTGTGTGACTGCTACGTTCGCAGGTTCGAATCCTGCCTCGAGGATGGATGTGTGTGATGTCCTTAGGTTAGTTAGGTTTAAGTAGTTCTAAGTTCTAGGGGACTGATGACCTCAGACGTTAATTCCCATAGTGCTCAGAGCCATTTGAACCATTTTGAATTTTTATTTTGCTCTGTGTGGAAACTCATGAGTACTGTTTTTTGTGGATTAACTGTCAACATGTTTCTGGTAAACTATTCAGACACTTCTTTTTTAATATCTTTTGCAGATGCAGTAAGATTTTCTTTTTTATTTCCTTCAATCAATAGACTGGTGTCATTTGCAAACAATACTGGTTCAGAATTCCTAACATGTAATAGGAAATCATTAACATAAGCTGAAAAAGGGACCTAAAATAAAGCCCTGTAGAACACTATGACTTAGTCCACATGGTTCTGAAAGGTGTACCTGGAGTTCATTTTCTTCCATGTACTTAATTTCATTACCTGAGAGCGATATTCCAAATATGATTTAATCTACTGATTTGGCACACCTCTTACACCACACTGTGCTAGCTTTCTCAAGAGCACAGAATGATCAATCACATGAAAAGCTTTTGTTAGGTCCAAGAATAGACCTGTGATTATTCTGTGGTTGTCTACTGCATTTAAAACATGGTTTATCAGGGTGAAAGTGGCTGTTTCAGTTGATTGCTGTAGTCTGTAGCCATGTTGACATCCAGTAATAATGTTATTCTTGTTGAAGATTGTAGTTAGGTGTGAAAGGAACAGTTTTTCAATAATTTTTGTATGCCCTGACACTAGTGACAACGGCCTATAGTTACCTGTACAGTACTTATCACCTTTTTTATATAATGGTTGTACTCTCCCCCCTCCTTCCTAATTACTGCTATTGTCCACAATAAGCAACATCTTTTCTAAAGATTTTAAAGGAGTAAGATTACAATAAACTTTTTAGTTTACTTATCTTTTCTTGAAGAGTTCGCTCCAGTTCTTCTTGTCTAAGTGTCTGATTCTTGAAGCTGAAATTCTCACATTTTAGGTCTTCGTGGTTGAATTGATCTGAATAATTTTGAAGATTGTTGTTGCAGAATTTTTGTTTTAACATTAGTATATTTTGTTACGTTTTAGTATGTCATACAGTCTTTTGAATTTTGACATTATCAAAGCCAAAATTACACTGTTCACCCAAAATACAAAAATACATCTGATCACACCAGATGCATGCTTCCTACTGTCTCACTCAGTGGAAATAACAATATTCCAAAGAGTTTGCAATTTTTCTTGACAAATGAATTTCTATTAATTTTGATTATTATTACATAAATGAATCCAGAAATAAAAACAATAAACATTACTAAATTACATAATTGTTGTTGTTGTGGTCTTCAGCCCTGAGACTACTTTGATGCAGCCCTCTATGCTACTCTATCCTGTGCAAGCTTCTTCATCTCCCAGAACCTACTGCAACCTACATCCTTTTGAATCTGCTTAGTGTATTCATCTCTTGGTCTCCCTCTTCGATTTTTACCCTCCATGCTGCCCTCCAATACTAAGTTAGTGATCCCTTGACGCCTCAGAACATGTCCTACCAACCAATCCCTTCTTCTAGTCAAGTTGTGCCACAAACTCCTCTTCTCTCCAATTCTATTCAATACCTCCTCATTAGTTATGTGATCTACCCATCTAATCTTCTGTAGCACCACATTTCGAAAGCTTCTATTCTCTTCTTGTCCAAACTATTTATCGTCCATGTTTCACTTCCATACATGGCTACACTCCATACAAATACTTTGAGAAACAACTTCCTGACACTTAAATCTATACTCGATGTTAACAAATTTCTCTTCTTCAGAAATGCTTTCCTTGCCATTGCCAGTCTACATTTTATATCCTCTCTACTTCAACTATCACCAGTTATTTTGCTCCCCAAATAGCAAAACTCCTTTACTGCTTTAAGTGTCTCATTTCCTAATCTATTTCCCTCAGCATCACCCCATTTAATTTGACTACATTCCATTATCCTCATTTTGCTTTTGTTGACGTTCATCTTATATCTTCCTTTCAAGACACTGTCCATTCCATTCAACTGCTCTTCCAAGTCCTTTGCTGTCTCTGACATAATTACAATATCATCGGCGAACCTCAAAGTTTTTATTTCTTCTCCATGGATTTTAATACCTACTCCGAATTTTTCTTTTGTTTCCTTTACTGCTTGCTCAATATACATATTGAATAACATCGGGGAGAGGCTACAACCCTGTCTCACTACCTTCCCAACCACTGCTTCCCTTTCATGTCCCTCGACTCTTATAACTGCCATCTGGTTTCTGTACAAATGGTAAATAACCTTTCGCTCCTTTTATTTTACCCTTCCACCTTAAGAATTTGAAAGAGAGTATTCCAGTCAACGTTGTCAAAAGCTTTCTCTAAGTCTACAAATGCTAGAAACGTAGGTTTGCCTTTCCTTAATCTTTCTTCTAAGATAAGTCGTAGGGTCAGTATTGCCTCACGTGTTCCAACATTTCTATGGAATCCAAACTGATCTTCCTTGAGTTCAGCTTCTACCAGTTTTTTCCATTCATCTGTAATGAATTCACGTTAGTATTTTGCAGCTGTGATTTATTAAACTGATAGTTCGGTAATTTTCACATTTGTCAACACCTGATTTCTTTGGGATTGGAAATATTATATTCTTCTTGAAGTCTGAGGGTATTTCTCCTGTCTCATACATCTTGCTCACCAGATGGTAGAGTTTTGTCAGGAATGGCTCACCCAAGGCCATCAGTAGTTCTAATGGAATGTTGTCTACTCCCGGGGCCTTGTTTCCACTCAGGTCTTTCAGTGCTCTGTCAAACTCTTCACGCAGTATCATATCTCCCATTTCATCTTCCTCTACATCCTCCTCCAATTCCATAATATTGTCCTCAAGTACATCGCCCTTGTATAGACCCTCTATATACTCCTTCCACCTTTCTGCTTTCCCATCTTTGCTTAGAACTGGGTTTCCGTCTGAGCTCTTGATATTCATGCAAGTGGTTCTCTTTTCTCCAAAGGTCTCTTTAATTTTCCTGTAGGTAATATTGATCTTACCCCTAGTGAGATAAGCCTCTACATCCTTACATTTGTCCTCTATCAATCCCTGCTTAGCCATTTTGCACTTCCTGTCGATCTCATTTTTGAAATGTTTGTATTCCTTTTTGCCTGCTTCATTTACTGCATTTTTATATTTTCTCCTTTCATCAGTTAAATTTAATACTTCTTCTGTTACCCAAGGATTTCTACTAGCCCTCTTCTTTTTACCTACTTGATCCTCTGCTGCCTTCAGTACTTCATCCCTCAAAGCTACCCATTCTTCTTCTACTGCGTTTCTTTCCTCCATTCCTGTCAATTATCCCCTTGTGCTCTTCCTGAAACTCTGTACAACCCCTGGTTTAGTCAGTTTATCCAGGTCCCATCTCCTTAAATTCCCACCTTTTTGCAGTTTCTTCAGTTTTAATCTACAGTTCATAACCAATAGATTGTGGTCAGAGTCCACATCTGCACCTGGAAATGTCTTACAATTTAAAACCTGGTTCCTAAATCTCAGTCTTACCATTATATAATCTATCTGATACCTTCTAGTATCTCCAGGGTTCTTCCATGTATACAATCTTCTTTCATGATTCTTGAACCAAGTGTTAGCTATGATTAAGTTGTGCTCTGTGTAAAATTCTACCAGGTGGCTTCCTCTTTCATTTCTTAACCCCAATCCATATTCACCTACTATGTTTCCTTCTCTCCCATTTACTACTCTCGAATTCCAGTCACCCATGACTATTAAATTTTCGTCTCCCTTCACTACCTGAATAATTTCTTTTATCTCATCATATATTTCGTCAATTTCTTTGTCATCTGTGGAGCTAGTTGGCATATAAATTTGTACTACTGTTGTAAGTGTGGGCTTCGTATCTATCTTGGCCACAACAATGCATTCAGTATGCTGTTTGTAGTAGCTTGCCCGCTCTTCTATTTTTTTTTATTCATTATTAAACCTACTCCTGCATTACCCCTATTTGATTTTGTATTTATAACCCCACTAATTCCCACTATATCCAACTTTAACCTACCCATTTCCCTTTTTAAATTTTCTAACCTACCAGCCCGATTAAGGGATCTGATATTCCATGCTCCGATCTGTAGAACGCCAGTTTTCTTTCTCCTGATAATGACTTCCTCTTGAGTAGTCCCCGCCCGGAGATCTGAATGGGGGACTATTTTACCTCCGGAATATTTTACCCAAGAGGACGCCATCATCATTTAATCATACAGTAAAGCTGCATGCCCTCGGGAAAAGTTATGACTGTAGTTTCCCGTTGCTTTCAGCCGTTTGCAGTACCATCACAGCAAGGCCGTTTTGGTTAGTGTTACAAGGCCAGGTCAGTCAATCATCCAGACTGTTGCCCCTGCAACCACACGTTTGTCTGGCCTCTCAACAGATACCCCTGCATTGTGGTTGCACCTATGGTACGGCTATCTGTATCACTGAGGTACGCAAGCCTCCCCACCAACGGCAAGGTCCATGGTTCATGGGGGGGGATTGCATAATTAATAATAGAAATTTTAAGTGTGCCAAATAATTCATAATTTCAAATGTTTCTGAACAGAATAATTTTAAATGTACATTCAGAGCTAGAACTTACCAATTGTAACATAAAAAAGTAATTCCTTTTTTAGCTTGAAATATAACTTATTGTGTATAAAATTATATGAAAGTTTTCAGAAAAAAAAAAACAGTTCAGATAATACTGACCTTTCCAAAATTCGAAAAATAATACTGGTATTGATAATTGCTGTTGAGAAAAAGTAATGCTAGAGGATGATGTCCCATTACAGGGTATTACTTTTGCCATTTTCAGCTGCTGTGGGAAGACACCACATGATAGGGATGAATTGCGTAAGTCTTATAAAGGATAGAGTATGTGTGTAGCTGTTATTTTTATGATATAATCTGGAATATCATCAATGCCAGTTGAATAACTACTCTTCAGTGAATTAATGGTACTTAGGAGTTTTGTTGGGCCTATTGGACTGAGGTACATGGATATGTTATTTATTTCAGTAGATGAAAGTTCTTTCAGTGTCGTATTAGGTGGATTACCAGATTTTTCCTTCACTAATTTTCCAGCAACAGTTGCATAATAAGAACTGAAGCTGTTTGCAACTGCCCTATGGTCAGTGACACTCTTGCCATCGTGTGATATCACAATATTTTTGCGAGTTTTCTTCTTCCCCATAAGATCCTTCACAGGTTTCCACATGGACTTAGTTTTAATGGATGACTTCATAATATACACTCCTGGAAATGGAAAAAAGAACACATTGAGACCGGTGTGTCAGACCCACCATACTTGCTCCGGACACTGCGAGAGGGCTGTACAAGCAATGATCACACGCACGGCACAGCGGACACACCAGGAACCGCGGTGTTGGCCGTCGAATGGCGCTAGCTGCGCAGCATTTGTGCACCGCCGCCGTCAGTGTCAGCCAGTTTGCCGTGGCATACGGAGCTCCATCGCAGTCTTTAACACTGGTAGCATGCCACGACAGCGTGGACGTGAACCGTATGTGCAGTTGACGGACTTCGAGCGAGGGCGTATAGTGGGCATGCGGGAGGCCGGATGGACGTACCGCCGAATTGCTCAACACGTGGGGCGTGAGGTCTCCACAGTACATCGATGTAGTCGCCAGTGGTCGGCGGAAGGTGCACGTGCCCGTCGACCTGGGACCGGACCGCAGCGACGCACGGATGCACGCCAAGACCGTAGGATCCTACGTAGTGCCGTAGGGGACCGCACCGCCACTTCCCAGCAAATTAGGGACACTGTTGCTCCTGGGGTATCGGCGAGGACCATTCGCAACCGTCTCCATGAAGCTGGGCTACGGTCCCGCACACCGTTAGGCCGTCTTCCGCTCACGCCCCAACATCGTGCAGCCCGCCTCCAGTGGTGTCGCGACAGGCGTGAATGGAGGGACGAATGGAGACGTGTCGTCTTCAGCGATGAGAGTCGCTTCTGCCTTGGTGCCAATGATGGTCGTATGCGTGTTTGGCGCCGTGCAGGTGAGCGCCACAATCAGGACTGCATACGACCGAGACACACAGGGCCAACACCCGGCATCATGGTGTGGGGAGCGATCTCCTACACTGGCCGTACACCACTGGTGATCGTCGAGGGGACACTGAATAGTGCACGGTACATCCAAACCGTCATCGAACCCATCGTTCTACCATTCCTAGACCGGCAAGGGAACTTGCTGTTCCAACAGGACAATGCACGTCCGCATGTATCCCGTGCCACCCAACGTGCTCTAGAAGGTGTAAGTCAACTACCCTGGCCAGCAAGATCTCCGGATCTGTCCCCCATTGAGCATGTTTGGGACTGGATGAAGCGTCGTCTCACGCGGTCTGCACGTCCAGCACGAACGCTGGTCCAACTGAGGCGCCAGGTGGAAATGGCATGGCAAGCCGTTCCACAGGACTACATCCAGCATCTCTACGATCGTCTCCATGGGAGAATAGCAGCCTGCATTGCTGAAAAAGGTGGATATACACTGTACTAGTGCCGACATTGTGCATGCTCTGTTGCCTGTGTCTATGTGCCTGTGGTTCTGTCAGTGTGATCATGTGATGTATCTGACCCCAGGAATGTGTCAATAAAGTTTCCCCTTCCTGGGACAATGAATTCACGGTGTTCTTATTTCAATTTCCAGGAGTGTATATCTGTCATTGTTCTTAATTTTTGCCTCTTTTATGATAAATTCAAAGCTAACTTGTATTTTTTGAAGTAACTATGAAATTCTGGACTGCTGTCAGTATGTGAGTGCAGAAAAAGTTCCCACTTCCTTTTACAAGATACTGTAATGCCTGATGTAATCCAGTTTTTGAATCTGCCTGTGCCTCTGGAAATCAGTTTCCTTTGTGGAAAACCTTTGTCAAATTATGGTTGAAAATGTTAAAAAAATTCCATCTTTCCATTGGTAATTGAGGTATCATGTACTTCTCTCCAAGGCTGTTTGCTGATTGGATAGTGGAAGTGTCCAATATTTTTCTGATTATAACTCATTTTGTGAATAATATTTTGTGCATTACAAAATTGTTAAGGCGTTCGTGGCCACTTGTTGACAGACTGCCTATTGGCTTCTGTCTCGGGATCTTCGGCCGACATTCATCTGATGATTTTACTGATGTTTCGACAGCACGAGTGGCTGGCATTGTCAAAGTTTCACCCTCCATTGCCGGTGGTGAACTGGAGCCGAGCTCGCAGTCGCAGACTACATGTACCTGGCCGTCCGAGGGCTTCTCTGTGGTCATTTCTGGTGCGGTTCTCCTTTTGCTGCCTGCGACGCTCGTTCACTGCAGTACGGGATCCTGGCTTCCTGTACTGCAGCGAATGACCGTCGCTCGTAGCAAGAGGAGAACCGCACCAGAAATGACCGCGGAGAAGCTCTCGGACGTTGGCGCACCAGGTACATATAGTCTGCAGCCACGAGCTCGGCTCCAATTCACCACTGGCAATGGAAGGTGAAGCTTAGACAATGCCAGCCAGTTGTGCTGGTGAAACATCAGTAAAATCATCAGATGAATATTAGCCGAAGAACCCGAGACAGAAGCCAATAGGCAGTTGGCATTCTGTACATTGATCAAAATGTGATTTACAGGTATGGTTAGTAATTGCGAAAGGTAATCACTATAACCAGAATCAAAGTTTACAGTTGTTCATGTTTACAATACCTGATCAAAGAGAGTGACACAAGTTTTGGTTACATGTGTTGGAGAGCTATCAGTCAAAAGTAGATTGTTGGCTTTTATAATATTTAAGAACTTTTCCCTCTGAGGGCGATGGCTCAGAAAGTCAGTATTAAAATATTCACAGAATATCACTGTTTTCCCATTTGCCTTGAATTTGCCTAAAACAAGGTTCAGTTTTCTGAAAAAAAAGAAAACAATTACATTGATAACAGGAGATCTATACAAACATAAAATAATAGTTTTTACAGGCATTAACTCAACATCTGACATTTCAAAGCTCTTTCACAACCTAGTTTGCATACAGGGGCTATACCCTTGTACCCTTATACTCTACATTTTCTTTTACATATATTCAAGTTCCCCTATGTTTTGATTCCATTCTACAAAAGCAGTTTGCAAGATTAAAACACAATATTTGTAAGTGTTGAAAATACGAGGGTTGTTTTTTAAGTAAGGGCCGTTCGCGCGTATAGTCCTGTAGTTCGCGCGGACGCCGCAACAAGCCACCGCGGCACTTGCCGGCATCCTTCCCGTTCACACTGATGCAAGTTGCAGCTCTGTAGCTGACGTGTACGCATCGCTGTGCTACTTTATAATGTTTGCGATTACTGAATCGCCCGCCGCGTGTGAGATATGGTCAGTGATACGTTTTTTTGACCGCGAGAAGCCTATCAGCTGCAGAAATTCATCATCAGTTAACAGAAGTTTATGGCTCGAATGCAATGAGTGAAGGTGAAGTGCGTCAATGGGTTAGAGAGTTTAAAAATGGCCGTCAAAACGTCCATGATGAAGGACGCTCAGGCCGGCCCTCTGCGATCACTGATAATTTGGTGGCTGCAGTCGAAATAAAGATTCGTGAGGACAGAAGATTCACAATTTCCACTCTTTCTTTGGAATTTCCACAAGTTTCAAGATTGGTTTTGAACAAAATTGTGTCTGAAAACCTAAACTTTAAGAAACTGTGTTCTCGGTGGGTACCCAGACTCCTCACAGAGGACCACAAAGGGAAGAGATTTGCCACTTCATTGAACTTTTTGATTCGTTACGAGGAAGAAGGGGATGACGTGTTGAGTCAATTTGTCACTGGAGATGAAACATGGGTATCCCGTATCACTCCCAAAAGCGAGCGACAATCGATGGAATGGCGACACACAACCTCACCCGTCAAGGTCAAAGCCAAACAGACGCTGTCAAAGTGCAAGATTATGGCAACTGTGTTCTGGGACTGGCGCGTTGTTTTGCTAGTAGACTTCATGCCACGAGGAACGACAATCAACTCAGATGCCTACTGTGCAACTCTAAAGAAGCTCCGCAGAGCAATTCAAAACAACAGGCGCGGCATGCTGACAAAAGGAGTTTTGCTCCTGTTTGATAACGCTAGGCCTCACACCTCTCAAAAGACTCGGGATTTGATTGATTCTTTTGGCTGGGAAGTTTTTGACCGTGCACCGTACAGCCCCGACCTTGCTCCTAGCGATTTTCACCTTTTCCGGTACCTGAAACACCATCTTGGCGGGCAGCACTTCAATGACGACGATGAAGTGAAACCGACCGTGAACTCTCGGCTGTCGGAGCAGGCGGCCGAATTCTTTGAAGAGGGAATTAAAAACTTAGTTGTACGGTATGACAAGTGCTTAAATAAACAAGGCAACTATGTAGAAAAATAGGTAAAAGTGTGTAGAATCAGAAAATAAAAGTTTTTTACGAAAGTATTTGTACCTTTCTTTAAATATAAAAACGGCCATTACTTAAAAAACAACCCTCGTAGTCGTTTTGTAACCAGTGTTCACAAAAACATAAAACTAAACCATCTTTCCCCTACTCAGGGGACACCGTCTTACAGTAGCACTGTCCGTGCGGGCAAGGAGGTTTGCGTGCTCTGGATCCTGAGGGCTATGCTGGCGTTAGCTTAGCTACCAGCAGGATCACCCATGCCGCATTGGTCGAGGGGGAGGAGCCAGATGAAGTGTGTCCCACAATGGCCCACTGGTGCTTTTCACCTATCCCAAGCCTGTCCTTATTTTGTGCCATCTCAAATCATAATAAAGTGTAGGGGGGACTCTTAGGCATAGGGGAGTAAACCCTTAAAAGAAAATTGGGCAAGTCTGGAGGCTCTTGGGTGGCAGCCCCACCACCAGACTAGGGAGCTGTGGGCCAATCACCAGCACTCCCAAAAATAAATGATTAAAGAAACAGCAGAAACGAACAGCCGGACGGACTCAAATATGATGACCTTTGCCATGAAAAGGACAACAAAAATAGGTTTCTGGAATATTAGAACATTGAGAGAAGCCTGCAGACTGAAACAGGTTACAAAGGAGATGATGAGTTACAGGTTGGACATTCTCGGACTTAGTGAGGTGAGATGGGTAGATTTTGAAGAAATCCAAACACAAGATGGATACACCTTTTTATACTCTGGACCCGCTGGCGAGGATGCAGAGCACAGGAATGGAGTTGGACTTTTGTTAACAAAAGGAGCGAAAAAGAGCCTTATGGAATGGAAACCGGTTTCAGAAAGACTACTGACAGCACGTATTTAGACAAACATTCAAAATGTCACAGTCATCCAGTGCTATGCTCCTACAGAAACCTCATATACTGGACAGAAAAAAAGAGTTTTACCTCTCCTTAAGTGACACCATTAAAAGTACCTGTAAGAGAGACATCTTGATTATTATGAGAGACCTAAATGCAAAAGTCGGAAATAACAATGAAGGCCTAAAGCACATTAAGGGAGTCCATAGTATCGGAGAAATAAATTAAAATAGGGATATGTTTTTAAATTTCTGTGCCAGTCATGATTTGGTGATTGGCAGTACATTATTCCCACACAAGAATTGCCATAAGGTTACATGGGTATCCCCTGATTGCAGAACGGAAAACCAAATTGATCATATAATGCTAAGCAAAAAATTTAGAAGGTCACTGATGAATGTGAGAAATAAACGTGGGGATGATGTTGGCAGTGATCACCACCTTATTGTTGCAAATTTTAGACTAAAAATCACGGCTATAAATAGAAAGTTCGAACAGTGGAACAAAAAATATGATGTGGAAAAAAAGAATAACAACAAAATAAGAAGCTTTCCGTATTGATCTAAGGAACCGCTACGAGGCACTCCAAGAAGCACAGGAAAATGATGAAAATAGTCATGATGATACATGGACTCAGATTAAAGGATGTCTATTGCAATGTGAGCAAACAGTTCCTTGGCTTTAAAAACCATTTGAAGAAAGATTGGATGTCTGAGCGTACATGGAATTTGATCAGCTGTCGGAAGGAGATTAAGGCAAAATTAAGTATGAGTAAAACAAGACAACAGAAAACTCAAATGCAAGTTGAGTATGCAGCTACTGACTCTCAAATAAAGAGGAGTGTCAGGAATGATAAGAGAAAGTGAATGGATGAGCAAGCTCTGAGAGCAGAGACAGCCACAGCAAGAGGGGTGATGCAAAAGAAATGTACCGCATCACTAGAATGTTGTCCAAAAAAGGTTTCAACAAGAACAGACCTGTGAAATGCAAGGAGGGTCGACTGTTGATGACAGAAGAAGACCAACTTAGAAGATGGAGAGAACATTTTTATGAAATCTTAAACAGAGAGAAACCTGAAGAGAGGGAGAGGCAATGGAATTTCCCAGATACCAGTGACAGAATCAATGTAAACACACCAGCTAAGACTGAAACTAAAGAACAGGAAGGTTCCAGGAATGGATAGTATTGCACCTGAGGTGCTAAAAGCAGACATTGACGACACCACCATAAACCTACTGCATCCATTGTTTGAGAAGATATGGTCAGAAGAGAAAATACCAAAGGATTGGAAAGAAGGGCTGATTATTAAGTTGCCAAAGAAAGGGGATACTACCGACTGTAATAACTGGGGAGGCATCACCCTCCTATCTGTACCAAGTAAAGTACTCTGTAGATTGATGCTAAATGTTATCAAGGACTCAGTTGAGGCATGACTGAGAAAAGAGCAAGCTGGGTCTAGAGAGCACAGAAGTTGTGTTGATCTCATCAACACACTGTGTGTAATTGCTGAGCGGAGTGCAGAATGGCAGAACACGCTTTGCCTTACATTTATTGATTTTGAAAAGGCATTTGATCCTCTTAATAGGAGAGTTATGTGGCATACCTTGGAAGAATATGGAATACCATCAAAGATAGTAAATAAAGCCATGTCTGATGGATATGAATGTAGGGTGCTACACAATGGGAAACTTACTGAATGTATTCAAACAAATTCTGTGGTGAGGTAGGTAGGTATTCTGTCTCCTACTTTGTTCTTGTTGGTACTGGACAGCCTAATGAAAAGAGTTGTTGATGGTAGGAGAAGAAGTATTCAGTGGGGAATGCAAGCCAGGCTTGAAGACCTTGACTGCTGACAATATCTGTCTGCTCTCGCAAAGATTGCATGACATGGAAGAAAAGCTGGAAAGACTGAAAGAGGAAGCAGAAATTGCAGGAATTAAAATAAATGTTCAGAAAACTAAGGAAATGAGAATGCAGTCTAAAAAAACAAGCAAAGCTAACAGTGTGTGGAAAGGAATTGGAACAAGTAGACTCCTTTGTATATCTAGGAAGTACCATCTGTAATGATGGAGGGGCCGAGGAGGATACGGAAGGCATATGGAGCCTTTGTACAGTTGTACCCTGTCTGGCGTAATAAGAACATCTCGAGACAAACCAAGCTGCACTTGTTCAATAGCAATATAAAGTCGGTCCTCCTGTACAGTTGCAAAACATGAAAGGTAACAAACATGATTGTAAACCAGCTGCGAGTCTTCATAAACCAGTGTCTTTGGCAAATGACGAAATGTGGGAGATGCAAATGAGTGACCAATCTGTGAACAAATAAAGGAAAGAAAATGGAGGTGGATTGGTCACACAATACTCACACAACAAGGAGCTGTTGAAAAGACAGCACTGGATTGGAACCCACAAGGAACACATAGATGTGGTCACCCAAAAAAGACATGGAAAAGAATGGTGGAAGAAGAAGCTCTGAAATCTGGTAAAACATGGAGTGAAGTGAAATGTTTGGCTGCCAACAGAACCAGATGGAAGGTCTTTACTGCTGCCCTATGATCCAACAGGAACAACAGGAAATAAGTCAAATAAGGCAAATCATCTTTCCGTTCATTATTGATGAGTATATTTGCATCACATTTTTTTGTAATACAGTCTACTTCCCTAAAAAATGTCTTTTGCCATTTTTGTAAGACAGTGTGCACTATGTGATCAAAAATATCCAGACACCTGGCTGAAAATTACGTACAAGTATGTGGCACCCTCCATCAGTAATGCTGGAATTCAGTATGGTGTTTGGCCCGCACTTAGCCTTGATAACAGCTTCCACTCTTGCGGGCATATGTGCAATCAGGTGCTGGAGGGGAATGGCAGCTCATCCTTCACAGAGTGCTGCGCTGAAGATTGGTATTGAAGTCAGTTGCTGAGGCCTGGCAAGAATTTGGCATTCCAAAACATCCCAAAGGTATTCTATAGGATTCAGTTCATGACTCTGTGCAGGCCAGTCCATCACAGGACATGCATTATGAACAGGTACTCGATCATGTTGAAAAATGCAATCGTCATCCCTGAATTGCTCTTCAACAGTGGGAAGCAAGAAGGTGTGCTTAAATCATCAGTGTACGCCTGTGCTGTGATAGTGCCATGCAAAACCACAAGGAGTGCAAGCCCCCTCCAGGAAAAACACGACCACACCATAACACCAGCGCCTCCGAATTTTACTGTTGGCACTCAACATGCTGGCAGATGACATTTGCCAGGCATTTGCCATACCCACACCCTGCCATCGGATCGCCACATTGTGTACCATACCAAGCGAGGCGTCATTTGGCATTGGAGTTGTTCTTTGCTCTCTTCAGCAATTTAACTGCAGTGTACCTCATTATTTAACTCACATTTCCGGAAAGTAGCGTAAAGTTTAAGTTGTTTCAGAAACTTTGCACTGTGTGGTGGTGTGTGTGTGTGTTTTTTTTTTTTTTTTTTTTTTAAATACACACACACACACACACACACACACACACACACACACACACACAGAGGCCAAATTTGTGGAATCATATTTTCGTGTTTATCTGTCATTTAACCGACTTATTCTTAATAAACTATTATGTTTATCGTGAGTGAAAAGTGCTCGACTTGCCATAGAATTGTTAGGTTGGGGCTTTGGTGTGATGGATGCTCTAGTTTTTTCCATGTGGGTGACTGTAGTGGCGTGGGATTAGGGGAAGTAAATGAGACTCATCAGTGGTTTTGTAGGGTATGTAGTAGAGATAGGAAGATAGTAGAACAGGAGAGGAAAATTGCCACCCTTCAGGCTGAATTAGACAAGGCCATGGTAGATCTTGACAGGTTAAGGAGGGAGAAGGGTAAAGAGAGGTGGGAAGTGGCAACAGGCAACAGGAGGAACAGGCCCAAGACTTTGGTCTGACAGTTATGGTGAATGTGGAAAATAGATTTGACCTGTTGCTTCAGTTAGAAGCTGATGAGCCTCAAGCAGTTGCAGGTGTAGACGGGGTACAACAAACTTTCAGCAGCAAATTTAAAAGTAAGAATGTAGGTAAATCAGTAAAGAGGAAGAAAGTGTTGTTGTTAGGTAGTTCCCATGGAAGAGGTGTTGGCCAACTTTTGCAGAATGAACTAGGCTCAGAATACCAGGCCACCAATTTTTTTTAAACCTAGTGCTGGTCTGGAGCAGGTGACAGAGGATTTAGGATCACTCTGCAAAGATTTCAATAAGGAAGACATCGTGGTTATAGTGGGTGGGCCAGTTAATAGTATTGACAGAGATCCTGGGTACAGCATAGAGTGTGACCTGGCAAAGATTGCATCAGCATCGAAGCATACTAGTGTTGAGTTTGTATCTGTTCTTGGGCACCATGACTGACCCCGTTTGAACTCTTCTGTCAAGAGAGTTAATTTGGAGTTGGAATGGCTGCATATGTCGGGTGCAAGGTCATACATTGGTGTAGTTCCTGTTGATTCTCTCAATAGGTGGGATTATGCTAGGCATGGCCTTCACCTCAACAGAAAAGGGAAGGGTAAACTAGCTGGGAAAATAGCAGGAAAGTTAAAGGGGGGAGGAACTGTCATAAGTGATAAAATACCAGTGGTTATAGGGTTCAGAAAAGACCCTTTTTTTTTAGGGTAGGGAGGACAGAAAGAAACCAAATTTTAAGAGAGGTTAGGACTGAGACAAACCTTCAGTTTGGGAAAGAAACCAAAAAACATAATTCTAACTTGTTACATCAGCATAAACAGCTATTGGCTAAGAATTTTCAGCAATCAGCAAATATTTCAACTCTATCCAATTTTAACTCAGTCAGTGTGAAATGTCAGCTATCTATATTGCATCCAAATATTCGAGAACTGAGAAATAAAATTAATGAATTAATTATCTGCATAGCTGAATTAGAGTCCTCAAACCTAGCTGACATAATCTGCCTCTCTGAACATCATGTGACCAAGGGGAATAGAACTTTTAAGTATTACAGGATTTAGGTTAGCACCTCACTTTTGTAGAGCAGAAATGGAGAATGGTGGAGTTGCCACATTCATCAGGAACTGTCATAAATTTAAGAACATAGACATTCATAAATTTTGCCTGGAACAGCATGTGCAACAGAAGTAGAATTTCACAAAAAGTCCTTCATAATATTAAGTGTATATCGAGCACCTGCAGGTAACTTTAATCTGTTCATAAACCACCTTGAAGCTGTATTGGCCAATTTAACAACCAAAAACAAAGAAATAGTGGTTGCTGGTGATTTCAATGTAGATTTCCTTAAAGACGTTCCCAATAAGAACTTATTTGAGTTAGTAAAACTATCATTCAACTTAATTCCCACTGTAAAGTTCTCCACTAGGGTAGCCAATTGCTCACAAACAGCCATTGATAATATCTTTATAGAAAAGTCCAATGAACAAAATTATATTACAAAACCAATAGTCAATGGCCTCTCAGATCATGACATGCAGTTCCTTCTGTTAAATGTTAATACTGAGCAGGATATAAAATATGTTAAATCTGAGCTCAAGAGGGTAATCAATAAGCCAAAAATTGATTATTTCAGGACACTCCTCAGAGACATTCACTGGACAGATGTTTACAGTGCTCATGGCATGAATGAAAAATATGATACTTTTGCTAATAAAATGCTTTCCTTATTTGAACACTGTTTTCCCCCAAAACTAGCCAAGGTTAGAGCAGGGTCTACAAAGAAGCCATGGATTACTCAAGGAATAAGGGTATTCTGTAAAACCGAGCGAGGTGGCGCAGAGGTTAGACACTGGACTCGTATTCGGGAGGACGACGGTTCAATCCCGCATCCGGCCATCCTGATTTAGGTTTTCCGTGATTTCCCTAAATCGCTCTAGGCAAATGCCGGGATGGTTCCTTTGAAAGGGCACGGCCGACTTCCTTCCCCATCCTTCCCTAATTCGATGAGACCGATGACCTCGCTGTCTGGTCTCCTTCCGAAAACAACCCAACCCTATTCTGTAAAACAAAAAGAAAACTGTATCTGTCAATTCCCAAAAAGTTCTGATGTTGATGCTATAGCACATTACAAGAAATACTGCAAAATATTAAAGACTGTAATACGAGCATGAAAGCAAATATATTACAAGGAAAAGATAGTCATATCAGATAACAAAATAAAGACAATATGGTATATAGTGAAGGATGAGACCAGTAGAACCAGACATGAAGAGGGACAAATAGCATTAAGAGTAAATGATACATTGGTGACAGATGTGTATAGTGTTCCAGAACTTTTAACAAACATTTTATAACTATTACTGAAAAGATGTAGTTGTCAGGTTCTGTAGATGCTACTATGGAATACTTCAGACCAGACATTTCAAGTAACTTCCATAATATGAATTTGACTCTCACAATCCCAGCAGATATAATGTCCATCACAAAATCTTTAAAATCAAAAACATCTAGTGGGTATGATGAAATATCAACAAAGTTAATTAAAGAATGTGATTCTTTATTAAGTAACATATTAAGTTATCTGTGTAACCAGTCGTTTATCAGTGGAATATTTCCTGAATGATTAAAATGTGCTGAAGTTAAGCCACTGTTTAAGAAGGGAGATAAAAAAAAAAAAAAATAAAAAAAAATAAAATAAAAAAACCTTCAAATTTCCGTTCAATTTCCCTTTTGCCAGAATTCTCAAAAATTTTAGAAAAAGTAATGTACAATCGGCTTTATAAAAAACATACTGTCAAAGTCGCAGTTTGGATTTCTAAAGGGTTTGGATATTGAGAAGGTTATCTACACTTACAGTGAAAATGTGCTTAATTCATTAAACAAAAAATTGTAGGCAACTGGTATATTTTGTGATCTGTCAAAGACATTTGACTGTGTAAATCACAATATCATTTTAAATAAATTAGAATATTATGGTGTAACAGGAAATGCCGCAAAATTATTAGGAAAGAGACATGTATTAAGCTATCAGGCATCATCCATTTGGGAACTAATTACATGTGGGGTCCCACAAGGTTCCATTTTAGGGCTCTTACTTTTTCTTGTGTATATCAGTGACCTTTCATCAGTAACATTACCAGACGCCAAGTTCATTTTGTTTGTTGATGATACAAACATTGCAATAAATAGCAAATCAAGTGTAATCTTAGAAATGCTGGCTAATAAAATATTTGTGGACATTAATAACTGGTTCCTAGCCAATTCTTTGTCACTAAACTTTGAAAAAACACTACATGCAGTTCAGAACTTGTAAGGGGTGTCCCACGGGTGTATGCTTAACACAAGAGGGCAAGCAGATAGAAGAAGTGGACAGTGTTAAATTCTCGCAATTACAGTTGATAATAAATTCAGCTGGTAGGAGCACACCACAGAACTGCTGAAACGTCTTAACAAATCTCTATTTGCAAAGCGAATTGTGTCAGACGTAGGGGATATAAAAATGAAAAAGCTGACATAGTATGCTTACTTTCATTCCATAATGTCAAATGGGATTTTTTTGGGGGTAATTCATCAAGCCAAGCTAAAGTTTTCCGGGGACAAAAACATGCAGTAAGAGTTATATGTGGTGTGAACTCAAGAACATCCTGCAGAAGCCTCTTTAGGGAACTAGGGATTCTAACTACTGCTTCCCAATATATTTATTCCTTAATGAAATATGTCATTAAAAATATATCACTTCTTCAAACCAACAGCTCAATTCATGGAATCAATACTAGAAATAAGAATAATCCTCACAAGGATTTAAATTCACTTACTCTTGTACAAAAAGGTGTGCATTAGTCAGGAACACACATTTCCAATAACTTACCAGCTGCCGTAAAAAGCTTAACAAATTCAGTTTAAGAGAAGCCTAAAGGATTTATTAGTGACCAGATCTTTCTACTCCATTGATGAATTTCTCAGTAGAACTAATTGATTTGTGTGTGTGTGTATAAAACAACTTCTGCACCATTTCAGTGCAGTAATGTGTTCATTGTAAATATGAGAGAGAGAGAGAGAGAGAGAGAGAGAGTACAATCTAACTTATGCTCCATTTCAGTGCAGTAATGCGTTCATTGTAAATAAGTATTGTAGTAGTTCTATTACATGTTTATTACCTAAAAATAAAAAGGCTTTTTTTATTTTAAATTCAGTGCATTAGTGTTTGTAAAATGATTCTTTCATATAGTGGTTGTAAATATTTGTCATGTATTATTGTTTTTCTGACATGTTCTACATCCTGGAGGACCTCCTCACTATGGATCAATTGGAATGAAAGTAAATCTAATCTAATCTATTTACTGGCATGATATGTGGCTTATGAGCAGCCGCTTGACCATGAAATTCAAGTTTTCTCAATTCCCATGCACTGTCAAAGTACTTGCAGTGGATCCTGATGCAGTTTGGAATTCCTGTGTGATGGTCTGGATATACGTCTGCCTATTACGCATTATGACCCTCTTAAACTGTCAGTGGTCTCCTTCAGTCAACAGATGAGGTTGGCCTGTTCGCTTTTGTGCTGTACATGTCCCTTCATGTTTCAGCTTCACTATTGCATCAGAAACAGTGGACCTAGGGATGTTTAGAAGTCTGAAAATCTCGTGTACAGACATATGACACAAGTGACACCCAATCACCTGACCATGTTCGAAGTCTGTGAGTTCTGCGGAGGGCCCCATTATGCTCTCTCATGATGTCTTATAACTACAGAGGTCACTGATATGGAGTATCTGGCAGAAGGTGGCAGTACAATGCACCTAATATGAATAATGTATGTTTTTTGGGTGTCCAGATACTTTTGATCACATATTGTATCTTTCTTTATGACCAATTTGTTCAAAGTACTTTGAACTGCTTCTATACTACACCTCTTCTGACTCAAATTTGCTAAGTGACAGATTTCTTCAAAAAAAACTTGTTTCCTACTGTGATTTAAATGAAGGCCATGGTTGGTATGCATGGATCTGTCTATCTTGCTTATATTTTTTATGTTCACATACAGGAATTTTTCGCATACTTCATCTATCTCTTTGTTTACACTTCCTATTAATTTATTTACACATGACCAAGGAGGTAGGTCATATCTGTGTGGTTGATCTGCAACAACTGCATTTTGTTGCCTAATTTGAGTAGCACACTTTCAAGCTCTGGCAACATCATTTGCACCTGCACAAATTATGACATAATCTTTTGAATCAAGATTTTCACATGATTTCACTACTGTTTTTGTCACTTCTTTAATGCCTGGTCCTGGCTTGATAAAGGTCTTCACACTTGCGTTAGTTTGTGTATCTGCCACCTTTTCTGCTATCTTATGTCCATGATTATCAGCAAAAATTAAGACTTTTCATTCTTTTTTGCACACCTGAGGCGAGTTGACTGATTTTTTAATCACATTTCTTTGTTTACGATGCAAGACGCACGAAAAATTTACAGCTCATGGCTTTTGTTGTTTGTAATTATTATCTAGACTCATATGCTTCTGAGCGACATTGCTTGTAGAATTACATTTGTCATTGTACCTATTTGATGCACTTACTTTTATATTACCAAGTTTTGTGCTAGTTTCCATTGTGGTTCTTACTTTGTTTACATCACTGGTAGCCGATATTTCTTTGAGGTTGAGTCAATGTTCTGTTTGTTGGCAGCTGTTTCTCCAATAAGGCTACAGTCCTTTTAAGTTCATCAATTTAACTGTTTTTTATGGTTAAAATGTTTTGAAAGTCATCACAATGTTTGCATTTGGATGTCACTGAATTTACATCTGCCACAGTTTTTTTAGTTAGATTTTGATTTCATTTGATTTTTTGGTTTAACTTAAAAGCAGTAATATATTCCAGGTCGAACCATGATACTGTTTTTGCACTGAATATGTAAAGACTCATTCTTTTTTACATTTTCCGTTTGGTGTGTCAAATTCTGTTTATTGCCTAGACTCACATAATCTTTGTATGGGTAGACCCCATTTTCCTCACCACTATTTAAGCATACTAACTTGCAGATTCCTGGGTGAGGGATTTTTGGTATAACAAATGACCCTGTGTCTGGCAGTTGCCACTTGTGATTCAACTTAACCATACTTTGTCCATAATCAGGGATGGTTCTTCTAGAGATGATTCATTAGAGCATCACTATTTAAAAGCTGCTGTGGTATAAATTTTCTGAAGAAAGATACTAATCCAAGGTATCCCTTCAACTGTTTCCTATTTTGAGGTACAGGGTAGTATCTTATAGCATCAATCTTCTTAGGGTTTGGAAGTATGCCTTGAGGTGATGCTGTGTGTCAAGGAATTTAACCCTTTCCTTACTGAAATGTCAGTTCATTAGGTTGACTGTGACTCCATACTTTGAAAACCTAGACAAGATTTGAGCCAACATCCTTAAGTGTTCTGACCACATGGGGGTTGTAGTCAGTAAATCATCAACATACACAGTGACTCTACTTAACAATTCAGGTCCTAAGACTCAATCTAAAGCAGAAATAAATACGTCTGCAGTGATGTTTAAAGAAACACAACTCACAGCTTCTGCCCCCAAATACAAAAGCAGTGTGCTCCTGGCTATCTTCACCTAGTGCAATTTGCCAGTACGAAGTTAGAGATCTATTATGTTGATGTACTTAACGTCATAGAATTTTAGAAGTTGTTCTTCTAGGCTGTCAGACCATGACCTGACAGGCACAATAATTTTACTTTTTTCTCATCTGTCAAGCACAAGGCAAGGCAGACACTACCATCTGATTTCCTAATGGCCAGAATGGGGCTGCAGTATGGAGATAAGGATGATTGGATTATTCCCAGTTTAACATTCTATTTATCTCTTTCTTCACAGCCTCCTTCTTGGCCCATGGAATGGGGCAAGATGAAAAGCAGAAAGTTTCGCTGATGTCCAAAATTTCTGTCTCTATTGCACTACTGGCCATTAAAATTGCTACACCAAGAAGAAATGCAGATGATAAACGGGTATTCATTGGACAAATATATTATACTAGAACTGACATGTGATTACATTTTCTTGCAATTTGGGTGCATAGATCCTGAGAAATCAGTACCCAGAACAACCACCTCTGGCCGTAATAACGGCCTTGATGCGCCTGGGCATTGAGCCAAACAGAGCTTGGATGGCGTGTACAGGTACAGCTGCCCATGCAGCTTCAACACGATACCACAGTTCATCAAGAGTAGTGACTGGCATATTGTGGCGAGCCAGTTGCTCGGCCACCATTGACCATACGTTTTCAATTGGTGAGAAATCTGGAGAATGTGCTGGCCAGGGCAGCAGTCGAACATTTTCTGTATCCAGAAAGGCCCGTACAGGACCTGCAACATGCGGTCGTGCATTATCCTGCTGAAATATTGGGTTTCACAGGGATCGAATGAAGGGTAGAGCCACGGGTCGTAACACATCTGAAATGTAACGTCCACTGTTCAAAGTGCCGTCAATGTGAACAAGAGGTGACCATGACGTGTAACCAGTGGCACCCCATACCATCATGGCGGGTGATACGCCAGTATGGCGATGACGAATACACGCTTCCAATGTGCGTTCACCGCGATGTCACCAAACACGGATGCGATCATCATGATGCTGTAAACAGAACCTGGATTCATCCGAAAAAAATGATGTTTTGCCTTTCGTGCACCCAGGTTCATCGTCGAGTACACCATCGCAGGCACTCCTGTCTGTGATGCAGTGTCAAGGGTAACCGCAGCCATGGTCTCCGAGCTGATAGTCCATGCTGCTGCAAACATCATCGAACTGTTCGTGCAGATGAGTGTTCTCTTGCAAACGTCCCCATCTGTTGACTCAGGGATCGAGACGTGGCTGCACGATCCATGCAGATAAGATGCCTGTCATCCCGACTGCTTGTGGTACGAGGCCATTGGGATGCAACAGGGTGTTCCATATTACCCTCCTGAACCCACTGATTCCACATTCTGCTAACAGTCATTGGATCTCGACCAACGCGAACAGCAATGCCGCACGAACAGCAATGTCGCAATACGATAAACCGCAATTGTGATAGGCTACAATCCAACCTTTATCAAAGTCAGAAATGTGATGGTACGCATTTCTCCTCCTTACACGAGGCATCACAACAACATTTCACTAGGCAGCGCCAGTCAATTGCTGTTTGTGTATGAGAAATCGGTTGGAAACTTACCTCATGTCAGCACGTTGTAGGTGTCGCCACCGGTGCAACCTTGTGTGACTGCTCTGAAAAGCCAACCATTTGCATATCACAGCATGTTCTTCCTGTCGGTTAAGTTTCGCGTCTGTAGCACATCGCTGGCCGGTGTGGCCGTGCGGTTATAGGCGCTTCAGTCTGGAACCACGTGACCGCTACGGTCGCAGGTTCGAATCCTGCCTCGGGCATGGATGTGTATGATGTCCTTAGGTTAGTTAGGTTTAAGTAGTTCTAAGTTCTAGGGGACTGATAACCTCAGATGTTAAGTCCCATAGTGCTCAGAGCCATTTGAACCATTTTTTTGTAGCACATCATCTTCATGGTGTAGCAATTTTAATGGCCAGTAGTGTACCATTTTGACCCTGATAGAAATTACCATTATCTCTCTCTCTGTTCTTATTACTATTGTGATCTCTGTCATTTCAATTATTGTGTTACATGCTTCTTTCTACTGCTATATCCAGCCTGTCAACGTATCGTAAAAATTGTTCAAGAGAATCATCAGGTCTGTGCACTAAATCCCACTGCAACCTCTCTGGTAATCTCCTTTTGTGTTAGGCGTCTCTGGCACAGAGTGCCCTATCTTTGTGACTTTGCTTCTTTGGACTGCTCTGTTCCAGTGTTCACTTTTGGCATGTAACATGTTCAACTGCCATTTTTGTTATATACGAGTGATTAATAAATGCGTATTGAATACTTAGTGTATGTTATCTCTCAGATAATCCTACATGATAACCACAGTGGTGACAATGACACGGTCGTCGTCTCATCGCGAGTTATTTTGTGCTTGTTTTCGTCATTTATCAACTTCACGTCCCAGTCCACATTGTTTCCGCCACAATGGAGCTACCAGTGTCTTTCAGTGCAAGTGTAACAGCCCTCATTAACTATGCCGCTTGCGACCACGAGTGGACAAGTGTACCTACTTTGAATTTGGTTAAAAGTGAACAATTATTTACACCCGGCCATGCCAGTGGCCAACTAACCTTACCTGTTTCAACATGACAGTTGCCTAGTGTGGCAGCACAACAACAGCCACAACATGGACAGTGCCTGCCGCTTAATCACAACATGGACAACCTTCCAGTTAAAGACATTGTGGTTTATCCTTCATGTACATAGTTATCTTTGAAATGGCTTGACATGCCGACAAAGTTTCAGAACTATGAATCAAACATTTCTATGCACGGGGTAGCATACTCTAATATACATGGCATCACAGCACCCCCCCCCCCCCCCTCCCTCCATGCCATCTTGGCGTCACCAGTTGCCTCGACTATGCCAATTTCTGCGCCCTTTGCACCATGGTTGCACCATGACTGTCTTCCACTCACCTTGATAATGGCGCTGGCCATTCCACCCATGCTGGTTACTGGGTCATCCACCCCGTGGCTCCACTGTGACCATGCCCCTCCTGCTGTTGCAATGGCACCGGCCGTTACACCCGTGCTGCATTCTTCATCAGGCTTGCAGATTGGACACACTGTGCCAACTTATACGCACGCTCACTCTGCACCGTGTGCTGCATGCGGCCACTGTCTCACACAGACCTCGGGCGATGCACTGTTCACTGCTACTGCACTTCCAGTGTCAGAGGTGTCCTGCTCTGTTAGCACCGATACCTGTCTGCCGGTGTGCTTCAACATGTGTTACATGGCACGTTCCCTAAGCTACCTGCATTACAAAAAGACAATCCAAAAACTTGGTTCACGTTAGTGCACCACCTACTGGACAGCCATGGCATTTTGGATGATGATGCCTGTTTTGGCCACCTGGTGAGCCACCTACACATACATATGGACCTCATCAGTGATTTGCTTCTCTCACCCCCCATCTCACACAGATATTTGATGGCCAAAGCATGGCTTATCGAGCGCCTTTCCCACCCTCTGGCGGAGGCTATTCATCACATTATTCACAAGGAGGATCTCGATGACCGTACCCATTCACAGCTTTGGTGGTGCCTACTTGCATTAATCGACAATCAAGCTTTACCTGATGCCACACTTTGGACAATGTTGATGGTCAAAATGCCTTTGGATCTGCAACTTCGTCTACTGTCTCACGTAGCTAACCCACTCAAGTTTCAGTTATGCATGACGGATCAGGCTTATGCTATCGTTCATCACCGCCACCGCCTGTCACGAATGTCTTCTCCATCATCCTCAATTGGCAAACCTGCACCTCCGGTTCCACACCCTGTCAGCAGAGGCCACCGCACTTGCCTCAGTGCCTCAGCTGCCTGTCAGGAGCTGCCACCTACCGGCCTACAGGACATACCACCAATGGACTCTCGACAGCCGCCGACCTCGCCCAAGCAGCAACCTGATTGGCTAATATCTATAAAGCAGTTAGCTGCAAGTCCCTTTCGTACTGCACTGCCATGCCAACCGGTCTACCCACTGTGCTGGTTCCATGCTACTTATGGGGGTGCCACCTGTAACTGCTGCACACCATGCGCCTACGCAAACGAGACTGGTGGGCACGTTAGGCACCACGTCCCACCACGTACCTTCATGGTGCCTATCGTCTGATGCTGCACCACTCGCTTCAGCAACATGACACCTCTGTGCTACAGATATATTGATGTGCTGGCACTGAAGTTAGCATAATCCTGGACGAGCATGCTGTCGATGCACTATCCCTGTCTACCCTCTCCTTGATTCCCACCAATCATTCTCCTATTGCGGACCATGGCTCCATCAAGATGTTGCTTCACCTATCACTAGTTCACACCTTCCCTTAGGCCTCCCACACTGCCGATGTGGATGAACCTGTAATTGGGTTGGTTTTTCTACACCATTATGAACTTTCACCAGATCTGCAGGCCGCTGCACTCTGCCATGCATCTGGCTGGCATACCATACATTGCCTACATGCAGCCCTGCAGCAAGGTGGCCCATTACACACCTCTACAGCGTCTTCGTGACCTCTACAGCGTCTTCGTGCCAACCTGCTCCTGTGTCGAGCATGCCACCTGCTGTTTTTTTCGCATCACCGCAGGTGAATCTCCAAGGTGCACCTGCATGTGCCCCTCCTGATTCTTCATGCTGCATCGCTCCTGCACCATGCCTTCCATTGCTGACTACAGCTGACACCCCGCCTACACTGCCCCGGTTCATCAAGGTCAGTGAACTGACGTTGCCCATGTATACCTTCTTGACCCCTCTTCCGACCCCCCTATGCGAGTATCGGCCATCAGTAATGGCACTTGTCATAGGATTTGCACCACCAATGGCCCACCTGTTTGTTATAAGGGCAGGTGCCCTAACGCTTCCAACCTTCTGCATGCCAAGGAGACCGTTCAGGATCGGTTGGCTTTGGACGTCCTCCGCCCCTCTGGTAGCAACTGGTCTTCACCTGTTCACCTTGTTTCCAAAAAGGCTGGCACCTTATGCATCTGTGGGGACAGCAGGACCCTTAATGCCCACACAATTGTCGATAACTACCCCATTCCACATACCCAAGATTTCACGCAGTTAATCCATAGTCCTACCTTTTCCTCCATTTAGATTGTTCCAAAGCGTATCATCAGTTACCTGTGCATCCACCTGACATTCAGAAGGTGGCCATCACCACACCCTTTTGCCCTATTTTAATACTGTTACTTGCCTTATGGATTGAAAAATGCTGCGCAGACATGGCAGCAGTTCATCAATTCCATTTTGCTACCTTTGCCATATGCTGATGCTTACTTAAATGATATACTTATCTTTTCCTTGTCCACTGAGGATTATCAAGTTCACCTCGATGCAGTCCATTTAGCCCCCACTACCAATGGTGTGGTGATCAATCATGATAAATCTCAACTGTGTTCCACTTCCATTACCTTCCTCAGCCATACTGTCTCTGTCGCCGGCCTCCAACCAACAAGTTCTCATGTCGAAACCATACTTGAACTTCCTTTCCCTGAGGATTATGCTCAGCTCTGTCGTTTTCTGGGTATGGCAAACTTTTACTGCTGTCATATTCCTCAAGCTGCCTCTGTCCAAATGGCCCTTACTGACACTCTCTCTGGCAAAAACACCACTGGAAAATGGAAGCTGGATTGGACCAAACCGATGCTCATAGCTATTGGTAACCTTAAAATTGCCCTCATCAAAGCCATCACACCCGTCCAACCTAACCCTTAAAGCCCGTGGCTCAGCTGTGGGTGCTGTTTTACAACAGCTCACCACCAACTCCACCCAACCCCTCCACTTCTTTTCCAAGAAACTGACCAAGAGCCAGGCAAGGGATCGGCTTTTGACCGTGAGCTCTTCTCTGTGTACCAGACGATTAAACATTTTCGTAGTGACCTTGAGGGACAACCCTTCATGATCTATACAAATCACAAGCCACTGGTGGACGCTATTCATAATCCAGCTAAGGACCTTCCGCCGAGGCATTTCTGCAATATGGATCACATCTGTCAGCACTCTTCTAGTGCATGCTATATCCACGGTGCAGAGAACATTGTGGCAGACTATCTTTCCTCCGTCTGCGTGCTAGTCACACCACTGAATCTGGTGGAGCTCACCCGACTACAAGCCAATGATGATGATATACAGTGGATAACATCAGATAACGACTTATCGCTGTCTGTTCAGCCCCATATACTGCCTGGTTTGACGATCCCTGTCCTTCGTGACACCTCTATGGGCACACTCTGCCCCCTCATCCCTGCTGCCCTTCGTCATAGGGCTGCCTTGCATGGCTTAGCTCAGCCACAATGCAGCTAGTTGTGGAGCACTTCATCTGGCCTGATGTGAAGCACAACTGTCTCACTCGGAGCTGTGCGTGCGTCCCATACCAGTGCAGCAAGGTCAGCATGCACGCTCAACCTCCATTGGGCAAGTTTGACATTCCGAAGGGGCATTTCCATCATGTCCGTATCGATGTCGTTGGTCCCCTCCCCCCTTCCAAGGGTTGCAGGTACATCTTATCAATCATCGAATGTGTGACCCGCTGGGTCAAGGTGGTCCCCCTTACTGACATCATGGCCGAGACCGTCGCCCGCTCCTTTGTCTCAGAATGGGTTGCTCGCTTCGACTATCCTCTGTCTCTCACGACCGACCAGGGACACCAGTTTGAGTCCACCCTCTTCACATGCCTCTGCGGACTCTGTGACATCACCAAAGTGCATACCACAGCCTACCACCCACAGGCGAATGGCCTTGTCAAGAGGTGGCACTGCACACTGAATGCCACCCTAATATGCCAGGGAGACCAATGGTCAATATGCCATGGAGGCCAATGGTCAGAAGCTGTTCCGTGGGTCCTGCTAGGTATTTGTTCAGCCCATAAAGAAGAACTTGATGCCTCACTCGCTGAGGTTCTATACAGCGAGCCTCTCCTTCTCCCTGCTGAGTTCATCGAGGATCCACCTTCAGCTGCATCCAATAATCTCCTCACATTGGCTGAGTGGGTATGCACACACTTCGCACACCTCTGCACCCCCTTGCCCACCCCACACCATTCCGTCTGTGTTCATCCACAAGGAACTAGTTACGTGTTACTTTGTTATGCTGCGGGATGACACTGTGTGAGCAGCCCTGCAGTTGCCTTCTTTGGGCCCTCAACGTGTACTTCATCGCGGTACAAACAAGTTTGTCATCCACCTACACAGACAGCCACAGACAGAGTCTGTTAATTGACTGAACCAGTGTGGTCACTGCGTTGGCACCAAGATCACGAATTTGTGCAATGAGGCTTCCCCCCGCCATGCTCCGCATTACTGGGAGGGGGGTCGGCTCTGTGGCATCTCTGTCTTTGTGACTTTGCTTCTTTGGACTGCTTTGTTCCAGTGTTCACTTTCAGCACATAACATGTTCAGCTGCCATTTTTGTTATATACGAGTGATTAATAAATACGTATTGAATACTTAGTGTGTGTTATCTCTCAACTACTCCTACGTGATAACCACAAGTGCATCAGTCAATGTCATTTTGTCAAATGGTTTGTCAAGGAGTGTTAATTTCTTAAGTTTATTCTTACAAAACTCTTTCAGAGTAACGTCCCTATTCCTATAATTAGGACTGTCCAAAAATTCACTTTTAATTCTCCCCTGTTCAGCTTCTTACCAAAATTTATTTAAAAACCTTTTTTTTAAACTTGGACATGTTTTCCACTGACTTAAATTTAGATTTACCCAAGACAGATCTTCGCCGTAAAGACATCTTTCAACAAACTTTATTTTTTTATTGTCACTCATGTCCAATACAAAACTATCTCTACAGTGGTGTAGAAAATCCACTGGATGTAAATTGCCTGATGGAAAACTTTTTACGCGACTGTTGGACCACACAGTACCATTGTTTGGATACAGATTTTTGTGAATATAGTTTTCCTGAACTGCTGAAATTTTTTGGTCTAAAACATTTACATTAGTTTGCATACTGTTTTCAACATTTAAATTTTTTTTGAGCTAAACTACTAAAGTTTTGTTCCATTTTTTTCCACTACAGTCTTCTATTGAACTCTGACATCATTAACATTCTTCATCTGTTGTGCAGATTCACTTACTAGCTCATTTTCCAAAACAATAAATTTGCTTTCTAAGACATCAACTTTTTCATTCACATTTTTTAATCTCTCTGACAACCCATTTTTTAGCACTGAAACCAGATTAGTGAGGAGGTGTGTTTGGTATTGTATCTTGTCCATTTTACTATTGTTTTCAGACTGTTCTGTTGTCATTTCCTCTAATTTTGCCAAAATCAACTGCAAAATATCAGTTTTTACTGTTTCTTTGCTGACTACACTTTCACTTGGTTCACACATGTTGTGGCTCGGTCCTACAGCTCTCACTTCATCACTACTACCGTCGTCTCTATTCATTTTCCTAGCAATCACATGAGTAAAAAAAAAATTAATTTCACAAATAGTTTGTACTTATCTTTTCTTTTTGATGCCCCTTGTTGTAGTTGTAAAGTCCTCTTTCAGTTCATCCAGTCCGTCTTTGTTGATAGTATCTTGTCACTGTTGATACGAGTTTGTTGGGCAGTTCTCAGGTCATCTTTCTTCATATGGTTGGGACTTCATTTATATATAAACTGCAAATGACACAAATCATGGTCCTTTCTTCTTCTGCAACAGACAAAACTTCGTTATCAGTCAACTGATCCTGCATGATGCTCACAATTGTAATCTTACCCTCCCACACATCACTAGTAAATTTTCAGTCTCTTCATTCATTTCAAAAGCTTTGAGAGGCATAAGATGTACAAAATACTTTTAATTTTACTTATCTTCATGTCCTTGTTGTTGGCTGCAGTACATTTTGGGTAGATTCTTGATGCTGATTTTTGCACTTTTTTTCATTATGTCACATTCTTCTACATCATACTGACTTTACAATCTCCAATTCCATAAAACCAACAATTACACTGTTATTGCCAAGATTAAAAACACGTCCATTTCCATCAGAGGCATGCCCACTACTCTCTACTCATTCTGTGGTGCTAGCAATATTCCAAAGAGTTTACAAAACAAAAGAGTTTACAAACGTTCTTGACAAAAGGAGAATCTTCACCAAATTATGTCATTATTTTGTAAATGAATAAATTTAATAAATGTTGTCAGATTGTGCAAATTAATAATAGGAAATTTAAGTATGCCAGAAATTTTTTAATTTCAAATATTTCTAAGAGAAGAGGAATTCCAACTGCACACACAGAGCCAGCACATGTCGATTTCAACAAATTAATTTCTTTTTATACATGTCTGCCTGAAATACAACACATTGTACACACCGAGTGAGATGGCGCAGTGGTTAGCACACTGAAATCGCATTTGGGAGGATGACGGTTCAGTCCTGCATCCAGCCATCCAGATTTAGGTTCTCTGTGATTTCCCTAAATCGCTCCAGGAAAATGCCAGGATGGTTCCTTCGAAAGGGCATGGCCAACTTCCTTCCCTGTCCTTCCCTAATCCAATGAGACTGATGATCTCACTGTTTGGTCTCTGCCCCAAACGACGCAACCCCAACATCATACATAAAATCAAATGGAATTCGTTTAGTTAAACAGCTGAGATAATGTTCTCCTAGACAAGATTTGAAAATTTCTGGTATCAGCTATTCCTATAATGAAAGGTAATGTTAGAGGAGAGTGTCCCATTACAAGCTCTATCCTTTATTTCCTTAATGTCTTTATCTATCCTTTCATGCTCCTTTCTCATGAACTGAGTATTTAAACTTTCTGTACTTAGTTGCAATGACAGGTCTTGCATTTGTTCACGTAGACTTTTGCAACTCACCAATGGTAACCAGTGAGTGTCTTTATAGTCTGTCACAATTGTGACTGCTCCTGCTGCATTTTTGTCTGAGCCTCAAATACCTCCTTCACCTTTTCTGTGAACTGTTCTTGTGTCTTGCCTCCTGATAATACTTTTTGGACCAAGGCAGTGTGTGAACTCTAGTTCTGGGGCATGACAATGCTCCCTCTGTTCTCACCTTTGTAGGCTGCAGAAGCCATAACAGAACTCCTTACACGCCCCCCCCCCCCCCCCCCCCCACCTCCACAGATTTTTTTCAAAAACATGAGGAAAAATGTTTGTTGGAAAACCAAAGAAAAAGAAAACAGAAATCATGCAGAGATTTAGGCCCCACAACTAGACCTCCACAGAAACAAACAACCAATGAACAAGGAAAAACCCAGCAATGGTTCTCTCCTGAGTATGACGGTGGTTTGAAAAGTTCTCGGAACAAAATACACTCCTGGAAATGGAAAAAAGAACACATTGACACCGGTGTGTCAGACCCACCATACTTGCTCCGGACACTGCGAGAGGGCTGTACAAGCAATGATCACACGCACGGCACAGCGGACACACCAGGAACCGCGGTGTTGGCCGTCGAATGGCGCTAGCTGCGCAGCATTTGTGCACCGCCGCCGTCAGTGTCAGCCAGTTTGCCGTGGCATACGGAGCTCCATCGCAGTCTTTAACACTGGTAGCATGCCGCGACAGCGTGGACGTGAACTGTATGTGCAGTTGACGGACTTTGAGCGAGGGCGTATAGTGGGCATGCGGGAGGCCGGGTGGACGTACCGCCGAATTGCTCAACACGTGGGGCGTGAGGTCTCCACAGTACATCGATGTTGTCGCCAGTGGTCGGCGGAAGGTGCACGTGCCCGTCGACCTGGGACCGGACCGCAGCGACGCACGGATGCACGCCAAGACAGCAGTGCCGTAGGGGACCGCACCACCACTTCCCAGCAAATTAGGGACACTGTTGCTCCTGGGGTATCGGCGAGAATCATTCGCAACCATCTCCATGAAGCTGGGCTACGGTCACGCACACCGTTAGGCCGTCTTCCGCTCACGCCCCAACATCGTGCAGCCCGCCTCCAGTGGTGTCGCGACAGGCGTGAATGGAGGGACGAATGGAGACGTGTCGTCTTCAGCGATGAGAGTCGCTTCTGCCTTGGTGCCAATGATGGTCGTATGCGTGTTTGGCGCCGTGCAGGTGAGCGCCACAATCAGGACTGCATACGACCGAGGCACACAGGGCCAACACCCGGCATCATGGTGTGGGGAGCGATCTCCTACACTGGCCGTACACCACTGGTGATCGTCGAGGGGACACTGAATAGTGCACGGTACATCCAAACCGTCATCGAACCCATCGTTCTACCATTCCTAGACCGGCAAGGGAACTTGCTGTTCCAACAGGACAATGCACGTCCGCATGTATCCCGTGCCACCCAACGTGCTCTAGAAGGTGTAAGTCAACTACCCTGGCCAGCAAGATCTCCGGATCTGTCCCCCATTGAGCATGTTTGGGACTGGATGAAGCGTCATCTCACGCGGTCTGCACGTCCAGCACGAACGCTGGTCCAACTGAGGTGCCAGGTGGAAATGGCATGGCAAGCCGTTCCACAGGACTACATCCAGCATCTCTACGATCGTCTCCATGGGAGAATAGCAGCCTGCATTGCTGCGAAAGGTGGATATACACTGTACTAGTGCCGACATTGTGCATGTTCTGTTGCCTGTGTCTATGTGCCTGTGGTTCTGTCAGTGTGATCATGTGATGTATCTGACCCCAGGAATGTGTCAATAAAGTTTCCCCTTCCTGGGACAATGAATTCACGGTGTTCTTATTTCAATTTCCAGGATTGTAGAAAAAAGTACTAACATCACTGAAACTTTTTTTATTTTTCAATGTAGTCTCCATGTAGATTAATGCATTTGGACCAACGATGTTACAGTGTGTTGATCCCATCTCTGAAATGAGTTTCCTTCAGGCCTGCAAAATAGTTGTCAACTCTGGCTATCAGTTCTTCGTTTGAAGTGAATCTTCATACACCAAGATAATTTTTCAGGTTTGGGAAGAGATGGAAGCCTGACGGAGCCATTTCAGGTGAATAAGGTGGGTGTGGCAACAATTCATACCTTAGTTTGAGTAATTTTGCCACGGTGACGACACATGTGTGCAGGTCCGCATTGTCTTGATGGAAGACGACTTTCTTTCTTGCTAAACCTGGCCTTTTCACATACATTTTGTTGCAATTTGTCCATGAGGTTATCATAGTATTCTCCAGTAATTGTTTGCCCAGTGGAGAGATAATCAATAAACAAGATCTTCTTCACATTCCAGAACACTGATGCCGTGACCTTTCCCCCTGAAGGAATTGTCTTTGCTTTCTTTGCTGGTGGAGAATCAGCATGTTTCCATTGCTTTGACTGTTGTTTTGTCTCTGGGGTATAGTAGTGCACCCAAGTTTCATCTGTGGTCACAAACCGGCGCAAAAAATCTTGTTTGTTTCTCCTAAAATGGGCCAAACATTGTTCTGATATGTCAATTCTCATGTGTTTTTGATCCAGTGTCAAGAGTTGCAGCACCAATCTTGCAGATAATTTTTTCATTTCTGATTCTTCAGTTAAAAAGTGATATACCCCTCCAAATGACATCTGGCAAGCGTGAGCAATTTCACACTCTTAATTCATTTGTCCACTTGGCAACAGTTGAATATGAAGGAGTTCCCCAGCGTATTCTGGAAATCAGCATGAATGTTCTTTGCTTTCATACCTTTTGCTACGAAGTACTTAATCACAGCTCAAATCTACACAGGACCAACAGAGTCACGTCACCATCACAGCTCTCTACCAAGAGATGTGGCATGTGTTTACAGGCAACAGTCCAATGAATATCACGTGAACAACTAGATTCAGATTCAGATTCTTTATTAGTCATTCAGCATTGTTACATGCAATAGACTTTGTCAGTTCACTTAACCTATTAATTTTACAAAAAAAAAAAAAAAAAAAAAAAAAAAAAAACATATTTAAGTTGATATTGGGCATTTCTAAAAATTCTTCTAATGAATAGAATGGATTAGTTAACAAGAAGTTATGAACATTGTCTTTAAATAATTTGTCAGGCTTGATTGACCCATTTTTAGACAATTTGTTATATATTTTAATTGCCATATACTTATGACTATTGTTAGTTTTAGCTAATCTATTTTGTGGCAACAGCAGAGAAGTACACATTCTTGTATAGTAGCCATGTCTTTCATTTGTTACACTTAAATTAGGTAGTTCAGCAAGTATGTAGTTAACACTGTCAAGAATATATAAATTAATTACTGTTAAAATTCTATATTTAGAGAACAATGGTTTACAATGTGTTCTATTATCTACCTTAGCCATTACTCTGATTGCTTTCTTCTGGATCACCATAATTTCATTTATTTTTCTGCTGTTTCCTCAGAGTATTAACCCATACCTTAAAACAGATTGAAAAAAGGCAAAGTACGCTGTCCTTACGTACTCAAATGTCACACAACACATCAGTCTCTTCAACAAATATATAACTCTTGACAACCTAACCACTATGTGATCAACATGAGAGTTCCATGTTAGACTGTTGTCAAGTATAATACCTAACTAGTTGTGCTTGCACTGATCTCTCATGGTGATTCCGAGAACTTTTCACACCACCCTTGTATTGTACCATATTACAACAGAAATATCACTTACACTTAACATTCTCTCATCCCTATACTGAAAAGTCCAATCTTTACATTTTTGTTTGTGTATGTGATGAGCAGACAATAAACATACATAGAAATCCAATTTATCATACAACTAGACAAAATAGCCAAAAAAATAAATAATAATAATAATAATAATATCAAAATTCCAACAATGTAGGAAAAGACATATTGCTACTTTCTGTAAAGAAGACATGTTAAGTTGCAGACAAGCACAATTAAAAGAAACTTACAAAATCCTTTTAGCCACAGCCTCATGAGTGAAAGAGAGAGACACACACCATTCATAAACACAAGCAAGCACACCTCATGCACATCTAACCACTAACTCCAGCATATCAGGCTGGAATGCAACTATCACATGATAATTGCATTCCAGCCCAAGATGCTGGAGTTGGCAATCATGTGTGCATGAGGTGTGCTTGCTTGCGTATATGAACAGTGTGTGTGTGTGTGTGTGTGTGTGTGTGTGTGTGTGTGTGTGTGTGTGTGTGTGTGTGTGTGTGTGTGTGTGGTCTCTCTTTTACTGATGGAGGCTATGTAAAAGTCTTTTAATTGTGCCCGTCTGCAACTTAACATGTCTTCTTACAGTAGGTAGTAAACTGTCTCTTCCTACATTGTTGATATTCTTACCTGGAGTTTCCATTGTTTAACATCAAAATTCCCTTTACGGGCACCCATGAGAATAGTGCAAAAAAAAGTACTTAGTGTAGTCCATTTAAATCTCTACAGCATACAGCACATTCTAATCATTAACTCTTCCTATGAGAACTATGAGAAGAATCATGTTTTACTACTGTTAATGCATCTCCTAATAAATCTACAGAAGTTATGTGCACATGTTGCACACAAAAGCTATATCATTAGCAAATCATTACCTCTGAAATGACTCTAAACATTGTATGCTATTATGTTATTTATTTATTTGTTTATTTTTTCCCCTAGTTCAGCATCACTGAAAAAACCTTTTGAAATAATGATGTATTGCTGTTACCTCCTTCAAACATATTTCCATAAGCTCAGCAATTACAATACTCAACTATCCTTTGTATTCAAACACTGATCAGTGTAGGCAGAAGGACTATTATTACACATCAATGGTACCCATTCCCATGGGGGAGGGAGGGGGGGAGGGGGTGCCCCTAACTCTTAGAGAGAGGAAAAAATATGGCGTCGGTAGGATTGTGTGGTGATAGGATGCTCCAAAATCAGTTGAAATTAAATGGTTCTTCATGCAGAAAGTGTAAAAAATGTGTAGTCAAAGGAATTCAGTGCATTAAGTGCAACTTTGGTTACATGAGAAGTGCACAAATCTGTGTCTGAAATTTATAAATGACGATATCCAGTGGACATGCCTCAACTGTACTAGAGACGAAAATGTGCGACTAACATCCACACTAGGTTCTAAAGACGAAATTATTCGTCTACTTCAAAATGACACTGATACTCTGAAAGCAGAACTGATGTTACTAGAGCAAAAAAAGTAGTGCATTGAAACGTGAAAAGTGCTGTGCATGTGAATAAACTTCAGTATTAGATGGACCTACTTCAGCAAATACGCAGAGTGATACAACTGACAAACAACAAAAAAATTCAGCTGCCATTACAAAAGAAAAAGAAACTGAAGATACTGAAGAGCCAAACAAATATAAGTGACCAGCGTAACGTCCAAAAAAGACAGAAAGAAGCATTATAATTAGACAGAAAGTGAATTCTTTATTATAGGTGACTCATTGTTGAAGAACAAAGTCGTTCCAAACTCTGAAATCGACATTTGACCTGGAATCAGGATGAATTAGTTGCATACACATCTAAACAACATATTAAACTCAAGAGACAACGCAGCAGATAAGCATAGCAGAAATCCAAAAGGTGTTTTTATCCATGTGGGAACAAATTCGCTTCAAAACAACAGTCAGGAAGAAATTGTAAACCACACAAGAAACCTCATCCGAGTGGCCCAAAGACTCTACCTGAATTCCAGAATAGTAATAAGTGGCATTGTGTACAAAAGATCAGTGAGTTACAGCTATGTGCAGAGAATAAACGGCAATATTAAAGAACAGTGCAATAAACTAGGAGTCAATTTCATTGTTCCCAACAAATTTCTAAATACAAAATGTCTTGCCAAAGATGGTCTACATCTGAATAGGTTGGGCTCAGAAATATTCAGTAAGATGTTCATAGATTCTTGACAGATCATAAAAAATAAAGGAAACTTATAAGTAGTGATGGGGGTGAAAAAACTTGTGTAGCATTAAGAAAAACAGAACCAAACCATTATCTGGCAGGAAAGGTGCTAAAGCCTGTAAGTGATAGTAAAGGTGTGGACTCACTAGCAAATGTTATAATAATCTCAATATACAGAATTCCAGGGACGTCAACAACAGAATTATTCTCATCCAAGCTTCAAATTCTGCTAGAAGACCGTTGCAGAGAAAAAAAGAAAAAAGTTGTAATAGCGGCTGATTTTAATATTGATATCACATGTGATAGTAGCCATGCTTCAAGTTTCACTGACTTAGTAAAGAAATATGGTTTCAAATTGAATTTCTTTGACTCTACCAGAGACAATGGGCAATCAGCAACGTGCATTGACAATGTTCTAACTATGTATATGAAGATGTGTATAAATTTTGTCTAAATCTAGGTATTTCAGATCATTGTGTATTGTTCATTGAGCTGCCACAGACAGACAGGAACATTTCCCATATGAGAACCCATATGAGTAGGAACTTTAGCTAAGAAAACTTGTTAACATTTAGTGAGAAGCTAAGAGATAAAACATGGCCTTTTGAGTAGTGTATCTCAAGTGATGAAAACTTTGAGAAATTCCTAAATAGTTTTCTTGGAGACTTTAATGAAATATTTCCACCTAGACTCTGCAGCAGTAGAATAACAAATAATAAAGATATTGATTTCATTAAATATGTTAGACTGTATAAAACCATATTTAAAAGAGTTGTCAAGTCAGCAAAACAACTGGCAAATAACAGGTTAATTTTAAATCATAAAAATGAGACAAAGGTTGTGTGGTCAGTTATTAAATCTGAGTTAGGTGTTAAAGCCTGTAAGTGTGGTATGCAATAGAATTGCAAACACACTAGCTCAGATAATAAATCAATGTTTTGAGGAGGGCTGTTTCCCAGAGGTACTGAAATATGCTGAAGTCAAACCACTCTTCAAGAAGGCATCAAGAGAGATCATGGTAAATTATCATCCTATCTCAGTTCTCCCAATCCTATCTAAAATATTTGAAAAAACTTGTTGTTGCACAAATCCAAAACTTCATTGCAAAATATTCTGTTATTCTAAACAATCAATTTGGTTTCCAGCAGGGTGAAAACACCATTGAAGCAGTAAACAGTTTCATTGAGAAAATAAGTACATTATTAGACAAGAGAAATAAGGTGGCAGGAATTTTCTGCGACCTCACAAAGATTTTTGATTCCGTAAACCATGCATTGCTTGTTTACAAACTTGAAAAGTGTGGCATTAGCGGCAGTGCCCTACAATGGCTTAAATCCTACTTATCCAACAGAAATCAAAGAGTTAGCGTTTCTTCAAATAGCACATATTATTTTTCTGACTGGAAAAAAAAAAAAAAAATCTCTCAGGGTGTTCCACAAGGCTCCATATTAGGCCCAGTCCTAATTCTCTTCTGTGTTAATGACTTACCATTGAATATCAGCTCCGCATCAGCTCTGTTCGCAGATGATACTTCTGTCTTAGTTGAAGATCAGGACTTGGAAAAAAATTCCCAAATCCGTGATCAGTTCCCTCAGTACCCTACAAAGTTGGTTTCAGCTAAATGGGTTGAATCTAAACATATCTAAGACTCATGTGATGCAGTTCAAAACCAAACAGTCAAAATGTGAGCAGATTAAGATTGTACACAACAACCAAGGTATAGAAGAAGTTGACTCACTCAAATTCTTAGGGTTAAATGTAGATAAAAATTTGAGCTGGCAGGCACACATTGAATACCTGGCAAACAAACTGAGCAGCTTTGCATTTGCAATGCAAATATTGTCAGCTGCAACTGACATGAACACACAAAAAGTAGCATATACAAGCTACTTTGAATCAATTATTAGGTATGGTATTGTTTTTGGGGGCAACTCGACAAACATAGTGCAGATACTAAAAATACAGAAAAAAATCATACAAAATATGTGCACTGCAAATCACAAATTTAGAAAACTTAAAATATTAACTCTGTCATCCTTATACATATATGAGATTATTATATTTTTGTGCACCAGACACGAATTATTTGAGGGAAACCATTTTGTCCATTCACATGATACGAGAAACAAAGAAAATTTTATGCTCCCCACCCACTGCCTCAAACTGTGTGCCCAGGGATCTCAATGTATGGGAATGAAAATTTGTAATAAATTACAAGGGAACAAGTTGATGCAGATGAATTTAGGTTCACTTAAAAGAAAGCTATATGAGATACTGATACTGAAGTAATAACTCAGTGGATGAATTCATGCAAGACAAACTGGAAATTTGAGCTGGGTACAATGTGTTATCCTTATAGTGTCATTATTTATTATAGTGCTATTATTTATTAATGTAAAAATTATTGTAATTGTTTTATACATTTTTGACATGTCTCCTGTGCGCAAACCATATGGATTGCAAATGTACATCATGAGATGAATAAAACACAATTCACAAAGTGTAGTCAGGTGTTTCTGTTTCAAGAAAATGTTTTAAAAGTTGGTATTTGCTAGGTTTCAACAGATCTGGAGCTGGAATTTTACAATGGCTACTTACAAGTAACAATAATAGAAATACAGCAAATGCTAACAAACTATGATATGGGCACCCTTGTTACACATGTAACTACTGCTTCGTGCACAGGAGAAATCAAGAAAAATGTAAACTTTCATTGAACTGGAACTTATCAGTCACCAACTGGTTGCCTAAAATGTTACAGCATTTTACAACTGTACATCAAATACAACATTCTTACCTATGTGACCCAGTGCATGCTATAATTATTCTAATCTTGTCCATTTGAGCACTATTTAAGTGATATGTATGGGATTGTAATATATTCCTGAGTCATCATTTATAGCCATTTCTTGAAACTTGCTTAGTAAACTTTCTTGGAACAGTTTACGTCTTTCTTCAAGAGCCTGCCAGTTCAGTTTCTTCAGCATGAACAAAACTGTGACCATTTGTGCTGCCCTTCTCTGTATACCTTCTATATCCCCCGTTAGTTTCTTTTTGATATGGGTGCTACACACTCAGATAATATTCTAGAATGGTTCACAGAAGAAATTTCTAACCAATCTCCTTTGAAGACTGCTCTTCCCCAGTTTTGCCCCCAATAAACTGACACCTACCACCTGCTTTATTCGCAACTGGGCCAATATGATCATTCTACTCCATATCCCCATAAAGTATTAAACCTAGGTATTTGTATGAGTTGGCTGAGACCAACTGTGACTCATTGATACTGTGTCATAGGAGACTACATTTTTTTCATTTTGTGAAGTGCATTGTTTTATATTTCTGAACATTTAGAGCATGCTGCCAATCTTTGCACCACTTTGAAATCTTATTAAGCCCTGGTTGAATATTTATGGAGCTTCTTTCAGATAATACAGCATTATAGACAACTGCATCCTCTGCAAAAAGTCTGAGGTCACTATTGATATTGTCCACAAAGTCATTAATGTACAGTATGAACAGGAATGGTCATAAAACACTTCCCTGGGGCACACCGAAAGTTACTTCTACATCTGACAATGTCTCTCCTTCTGAGATACCATGCTGCATCCTCCCAACCAAAAGTCCTCATTACAATCACAAATTTCACTTGATACCCCATATGATCAAACTTTTGACAATAAATGTAAATGTGGTACTGAGTCAAAGCTTTTCAGAAAGTGTCTTGATCTGGAGCTTTTAGTAAGTCATGTCAGAAAAGTGCTTGTTGAGTTTCACATGATGGCATGGAAGAGGTCATTCCATTCTAGATACCTCATTATATTTGAGCTCAGACTATGTTTTAAGATTCTACAACAAATCAATGTCCAGGATATTAGTTTGTAATTTACTGGGTCACTTCTACTACCTTTCTTGTAAATGGGTGTTATGCTTGTGTCCTTTCAACTACTGGGCATGGTTTTCTTGCCTGAGGGATCTACAATATATTATAGTTATAAAAGAGGCTAACTCAGCCACAAATTCATTACAGAATCTGATAGAGATTCCATTGGGCCCTCAAGTTTTGTTCAGTTTCGACAATTTTGACTGTTTCTCAACATCACTGACGCTAATACTCATATCACTCAACTTCTCAGTGGTACAAGGATTAAATTGAGGCAGTTCTCCTGCATTTTTCTTTGTAAATGAACATTTGGAAAAAGAGTTAAGCATTTCAGTGTGTTCATTGCTTCTCTGTTTCAGTTCCTGTCTCATTTGCTATGGACTGGACACTAACTTTTGTGCCATTGACAGCCTTCACATATGATCAGAATTACTTTGGGTTTTGTGAAATATCATTTGATAATATTCTGCTATGGTAGTAACTAAAGGCTTCATGCAGTTCTCTCTTGACAGCCAAATCCATTTCCTTCATTTCCTTGAGCATCTCTCTTCTTATAGTCCTACACTTTGATTTTTTCACCTAATATTCAAGAGTCACTGTTTCTTCAGAAATTTCTGTACAGTGACTATGTACAACAGAGAGTTCCTCCCATTATGAACCACTCTTCTGGGTTTGTAGTAACCAAAACCAACGTGGGAACACCTTGGGCTGCGGATCGGAGCCGGCAGGCGGGGAAACCGTCGGCTGTGGAGCACGCACCACCGGGTAAACACAAGGACGAGTCGGACGAAGGACCTATGACAACCGACAACGACTGACTATGACCAACACAACAAGGAAGAGATAAACAATGGAGGCTTGTAGAAACCACAACACCAAACACTAACAGTAAATCCACTCGGAACCAGAGCCAGGCAAATGTCAATAGTGAGCAACAACCAGAACGCAGTACCGCTGAGATAGAGACGCAATCCAGAGTGAGTACCAGACTGACTGGACTAGGGCAGAGCGGGTCCTTATATACGAAACCGGAGGGAGCGGCTATTGGCCGCGGTCTGCACATGGTATAGCGGTGGCACCCTCGCTGCACGAGAGCCGCTGTGCGGAGGAGCCGCCATGGACACGGAGCCCTCTATGGGCTGGCCACGTCCATTTGTTCTGGCAGGTGTTCGACTTACGTGGCGAAAGGTACTAGAGAGTTCATATCTATCCAGTGCATAGTCAACTGTTCTTCTAAACTTGAGCCATGTTTCCTCTACATGGTCCTGCCCTGTGCTGAAAGTTTCAAGTTCGTCACTGAGATATGACAGTACTGATATTTTATCCAGTTTACTGAACATATTTATTTTTTTGCTTGCTTCAGTTGTCCTTTGTACATTGGTAATCATTGTTACCATAAATGTATCATGCTCACTGATACCAGTTTCTATATGGACATCCTCATAAATGTCAGGTTTGTTTGTTGCCATTAGATCCAATGTATTCCAGAGTGTGGTTTCGAACTATCTGTTTTAGATAGTTCTCAGAGAAGGCATTCAGTAATGTTTCATAGGATGCCCTGCCATGCCCACCACTAACAAAACAGTAATCTTCCCAATAGATTGTTGTATGAATCAAGTCCCTACTGATGATTACACTATGTTTGGGAAACTTATGTGCAAGTGAACTGAGGTTTTCTAAGTTTTCATTTACATCAGGAGATGAATCTGTTGGGCGATAGAAGGATCCAATTACCATTTTATGCCCACCTCTGATACTTAGACTTGCGCAATCAATCTGACATGCAGCCTCAATTTCTATTGCAGTAGATCTGAGTTCCTCATTTATTGCAAAAAATACATCAACTCCATTTCCCATTAGCGTATCCTTTTGACATATACTTAATTCCCCAAAAATCTTGCTGCTATCAGTTTCACATTTCAACCAGTTTTCTGTAATTAGTATTTGTGAGCTTCACTGCTTTTCACAAGCACTTTAACTCTGGCACTTTGCTTCAGCAGTTAAGCATTAGGATTTTAGTACTTCCACCTGTGGGGGTCATTTCTTTCGATCTTACACTGATACTTCTGGGTTTCCTACAACTATCATTATCTGGACTAGATGGAGTCACTTAATGTAAAAGATCTGGTAATAGCATTCATGTGATCAGGAGAGTTTAGTACAGACTGTCCCACAACACGAAGAAACATTCATACCCTCGGTGTGCAAGCTTCAGCTTGGTTGTCAAGGGAGAACTGCATGAAGCCTTTGGTTACTACCATAGCAGAATATTATCAAATGATGTTCACAAAATCCAAATAAATTCTGATCATATGTGAAGGCTGTTAGTGGCACAAAAGTTATTGTCCAGTCCATAGCAAATGAGACAGGAACTGAAACTGAGAGTAGCAACGAACACACTGAAATGCTTAACTCTTTTTCCAAATGTTCGTTTACAAAGAAAAATGCAGGAGAACTGCCTCAATTTAATCCTTGTACCACTGAGAAGTTGAGAGATATGAGTATCAGCGTCAGTGATGTTGAGAAGCAGTCAAAATTGTTGAAACTGAACAAAACTTAAGGGCCCAATCAGATTCTGTAATGAATTTGTGGCTGAGTTAGCCTCTTTTATAACTATAATATTTTGTAGATCCCTCAGGCAAGAAAACCATGCCCAGTAGTTGGAAGGACGCAAGCATAACACCCATATACAAGAAGGGTAGTAGAAGTGACCCAGTAAATTACCAACCAATATCCTGAACATTGATTTGTTGTAGAATCTTAAAACATATTCTGAGCTCAAACATAATGAGGTATCTAGAATGGAATGACCTCTTCCATGCCAACCATAATGGATTTGATCATGTGAAACTCAACACGCACTTTTCTGACATGATATACTGAAAGCTCTGGATCAAGACATTTTCTGAAAAGCCTTGACTCAGTACCACATTTACATTTATTGTCAAAAGGTTGATCATAAGGGGTATCAAGTGAAATTTGTGACTGTATTGAAGACTTTTGGTTGGGAGGATGCAGCATGTTATCTCAGAAGTAGAGTCATTGTCAGATGTAGAAGTAGATTCGGGTGTGCCCCAGGGAAGTGTTTTATGACCCTTCCTGTTCATGTTGTACATTAATGACCTTGCAGACAATATTAATAATAACCTCAGACTTTTTGCAGATGATGCAGTTGTCTATAATGATGTACTGTCTGAAAAAAGCTGCATAAATATTCAGTCAGATCTTAATAAAATTTCAAAATGGTGCAAAGATTGGCAGTTTGCTTTCAATGTTCAGATATATAAAACTGTGCACTTCTTGAAATGAAAACACAATATCAGTGAGTCACCCCTGGACTCAGCCAACTCATACAAATACCTAGATGTAACACCTTGTGGGGATATGGAGAGGAGTGATCACATAGGCTCGGTTGCGGGTAAAGCAGTTGGTAGACATCAGTTTATTAGGGAAATACTGGGGAAGTGCAGTCTTCAAAGGAGGTTGGTTACAAACTACTTATGTGGCCCATTCTAGAACATTGTTTGAGTGTGTGGCGTCTATACCAAAAAGAAATAACAGGGAATATAGAAGGTATACAGAGAAGGATGCAGAGGAATATATCACTAGGGATAAGATAGATACAGCCTTCAGGAAAATTAAAGAGACCTTTGGAGAAAAGAGAACTACCTGTCGGAATATCAAGAGCTCATATGGAAAAGCAAAGAAGGGAAAGCAGAAAAGTGGAAGGAGTATACAGAGGGACTATACAAGGATGATTGATGTGCTTGAGGGTAATATTATGGAAATGGAAGAGGATGTAGATGAAGATGAAATGGGAGATATGATACTGCATGAAGAATTTGACAGAGCACTGAAAGATCTAAGTCGAAACAAGGCCCCGGGAGTAGACAACATTCCATTAGAACTACTGATGGCCTTGGGCGAACCAGTCCTGACAAAACTCTACCATCTGGTGAGCAAGATGTATGGGACAGGACAAATACCCTCAGACTTCAAGAAGAATATAATAATTCCAACACCAAAGAAAGCAGTAGTTGACAGGTGTGAAAATTACCCAACTATCAGTTTAGTAAGTCATGGCTGCAAAATACTGACACAAATTCTGTACAGACAAATGGAAAAACTGGTAGAAACTGACCTCAGGAAAGATCAGTTTGGATTCCGTCGAAATGTTGGAACATGCGAGGAATTACTGACCCTATGACTTATCTTAGAAGATAGATTAAGGAAGGGCAAACCTACTTTTCTAGCATTTGAAGACTTAGCGAGTAAGCTTTTTACAATATTGACTGGAATACTTTCTTTCAAATTCTGAAGATCGCAGGGGTCAAATACAGGGAGCAAAAGGCTATTTACAATTTGTACAGAAACCAGATGGCAGAAAAATTTGGAGTAGGAATTAAAATCCATGGAGAAGAAATAATGGAGGTTTGCCGATTACATTGCAATTCTATCACAGACCTGGAAGAGCAATTGAATGGAATGGACAGTGTCTTGAAAGGAGGATATAAGATGAACATCAGCAAAAACAAAATGAGGATAATGGAATGTAGTTGCATTAAATGAGCTGATGCTGAGGGAATTAGAGTAGGAAATGAGACACTTAAAGTAGTAGATGAGTTTTTCTATTGGGGGAGCAAAATAACTGATGATGGTTGAAGAAGAGAGGATATAAGATGTAGACTGGCAGTGGCAAGGAAAGCATTTCTGAAGAAGAGAAATTTATTAACATTGAGTATAGATTTAAGTGTCAGGAAGTCCTTTCTGAAAGTATTTGTATGAAGTGTAGCCATGTATGGAAGTGAAACATGGACAGTAAATAGTTTAGACAAGAAGAGAATAGAAGCTTTTGAAATGTGGTGCTACAGAAGAATGCTGAAGATTAGATGGGTAGATCATGTAACTAATGAGGAAGTACTGAATAGAATTGGGGAGGAGAAGAATTTATGGTACAGCTTGACTAGAAGAAGGGATGGTTGGTAGGATACATTCTGAGGCATCAAGGAACCACCAATTTAGTATTGGAAGGAAGCGTGGAGGGTAAAAATTGCAAAGGGAGACCAAGGGATGAATACACTAAGCAGATTCAGAAGGATGTAGGTTGCAGTAGTTACTCAGAAATGAAGAACCTTGCATAGGATAAGGTAGTATGGAGAGCTGCATCAAACCAGTCTCTGGAATGAAGACCATAACAACAACAACAACAACAACAAAGAAGGGCAGCATGAATGGTCACAGTTTTGTTCAACCTGGGGAAAGTGTAACAGAGATGCTGAAGAAATTGACTGGCAGGCTCTTGCAGAAAGGTGTAAACTGTTCCGAGAAAGTCTGCTAAGAAAGTCCCAAGAAATGGGTTTAGATGATGCCTCTAGGGATATATTACAACCACCTACATATTGCTTGTATGGGGATCATAAGGACAAGATTAGAATAATTATAGCATGCACAAAGTGATTCAAACAATCAATCTATCCATGTTCTATTTGTGAACAGAATGGGAGGTAATCCTAATAACAGGTACAATACAATGTACCATCTGCCATGCACTTCATGATGGTTTGATGAGTATTGATATAGATGTAGATGTTATGTTGAAGAGCACTCCTTCTCTGAAATCAGGATAAGCAAAAATACTGCAGAGAATCTGACCCTAACAGATGTTCATTCATGTCCACTTGCATGAAAGTCCATATGAAAGTTTCGCCATTTCCGAATACAGTAGAGCCACATGTCATAATAATTGTGCCTTGCTGTCTTGAGTTGAGGTGAGAGATCTGCATCATGATGAACGGTACTGGTGTTCAGGATGGTGCTGATCCTGGAATCCAAGTTGACCAGAAAATATTGGTAGGTACTACTGTCAAGTAAGTAGACACATTCATCACAGTCAGATGCTGGAAGCAAATTAGTTTGGTTCTTGTAATCAGAGTTTTGGCATACTTTGATAATATCATGGCCTCTGACACACAATGAAGACTGCAAATAATGTCTGGATGTGTGCACGAAGGCAGAACACTCACGCATGGGAATTCCAAAGCTTGTGTGCAACAAACACCATAATGTGATCTGTCAGCCGCTGGTAGCACTCTGAGTGGTGAGAGGCAATGGCATAAGGAGATTTCAGATGTATTCAGTCCTGCTCAGCCTTTGCCAGCCATGGTGCTGTGGCTCTGTAGGTGCCATGCAGTGAATCACTAGAGGTTGTCGACTGTCCTCCGTAGCCGTCTGACATATTGAAGCACAATATGGCTGCTGTGAACATGTTCCACTGGTGGTTGCTGGATAGCAAGAATGTCCATTTTATAACCAAAACAGCCAAATAAACTCCTTGTCACTTGTGTGTCTTCCAGCATATCATGCCCAATCACAGAAACCACTTCACAGGGTATGCGATAACCGACAGTCAAAACCAAGCTTGGTGCCTTCACAGGAGCCAGTTTGTTCTCTTGTGTACCATCCAGAACTGCAGACCTCTCTTGTGTGAGTCTTTCATTACAATTTAAGGACACATGAATCCCAGGAGACAGTTTACTTGCCCATATGCCCCACAGCATATTTACTGGTGTTAATGTAAGATCTACTGAGCTGTGCAGGCTCAGCCTTCTATCATTTTCACCCCTTGCTGATGGTCTTTGCTTGGAGAACTCTGGAGGTACACTGGTGGTGCCATCAGTGAGGACAAAAGCCGTGAAGGAGGGAAGTTTTGGGCAGTGAATGTGTGGTGTGTGGGCAAGTCAGCAAGGGGATGAGAGGTTTGGAGTTCTGGATGGTACACAAGAGAACAAACTGGCTCCTGTGAAGGCACCAAGCTTGGTTTTGACTGTCGGTTATCGCATACCCTATGAAGCAGTTTCTGTGAGTGGGCATGATATGTTGGAAGACATACAAGTGACAAGCAGGTTATTTGGCTGTTTAAATGCTAGTGGAGGCACTCCATTCTCCTGCAGGCTTAAGAAGTGGAAGGATGACAACCATCCCATCCAAGTTAAGTACCTTCCATGTATCTCCTTACCTGTCACTCTCCCCCTCCCCCTTATCCCCCTCCCCACCCCCAGCAGGTGGGCTTTATGCAACCACCATCATAATTAATAGGAGCTGTTTAAAAGTCATTTGCTTAAAATCTGAACATTGAGCTTTTGTTAACTGTAGCTGCCTATTCAGTGACTGTTAATTGTTTTTAAAGTTGGGTAGATTGTGTCTCTACTGAATGACAGTGGGTTCATAAGTAGGGGCAGCTGTTTATAAGTCATTTGCTTAAAATATGATCAGTGAATTTTGGCTAACTGTAACTGCTTATTGAGTGACTGTTAATTGTTTTAAAATTCCGTATTTTGCTGTCTACTGAGTGATAGTGGGTTCTTAATTAATGGCAGTTTTTTAAAGGTCACTTATTTAAAGAAAAACTGCCCAGTGAATTTTGCAAACTGTTTTTAAAATTATGTACCTTTGCTGTATAATTAATGACAGGAGGTTCATTATTAGTGGCAGCTGTTTAAAAGTCATTTTTCTAAAGTCCACTCAGTCAATTTTACTGTTGGTTGTTTTTACAGCTCAGTAACCTTAATAAAGGCAAATTATGTATTAAAGATGATGAACACTGGAGCAGTTATGTGAGGATTCCAATCCTTCCATTAGGGCAACCCAATCCCAGATATTCCCACCCGAATTCTTACTTTCAACTGGTAACCCACAGCATGGTTATTTTCCTATTTCTGGAATGATCCAGAGGGAACAGTGGCCGTCCTTTACATTCTTGCAACAGAATTCTCAGTTACTACCTTACTTGTGTTAAATGTAAACTGTGTTTGGTTAATTACATATTGTTTTCCAGTTATCAGTCATCATCATGGAAGCCAGGCCTTGCCTAGGCATAGGCTACCTCAAGAAAGAGCAACTTTTGTATGAGTTACAAATTAGGTAGCAATTGGGTGAGGCACACTGCCTTAATTGGCTGCTCATTTGCACATGCCACCACAGGGAAGATGGAGCTCAACCTCGGCCCCCCTGGTAAGGTAGATACTGTTCTCAGTCACAGTTTGGTGGCATTGGCAGGACTGCGGGAAAATGTGAACTTCTTATGGGACAGTCAGTCTACGTGCAGACAAGTGTATAGGATTCAAGCACATGTCACACCTTGTGTGAACTGTCTTGGCAATTTGAAGCAGGCATCTCTGAAGTCTTAAGGAAGTGCTACCACTGATATCTTAATTAGTCAATTTAGAGAGCTACAGGTAGATTCAAGTCCTCTCGTGTTAGATGACCTAACTAGTGTAAGCAAGTAGTTGATAATCCATGCCATCAGAAGAGTGGCAGGAAACTGAGGGTCCAGTAAATATGATTTCCTCTAATGCTAGGTTGCCAAACTGTATTTTGCATTTGCTACAAGGGATTAGTGGGCTTTCTATCGAGCAGGTTGAATAGGTTGAATTTGTATTATTGTTAATGATCCAGTTTGAATTTCATGCTGATTCATTGTGCATTTCATATGTTATTATTCTTCAGCTTCTTTAGCCATTAAGCCATGGATTCTTAAGCAACATTTTCTTTGAAATTATGCAGAGTGAAGGATCCCTTTGTTATCTGAGACAGTGCATTATTCAGCTGAAGTTGTCACCCCAGATCAGGTATGAATTGCAGTGCAAGCATTTTTGGCATGTGCATTACTAGCAAGAGATCTTGCTTAAATACATTGACCAGCTAGCACTGGGGGTTGGAAGTACTTGAAGGTGATGTGGTTAAGACCACATTAGAAGGCCTTTTCTAGGAAACCTACCACCTTCATGGAATCTGATACCTTGGTTGCTGAGAAGGAAGGGTTAAAACCTGCTGATGAGCAATGGGAGTGGGTCACCTAGTGACTCTATCTGAGGGGGACTAGGAGGCCATGGGCTTTGTGCTCAGTAAGGTTATTATACCTAATTTCCATTTAAGGTGTGGTGATAGTAGACATTTTGTGTGATCATGTTCGGTGAAGTGGGGTTCACCTCCGAACATAAGATGCCATAGGACACCAGTGGGAAGAGGTACCCATCTTCCTGTCAACAATTGCTCCAACATTAGATCAGTGTGAAATCTGGTGCTTCCTTATGTGTGTGCTCACTTGAATAATGAGCCTGTATATGCTCTTTTGGATTCTGAGAATTCTGTTTCAGTTCTTGATTATAAAAGATACCGTTAATTTGGGAGTTTATGTAGAATGTGTACCCTGTGCCCCCCATCTCAGAGATGTCATGTGGTTAATGGACAAGAGCTACCTCTGGTAGGGAGGTTTTGGGGCAAGTTAGGCATACTGAATTTTAAATGGCCTGTCCAGTTTTTCATTGCTAAGAATTTGTAGTTAGCTTGATACTGGGCTGTGATTTCATTGAGTGTACCAGAATGGTTCAATTATCACGCTTGTGCCTTTTATTTCAGATTTTGCCTTAATGGAAAGATGTTGTGTTCGTGTCAGCACTCTCAATCAAATAGTAATGTGCAGTCAGGGTTGTCTGAGTTTGCCACTGATCATCTGGAACCTGGCGAGGCTAGGCTACTGTTGGGGGTGTTATCCCTATTTCCCAATGTCCTCACTGATAAATTAGGTGTCACTAATAAGATCTGATATAAGATGTTGGTGATATTCCTGTTTGTCAGACACCTTACACATTATCTGTACCCAAGATGAAAGTTTTGCATGGGCTAATTAATAACATACACTGGGATAGTGTCATTAGACTTTAACTTCACCTTATGCTTCACCCATTTTTCATGTTCTTAATGGACATAGTTTCGATTATCCCCAATTATAGTGCACTCAGCCAGTAGGTTGTCTTGGAATCAGTTCTACTGCCTGTCCTTCACAATTGCTTCACTTGGTCCGCTGGTGCCCATTGGTTCTTTGTGCTGGACCTCAATGAAGTCTACCATTAGATACCATTGACTGAAGATTCCAAACCAGTAACTGCATTTTGCACTGATTGGAACCTTTACAAGTTTAATCACTTCCCTTTCAGACTGTCTTGGGGCACAGCTGTGCTGTCTCAGCTTTTGGACCATATTTTGGGAGATCTTAAGTTCAAATCTGTCTACAACTATCTTGATTTACACCTACATCTGCATGGATACTCTGCAAATCACATTTACGTGCCTGTCAGAGGGTTCATCGAACCACCTTCACAGTTCTCTATTATTCCAATCTCATATAGCGCGTGGAAAGGACAAACACCTACACATTTCTGTACAAGCTCTGATTTCCTTTATTGTATCATGGTGATTTTTTATCCATATGTAGGTTGGTGCCAACAAAATATTTTCGCATTCAGAGGAGAAAGTTGGTGATTGGATTTCGTTAGAAGATTCCGTCACAATGAAAAACACCTTTCTTTTAATGATGTCCAGCCCAAATCCTTTATCGTTTCAGTGACACTCTGTCCCATATTTCGTGGTAATACAAAATGTGCTGCCCTTCTTTGAACTTTTTCGATGCACTCTGTCAGTCCTATCTGGTAAGGATCACACACCACGCAACAGTATTCTAAAAGAGGATGGACAAGCTTAGTGTAGGCAGTCTTCTTAGTAGATCTGTTGTATTTTCTAAGTGTCCTGCCAATAAAACGCAGTCTTTGGTTAGCCTTCCCCAAAACATTTTCTATGTGTTCCTTCCAATTTAAGTTGTTTGTAATTGTAATTCCTAGGTATTTAGTTGAATTTACAGCCTTTATATTTGACTGATTTATCATGTAAACGAAGTTTAACAGATTCCACTTAGCACTCATTTGGATGACCTCACATTTTTCATTATTTAGGGTCAACTGCCAATTTTCACACCATTCAGATATCTTTTCTAAATCGTTTTGCAGATTGTTTTGATCTTCTGATGACTTTATTAGTTGATAAATGACAGCGGCATCTGCAAACAGCCTAAGACAGCTGCTCAGATTGTCTCCCAAATCATTTATATAGATAAGGAACAGCAAAGGGCCTATAACACTACCTTGGGGAATGCCAGAAATTACTTCTGTTGATGATGTGGTGTTTTACAGTGCCACATTCAAGGAGCATTTGGACCACCTCGAAGATGTTTTGTTACAGCTTAGAAAGGCTCAGCTTAATGTCAAGGCCTTCTAAGATTACCTTGGCTTGCCCTTATATAACCTTTTTGGGTCACCTGGTTTCGGCTCAAGGGGTCAGCATTAATCAGGAATGGATACATTCATATGTGAATTCCCTTCCCCCCTCCACCAAGAGCAAGAGGGGAGTGACTGGAGTTATTGGAATGGTGAATTTCTTTTGAAAGTTTGTTCCTAATTTCCCCCAATAGGCAGCATCCTTGAATAACTTGCTCAAGAAAAGCAAGCCCTTCCTTTAGGGGGGTGGGGGGGTGGGGGGGGGGGGGCGTCATGAAGCTTTTGAGACACTTACAGCGTCCTTAGCAACTCTTGTGTGTTAGTTATCCCAGATTTCAGCAAGCTCTTTATTGTCGATACTGACACAGCCAATTCTGGGGTAGTGGCAGTACTCCTACAAGAACATAAGGCTAAACGGCATCCCATCACTTATGCCTTATGCATCACGTTGCTTATCTCCTGTTGAATTAAAATATTCAGTGTTTGAGTGGGAAGGTTTAGTAGTTCTCTTCACATTGGAGAAGTTTAAATTCTTCCTAGAACATAGGGAATTTGTCTTGGAGAATGATAATCAGGCACTGAATTGGGCATTAGCTGGCCCCAGAAAAATTGGCAGGGTGGCTTGTAGGACAGTCCACATTTCGTTTTAAAATTCATCATATCAGGGGTCCAGACAACAGTGTGGCCAATCCTTTAAGTTGCATGTATGCAGATTGCGACTCCCCACAATATGCAGAGGACAGTCGCTAACTTGCCTTGGATGATGCTGTTTTGCCTGAAGTCCCTGAACTCTTTTTTTTATCTCAAGCAAAGAAAGGAAGAAAATTCCCATATTTTCCAAATAATAAAAGGGTTTTAAATGGCAAGCACATAGATGGATATGTTCTTAATAAAGGTGGTGTATGTCGAAAAGGGAAGTGTGACCACACATTCAAAATTTGTTCCCACTGTGTTTAGGTATTTTTATAGCTCTGCAGTGGGAAGTCTCTAAGTTTCCACAAAATCTTGGCAAAAATTGGACAACCTGTTGTTTGGCTATGTGTAAGAATATACGTTGGTTAGTGATGGGAGGGGTGGGGCTGGGGTGGGGGGAGGGGCAGGGTGTTAGTTAAACAAACTAGGAAAACCCAATTCTAGCTCATGCAAGAATCTTCTCGAGTCTACTTGTGGGAGCAGACCCATGGACCTTCTCTTTGTGGACTACATAGGACCCCTTCCATGTACCTGGGATGGAGCGAACAGCTATATCTTGGTTATGGTGGATGGGTTTTCTCGTATTAGCTGCTTAATTCTCAGCCATAGGTCACTAGTGGCCCATCTGTACAGCATCTTACCAATAGCTTTCCTGTCTGTGGACTACCAAGCACAATGATAAGTTATAATGCTCTGGCGTTTACATCAAGGGAGTTCTGGAGATTTTGTTCGATTATTGTGTTAGGCATGTTACCACTACTCTTTACTATCCCCAGCCATACTTTACTGAGAGCATAAATAGCAATTTGAAGGCCGTGTTGATTATGTTTTATACTAAGTCCCAAAAACACTGGGATCTTTCTATTCCATGGTTAAATCTTGCTTTTCATATGGATCAGCATGGTGCCATCAGTGTCACTCTGGCATCATTAATACTGGCCAACCCAGTTAAATCTCCCTTCAGTAATCTTTGGACCACTGACGAGCTGCTCTGTGAACAAGTCATCCCCCCAAATCATCAACATAACTGGGAGAGAACAATATCCATAATAGAGCTTGTACATAGGTGTCATGCATATAGATACAATTGTGGGAGGGACAAGTTCAAGGGGTAGACTGGAGACCGTGTGTTTGTGCATAGGTTTAACGTCCAAGCCAAGGCTGGAGCAACCCCTTCAAATAAACTGGCTTAGCGTTTTATAGGTCCCCCTCAAAATTTTAAGATTTTGGAGTGCAGCTAGTATCTTGGTCTGTAATGAACTGAATGGGTAGATCTCTAGACTACATGTTAGACAGATTCCAAACCCTGGGAGGGGGAGGTCAGTGGGTGAGGTTGAGCTGTGCAGGCTCAGTCTCCTATCAGTTTTGCCCTCATTGATGGAGGACTCTGGAGTTACAACAGTGATTGGTGAGGACAAATGCCATGAAGTAGGAAAGTTTTGGGCAGTGGATGTGTGGCAAGTCAGCTGGGGCCACAAGACGTTTTAGAGTTCTGGATGGTACACGAGAGAATAAATCAGCTCCTCTGAAGGTGCCAAGCCTGGTTTTGCCTGTTAGTTATTGCATTCCCTGCGAAGTAGTTTCCGTGTGGGCATGATATTTTTGGAAACACACCAGCAACTAGGTTATTTGGCTGGTTTGATACTAATGAAGGTGGTCCGGTCTCTTGCAGGATTAAGGAGTGGAAGGACTACCAGGTGGGGTTTATGCAACCACCACTCATAATTAATAGTAGCTGTTTATTGCTTAAAATCTGATCAGTGAATTTTGCCTAGCTGTAGCTACCTGTTCAGTGACTGTCAATTCCTTCTTTTTTTTAAAAAAAAAAAAAAAAAAAAAAGAGAGAGAGAGAGAGAGAGAGAGAGAAAGAAAGAAAAAAAAACTGTATTTTGCTGCCTACTGAACAGCAGTGAGTTCGTAACTAATAGTAGCCATTCAAATATCATTTGTTTAAAACCTGTTCAGTTAATTTTGATTAACTTTTGCTGCCTGTTCAGTTGCTGTTGATTGGTTTTAAAATTCTGTACTTTGTGTGTGCTCTGAATGACAGTGGGTTCATAATTAAGGGTCATTTGTTTAAAATTTGGTCAGTGAAATTTAGCTAACTGTAGCTGCATATTCAGTGAATGTTCATTTTTTTAAAATTCTGTATTTTGCTGCCTGCTGAAGTTCATTGGGTTCAGAATTAATAACAGCTGTTTAGAAATCATTTGTTAAAATCTGGTAAGGAAATTTTGGTTCACTGTATTTTTTAGCCAACTATTCACTGACTGTTAATTGTTTTTAAAATTCTATACCTTTGCTGTCTACTGAGTGACAGTGGATTCATAATTAATGGCAGCTATTTATAGGTTATTTAGTTAAAGAAAAACTCCTCTGTGATTTTTGCTAACTGTTTTTAAAATTCTGTACCTTTGGCCTATAATTAATAGTGGTGGCTCATAATTAACAACAGCTGTTTAAAAGTCATTTTTCTAAAGCCTGCTCAATCAGTTTTACTGTTGGTTGTTTTTACAACTCATTTGACTTTAATAAAGGCAAATTGTGTATTAAAGATGATGAACACTGAAGCAATTTTTTGGGGACCCTGTTCCTTTCATTAGGGATCTTCCCACCTGAATTCCTAGTTTCATCTACTGGAGTTCATAGGTAGCACCAAAACTGTGCGACTGCAACTGTATTCATCCATTCAGCTGCTCTGAGAAAATTGCCCATCAAATTTGTTGCTCAGATGACTTACACAGTCTGAAGTTATGTCGTATTGGCTGTCTCAAATTTTTGAAAAGCAGGTGGTGATCAGATAACATCACTGAAGACACAAGCATGCTCTCCTGCATGACACAGTAATGCAGTATATTTCACTGTATCATCAATAATGCTATGAGTAGAGAACACCAAATCTACAATGATGAACCAACATTGTGGTTGTTCTGGTAAGAACTGAGGCAGTTTTGATAACACATGCTCAACAGCAGAAACATTGTTAGAAAAGTGTCTGTATGGCACTAACTGAGTCAATGTGGGGGTTTCATTGGATATAACCCCACAGAGTGGACGCATTGTGATAGAAAACACAGAAACTTCCTAGTGTGGCTAGGCCAGCTAAGTTCCACCAAGGGGTAAGAACATATTCATCACATCAAAAACTGATACAGATTGTGACAAAACAATTTGGGATATTTTTTACTTCCCCTATTGTTTTGCCATCTGCCTCCTTAAAATTCATTTTGTTTTTAAGTAATTAACATTAACACACTTGTGTATGATTTGTATTTTCATAAAAGAGAAGGGCTGGCCCTCAGTTTTAAATAATCAACACCAGAGCTAATTTTGTGCTTCATTTTATTTATGTAATTGGTTTTCTAATTTATTTTGACTGTTTCTAGTTATTATCTTTCATTATAGGGAAAAATCAGTAATTGTTCTGAAACTTAAATTCTGTTGTTACATATAAATAAATATAAATTTTGTAATAATTGTAAACATTTGGAAGACAAAATGCTACTATTCTTAAGTATCTATTTTGCTTTAGTGGGAAACATGTTAGCAAAGCCAACCCTTAATTAATTCCAAATTAATTAACAGTTTTGTCAAAAGTATTGTTTGCATAACAATATTTGTTAATCTCATCATGTAAACAAATAATTTGGCTTAACTTTGTAGCAGAAGAAACTCTTAAAAAGACAGAATTTTTTGATGTATTCAGTTAATTTAATGAGTTAAGTTTTAATTGTAATTTCTATAAATTTAACTTTGAACAATGTGTAGCCTCAGATCCTATTATTGTGATGATATAGGGACAGTCAGTACATGGTCGAGTTCCATACGGGGAACCTGTGTTCATTAGAACAACAACAGTGCATCAACTTAACAGCGGAATAAGTGTTACACAATTAGGCCATGAATTAAAACAGTGACAGCGTCTGCTCCATATGTACTTTCTATTCTTCAAGAACTGTGAACTTTGTTGTTAGGCTTTTACTGCTCGTAGATGTTCAACAGTAAACTATTGTAGCAGTATGTGGATTTTGACCTACTAACTCATATTAATGAGGCTTATGGGAAGTTAGAACAATAGTACATTGGTTATATAAAACTGTGTGTTATTGGAGGGGAGGGGGGGGGGGGATAAAAAGTGAAAGTAAAAGACTGTGAAATGCAACTGTGCATCTGTCAGCTACATCATTTACTGTAGAGAGTACTGTATGTCCACCCCCTATTTTTTCAGCCAGTACATCGACACCGAGGACAAAAAATGAAGAAACAAAGTAGGTGAACAACTACATATGGTGCCCTGGGTGAGAAATATTGTAGATGGGCACAATAAATTAAAATTCATGAAGTTTGACAGTAAAGTGTGAACTCCAGTGGTTTACTGTACAATTTTAAATGGAAGAGATGATGCAGCCAGTCAGTGCTAGGGTCTCATAACAAAGAAGGTGCTGCTGCCAATCAGTGAGCTGGTTCTGTGGAAGCAGCCACTGAGTATGGGAACAGCCAATCTGCACCCAGGTGTTTTGTATCCAGCCTGGAAGGCGGCACGTGGGTGGAGCAGGTCAGGAAAAATACGTCGGTACTGCACATAAGTAAAAGTGGTTACTGGAGCAAAAAACAAGTTATTACATGGTTACATAACGTGCAATGAGGTGCGATGCTGAGACCCATTGTATGTAGAGCAAAGCTGAAGCAAAGTGTCCCAGCCGTCTGCTCTTGATCAGAAAAGGGCTGACTCTTCAATGGTGCTCATAGAGCTGAACAGCGCGTGCTAGAGGGCACTGTCATTGTTATCTGTCGTAGTGCTAACTTAACTGGCAGCATCACCGTGGCATCCTAGCTATCGATACCACATCCCTCCCCTCTGAAATGACGCACCGTCATTGAGTATGGCTTCCGACAGCGGGTGGAGGGACCCAAGGGCGGCACAGCTGAGGGGGTGGACAGCGGAACTACTGGGTCGCGCTGTCCACCCACGACCCTGAATTGCTCACGAGGGGGCGAGGAAAACACCCCGTGGGAAACCTGCCCAGACTGCACACTGCTACTGGGTATGCTCGAAGGAGGAGGCAGAGCAACGACCTCCATGGGCGACAGCGGTGGCGGCGTGACGGCAGCCTCAGTATCCATCAGTTCCAGCACCGTGGATGAACGCAGTGGCAATGATCACGGCAGCAGTGGCAGCAGCCAGAGGTATGGTCGTGGTGGCGGCGAGAGGCGCCCATCGGTGCAGGTGACCGAACTGGCAGCAACGATGATGGCAGGTGCGCCCGCAAAGGTGCGAGTGGCAGAGGTGACGTCGGTGGGATCATGGGCTGAGGTGGCAGAAGCCACGAAGCCTCCAATTCTGCCGGAAAACAACCAGTGGCAGAAAACTGAGGATGGCACAAACGAATCTGGTTCCGGTGTCACTTGACAGTGCCAGAGGGACCAGAAATGAGAAATACGGTGCGGCCAAGCTGGCGAAGAATGTGCCCCTGCTCCCAGCGCTGCCTGCCAAAGAAAATGTGATATAACACCAAAAAATGCGACGCCAAGCCAGAATGAGGTGAAGCAGCGGGAGCACGCGGCGGCAGGTGCAATAGCTGCAGGAGTGAGCGATGTGTGTGGCCATGTAGCAATTCCGCTGGGAAACGAGCGCCGTGCGGCTGAGAGCAATATGAAGCAAGGGAAGGCCACAGTGCATGCTCCTGAGAGTGCGTGGTGCACAACTTGCTCATCTGCGACTTAAACATACACACAAAGCATTCAGCCTTGCCGTTCGAGTGGGGGTGGAATGGGGTGGAGGTCAGATGGCGAATGCCATTAGCAGCACAGAATGCTTCAAACTCTGAGGACATGAATGGGGGGCCATTGTCAGAGACAATAACTTCAGGAAGACCCTCAATGCAAAAAATAGACATCAAAGCCCGAATAGTACTCGGAGATGTAGTAGAAGACATAGGCACAACAAAAGGGAAGTTGCTGTACACATCAATAACTATCAACCAGCGGATGTCCCAGAAAGGACCCGCAAAATCAATATGAATGCGCTGCCAAGGTGCAGTAGGAGTCAGCCACGCAAAGAAGCGCCGGCGGGGAGCAGATTGATGCTCCGTGCAAGAGCGACTGTTAGCAAGCAAATTCTCAATATCTTTATCAATGCCAACCCAAGTGCAGTGACAATGCACTAACTGCTTCATCTGCAGTATACCCCAATGAGCAGCGTGCAGTAAACGGAGGATTTCCAGCTGCAACGAACAAGGTACAACCACACAACACTGATCATTGTTAGTTCGTAACAAGATAACACTATGGTGTACAGACAAGTTGTGACGTTCCGCAAAGTAGTGTCGAACAATTGGATCACGAATCTGCGTAGCAGATGGAGGCCATTGAGCACTAGCAGATGGAGGCCATTGAGCACGAATATACTGCAAAAGAATCTGCAAAGAAGCATCGGCGGCTGTCGTGGAAGCAATGCGACGAAAATCCACCGGAAAACCATCAGCTAAGTCCTTATCTTGTGAATCAATAAACATGCAGGTCAGTTCGAATGAAACACTTCTTCAAGACCAATAGGTAGACGAGACAAAGCATCAGCATTGCCATTGTAGTTAGACAAAAACAAAGACCAACATTGCAACTTTTGTGCAGTACAGGCCAGAACTGGCTTTGACAGGTGGAACAACGAAGTCAAAGGCTTATGGTCTGTGACCAAATAGAACTTGCGACCGTACAAAAAATCATGAAACTTTGTCACTCCATAGACAATAGCTAAAGCTTCTTCCTTGATCTGAGAATAATTTTGCTTGGGCAGATTTGACCAACTTAGATGCAAAAGCAATTGGGCAATCGACAGAATTAATGTGGTGTGAGAGAACCGCTTTGATGCCGTGAGAAGATGCATCAGCAGCCAAAACAACCGGTTTCGAGGGATCAAAAGGAAGCAAACAGCGATCACTCAACAAAGCAGATTTGAGCTTGTGGAAAGCAGCATCACATTCCAAAGACCAAGCAAAAGGAACATTCTTATGCCACCAAAGGTGATGCAAAGGCGCTGCAATCTGTGCTGCATTTGGTATAAACCAAATATAATATGTAATTTTGCCCAACACAGACTGAAGTACTTTCAAGTTCCTGGGCGCTGGCAAGTCTCTGATTGCACTGAGATGTGATGGTGTGGGATGGATACCCTATCCGATAATCATATGTCTTAAATACTGAATCTCAGTTTGAAAAAAACTGCACTTGTCTCTGTTACACTTTAGTCCTGCCTGCAAAAGTACGGTAAATAAGGCACACAAATTCTGCAAATGTACGTCAGGGGTGCGACTGACACGACTATATCGTCCAGATAGTTGGAACAACCAGGGACAGTGGCACACAACTGCTGCAAGTATGACTGAAAAATAGCACAACTGAATGGAAGGCGGCAAAACTTGAACAGTCCAAGGTGGGTGTTGATCACAAAATATCGCTGCAACTGTTCGTTGAGCAGAATCTGAAAGTATGCGTCCCACAAGTCAATCGTGGAAAAGAATTTTCCCGCACCGAGTTTATCAAAAATGTCTTCAGGACGCGGTAAGGGAAACGTAGCTACCACTGTCTGGGGATTTACTATAGACTTAAAGTCAGCCCAAATACAGAGATGACCATTTGGTTACTTCCCACAGACTATAGGCGAAGCCCATGGTGAAGCAGAAACAGGTTGAATGACACCAATGTCTTGCAAATGCTTAAGTTCAGAAGCTATGGCATCGCGCAGTGTATGCGGTACCAGGTGTGCGCGCCAGAAAATAGGCATGGCATTGTCCTTAACTACAACATGTGCTGCAAAGTCCATGGCACAACCAAGGCCATCAGAAAAGAGTTCAGCAAAATCATCGCATAGTGCGGCAACACTGTCTGCAGAATCACTAGCGCTGATGCAAAGTACATTGTCCTGAATTGCGAGGCCAAAAAGTTCAAATGTGTCCATGCCAAAAATATTTGTAGCATCACTAGAGCGGAGCACATGGAACGACACTGTACAGGTCATTGCACCATACATGACTTGCAAACTACACATGCCGAGCACTGAGATTGCTTGTCCAGTAAACGCAGTCAGCATTGAATGTGAACGATGATGCGGAGGCGAACCAAGCAAGTCATACATCGATCTGTTCAGTAAAGGAACTGACGCACCAATGTCCAGCTGCATGCGAACAGAACAACCAAAAATGTGCAAAGTCACAAAAAGTTTCCTCGCATTGTGCTAAATGTGAGAGGAAGTGTCTGGCAAAACTTGATTCACACGATGAGCTGTTGAAGCACGTGAAGCAGAAGGCTTTGAATAAATGGCATTAACATCCATAGGCTGATGTGAATCATGATCATGGTGGTTGCTGTTGCGATGATGCCCATGCAAGTCACGTGAGCGGGAGACAACTTCGGAATTAGAGTTTCTCTTACGACACACAGCTTGCACATGTCCTTTCTTATTACAAAAATAACACTGTGTTTTACAGGATGGGCAAGTGTCCTGTGGGTGGGCACGAAAGCAGTTCAGACATGATTTCAGTTTCTTAGAGGGTGCCTGGTTTGAACCATGTTTATGTGCGCGCAAGCGGCGCGGCGTGGATGGCTGAGCTTTGGCCGGGTGAAAGGGCACATGTTGTGCCGCGCTAACAGTGCACACACCCGGGGTCACGTCAAATGCAGAAGTAGCCATGTCTAAAGTATCTTGTCTGTGTAGCAAGTCCACTGCTTCCTGCAAAGATGGGTTTTTAAATTTGAGGATTTGCTCACAGATATGGTGATCTGCCACATTCTGCACAATAGCATCTCTAATCATTATATCCGCATATGAGTGTCGACATATACAATTAAAGTCACAATCAGAAGTTAGCCCCTGAAGGTCCGCTAATCAAGATTTATTTCACTGAGTGGGGCCACGCCGAAGATGAAAGAATTTGTAGCGTGCAGCTACCACATTTACATTGTCACAGGAGTGGGAGTTCAAAGCATCAATCACTTCGTAGTTTCTGGTCCCATGGTGGGAAACAATTTCAAGAGCACACGGTACAACACAACACCTGCATTGGCAATAAAAAAAGCAAGCCACTCTGTATGTGGTATGTTGTATGCTGCGAAGTGTGCCTCAAGCTAGGCGATGTATTCTGGCGAGCGTTCAACGTCAGGATTGAAGTCACGAAATGGTGGTGCCATCGGATGATGTTGGTACAGGCAGTGATGTTGGAGGTGCCAAAGTAGCTGCAGTTTGCAGCATGACCAGTCCATTTATGGCAGCAAGCAGCTGCATCATTTGCTGAGCCAGAAAACGTACAAGATCAGACAGCAAAGCCTGTTCCTGTGGCGAAGACATGGTTTACACAAATAAAAGTCTTATACTGAAGCTAGCATGAATAGAAAGCAGTACCGAGCAAATAATGAAATGATAGGGGAAACCTTGTCGCCAACTTTTGTATCCCGAGCAGGAGCAGGACAAATACATTGGCACTGCATGTAAGTAAAAGTGCTTTACTGGAGCAAAAAACAAGTTAATACATGGTTACATAACTTGCAATGAGTTGTGATGCTGAGATCCATCGTATGTAGAGCAAAGCTGAAGCGAAGTGTCCCGGCTGTCTGCTCTTGATCAAAAAAGGGCTGACTCTTCAGTGTTGCTCATGGAGCTGAACAGCGCCTGCTAGTTGGCACTGTCATCGTTGTCTGTCATAGTGCCAACTTAACTGGCAGCTACGCCATGGCATCTAGCTATCGATACCACAAGGTGGACACAGCTGACCGAGATAAACAAGATACCTCACCTAGAGAATTACAATTTGCCACAGCCATGCAGACGATGGTCCAAGATGACAACCACAACAGCAATAGCAGCAGAGAAGAAGAAGAATGAATGAGAATAAGGTAATTTCTTATCAAAAGCTGTTTTGTATTAAGTGATACATAATGAGTGACTTTAACGAACAAGACAGTGTGACCGAGAACAAAGCTGTAGAGGTTAAGTTTTTAAGTGAACAGAAAGATTTGTTCTGTAGACAATTGTAGTTATAAATCAGACATGAATGTAACTCTGAAGGATGGGGACAAAAGTCCTATTGTAAAGAAGGAAATGGATGAAAACAGTACTAGAGTGGATGAAATCGTTAAGGTTAAGGAGGAGAAACATAGTAGTGAAATCAGCAAGGGCAAAAGTTTGTGGCAGACAGTAAATTGGAAGAGATATTAATGCAAATTATGAGTACTTTGAGTAATATGAGTATGAAAGAAGACATGAATAGGAAACCTAAAATTTGAACTGAAGAAAGAAATTAAAAAGGAAATTGAAATAGTTAGCGCTAATCTTTCAGAATTAAAAAAGACATTTGATGTGTTAGTTACTGATTGTGATAATACTAATGGGAAATTAATGTTGAGTAGTAAATGTGTAGAAGAGAGAGAGAAACTTTCTGATGAGAATAGTAGGAAGGTGTAGGTTTTCGAGAAACAATCTACTAAAAATGGAGTTAAACTTGAGAACCTAATTGATCAAATTAAAAATGATTCAGAAACTGAAGTAGAAATCAAGTGTGCAGTAGTGGTAGAGGAAAAACTGGTAAAAGTAAATGAAAATGTAGATTCAAAATTGGCTAAAATAGAGAAAAAGGTAGAAGAAGTACAGAATCTGAAGCATAGAGAAAGTGACAGTGTGTCTGATAATCATTTTGGTAAGCAGGATGATAATTTGTCCAAAGAAAGAATTAATGAGGATTTGTTGTATGACGGTCACATGACAAGCAAAATGGAAGTGTGGCACCCTGTAATAACAGCAAATGTACAAGGTATAGGTATTAAGTGTTCACTGGACAGTGGTAGTAACTTGAATGGCATTTCACAGGCATTTTTTTAATCTATTAAGAACACAGAAGGTATAGTAGTGATGAATGTTTCTGGAATAAAAATTATTGGTGCTTCTGGTAAGCAATCAAAGAGTGTGAAACAAGCTTGCAACCAGAGTATGATACTTTTACCTCTTATGGCTGGAGTGATTTCGACTGAAGTGGTGCAAAATTCTGTTGTGCATGAACAGATGTTAGTTGCTTGCTTGTGATATATGTGCTCCTGTTCCTACCTTTAGCTGATATGCGACGCTATCGGTGAAACAGGGCTGCACACTACTTATAAACTGCCAGGTGATGATTTGGTATTTACAGCAGTATCTTGTACATTTTGTTGGTACATGAAAAGGCAAAAAAATAAGCATAAATACCTTACAGTGGTAATCTATACACAAAAAGAAGTACATTGGTTATAATATTTGTACTCGAGCCCCAAGTGACAGGGCGGCAATGTAATGGGTAATTTGGAGTTCTATTTAATGTTGTTGTTGTGATGTGTAAGTGTTATTGTAAAAATATGAAAATATAGCAGCAAGAATAACAGTATTATTTGACAGAAATAAATAAACTCTGATAATCCATATTTATGTGCCACTGAGTATGACCATAACGAATTTCAAGAATTCCATACTTGACATTAAAATGTATGTACCAAATAACTAATATACCACACCACTGCCTCTACCCATAACAACACTGGTGTCATAAATATTTCTATTTAAAGTCACTGATGAATTAGTTTTGGAAAAATTAATCTTATGCACCAGCCATAAAATTATTTCATTGCGTAAAATCTAAGATTCTTCTACTGAATGTTATTTTCACTTTTACAACAGAAAAATAATAAATTCCTCCGGGTTCTTGTCCTCGGAGTTCAAATATTGTAATATTGATCGAAAGAATTAGTGTCTGATTATTTCTGCAGTTTAAAATTGCCGCACCATATGCTCACATAATGGCGACAAACAAAGCACAGTCTGTATTGCTGCGGATACAAAACTTAACACAGTCATAGTTGGTTATTTAGTTACAAATAAAAGTCCGTACATTAGAATTCTATTTTGTAAATTTTACGTTATATTTTGCCTTTGACCACTTATGACTATCTTTTACAATATTTAAAGGAACAGACCTCAGCTTATCTTCGATCCCATCTGTTTCATACAACATAGAGAAGAAGAACATAAGAAGGAAGAATTCCACAGACAGTACAAGGCCAATACACTCTTTTAGTGGTATTACCTTTTGTTATGTGGTAATTCTTTGTAGGCAACTAGTTATAAAATAATAAAACATATTGTTGTTATTTAACAATGTAATAATAATTTACAACATAATAATAAGTCTTTTCTCAGTCAAAAGTCATTTTTGAAAAAACGTTCATTAATTGATAAGTCTCGAGCACTGTCCCATACACTGGCGACACAAAATATTCATGTTGACATTATACCTTTCGCCATCCTTTTGTTATTACCTCTTTTGTGTGCCTTACAACATTATGCCAGCATTATGATGAAGTTTGGTTTACAACATCTTTTGTCAGTCTTTTCTCCTCTAGCAACATACATTTTTTGTTGTTCTGTGCCACATAACACTTAAGCCTGTATGAGTTCAATAGGCCTGAAATAGCTATCTATCAGATGACAGATGGCAGTCTGAGGATCCTATGGTATAATTTTTGCCAGTTCATCTTCAACATATAAAAGTAAAAACAGTTTATTCTGAGCAATGGGAGGTAGTAATTCACCCTTTCTACAGTTGTCTGGTATGGGTATGTTTATTATTATTATTGTAGCCAATCAATAATGTCTGTCTTCTGAAAGTTACTGTAGGTACCTATCAAGGACAGATGAATGATACAAGGCATTGCCCATCACTATTACTGAAGGTTTTCTCAAGTTTTTTACAGCTCTTTTATATTATGAGTCACAAAATGATTATTTATTTTATTTATTTATTTTATCCATCTTTCAGCATTAACATGCAATTGATGTCAGAAGAATTACAGCTATTTGTACATTTTACATAACAAAATATTACATGGTAAAAATACAGCAGTGTTGTACCCTATTAGCTTATAACTAACTGCCTCTATACCCATATCTATACATAACAGTAAGCCTTAATTTATCAGCATTAACATGCAATCGATGTCGTCAGAAGAATTATAGCTATTTGTACATTATGTTTCATGTAACAAAATATTACATTGTAAAAAATATAACAGTGTTGTACCCTATTAGCTTACAGCTGCCTCTACAGCCATATCTATACATAACAGTAAGCCTTAATTTATCAGTAAATTAGGTCATCTTTACAACTATTCCGAAATTCTTCTATATTATAGAAAGTATTTTCCTTCATCCAAACTTTGGTTTTAGTTTTGAAAATATCCAGTGAAACCAACTGAGCCTGTATGGGTAAAGTGTTGAATAATTTTATGCCTATGTATTCATAGCTAGATTGGGTTTTCTTAAGCCTGGTTGTGGATATATCAATAATATTTGTTTGTCGAGTATTGTGTTGATGAACAAATTTCCTTATAGTGTAGTGGGTTACGTTTTCTTATCTGTATAATAGGCAACAATATATGTAAAGAGATGGGACTGTGAGAATTTTTAAGTCTTTAAAATAAGATCTACATGAGGTCTTCTTGTCAGTAATTCCATAAAGATGTCTGATTGCTTTTTCTGACAAGTCAAAATTTTTTTGGCTCCTGGGGGGGGGGGGGGGGGGGGGGGGGGGTTACCCCATAAAAGAATGCCATATTGTAGATGGCAGTGAAAGAAGGCGTAGTATGAATGAAGTAATAAATCTTGTGTAACACGTGTGTAGTTTGGCTAGTAGGTAGATAGCTCATGATAACTTTCAACATACATAATCTGTATGTGTGTCCCATGTTAATTTTGAGTCAACATGTATTCCTAGTAGTTTAACAGATGATAACTCAGTGTTACCGTTTGATAGACTGAAGATTATTTTGACAGTCTTTTCATGGTTCATAGTTAACTCATTAGCTTTAAACTAGATATTAGATATTTTGAGACATTCTTCACTTCCCTCCATCAGTTTGTTTATATCCTTTCCGGACTTAGCTAATCTTGTGTCATCAGCATAGAGGATAGATTTACAGGGTAAGTTACTGGGAAAGTCATTTACAAATAATATAAATAATAGAGGGCCAAGCACTGAGGCCTGAGGAACACCTCGTTTTATACTTAGAGTCTGTGACTTTTGGCCATTATGCTTCACAGTTTGTCTTCAATTGCTGAGGTATGATTCAATTAGTGAGAGTTCCAAGTGTTTGTTTCCATAACAACACAGTTTATCTAATAATAATTTGTAGTTAACTGAGTCAAAAGCCTTACTTAAGTCAATTAGAATGGCTTCAGCAGATATTTCTGACTCAAATGAGCTTAGTACAAAAGAGATAAGATTTTCAACTGCTTTGACTGTTGATAAGTTTGACCCAAATCCATACTCAGAATCATTTAATATATTATTGTCTGATAGGTGTTTGCATATTTGCTGCAGTATGCAATATTCTATTATTTTTGAGAGACTAAGCACAAGTGAAATTGGTCTATAATTATTGATACAAGACTTGTCACCCTTTTTGTAAAATGGTATGACAACTTCCTTTTTGAGACATTCTGGAAGGTGTCCACTAGAGAGCATCCAGTTTATCAGTATGCAAAGATGATACAAGGCATCACCCATCACTATTACTGAAGGTTTTCCCAAATTTTTGACAGCTCTTTTATATTATGAGTCACAAAATGATTATTTATGTTATCTATTTATTTTATCCATCTTTCAGCATTAAATGCAATTGATTATTTTTTTTAATTACAAAGTTTGATAGGCCATAAACATCTTCAGATCTGGAGTATCGTAATTTAGAGGTTGCTTTAATGATATCAGTTACTTGTACTTCTCTTCATTTACAAGCTGACACTATTTTTGTAACGTTTTGTTGAAGATTTCTGCCAGATGTGGGGTGAAAAACAGGTGTATGTGTAGAACTGGAATTCTGATTGCCCTGAGTTGAGAGGCCAAATTTGGCGGAATTGACAAAAAAGTGATTGAAATTATCAGCAGTGATGTTAGCAGCATCTGTGTTGTCTTTATAGTGGCCCGGAGTCGCTTTTATTACTTTCTGTGCAGCCTTACAGTTATTGTGTGATTTTTTTTAATGAAATCACGATTTGCCTTACACTTGGCTATTTTAACATTGATAAATGTATTATACTAAAATGAGAGTTATTAATTTTATGACCACACTGTGATGAGAACATAGTTTTCTTAGAGAAAAACAACAGTAAGCTTATTTACTTATCCCACATTGTAGTGAGATATGGCTCTCCTTCCACCCTTAAAAACAATTTTGGTATAGTGGCTGCATTTTGTGTATGGTAACATAAGACCTGTGGCACCGATGAAATCGACACCAACATCGATATACATTCATCTTTGGACTCTAAGCTTTATCTTTGGCTGTTCTGCCATTTTCAGTTCAGTTCTTTGTGATCTTTGTATGTGTTAAGGTTAATAAATGACCTATTGTTAAATGGGTGTGATTATTGGTGCAACCAACCCGGTAATCCTCCTCACTGGTGACCCCGAGTTGTAACGTCTTCCGTTTTCGCCGTTTTACTGTGTCCGCGACCTCCGCGTCAGTTATTTTCACATGTATTACATTGACACAGCATTTGAACAATGACTTCGGTCCAGCGCCTAACGCCGGATTTTGTGATTGACATGCATCGTGTTGCGGGCGATGTACACCCACCAGGACTGCAACACGATGCCTCTCACTCGATGATTCCGCCAATTTCGCCAGATGTTTTCGAGCATACAACAATAAGTGAAGTTAGGAGTGCACATGACTCCGGCTATCAAACGCCTTTGTTCCTGCCACATGTGCCCTCCCTCATCGACTGTGTACTTACCTCTTACTGATCTCCGTGCAGTGCAGGACCAATGCCGATTTCTGCAAATGCTTCGTCGAACAACCTACTACCACTAGGACAATGATTTGCCACACCGAAATCCATGCAGTACCACGTGGATACCTGCCACGTGGCCGGAACTGCTTCGTTCACAGGTCTACCTCCTCAGCATCTGACCACACCCGCACCTGCCTCGGGTCAGCATCAGCACATGCCTTCCTACCTCAATACCTCGGCCTGCAACAGGAACAATAACTTGTTATCTGTGGCTGACCTCCACCTCCGTCCCACTGCTACGCCTCAGTGTTTTGTGCCACAACATTCACCTTATCTGCACACTGTTTTGAGTGGAGTGACTATGAACAGTGAACATTCACACATTCCGTCCCATGTTTGACATCATTTCCCATACTGTGCTTCTGGACAGCCTGCACCTCTGCAGCCTCCCTGCAACACAGGTGGCCCCGGTTCTGATCATACGTCGAGCTTTCCGTGGACTAACACGCATTCTCAAACTTTGAACTTTTTCCCACCAGTCGCCCCTGTGACGGCTCCAGTCGAGCTTCCGCTACCGTTTTCGGCACATCTCGGTGTCTCATTCACATCAGTCTTCCGCAACGTGTCAATCCGAACACACCCGCAATGTGTTGAGCTTCCGCAACTGCAATCAACACATTACAGCGTCTCACCTGCGTTGACCTTCCGTGTTGTGATGGATCGCGCTCAACCGCAACGTGTCACCTTCACGCTGCCACCCAAACAGCCATCGTTGCCACATCCCCTGGAGGCACACTCTCCTGGAATACTACAGCAACAACAGCTCGATTCAGGCAGTACCCCAATGAACTCAACTCAACCTGTTCTTCTGAACATTCTACAATGCTTACCGATGCTGCCGCCGTTTAATCCCAACAGAGCAACAACCTGGTTCAAAATTGTGGATGAAGTGTTCGACCATTACAAACTCGACGAGTCAACCAGGTTTCTGTGCCTCATCACCCACCTGCATGACCAGGAGGACTCAATATTGCTGACCTGGTTGATGCCCCAGACTCATCTACCTGGTACACTCTAGCCAAAAAGACAGTTCTACGTTGGCTTGCATGCTCAACTGAGGCAGCAATACGGCAAGTGCTCCATGTTGAGCAACTAGGCAATGACAAACCTTCCCAGCCCTGGAGATGGCTAGGTGCCCTGGTCAGTGCCGATCTACTCACTGACACAGCTCTCCTCACCATCTGGTCAGATAAACTATCTCCTCACATCCGCTTTGCTCTGGCTCAAAGGTCTACTAAACCTGTTGAGCAAAGAATGACAATTGCTGACTGCTCTATTCAGCCACTGCGTACCTGATAAGTCTCACATTCAGGCTCACTGCCCTGCGTCCGGACGCGGCGGGGGCCGTACTGTGCCGACCTCGCTCCGGGAAGCAGTAAACAAGCAACTGGGACATACCAACTCCACCCACGGTCACGTCCCCTCCTGCAACCAAACCTGCTGCAGCCACCGAACCTCAGCCACCACCACTGGCAACAAATCTTCCGCAGGAAATGCAACCGCACTACCCATACTGTTACTTCCACACATAGTTTGGTGAGGCAGCACGGATCTGCAGACCACCCTGCTACTTCCCAAATGCCAATCGCAGGTAGGTCCGGGTGCCGTCTCCTGTGCACAACTTGACAGGCACCCCCCAGTGCTCCGTTCTGTCTGGGAACAATTTGATAATTGCGGACGACTTTACATTAAAGACATTTCATCAGGATACCTTTTCCTAGTGGACAGAGGCGCCGATGTTTCGCTGCTGCCTGCGTCCTTAGTGTCGTCAAACATCCGCCCTCATCATACTTCGCTGCAAGCCGTGAATTTAACTAGACTACAATGCTCAGATTCAACTTCCCACGTCGTCTCACACTCCACAAACTGCAAACTCAAGTGGACTTTTTTAGTGTGCATTGACTTCTTGTGAAACCACAAACTTTCACCAGACCTAGTGCAAAACACCGTGTTTCATCATCCGTACAAGACTCACTTCCCCTGTGCTCCGTCGAGCAACCCCCCCACCTCCGTGACACATCGGTCCAGGCTCATCTCATCCGTCATCCGTACATGCTCGTCTCTGTTGAATACGTTACAAGAAACCATGCACAAGTGCCTTGTCGAGCTTGAACACGTCGCTCGCCTATGCAAGGAAAACTTCGAGCTCTCCCTCTGGCTCCATGAAACACACCTCCAGCTCTCTGATGCAGCAAAGGAATTACAGACACTACAGCAAGGGCAAAGCAAGGTCAGTAAGTGCACCGAATCTGCTTGCAATCCCAGCAATTGAGCCTCTGTGTGTTTACATCCAGCTACCTCTTGCAACTGTGCTATCAAGACTGCCATAATGTGTGCTGACAGTTCCGCAGGGCCACACCCTCCTAACACGGCAGTGTTTGATACTCAGCCGGACACAAGTGCACATGTGCGATGAGCATCATGTGTTCCCGAACTGACAGCTTCTACCCCGCCCCTCGTGGTGGACACAACCTCAAACTATACAACTTTGGCTCCTGCGTGCCGTTGTGTGACTGCCACTGACAACACAAACATTGCACTCACACCAAGCATTTCGCCTGCGACCGTGCTGCCACAGGCCATGCCTTCCAACAATGGACTCACTAATGGTTTTAGAGCTCTACCGAGCTCACCCGACCACGGTGCCACTGCTTCAGGCCGGCGGCCATCTTGTCACATTGACTCCTGGTACACTTTGCCGCCTCGGCTCCCGTCAGATCCACTGAGTGGTTCCAAACACCACGACCACGCCTCGCCTGTCATGCCTGCCACACATTGTAAACAAACCATCTCCCATGCCGCCGGCAACATTTCCGTCATCACCAATGACACAGTTCACAAGCTTCGCCTGAGGCCAGGTCCCCCGATCTCCAGTAAATCACGTCGACTTTGTCCCGAGTGCCTCTTCAACCTTAAAAATCAGATTTCTGAACTACTAAGCTCCGGTGTCATTGAACCCTCTGCCAGTAGCTGGCAGGTCTATGCCCATACACATGACACACAAGAAAGACGGGTCCTGGCCCATGTGCGGAGACTACCGTCGACTAAACGCACAAACAATTATGGACACCTACCCCATACCCAACATTGCTGACTTTACCAGTTCCCTCACTGGTGTGACCACGTTCTCTGTCATTGATTGACAACGGGCCTACCACCAGATCCCCATGGCACCTGAAGACATCGAGAAGACAGCAATCACCACCCCAGTCGGGTTATTTCAGTTTCGATTCATGCACTTTGGTCTGAAAAACGCAACCCCAACCTGGCAACGCTTCATCAACGAAGTGCTATTCGACCTAAAATTCTGCTTTGCATATCTTGATGACATTCTTGTGCTCAGCTCCTCTGTCAAGGACAACATTCAACATGTGCAAACTGTTATGAACACTCTCACAGCAGCAGGCATCGAGACCAACCAGAATAAACTGCAGCTACATCAACAAGCTGTCACTTTTCTTGGTTTTCGGATCTCTGATGATGGCATTTCACCGTCCCCTGAGAAAGTACAAACAATACTAAACCTACCCAGACCTTCGTCATTCAAAGAGCTCTGGCACTTTCTGGGGACGGTTAATTATTATCGTCGACATCTACCTTGGGCTGCGGAGATTCAGGCTCCACTGACAGATGCCTTGGCAGGCACCAACACTTCTGGATCTCAACCCGTTCTATGGAGCCCTGCTATGACTGACTCTTTCACTGCCCTCAAAAATCTTCTTGCCGAGTCCTGAACCATTGCGAATCCTCATCCCAATGCGCAGCTTTTCATCACCATAGACAAGAGCAATACTGCCATTGGCGCTGTCCTTAGCCAGATAATCGACAGCCAAACTTCGCCTCTGTAGTTCTTCTCGCACCAGCTCACCAATGCACAACAGAAATATTCCGCATTTGACAGGGAGTTGCTCGCAGTCTACGAAGCGATTAAGCATTTTAAGACTGACATTGAGGGATGCCCTTTCTATGTTTTAACGGACCACAAACCCCTGGCTGCGGCCATTACAAACCCGCCAGCTGACCCGCCTCCTCGCCGCTTCAGATACATGGACTTCATATCTCAGTTCACCACCAATGTCAGACACATAAAGGTTGCTGACAATATAGTTGCTGATTTCCTTTCATGAGTTGATACTGTCCATTTGCTGTTAGACCTCTTTGAACTGCCTAACCTCCAATCTGCCAACCAGGCAACACAAAACCTGATTTCAGACTCTACTTCTTCACTACATTTTGTCCGCACTACCTTCCCTGGCATTTCTGGTGAGATCTGGTGCGACGACAGTATGGGCACGTTACGCCCCCTCATCCCAACCACGCTCTGTCGAGCTGTCTTCAACGCATTGCATAATTTAGCCTCATAGCAGAGTGCTTTGTGTGGAGAAATGTCAACAAGGACTGCCAGTAATGGGCACACTCCTGCATCGCGTGCCAGTGATGCAAAGTACACAAGCACACTTCACCCCCCCTCGGTGCCTTTTTGAACCCTCCTGGGCGTTTCCAGCATATTCATATTGACATTGTCAGCCCTCTCCCCCCCCCCCCCCCCCCCCCCCCCCCCCCTCTAATGGCTTTCGTTATGTTCTCTCGTCTATCGACCGAACAACTCGCTGGGTCGAGGCTGTCCCCCTCTCCAATATTATGGCAGAAACTGTTGCTCGAGCTTTCGTCAAGTCATGGGTATCACATTTCGGATGTCCAGCTATCATCACGATTGACTGGGGCAGACAATTTGAGTCGGTCCTGTTCAATGGGATTTGTAACAATTGCGGCATCCAGCACATCCGTACTGCAGCATATTACCCGCAAAGTAACGGGCTAGTTGAGCACTGGCACCGCAATTTCAAGGTGGCTCTTCGATGCCATGACTCTCTATGGGCAGAGGCCCTTCCCCTTGTGCTACTCAGCATTCGTGTGATCTATAAGGAAGACCTCAAAGGCACAATAGCTGAGTTCGTATATGGCCAGAACATTGTTCTCTCTGGCGAACTTGTGAGCCCTTCCGCTTCTCTCCCTCAATCTGACTTACCTTCCTTCATGGACCATGTCGGATGCCATTTCATCAACCTCCATATCCCTCCGCTCGCCAGCCATTCCAGTGCTAAGTTTCACGTCCCGAAATCTCTGCACAATTGTGAGTACAGTGCGTTAACTTTTAGATGGCAGACCTCTCCCTAGTCCTGAATCAGTAGAAGACGGTACCCGTCGGGAGGCTTCGGTAGGCACGCAGTTGCGACTGCTGCCAACATTACATAGCTGACTGTGTTGTACAAGGTAGCCATTGTCGTCTGCTTCGTTATTGTTTTGCGCTGTACTGTTCTGCGTGCTTTTATTGTGCAGTTGTGCTAAACATTATCAAAATGAGTGAAGAGGCAGTTGCTGACCCATCTCGGGAGTCACCAACAAACCCTACCAGTAGGCCTACGGTTAGAAGGAAACCAGTATTACATAGCGATGCTCGCAAAATTGTATTGCGTGTGATTGAATGCTGCAAAAGGGGAAGGGAGCAGAAAAAATTGCTTCCATTACTCTTTTCGGGCATTCGGAGAACAACTCGCCAAAGTTTCATTGCAATCGGATGAATGGTTTGTGAGCGCATAGTAGACAAACTTACATACATTCATTTTTATATGTATAGATTTTAATGAACATGACGATTTCAGTTTCGTTTACGAACAACATTTAACGCGAGTTTTACTTCCAAGCCTTTCGTCTGCTTTCGTGTAAGCATGACACTCAATTTGTAGTGCCAGCACTGCAACTGGTAGACGTGCCTTGTCGTCGTCCCCCCCCCCCTCCCCCAAAGGTTCCACGCCCCTCGCCAGCCAATGCTTGCTTCCTCCTCTCCCCGCACTCCCCTCACAACTCTGCCGTCTTACAGTTAACACACTGTATGTCATGCTCCGAGATGACACTGTCCGTGCTCCCCTCCAACCTCAATATACTGGCCTGTACCAAGTTCTCCGGCGCTCAGCCAACACCTGTGACATCCAGATGAAAGATTCAGCTGTTACAGTCTCTCTCAACAGACTTAAGCCTGCTCATGTTGAGCCTTCTTCCACTCCCCTTCAGGCCACGACCACACCACTCACTGTCGTGGCTCACGACGCTCTGACCACTCCCTCCACATCGGACTTACACCCTCGATTGAGTGACTTCCAGCTCCAAACGTCGAGCTCTCCTCCGACCTAGCCCTCTACTCCGGTCTCACGCACTCCGTCGAGTGACCACATGCTCCCCACGTGAACTTACCTACTGCCAGGGCCCTTCGCCAGTCCCTTCGACCTCTCCACCTTTGCCTGCCTTGCCCTGTCGAGGTTTCTCTCACCCCCCCCCCCCCCCCCCCCTTCCACCATCTTGAAATCTTGAACGTGCCCTCACTCGAGGTGTTTGTACCTGTCGCCCTGGACATAATCCATGACATCTCAATAACACTGTGCAATTTTACACTATTCATCGGGTGTTTCTCTTCATCCTGTGCTCACGACACAACCTCCACCATTCCCTGCCACCTGGTGAAATGTGTTCCCCTCCCACCAGACGTCGACCTGGACATGCTTCATGTGTTCGCCACGCTCACTGGAGACATTACATCGTCGCTCCGTTCCACCCGCAAACTGCCGGCCTACCTGTCGCCACACGACCAGCATGCCCAGTACAACGCCTGGCTCACTTCAATGACTTCCAGTTTCGGTGGCCAAACCTTCCTTCACGACATCTACCCATACAGCTCCCCGATGACGCTGTCAATCCGATGCGGTAACCCCCCCCCCCCCCTGCCCTCTCAAGAGTACTCTGTACTGAGGGGCAGGGGGGGGGGCTATGTGTCACCAATGAAATCGACACCAACATCAATATGCATTCATCTTTGCACTCTAGGCTTTATCTTTGGCTGTTCCGCCATGATCAGTTAAGTTCTTTGTGATCCTTGTATGTGTTAAGGTTAATAAATGAACTATTGCTAAATGGGTGTGATTATTGGTGCAACCAACCCAGTAATCCTCCTCAGACCTAAAGTCCCCTCAACAATAAGCTCTCCAGATAAACTGACATAGATTCCTTAGTTTCAAAACATCGTAATAACAATGATCACTAAACGTAAGGTTCAATATTACACTATAAATTGCAAAAGAATCAAATCTTTTAATCAAACAGTTTATTTGTGATCGTGTGATAAATATTGTGATTCTGACTTTTTTCAATATTTTTGTGCACAAACTAAAATGTTTACTAAAGACAAGCTTCAGCAACAGATATACGTTTGCTGTACTGGCATAAAAATATTTTTGTAGTGCCACAAAGCAAAAATCACTGCATACTTGGTGGTCCTTCCCCTTCACTTCCGCCCTTGTGACCCTCTCCCAACCCCACAGTTTGTGTCACATGGATGTATGGAGCCCCAGAAACTGCTGTGTCTGGCCCCTACCACTCTATTCAGAGAAATGTCAATCACAAAATAATTCTGATTGGAGTGTACACTTTGTTATCCACAATATTTGCAATGTAACTAACTTCATCAATAGCTTCCTGTTATAACACCCCAACGACCCTCTTAAAGTCAATTAAGACAGAATATCATAATATGAAGTAGGGAAGAGTTATCTTGGCAAATAAAACATCTTTGCCGATAAGCTAACCCCAAGAAGTTTTGATAACAACAACATTATACATCACTGAGAGTTTTTGTTATGAAAAGAGGAGGAAGAAACCTCAGATTTAATTAATGGACAAATATCCAACGGGGAACTATGTCATCATGCATCCTGTCTCAACTCCACTGCGAGATCTGAGGCAGTAACAGCTCTACGGCGTTGACAATATCAGCACACGGTTGGAGTGCGGGTACGCCACACACCATTTTGGTGCCTGCAATGTGGGGCTCGACAACGCCAGCTGCCGCCTCATCTGGGAGACAACACAGCACCTAACGACGCCACTCGACACCATTCGACGCCTCATCGAGACGACGACGCTAGTCAGATCATTGAAAAGACGACGTGGTATTTGTGGGCAACAGCTACACATTGTTTGTTCACAGAACTGAAGTCAACAACGCCAGACGTCACACCATCCAATGTTTCTTCTCAACAACGAGTGCAGAGACAACGTGGGGGGCTGACTCCTCCACTACGCAGCCAACGCTCCACGACTTCGAGCGAGCTAAATGCAGAATGACGCAGCGTGTCGGAGAATGTGACAGTGATCACACCCATGCCATGACAATTTATAACTACAGAGAAAAGTAAGCAATCCACAAAATAAGTGATCCTTTGAGTATCATAGAGTAGACTTTGTACCGTAGTTATAATTGAGATTTCACTGTGCTTGTGTTCTGTAGTTATCGTGATGCCTAAAAGAAACTTGGGACTGCGTAGTTATATAGATAAGAGAATACCCGAATCAGGGGAGGAGACTAGTGATTTGTCAGAACAGGAAGAAGGTAATAGAAATATTGTCAATGTAGGACGTGAAATATTTACTGAACCAGATAAAAAAGCGATACCGAGTGTATCGGGGCTTAGAACAGAAGATAAAGTTGTAGAATTACCAGATAATAATTCTGATGTTAGAGAGGGTGAATGTAGAATGAATGTCACACTGAACAGCTCTGGAAGTGTAGACATACTCAGTGTAACGTTATCAAAACTGAATATGTTGCGTGAAAAATTTTCTGAAGTACAAGTAAAATTAGACATTAAATTTTCAGAACAGCAAGCGTCTTACAATAGTAAATTTTCTGAATTAGCCGAACAGCAAGCAGTACTGCAAGCGACCTTGAATAGTAAAATTTATGAAGTAGTCAAACAGCAAGCTATTAAATTTTCAGAACAGTAAGCATTTTTCAGAAGTAAATTTTCTGAATTAGCTGAACAGAAGGTTAATGTAGCTAACCGGATAGAGAATGTTGAAGCTAGATTTGTCGATCAAAAGGTCAAAGTGGATAATAAATTGGAAGATGTCGAGTCTAGATTAACTAAACAAGAAAAACAGGAAATTAAAATTACTGATTGCATAGATAAATTGCAAGAAAATTTTGGTAATTTATCGGAACAGTGTGGTATCGTATCGATAAGGGTTAATTCCTTGACAGATAATTATAGTAATATGACAGAACATCTGAATGAAATTGAAAAGAATACGGTAAAGAAGCTCGATAACTATATAATTAGTCAGAGTAAAAGATTAGAAGATTTGACAAATAATTTTGTTGATGAATGTCATCAAATTAAAAATAAAGCTGTGCATGATTGTCATGTGCAGTTTTCTCAAACATCCGAGCAATGATTTTATAGTGACGCAGAACCAGAAAATGAATATGTAGGTAGTCAAATAAAATCCAACTGTGAGACGAAGCGTCCATGTATGCAGTCCAACACCTTTGCTAGTGATCCGTGGGAAGTAAATTCACATTGGGAAGTAGAAGATGATCCGTATGTCCAACAAAGCTGTGTTTCTTCTCTAAAGGTGGAACACAGCATCTTTAAGAGTAGGCAGTTTCCCACATTCTCTAGTGAGAAAAACAATGTCAATCTGAAAGTGTTCATAAACTCATTTAAGAGAATATTTCCGTGCAGCTGGACTGAATTTGATAAGATACAATTTATCGTGTTTAAGATCACAGGACAAGCTGCATTATGGGCTGCAGAAATTAGTGAAACATATAATACATGTTCAGAATTTGAAAGGTTATTTCTTGGCGAAATATTGGTCCTTGAGTTGTCAAGAACGTTTGCGGAAAGAAGTTTACCAACCCGAATTTTACAACCCTAAGAAAGAAACGTTAAGGCAATACTTTGAACGTTATATAAATAAAACTAGATACTGGAATGGAACCCATTTCAAGTCGTGAAGTAATCCGTATATTGAAGGGCAGGCTGCCGTTCAATACAAGGGAAAAGCTTATTCATGCACCGGACTTTGACGTAGAACAGTTTTTATCAGTAATTGACTTGATCGATATGTTAATGGAGGATGCCAGACAATGGCACAACAACAGCATTAATTATAATAGTAATAACAGTAATAATAATCAATGGAATCAAAATAGGTCAAATAATAATAAGAATTTTAACAACTATAACCAGAACTTTAAAAATGGTAGCGCACAAAGTGATCACAGGCCAAAGGATAATCCAAACTGGAATTCAAATTATAATCATCCTAAAGGTGCTTTTGCACTGAACAATAACCAAGTGCAAGGACAAAATAAATTCCAAAGAGTAAATGTAGTAGCAATGAATAGGAAAAGAAAGTATGGGGGGCGGCAGTCGCCAAACCACCAATGTTGTGGCGATGGCCGACAGAATAACTGTGCTCCTATGGAGCCTCCGAGCAAATCTAGATGAGGAACGTGCCAAATGACTAATGTAGATTGGAATAATCCCAATACTACCGGCAACTCCTGTAGTTATAATTGACCTATACCATTACCGGATAGTAGAAACGTAAGAGGAGACAACATGTACCCTCAAAAGGTGAATGAAGTACATTTAGTTGAAATACACGAACCACCGAGGAACCTAAGTGACGGGCGGTCAAATGAGAGCCAGTCATTTTAGGCCTTCCTTGGATGGCTGGTTATGAGGAAGGAGGCAAACTTCATGAGTTAATCAATGTCCTTAATTATAATAATGGCTCTGACATCAGAGATGAGTTAATGAAAGAACCAAGGGCTGAAGCAATAAGGAAGAATTTACTTTACAGGCTAAAGTAGATGCTAAGATTAATAATATTCCTGTAAGTATTCTGATTGACACAGGTGCAACAGTCAGTGTAATGACAAGTAATTGTTTAAATATGGTTAGTAGGCAACAGAAACTACTCACTTTACCAGTGTCAGGATGTACCGTTTCGGGGGCTTTTAGCGCTAAAGCGCAAAAGATAATTAAACAAGTGTGGGTAGCAGTAGAACTACAAGAAGCTGAATTGGAATGTACTTTCTTGATAGTATCTAAAATGACTACACCGTGCATCTGGGGAATGGATTTTTTATATGAACATGGTGCAATCCTGGACATTAAGGAAGGTGTTTGTATGTTAACTGTTAACGATAAGCCATTGAAGATAATGTTAAGAAAGAAGAGAGTTATTTTAAGAAAATATTGTCAACATTTGACTGTCAGTTATGTTCCGATGAATATTGTGCATCACATAGGTGATGACCATGATAAATTAACCGAGGTTGAAACTGAGATGTTGAGCATTGATGGAAAGGTTAGGGAATCAGAATACTTATCAATTCAGCAGTAGATAGAGTTAAGAGAAGTGTTATCATATTTACCTGTATTTAATAAAAAGCCAGGAATAATTAAAAACTTCGAGTACCACATTGAAACCTACCCTCATAATACATTCTGTAAGACAGCATACTCAGTCCCTTGGTGAAAGAGAGAAGCAGTGACGAAGGAAATAAAGAAGATGTTAGACTGGGGTATTATAGAAACTTCAACGCCAGATGTAGTAACCAAAACCAACCGTGGGAACGCCTTGGGCTGCGGATTGGTGCCACCAGGTGGGGAAACTGCCGGCGGTGGAGCATGCACCACCGGGTAAACGCAAGGACGAGTCGGACGACAGACCAATGACAATCGACAACAACCGACAACGACCGACTATGACCAACGCAACAAGGAAGAGATAAACAACAGAGGTTTGTAGAAACTACAACATCAAACACCAACAGTAAATCCACTCAGAACCAGAGCCAGGCAAACGTCAACAATGAGCAACGACCAGAATGCAGTACCGCTGAGATATAGACGCAATCCAGAGCAAGTACCAGACTGACTGGACTAGGGCAGAGTGGGTCCCTATATACGAAACTGGAGGGAGCGACTATTGGCCGTTGTCTGCACGTGGCTTAGCAGTGGCGCCCTCGCTGCGCAAGAGCCGCTGCGCGGAATAGCCGTCGCGGACGCGGAGCCCTCTATGGGCTGACCACGTCCATTTGTTCTGGCACGTGTTTGACTTCTGCGGCGGGAGGTACTAGAGTCAGAGTACTCCAGCCCTCCTTTAGCTGTAACTAAGCCAAATGGAGAGATATGTTTAGTCTTAGATGTGAGGGATATCAATAAAATTATCAAACCAGTGAGGACTCGTCCAGAAAATCTTGAAGAACTTGTGCAAAATTCCATGGAGTGAAGTTTCTGACCTCCCTCAATCTCAAAAGTTCATATTGGCAAACAAAGATCTCTAAAGAATCACGAAAATACACTGCTTTTATTTATTTGGGAAGAAGCTATCAATTTAAGGTAATGACATTTAGGTTAAACATTAGTGGTGGTGTATTCATAGCAGCACTAGACGCAGTGCTTGGTCCAGATCTATTGGAACAAGTTATGGTTTATGTAGACAATTTACTAATTGCCATGGAAACGTGGGCAGAACATCTTGAATTATTAAATCAGGTGTTTGAAAAATTCTTGGAATGTGGAGTGACAATTAATTTGGCTAAATCAAAATTTGATAGAGATCAAATTAAATTACTTGGTCATATAATTACACCAGGGGGAATAGTGCCAAACCCTAAGAAGTTAGACGCAATTAGAAACTGCTCATATCCTATCAATAGGAAGCAGTTGAAATCATTCTTGGGATTAGTGTCCTTTTTCAGAAAATTCATCTCACACCAGTTATTGAATAAAGAATGCCTGTTACAATTGTTACGAAAAAATATACCATGGCATTGGACTGATGCTTGTAGTCAAGCTTTTTATGAAATACGTAGTGCTCTACTTAATGCTCCGCTGCTGCACCATCCGCGAATGGAAGAGGATTTTTTTCATCGTGGCTGATGCATCAGAGACAGGATTGGGGGCTACATTATTTCAGATGGATGACGAAACTAATGTAGATTCCATTAAAATAATTGATTTTGCTAGTAGAACACTCTCTAATTGTGAACGTTGGTACTGTACAACTGAATTAGAGGTATTAGCGATAATATGGGCGTTGAAGAAATTCAGATACTTTATATGGTAAGAAAATAGTCATATATTGTGATCACAAAGCTGTCACTTTTCTTATCTCAAGTTGAATGTTACATAGACGACTTACACGATGGACATTAGTGTTAACTAAGTCTGGTGAAATCGAAGAAGAACGGATCGTAGATTTTAAGATAATGATATTTGAAACAGTTCCATATACTAAGGAAGTAAGTGAGATGTGTTCCCATTTGGGACAAATGCAAAGGGTAGATGGAAGGAAATTATAAGTAATTTAAGTACTGGCAAGAATAATAAGATTAAAAATCACTACAGAATAAAAGAAGGTGTGTTGTTTTATCGAAAAAGTGAGAGAGATTGGTGGAAGATCTGTATTCCTGATAAGTATGTTGATCCTATTTTATGGTTTACCCATGTCCATTGGGGTCATTTTGGAGATCATAAATGCGTTATGAAACTACAGGAATTATGTTTTTATACAAATTTATTAAAGAGAGCTCGAAAGATACTAAAAAGATGTAAAATATGTCAAAGACCAAAACCAGTTAATTATGGTATTAAAGGCATTTTGCATCCCATAGTGCCTAAGCAACCACTGAGTATTGTATCATGTGATACATGTGGACTTTTTCCAACAGCCAAGGGTAATTTTAAGTATGTGTTTGCTATGTATGATTTATTCTCGAAACATGTGAAATTGTATCCGCTACGATCAACTAATGTTAAACCGATGTTAAAGAAAATCAAAGACGACTATTTAGTGAACATAGGTAAACCGACGAGGTTAATTTCCGATAATGCCTCTTACTTTAGAAGTAAGATGTGGCGTGAGGCTATAAAGACATGGGGAGTGCCTCATGTATTCATATCTCGCTTCAACCCATCAGGGAACCCAATAGAAAGGATATTTCGAGAATTCAATAGGTTTATAAGAACGTATGTGGGCAAACAACACCATCAATGGGTGGAGCTGATAGATAGTTTTGAAACCATGTACAACGAGCTACCACACCTATCGACTGGTTATTCACCAAGTGAAATCTTATTTAATAAACAGAGTAATGATAATTGACTTGGTACTTTACCATCTATAAATCAGAAGCAAAGAAATCACCAGGAAATAATACGTAAGGCATACTCAAGATTAAAACATAAGGCTAAAATATGCAAGAATCAGTTTGATAAGAGACTAGGAGTAGTAATTACCTATAAAGTAGGTGATGCTGTATTATTAAGAAATCATCCTAAGTCATCAAGGAAAAAGAGACTGAATAAGAAGTGGTGTAATCTGTATAATGGACCTTATCGAATTATTCAGATACCTCATGCTGGAAGTTACCTTCTCAGAGACGAAGAACATAGAAAAGTAAAAGGAATTTATCCTCATTTTGAATTAAAACGATGTTTTAGTTAATTTATAAGAAAGAATTTTATATCAAGAGATTTGTAAAGCAAGAGAAGATCAAGACTGTTCATATTTTCTATTTCGATTAGTAGATTAATAGTTCATAATCGTTAGTGTTTTCTTAATTAAGTTTAATTAAGTCGAGATGGATTAATTAATGAATATAAGTTCAATTGAGTTATTAATTGATCAAACCATAAAACCATAAAAAAGAATAATATATTGGAATTTAGCCGATTAATTATGTATTTGTTTTAGATTAAGATGAATGTTTATTTGGAATATTGTTAACATGTTTTGTGATAACAAAGGCACTGCATGTACACATGCAAGCACAAGGAAAACTACAATCAGGATTCATGTGGATAGGAGATTAATTTTAAAATAAGATCACTTATTTTGGGGAAAGCAAACGAAGTTTGTATAGAAAGAGACCAAGTAACCATGAAGGTACAAGATAGTGAGAACTATTTTAAATTATGTAAGCAAAACAATTAAGTGACAATAGTGTGAACAATCCATGAATAATAAACTAAAGAAGTTCCCACAGAATAATCAGACACTATTCAAACTATTGAATGACATTATTAGGCAGAAACAAAATATACTGTCGTTAGTAAACAGTGAACCATTAGTGTTGGGTGTGTGTGTGCGCACAAAGAGAGGGAGTGTAATAAGTGTTTCAGATTTTCAACTGTGATGTTGCGGACATCCAAGCTGCAGGCTGCACTAAGCTGTGGTGCAGTCTGCTGCTGACGTCACCACAGGACAACGAGATCAACCCTTGACCGGCGACAATCGGATCGTAATCGCTGCATTGTACGATCTGATGCAGTAGCAGCATCGCCAGCGGTTTGGAGTGGAAAAACAGGCTTTGAACTCGGCCATGTCTCGCAGCCCACATGGTCCAGTGCTATCGCAGTGTCAGTGCGACGATGCGATGACAACAGTGCAATAAAATGAATTATTTAAGTTATGAACATTAGGCTCATTTTGTGTAAAGATCGATGTATATCTATGAATCGTGTACAGTTCAAATTTGTAAATGTGTGTGAGAATGGAAAACCCAAAATAAGGACCCGAACTAAGTAAGGACTTCGAAGTAGGAATGAAATACCCATTTCATTGTCCGGGGGGCAAGTATAACACCCCAATGACCCCCTTAAAGTCAATTAAGACAGAATATCATAATATGAAGTAGGGAAGAGTTATCTTGGCAAATATGACATCTTTGCCGATAAGCTAACTCCAAGAAGTTTTGATAACAACAACATTATACATCACTGAGAGTTTTTGCTATGAAAAGAGGAGGAAGAAACCTCAGATTTAATTAATGGACAAATATCCAAGTGATAATTGCAATTAATATCTTGAAATCTAAGTCCAAGATGATGTTAGTCAGAGATAACTTTTATGTGGAAGAGAGTTGTAAGCGCAACGAAGAAATTCAATGCGCCTACAATACTCTTTCACAGAAGAAGTCACTTGTTGGCTTTCATCCTGTAAAGACATGCGAGAACAATTCTTGTCTTAGTTATTGAGAGTACGGAATGTGACGAGATTGTTTTGCATTCAGAAGTGTTTCTTGCATAATGTGATTCACGAACTTCAGAAACTGATTTTCTAAGCAGAGACAGGAACTGATAGACATGTTTAACCATGCATAACGGGCTAATTGAACTTTATTGATGAAACTAGTGAATATTGGACTTGACTTTCAAGTAGTTGGAACTAAAAGAAGAGTGGATAGTATATCAAAGGACTACACTCAATTAGTCTTGAGTAGGACACAATTACACGACTTCACGAAGATAATACAATTACGTGAAGAGTCAAGGTGTCGTAATTGTCAAGAAACTTAATTTTAATAGAACTGACTTTACCAACCAACTGCGTGTGCGCGTGGTGCGAAAGTTATAAAGTATTTAGTGGCCAAGGAACAATAAACTGTTTGTTCCAAGTGAAATATCAAGCGTGGACTATATTATTAAATGATTTGATCAATGATAGTTAACCAACGACTGATCAGCAGGGAAAATTTAATCTGAATATCAAAATACCTGCTTCATTAATTGAAAAGAGAACTTTTGAACATTTTTTTAACATTACGGCGTAGGTACACTCAGACATGATCAAAGAGTATCTGTTGATCTTGCTTTATACAGGTTCAACAACTCCATAGCAACGAGCCAACAACGTACGAGAAGACTGATAATTACAATGTTTCTTCGCAATTGGTGGTGTGTACGATGCGGATGAGATAAGATTTAACAACTACTGCATATCTGGGCAATGAATCATTCAATCTTAAATCAGAAGAAGCATCCATTGTACGAGTTCGCATTTCTGTCTCCCGTTCACCAACGGGGACCTACGTCATCACGCATCGTGTCCCAACTCAACTGTGAGAGCTGTGGCAGTAACAACTCTATGGCATCGACAATATCAGCATGCGGTTGGAGTGCAGGGATGGCACACTGTGCATCCTCCACAGTATCTACAGCAAAATTACTGTCTGCAGTGGCTCTCTGCACAACACAAGAAATCAGTGCCACATGTACTTCTTTGTACATCCTGTCCAGGTTCCACAGCCTCAAAACAATAACCTTTATCACCCATGTTGCTTCTCACACACTCATTTACTTCAGTATAGCTCACACTTATTTCATCTGGCTCTACAGCTAATTCAGATTACACATTTTCACAAGATACTTAGGTTAATAATTCTACACTACTCTCCTTATCTTCAACAACATCAGTACTCCATACACTGGGTCACGAGTCATGAAATCATCCTGCCAATTGTCTCATTTCTCAAACTGTCAACAGAATTAACTAGGTCAATGGCATTTGGATATATTGTGTCATCAGGCAAACTAGTCACTGGGTTGTTTCCTTCCACAGCTCTCATGCAAGCCCTCTCATTTCTTAACTCCTTACACTTCCTCAAAATACTTCTTTAATGCTAGAGACACATAGTTGCTGTTTTTCTCTCACCAACCATCCCATTCTTTCTTCCTCTCATCCATTTCTTCTGCAGCAGCAAAATACCAATCTCATTTCATTTCCTTTTCAACTTTTTCTTACTCTGCTAATGCTGCCTGATCTTCTTTCTGAACCTGTACTTCCTAAAAACATATTCACATTGTTTTCTTGCAACTGAGCCACTTCAGCTGACAAAATGCTACATCAACATCCATACTTCGTAAACCACTGCCAAGTGCATGGTAGAGAGTATGTCCCATTGTATGAATTACTTGGGGGTTTTTCCCCACTCCATTCACATATGGAGTGTGGAAAGAATGACTGTTTAAATGTTTCTGTGTGTACTTTAATTAATCTAATCTTGTCCTCACAATCTGTATGGGAGCAATATGCAGAGTATTGTTGCATATTCTTAGAGTCATCATTTAAAGCCAGTTCTTGAAACTTTGTACGTAGGCTTTCTCAGGATAGTTTGTGCCTGTCTCCAAGAGTGTGCCAGTTAAGTTCTTATCATCTTCATGACACTCTCCCATGGGTCAAAAAACCTGCTTTACCAACAGCTGGGCCATGTGACCATTCTGTTTCATATCCCTCCAAAGTATTTGTATGAATTGACTGGTTCCAACTGTTATGTATTGATATTATAATCATAGGATATTATGTGCTTTTTTGTGAAGTGCACAACTTTACATCTTTTAAAAGCAAGTTGTCAATCTTTTGAAATCTCTTCAAGATCTGACTGAATATTTGTGTAGCCTTTTTCTCACAGTATGAGGTCTGATCACAAAATTCTGGCACTTTGTCCACACATTTTTTCAATGGTTACCTGTTTACTTATTGTGCATGGTCTCCTTCAAAATACTCTCTTCCACAATTGCTACACTGCTCCCAACACTGTTTCCATCTCTGGAAGCAGTCTTGGTATGCCTCTTGCTGGATCGAGCAAAGTGCCATCTACAAACTTTGTTTTATCTCATCTATCAATGCAAATCTTCATCCTTTCAATGGGGTTTTTGACTTTAGAAATAAAAAAAATCTGCTGGGGGCTAGGTCTTGAGACTAGTGGATGCAGCAGCACAGCGATTTTGTTTTTTGTGCGATAGCCACGCACCAATAGGGATGAATGTATAGGTGTGTTATTGTGATGAATTGTCTTGCCACATTTCAGGCCATTTCCTTCTCAAATTTTCTCACAGGTGCTGCAATACATTCTAATAGTACCATCGATTAACAGTTTGTTCCTGTGTCACAAATTCATGATGAACTAATCCTTCAAAGTCAAAGGAAACTATCAACATGGCTCTGAAATTTCATCTAATCTGATGAGCTTCTTTTGGTCTTGGAAAAGGACCCATTGAGAAGACTGAACCTTGGTCTCAACATCACAACTGTAGAGCCACATCTCATCACCAGTTACAGTTCTCTCAAGGAACATTTAATTCTCATTTGTGTGATCCAAAAGCTTTTCACAGATTGCAAGGCGAAGGTCTTTCTGATCTTGACTCATGAGCTGTGGGATGAACTTGGCGGCAACACGATGCTTTCCAAGATGCTGTGTCAGGATTTTATGACATGATCCAACTGAAATGTTACAGCCTTCTGCAATCTCTCAGAGAGTCAATCTTTGATTGATACATACAATTTTATTGATGTTCCTGACATGAGCATCATCATTAGATGTTTAAGGGCATCCTGAATGATGGTCACTTTTATCTTATCTTCTGTCTGGCCATCTTTAAACCATGTGAACCATTCATAACACCAAGTACAGCTTAAGCACTCATCACCATAGACTTCCTCCATCATTTGGTGTTTTTCTGTAAAGGTTTTCTCAAGTTTTGCTCAAAATTTAATGCAGACATGTCGCTTCTCTAACTCTCCATCTCGAAATTCACAAACTGTGTGACACAACGTTCTACTCAATACAGCATTGAACAACAGACATACGACACTGAAACTTCCAGCAGTTGCACATGAAACACAGGCATGTGAAGGTATGCAAACTGTATTTTGCTCCAACACACCACTGATGCAAAATTATGAATGTTCCAGAATTTTTTGAACAGACCTTGTACTTCATTACAGATGACTGTATCATCTGCAAAAAGCCTAATCTTACTATTAATATTATCTGCAACATTACTAACATACAACATGAACAGCAAGGGTCTCAACACACTTCCGTGGGGCACTCAATGACTCTCCATTCAAGATAACATGTTTTGTCTTCTCTACCAAAAAATCCTCAGTTCAGTCAAAAACTTCATTTGATACCATGTACAACAAATTTAGACATGGTACAGAGTCAAATGCTTTTCAGTTCATAGGATAGTTCCCTGTGGTATCAAAAATCACATGGTTTACCCTCTAATAATTACATAAAACCCAACAAAAGAACAAAATAAAACTATGATGAGGACACTTCAATACACTATTAGCATAACAGTTATTGCAATGTAGCTTTCCACTTGAATGTCTTCTTATGACTATAATGAGCCATACCCCTTACTCAAACCAAAATATATTGTCCATTCCATTACACACATAATCTCAGATCATTATCTGTATACACTTCCCTCGTACTATACATATAGCTTCAATCACAATTAAACACCTGTCAAAAAAAAAAAAAAAAAAAAAAAAAAAAAAAACCACGATAAAACCTCTGCGCTCACCACACTGCATGTTGATGAAACCCCGTCCTGTAGTAGTTGTGCCATCTTCTCCACGGATGGTGGCTGTTGGGTTCCCCTGTCACTGAAGTGTAGAGGTGACAGACTTGTCAGGCACCAGGTGTAATGGGTGGGCTCACTGGCTGTTGTGCTGGTGGTGATGTGCACAGACTGAGGCCTCGATGTTGACAAACCACCACCCAGTGCATGGGAGGGCAGTGTTGTGGTGAGTGGGCACTTGCTAGATGCCCGATGCGGTGCAAATGAAACAGTATCAACAAACAATATATTTATTACTCAGAATACAGATGACAGATGACATTACTCCAAACAGCCAGTGCCCACAGGGACTTCCTGCATCATTTGGTGTTTTTCTGTAAAGGTTTTCTCAAGTGCATGCCTGCTCAGGTAAATGTTGATCAGCACATGGCTTGCAGCCGCAGGTGAGCAGCAGCGAAGGAAGTGGTACCAGCAGCATCAACACCGGCAACACTGTAAGGTTACCGACCCCAAAGAGCTGAACTGCTGTGTCACACACATGAACCAGTAGCTGCTAGCAGGCGACCAGGGCAAGCATGACCACATTATAGAATTCATGCAGAAGGAGCAGCCCCCAGCAGTAGAGTTGGCCCATGTGAATGATGCAGGCAGCCCAGTAGTTTTCCAACACAAGTGGAAGCTGATGAGCAGAAGTACTCTTCCAGTCATGAAGTAGAGGCCATCAAGAGGCCCCAAGCCTGCCCGGCTAGTTGTGTGGTCTAACACGCTGCTTCCCAAGTGGGAAGGCGTCCAGTCCCCATAACGAATCCATCCAGCGGATTAGTGTCAAGGTCTGGTGTGCTGGCCAGCCTGTGGATGGTTTTTAAGGTAGTTTTCCATCTACCTCGGGAGGACGACGGTTCAATCCCGCGTCCGGCCATCCTGATTTAGGTTTTCCGTGATTTCCCTAAATCGCTCCAGGCAAATGCCGGGATGGTTCTTGTGAAAGGGCACGGCTGACTTCCTTCCCTGTTCTTCCCAAATCCGATGAGACCTCGCTGTCTGGTCTCCTTCCCAAAACAACACACAACCTTCTACCTCGGTGAATGCGGGCTGATTCCCCTTATTCCGCCTCCGCTACACTGTGTCAGCAATTGCTGTACAAACAACGTTTCCATGTACGCATGCACCATAATTATTCTACCATGCAAACATTTGGGGTTACACTCACCTGGTATGAGACATTCCCGGGGGGTTCCACTGGGGGCCGTACCACACAATAACCCTGGGTTTGGTGTGGGGCAGTGGTGGGGTAGGTGGACTGCTGTGGCCTGTTGTGGAGTTGTGAACCACTGAGGGTTACAGTGGGATGAATCCTCTTCATCATTTCTAGGTCCCTGGTTTAATACATATATACATACATACAATATAATAGAAGGAAACATTCCACGTGGGAAAAATTATATATAAAAACAAAGATGAGGTGACTTACCGAACAAAAGCTCTGGCAGGTCGATAGACACACAAACAAACACAAACATACACACAAAATTCAAGCTTTCGCAACAAACTGTTGCCTCATCAGGAAAGAGGGAAGGAGAGGGGAAGACGAAAGGAAGTGGGTTTTAAGGGAGAGGGTAAGGAGTCATTCCAATCCCGGGAGCGGAAAGACTTACCTTAGGGGGAAAAAAGGACAGGTATACACTCGCACACACGCACATATCCATCCACACATACAGACACAAGCAGACATATTTAAAGACCAATATATGTCTGCTTGTGTCTGTATGTGTGGATGGATATGTGCGTGTGTGCGAGTGTATACCTGTCCTTTTTTCCCCCTAAGGCAAGTCTTTCCGCTCCCGGGATTGGAATGACTCCTTACCCTCTCCCTTAAAACCCACTTCCTTTCGTCTTCCCCTCTCCTTCCCTCTTTCCTGATGAGGCAACAGTTTGTTGCGAAAGCTTGAATTTTGTGTGTATGTTTGTGTGTCTATCGACCTGCCAGCGCTTTTGTTCGGTAAGTCACCTCATCTTTGTTTTTATATATACATACATACATACATACAAGAGGCCTTCCCCTTGCAGTGCACCAAGTCTCCAGCACTGGACACTGCACAAGCACAGGGCCTTGGTTAGGAGCACAGAAGAATGACCATACCCATGGAAGTCTTTAAGAGCAGTAGAAGCAAAGGCTGTGGACCATCATAGATCCCACCTCATAGCTGGATGCCAGTGGACTGAGATACCATTAGCTGTAAATGAGAAATATTTATGCGGACCTCCTCCTTGCTTGTTTTGCTACAGCACTGGTTGCTTCCACTTAAGTTGTAAAAGAAACTTAGCCTGAACATAAGGTAATCATGACCATTAACGCCACTTCTGCTGTGTTGATACTTCCATGCCTTGGATCTAGCTCAGCAACAGTGTGAAGTAACTGCCTCAGTGCTAGAGCACTAGTTTCTGCAGAAATAGCATGTCATACTGCATAACTTGCTCAGCTGGTTTGACCAGCTTCTCTGGAATCATGCAGCATCTTAGGGCGATGCCTAAACTTTACTCAGCCATGCCAATTACATTATTATGCAGTGCAATAATTCCATTAATTTACTAGGCAACCCCTTGATAATGCACACACTTCACTAAAAGATGCTGGTGTGATGTCCACAATTACTTTATTAGGTTTCATTCATAATTAAACATTAAATATAAAAGAAGCCAATCATATACTACTTAACACATATTGTACCCCGGAAACCCAAAAGCAAAAATCATACCCCGAAAACCCAAAAGCAAAAATCAGTTCACCTTTCTTGCCATGTGTTGATTCAGATAAAACAAACTGTGTCAGTTTCATCAGCTATAACACACTCACCTGGGACATCCAGCCATAGAGAGATGTCATTGTCTACCTAAGTTTTATGTTTCCTTGTAAATTTAACATGTGTATAAGTCAGTGACATTGGCAATCTGCAGTGGGGAACTACAGGGTGTTCCACTTATATGATGACTTCCTGCCCCAGGTATTGCAGGCCAGCCATGGAAGGCCCCCCCCCCCCCCCCCTCCTTATTTTGTGGGGACATATGCGCCTTGTTGGCTACTGACATTCAAGCAATGAAACAGCCATCATGAGTGTAACAGTGAAGTTTGCGAACACAGCAATGGCAAGAGCAAATTATTCTATTCCACAATGAGTGTTTATTTACAATTCGTATGTGCATACAGTGTCTGCTTGTACTGTTCGGAGAGTGTTTGAACAGAAGTTTCCAGGTGTTCAAGTTCAGAGTCATGAAGAAGTTCACAAATTAGTGAAAAAAGTTTGTGTGAAGCTCGTCTCGATGACATTGCATACTGCCTGGAAAATTCCCCTTAAAAGTCCTTTAAATGTCTTTCCCAGCAAACACAAATATCATGCACCTCTGTACAAAGAGGTGCTAAGCTGCTTGGACTAAGGCCCTATAAAGTATCAGTAGTACAAGAATTATAATCCGATTATCCTGTGCACAGAGTTAAATTTTGCTAATAGGTTTTAAAACAATTGGATATGGTGAAAGGCAAAGCTTGGTTTCATTTACACAGGTATGCTAATTCCCAAAACTATCGGCAAAGTAGGTAGATGTGTTGTGCTTAATGAGAAACCCTTTCGTGATCAGAAAATAGGAGTGTGGTGTGCTGTTAGTGGTGACAGAATAACAGGCCCAATTTTTTTTAATGACCAGTTACAAGCGAAAGATATGTGCAAACATTTTGCGACCATTTTTTAATGAACTGAGTGACAGAGACTGAAGCTTTGCATTTTTTCAACAAGATCTGGCAAGGGCTCATATAGCCAATGTTTCTTTGCACAGAATTCATGATGTGTTCGATGAAAGAGGGATTAGTGACAATATGTGGCCCACTAGAAGTCCTGATTTAACTCTTTGCAATTTTTATTTGTGGAGTTTACTGAAGGGCAAAGCGACACAATAAATTGTCACACGATAAAGGAACTCTTGGATAATATCCATGAATCAATTAATTCAGTATCTCAGAGAGAATTACGTCACGTGATTAATAATTTCTTGAGTAGATGTCAGAAATGCATGGAAAATAATGGCAAGCAGTTCCAGCATCTCTTTGCATGACATGGGAGAGTACAAAATTCATTTTTTTATATTTTAAATGTAGTTGTGTTGTACTGCAGCATTAGATGGGCGACACAGCATCTGATTGCCGGACAACAGAGCGCTCACTGCACAGCATCTACTGCGTCGCACAGGCAGTCATCTGATGAATGGAACACCCTGTAGAATCCAGGTGCCATTTTTTTTTTCTACAAAATTATTCTCCTCAGTCTCACCATCCACATATGACATAAAAGATTAGGCATTAAGCTGACCTATATCGGGAACAGAATTGATATTTCCATCCAATGATACACATGTGTGCTGATGTCACCTGTAAATGGTTAATTTGAGATAACACAGATGTAGTGAGGTATTTCATCTCACTTCACATAGTGCAAGAATAATGTTCTGTAATTTTCTGAATGTTTTCATCATCCCTTGAGACTGAAAGTAAGCTGACCAATTTCTTTCATAGGAACATACAAAATACGTGATTTTCTCACAATAGTTGATGCAACTAATATTTCTGCACTAAATACATGTTTCTTGCCATGCAGTATACTCAGCCATAACATCCTCTTTAGTATATCACCTCAGATTTCATCAACTGCACCCTTTGTGTGCTTCTACAAAGAAGATCCAGGCAGCTGGAAATCATGAGTCTCCTTCATGGAACTGAAAGTTCTCAAAAATGAATCCATGTTTTGAACTGATATGCTTGCTCCTTCATCAGTCCAGTAATGACAGAATAGAACTGTATGGCCTTGTTGATGAAAATAAGTTAAAACAAATAGCCTTGCGAAAGGTAGAACAGCTTACTTGTCATGACATGTAGACTCCGGTACAACCCTATATGAAGTTCATTACTATCAGAATTATAATGGATATCACAGTTGTTTATTCACAGCTTTCAGAACCTTAGTGAGCTCCCATTAATTGCTTTTAAAACTTGATGATTTAATTTTCGAGAAATCAGAATGTGGAATTATTCCACCATCCCTTTAATTTTCCTTCAATAAAAAAGATCAATATGCTGTCTAACACTGTCATAGGTGTGGACAGAGAGACCTTTCAACAACTTTCTTAAAGGGGCAAATCGTTCTGCAATGTTCACAATTTGAAGCATTTTCATTGTAGCTGGTTTTTCACAGGGCCACTGAAAGAAGGCAACATCTTTGGTAACACCAACTTCAGAAAGAAATTTGCCCATAATGTTTACTCCATAGGTTTGGCATTCTCGCTTTGCACAGGTGATCTTATAAGTTCTTAAGCCTTTTTAATATGCGTGTTGAGGTATCTTTTCTGCATTATAACTCCTTTTGTACCTACTTTTATGAATTTGACATTCTTCCAGCTGCAAGACATCTTGCTAATGTTGTAGTTACTCACTTTATCCTACAATGAAAGATTTTATTCGAATAGCATTTCATGAGAGTGATATACAAAATGTGTGTCACTGTCACAAGATCATAAACGATGTTGCAATCCTCAGATCAAAACAACTCTATATCACTCTTGTTGACTTCTTGTACTATTGATGTATGACAAATGATATGTCGCTACAGCAACCTTAATCTTTTGAGTCTGGAACAGTGAGGGGCCAACTGTGCAACACAGTCAAGGACAGAGCACAGCTGGATGATTTCTGCATGAAAGTGGTATTGCCATTTATCCCATGGGTCTCTGCAAATGCAAGGCAACAGCTGAGCTATTTGTTCATCATTGGCTGTGCTTCAGCTTATGACCAACTATGTTAAATTGCTGAGGGCAGAACACAGCTAGATGATTTCTGCATTCAAATAGCCTTACCAGCTGTTATATTGTTCACTGCAGGTGCAGTGTAACTTCTGGGCCAGATGGTTATTGCTGACTAAAGAGGCTGCTTGCAGAATCAAGGGGCATTGGAAATGGAAGGGAATTTGGAGCATACTTGCCTCCCTGCTTGAGTGACCAAACCGATGGAAGGGCCCGATGTTGTACTTGGAACTTCATTGTGGGAGATGCCTGACGAGGCTGGTGACAATGGTGTTGGAGGAGGTGATAGTGGTAGAGGTTCTTCTGGATGTGTCCATCAGAAGTATGACCATGCTGGGAGAAACAGAGGGTCACCCATTATGCATGACTTGGTAGGTTTAATTTTTAGACACACACAAGAAATAAAACCTGTTGGAGGTGAGCTTCGGGTTTCAGTATTGTGGTGGCTTGCTTGATGCTTGTATTTATGTATGTAGAAGTGCATACTCCATCTTGTCTCATACTCTGAGTAGTCACAATTTCCTTAACACTCCAGTGGCCGCGAGTGATCTCTCAGATACAAAGCTACGTATTCTCGCACTAGGCGTCCCGCACGTTTGCGAACCAAGCTCCCCCTCTCCTATTCCTCTACCTAGTTGTGGGGCGAGTTCCAGTTGTGCAGTGACCTTAATCCGCTTCGGTTTGATGTGTTTGAGCCCATTTTGTATCGCAGTGATACCACGTGACAATATTATCACATAAATGCATTGTATCTGCTTTCTGATTTTGATGCTTATAAGTCATTTACATAGTGATGTCTCTCATTTGTAGTCATTACTCACCGATAAAATACCATAGCGAAATAAATACACGTATCTTACAGGTAGAGCCTTTAGGGCACGGTACCAGAAAAGAACAGTAGAGACAAGAGAAGAGTATCAGGCAAGAAAGAAAGAAGCAAAAAGAGTAGTGGCACAGGAAAGAATAAAGTGGATGGAACAGTGGACCATGGTGATGGAGGAGGATAGTGAAGGTTCAAAAAAGGTGTTATATGGTATGATTAAAAGTAAGAGGAAGAACACTACGACAGATTATGTTCAAATAGTGAACAAAAGTGGACAAGATGTAAAGAATAAGTAGGAACTCAAGAATATGTGGAAGGAGTATTCTGAAGAACTCCTGAACCCGAAAGGAGGAACACGCTGAGGAGAAAAAAGAGGAGGAACAGCAAATAGAAAAATACCTTACATGGGGATAAGTGGAAGAGGTATTGGGCAAGATGAAGGGAGGGAAGTCACCAGGTCTGGATGAGCTAAGTATAGAGATGGTGAGAGCAGCAGGAGAGGTGGGGATACAATAACTATATCGAGTAATGAAAATCGTGTGGAGACAGAAGATTATCCCAGAAGACTGGAAGAAGGGAAGAAGGGAAGAATTGTCCTGATCTTTAAGAAGGGAACTAGAAAAGAGAGCAAGAACTATTGGGGGATAACAATGATGAGTCATTGTGCAAAGACTTTTGAGAAAATTTTGGAAGCACGAATTCATGCAAAATTAGAAGGAAGAATGACAAAAGAGCAACATAGCTTCAGAACAAGAAGGTCCACGGTGGATCTAATTTTTGCTGTAAGACAACTGCAGGAACGGCACTATGAATATGGAATAGATCTACTAACATCCTTCCTGGAGATTGAAAAAGTGTCTGATAGTGTACATAGAAGCAAAGTGTGGAAAGCCCTGAAAAACAGAGGAGTAGCAAAACAGATTATTTGGAGGATAAGGGAAATGTACCATGGAAGTGGGAGCTGTGTGAAAGTGGGGTGGGAGATCAGCTTGGACTGAACAGAAGAATGGCTTGAGGCAGGGAAGAGCACTTTCACCATTACCCTTCATTGTAGTGATGGATGATATAACGAGTACAGTAGCACAAGTAATTGGTGAAAGGAAGATGAAAGCTATGGTGTTAGCAGATGATCTGATGATTTGGGGGAATAAGGAGGAGGAAGTGCAAGAGCAGTTGTATGTATGGAAACAGAAAGTACAAGAATATGAGATAAAATTTAGTATAAGTAAGAGTGAGATGATTATCACAACAAGAAAGAAGGAGAGAGGAACAACTGGAATAACAATTGATGGGGAACGATGGAGGAGAGTGGAGAAGTTCAAGTACTTAGGAAGCCTGATTCAGGAAGATGGAAGAAACGACAGAGAAATAAACGAGCGGGGGAGAAAAGCAGAAGCATTTCGGAAGAGTGTCAGAAGCCTGATATGGAGCAAGGATGTACCCCAAATCAGTAAAAAGGTTATATACCGGTCATACTATGTCTTGATCCTCACATATGCATCAGAAACCTGGGTTATGAAAGGAAGAGAGAAAAGCAAAGTACAAGCTAGTGAGATGAAATTCTTGAGAAACAGTGACAAAGATAGACAGGTTAAGAAATGAGAGGATCAGAGAGTTAATGAAGGTGGGACCATTACAGGAGGAGATAGAGAAATCAAGGCTGAACTGGTATGGGCACATTAAGAGAATGGAGGAGAAGAGGATACCCAGGAGGATACACAAGATGAAACTGGAAGGAAAGAGACCAAGAGGAAGACAGAGAGACAGATTGCTGAAAGGAGTAGAGGAATGCATCCAAAAGACAAGAGAATACTGGACCAAGGTGGACAGAGACATGGTGGCAAGACAGAAGACTATGGAGAGGCCTATGTTCCATACATACCCAGTCAGAGGCTGGAAACTTTCCAAAATGATAATGATGATCTTACAGATACAGCGTGACTATGTATGTTAGATGTGATATATGTACTGTCTTTATGGCTATCTATGAAGGTTTCTCGATGATAATATACGATCGTTGACTTGTTACAGGTCAATATGAACACAGAACCAAAATATGATCTCAATAATCCTTCTGACATTGACAACATACACAAACTCCTATTTGACAGATGTGACATGAGTCCTAATAACATTTCAAGTCTCTCGGGTTCTGCACCAAGTCCTTCAGGCCTGGTACCAAGCCTACAGCACACAGTGTGTGCTCCCTGCCGCCATTGGATAAGCACCTGCCAGCAGCAAGTCATATACTCCTAGCTCACTTATTTGTTACATAGTTTAATTCTTAATTTCTTTGCATGTTTTTGGGTACTTGCATTGTTTAATTCATAAATTTCGAGTGTATTATAGTATTTGAGAGTTATAGCATCATGTTTTAGTACCTGAATAGTGTAAATTCGCATTGTTGTTTGTCTTCTGTTTTTGTTTTGAACGGCCAGTGTCGGTTGGTCACAGCCAGTGTGCTCCCTGCCGCCGTTCGATAAGCAGCTGCCAGCAGCAAGTTGTATACTCCTCTCTTACTTATTTGTTACATAGTTTTGTATAGCAGGTGTAATTTTGAGTTTTATGTACTGTAATTGTAAATTCAGGCAGATTGTAGCGCAGTCGTTAGGCATTTGTACAGGTTAGTTCATACATTCTTTGCGTGTTTCCCTTGCATTATCTAGGCACGTACTCATGTTTCAGTAACTGTTGTTCAACATCGATTAGAACGGACAGGGACTGTGAATACTGTGTTTGGATGAGGGCTGAGTTGGCATCCCTTCGCTCACAGCTGCAGGTGGCACTGACTTCGGTCGCGCAGTTTGAGGCTGTTGCAAGTGGGCACCACTGTGGGGAGCCGGACTTGGGTATCACGGGGAAGTCAACCTCGTCCTGTCTGTCCCCAGATTGGTCTGCCGCTGTGGTTGCCCCGGTTGCTGCCCGCAGCGGGGCTGAGCCCTCGCCTGCGGTTGATTGGGAGGTCGTTCCAAGGCATGGCAGGCAGCGAAAGACGTCCCCGGAGGCTGATCAGAAAGCCTTCGCGGTGCATCTGACAAACAGGTTTCAGGTACTATTTCTGACTGAGCCAGATGCGGCTGCCTGCCCTGTTTCAGAGGATGATTCTCAGCCTTCAAGGTCCGGGCAATCGCAGAGGGTGGGCTGATTGGTAGTTGGGAGCTCCAATGTTAGGCGCGTAATGGGGCCCCTTAGGGATATGGCGGCTAAGGAGGAGAAGAAATCCAGTGCGCACTCCGTGTGCATTCCGGGTGGAGTCATTCCTGATGTGGAAAGGTCCTTCCGGATGCCATGAAGAGCACAGGGTGCAGCCAGCTGCAGGTGGTGGCTCATGTCGACACTAATGACATGTGTCGCTTTGGATCTGAGGAAATTCTCTCTGGATTCCACCGGCTATCTGATTTGGTGAAGGCTGCTGGTCTTGCTTACGAGATGAAGGCAGAGCTCACCATCTGCAGCATCGTTGACAGAACCGACTGCGGACCTTTGGTGCAGAGCCGGGTGGAGGGTCTGAATCAGAGGCTCAGACGGTTTTTCGACCATGTTGGCTGCTGATTCCTTGATTTGCGCCATAGGGTTGTGGGGTTTCGGGTTCCGCTGAATAGGTCAGGAGTTCACTACACTCAGCTGGCGGCTACACGGGTAGCGGAGGCTGTGTGGCGTGAACTGGGCGGTTTTTTAGGTTAGAAGGCCTCGGGAAAGTACGGGGTGCGCTGCAATCTCAAAAGGTGCATGGCAAATACAGGACGTGCTTGGATCAAGGAACAGTCGGAATTGTAGCTGTAAATTGTTGTAGTTGTGCTGGGAAAGTTCCTGAGCTTCAAGCGCTAATAGAAAGCACAGAAGCTGAAATCGTTATAGGTACAGAAAGCTGGCTAAAGCCTGAAATAAGTTCTGCAGAAATTTTTACGAAGTCTCAGACGGTGTTCAGGAAAGATAGATTAGGCAGAACTGGTGGTGGAGTGTTTGTGTCTGTCAGTAGTGGTTTATCTTGTAGTGAAGTTGAAGTAGATACTCCGTGCGAATTGGTATGGGTGGAGGTTATACTTAACAGCTGAACTAAGTTAATAATTGGCTCCTTCTACCGACCCCCAGACTCCGATGATATAGTTGCTGAACAGTTCAGAGAAAATTTGAGTCTCGTAACAAATAAATACCCCACTCATACGGTTATAGTTGGTGGGGACTTCAACCTTCCCTCAATATGTTGGCAAAAATACTTGTTCAAAACCGGTGGTAGGCAGAAAACATCTTCCGAGATTGTCCTAAATGCTTTCTCTGAAAATTATTTCGAGCAGTTAGTCCACGAACCCACGCGAATTGTAAATGGTTGCGAAAACACACTTGACCTCTTAGCCACAAACAATCCAGAGCTAATAGAGAGCATAATGACTGATACAGGAATTAGTGATCACAAGGTCGTTGTAACTAGGCTCAATACCATTTCTTACAAATCCACCAGAAACAAAGGCATAATATTTTATTTAAAAAAACGGATAAAGTGTCACTAGAAGCCTTCCTAAGAGACAATCTCCATTCCTTCAGAACTGACTATTCAAATGCAGACGAGATGTGGTTCAAATTCAAAGATATAGAAGCAACAGCAATTGAGAGATTCATACCTCATAAATTGGTAAGAGATGGAACTGATCCCCCATGGTACACAAAACAGGTCCGAACGCTGTTGCAGAGGCAACGGAAAAAGCATGCGAAGTTCAGAAGAACGCGAAATCCCGAAGATTGGCTAAAATTTACAGACGCGCAAAATTTGGCATGGACTTCAATGCGAGATGCCTGTAATAGGTTCCACAACGAAATATTGTCTCAAAATTTGGTAGAAAATCCGAAGAAATTCTGGTCATATGTAAAGTACACAAGCGGCAAGACGCAGTCAATACCTTCGCTGCGCAGTGCTGATGGTACTGTTACCGACGACTGTGCCGCTAAAGCGGAATTATTGAATGCAGTTTTCCGAAATTCCTTCACCAGGGAAGACTAATGGAATATTCCATAATTTGAAACATGAACAGCTGCTAGCATGAGTTTCTTAGAAGCAGATACCTTAGGGGTTGCGAAGCAACTCAAATCACTTGATACGGGCAAATCTTCAGGTCCAGATTGTATACCGATTAGGTTCCTTTCAGATTACACTGATACAATAGCTCCCTACTTAGCAATCGTATACAACCACTCGCTCACCGATACATCTGTACCTACAGATTGGAAAATTGCGCAGGTCGCAACAGTGTTTAAGAAGGGTAGTAGGAGTAATCAATCGAACTACAGACCTATATTATTGACATCGATTTGCAGTAGGGTTTTGGAGCATATACTGTATTCAAACATTATGAATCACCTCGAAGGGTGATCTATTGATACATAATCAGCATGGTTTCAGAAAACATCGTTCTTGTGCAATGCAGCTAGCTCTATATTCGCACGAAGTAATGGCCGCTATCGACAGGGGATCTCAAGTTGATTCCGTATTTCTAGATTTCCGGAAAGCTTTTGACACCGTTCCTCACAAGCGACTTCTAATCAAGCTGTGGGCCTATGGGGTATCGTCTCAGTTGTGCGACTGGATTCATGATTTCCTGTCAGGAAGGTCGCAGTTCGTAGTAATAGACGGCAAATCATTGAGTAAAACTGAAGTGATATCAGGTGTTCCCCAGGGAAGTGTCCTGGGACCTCTGCTGTTCCTGACCTATATAAATGACCTGGGTGACAATCTGAGCAGTTCTCTTAGGTTGTTCGTAGATGATGCTGTAATTTACCGTCTAGTAAGGTCATCCGAAGACCAGTATCAGTTGCAAAGCGATTTAGAAAAGATTGCTGTATGGTGTGGCAGGTGGCAGTTGATGCTAAATAACGAAAAGTGGGACGTGATCCACACGAGTTCCAAAAGAAATCCGTTGGAATTCGATTACTCGATAAATAGTACAATTCTCAAGGCTGTCAATTCAACTAAGTACCTGGGTGTAAAAATTACGCACAACTTCAGTTGGAAAGACCACATAGATAATATTGTGGGGAAGGCGAGCCAAAGGTTGCGTTGCATTGGCAGGACACTTAGAAGATGCAACAAGTCCACTAAAGAGACAGCTTACACTACACTGGTTTGTCCTCTGTTAGAATATTGCTGCGCGGTGTGGGATCCTTACCAGGTGGTATTGACGGAGGACATCGAAAGGGTGCAAAAAAGGGCAGCTCGTTTTGTATTATCGCGTAATAGGGGAGAGAGTGTGTCTGATATGATACGCGAGTTGGGATGGAAGTCATTAAAGCAAAGACGTTTTTCGTCGCGGCGAGATCTATTTACGAAATTTCAGTCACCAACTTTCTCTTCCGAATGCGAAAATATTTTGTTGAGCCCAACCTACATAGGTAGGAATGATCATCAAAATAAAATAAGAGAAATCAGAGCTCGAACAGAAAGGTTTAGGTGTTCGTTTTTCCCGCGCGCTGTTCGGGAGTGGAATGGCAGGGAGATAATATGATTATGGTTCGATGAACCCTCTGCCAAGCACTTAAATGTGAATTGCAGAGTAATCATGTAGATGTATATGTAGATGTACCCTAAGAAGACTGTGACACAGATGCGGAGGAAATAATAAAGGAACATCAGGACAGTTCCTAAACGGAGCAAAGCAACACAAATGTTTCATCTGAGGGTGAAGGGGACGATGAATTCAACGTCTACCATAAAAATAAGGGCATGAAAGTCATCGACTCCATTTCCTGGAAAAAAAGGCCTTATCATTCGTTGAAAAGAGGGAAACATAACCTACTTAGGAAAATCCCAGGCCTGTTCGGTAGAGCTCTGGACATAAACACAATTTTAGACACGTGGACATGTTTATTTGATGGCAACATGTTGGACATCATTGTACGTTCCACAAACCAATATATCGATTCCATGAAAGATCATTATTCATGGGAAAGAGATGTCAAACCCACTCATCAAACAGAGTTGAAACCATTTATTGTGCTTTTATATATTGCTGGACTCTACAAAGCTGGGAAACTAAACCTTGAGTATTTATGGGCTAATGACGGATTTGGGATTGGGATTTTCCGACTCACTATGACTCTCGTGTGGTTCCATTTCTTACCTCGGGTTCTGGGGTTTGACAACAGAGAAACAAGAGAACAGCAAAAAGCTCTAGATCGTCTTGCCCCTATTCAGATCATTTTTCATAAGTTTGTACTGAACTGCCAACAATATTATTGTGTAGGAGAAGATGTTACAATAGACAAAAAGTTAGAGGGCTTCAGAGGCAGGTGTAATTTCAGCCAGTATATACCATCCAAGCCCACAAAATACAAGTCGAAGATACTAGCTGCAGTAGACTCAGGTGTATAATATGCACGGAACATGGAAATTTATGCAGGATGGCAACCCAACAGTCCTTTTCAGGTCAGCAACAAACCTGTAGACGTGGTTGAATGTCTGGTTACTCCTCTAGCTAACTCTGGCCAAAATATCACTGCTGACAACTGGTTTAGTGACACCACTCTTCTTCCAGACTTGGCCACAAAATACAACCTGTCCTATGTGGGAACACTGTAAAAGAACGAATGGCTGATCCCCAATGAACTGAAAGAGATAAAAAGGAGAGAGCCATTTTCTAGTATGTTTTCATTCTGCAAAGAGGGCACTATGGTGTTGTACGTGCCCCAAAATAAAAATAACAAGAAAAACGTCATTGTGATTTCCAGCAGCCGGCCGGTGTGGCCGTGCGGTTCTAAGCGCGTCAGTTTGGAACCGCGTGACCGCTACGGTCGCAGGTTCGAATCCTGCCTCGGGCATGGATGTGTGTGATGTCTTTAGGTTGGTTAGGTTTAAGTAGTTCTAAGTTCTAGGGGACTGATGACCTCAGTAGTTAAGTCCCATAGAGCTCAGAGCCATTTTTTTGATTTCCAGCATGCATATGGATGGAGTGATTGACGAAGAAGCTGGGGACGAAAAGAAACCGGAAGGGATTACCTATTATGATCACCATAAAATAGGTGTGAACGTGGTCGATAAAAGGTGTTCTATATACAACGTTCAAAGAGGCACAAGACGTTGGCCAATGGTTATTTTTTATGTGATGCTGAATGTTGTCGGCATGAACAGCCAGACCATATGTCTAGGAAAAAGAATCGAAGTGCCAGCCCGCCAAATCTTCCTTCATAATCTGGGAAAAGAACTAATAAGAGGCCAGATGCTAAAGCGTTCGCTGCTGCCCCGCTTGCCTTGGACCATTTCATTCTGGCTTCGGGAACTTCTTCCCCAAAATGAAACACCTGCAACACTTAGTAGCACAACTGCCAAGGGCACCAAAACACGAAAGCGATGCCAAATATGTTGGGCGAACAAGACTACAAGACTCACTCAGTATAAGTGCAAAGGGTGCAGTCAATATTTGTGCCTGCAACACTGAAATGTTTTGTCCCGATGGTTGTGACATTGATGAAGACATGAAAAACAATGGCTGATGATAAATCTTCTGTTTTTATTTTACTTCCTCTGAAAGGGACATTATTTTTTTATTAATTTCCTATCTGTTTCATTACTATATTCTAGATACAAATACTGTATACCGAGTAAAGTTTCTAAATGTTAATACATAAAAGTTCTAGTTCTAATGTTCATAAATTAATGTTCTGTTGCTAATATTTCATACATACATGGTTTGTTCTGCATTTTGTTTACTTATTCTCTCCAACATCTGGGGTTAATTGGAGGTATTGGTGCAACGTTGGTCCTGTATCTCACAGATACAACACGACCTCAAATGTTCCTCGTAGTGACACGACTAGTGGAGTAATAAGTAACTCAGTTGGTGTTTGCAGTAGTGGACTGGATCTGCTACTAGGTCCTGGTCTTCCTTGCTAATCATTCTTCTCCACTTAGCAGTTATGTGTGGAACTGTGAGAGATGATGATGCGGTTCCATACTCCGAGGAGTGTAGGGGATGATGCGGGAAAGGCTATTCTCCAAATAATGTCATAAAATCAACAAATACAGAGACATCAGTTTAACTTATACATTGTTCAACCTCATAAACAACATTTCACATTAACATCTTTCAGAACACGAGATTATCATTACAACTGCTAGAGCAGACAATGACCTCTATGTGACAGACTATCACCCAAGGTCCAAATCAACAACTTTTGATATCTCTGCACACAGAGTCTGGTTGCACATTATCATTTCCAGTGCTATTCCATGGGCCGAGCTCATCTATGGTACAGCATCAGCGCAAAGTAAGTGGCCCAACATCACAGCAGATGGTGATGTTTTAACGTTTGCACCACTCCCCAGACAAAGAGCATCCATGGATTATTCCATTTCTGCACAGAATTTCCCACATTTCTCACAGTGGGCTGTCTGGTCTTTTTGCCTAACTTAAACATTAAAAAATCTTCTGACATATTTTGTCAGCTAAGTTAAACCTTGAATGTGACATGCTATTTCCTACAAAACAGCATGTTATGCTACATATTCTACCACAGAGGCAAAAGATGTTGGAATCATTCATTTACATTGAGCTTGTACTGCTTCTTACATAACCTATGACTTTTTAATATTTTATTATTGAGAATTAGTGTGACTCTTTCTACATGTCTTTTAATGCTACTCATGTTGTTATATTCAATCAAAAACAAGAGAAAATCTAAACTTCATTATTCCATTTTAATTTATTTTTACTATCTTTGTATACCTCTGAGCATTTTTCAGAATGTTTTCCATTAAAATATATTTTTCTTCTGCCTGTGTGAGAAACCATGTTCCATATAATTTTATAACCTGTATGACCTTTTTCACTTACATTCCCTTACAACATAATCTACAGCTCTTTCGTTATTCTCCAGCAAAAATTATCATTGTGATTAATGCTCCATTTGGAGGGTGCTTTAGAACACTGTGTCTCAATTTCTTATAAGAACTGATACATTACCTTCATTCATAGAGGAAAATACTCCTTCATTATTCATAATACCTGAATGGTCAGTGTTCTATATAAAATCTAATCTACTCCCTACACCAGTAAAGGTCATCTTGTTCATGAGTCCACCTTATCCATGCATAGGTCACCTCATCCATGTCCACCTAGGCTATTTACCACCTAATCTCCATAAGTAGGCTATACGATCAAAAGTATCCAGACATCTGGCTGAAAAGGACTTACAAGTTCGTACTCCATCGGTAATGATGGAATTCAAGATGGTATTGGCCCACCATTAGCCTTGATAACAGCTTCCACTCTCGCAGGCATACATTCAATCAAGTGCTGGAAGGTTTCTTGGGGAATGGCGACCCATTCTTCACGGAGTGCTTCACCAAGGAGAAGTATTGATGTCAGTTGGTGAGGCCTGGTGCAAAGTCGGCATACCAAAACATCCCAGAGGTGTTCTATAAGATTCAGGTCAGGACTCTGTGCAGGCCAGTCCATTACAGGGATGTTATTATCATGTAACCACTCCACCACAGGCCATGCACTATGAAGAGGTGCTCGATCGTGTTGAAAAATGCAGCTGCCATCCCCAAATTGCTCTTCAATAGTGGGATGGAAGAAGGTGCTTAAAACATCAATGTAGGCCTGCGCTGTGATAGTGCCATGCAAAACAACAAGGGCTGCAAGCCCCCTCCGTGAAAAACAAGACTTCACCATAACACCACCGCCTCCGAATTTTACTGTTGACACTACACACGCTGGCAGATGATGTTCACTGGGCATTTGTCATATTAACACCCTGCCATTGTATTGCCACATTGTGTACCATGATTCATCACTCCACACAATGTTTTTCCATTGTTCAACTGTCCAATGTTTATGCACCTTATACCAAGCAAGGCATCATTTGGCATTTACTGGCGTGATGTGTGGCATATGATCAGATGCTTGACCATGAAATTCAAGTTTTCTCACCTCCTGCCTAAGTGTCATAGTACTTGCAGTGGATCCTGATACAGTTTGGAATTCATGTGTGATGGTCTGGACAGATGTCTGCCTACTACACATTACGACCCTCTTCAACTGTCAGTGGTCTCTGTCAGTCAACAGACGAAGTCGGCCTGTACGCTTTTGTGCTGTATGTGCCCCTTCACATTTCCACTTCACTACCACATCAGAAACAGTGGAGCAAGGGATCTTTAGGAGTATGGAAATTTCGTGTACAGACATATGACACGAGTGACACCCAATCACCTGACCAAGTTCGAAGTCCGTGAGTTCCGCGGAGTGCCCCATCCTGCTCTCTCACGATGCCTAATGACTACTGAGGTTGCTGATATGGAGTACCTGGTAGTAGGTGGCAGCACAATGCACCTGATATGAAAAGCTTATATTTCTGGGGGGTGTCCGGATACTTTCGATCACATAGTGTATTTATTTAATGGAGCATCTTACCTCCTTGCCTGTACTGTTTTATTTCAACCCACAGCCTCCTACATACACTAGCCTTAATTTTTTTTAATATTTCATATTTGTCCTCTCAATAGCATTACGTTGTTCCTCTCCTTTTAGGGATTTTGTAGTAATTTTCTCCTATTGCTCAATTTACCACTATCCGTACCTTTACAAATTTAGCATGTTATTCACTTCCTTCTAATAGGCTGGGTTACTTTCCTAGTATTCTCTCCTCCCATCAGTGATGACACAGCTAACATCAAAAGTAACCCCATTACAATAAGTGCTTTCTTGTTTGTACCTGTTACTGTATTTGTGAGAATGCATGGGTGTGTATGTATTCATGTGTTGGTATAATTGTTATTGTGTGTGTTTGTGTATGCTCCATAAACCTCAGGTCCTCCTGTGATAATGACATGGTCCTACCAAAAATTCAGTGTTCTGTGCTTCAACAAACATCAAGGCCACATTTCCAGAAACAGTATGTTAATAAAATACCCACATAATCATGATAGTCATGTGAACTGTGGCAAGGAAGCAAGAGAGAGGATGTTGTTATGGGTAGCCAGTATCCTCTTTCTACAACACAGATGCACACATGGATTGATATGGTTCTTCATTCACATGAACAGGAAATATTTACTTAACTTTAATAGGGTTTATGTTTTGTGGTACAAGCTCATCAGTAATAGTCCTCTGCAGACTGATGTAATGTCAATATCAGTAATCTTGCTGTTACAAAATTTAGTTCTCACTGCTAGTAAGTACAATTCTGGCTGAGGTAAGCTACTCCCACTGTACTCACTAATCTGGTTGCTGTGTACTGTCGTGGAATTAAACCCACTCTGTGAGTAAACTGACAGACGACAGACTGGATGATTGAGTGAGGCCCTCCGATCACCGGTGGTGGCCTAAATACATGCTGTCGAGAGGGAGTTGGTGGCATGTTGCTTGTGGGTGTGTCTCTGGCCTCTCTCATGACAGGCACACTTGATTCAGTGCCTGCTAATTGATCTTCAGGCTTCATCTTTGATGACAGCTTATGCCAGCACATCCCCCCCCCCCCCCCCCAAAATGACATACTGTTGTCATGGAGGCAGGATGCTTAGCCCACCATCTGCCTTGAAAGATAACAGGAACGTCCTCCGGAGAACTGCTGCCTGGGCACATGTCCAGGCCTGAAGGCATGTCCTGGGAGAATGATGGCAATGGGTGATGGGTCCATGTTCATCAGGTTAGGAAGGGGGACAGCGGGGGTGAGGGCACATCATCCATCCAATCCTTCTGGGGTGCCCAGTGGCACCAGCAGGTGGCTGCTAAGGCCGTGCACTCCTGTGAGGCCATGAATCTGGGGGAAGAAAAGCAGCACAATCATGGGGTAAATGACATGCATTAATTTGGTTCTGGTGGCGGCACTGCAAACCATTGGGACCTGCAATCAAGTACATAAAAGAGCCTGGATCACACCTCTTTACCAGTGCCTACGGCTGACATAAACCCTAGAAAGAACAAGGTCGTGCAATGCAAAGCAATACTTGCGGATCATGGTGATGCTGGATGCTGTGCTGGGTGTAACAGTCTCCAATGGCGGTGGCTATACAGAAGTTCTGCCAGTGATGATCTACCATCTGATGGTAGCGAAAGGAGGTGAGAAAGCGTTGCAGTGCCTGTTTCTGTTTGTGGGTGACGCAAAGCTTGGCCATTTGTTGTTTAAAAGTGTGTAAGAAGCATTCTGCTTCTCTGTTGGACTGAGGATGAAATGGGGCACTTATTAGATGATGAATGCCATTTCATTCACAAAACTGTTCAAAATCACATGAAGTGAACTGTGGTCTGTTGTCCAACACAAGTACTTTTGGCAAACCTTCAATGCAAAATATGGAGGACAATGCTTGAATGCTGCTATGTGATTTGGTAGAAACCATAGGCACCACAAATACAGGAACTTGCTAAAAGAGTCTACCACTATGTGGCAACGAGTGTTCCAAATGGGTCCTGAAAAGTCTATGTGCCCTTGTTTCCATGGGGATTGAGTCTTAGGCCACACTGAGAATGTTTGTGGTGGAGCAGATTGGTTTTCCATGCCTGCCCAACACGGTGATATCATCTGTTCAATATGAGTGTCAATGCCCTGGCAAGTACAGTGCTGTCATGCTAACTGTTTAGTGCGAACCATTCCCCAATGTCCTTGGTGGAGGAATCACAACACATCCTTTTGCAACATGTTGGGAATAAGCAAATGAAACAGTCCACTGCTATTTTGAACTAGCATCACACCCTGCTTAACTGACGTAATGCAACAAAATCTGGAGATCCGGGTCTGCTTCTGTGACCTGTACAATTTTTCTGCAGTGCAAGAGAAATGATTCCAGCAATTCAGAATCATGTGCATCGATTTGGAAACAAGATGTGGCAGATGCATCAAAATCAGGGTCTGGGCCAATCGGAAGGCAAGATACGGCGCCTGCATTGCTATGCTTTGCCATAGGTCTGTACACAATTTCATACTGATAGTGTGAAACCAGGAAAGCCCAAAATTGCAATTTTTGAGCAGTGTGTGGGAACCGACTTAGGTGGATGAAACAAGGATTGCAAAGGCTAGTGATCTGTCACTAAAGAGACATACAAATAGTGATGGAATTTGGTCACACCATGGACAATAGTGAGAGCCTCTTTCTCTATTTGAGAATAATTGCACTGAGTTTGAGTTAGCAACTTTGGAGCAAAAGCAATAGGTCTGTCTTGCACACCAATTCTGTATGAAAGCACAGCATCGGGTCCATAGGAAGAAGCGTCAACTTGCAAAACTACTGGCTTGGAGGGTTCAAAATCCAATAAAACATTTGTCACTGAGCAAAGCATTTTTGAGCTCCCGAAATGCATCTCGACAGTCTCTAGTCCACAAAGATGCAATGGAGCTGCAATCTGAATGGCTTTCGGTATGAAACCGAATGTAATATGTCATCTTGCCTAGTACTGACTACAGTTCAGACACATTGTGAGGAACAGGCAGATCACAGATTACAAGCAAATAAGATTAGATGGGGTCCACACCCTGACTTTTTATCACATGACCTAAGAATAGTAGTTCAGTTTGAAAAAGTCACACTTTTCGAGACATCACTTGAGTCCTGCTTCTGACAACACTCGAAAAAGAGTACACAAATTGGCAATGTGTTCTTCTGGTGTACGACCTGAGCTAATACCACCAAGCTAGTTTGAACAAAATGGCACTTCTGCAGTCAGCTGTTCCAAGTAATGTTGAAAAATGGTGGGCGCGGAAGCTCTGCCAAAGGGCAAACACAAATACTTGAACAGTCCTAAGTGTGAATTTACAACAAATATTTTCTGTGATTCTTCATCCGATGGTATTTGCAAGTAGGCACCATGCAAATCTACCATAGAAAAATAATGTGCTGTACCAAGCCTGTCCATGCGTTCCTCAGGGCAAGGTAATGCGTAAGTGTCAATTACTGTCTGTGGGCTGAGCGTAGACTTAAGTCAACGCAAATGCGAATGTGACCAGAAGGTTAGTCAAAAAAATGAGAGGACTTACCTATTGACTAGTTTGAATGGAAGCAATTACACAATTATCTTGCAATTCTTTCAATTCACTGGCTCCTTTGTCTCTTAAAGCAATTGGAATGGGGTGGGCCCAGAAACACTTAGGCTGTGCATTGTCTTTCAATGTAACACATGCTACAAAACTACTAGCTTTTCCCATTCCTTCTGAAAATAGTTCAGGAAATTCTTTAAGCAAGCTAGCTACACTGTCTTTTGGTTCAAAAGCAGACACTGAAAATATGTTGTCTTGGGTGCTAAGTCCGAACAAATCAAAAACTTCTAACCCAAATATGTTCTCGCTATCTCTTGATCCCACCACAGTAAAATTCACTGTCCTAGTGTGAGATTTGTAAGTGGCAGGCAAACCACACTGTCCAAGCATTGGAATTTCCTGTCTGTTGTAAGTAGTGAGGTGCTTGCTAGATTTAGAAAGGTGTGGTAAGCCCAACTGTTCATGCATGGCATGATTAAGCAAAGTTACTGAGGCACCTGTGCCTAACTGAAATTTCACACGATGGCCAGCAATTCATAATAAGACAAGTAGTTTGTTAAAATGTCATTGCACAGCACTAGGGCAAGGAGGCGGCACAACCTTGATCTTACTTTAGTCAGAACCTGTTGTAGGTTTTGAAAACACAGCATTCACTGCATCTGCATGAGCCTGTTTTTTTCTGGGAGTGGGTAAAATTGGCATTTTTTGCCATTGCAAATGAACTGCTTGGACATGGCCTTTTTTTCCACATGTGTAACACATTGCATTATGTGATGGGCAATCCTGTCTTTTATGGCGAGCAAAACATGTAGTGCAATACTTCACTAAATTCACAGGCATATTTACATGTCTACATGGCTGTCCATGCAGATGTCTACGCACTCGTTGTTGTGGCTGCTTGGGGCAGTCAGGAACAAGGGGTGACTTGACCTGATAAATTGGGGCCTTGGGGAAGTGACGGGTCAGAGTACTTTAAGATCTGTTCCGTATTCTACTATCTGAGACATTTTATGTTATTGCATCACATTTCTTTAAATCACTGTAAAAGTTCCACAACTACGCTTAAATTTACACTTCCTAGTCATGTCTGTTAATTTGGTGTACCACTGGCGGTACGTCTGTTCCAGCTTTTTCTGCAAGCAAAAGAACTGGTATCTAGCTGCAGCTACTTGGACTTACTGGTGCTAGTGTTGAGTTAATGCAGCAATTACTTAGTCATAGATGAGTTCATCTCGACATCAACAAAAGCAAAACGAGGATAATGGAATGTAATCGAATCAAGTCGGGTGATGCTGAGGGAATTAGACTAGGAAATGAGACACTTAAAGAAGTAAAGGAGTTTTGCTATTTGGGGAGCAAAATAACTGATGATGGCCGAAGTAGAGAGGATATAAAATGTAGACTGACAATGGCAAGGAAAGCGTTCCTGAAGAAGAGAAATTTGTTAACATCGAGTATAGATTTAAATGTCAGGAAGTTGTTTCTGAAAGTATTTGTATGGAGTGTAGCCATGTATGGAAGTGAAACATGGACGATAAGTAGTCTGGACAAGAAGAGAATAGAAGCTTTCGAAATGTGGTGCTACAGAAGAATGCTGAAGATTAGATGAGTAGATCACATAACTAATGAGGAGGTATTGAATAGAATTGGGGAGAAGAGGAGTTTGTGGCACAACTTGACAAGAAGAAGGGACCGGTTAGTAGGACATGTTCTGAGGCATCAGGGGATCACAAATTTAGCATTGGAGGGCAGTGTGGAGGGTAAAAATCGTAGAGGGAGACCAAGAGATGTATACACTAAGCAGATTCAGAAGGATGTAGATTGCAGGAGGTACTGGAAGATGAAGAAGCTAGCAGAGGATAGAGTAGCATGGAGAGCTGCATCAAACCAGTCTCAGGACTGAAGACCACAACAACAGATGAGTTCATCAGCAGATGCGGTTGGGAATAGTTTTTGTATTAACCTGAACACTGGGAGCCCGCAACTGAAAAGAAGTATTGTAACTTTACAGGACATTGAACATGATGAACTTGGTAATGTGCTTGACTCTGAGCCAGGTATTCAATCCATTCCACCTCTGTTCCTTTAAATTGTCAGAATGGCGGTATATTGGTCAGCAGCACTTGTTGGGCTGGTTGGTTGGTCGGTTATGGTTGTACAGCTGACGCAGCTTGTGCAGTGAAGTAGTAGTTGTACCGTCATCAGTAAGGTATTGATTTGTTGGTTCTGAAACTGAAGAGCTTGTGTTAGGTCCATCACAATGGCTGTCTGCAGCCGAGGCATAGGGACAGGGGGTGGAGTGGGCACAGAATTTGTGGTTTACACAACTATGTTACATCAAAGAGCAAGCAAAACCACTGAAAAGAGAAATTTTATGTTCTGTGACTCCCCCCCCGTTATACATGCAAGAACACAACAAATTAGCAAACAGAAAAACTTTAACACAATCACCCCTTGCTTCCTTACCGTACAAGACTCTACAGTGGCGAGCAAGGATAATTCAGTGTTGATCGAAGATAATCAACTTGGCTGAATATTTTGCTTGCTTCTGATATACTTTTTTGTTCCTACTTTCTTTTAGTATTCCTTTGTTGTGCAGCATTTGTGACTATGGAAAGATCAGTTTCTTATCTTTTCGGAAATGTATTGACATTATATCAGTCTGCAAGAGCACCATTACTGAAGAGCTTGTACCACAAAACATGGACTCTATTCGAGTTATGTAAATATTTCCAGTTCATGTAAATAAAGAACTGTATTAATCCACATATACTGCATAAAGAGAATACCAGCCACCCATAACAACACCCTCTCTCTTGCTTCCTTGCGGTACAAGACTCTAAAGCAGCAAACAAGAATAATTCGGTGGTGATCGTAGATAATCAACTTGGTCGAAGATTTTGCTTGCTTCTGATGTACTTTTCTGTTCCCACTTTCTTTATTATTCGTTTGTTGTGTAGCATTAGTGACTTTGGAAAAATTAGTTTCTTTTCTTTTTGGAAATGTACTTCACTGTCAGTTGTTCTCATGTGCCTCTTGAGGTCTACTGTCCCCCGATACGAATTCCCCTCTTTCCATATTTAAAGTATCTAAACCTCCAATGAAAGACAAAAAATCGTTTGACTCTCTGGACCACATTTCTTTTCTAGCATAGTAAGGGAGTCTCCTCACTAGTACTTTTAGTACGTGTGTTTCCGCCACTCGGTTATCTAAATACTTCACCCTGTTAAATGCCACTATATATTTCTTGTACTTACCCTAAGAATTGTTATAATATTTACAGTCTAGTAGTTACAAAGTTAATTTTTCCTTTACAGTTTGAGACTAATACTTTCTTTTAAAGCTTTCTTGAAAGTCATCCCACAATTCGAATTCTTCCAAATGTGCAGTACCCCAAGCAGCCGCTTCCACTGTCAGGTGACTCAACACAAAATGTCTCTCTTTGGAATCCTCCAAAGCAATGAGGCAAGGCTTGTGAGAATACTTGTAAAAATATGTAAGATGTATGCCTCCACCTACTTTAAATTTAAGTAACTGTTTTGCTAAATTCATGCTGCTCTCTAATTGAAGTTTTTCTAAGATTTCATTTGATACCCGATTCTGCATTACTCTCATCTAGCTCTGCCTCTGTCCCCTCTTCTTCACCCCATAATTTACTAAATTATGGTTCTGTCTTGAAAGCATCTTCCAGCAAATCAGAAGTTTAAGTGAATGTAAAATCTTGCTCATGATAACCAATTTCCTCAACAACTCCTAAAGTCTCTAGCCAATTTTGAGTGTCCTTCACCTGGTTATGCACATTCTGGAATTGCTGTTCATTATTCTCACTCATTTGTACTAAAGTACCGTTAAATTTTAGGAACCATTCACGTACCTCATTCATCACTAAATCACATTGTTTCTCATTTTCCTCTCCAGCCTCCTGCTAAAATGAATCTAATGACTTTCATATGTCTAAAATTCTATTGTTTGTTTTTACTTTCTCTTGTCTTGATTCTCTGATATGAGCATCTATACCTTTTTCTAGCTTTTCTAAATTAGCCTCTGTATATTCTATTGCTAGCAGATGATTCTGTTTCTGAACTGTCAATTTTTTTGCTCAACTTATTTGTGGTCTCACCTATTTTTATGCTTAAATCATCTCTTAACTCACTTGTTAATTTAAAAAGGAAATCACAGAGCTGTACTGGTATTTCTGATGCCATTCTACATGTTATTATTGGCACATAAGCGCACGCACAATATTCCCTTAAGAATTACGGTTCTGTTTAACCAGAGACTCTCCCACTCACAGTGTACAGCTCAGTTCCCCCTGTAAACAAATTGTATGTACTGCTATTGACTATCATAATACACCACTCAAAGTACTAATAACACTTTTTCGGTGCTTTAATGTCTCACTGGATGTGTGGGCCTTGTCACCTTCAGGTGAAGTATTGGGTTCGTGTCCAAAGTGTGTGTTTATAGTTGCTGGATCACAGGCTCCTTTGACTAGTCTGCAATGGTGGTGCCAATCGCATGCCTCCGGGAAGGATGTTGCAGATGGCGGCGGGAAGATCTGCAGACGATGGGGGCGGGGAGGGTGGCACATTGGAGAGTCTGGGCATTGTGTCTTGGTACTGCCTATCTATTCCATCTGCTGCCTTCCTCACCTTCACATCTGAGCACTGTTGGCAACTGCCACATCCCACGCAGAGCTCAGCTGGAAACTGCTATCCTGATTGACAAGACATCATGGAAACATACCTCCACAGCCTCTTTGATTATCGAGTCCCAGAACCCATTTGGCCGGCACAACCCCTTCACCTGTTCAAAGTTAAACACAAGATCTTCACTTAGGCTGCACTCTGTGGCTGTATATTTGTTCATTTGGCTGAGGTGATATAAGTCTTCCCACACTCACAGGGAATCGGACAAACAGTATGCACCATCGAAGATCGTTGAAGAGAACATCAAAGGCACACTCGACTGAAATATCCAAATAAGTCGGCGGTAGCAGAGCACTGTTTGTCCGAGACACACGAGATGGATTATGAGTGTACCAAGATCCTGGCTCAGACCTCTAAATATTGGGACAGCATTATAAGAGAGGCTATCGAAATTCGCATCAGGGAAGATCTTATCAACCGAGATTGTGGCTACAATCTTAGCAAGGCTTGGGACCCGGCACTGAATGTAATTAAGAAGACTCTCAGCAAGAAGTACGAACTGGCAACCAGGGTGGACGTAGCAAGCACATCGATGCTACGACAGATTCCGACGCCCACTTCTTTGCGACCGCCAGTGCGTGGGTGCGGACGGCAAAGAGAGCAGAGGCCGCCCGCCCTCAGGACCTCAGTTTGTCAGTGCACCTGACGATGGCGACATGTCTGATCGTCAAAATATTGTGTCCGTTGGACACTATGAAACGGCAGTATACCCATGGACTGTTCGAGCAACAAATACGCCAGGAGAAACTGAAGCATCACATGTATCACATAGATTGCTACTTACCATAAGGGTGACACGTTCAGTTGCAAACATGCAACTGCCTTTTATGGTACATAGTAATCTAGCTTTTCCTTATATTGTTGATATTCCAACCTTGAGTTTCCATTGTTTGAAAATGTGTATCGGGCTCTTCTGGTAAACAATGTCACAAGAGGAGTTCAAGTAGTGGCAGCAAATTGGGGAAATGCAACAGAAAGAGAGTTGGATGAAAGTCGCATGAGCGACAGCCAAATGTGTCATGTTCTCATACACCAGGTCATAAAAGAAGAGGTACAGCGTATTATGGCAAACAGAATTGTCAGATGACATAAGCAAGAGATAGCAGCCATGAATGCAAACCCCCTACTCGTACATCAGGAAATAATAGAGAATGTTGAAAAGGTGGTATGTTGACCTTTAGCACCAATCTCCACAACCAGTCAAACTTGCCAGGAAGAATGAACTGCCAACTCACACACCACAGCCCTCACACAACAACTTAGCACCCGACCAATGCAGGTACAGCCAACTACTCCACCAAGCATAATGCCCTACAATAGAACAGACATTTGATGGACAGAGTACACAACACCAGTGTGTTTGTCCTGTTGACACCTTGCAAGTAAGTTTTGAATGACTACTGTACTGCCAGCTGTCAACAAACATAACAGTTCTATTCACACTAGTCAACTGCAGTTTATATATGTGGTGCCTTTTCATTTGAATATGTCTGAAAGAACAGACAATTTTGATTCAGTAACTATTATGACTTGAGACACAAAGGAATTATATACATTGGCTGCAAGTGGGCACTGGTTGAAATCAATGTGGAAAGTTTTTCACAGGCATTTACTTCAATCAATGATTGCTTGCAGACAATGACTGTAATTCCTTTGTGTCTTAACTGCCAATTATTTGTGTCTTAACTGCCGATTATTATTGCCAACCTGTGAAATGAAGTCTATCATTGTATCGACGACAAGGTAAATTCCCAAAATACTGCAACCATTGCCGATCCCAGTACAGACTTACCAGGTACTTGTCTATCCACCAAATTAAGGAAAACTAAGTGAGGCAATGATCTATGAAGGTGAGGCCAGCACAAATGAAAATCCTGTGAACAACAGCCCACAAGGTGTCAGGATACATCCATCGTCATCATCAATGGTGACCCTTTCACTACACTAATTGACCAAAAGGCTCACTTTCCTGTAATGCTGAATGCTTATCGACATCAGCTGAAGACAATTATGTTCCACAATACAAAACTTATTGTGCTAAAGACTGCAAATAAGAAATACTCCCAGCCAACAGGAACATGTATTGCAAAGATAATTATCAACAACAGAAAACACCCTTTCAAATTTGTCACTTCAGTGGAATGTAGTCAATGTTAAAGAACACAAAACAAATGTGTCGCTCTGGGCGACTGTCTGTCACTGGAGACACTGTTGTCCCACCAACAACAACAACACAACTTTCATCCATCAGTCAAGAGGCTCAGTTGATCGGTGAAGCTTTCGTTGATTGCAAAAAGCTACTCAGCCTCACTAAAGAAATCTACATGCCAACAAAGATTGTAAACACTGTAACTAGTCAATATGAACTTTGAATCACTAATTGTCAAGTGCAGCTGAACCACTGCTATCACTGCAGACAACACAGGAGAGAAAGCTACTATCGAACAGCCAATATGATCTGGCCTGACCGAGAAAAATCGGCGAGTGATAGCCGCTCTGCATCAATTTTCCGATTCTTCTCAAAGTGGAGAAAAGGCAGACCAGGCGGCCCATGGTAAAACACAGTATTAACATTGGGGATCATTCACCAATTACTCAGCATTCATGTAAGGTATTGCCGGCTGAACAACAGACAAACTGCGAGGAAGTGGAGAAGACATTCCTAAATGTGACCTCACTGAACCTGTAGAGTCCTTGTGCGGAGTGGCATATGGCATGTGTGTCTACTACCAATGATTTAAAATCATGAAAAAATATGCCAACCCATTACCAAACTTTAATGACAGCCTAGAGTGCTGGAAAGGAGCAAAGTATTTTTCGATTATGGACACACAGATAGGCTACTGGCAAACTGAGGCTGACCAGAAAAAGAATGTTCTCATAACACCTGATGGCCTCAGAGGTCAGACTTTTACAGTTTTGACTGTAAACACTTCAGTCGCTTTCAAACATATAATGGACAATGTGCTTTTGTTATCTGGACATTGCTTTTTTTTTTTTTTTTTTTCAAATACATTTGAATCAAATCTAAGCTGTCTGACAACTGTATTGAAGTGTAATGTCCTGGCAGATTGAAACTCGGTGCCAGACCAGAACTTGAAGCTCGAATCTCAGAATTGCATGGGCGAGTGCTATACCACTGAGATATGCAAGCACAACTCATGGTTCTCTCTTCGCAGAAATTCTCCATGAAACTGAAGTACACACCGCTACAGACTTGAATTCACAATGTCTTGTCTTCCAGAGTGCTAGTCGCCACAACATAGGCAGAACTTCTTTGAATTTTGGAAGGTAGATATACTGCCAGAAGTAGAGCTATGAGAGCAAGTAATTAGTCGTGCTTGGATAGCTCAATTAGTAGATCGGCAAAAGGCAAAGGTCCCAGGTTCAGGTCCCAGCTGGTACCGTTCTAATCTGCCAGGAAGTTTCACATAGCCCACACACTCTTGCAGAGTGAAAATTCATTCTGTGTTGAAGTGAAAATAAGAGCAGTCACATTTTCCAACTCCTCAGCACATTTCTAATGCGAGAATATTTGCGAATGTGCTAATACTACTGGCCATTCATTGACCCCAATACCGACACACTTAATTGCAACGACTACGACAGGGAGACTCCAAACCTTTCCTGGAATGAAGTGCAAGAATGATCTTTCACTGTCTTTAGATACTACCATCTCCAGGCGTTGCATTCTATGATGAGAATCCCATGATGAAACTACACATCAACAAAACTGGTTATGCCTAGAGTCTGCAAAGATGCAGATGTTGTTGTTGTTGTTGTGGTCTTCAGTCCTGAGACTGGCTTGATGCAGCTCTCCATGCTACCCTATCCTGTGCAAGTTTCTTCATCTCTTAGTACGTACTGCAACCTACATCCTTCTGAATCTGCTTAGTGTATTCATCTCTTGGTCTCCCTCTACGATTTTTACCCTCCACGCTGCTCTCCAATGCTAAATTTGTGATCCCTTTATGCATCAGAACATGTCCTACCAACCGGTCCCTTCTCCTCGTCAAGTTGTGCCACAAACTCCTTCTCCCCAATTCTATTCAATACCTCCTCATTAGCTATGTGATCTACTCATCTAATCTTCAGCATTCTTCTGTAGCACCACATTTCGAAAGCTTCTATTCTCTTCCAGTCCAAACTATTTATCGTCCATGTTTCGCTTCCATACAAATACTTTCAGAAACGACTTCCTGACACTTAAATCTATATTCGATGTTAACAAATTTCTCTTCTTCAGAAACACTTTCCTTGCCATTGCCAGTCTACATTTTATATCCTCTCTACTTCGATCATCATCAGTTATTTTGCTCCCCAAATAGCAAAACTCCTTTACTGCTTTAAGTGTCTCCTTTCCTAATCTAATTCCCTCAGCATCACCTGACTTAATTCAACTACATTCCATTATCCTCGTTTTGCTTTTGTTGATGTTCATCTTATATCCTCCTTTCAAGACACTGTCCATTCCGTTCAACAGCTCTTCCAAGTCCTTTGCTGCCTCTGACAGAATTACAGTGTCATCGGCGAACCTCAAAGTTTTTATTTCTTCACCATGGATTTTAATACCTACTCCGAATTTTTCTTTTGTTTCCTTTACTGCTTGCTCAATATACAGATTGAACAACATTGGGGAGAGGCTACAACCCTGTCTCACTCCCTTCCCAACCACTGCTCCCCTTTCATGCCCCTCAACTCTTATAACTGCCATCTGGTTTCTGTACAAATTGTAAATAGCCTTTCGCTACCTGTATTTTACCCCTGCCACCTTCAGAATTTGAAAGAGAGTATTCCAGTCAACATTGTCAAAAGCTTTCTCTAAGTCTACAAATGCTAGAAACGTAGGTTTGCCTTTCCTTAATCTTTCTTCTAAGATAAGTCGTAGGGTCAGTATTGCCTCACGTGTTCCAATATTTCTGCGGAATCCAAACTGATCTTCCCCGATGTCGGCTTCTACCAGTTTTTCCATTCGTCTGTAAAGAATTCGTGTTAGTATTTTGCAGCTGTGACTTATGAAACTGATAGTTCGGTAATTTTCACATCTGTCAACAACTGCTTCCTCTGGGATTGGAATTATTATATCCTTCTTGAAGTCTGCGGGTACTTCGCCTGTCTCATACATCTTCCTCACCAGATGGTAGAGTTTTGTCAGGACTGGCTCTCCCAAGGCTGTCAGTAGTTCTAATGGAATGTTGTCTACTCCCAGGGCCTTGTTTCGGCTCAGGTCTTTCAGTGCTCTGTCAAATTCTTCACGCAGTATCGTATCTCCCATTTCATCATCATCTACATTCTCTTCCATTTCTATAATATTGTCCTCAAGTACATCGCCCTTGTATAGACCCTCTATATACTCCTTCCATCTTACTGCTTTCCCTTCTTTGCTTAGAACTGGGTTTCCATCTGAGCTCTTGATATTCATACAAGTGGCTCTCTTTTCTCCAAAGGTCTCTCTAATTTTCCTGTAGGCAGTATCTATCTTACCCCTGGTGAGATAAGCCTCTACATCCTTACATTTGTCCTCTAGCCATCCCTGCTTAGCCATTTTGCACTTCCTGTCGATCTCATTTTTGAGACGTTTGTATTCCTTTTTGCCTGCTTCATTTACTGCATTTTTATATTTTCTCCTTTCATCAATTAAATTCAATATTTCTTCTGTTACCCTAGTATTCTTACTAGCCCTCGTCTTTTTACCTACTTGATCCTCTGCTGACTTCACTACTTCATCCCTCAAGAGTTACCCATTCTTCTTCTACTGTACTTCTTTCCCCCACTGCTGTCAATTGTTTCCTTATACTCTCCCTGAAACTCTGTGCAACCTCTGGTTTAGTCAGTTTATCCAGGTCCCATCTCCTTAAATTCCCACCTTTTTGCAGTTTCTTCAATTTTAATACGCAGTTCATAACCAATAGATTGTGGTCAGAGTCCACATCTGCACCTGGAAATGTCTCACAATTTAAAACCTGGTTCCTAAATCTCTGTCTTACCATTATATAATCTATCCGATACCTTTTCGTATCTCCGGGATTCTTTCATGTATACAACCTTCTTTTATGATTCTTGAACCAAGTGTTAGTTATGATTAAGTTATGCTCTGTGCAAAATTCTACCAGACGGCTTCCTCTTTCATTTCTTAGTCCCAATCCATATTCACCTACTATGTTTCCTTCTCTCCCTTTTCCTACACTCTAATTCCAGTCACCCATGACTATTAAATTTTCGTCTCCCTTCACTACCTGAATAATTTCTTTTATCTCATCATACATTTCATCAATTTCTTCATCATCTGCAGAGCTAGTTGGCATATAAACTTGTACTATTGTAGTAGGCGTGGGCTTGGCCACAATAATGCGTTCACTATGCTGTTTGTAGTAGCTTACCTGCACGCCTATTTTTTTTTTTTATTGATTATTAAACCTACTCCTGTATTACCTCTATTTGATTATGTATTTATAACCCTGTATTCACCTGACCAAAAGTCTTGTTCCTCCTGCCACCGAACTTCACTAATTCCCACTAAATCTAACTGTAACATATCCATTTTCCTTTTTAAATTTTTTAACCTACCTGCTCGATTAAGCGATGTGACATTCCACGCTCTGATCCGTAGAACACCAATTTTCTTTCTCCTGATAACAACGTCCTCTTGAGTAGTCCCCGCCCGGAGATCCGAATGGGGGACTATTCTTCCTCCGGAATATTTTACCCAAGAGGACGCCATCATCATTTAACCATACAGTAAAGCTGCATGCCCTTGGGAAAAATTACGGCTGTAGTTTCCCCTTGCTTTCAGCCGTTCGCAGTACCAGCACAGCATGGCCGTTTTGGTTACTGTTACAAGGCCAGATCAGTCAATCATCCAGACTGTTGCCCCTGCAACTACTGAAAAGGCTGCTGCCCCTCTTCAGGAACCACACGTTTGTCTGGCCTCTCAACAGATACCCCTCCGTTGTCGTTGCACCTACGGTACGGCCATCTGTATCGCTGAGGCATGCAAGCCTCCCCACCAACGGCAAGGTCCATGGTTCATTGGGGGGGGGGGGGGGGATGCAGATGTATGCACAGTAATTGTTACCTCATGTATAAATGTGTCCGCACTTGCAGACATCTCACGTAACTGCTTTCTATCTAAAAAATTAAACGACAATATCACTCTTATTATATGCTTTTCATCAAATTACGTTACCTGCGCTCAATTAACGAGATTGTATTAATTGTAATTACAGGTCTGCTGCAATTGTAGCTGTAAATCTGAAGTCTGGGCATTCTTGGAATGTCTGAATGTCCATGTAAAGTGGAAGTCTGTTTCCATCCCTACCGTCTGGCTAAAACTGCTTAAACTGTCCAAGGTATCTACACCTAATGACTATGCATTGTGGCAACCTTAATTTTCGTGTGGTCTGTGAGGCTCGTTCTGGATGACTAGACTGACCACTGGTTGCTAGTTGTCAAGTTCCCGCTGCCTTCAGTAAATACTTTGCAGTGACTGAGTGATCACATAAGTGTATGACAAGGGGAGGCCACAACACTGGAATCACATATTTACTTCAAACTTTGTACACCTTTAGCAGGCCATTAAAATAACAATGTGCAAGTAGTAAGGTGCACTACTCTGGCAATTGCAAGAGAAGTTTTACATGCCTATTATGTAACAGATGTATCTGTGCGTGTAAATGTCGCACATTAAAGAGTTCCTGGAGGTCAGGTGGTAAGTGTTCAAGCTTCATAAGACGTGTATGAGGTGACAGTTCAATTCCCACAGAAACCACCATATTTGTAGTACATGAATGAACTCTGTGATATTAAAAAAAAAATGCACCTACACTATTCGTTTTTGCTATGTATGCAATGTCTCACCATTAGGCAGGTTAACTACCAAATGGGGGCCTGCTTCTGTGTCTGCAGCTCCAAAACGTCGAGGTACAAAGCAGTTCCGGGTACCTTACCAGATTGCACGTATAAGGGATTTCAGAAATCATGACAGGCATACATTTTCAGGAAACTTCTATGCTTTTCCTCATTTACTCGTCAATAGTTATAAATATGTTTGTACTAATAATTAAATTTAATTAAAAATAGTAAGTAGCCAAACAACATGAAATTCACTTTAACTTCATGCAAATAGATGTCGATTTTTTTTATTTCATTACCTTTCACATTTCATAAATTAAATAACATGATCTGTGATGAAAAAAACACACAAAAAATAAGTGTGAGCGGGAGGAAAAGTGTCGCCTCATAAGTTCGTCCTCTGAAGCTTGGAACGCTAACCACTGGACCACTATGAATTCTAGCATGCAGCTCCTACGCACAGATGTCTATTACGTAATACATATCAAACGTCTCTTGCTCTTTTCTCTGAATTATCAGAGTAGTGCACTTTACTACTTGCACATTATGTTGTTTTAATGGTCTACTAAAAAAGTTTGAAATGAATCCTTGCTCCCAACATTGTGGCCTCCCTTTGTGAGTAAACATAAGTCAGAGTGCTTCAATAAAATGAACATCATGGACAAAATTTCATGTACGCTGAAACATGGTTATTTCACATTATTGTGGGAAATCAAATTGAAATTTCCAATTTCGAAGACATTTGGATATGTACTATGGCAAGGAGAAAAATCAAAGATATAGTGGCACGTGTAGCAGGTAAAAAAGTGTATTCTTCCACAAAACAAATCAGGGACTTGCAAAATCGTTAAAACATGGGTGCAAGACTAGACATACTAGTATAATACTTTTTAGATACTACAAGATGTAAACCTTCAAGACCCCCCAAATCTGAAGGAAGCCACAGCAAAAAAGTTCCCTTAATCTAGTCAGCAAAGACATTTTACTTTTCGAAGCTGCGTGTGGAAACGTATTTTTCGAGACGGCACAATTCATTATTGACACAGGAGCAAAGAAGGGTGTCAAGGAATTGCTACCCTTTCGAGAAATTTAATGGAAACCAGACTGTCACCATGAAGCTGTTTCTAGACAGGTTAGGTATGTTTTCAGTGATGTAGGAGGGGCACTAACAATCACTCTACGGTGTGATTCATATTGCAAGAGCAAACTGCACAGGTGTGGATGCACATTACATTAACAGTGAAGAAGGAAAACTTTAGGATTGAGTTTGAGATTTAAAAAACTGGAGAAAATATTAAATACAAACTAATAAAAATATTACAGTCATTCAGTTTACTCAACACTGTGCAAAAAGTCTTGTCTGTTACTGACAGGTCTAAATATTGTAGTGGCACTTTGTCAATATAAGATACTCACATGGTCAGTGAATATCAATACCGCACTGGAGCACAAGACTCGAGAAGGTGTCAATGGTAAGAGTGATGTACAGTGATTAATAAATTCTTGTCTGTAAAAGTTGACTGGATCTGTGGACACACAATGGAACAGTAAACTAGACATGTGAGTCAATTCACAGTGGTCTGAGGTTCTTGCAATTTTCTCTGAGAAAAATCAATACTTGACAAAAAATAGTTGAAAGACTTAATAATAAGTTTTCTGGCAGCATTTAAAAACAATGCTTGATATATCTCAAGACTCCCATAACACCAATTCTCTATTTGTGTGTATTGTGGAAATTTAAACTGCTCTTTTCTAGAAAAGAACAAGAGCAAAACCACATTTCTAAAGGATTTAAAGACTAAAGCAAAATCACTTTTAAACAATAAGTGGAAAATAATGCACAAACTCCCAACATTTTTCAATCCTGAATATAACTGCTTAAAATTTCTTGGCTGCACTGAGAAAGACAAAGTTACACAAGAAGATAGGAATTATGTTGCAAGAAAGTGTCCACAGTTCAAAGATAATGAGCTCACATCTGAGGTTCCTGCAAAGAAACAGAAATCCAATGAGAGGTTTTGACAAATTTGAAGAGTCAGCAGAAATGAACCTGCAAGAGACATCAACATTGGCGCAGATGAAGTTCCAAAATATATAAAAAATAAATTCCAAGTTGTGGATGGCCACAATCTGACATTGGTGGTGCACAGACGTGAAAGCATGTACCGACATCTTTCCAAACTGGCATACTTTATAACTACTAGATGAATAATGCGGAACTGACCAACTTCTTTGAAGCCACAGATAATCAACAATATCTTCCCGAATAGTATCTTTCAAACTAAATACGTACCCATGCAGCTTCTCTCGTTCTACTGCCTTTCTCTGAGGTGTCAATCATTTTTAAATATTTCATTATATCACCTTGGGAAGCAGAAAATAATTTAATAAGTTTTTATTGAAATTGTTAAAATTAATTTATAGTCCTTTTATCATACCAACAAGAACATTTATCTTCTAAATCATACTTGTGGAATATTATGAAACTACATAATGGTTATCTTTTAAGTCCCTACCTAAACTTTCAACATGCTTGGCAGTAATGCTATTCTAGAAGGGGCTGTTCCAGCTCACTGAGCACTGTCACTCTGAATAATCAAATGAGCAGGCACGCTGCAGAGCATTATCGGTTGCAGTGAACAATGAAATGCGACTGCATAGCAGAGCTTTGTGATCTATCAGCCACACTTTACATCATCACTGTCCACATTCTCTTAGCACCCCCTACCACATGGGCTCCGAGTCACTGGAGTGAGCACACCTGCTCTATAACAAGCGTACAAATGGACCAGCCTGTTTTAACAAATTGTGCAATTTAATAAGCCAAATGCTGTAAGCTGCCACAGGAACAACAAAATAAATTTTAAGCGCTTATTACACATTCATTCAGAACAAGTATCCCGATAAAGGTTCAATTGCAGTACCCTGGAAAAAGACTATGTTCACAGTTAACATCTGCAACAGCTAAGGACCTCATGTTCTTCACGGTTTTCCATACTTTTAAATGCACATTCTATTTCCAACCTATTCCTGGCTCCCTTACACCTGAGTAATTCCCATTGCTTTTGCAACAACAGTTCAACTATGGTGATGCAATTTCAATTCACCAAACTGACTCTTCTAAGAATAAGCAATAATTTGGAATTTTCATTTCATAATCTCACTTCTTTTTGTTTATCAAATACACCATAATGTTCGGTATAAAATCGGTGAATCTATCAAAGTTTCTGTTAAATATATTTATAAGTACACGATTCAATGCTTGTCACAATAAGAGTAACAACTTGAGACAATCTGGCATTATTGTGCCAACTATGAGACCAACAATTAACAACACACACGTGACCTGTGTCCCAGCTTCATTTGACTTCCCATCAGAAGAAACAACTACATAAAAAGTCACAAAAGCTGTTTCAGTAATTACAACTTCTTTGCCAACCGCAATGAGAATAAGGCAGCCCACAAAGAATTACAATATGGGCTTACAACTATCTACAATATATGGCCTGTGCATAAAACGTTAAAAACTGAGTACAAAAATTCTTATCAAACGGCTTTCTATATAAAGTAACAAATATGTTTTTTGCGAGTCATATGCAACAAGTGAGTAAATTTGATATGACTGTCAATAAAATGTGTCCAACTTAAATTTGCTTCAAAGCAGTTTGGACTTCAGCAAGTGAAAATACCGACCACGCGCAAGTCTTTCATCAGAACACTGACAAATTGCTTTACAAAACTAACATCTGTCAGCACAGGTAAGAGCCTTGCAGATAGCAGTTTTCTTATCCGTCCCATCCTCTTAGTTATAAGATATGTGCAGTTGTACTGCACATTCAAGGTGCTAACTTGTGCTTCAACTGTACTCTCCAAGTCCAAACTTAAATACTCTGCAGGTGAGAAAGAGTGCCTAGTAGTTGTTAGGACCATCAGCAATGTCTGGCCATATTTAGTTTGTAAATCATTCACCACTGTCATGAACCATCATTCCCTATGTTACTCAAGAGCCTGAAGTATCTGTGTGGTTGACTGGTGAGATGTGAACCAAAGTTTTATGAGCACATCACAATGGTATAGAAAAGGGACACAAACAGGGACACTGATTGCCTTTCAAGGAATCATTTAATAGAACACAGCAACATGGATGAAATTCAGTCACTGCTACAAAGCATGACACTGCTGCTGAACAGAAAGAAGATCCAGAACTGCTGAAACCATATAGGCCTTTGAGGAAGAACCAATTGAAGGACAATTTAAATTAAACAGCAGCACCATTCCACTGAATTGCAGTCAACCCCTTAGGGAATCAAGTGCATTGACTACCTCACCCACTACACTGGCACCAAAGCTGGAACAACTAGTGACACTTCATAAATTGCCAAGTTCCTTGTAGAACACGATTTTTCAGGCCTGGAGCACCCCATGTGATTTCTAACCACAGAAAAGTTACCCAGTCAAGACTAGTATCAGAAGTAATTTCACACTACAACATACCCACCAATGAATGGCCTCACAGAAGCCTTTAGTAAGAACTTAGCAGATATGTACAAAGATGTCTAAAGATTGGAATACAATACTACCTGTCATGACATTCACATTCACCCACAGAGCATAGAAGGATATAGAGCGGCCTTCGGGGTACGCGCCAGGTAACCCCGCCTCCCTGGGCACCTACCGCGCTGGGGCCCTGCGCCGCCGTTCCTGCCTGGGTACCGTTAATTCCTTCCTTTATGTGAACAGGTATGCAGTCTAGAGCTTTTCATTGTTCAGTCCATTGTTGATTCGGTGTAGAGTCGGAGACGAGTTGTTATTGTGTGAGATTTTGCTGTTGTGCGCGAAAATTTTCCTGCTTTCGAACGGGCATGTGTGTGGCGTATGGTTGTAATAACCGTAGAAGAAAAAAATATGGAGAGGAGAAGAATTTCTTTCCGCCACTTTCCTAACGATCCAGAACTGAAGTAGAAATGGATTCAAGCGATCAGAAGAGACAACTGGAAACCTTCAACTCACAGCTGTATCTGCAGCTGTCGTTTCAGCGAGAAAGACTTCGAGAATTATTCTCCTTTTCGAAGATATTTGAAAAAAGATGCAGTTCCATCGATATTTAGTTCACATTCACCACATCTACAGCCATCAACATCAGCTTCAAAGGTAAGAAGAGTTCTCAAACGTGTTACTTCGCCTATTCCATCGTCAGTGCCCAAAAAAGTACCAAAAACTGATTTAACGATAACTAAAGAAAAACTAGAAAAGACCCAACAAAACTAAATGAATCTAGAAAAAAAACTGCGGAATATGAAACTGAAACAAAAGAGACTGCAATTAAAAGTGACTAGTTTAACAGATATCGTTAAAGAACTAAAAAGAAAAAATCTTATTCAGTCAGAGCACGGCGATATGTTGTCCAACATTTCTCCAACATCATTGTGTCTTGTGCAGAAAAGCGTATGGAATTTCGCCACGACGATGCATTTCCTATCTCCTAAGCCTTACAACTTTGTACGACACACTTTTCAGACTTGCCTGCCGCATCCACAAACAATTGCTAAGTGGTTTTCTTCCATCAATGCTGAACCAGGTTTCAGCTCAGAAGTCTTCTGGGTACTGAAAGAAAAATGCAAACTTCATCATGGACTTGTGTGCAGTTTGATATTCGATTCAATGGCCATTCGACAGTATATTGATTGGGATGGAAAAAAGTTGTATGGATACATGGACCTCGGATGTGGAAATACGGACGACGGAGCCCCAATTGCCAATGAAGTGTTCGTCATTCATCTCGTGTGTGCATCAATTGATTGTGGAAAATTCCTTTGGGTTACTTCTTCATTAAAGGGATCACCAGCGAACAAATTTATTGTCCAATTTCTCAGAGTTTGCAACTTGTGTCAGACATAAACATAAAATTCGTCTCAGTCACCTGTGATGGTACTTCATCTAATTTTGCGTGTTTTGGAAAATTTGGTTGTAATTTTAAAGACCCCAAGCAGCTGGTAACGCATTTCGAAACAGGACCTCATCACATCAATGTGTTTTTCGACCCAACACACATGCTAAAGTTAGAACGCTATTTTCTCCATGACTTGCAAGAATTAGTGGACTCAGATGGGAGAGGTACATGCTGGAAAGTCTTCGATAAACTGTTACATTTGCAACAAATGGAAGGTATGAGTGTGGCTAATAAAATAAAAAATCAGCATGTCTGGTTCAAAAATCAAAAAATTAAAGTGAAGCTAGCAGCTTAGTTGCTTAGGAGTGTGGTGGATGCACTGAAATATTGTAAAATGAAAGGCATTCCAGGCCTCTAAGACTGATGGAACTATCAAATTTGTAAATATTTTTAATGATTTATTTGATGTACTAAATTGCAGAACTAACAGAGAAAAATATTTAAAACTAGCAATAAATGAAAATAATGAACTTGATGTTTGTCTAACTTTAGAGAGAGCAGAAACTTACATTCTGCAACGAAAAAAAAAAAACAAAAAAAAAAGGGCAGATTAGTACTCAATGGTCCCCGTAAAACTGGTTTTATGGGTTTCCTGATATGCATCAACAGCATGCGCAGAATGTATGTCAGACTTATAAAAGAGGAGAAGTTGCTGAAATATATACCCATGTATAAAATAAGTCAAGATATTGTTCTGCTATATCACAAGGAGAGGAGAAAACAACGACAACCCAAGTGCTTACGCTTACGAGTTTTGCCAATTGTTCAGGAAAATTATTGTGCATAAGCAGTTGCATGAAAGTGATGTTAGCAGTGGAAATGTAATACCACTTGATAAAATTGACCTTTTGGGACTTGGAATTGGAGCTAAATTAAGCTGTGAAGGTAAAATAAATCTGTCTACACCTAAATCAAGCTTGTTGGACGCAGAAGTTTCAAGGGGACGTGATGAAGATGAACCCTTCTTACCAATGGAGCCAGTTTTTTCCATGTTAAGTATGGATGTTGTGGAATGCATTGGAGGATACGTTGTGTGGAGCCTAGGGCGGAAAATAAAATGTGAAGAAAGTTTGGTGGCAATCAGTGGACAAAACGAAAAAGATGCCTTTGCACTTAGCTGTCAATATGGTTTCAATTAAAAACCGTGGAGGGTTGGTGCAGCCTTCGTCTGATGTGAATTGCATATGTAGGATTTGTGAAAACATTTTTAAGACAAGCACATTGAAAGGGAGACCGAAGATCAATCTTACCTTTTATTGCAACAGTTTGCTCAACCAGTGCTCAAATCTCAATTTATTTGTCGACTCGCCACACTTCTCAAATGGTGGGGAAGACTATCACAGAAACTGGATAATTGACAGCATTGGGAAAATCTATTTTAGTGTTAGAATCAAGAAATATATATATATGTGTTAAAAACCAGAATATTGAGGAACAAAAAATTAGACAAAGACTTAAAAAATTGTTCATTTCAAAGGCCAATAATAAAAATTTGTTAGAAATAATTAAGCTTACACCTTTATTTACTCATTTTAATTTATGCTAATGTTCAAATTAATAAGACATTAACGCTGAATTACGCTAGGATTAAAAACAGCTTTTCCATTATGATTTCTAGGAAGAGAATGGTGCAGAGAGAGAATGAAAAATAATTGTGCACAACCTATTTGTTTTTTTCATTATTTCTTTTGTGAATATATTAAACATAATAATCTACAGGTAATTTTGGATGCTTATTGCCGTGCAAAAGTAATATAAGTAGCAAGCAATTATAGTATGTGTTAAAAAAAATTAAGTTTTTCAGTGAAAGTAATGCCATGCAATTTGATTTGTTTTTAAGTTTTTTTTATCTCGCCGCCTATATTATTTAGATTACTTGTTCATCTCCATGAATACGTTAATAACTAACAACTAGAGATCAGAAAATCAGGTGAGATAAGGTAGTAAGAAAAAATTAGGAAGGAAAAAGGAGCGCGGACTGTGCCCAGCCGGCCAGGTAGGTGCCCAGAGGGGCGAGCACATGCTGGCCGGGCCCCCGCTGTGGGGAAGGCCGCTCTATATCCTATGCTCTGTGCATACACCACAGAAAAGAAAGACTCCACAGTAGAGCCGAGACAATGGACGCACTTTTCTCGTTTTAACCTTACATTATTCAGAGTGATAATGAGAAAACCACCACCAGCCTTCACACCCCGGAGTAATACTGTAACACCATAAAATACTGAGCTGTAACACCAAACAGCTAGGTAGATCCAGGACAGGAGACTATGAATTTTTAAATTTGTGCTAACAGTAAGGCTACCAGAAGTTACTGAAGCACCGCTTTGGGCCATACTGTTGTCATTTGTCTCTATGCTAGGATTATGACCCTTCATCAAACCCAAGTACAATAATTAGATACAGGAGACCTGCTCAACAACCACAAAGCTTGGGAGTGTTTATTTCAGATTTTCATCATAGTGCAAAGTATGTGACAACCAAAACAAGAGCATCTGCCATAAGAGGGCCACTGACAAACTGCTGTAGTCTACTCCAATAAGAACTTCTGCAACAGCAGCTCACTGCTTCTCTGTAAGAGGGAGCAATACTGTTTGTTAACTGGTACGCAGTCACTAGTGTCATGCTGTGGGTCACCAGTTCTACCCTGATCACCAGTGATTACTTGCTGTATACTATATAATTTCTTGTACGTTTTAAAATTGAATCTGTATTCTGGAATATTTGATGTCTGCATACATAGTGGCACTTTCTGCCCAAAAGTTCAGTTCTGTTTGGAATTACATTTGTGTTTGTATTAAATGTGCCTTCAGTTCCTAGTGCTACGTCACTGGCAACCCCATTTTTAGTTTCCTTACAAGAGCTCTTATTCACTTACATATCCCCACTTTCTTTGAACAACTACATAGGTGGCACTTAAACAATAAGCAAATACTCAACAAGATCTAATGATTGCAATCTTCATCCAACTGCACTGTTCCTACCAAAGATTTCACAGAAAACAGACTGTTTAAAAATACATTATTTCTTTTTAGTGATTAATTTTAATACATATCACTTGTGATAATATTGTCTAAAATATCTGGACTAATTGCTTGGTTTAAAAGGGGGGAAGGGACCAAACTGAGGTCATCGGTCCCTTGTTCCTAGTAGAACAATTACTCAAGGGAAAGAAGAAAAAGGAGACGTACGGCAAAATAACAGGAGAAAGGAAGAACCAGAAGAAAAACAAACACTACAATGGGCAAAACAGGACAAGAGTACCAGAGACACACAAGAAACAGGGAGAAGGGATTAAAAACAAGAAATTACCATGGCTGTCTGACCACGAGAATAAAAAAAGGTAAGCCAGCCACTCTGCAACACATTAAAACCACCACCCTAAAAGCCTGGGGGGGGGGGGGGGGGGGGATGACAGAGGGACAAAGGACATACGCTAAAACTCAAGCTCAAATAATAAAACCCACCCCTCATGAATAAAATGTAAAACTAAAGCTGCTGTGAGACATAGTCACCCAACATCGAAGGTAGGGTGCTGGGAAAGTTAAAAAGTCCACCATAGAGCAGCTAAAAGTGGGCAGTCCAGCAATAGATGGACGACTCATTTGGGAGCCACAGCGACACAGAGCTGGGTCCTCACAACGTAGGAGGTAACCATGTGTGAATTGTGTATGGCCAATGCAGAGTCGACAAAGGACAACTGATTCCCTGCGAGAAGCCTGCAGGGAAGACTTTCACACATTCGCAGTCTCATTAATGACACAGTTGTCCATACTGTTATGTCACTCCGTCTTCCAAAGCCGAAAAACCTCGCAGCATAACACCCAACACAGGTCAGTTTTAGAGATGCCCATGTCCAGGAGCAGTTTCCACGTACCCTTTCTGGCTAGCCTATCAGCAAGTTTGTTGCCTGGGATTCAGACATATCCTGGGTTCCACACAAACGCCACTGAACGACTGGACCGTTCCAGGGCAGAGAGAGACTCCTGGATGTTCGCTACCAAAGGATGGCGAGGGTAGCACTGGTTGATAAATGGTAAGTTGCTCAGGGAGTCAACAGAAGAAACCACTCACCAGAACAGGAACAAATGTACTGAAGTGCACGAGACAGGGCCACAAGCTCTGCAGTGAATAAACTGCAGCCAGCAGGCAAGGAATGCTATTCAATATGGCCTCTGTGGGCATAGGCGAAGCCAACATTACCATCAGCCAGAGCCATCAACATAAACAACTTCAGAGCCCCGGAACACGGCAAGAATCGAGAGGAAGTGACAGCAGATAGCGGTGGGGTTAATTGAGTCCTTAGGGCCAAGCAAAAGGTCCAGACGAAGCTTCGGCCAAGGTGTACACCATGGACCTCAAGTAGAAGCGGTAAAGGGAAGGACTAGTTCGGAGAGAAGGGATCGCATGCAAACTGCAATCTGAGCCCTGACCCGGGCCGCCGATGAGGGAGACGAACTGCCGTGGTTGGGAAAAGGAGTCAGTAATTCGGATGCGCAGGATAACTACGAATGTGTGCAACATAACTGGCGAGCAGTTGTGCATACCTAACCTTCAATGGAGGGTCTCCGGCCTCCACCAAGACACTTGTCACCGGATTCGTTCTAAAACCTCCCATCACTAGGCGAACGCCACAGTGGTGCACTGGGTCGAGTACATGCAACACTGTGGGTGCCGTCGAACTGTAAACTAGACTCCCATAGTCAAGGCGGATTGAACAAAAGCTCTGTAGAGCTGCAGCAGTGTAGAGCACCCCAGTTAGTGTTGCTCAGGCAGCGGAGAGCATTGAGGTGCTGCCAGCTCATCCGCTTAAGCTGACAAAGGTGAGGTAGGCAAGTCAATTAGGCATCAAAAACCAGTCCTACGAATCGATATGTCTCCACAACAGTGAGTGGATCGTCATAAGAAAGTTCACGACACGTGAATTCGTGGCTGAAAACTGGAAGCTGTGGGCTAGAGCCCATGACTGCACCTTGTTAATGGCTCCAACACCAGTACTGGAGGAGCAATAGGAAATGCAGAAGTCATCCGCATATAGAGAAGGAGAGACTGACGGCCCTACAGCTGCTGCTAGGACGTTAGTGGCCACTCAAAATAGAGATACTCAATAGAGCCCTGCGGAATGCCATTTTCCTCAATACAGGGGGAGTTATGGGAGGCACCAACTTGACACAGAAAGTACAGAGAGACAGGCAGCTCTGGATAAAAATCGGCAGTGGGCCCCAGAGACCCCACTCGTACAATGTGGCAGGGATATGATGTTGCCAGGTCATGTCATATGTTTTATGTACGTAAAAAAAAACAGACGGCAACCAGCTCTTGGCATCTGGAAAAGGCTGTTTGGATGGCAGACTCAATGGACACAAGATTATCAATCGTAAAGCGACCCAGGCAGAAGCCGCCCTGACATGGAGCCAGTAGGCCATGTGACTCCACAACCCAACTGCTGACACCATGCATTCCAGCAGCTTACAAAGAAAGTTGGTGAGGCTAATGGGGGGGGGGGGGGGGGGGGGTAGTTTACTGGGTTTGAGCACCAGAATGATGGTGCTCTCCCACCATTGCAATGGAAAGATGCCATCACACCAGATCCAGTTGAAGATAAGGAGATGTCGCTTGTAGTCAGATGAGATGTTTTAATCATCTGGCTGTGGATCCGATCAGGCCCAGTAGCTGTGCCGGGGCAATGTGCAAGGGCACTGAGGAACTCCCACTCTGAATACGGCGTTACAGGATTCACTGGGGCATGTAGTGAATGAGAGGACTTTCCCTTCCAGCTGCTGTTTGGGAGGGCAAATGGCTGGGGTAGTTCTCACTCAGAGGCTTGAGCAAATTGCTCGGCAATTGTGTCTGCGTCGGTAGATAACACGCCATTTATTGTAACAGCGGGAACAACTGTTGGGGTTTGGTACCCAAAAAGACGTCTGATCTCCATCCAGACTTGGGAAGGCGACATGGCACTCAATGGTCGACACGTACCTCTCCCAACACTTCTGTTTCCGTAATTTTATAAGCAGGCAAACATGGGCATGAAGCTGCTTAAAGGCTATTAGGTGTTCTACAGAAGGATGCCGCTTATGTAGCTGTAGTGATCACTGGCGCTCTAATTGCCTCAGCGACTTCCAGTGACCAAGGGACTGCCTTACGCCGGGGCACCCTAAAGAGTGAGGGATCGCGTTTTCTGCCACAGAAACAATTGTTGTTGTCACCTGCTCAACCATTTCATTAATGTTACCATGTGGAGGAGATTCAACAGTAACAGCAGAGGTTAAAGTTTCCCAGTCCACCTTGTTTAAAGCCCATCTGGGCATGCGCCCATGGGCTTGACACCGGGGCAGTGACAGGAAGTGGTCACTGCCACACAAGTCATGTCCTCTCCAGTGGATAGATCGGAAAAGTCCTGAGCTGCAAATTGATAAATCAACAGCTGAGTAACTGCCATGAGCCAGACTGAAATGTGTGGTGGCCCCAGTATTTAAGAGGCAGGGGTCAAGTTGGGACAGTAAATTTTCGAAATCTCTGCCACAGCCAGTAAGCATGGTGCTACCCTACAAGGGGTTATGGGTGTTAAAATCTCCCAAGTAGGAAATGCTTAGGGAGATAATCAGTGCGGCCAGTAGTCAGGGGTACCACCCCATCTGGAAGAAGATATATGTTGCAGACAGTTATTTCCTGCATCATCTGTATCTTGACAGCCACAGCTTCAAGAGGAGTTAAGGAGCACAGGTTCACTACAAACCAAGTTCAGGACAAATGCAAACTGCACCTGACTATTATACTCACTACGGTTCTTGTACTGTCCCCTGTAGCTGCAAAGGGCAGAGGACTGCATTGCCGGGAACCAGGTTTCCTGGAGGGCAATACAAAAAGCAGGTGTAAAGCTTAACAGTTGCCGCAGCTCAGCCAGGTGATGGAAAAACAGCCACAATTCCATTGGAGGATGGTGTGATCTTAAGACTAGGAAGGCATGAAACAATGAGGTAGTTCAGTTCCACCTCAGGGTTATCTGCTGCCACACACATTTCCTGAACTGGCTATATCCATTGTGTCTGAGAGCCTGGTGAGATATAGGTCCTAAGCACATGACAGAATCTTCACCTCATACTCAGATGCAGAGCTTGTAGCCAGCAGTGGTGTGGATGCCACTGCAATTCACTTGGTCTTGGGGGTTGTCTTTCTGAATTTCTCTTGCTGATCCTTGGGTTTCTCTGGCTGGGAGGGCTTCACTGATTCTATCTCCGGAACCGAGGATGATTGTAAATCCCTACAACCAGCTGCTTTTGGCTTCAGCCATTGGCAGGTATAATCTTTCCCACTAGCAAAAACCTGGGAAGCTAGTGACCCAAGTGACCCCTTCCTAGCGAGAGGAGCTGAAGAAGACTTCTCCAGCTGAGATGTGGGGACTGGTGTCCCCTATGATTGGGGGGACATTGCTCCCGAGGTAGATGGTGTGGGAACAGAGAGGGCAGTACCCCACCAAAGAGGCAGGTGGAGTCTTCCAGCTCAGAGCCGACAAACTCTCGGAACAGATGGGACTACAACTGTTCTCGTAGCGGCAGCATAAAAGGTGGTCATAGCCACAGGATATACGAGCTCAAATTTCCTCTTGGCCCCAGTGTACGTCAGTCAGTACAAGGTCTTTTATCCCATTGTTTTCCTGTCTTGCTGTAAAATCCTGCAGTCTGGTGAGCAAGGGGAATGATGCTGTCTGCATTTGACACAGATGGGAGGTGGGGCACATGAAGTATTGGGATGGGATGGAGATCCACAATCTCAACAGGTGATGTTGGAAGTACAGCATGAAGACATGGTTGGACTTCCACCACTTAAAGTACTGCATTGGGGGAGGGATATATGGCTTGACATCGCAGCAGTAGACCACCTTGACCTTCTTGGTCAAGTGTCATCGTCTAAGGCCAAGATGAAGGCACTGGTCGCAACCTGATTATGTCTCTGACTCCAATGGATACGCCAGACGATATGAACTCCTCGTCGCTCTAAGTTGGCGCGCAGCTCCTCATCAAGACGGTCTCTGGAATATAATACCCTGGACCATATTTAAGCTCTTTAAAGGTGTGGTGGCAACAAACATCCCCATCCTGACATGTGAGTAATGCCGGTGACTGGGCAGAGGGTGCTGTTTTTATCAAGACTGACCTTAAGTGCATTTTGGACAAGCCCTCCACCTACCCAGACTTTTCCTCTAAATGCTCTACAAAAAAAACTGAGGCTTCATCAAGAAAGGAGTCCCTATCAACTCTCGTAAATACAAGGTACCGGGGCGAATAATGTTCGCTGCCATTCTTAGCCTGGCATTCCTCCCATGGGTGTGGCCAGGGAGGGGAACAATTCCTTGAATCGTACTGAGACTTGGAACAGTTAGAGACTGCTGGTGTTTGATCACCTGCAAGTGATGACTGAACGCTTCATCGCACATCATCCACTCTGATGCCACCCACTCTCACCAGGGGCCCTCCCAACAGGAAAGGCCGCCTGGCAGGATGGCCATTGCCAGTAGTCCCGATGGCCCAGGGTGACTGGCATCTACTCCTTGGCATATGTGTGGGGTTAGCAGCACAGGCATCAGCAGAGCGATCCCTGTGGTCAGGGGGGGCAACAGCCAACAGGGTACATCACACCATGTTAGGTGCCCTTCCCCAACTGGCTCGCTCTGAGAAAATTTTGAAAAATGGAGGTCAAACCCTACAGGGGACCATCTCACAAAGGCCCAAACATGTGACACTCCTTTTAGTTGCCTCTTACGATAGGCAGGGATACCTCAGGCCTATTCTAACTCCCAGACTCACAGGGGTAAAAATCTGGACTGTAAGTTGATCTATGCTACTATGTGTAAGTGCTATTCTCCCTTATTCTGAAACCCCTAAACGAAGTTCTGTACCACATCTTGCTGTAAACAAGCATTGTAGTCTGCTCTGTTCATTGCAACTAATTTGCTGCCATATTCCTATTTTCCACACAATGAGGCTGAATAACTTCACTAACAGAACACTTGAGAAATTTGTCTACTTCATTACCCCTTTTATCTTATTAATCCTATATCTACCTATTTTGACAAGGAAAAAATTCAAGTAGAAACTGCATAACACATTTGGTAAACTGGTTCTCTGCTCCAGTCAAATGGCTTTGTCACAGCAGAAGCAGCACTTGTTTGGCAGTACTTACCTTATGGGTACATAAGCAGTAAATTCAACAAATTTTCTCAATTTCTAGGAAAATAAACATTTGTAAACATATGCTGATGAAAAATGCTCAACATTCAATTATCTATTACATCCATCCATTTTGAGTCTACTACACACCATGATCATTAGGAGGGGTTTTCTGAACATTGGAGAGGGCACAGAGTGAAAATATCTGAACTATCCATTTTTAACTGATTTGTCTCCCAGACAGACTCCAAAACTTAGGTCTCTCCAGGCCCACATCCACTAACAGCAGATGTAAGAAAATTAAGACTGCTTTTAACAAAACCCACGTACAGCATAAATGAAAATGTTTTAAGTCATCAACTTTCCCAAATGTGTGTTCTGTGCTTATGAAATTCCATGTGTGCTACTGGTTGTTAATAGGTGGCCACTTCTATTTATGACAGCCTCTTGGCCTATTTTGCAAGATGTCCAACTCAGCTGTCCTCAAACACTGAAGAGTGTCACACTATCAAGAATCTTAAGGTATGTGTGTCTACATATGCACTTACCTCCTACTTCTACTAGCAGAAAGATTCCAAAATGCTCATATACAGTGTGCATCCCAACAAAGAAATTTTATTTTTGTAAGTCAATATGATCAACAGTGTTTTCCAAATGAATGTAGTAACTGTAAACATCACACAAAGTTGTCACTAATAAGCCCTTGTACAAAACATCAAATACATAGGCACTGCTAGAACAGCCTCATGACACTGACCTCACATAAGTCCAGCATTATTTGCTTTTTGTAGCCTGCCTTTTCTGTATCACTCATTTTTTCTTATTTTGTACTCACACTTCTAAAACCCATTTAAAACAAGAAATTTCTTGCAAGAAAGTAAGTTGATGTACAGCTCAAATGCACATGCAATTCACACCACTGCCTACATGGTTCCAATACAATTTAAAAGTCCTGTAAAGGTACAAATTTTTTTATGTTTAGCTGATCCCATGGTAGTAGTAGATTAATAGTTCTTAGCTTTTGTAGGCCAGGAGAAAAGGCTGATTCCTTTCAGAACTTCAAATGAGCATTTAATTTTACCAGCTTTTGTTGGTAGATGAAGAAACTACATTAAAGTTTAATTGTCAAATGCATTTATTTCAATGCGCATTTTGTTTGTACATGGAGTAAAAATGTAAATGAATAACTGCTCAACAAAAACTTATCTAAATGTCAGTTTAGGTGTGTTTAGTTTACCACTGCCCTATAGCTGAGAAATCACATCATGCTTCAGTAGTTTGAACTGATCATTGGAATGCCAATACTTGCTCAAATAGATTTTGCTTCTTCAATCTGAGGTTTAGAGTTACCTGGGATTTCAAAGTAGGGACCATTTCAATAAAATCCATCTAGTGACCAGTGTCTTTGAAAGATACATATATTCAAATTATTGTATGAACATTAAGATATTAAAATCACTTATCCACTGATTATTCATAATGAACTTATGAGGAATGGTAATGTATTAAGACAATGAGATTTACAATCCTATACTGATAAAGACAACATAAACAGTTCCTGCTGAATGTCTTAGGTTCTTACAGGTGTACACTATTCTACAGCTGAAAGAACCTGTATCCTCATGACAGCACATTACTGTAATACCACACTTCAACATAACTGTGAGAAATGGAACTTATGAATCACAGCATTAAAATCAGTCTTGGTAAATTTATTTCTTCTTCTTCAACATTTCCTTCTTAGGTTTACCAGCATCATTTTTTGCTTTCTTCCTTAAGTTTTCATCTTCATCATCATACATTTCCTGAAATCCAAACATGTTCTTAAACTGGTGCAACAAAATGCTAATAATTACTATAAAAGCTTAAAATCTAATTTAAGGACAGAAGGTAAAACTTTCTGGCTCAAATTACAATGCATACATAGCCTTCACTGCAAAGCAAACTTACAGTTTTTAACTAAAAATAAATACATTTCTAGGCTTTCAAGTTCCTACCCCTTCAGTTTTTAAATATCTTTTCCATCAATTACTGAGGGGGTGGTTTCAATGTAAGTGGAATCCAAAATATGTTACAACTTAAAAAAATTTAATGACACACACTAACAATCCTGGATACAACTATACCAAACTATTTGCAAATATTAACTGGAAAAATCTGTTCTGATTAAATTTCATCAAATTTGGCTTAAGCTTGTTCAAATTAACCAATGCTCTTCCCAGTTAATAGCTTTGCTGATTTCCTATTAACAAAATCTTATTGCTATGTTAATGATTGTGAATGTAAGGCAGGATGCCAAAACTAAAATGTTAAGCTACTCTTAACAAATGAAAATGTCTTGCTTTTTTTGGAATTACAAGCACAGGGGCAGTGAAAATCCTAATCAGCTAAGTAATTTGTAATGTCTTAGCTTATAGACTTCTAAGCAGAAGTTTAACCATTTTGTTTCAGTAAATCTCCAGTGCACTAAAAACCTGCAGATTGTTTGTGTGTGTGTGTGTGTGTGTGTGTGTGTGTGTGTGTGTGTGTGTGTGTGTGCGCGCGCGCGCGCGCGCGCGTGCGCACCAAATGAATTTTTGGCTTTAAACTTCTTTACTAGACAACAGGGCTATCCTTTCTGCAAAGTGCATTCCATCCTGTTCAGCACATTGAGCATTTGTTGAATCTAACTTGGCAACACTAACAATACTAGAGCATAGCTGCAAACAATGTAAGAACAAACTTTACTAGAGGTCTATGAATTAGTAAAGTAGTTGTCAATCTGAAGATTGCTTTGAACATCACAGTGCTGAACTAGGCATGGTACTGATTGAGGCAGTATACCAATCCTTTAACTGAATTAGGCAGCCAATAATGGGAGGACCTATAGCTTAGTGTGTTTAGTACGGATTCTGAACCACAGCACAACATTTTTCAAATGTTACCATAAAATTTGATGGTCTATCAAGATCATTTATATCACAATACACAGTTATAAAAGAAAATGAAATTCACAAGGTTGTATAGCCACTGAAACAGTAATCCCTCAACAGCCAATATAAAACATTCACACACCCAAATACATAAGACAAAAAACTAACCCATATAAGGTTACCAACACAAAGAAAATGTTCTACAGTGAATCTGTAGAAAACCAAAGTGCATAACAGCTTCACCAGATTACACAGCTTCCTGGTGCAGCATTATGATGGCCAACAGTGCTGTTTCCTTTGCATGACTAATTCACACAAAGTAATGAAACAGTACTGCACAACATTTTAAATTAAATTTAATCTGAGAATGAGGAGCCAGTAATAAAATCCAGGGCTTTTTAATTCCGATCAAACAAGAATTTTCAGCAAGCAATATTAAGATACCTGGATCATTTAGATGTACATGCTTGGAAGTAATGCCGATTAAGAGTAGTATCTAGAGCTTGCATTGAGTGCCCTTACCTCTGGCTCCTCATCAAGCTTAGCCTTCTTGTTGTTAACCTTGTTTTGGTTCGGGGTCAGCTTTCTCTTCCTTGGCTCAACCTAGCACAGGTATAAAATCAATCACTAACTCTTCATATATCAAAAGCACTGAACACACCTATCACCCGTTAAAGGATGCACATAAATTCACAACATTAAAATATTAAACAATAATACCAAATACTTATGCTTTAGGTAGTCTACAACTTACAGAACTGTATAAAACAAAAATACCCGAATACTTCACATACACATCAAGAATAAATATTTTTCCAACATGACTAACCATATGAAAACATTCCAAACCTGTGCAAGGTAAGCAGGCAAGATTCAGCCATCCCATTAGGAAATAATGGATTTTAAACATGCAAGTATTTTTCTGTCCAATAGCATCAGAAATCTTCCACAATGAACCCAACATAAAACAATGACTTGATAATTTGGGCCACACAAAAAGCACTATGGGCAGCACTCATGCACACAGAAGTTTTATTGGCCACACAGGGTTAATCATTCAACTAAATTAATACGAAGGAAAGAAATTTATGTTCCACAAAGGTTTAACATGGCATCTCCTTGGTTCACTTAAAAACCAACTGTAACAATATCTTTTCATAAGTGTTGCAACTTTCTGACAAAGCAGCTTAAAATCTGATCCTTTTTCACCTTTTAGCTAAGTCTAGTTTCTTAACTCATTGAATGTTGAGACAACTGAACAGGAGGGAAGTTTAATATAGATCTGTGTGGCCACTCATTTTTCTGCCCCTTTCACACATTGTGAGGCCAATATGAAGTACCTTGAAGATCTGAGACAAGGAGTGCAATTTCCTTATAAAAAGTATATACTGAAAATTAAATGTGCCAAATGTGCAAAAGTGGCTGCAGATACATGGGATGAGAGGAAAAGTTTGTGAGATGCCAAAGCTACAGGCAGCTGTCTCAATGAGGAGGAAGTAGACAAGCTCAATTATGTTTAGCCATGAAGAATGCACAGATTGATGCCACAAGGAAAGCTGTTTCAACTACCTTCTATATAGCTTTAACTATGAAGCAAGCAATGAAGTCCACATACAGGCCCTAAGTGACATATCATTTCCAGTGCTTAAATGGGGAGACAAAATGTGAACATTTCAAAAATTTGATTCAGAACATCTGCTGAAAACAAAAGTTGGTTTATGCACCTGGAATGCATTAAGAGCAGAGATGAGTCAAAGTTAATATAAACTTCGAAATTTATGGGAATTTTGACAAGTTCATCTTAAAATAAAAAATTAGCTGGAGACCTTAAGTTTTTTGGGCTATTTCTTGATACTATTTGAAGAAAAATAGACTACAGATTACCTACAACAGGAGGAAAAATACATACCAGTAAATTACAGGAAGTAACCTTTATTCCAGCCATGTATATAATTTCTTGTAAAGAAATATGACCCAAGTGACATGAATTTGGTCTACCTTTTAGATAAGTAAGTCAATGTGTACTTAGAAGTAAGTCACTTATGTAATGTAGTTAGACCCCATGTACAGAACAACAAAAAATTATTTACTGAGCACAAAGACATTCTAAAACATACTATGGTAACTAGTATGATTACCAGAGACACCTGTCACCCCATTTTCAAAGTGTTCACATCCAAGTGACATTAATACCATTTTATATGTAGTAATTAACAAAACAGTGTGACAACTTTCAGTACTTTATTATGTTTTGTTTTACTGACAAATATTACTCACAGCAGTTTCTCCATCTTCTCCTTCCTCCTCCTCACCTAATTCTTCTTCATCCATTTCATCATCAATCTCTTCATCCACAGGTCCACCTGCAAACACCATTTCACAATGCATTCAATGAAAATTTACAATGCCAGCTAAATACAAATGACTACTAGAGAATTTTAAAGCCCATTTCTTACCTATAGCATGATTTCCTATTAGATGAACAGGTCCATTGCCTTGTACTAAGCTGAATGTTACAGGAGCATCTGGGAATGTCAAATCAAGAAGAACCTGTTGTATAGAGCCAGCCTTTAAGACACAAACTGGCACTTTTATGCTCTGGCGGCATCCCAAAGCTTCCACCTGTACAACATTAACTTCACCCTCCTTGGCTTCAGCTCCAAGTACAGCCTAAAATTAATTCATTTACAGTAACATTATTTGACACTAATACAACTGAGCAAGTATTGAGTACACAGTGAAAAAAAGATTTCATTCCATGTCAGTATGGTAACTGGTTACTGATTATACTATGAAGTCATTACATTACAATGTGTTCAATAAAGTTACAACCCTTGTCAATCACTACCAACTTCAACTCAGTATTTCAACTGCGGCACCCACCAATCAGTCAATTTCAGATGAGCCATCACAGACCAAGACTTCCCCAGTTCCACAATCTATTGGTGTAGTGTGTGTACATGCGCACTTCTATGTGTGCATAAAGATACTATTGGCAGACTCACCACACCACCCAGAAAGCTAAGTGACCTCAGCAAATGATCACAGAACTGACTGAATCATCCAAATTGATGTCCGTGAAGTTCAGCATGGAACATCACTACCATGGAGGTAACTGCTGTGGCAACAGATCAAATTTTTAAACCTGCTGAGATGTTGCATCCTTATGGATCCAGTCTAACTTGGCAGCAGTCAAGCAACCCCCAACCCACAAGTCATGGGTTCTGTGATCTTTAAAAGTTATTCAATTCTAAAGGCCACAGCACATCTCAAACATGTTTCATGGGGTTGAGTCAATGGATTGACTTCCACAAAATTAGAATGGATCCTTAAGGATAAAACATGTCTACACATTCCAAGATTTGATACAGCAGTTATTGCCACATTTTATTCTGTTAGCAACTTCAGACAAGAATTTGGGCAAAGCAGCACTTTGTATGCCAATTTTGCATGCACATCAAAATGGGTTTAAATAAGTTGTGGGCAGCATTAACACTACACAACTTTAGACACTGCAGAAAAAATAAGAAAGGAAATCTTGTGCATTCAGAGAGGCTTCTCTGTGCCGAAACTTTGCCCCTGGAGGAAGGCTACACTACATAACTGCCAACAATTCCACCAGTAGTAATGAAATTTGACACAAGTAAAGCAACAGTACTGTTACCTATTAAGCCTGTATGGTGTATTATGTGGGCTGTCACTAAGAATATTTCAATCCTATACAAAATGAAGTGCAAAGCTTAATTCTTCCTTGCTACCTGAAGAGATCTGAGATTTACGTCCTACATTTGCACATGACTCAAGATTTACAGCCTTCCTAAAATTCATAAAGAGGTACTAACTTTGCAGCCAACAGTAGTGCTCCTACGTATGGTTTAACTGAACTTGCTTCCTTGCCGAGACTGTCAGGCAAACACTAACCTCAAATAAATAGATTTTATTAATACACAGAGCTCTTAAGCAGTTAGAACCATTAGCTAGCTTGACATCTCACTTTACAAATGTCCCCTACACAAAGTCATGCATAAATTACATTTCAGATTGACAGCAATGCTTCATTTAGGGATCCTCTCCTCAATATTTTTCTACCAAGACTCAGCAGACTAACAGTATGGGTAGCCTTCCTTCAACCAACAGCCAACCTTTTACAAAGGACTTTGGAAAGAAAACAGCTTGGCAGTTTTCAACTGAAATGTCTCAGATATGTATATCATATTTTCATAGCACAGCCTCATCCCAGAGAAATTGAGCATTCAATCAATTAGGGAGAGAAAAAGTTGTCTGCCTTTTGGTTAGATGGAAGAATGACAGCTCTGGGCAAGTGGAATAAGCTGAAGGTGACTTCATGCCCACAATCAGTTACAGCCATCCACCTCTACATCTGGAAACATCCAGGCAGCTTTTCAGAAAGTCAGAATAGAGAATAGAAAAATTCTTCCTTGGCTTTCCACTCTACTTTGTTTATCCTTTAATTCTAGCTGCCACAAGTTAAAACATACTTTCATCTTTTGCACTTTTTATTTTGTAGTTGTTGGAACACTAATTCCATTATTCAAAAATAAAAATAGTTCTTATTGTCCATAAAGTGTACTAAACATTTATTTACATTCACGTATTGCCCCTTCAGTGCTTTATAAATCACTTCACACCTTTCTGGAATTCTTTTGATTAATGTACAATGTGATATTTGAGAGCTGTGTTAAAACTAGAGTAGCTCTCACCTGTCAAATTCCAGTGCACAGTTTGCCTTCTGCACATAAAAGCATTTCTCATAATAGTATTCTCTTTTGCAATGTGAGAAGCCACTTTACTGAGCAAATACTGAAATATACTCTCACCCATTCATAAGTCATTTACATCCTCCATTGGCAGCTCTCTTAACATATGGGGCTGAATGCTTTTACTATTTCAACACAATACCTATGGCTTCATCCTATCTCAACGCAATACTTATGGCTTCATCCAAGTTTCCTTTTTTCCCACCACTATTCTTCCAAATACACAAAATGCAATTGTGGTACTAGCAACTGCACTGCTTAATAAAGAGGTTGTTGCTTGCCATGTTTAAAGTTTGATGAAAAATGACTATAGGGTAACACTTTTCTAGCACATCAAATATCTGTCAAATTTGACAAGCATTTGATCATATCTTTCATCAAATCTTTATCAAAGAAATATGACAGTGTTAATACCAGCCTAAGCAGTACAGCCATAACAAAACCAGCCTGAGCACAGAATACAAGAGCTCGTAAGTAGCAGCTAAAACATTAAACAGTCACATCCTGAGTTTGCTAAAACAGCTCACAACTAAAAAAACATACTGTTAAAGTAATGTTCGAATCAGCAGATTAACAGCGCACTATCAACAGTAAAATCCAGGAACAGGATTAACTTTAGCAACTATGTCTGCAGTTGCCAAAAAACAACAATTAGCTTTTCTTCCCTTTGTTGGAAATATTTTTATTATAAGGCTCACCCAGAAATTTAAAGGTAAAGTGATTTTTCCACCCAACATCTAAAGACCTCCTGGGCCCACAGATGGACAAACTGTTATTGTGTAAGGCTAGAATCTTGTGCAACCACATTCACTATAACTGAACATCACATCTCCACCAGACATTCAATAGTGCAATAGAACTTTTAGTCACAGTAACCTTTTGGGAATTCATAACAAAGACTTACTGGAAACACACATGGAAGATCTGTTTAACCATGACAGCAGCTACAAGTTCAACAATGTTTAGAAGCCAACAGTTTCGATGATTTGCCCCATAGACTGTATGCCTATGGCAAGGCAAGCAACAACCACAAGTACACATTTTGACAATTTATACCAGCAAATGCAGTCTCTGGGTAGGGAGGTCAGTCTGCCAGTGACATCTTACCTAGTGCTCAAATGCAAAGGGCCCTAAGAAATTGCAGGTGAAGGACATCTAGTCTGATAACTCACCTGAAGGTGACTGCCATGTGTCCCATCAACATAACATGGATCTCAGTCACTGAGAATCAGCAGCAAGCCCAAAACTAATTCTGAATATTCAGTTCACTTGGAAAACTGAATTCACATTACTGCATGCCAAGTGCACACATTTTGCAACTGTGCATGCATAAGTCATCCATGCCATAATTCAAATATGATGGTTCATGTGTGATACATATACAGGTCATGCTCTAACTTTGGTCCCAACTGTCATGTATAGCTGAGGTCAAGTGACTAATGAGAAGCTAGTTCCCAGGTTGCAGTGAACTACAGATCTATCCCACAAGGTTAACAATTACCCAAGGATTAATTAAGGACTTACATGAAAGTTCTATCCCTGAATTCTACTGAAAGCAAAAGCTAAGAGGAAGCTACAATATCACATGAAAGGTTGACAGCAACATTGCTATTTCTAATGACAAATGAGCCAAATACAAATATGCAACACACTTCACCTGAGACAAAGTTACAAATAGCTAAAATTGTACTTAAACTGAGACACCACTTCAACAGAACATTTGATCCACATCACTTCCCAAACTTATGTCCAGAAGGAATCAGTTTCCCTAAGTGTCTTTGCCACTAACTGCTGGGCATCTGAACAGAAATTTACAAAAGTCTGTCAGTTATATTTCTGATTTCATTTTTAATATTTGAATGAAATTCTGAAGCAGATCACAATATTTCTGAATACAACACGATGCAGCAACCAATGATGGAAAACCCTTTTTTATACAATCTCTCAAACATTTCCCCTAACTGCTGTAAGCCCGTATAACCTAAAATGCCCTCTGAACTAAATAATTGCGTATCTTATCACAAACACTGAATGCTTAAAGAAAAAAACAGTCATTCCATCTCACTTTCAGTAATGTGTGGCCACTTACACAGCATGTAAGGGCTCTAACTAGCAGCACTTCCCAGGAGAAAATGATTATAATCATGCTAGAGTTACAGAAACTGTCAATCTGTAAATATCAAGAAATAAACTAATTTATTTTTCATCTTTAAATCTAATGAACATCCATTTCAACTGCAACATTTTATAATATCAATTTGTCCTTTTGAAATGACCAGCTTAAATGGAAGATATATCCCATTCCTTTTAAAGTACATTGTGATTTTGATACAAAAATACAATAATTTAGAAATACTAGCAGCACAATTCAGTACTGAGACAAACAGTACAATATGGCATCACTTTATGAGACAGGGTACTCTTGTTACTCTTCTGCCAATTATTTTCCCCCCACAGAATCCCACAAACACATTATCAAGTTTTACAAAATGAATCCAATTTATTTTTACTCTCTCAGACAACACTATGGCAAAATTTAATCCCAATTTTGTAAAGGCTTCTTATCTACAGCAATGTCTACGTTGGGTCACAGTTATACGACTGAAGAGGCAACTCCTACTAATGTGAGTACGGAATGGCTGAAGAAAAATTTTTGTAGCCTATGCTGAAGTCTATGCTCACACCAAATTTAATACATTGTCAGAAACAATTCGAAAAATCGAAGCCTGTAGGAAAAACATGTTCCACTGAATATTTAAATTCACATAGCGTTTTTTTTTTTTTACAATTACTTCCCAAAAATGTATATGGGGAAAAAATAAACAGGCAAGATGATCTATCAAGAAATACAGTACATAGAAGATGCCAACATACCTGTTTCACTATAAGTGACTGGTTACTGCGGAATCCTGGTTTGGTTGCCTCTTCAACATCACCATCAGGATCCCACTGAGACACTGATGTCTTCTCATCTCCACCCTTCAATGTCAATCCTGAAATATAGGAGTACTCTAGTAAGTTAATTTTAATGGCAAAGCTGTGTAGAATTTATTGAAATGTACACAATATGATAAACAAGAACATCGTTAATCCAATCACACCCATGAATCACGTGTAAAAAATTTAATTCTACCCAACACATAACCTGTAAATGCGGGTATGAACTAGTGGGAGAAAAACACCCAACTCCGTGCAAACAAATGGCACAAACGGAAAAAAAACCCTGCACTTTGTAAAGGCTTCGATAAACATAATTCGAAGTGCAACAGTCCCATATCTGAAAATTATTACCGCTCTACGTTTTACATCTCACGATAACTTAGGTTATTTACATTTCTTTTTTCTTAATACGGCTACACCATGATCAAAGTTTTAAACTCTCCCAATTCCAAATTTCTGAAATATTACGGAAACTTCACAACTTCAAAACCGAGCTATACATCTTTCCTTATTCTTGAAAACTTAACTCATCATTGTCACAAAAATCAAGTTTTATTACTTACGTCTGAAGTTGCCGGTAACAACACACCTCTAAATTTAGTAAGATAATAAACCGAATTCGCCGAAATACAATTTCATACAACCAAACACACTTGCCGACTTGCTCAAACTCCCAATTCTGCAATCCATTACCTACTTACAGTGTAAATGTAAAAACGTTGAAGCACGCAGTCTTTCCCTCCATTACACATTCCCAGTATTGGCGTCTTCCTGAATTGAATACTTACAACACTCCTTTACTTACCCCAGAAATATTCTTCAGACATATTGATTGTACTTCTTTTTAGAATATAAAACCAAGGAGCTCTGTTTTAACAGAGACGCTAAATTTCACAACACGTGTGCAGAAGTAACAGAACCCTCTAACTCCTTCTTGCCTCCAGTGCTCCCTGTGACAAAGTGATCGTACAAGAAATGGCGCGCTTGGTGATAGCCAGCAACGCATTTCACCCACGTGATCGAATGCAAAATGAGGGCGCGTTCCATTTCATGTAGTACTATTATCGTTGTCTTTATTTTATTTCTACATAATTATTATACATGAAGAACAAACTCCTTCAAGATGGAAGCAGTTAGACTATAAGCAGTTCCAAATAAAATAAAACATCTGAATCATTTTAAGAAAATTTTACAAAACTGTTGAAAAATAGATCCTTGGCATAACTGATTGATAAACAAAATTAGTAACTGATATTTACTGACTGAAGATGCTGTAATTAATTTGACAAAAAGCTGCGTACGAAAGGTATTTCGCAAATTTAATGTTTACTTGACTGCCTTCATCAGAATTCAGTGTTTGTTTCAATTACTTCAACAATAGACAAATCAACAAAACAACTGCTAAACGAATATTATGGGAAATGTCAGCCTTCATAGAATTTCGCCCAAAATTTTAATTGGTGAAAATAACTGTACTTCAGTAGTCAATACAATGCAAAATTTCAGAGATACGTTAGAACGACGTTCTGTGTCGCTACAGGCCAACATTATCTCTTGTTTATATTGGTCACGTTCTTGTTACGCTATGGACTCATTCAGTTTCCTTTATATATATATATATATATATATATATATATATATATATATATATATATATATATATATATATAAAGGAAACTGAATGAGTCCACATATATATATATGAAAGATGTAACGCTTCAAGACTATCGTTCTGAGTTCAGCAAGCCATTTGCAATTGCTATTACAATTCGCAAGATTTTGTCTGCAACCACAGTTTATGCCAGACGCCTTCATTGGGCGCTACTTTCGACTATGGAACAGTATGCATTCCGCTGCAAGTTCATCGTTACCGTATAGCTCTCTTCTTTAGTTGCTGCAGGAGAAAAGTTCCACGAAAAGTGTTTCTGAGTACACAAGCATATTTTCACATAAACTGAATTAACCATCAGTTAAGGCATCCAGAGAGAATTACTGGCCACTGAACCTTTGAGATGGGCAACATGAAGTGTCTGGATTGGCTTGACATTTTCTCCGAAAGGGGAAGAATGTGGTCTAAATCATGAATCTGTCAACAGTATGCATATAACTTAGCCTTGCTCTCTAAAGTCCAATATTATTAAAGTAATATAATTAATGGAAATGGTATTATTGTGAGATATATAGGGTATTTCCATTACCAGGAGTAACGACAATACCGAAATTATAAAAACAATCTACAAGAAACATAATGATGATACAACAAAGGAAAAATGATTCTTAAGGCAATAAATATAGTATATTATACTCTTTTCAAAATTACTATAGGATTGGCAGACAGATTACAAGTAGTAGGGAGTGGCCCATGCAGGGGGCAAATACTGCCAATCCCACAATATCTGCAGCTAATGTAACCAAAGTGCCAAACCTTCGCCCTATGACCAGAACACTTCCTGCTTCCACTGTGTTTGAGTTTCAGGCAGTTTGCAGTCCTGTGTTATCCAAGGGTTTCTACTATGCCCAGTCTTCTTCTTAATTCATCCTCTGCTACCTTCACTACTTCACCACTTAAAGCTATCGATTCATCTTCTACTGTAATCCTTTCCCATGTTCTAGTCAACTGTTGCTAATGATCCCTCTGACAGTCCCAGTAATCTCTGCTTCTTTCAACTTATTCAGGTTCCATTTCCTTAATTTCCTAGATTTTTTTCAATTTGTTCAGTTTTAACGTACAGTTTATACCCAATAAATTATAGTCTACAGTTTATACCCAATAAATTATGGTCAAGAGTCCACATCAGCCCCCGGAAATGCATTGAAATGTAAAATCTGATTCTGAAATCTCTGTCTTACAATTATATAATCATTCTGAGACCTTCTGGTGTCTACAGATCAGTTCCACATATACATCCTTCTTCCATGATTCTTAAGCAGTGTGTTAGTGATGATTAAATTTTACTCCATTCAGAATTCTACAACGTGGCTTTCTCTTTCATTGCCATCTCCCAGTCCATACTCATCTACTTTTTTTTCTTCTCTTCCTTTTCCCTGCTATCGAATTCCAGTCCTCCATTACAAACATGAAGAATTTCTTTTCTCATTATGCATTTCTCCAGTCTCTTCATCATCTACAAAGCTAGTTGACATATAAACTACTATGGAATGTGTGGGCTTCATGTCACTCTTAGCTGCAATAATGCATTCGGTGTGCTGTTCATAGTAACTTGCCTGCATTCGTATTTTCTTATTCATTATTAAACCCACTCTGCATTTCCCCCATTTGATATTATATTTATAACCCTGTATTCATGTGACCAGAAGTCCTGTTTCTCTCACCACCAAACTTTACTAATTCCCACTATATCTAACTTCAGCCTGTCCATTTTCCTTTTTAAATTTTCTGACCCACTTCTCAAATTAATAGATCTAACATTCCACTCTCCGACCTGTAGAAAGCCAGTTTTGTTACACCTGCTGACAACATTCTCCTGAGTGGTCCCTGTCTGAAGATTTTAATGGAGGACTATTTCACTTCATTAGCATTTTACACAAGAGAATCCCATCATAATTTAACCACACAGTTCAGCTGCACACCCTCATGAAAAATTGCGTCCGTAATTTCTCCCTGCTTTCAGCTGCTCACAATACCAGCACAGCAAGGCCATTTTGGTTGATCTTACATGGTCACTTCAGCCAATCATCAAGATTGTTGTCCCTGCAACTACTGAAAAGGCTGCTGCCCCTCTTCAGAAACCATACATTTGTCTGGCCTCTCAACGATACCCCTCCATTGTGTTTCGATCTATGGTACAGCTATCCATATCTCTGAGGCGTGCAAACCACTCTGACAATGACAAGGTCCATGGTTCGTGGGGTTCATTTGTGACATAATACAATCTAAGGTCTATGCATGTTAAATACAGTGAGAGAACATATTTCAAATACTTCAGCCAGTATTAGGAAAAAGAACAAAAGCGAATCAAAAACATTACTTTAACATTGCAGTAATGATATTGTAAACTTTAATAGTTATTTTGTGTGATACAGACTGAATTCCTCAGACAAACTTCATTTGCAGTTTATTGTTGATAAGGCCTTCTTATTAAAATGTCAAAACTCACGAAAATACAATTCTTTTATGTAGCTACTTGCTATTTTAGACTGATCACTTCAAATATGCAGATGAATCCTATTATACTGTACTTAATTTCTGTTGTGGTAATCCAAGAACCCCACTGATATCACTCTTGTCACTATGATAGATGCTTACTATCACTGTTGATATTAATGAAATCAAAAAACTATATGTGACTAACTTGAAAAAGACATGATTCTCGATGGTGATCAGTAACATGCTGAGTGTCAGAGTTTCCTTTCTGCAATAATAATCAGAAAGAAAAATTTGGAGTAGAAACTAAATTTCAGGGTGAAGAAATAAAATCTTTGACGTTTGCCAATGACATTGTAATTCTGTCAGACACAGCAAAGGACTTGGAAGAGCAGCTGAACGGAATGGATAATGTCTCGAAAGGAAGATATAAGATGAACTTCAACAAAACCAAAACAAAGATAATGGAATGTAGTCAAATTAAATCAGATGATGCTGAGAGAATTAGGTTAGGAAATGAGACACTTGAAGTAGTAGCTAGGTTTTCTGATTTGGGCAGAAAAATAGCTGATGATGACCAATGTAGAGAGGGTATAAAATATAGACTGACAATGGCAAAAAATGCGTTTCCGAAGAAGAGAAATTTGTTAAAATCGAATTTAGACTTAAGTGGTAGGAAGTCTTTCCTGCAGGTACTTATCTGGATTGCAAGTATGTATGGAAGTGAAACACGGACGATAAACAGTTTAGACAAGAAGATAATAGAACCTTTTGAAATGTGGTGCTACAGAAAATGCTAAGGATTAGATGGGTAAATCATGTAGCTAATGAGGAGGTACTGAACAGAATTTGGGTGACAAGAAATTTGTGGCACAACTTGACCAAAAGGAGGAATCGGTTGATAGGACAGATTCTAAGAACAATCTCCAGTTTAGTAATGAAGGGGAGTGTGGTAGTAACAATCGTACTGGGAGACCAAGAGAAGAATACAATAAGCAGATTCAGAAGCACATAGCTTGCAGTAGTTATCCAAAGACGAAAAGTGTTGCTGCATCAAAACAGTCTTCAGATGGAAGATCACAACAAAAAGAGCATCAAGTACGTAGGTGGATCAGAAAACTTAGTAACAGGTTAACTATAAGACTAGAGATCCGTTTCTGGTAGCGAAACCATGCGGGTGACAACTTAGTACTTATTGCGTGAGTGGAACATTGTCTGTCATATTATTTGTCTTAGAAGACTCTAATAAAATTCCGATTTGCCATACTTCAAAATCTGATGTACTCGTAAGATTTCATTTCTGTAAGGTGTTCAAATAATTTCAATAAGAAAAAAGTTTCCTGCAGATTGAAATTCCAGTAATGTGGTTAGGAAATGCATTTTCGTGAAATTTCCATATACCGAAACTTCCTGGCAGAGTAAAACTGTGTGCCAGACCGAGACTCGAACTCGGGACCTTTGCCTTTCTCAGGCAAGTGCTCTACCAAGAAGTTTCATATCAGTGCACACACCACTGCAGAATGAAAATCTCATTCTGTGTCCATATACCGTCTTATTATCTGTTGCAACATACAAAAGTAAACACATAGTGCAGCTCTTCCAGATCACATTGATCCAAGTTCTATATTTATAAAGTGAATAGTTTGAGAATTTGAGCAAGTGGAAAAAATTTAAGATTATGCGTGTGATCCATGCAGGATGTGGCAACTCTGCTCTCTGTCCCCATGTGCTCCAGCAGAACTGTCAATCCTAAAGTTATTTTGAACAGACTATAATAATGGTGATAATATAACCCATACAAGAAGTTAAAGATTAATTAAATTTTCTATCTATAAAATTAGTACAGTTCCAATGTAATGCAAAGAGAAAGAAAAAACAGTCTCACTGCTGTGACACTAAGGAGATCTTCCTGTAACACCTCATTTCCATTTTGCTTAGAGAATACACCTCCAGTATTTTTGTTTGTGGCATCTATAGTAGGTATCGAGAGGCGAAGTTACAAAAAAGTGGAAAACAATTGTTTTTGCACATTTGTAATTATTTATGCATTATTATCCTTCGAGTTTGTTAATGGAAAGTCATCGAAAGCAAAAGCAGACATCTCAGTTCAAGAGCTAACATGGCGGTATGTACAGATTGTAAAGAAAAGCACACATATGTGGCATCTAGAAAGTGCATTTTGAGCGACAAAATCGTATTAAGTGGTATTAGAATATGCAGTTGAGCAGCTGCAAATGAAATGTTGCATGAAAATCGTGAACTAAAAGTGATAGGAGAGATGCAGAAAGACATGAAAAAGACAAAAGAACGCTACATGATGTCGGAAAATATAATAAAATGTTTATCCAAACAACTGCAAGAAGAAATTAGTCTGAACCAGATGAGCAATGAACCAAATAAAAATGCAAAATTTAAATTTGATTCAAACTTGTCAAAAGAAAAGAAAAAATTCCTTGAGGTCTATATTTATGTGCTGCTCCATGACTCTGCTGTCAATATCTTTATTCGTATCTTGTATGTAACTTCTGTGTTTTCTTTCAGTAAATGTGGTTTTTATTTGTATACAGGGTGTAATTACAAAGCTAATAAAATGTTTTCTTGCCTTTAAATAATATTTTACATTAGGTTATGGGCCCAGTACACGTGTAAAGGCAAACAACATAGTTTAATTAAAACAATATTTGAAATGAGCGTATGTCTGTAAAGAAACATGACTGCTAGCGGCGATTATATGGTCAGCATTGATAAGCTTGAAGGACCTGACGACTGGGCCAAATGGAAATGGCATATTTCTGTGGTGCTGCGCTCATATGGACTAGAAGATATTATTAACGGTACACGTGAATGTGTAGAGTTGCCGCAAGATGCGACAAGTTCACAAAAAGAAGCGTATGTGGAATAGCACAAGGACGACGCAAAGGCAGGAAGTCTTATAGCAAGTGCGCTAAGTAAACCTGTTGCAGAACTCGTCTCAACGTGCAAGAATGCTAAAGAAATCTAGGACAAATTACGCGCCCGATTTGAACGAAGCAGTACTCAGCGTTTGAATATGTTGATTGAAACATTTTTCCGTGTTAAACGTGATGAAACGGAAGATATTAGTGTACATGTGGCCAAAGTGCAAGAGTTATTTGTGGACCTGAACGATGAATTAGCAAAACATGAAGAAAATACACTATCTGAAAGAATCTTAAATGGTCGAATTTTGTCTACACTGGGAAAAGATTACGACAATTTTAAGGATCTCTGGGATACGATACCGACAGAAAAGCAAAGCTTGAATTTATTGATTGGAAAACTCTGTACTATTGAACTGCGTGAACAAGACATTAATGGAAGTGCAGCTTTTGTCGTTTCTAAAACAAGAAAACGGCAAACAAGTAATCAGCAAGTAAAGATGACGAAGTCACAATTAAAATAGAAGTTTCCGTGTAATATATGCAAACAATTAGGTCACTGGGCAGCAGAGTGTCCACAGAACACTCGTGACAGCAGTAAAAGAAAAGAGAAGAAGCGAGAAAGTGAACATGCTGCATTTACTTCATACGCTATAAGTGTGTGTACCAGTAATCACAGTGACCCAAATAAATGGTTTTGTGACAGTGGCGCTACAAATCATATCACTCCCAACAAACAGTATTTTGTTTCGTATAGTGAATTTGATGCTCCTCAAGTAATTTCATTGGGAAAACAAGATGTCAAAATGTGTGCGTACGGTCAAGGAACAGTTTACATCCAAATTCGACGAAACAATAAATGGTACAATGCTAGAATGGACAATGTTTTGTACGTCCCTGATGCAAGTGCTAATCTGTTCTCTGTGAGAGCCATTACCTGCAGAGGCTACAGTACTAATTTTAGTTATAATAATGTCTGTGTTCGAAAACAAGTCAGTGGCAATATTGTTATGACAGGTTATGTGAAAAATGGACTTTATGTGTTGAACATGTGTGTTGTTAGAAACGCAAAAATGAATCATGTGAACTTGATGACTTCATCTGAAACATTGCAAGTGTACCATGAACGGTTTGGTCATCAAAATATTTTAAAAGGAATGAACATTAATGTGGAAGATGCCAAGAGTGAATCTTGTGACGGCTGTGCGGTTGGAAAGATGCACAGGCTGCCATTCAAAACACGAACAATACGCGCTACCAGTACTGGTGAATTAATCCACGCGGATGTCAATGGACCAATGAGCACGAAATCCTTTGGGGGTAAGCATTATTATGTATGTTTCAAAGACAATTTTAGTAAATTTCGTCGAATTTTCTTTTTAAGACACAAAAGTGAAGTGTGTACTGTGCATAAGCAGTTTTTAAATGAAGCACGAACTAATGGACATGTTGTCAAACAATTTAGATGTGATGGTGGCAAAGAATTTAACAATAAGAATGTCAGTGAACTGCTTGCAGACAGGGTAATAGAGCTACTGATTCCTCCTCCTTACACTCCTAAACAAAATGGTGTGGCTGAAAGGGAAAATAGGACCATTGTTGAAGCTCCCCGGTCAATGCTAAATCCGAGTAAATTACCTAAAGGGTTGAGGGCAGAGGCATGTAACACAGCAGTCTACCTAATAAATCGTACAGGAGAATCTTCAGTTGAAAATAAAACCCCTTATGAACTATGGTTTAATCGACCAGTAGGACGACTTGATCATCTCAGAATTTTTGGCACAGGCTGCTATCTTCACATTAATAAATAATTCCGTTCCAAGTTTGATGATAAGGCAGTTTTTGGACGACTTGTTGGATATGTTAATGACAAGGATGGGTTTAGAGTTTGGATTCCATCGAAAAGAAAAGTGGTGTTGAGTCACGATGTGAAATTTAAGCCAAAAATTGTTTGTGATTTACATAGTGATCATGTTGAATATAGTGATCATGTTGAATTTGAAGTCCCTCAGGAAGAATTTAACGATCCGAATTCATCTAAAGATGACCAGTGCAAATCTTCTAGGCTGTACACTTCTGGAGGAAGCCAAACCCAAGAAAAAATTGACACTCTCGATTCTAGAGAAAGTCAAGAGTCGAGTGAATCTGATGCAAATAAAGAATTAACAGAATTTCTAAAAGCAGAAGCTGCTGAATTTTCTAATGAAGAGAAATAGAAGAATAAAAGACAATGAAGAAAACCAACCTGGGTGGAAAGTGGTGAATTTTGTATGGCAACAAAAGTTGATGCACTTGAATACAAAGATCCAAACTGTTTTTCAGAAATATTGCAGTCAAACGAGAAGGAAGAATGGATGCAAGCTATTAGTGAAGAACTTCAGTCACTAAAGAAATTTAAATTCATTCTTTCAGTTTAATTATTGGAGTTGTTGATAACATGATTATCTCAGATGATGCATCTTATCAATAGCAACAATTTGATAACTCATCCTTTTTGAAGATGTGATTACGTTAAAAGTTATAAGTTATAAAGTGCTTGCATTATAAGTAGATCTATTTATCTCTGTATGATGATATCTTTGTATCACTAGATGAGAAATTACATGCTCTTTTTTACAACTCATTGTATGTCTGTATTCATAGTATTGTTTCCACTCCACATGTGCAGATGATTACATAGCAATTCAGACTTTCCAGTGGCTAGTGCTCACTGGTGTCATGAGTTCGCAAAAAAACCAACACATGATCCATACTCTTTTCAGTGAAAGCGAGGCACTGAATGACGGAAAGTGCAGCCCAACACCACCTCCAAAAGCCAAGAGGCGTGAAGTTGTACAGTGCTAGCCACAAGTGCAGTTCACTCTTGCATTCAATTAATACAGGTGATTTGCCAGTATGATTTGTTGTACACAATACCGCCACTTACTATACCTCTCATGCAGTGATGAGCTAAGAGGCAGCACCAAGACTAAAATTATCCACCCAAAGAGACATCTAAATATTCAGCAAAAATAAAATGTGTAAAAATAGGGTGTAACATTCTATTCATGGGTGTGGACAGCATGTACGGTATGTTCCTGGCATCTTAGAAGCTAACATATGTAAATTTGAAAATATAACAGTTTAAAATTTATGGAACTACAAATCCTCATAATAAAAACATAATAAACAAACTAATCTAAATGTGAATGTGTCAGTTTGTGTGTGATGAGTAACATTTTGTCTGCAGCTAGCATATTTCATGCAATGGACTCTGTATTACATTATTGTTTTAGTGTCTGCACTCTGAATGAGCAGATAGAATGCATAAAATTGTATGGCACCATGTGGACTTTTCAGTCTTTTAGTTCGCTTCTGCAATAATTCACAATTGTTTGAAATTTACAAAATTCTCACTACATTTTACACATATTCGAAGCACACGCCATGAACAACTCTCCGTGGAAGTCTTTTGAGTGAATTTTCCTTTGAAGACGACGGATTTACCGGAACCAGCACTGCAGTATTGTCACGAAACCTTACCAGCCAGATTATACTTTAGTAAAGAAAGAATTGAAGCCAGCCAACCAACTGAACAATTAAGTTCACTCAGTCCCTCATAGATAAGACTGTTGAAATACACCTTTGTCACACCAAATTGGTACAATATAAAACTCGTTAGGCAAAGGCAGATACAAGTGCGACCATGGTGATTAGAATTAAACAAACCATTGCAGTTGCTTTTTTTTACATGTATAGCTGCAATCAATGTCTTTACACAAAAAGAAGGCCTACTGTGATACTACAAACAGGATCTTTGGTGCAGTCAAAATACTCTCAGAGCATATAAAATTTAAATGGAACGCAAAAAAAGTAAAAATACACTTCAGCAAAGACCATTAAATCCACCAAAACCCATTAAATCCAGTGCCACATTGGTGCACCAAAAATTAATCTATAGGATTAATTAAAATTCCATAAATTTGCAGCCACAAAAACATACATACAAAATAAACCTCCACAATTTATTTATACACAGGTTGAGTCACGTAACATTACCGCTGGATATATTTCGTAAACCACATCAAATATTGACGAATCGATTCCGCAGACCGAACGTGAGGAGAGGGGCTAGTGTAATTGGTTAATACAAACCATAAAAAAATGCACGGAAGTATGTTTTTTAACACAAACCTTCGTTTTTTAAATGGAACCCCGTTAGTTTTGTTAGCACATATAAACAAATACGTAATCAGTGCCGTTTGTTGCATTGTAAAATGTTAATTACATCCGGAGATATTGTAACCTAAAGTTGACGCTTGAGTACCACTCCTCTGCTGTTCGATTGTGTGTATCGGATAGCACCGAATTACGTAGGGATCCAAAGGGAACGGTGATGGGCCTTAGGTACAGAAGAGACTGGAACAGCACATTACGTCCACATGCTAACACCTTTTTATTGGTTTTTTTCACTGACGCACATGCACATTACCATGAGGGATGAGGTACACGTACACACGTGGTTTCCGTTTTCAATTACGGAGTGGAATAGAGTGTGTCCCGACATGTCAGGCCAATAGATGTTCAATGTGGTGGCCATCATTTGCTGCACACAATTGCAATCTCTGGCGTAATGAATGTCGTACACGCCGCAGTACATCTGGTGTAATGTCGCCGCAGGATGCCACAATACGTTGTTTCATATCCTCTGGGGTTGTAGGCACATCACGCTACACATTCTCCTTTAACGTACCCCACAGAAAGAAGTCCAGATGTGTAAGATCAGGAGAACGGGCTGGCCAATTTATGCGTCCTCCACGTCCTATGAAACGCCCGTCGAACATCCTGTCAAGGGTCAGCGTAGTGTTAATTGCGGAATGTGCAGGTGCACCATCATGCTGATACAACATGCGTCGACGCGATTCTAGTGGGACATTTTCGAGCAACGCTGGCAGATCATTCTGTAGGAACGCGATGTATGTTGTAGCTGTTTGGGCCCCTGCAATGAAGTGAAGACCAATGAGGTGGTCGCCAATGATTCCGCACCATTCATTTACAGTCCACGGTCGCTGTCGCTCTACCTGTCTGAGCCAGCGAGGATTGTCCACGGACCGGTAATGCATGTTCCGTAGATTCACTGCCCCGTGGTTTGTGAAACCCGCTTCATCGGTAAACAGGTAGAACTGCAACCCATTCTCTGTTAATGCCCATTGACAGAATTTCACTCGATGATTAAAGTCATCACCATGTAATTGCTGATGTAGCGACACATGAAACGGGTGAAAGCGGTGACGATGCAGTAAGCGCATGACACTACTTTGACTCAGTCGACCGGCTCTCGCAATGTCCCGTGTACTCATGTGTGGGTTCATGGCAACAGCAGCTAACACACCAACTGCACCCGCTGTTTTGCAATGTGCGGCACGTTGGATGCTCTCTGTCCGGGTACCGTTCTGCATACACCCTGCAGGCTTCAGCTGCGTTTCGTCGACACTCGCCACAGATGAGTATCATCTTCGCTTTTTCAGAGTTCGAATACACCATGGTCACAGTTCCTACAACACTACACTATCACAGACGTCTGGTAACACGGTGTACTACAGTTGGTCTGCGTGCGGAGACGAATGCAGAATAACAATAGCAGCAAGCGCTACATGCGGACACTGCGACAGCTAGACCAAACCACAACAGTGCACTACAGCCACACTCGTAAACGCGGTCGTTATCGTAAACATGTCCCTGCAGATGCTGCTCGCCGACCGTGGCCCGTGTTTGTTACAATACGCAACTGAACGTCGGAGGTTTCAAGCGTCAACTTTAGGTTACAATATCTCCGGATGTAATTAACATTTTACAATGCAACAAACGGCACCGATTACGTATTTGTTTACATGTTCAGATGTGCTAACAAAACTAACGTGGTTCCATTAAAAAAAACGTAGGTTTGTGTTAAAAAACATACTTCCGTACATTTTTGTATGGTTTGTATTAAACAATTACACTCCTCACGTTCGGTCTGTGGAATCGGTTCGTCAGTATTTGATGTGGTTTACGAAATATATCCAGCGGTAACGTTAGGTGACTCGCCCTGTATACATACATACATAAATATCACCAATTTCTCACAAGGGAATAAACTTTTAAACTTGACATTCTTCTGATCTGTTGCAGCATTAAACTCAATATATTTGTCTTGATAATTTTTGTTCCCAGTATACTTGGACAGAAAAGCTGTGCCTAATAAGATACGTGTACACAGATTTGGTACCAAAAATATCCGAGCACGTAAGTGGTTCCATCCACATCTATCTCAAAGATGGTTTCACTTTCAATCAGCTTTCTGTGACTGTAAGTATTCGTCTTAATTTTCACACTGCTCACAGGATATACAACATCTTCACTATTAACACAGTTAAAAAATGAATCTGAACACAAATCACATCGCTTCTAATGTCGATCATACAGGCTACAGTTGCAATATTCACCACAATATTTATGATAGACTGAACCTTTTCTACGTATTCTTTCCTCAGTTCAGTCTCTGTCAGTGAATCACTCTTGATCTTCTTAAAGCTATCAATTCACATGGTGTTAATTGCAACGTCACTCAGAGGTTCAACATTAATATAATCATTAAATATTTTATCGAAAGCAGCACGAAATTCTGGCTGATTATCACTCAATTTACATAGTTTCCGCACCACTTTAAACTTCTCCATTGCCCACTTCTGTGGTAACAATCGACTTACAAATCTGGCCTGGGCAACATAATCATCCTGCTAGAACTTATTCTCCCCTTTACTGAGCCAGTCAGTGCACGTATCATTAACAGCCACTTGCTCTTCATCATTAACAATGATGAAAGTTTTTTAGCTCGTCTTGGCTATCTGCAGTGCTTAAACTGTTACCAATTGTTATATAATCCGACCCCAATGTGTCACTCTCTGTGTCCAAAGTAATATCTGCTACAGATCCATGATGTCTAGCAAATAAACCGTCAGCACATATGAATTTCCTTACGTGCCTAAAAACATCTTCTACCGCAACATATTCCTCTTTCTGCACACTAGTACCACAAATACCTAACACCAAAACTACTTCAGTCTGGTCTTTACAAAAATAAACACTACCATCGTCGTCTGTTGTCGTTAAAGGGTTATACTCCTGAATACCCAAATCTAGACTGATATTATCATTCTCGCAAGATTCCATATCGAATAAAGCACTTAAACTTACGTCTGCAGATTCCGTTCCCTCCCTACGTTTTTTCCTGAATTTACCATCACCTCCAGCCTCTCGGTAATTCTTCAATTCCCAACATTGCTTCCATGCTAAACACTCCGATTTGCCTATGACCAACATCAATACTGTGCCCATTGGACAACCCGTTTTCTGTCCTGTTTTCGTTATATTGTGTCCTCCCTTTGTGGACCACATTCGGGGAAACCCTAGTTTCCTGGCTGCTGCATTTGATTAATCACATTTTGATATCCACCACTACCTTGCCTATTACTATCCGGCCCTTCTCTGCTCAACTGATTCCCACAGTTGTGTGAATTCGGCTGAGAATTATTTACATCACGCTGGAAGCACTCATGGTCAGAGTCTTCTCAGCTCCTGTCTCCTCTACTGTTTCCATAACTTCTTGCATTACTAGCTCCTCTGTTCCTGTAACAAACTGCCCCATCCATTCGATCCACAATTTCAAGAAAGCTCGCCATACTTCCCATGTGGCTGTGTACCAAATCCCGCTGCAAGTAGTCTGGTAAACGCCTTTACAGTGTTAAAATCTCGGTCACTATACTCAAAGATCTGTCCAAGTGTAGCAATTTTTGCAGCTCAGACTCCCAAAATTCGCCTACGCTTGCACGTTTACAGTAGAAGCATGCACTGCACAGTATGCATTTTGCAGCTGGATATGCTTTCCTATTTCCCAATACTTATTTAGCAGTAGTGTCTCAAGCGCGATGTAACCAGTAATGCTGCTACATTTTAGCCGGCCGCAGTGGTATTGCGGTTCTAGGCGCTGCAGTCCGGAACCGCGGGACTGCTACGGTCGCAGGTTCGAATCCTGCCTCGGGCATGGATGTGTGTGATGTCCTTAGGTTAGTTAGGTTTAAGTAGTTCTCAGTTCTAGGGGACTGATGACCTAAGATGTTAAGTCCCATAGTGCTCAGAGCCATTTGAACCATTTTTTTGCTGCTACATTTTGATTTGTCTACAGCTGCGCACTTCCATCAAGCTGCCGTTTTACGAACTTGATCTTCCACTCGTCGGACATGCCCTCCTCAAAACAATTCTTACAGAGGACCAAGAAATCTATCATGTGGTACTTTCGTTTCCCACTAAAATACATTAGTTTGGGACTTGCCATGAAATGCATAGTCTCTCCCTAACTCAGTAGCATTACTTAATGTGGCCTTTGCCAACTCGATTTCTCTGTTCTTAACTTCTGTCTCTTTAAGGCGTGTAGGCCGCTCGTCTCAGATTTTACTGAGTCCAGCTCCGCCTTCACTTCCATCTGACGTTGAACTGCATAGCATATGCTGTCTGACATCGATTTCAACATAGACTCCGTTCCTTTCGTCTTTTTATTGCACTCTGTCCTCACAGAATCTATCCTCCATGCAAAATCTGAAAGATTTTTCTCTACATTGATAACTTCCAAGTTAATCCATTCTAAAATGTTCTGTGTTTACTCATTTCCATCCTTTAAATCTTTTCTGAGTTCTATGTTTTTTATTTTTTTATTCATCAATCTCCTTAATTTGATTTTTAATCTCGTCAGCTACTCCCAATTTCTGCATAATAACTTGCAACAGCACATGCGAATCTCCTTATACCTCATCTCTTTCCCCAAAAAATTTGTTCTTCCTCAGACCTAAATTCCTATCTACTCAATATGAGGTAGACTCATTGGGCAATTACTTGATGCCATCAGCCAGCAGTGGAACAAGGGCGGCATCATCCCACTCTCCATTGTTGCCAAATGTATTCAAGATGGCGGATCCCAGATGGCGACGATAGCTATGGCAACGTCGCAATGACGTTGTGGCGGGAAGTTCAGATTTAGGCAGTAAGATAGGTCAGTTGGGCCACCTCCACTAACCTAGCCCCCTCCCCACCCCACTCCGTTACCCTAGAAAATGACGGGAAGTTCAAATTACATCAGGACAATGCAGCACGCCATGGCTACCTCCACTAACCTAAGAAAATGGCGGAAAAATAGGTTTCTTGGGCCACCTCCACTAACCTAAGTCATCCGACCGCCACCTCTTCCTAGGAATTAGCAGGGAAAGGACTCAGCCTGTGTTGGATAGGATGGACATAAGTCTTTATTTTCAGTATTTATTTAAACAGTTTTAGTTAGTAGTTCCATCCAGTGTGTCCACCATTAGGTCTGTAGTCCAACTGACCTAGTGCACAGTATCGCCACTGTGGTGTCACCGCCAGACACCACACTTGCTAGGTGGTAGCTTTAAATCGGCCGCGGTCCATTCAGTACATGTCGGACCCGCGTGTCGCCACGGTGTGATCGCAGACCGAGCGCCACCACAAGGCAGGTCTCGAGATACGGAATAGCACTCGCCCCAGTTGTACGACGACTTTGCTAGCGACTACACTGACGAAGCCTTTCTCTCATTTGCCGAGAGACAGTTAGAATAGCCTTCAGCTAAGTCAATGGCCACGACCTAGCAAGGCGCCATTAACCATTTTAAGATAGAGTCTCACTTGTATCATCAAGGAATGCTGTATACAAATGATGGATTAAAAGTTAAGTATTATAGCAGCTACGTACTTTTCTTGCTACCATTCATTACGTATCCTGTTTCAGACCTCTCTCTAGCCTACGTGAGATTAACGCGTGCCTTTCGGCTACTTCAGTGTGGCGTAGCTGTCTTGTTACGCCACAACAGCCACCAGAGGCCATTGTTGACCCTCCTGTGACGTAATCCAAGATGGCGGTCTGGTGTGGAAAAATGTCGGAAAAAGGACTCAGCCTGTTCCAGGCTGCTGGACAGAGGAAGGAGTGTACTTTATTTATTTTTGGAACTATTTATTTAGGGACGAATTTCATGTAGTTTATTTATTACACTGATACTGATGTGCTTGGGATCACAGTAAATAGTCTGCAGACTTGCAAACTACTCCTAAATAATGCAGTACACTGCTGTGCAGATATGCAAACAACTCGTAAACTACCGAAAGAATGCAGTACACAGCATACAGACCTGCACTCGTAAATTGTCAAAAGATAATGCATGTGTAATGCTAAGCAAACACGCTCACAAAACCTAAACAGCCAAAATAATGCACTGCACAAACACTCACTGCACGTAAGAAACCCGCTTTCGAACTATCGTCAACTGCGCACTGTTCCAACGCACGCACGCGTCGAGTCGCGAGCCACTGTCGGATGCAAGCCAGCGCCAGAGGGCGAGCCATCGCTGCCGCCTACAGCAAATAAGTGAAAGTCGCATCTATAGTTAAGAGTTCTTCGAGCGTTATACTGTGTAAATGAGAGCCAAGTCACCCTGTCAACTTTGTGTTCTGTGTGGGTCTTACAGCAGTGTGTGCTTGGAATCGTTAGCAGTAAACCTCTCGGATATCAGAGAACTTCCACCTCATGTGACACATTCCTCTATGATTTATGCGATGTACACCATTCCCCTGTCGCATCTTGGGTATAAAATGAAGACTTCAGTTGCATAACTATGATGATTCTAAGTTAGTGATATGTGTTTGTGAGGCACTGCAATCCCTGTGGTATACATTTGCTTGACATATGTCCTGTTTCAGAGTTAGTGGGGGCATGACGTGTAATTTCACATATCAAACGCCGCTGCTATGCGTTTATCTGTTTCCTTCTAAGAGGTATTCTCCATTACTAACGGTCATTTTATATAGGACTGATGCGGGCATAGAATAATATTTGAACCGCGATCGTATGTGAACAGTGGGCACTATACATCTCTGGAAAGCTATATTGTGCTCGTATCACGCAGAATCGATATTTTAAGGAAGTAGTTTTTTCATTTTATAGTTCGATACCATAGTTTATAGTAGAGAAACTAGGAAGAAGGATGTATGTCATGTACTTGAAATATATTTCTTACAATTTTCTTAAATTGGAATATTAGCAGTGTTACATTCTGTACGACTAATAGGTCGGAAACTGAAGCAATCTAACACTATAGCCTGTTTTAAGTGTGGTACTTTGTAGCCTTAGGAGTGCATGTATTTATGTTCTCTCTTACCAGTACCTTCCAGGTACTGATCCTAGACTCTAGAACGATACTTTAAGAGTTGATAGCGTGGTTGATTTACGTAAAAATGCTTCGAATTCCATTGGTCTGGAGCTCCAACACGCACAAACAACCAGCCATTTCTTGCTCTTCTTAACCATCTGCTATTAAAAATGTTCAAATATGTGTGAAATCTTACGGGACTTAACTGCTAAAGTCATCAGTCCCTAAGCTTACACACTACTTAACCTAAATTACCCTAAGGACAAACACACACACCCATGCCCGAGGGAGGATTCGAACCTCCGCCGGGACCAGCCGCACAGTCCATGACTGCAGCGCCTGAGACAGCTCGGCTAACCCCGCGCGGCATCTGCTATTACATCACAACACTTTTAATTTGTTACTATACATCAATAATGGGTGCTAACCTCCTCGATATGGGCGCATCTGGAGAAATCTTGTGTACTTGGATGGGAGAGGACTCGGCTAGCTCCATTCATTCACGAGATGCAGAATGTAGCAGTCTACTTCTGGTCAGTTGCAATGAAATCGGTAACGGTGCTGCAGGGCGGGCTGGTCAGAGACAGTGCGAGGAGGCCTTTCAGGCTTTAATTCTATACTAAAGCTGTGAGAATGATCTGTGACCCCCAGCCGCACGGGATTAGCCGAGCGGTTTAGGGCGCTGCAGTCATGGACTGTGCGGCTGGTCCCGGTGGAGGTTCGAGTCCTCCCTCGGGCATGGGTGTATGTGTTTGTCCTTAGGATAATTTAGGTTAAGTAGTGTGTAAGCTTAGGGACTGATGACTTTAGCAGTTAAGTCCCATAAGATTTCACACACATTTGAACATTTTTTTTGTGACTCCCATCCGCATAGAGACAGATCGTATGGATCGTAAATTATGCACTATGCTCGAGGTGCTAGAAATATGTACAGTTTGTAAACTTTTAGATGGCAGACCTCTCCCTAGTCCTGAATCGGTAGAAGTCTGTAAATGTCGGGAGGCTTCGGTAGGTACGCAGTTTCGACTGCTGCCAACATTACGTAGCTGACTGTGTTGTACAAGGTAGCCATTGTCGTCTGCTTCGTTATTGTTTTGCGCTGTACTGTTCTGCGTGTTTTTATTGTGCAGTTGTGCTAAACATTATCAAAATGAGTGAAGAGGCAGATGCTGGCCCATCTTGGGAGTCGCCAACAACCCCTACCGGTAGGCCTACGGTTAGAAGGAAACCAGTATTACGTAGCGATGCTCGCAAAATTATATTGCGTGTGATTGAATGCTGTGAAAGGGAAAGGGAGCAGAAAAAATTGCTTCACCCCATTTACAAATCTTAAGTGAGAGCTGCTACATACACAGGACAAAGCATGCGTAGCATTGGAAGATTCAAACAGTTTTCCAAGAATCATCCTGGCGTATCAACACAAACGCCTGGCAAGAAAAGGTGAGTTTCCATTTCAGATATTTTGTTCACGATCACTTTGAAGGAGCCCCCTGTTTCGTCCGAATTACCTTATATTTCATTTTTCCTTGCTTTGTGTGGAAACACCACTGGTTACTGTATTATTTCGAAACACATTCATATTCAGTACATTTCCAAATTAAAAAAAAAAAAAACACATGCAGTGCAGAAGGCATTTTCTTACAAATCTTTCTCTCTATTTTAACTTTAGGAAAAGAAGTGGAGAAATCGAAGTAATGATGATTTCAACCAGCGTGTCATTCGCGACACGATAGCGGAATTTTATTCAGTGCTGAAGATTGTGCAGACCCTGCGAACACTGCTTCCAGTTTTGCACGACAAAATAGGCTGGAATTGGAGTATTGTCTCGCTGAGAAAAGTACTTTTGCCTATGGGATTCATATGGCGTAAGGTGGAAAACAAGAGGAATGTGTTGTTAGAACGTCCAGACATTGTGGACTGGCGGTCTCGTTTCATTGTTGACATGAAGAACTTCAGGGAAGCAGGCAGAGAAATATTTTATCTCGATGAATCGTGGATCGATAATAACTTAGCGTTTAATAAAAATTGGCAGAGGAAGGGTGACTTACGTGAAGAGAGTGTCGTTGGCGTCACTACATGGGGGAGCGCATAGTAGACAAACACACACACACACACACACACACACACACACACACACACACACATATATATATATATATATATATATATATATATATATTAATGTACATGACGATTTCAGTTTCGTTTACGAACAACATTTAAAGAGAGTTTTACTTCCAAGCCTTTCGTCTGCTTTCGTGTAAGCATGACGCGCAATTTGTAGTGCCAGCACTGCAACTGGTAGGCGTGCCTTGTCCCCTCCCCAACGGCTCCTCTCCCCTCGCCAGCCAATGCTTGCTTCCTCCTCTCCCCGCACTCCCCTCACAACTCAGCCGTCTTACAGTTAACACACTGTAGAGCGCTGTCTGGTATGCTTTGATGATGTATGTGTTCGAGAATTAACAATGAATGGACGTACTGTACAGTCATCTATCTACATTCGCAATGATACTCTCAAAGTAGAGAAGGGGTGGTTTAGGTATGATACTGAAATTGGGAAACATGCCGTCACATCATTGGTCTGTAAGATTGCTAAAACTGTTTGCACTATCCACTGTTATACTTATTATTACAGTACATCGACGGTGTCTTTTCCATCTCATCCGTCCACCACATAATGACTGACTGACATCGCTTGTTTGAGTTGGAGAAAGAGTTTTGGTGGAGGCGTAACACCTTCTGGGGATGGCTAGCATCGAAATAGTGATCGCGTACATGACTGCAATATGAGGAATCAGTCGAAACGGAATGCAGAGACATCACCTATTCTGTCACTGTGACAGATGAGTTTAAATGTAGAGGTCGTCAATCACCTTTGGACAGCAGTTTGGAAACTCTACACAATGCCGCCAAACTCTTCCAGTTTGCTTATGTTGTAACTGCCTTTTATTTAAATCATCCAGTGTGTGTGGTGTGTTATGGTAGCAGCAGTAACAACAGGACTTGTACCGTGCAACGTCTAGTTTTCTGTGAGAAGTAATGGATTGGAATGTGTTATGTCAGTTCAGAAGCTGACACAGATCTCTAAGTCATGGCAGAAGAAACAAATTGTAGGGCAATGTACAAAGCGTGTTACAGCAGAAAAAAAACAATGTTTCAAACAATTACACAGGGTCACAGGGAGGGTATCATCGACTTATAGTATAGTTTGTGGGATATGGTCATCCTCGTACACTACGGGCGATGCAACTTTACACTGGTCTGTGCAACGGATCAATAGTTTTATATTTAATACGATCATCACATGTGCTCGATGCCAGCACACAGAGGGTATTTGTTTTCGATGTGTGGGAGGAAAGAGGTGCAGTAACTATCTTATCGAGTTCTCTATCGAATGAAGTTAGAGGAGTTTTTATAATTCGTAATTTTTCTCTGTTGGATGGTATAGAATAACGAACATATCATGTTGGAGTGATAGATGTGAATGGGTCCTGAGGGATGCAGATCTGCTTCGGACAGCAGTACTTGTATGTAGTTTGGGGATGCACCACAATCCAGTAGCAAAATCCTCGTCCTTCCCCCACTTCCCGTACTGTCTTTCATACTACCTGGTGTTGCAGGAGCAGGCGTCATTTGACGCTGACCTTACACATCGTACCCTGTTGGCGGAGGTATGGCAACATGTTCACATTTCCACCGAATGGTCAAAACACGGTTCTGTCGCACTAACTCAGGTCTTTATGTTGCTACACGGCTGGCAGAAGGTGGTAGATACAGCTCTCTCCCACTCCTGGTCAGTTCCTACTTAACTTGGAATGATCACATGCGCAAAGCTGCAGAAATGGCAGCAGTTGCAAGAGGGAAAGGGACTGTCTAAAACTTTACTGTTGCCATAGGTACAAGAAGGGTGACTCGTTTCAGGATATGAGAGTGCCAGAAACATGAAATACTAGTGGCTGTAATCATTAAAGGACTTCTCTATAGACCAACGCGGATATGTGGTTAAGTGGAAGGACTTAATTCCAAATCCCAGATAGCATTTCTACCGGAGAGAGTAACACTAGAGATATGAAAAGCTAGTGTACATTTCTTATGACCTCAATCAGCACATCATCAACTGTTTATGAGTCTTCTCAATCAACCTTCGCCTATAGCCCAGTGGATATATCGCAGAACCTCTGACAAATACTCAAGAAATATCTAGTGGCGGCATGTGGGAGTTGCAGATACCGGTTTCATTTCACGTTCCTTAGCCGAATCACTTTGAAAATTCAGTGATTTTATCACGAGGTTGCACCGTGGACTACATGTAACCGCACTGCTGGTCTGATAATATACACTCCTGCGATCATCGTCTATATTTGGTGTCGTGGTATTTGTCTGGAAAACCAATTCATTCAGAGGTAATGCCATATGTAGATTTATAAAGCCAGTATAGCTTTAAACATGAATATTTGTGTGCATCTGTAGAACCAAGACCGGCTGTGATAGTAATATGGATTGCGGCAGGGCATGTTAAAAAAAAATCGTTCGTCGTACTGTTCAAAATAAACATCCACCTGCCTAAGTACTGCTTCTGCTCGACGTCCGTTCACTCTGCAAGCGTAGACACTTACTAGATAGCGAGAAAGCAGCGTTGAAGAAAACGCCGCCTAATATCTGTCCTGCAAAGTCCGCGTAAACTCCAGTAGTATTTCAGTCCCTGCAATCTCATATATATTAAGATTTCGGGTAGTGATATGGTGCATTTTTTCTCACAGTAAATGTTCAAAACATTTGTAGATAAGCCTTTTTATTGCTTCTAGCACACATGAAAATGGGCTATCAAGTCCGCATTTACCTAACTAACATATCTATAGTTAACTGTACACAGTTCATACAACCAATTTCACACGCAAACCAGCCAGAAATTTACACAAGTCCGGCCCGATTGATGACGCGATCTCACACTCACAGACCCGCTACTGTAAAAGAGTTTCCCATAAGAACCTAAGAACCTAAAATTGCTCCCGAGTATTCTTTATGGTTCTTATCACGTCAAGTTATTATTAATGAATTGTTTAACTATACTGACACTTTTAGCTATGGGATGTTCTAATGAAAATTTGGTTCAACTGAAAAAAATTTGTTTTCCAAATTAAAAATTCTAAAACTACATGACAACATTATATATGGTAACATCGAATGTCAAAGGCTAGGACTTGACAGAATACAATCAAATTAATTTACAAAAATTTCTTTTCTTCAAAATCCCATCTTCCTCACAATTTCTTTTTCATAAAACTTTTTTTTCGAAATTGAATTAACAGATTAATTACATTAGTCAACACTTTAGTGTTTTCTTGAAACTACAATTTTTTCAAGACAGAAAATGTTCAGTCTTTCACATTCAATTAAAGCAAAATGAACTTTTTTACTTCACTTTATCAGTGTCCAAGAAATTCACTACACTATGGTTTCAGCACTGCGGAGGGTTTTCATTCTATTCTCCTAATTATTTCCTGCAATATTACATTTTTTCCCAAGTTGCTATGAATAGCATTCATGAATTCTAACAAAATATATAACTCGCTATGAATGGCGTCTTTCTATCTATCACTTTTTTCACAATACTTTGGGGTGTTGAAAACTGTCTCTGATGAAGCAAAAGGGGTTCTAATATCTTCTGTTCAACACTTACGTACAGATAGCATTATGTGCTTGTCACTGGGATACAGTGTCCAGCTCTGTCTCATATCGGGCTACTCACAGTATTGTATCAGGTTCTTTACAATTTTTTTTGTACCTGCAAAATACATCTAAGTGTCCATTCTTAATATCTACATCCTATCCTAACACATATATATACTTGAGTCAGCAATTGCTATTCTCAAATTCAAAAGCAAAAAACTTTATGAAAAATATTCCAAAAACTTAACTGTTCTTTTAAATTATTAAATTATCTCTTATTTACTCAAAGCTCTTTCCCAAACAAATTCACAGTCATTGAAATCCCACATTTTCCTTGCATTAGTTACATGTAGCATTAATTATTTCAGCAAAAAAGAATTAACCCTTTTTAAAAAAATACCAACAGTACCCAAGTTGGCACTATAACTTTACTCTTTTTTCAACAAATCATTTTAGGCCTTAAGCAAGTTCCTGTTGAAAGCATAGCTTATTCAAAAAATGTATACACAATTTCATTCTTAACTTTCTTCCAGGAAAAAAAAATTCCTCTGTAGTTACTCTTTAAGTTTCATGACTTTACATAAAATGAGCTATTATACATAATGAGAATAAAAAATTATTAAGTGCATTGAAAATCATTTGTGCCAACTTCTGCGGTTCTGCAAACATCCTATACACATTACATATAGAAAGTATAAAATCATTAAATACACTAAAAATCATTCAGGCCACCTTCTGCGACTCTGCAAAACATCTTATACACATTACATAGAAGAATACACACTTTCCAGAAAATACTCAAATGTTTCATGTCAGCTTTGATAGCTCTGAAATACACATCTTATACAAAATTCATTTACCAAACTAGCGGGCAACTCTCTCCTGCCTCTAACACAACCACCTCATCACAATATTTTTTACAGATTCCAAAACTTCAGAAAATTATTCACATACAGTATTCTTTTCTGTGGCACTTTCATTCCTCTTTCATTCTAGTTTGTTTCCTCTTAGTCATATTACTTTCAATTACTACTTTCAAACTTATCTACCTTATATCTCTTTACTTACCTACATCTACTACATACTTTTTTCTCTCAGTGTCTACCAAATTACTTTCTGCTGAATCATAGACATCAAATATAAAACGTCCAAGTTTCTTTTTATGAACTCTTAACAACTACTATTTACACTATTTACAATAATAGAGAAGAAGGAAAGAAGATAGCAAAAGTTCTGGATGATGAAGAGGAATGCTGACAATACGAAATGAAACGGAAGTAATATGGCCAACTCAGGATGCCTGGTGTTCGTGAAACCCCTACTGACCCAAAGAATGTACGTCCCCTGAGGCATCCTAGTTGTTGCTATCTACTTACTCCTCCAATATGTCTTTTGTCAAAATTTGTGCATTACACCATCCCCTTTTCTCAGAAGGACCTACTTCCTTACTTTCTCCATATTCATTATAGCCCTTGACCATCTCTGTGGTCCTACAGTATCGTATTAGAATATCATTTTGTTCATTGTCTTCATAATGTCTTTTGCCAACGAAAGGAATAGTTACCAGTTTTCCATTCATTCTAACCATCATATCATTAGTTCCAAAATTGACCCACCCTTTGCATTTAGTTAAGAAATCGGCCCCTACTAACATCTCTACACTTAGTCCATCAATAAAAAAAGTTTTGTTCTATTTGTACCCCACCTAGAGCGATTGGTAACATAATTCTTTGTTTAACTACCTTTTCGCTTTTTCCCTTAGCCAAAATAACTTTTAATCCACTCACTGGCATGAAAACTACTTCTTTACTTTCAGGTAGGGGATTTACAGAATTCTGTGACACTGCACACACCTCAGAACCACTATCTATCAAACAAGGAACCTTTTCTTTAAACACCGTTACTTCAATTATAGGTTGTCCAATATATTCTTTTCTGAATACAGACTCAGGTTCACCTAGTAAATCCTGCACTACTTCACGCCTATCAAAATCTACCCCTTCTGTGGAAAGTACACAACCTTAACTGGGTCCTCTTTCTCTTCATTACTATTGGCAGCTTTCACTAAACTGCTCAAAATTGAAAAAACGTCACATTCTTCTCCATCCTCATGTTCTGAAATAACCTCTGATTCTGCAACCCTTCCCTCGGTGTTGTCTGAATTATCTACTTTACCCCCGTTCTTTCTCCTCTTCTGCTTCTTCTTCCTCACTTACTGAAATTACTCCACATACTTATTCAAAAATTCCTCAGCCCTATCATACTCTGCCTCTGTTACTTCTGATATTGTTTCCACTATTATGGTATTAATTCCACAGCATATGGGTAACCACTCATCTGTTTCGCAGCGCTGATTCACCCCCTCCTCCTTATCTAAATCTTTACTTTCTACCACCTGTTCCTCATTAATATGGTTCCTATGAACTTTATTTTGACTTTTCTTCTCACAAAATGGTACTTTATTTCCTGGATAAACAAACTGTTATTCAGTGTCATTCTCCTCTGTCCTCCTGATTTCTATTATAATACTTCCAAGATAATTTAGTAGGTGCCATTCTCACAAATGATTTCGCTAGTGAGTTTAACTTACTCGATTTCAGTCGGTAAACGCTAGCGCCATTACAGACTGCATTTAGTTTCCCTCCTCTATGCGGTCATTGCCCCCAACATTCCTGTCATCTGGCGGTCTGCGCCAGTCCGTTATGTCAGCTAATGGCTACTACCTGCCGTCGTTGTATCACTCTCGGTCATTGAACCAGCTTCCAACAGTACCTCCTCTCCCTTGGTATCTTCCTCTATAACTGTTCGTTCTCTGTACACCAATTCTGTTTACATTAACTTCAACTCTGTTGTCATTTGATCTAGCAGGAGGCCTGTAATCTCTCCTAGAGCTTTTAAAAAATATTTTCTACCCTTTCAAGATAGTGAATAAACCTGTCAATATCATCCCCGGGTGCCGAAATTAGTTTGTTCCTCCAATATAACTGCAACTTGTTTTCAATTCCCATAATTATTTGCTCTGTTTCCACTTTAGAATTCAAATAGGATAAAGTAGTTACCCATTTATGTACAAATCTTTTGACACTTCCCTTCTTAGGATCATACTTTTCCCATGACCAGAATTTATTCAACACTTCCATTTGTTTCCTCTTTCCCCAATATTCTTCAAAAAACGCCTGCTTGAACTCCATTAATCTCTTATATTTATCTGGAGCCAAATTACCCTAAATTCTAGCTTCTCCCCTTAAATCTGACGTAAAGAAACCTATCTTTTCTCTGTCACTCAAATATTTGGGTAATACATCCTCAAATTCACTCCAAAATTCCTTTGGATGCATATTTTTACTAGGATCAAATCGTAAAAATTGGCGATGAGTAACATAGGCAGTTTCAGATGATTCTGTTGCATCACTAGATACTATGCAATCACTATTGTTACTAACATTTTGCTCTACTCAGGTTTGTCTATGCTCATGCTCACTAAATTGCTCATTCACACTGGTACTGAATTGCTGGATGTTAGTTTCTATGTTAGTAATTTTATTAGCCTCCTGCACACCAAACTTTGCACATACATCTTTTCCTTCTTTAATTCTATTTTCCAGTTCAACATGTCTTTCATCACACTGTTTTTCTACACCTATGACTTGTTCCTGAATTTTATCTAGTTCTGAATGTACTAGTTGTTTTAATTGTTGGTTATCCTCAGCAACTTGCTCAATTTGCGATGTTAATTCATTTTTTTACTGTTACAACAGTAGTATTACATTCTTGTTTAACCTGACTAAGTTCACTTTTAATGTTGTTACTAAACAGAGTCAAATCATTTTTCCAAGCATCTCTGAAATTCGAAATTTTGTTTTCCACTTTGATTCCATTTCAACTGACAAATTAGCAAAACCCCTGATCAACTTCAGTGTGTAAATCATTTATTACAGAACTTAAAGAAGTTTTTATATCTGAACACATTTTATTCTTTTTAATATCGATATCAAAACCCACTTTACATATTTTATTGTCAATATCAGAACTTAATACTGCTTTAATTTCGGAACCCAGTCTATCCATTTTTTTTTCAAAATATTTACTAACATTTCAGAAACACTATCTTTTGGTTCACAAGCCACTGACACTGGTTCCTGGTTCATACAAGTAACAGTAACAGGTATATATTTAGCATCGGCTTCCACCATTCTCAATTCATTTTCTACTCCATAACTGGTAGCCATTGCATCAGGTAAACCACTATCATTAGCTTGTGATACATCAGAACTAAAATTACCAATCATGGTATCATTTTCATCTTTTATATTCCCCAAATCTACCCTCAGTCTCTCCTTTACGACCTCCAGATTTTTATTTTCTGCCACGTTGCAAAGTTTCTTGGCACATGCACACACACACAACGAAGTAGAACACTACTTATCTTTTTTCTTGTGTTGTCGGCACGGCGAGGTGCTACAGCGTGTCCGTTCACTAGGCTCTGCCCCATCGGTCCCAGTGGTGAGTCCACGCTCCAGCCACGGCTACCAACTGCTACGACCGCCTGCTGCAGTAGCGCGTCGCCTCTCGATATTCAGATGTCGCCAATGTCGTCGGCTACCTTGTTCCATCAGTTGTTCTCGCTGTATTTCACCTCACTACTAACGTTGCACTCTAGTTTTTTGCGTGTGTGTCTTTCCCTTATCTGGGTTCACTTTACACTGCTGCTTTTTTAAGGTTCCTACACATCCGAACTTTCCGATTATTGTTCCCAGCCAACGCACCAATTGCGGCGGGGCGGGTTAAAAATATCGTTCGTTGTACTGTTCAAAATAAACGACCAACTACCTCAGTACAGCTTCTGCCCGACGTCCCTTCACTCTGCAGGCGTAGATACTTACTAGACGGCGAAAAAGCAGCGTTGAAGAAAACGCCGCCTAATATCTATCCTGCAAAGTCCATGTACACTCTTGTAGTATTTCAGTTCCTGCAGTGTCATATACATCAAGATTTCCGTAGCGATATTGTCACGTAGAAGAAGGTGTAAGCAGATGAATTACGAATACTAACTTCACTTAACGAAGGTTTATTCAGCACTTACATATACAAGAGCGCAGAATGAACTGCCTCCGACCAGAACACATATGGTATATATACAGCTACAGAACATTCCAGTACAACGATTCTTGCCATTTGTGGATACTACTAGAATGTACTCAAACCAAATATAGAAACTAAAACTTTACAGTTGAGGTGAGTTTGGAACTCACGACCATCCATGCAACAGCCTAGTACCATAACCACTACAATACGGCGACTGGGCTGGTCAGCTTTTCTTGCGACATTGCTCCCTCCTTAAGAGAACAGCGTCTCGGTGTTACGTCCTCCTAGACCGGGAACGAGTCATCGGACCTGCATAGTCTGACTCCCTATGACTGATGTTCACCCTAGCAGTGATCTTCTTAGAACTTCCCTTGCCGCTACGTTCTTCGTCACCTTTCCGCTTGTTGCCTGTCGCTGGAGCTTCGAATTTACCCTGGGTGGAAGGATCCTTATAGGGCTTCATTCGAAGGACGTGGACCATATCTCTTATATTTTGTCGTCTTGTATCAGGGTCGAAATCTTCAGCTTCATAAGTAACATCAGACAACTGTCTTACAACCTTATAAGGTCCAAAGTAGCGCCTGAGAGGCTTCTCAGCGAGCCCAACCTTCCGAACAGGAGTGAAGATCCAGACGAGGTCACCAGGCTGGTAGACAACAGGGCGGTGGCTCGCGTCATACCTTCGGCGGCCGTTTTCTTGAGCCTACAGCGTGCGGAGTCGAGCTAACTGCCGACCTTCCTCAGCTCTGGTTAACACTTGACCGATGTTGTCGTCGCCCACGTCATCAGGATGTAACGGAAACACAGTGTCCATCGTAGTTGTCGCCTCACACCCATGCACCAGGAAATATGGCGTAAATCCTGTGGTGTCATGTTTGGCGGTGTTGCAGTCAAACATTACCAAAGGTAGCCCCTCATTCCAGTTGCTCTGCTCAACATTGACGAACATTGATAGCATGTTGGCCAAGGTCTTTTTAAGGTGTTCAGTAACCCCGTTAGTTTGCGGATGGTAGGCAGTCGTCATGTGACGAGTAATGTTGCACCGACAGTTTATCTCTGTCACAAGATTCGATTCAAAAACTTTCCCCCGATCCGTAATTAACGACCTTGGGGCACGGTGTTTTAATACAATGTCTTCTACGATGAATTTGGCTACCTCAAATGCTTCGGCTGTTTTCACGGCTTTCGTAATGGCATAGCGCGTCAGATAATCAGTAAAAATAATAATCCATCTATTGCCTCTAGTAGACTTTGGAAATCGTCCGAGGAGGTCAATCCCAATACGCTGGAAAGGCGTTTCGGCTGGTGGAATTGGTATCAGTCGGCCAGATGGTTTCTGAGGAACTGCCTTTCTCCCCTGGCACTCTCAACAGTGCGACACATAGTGACAGACACTCCTAAATAAACCTAGCCAGAAAAATCTCTTGCGGATCGTATCGTATGTCTTAATAAATCCTAAATGTACGGCTTCAGGTGTGTCATGGAATTTCTGTAGAACATCTAAGCACAACGGATCAAAGTTTTTCTTGCAAAGTAATCCATTAACTACCTTAAATTGTCCTTTCACATCCTCTGACCGATTTAGGGCAAGCATAATTTGAGATATCTTGACGTCCTTCTTCTGCTCAGCAGAGAGATCCTGGTGTGCAGCGAGACAGTCACTAGATTAGATTAGATTTACTTTCATTCCAATTTATCTGTAGTGAGGAGGTCCTCCAGGATACGGAACATGTCAGAAAAACAATACACGACAAATATTTACAACTAAAACAAGTAAGCTAATGTACCATTCCACAGATCCCAAGTGGAATGATCGTCATTTTTTTATGAACACTAAGAGTCATTTTACAAATACTAATGCACTGAATTTAAAATAAAAAAGTTTTTTATTTATTTATAAGGTAATAAACATGTAATACAACTACTGTAATACTTATTTACAACGAACACATTACTGCACTGAAATGGTGCAGAAGTTAGATTACACACACACACACACACACACACACACAAATTTTCAATGAACACATTACTGCACTGACACTGTGCAGAAGTTATGTTGTACTTATATACAAATCAGTTGGTTTTACTAAGAAATTCATCAATGGAGTAGAAGGAGATGGCCACCAATAAATCCTTTAGGCTTCTCTTAAACTGAATTTCATTGGTTGTTAAGGTTTTTATGGCTGCTGGCAAGTTATTGAAAATGTGTGTTCCTGAATAATGTACACCTTTTTGTACAAGACTAAGTGATTTTAAATCCTTGTGAAGATTATTCTTATTTCTAGTATTGATTCCATGAATTGAGCTGTTGGATTGAAAAAGTGATATATTTTTAATGACAAATTTCATTAAGGAATAAATATATTGGGAAGCAGTAGTTAGTATCCCTAGTTTCCTAAACAGGCTTCTGCAGGATGTTCTTGAGTTCACACCACATATAACTCCTGCTGCACGTTTTTGTGCCCGGAAAACTTTAGCTTGGCTTGATGAATTACCCCAAAAAATAATCCCCTATGACATTATGGAATGAAAGTAAGCATAGTAGGCCAGCTTTTTCATTTTTATATCCCCTATATCTGACAAAATTCGCATTGCAAATAGAGATTTGTTAAGACGCTTCAGCAGTTCTGTAGTGTGCTCCTCCCAGTTGAATTTATTATCAAGCTGTAGTCCCAAGAATTTAACACTGTCCACTTCTTCTATCTTCTTGTCATCATATGTTATACATATACTCTTGGGACACCCCTTACAAGTTCTGAACTGTGTGTAGTGTGTTTTTTCAAAGTTTAGTGACAAAGAATTGGTTAGGAACCAGTGATTAATGTCCACAAATATTTTATTGGCTGATCTTTCTAAGACTACACTTGATTTGCTATTTATTGCAATGTTTGTATCATTGGCAAACAAAACAAACTTGGCATCTGGTAATGTTACTGATGAAAGGTCATTGATACATACAAGAAAAAGTAAGGGCCCCAAAATGGAACCTTGTGGGACCCCACATGTAATTAGTTCCCAGTTGGATGATGCCTGATAGCTTGATACATGTCTCTTTCCTAATAACACCCTTTGTTTCCTGCCAGAGATATAAGATTTGAACCATTTTGCAGCATTTCCCGTTACACTATAATATTCTAGTTTACTTAAAAGGATATTGTGATTTACACAGTCAAATGCCTTTGACAGATCACAAAATATACCAGTTGCCTGCAATTTTTTGTCTAATGAATTAAGCACATTTTCACTGTAAGTGTAGATAGCCTTCTCAATATCAGAACCTTTTAGAAATCCAAACTGTGACTTTGACAGTATGTTATTTGAGATAAGATGGTTATAAAGACGACTGTACATTAATTTCTGGAAAATTTTTGAGAATGCTGGCAACAGTGAAATTGGACGGAAATTTGATGCTATTTCTTTATCTCCCTTCTTAAACAGTGGCTTAACTTTAGCATATTTCAGCCACTCAGGAAATATTCCACTGATAAACGACTGGTTACACAGATAGCTTAATATGTTACTTAGCTCAGAATCACATTCTTTAATTAACTTTGTTGATATTTCATCATACCCACTAGATGTTTTTGATTTTAAAGATTTTATGATGGACATTATTTCTGCTGGGGTAGTGAGGGTCAAATTCATATTATGGAAGTTACTTGAAATGTCTGGTCTAAGGTAATCCATAGCAGCATCTACCGAATCTGACAACCCCATCTTTTCAGTAACAGTTATAAAATGTTTGTTAAAAAGGTCTGCAACACTATACACATTTGTCACCAATGTATCATTTACTCTTAATGCTATTTGTTCCTCTTCATGTCTGGTTCTACCGGTCTCCTCCTTCACTATATCCCATATTGTCTTTATTATGTTATCTGATATGACTATCTTTTCCTTGTAATATATTTGCTTTGACATCTGTATTACAGTCTTTAATATTTTGCAGTATTTCTTATAATGTGCTACAGCATCAACATTGGAAATGTTTCGGATTGACAGATACAGTTTTCTTTTTGTTTTACAAGATACCTCTATTCCTCGAGTAATCCATGGCTTCTTTGTAGACATTGCTCTAACCTTGGTAAGTTTTGGGGGAAAGCAGTGTTCAAATAAGGTAAGCACTTTATTAGCAAAAATGTTATATTTTTCATTCATGCCATGAGCACTGTAAACATCAGTCCAGTGAATGTCTCTGAGGAGTGTCCTAAAATAATCAATTTTTGGCTTATTGATTACCCTCTTGAGCTCAGATTTAACAGATTTTATATCCTGTTCAGTATTAACATTTAACAGAAGGAACTGCATGTCATGGTCTGAGAGGCCATTGACTATTGGTTTTGTAATATAATTTTGTTCATTGGACTTTTCTATAAAGATACTATCAATGGCTGTTTGTGAGCAAGTGGCTACCCTAGTGGGGAACTTTACAGTGGGAATTAAGTTGAATGATAGTGTTACTAACTCAAATAAGTTCTTATTGGGAGAGTCTTTAAGGCAATCTACATTGAAATCACCAGCAACCACTATTTCTTTGTTTTTGGTTGTTAAATGGGTCAGTACAGCTTCAACAGATTAAAGTTACCTGCAGGTGCTTGATATACACTTAATATTATGAAGGATTTTTTATGAAATTCTAATTCTGTTGTACATGCTTCCATATGCTGTTCTAGGCAAAATTTATGAATGTCTATGTCCTTAAATGTATGACAGTTCCCGATGAATGTGGCAACTCCTCCTTTCTCCATTTCTGATCTACAAAAGTGAGATGCTAACCTAAACCCTGTAACACTTAAAAGTTCTATACCCGTGGTCACATGATGTTCAGAGAGGCAGATTATGTCAGCTGGGTTTGAAGACTCTAATTCATCTATGCAGATAGTTAATTCATTAATTTTATTTGTCAGTCCTCGAATATTTTGATGCAATAAAGATAGCTGACATTTCACATTGACTGAGTTAAAATTGGGTGGAATTAAAATATCTGCTGACAGTTGAAAATTCTTAACCAGTGGCTGTTTATGCTGATGTAATAAGCTGGAATTATGTTTTTTGATTTCTTTCTCAAACTAAAGGTTTGTCTCAGTTCTAACCTCTCTTAAAATTTGCTTTCTTTCTGTCCTCCCTACCCTAAAAAAGGGTCTTTTCTGAATCCTATAACCACTGGTATTTTACCACTCATGACAGTGCCTCCCCCCTTTAACTTTCCTGCTATTTCCCCAACCAATTTACCCTTCCCCTTCCTGTTGAGGTGAAGGCCATGCCTAGTATAATCCCACCTACTGAGAGAATCAACATGAACCACAGCAATGTGTGACCCCGCACCCGACATGAGCAGCTGTTCCAGCTCCAAATTAACTCTCTTGACAGAAGAGTTCAAATGAGGTCGGTCATGGCGCCCAAGAACAGATACAAACTCAACACTAGTATGCTTCGATGCTGATGCAATCTTCGCCAGGTCACACTCTATACTGTACCCAGGATCTCTGTCAATACTGTTACCTGCCCCACCCACTATAACCACGGTGTCTTCCTTAGTGAAATCTTTGCAAAGTGATCCTAAATCCTCTGTCACCTGCTCCAGCCAGCACTAGGTTTAAAAAAATTGGTGACCTGGTATTCTGATCGTAGTTCATCCTCAAAAAGTTGGCCAACACCTCTTCCATGGGAACTACCTAACAACAACACTTTCTTTCTCTTTACTGATTTCCCTACATTCTTACTTTTCAATTTGCTGCTGAAAGTTTGTTGTGCCCTGTCTACACCTGCAACTGCTTGAGGCTCACCAGCTTCTAACTGAAGCAACAGGTCAAATCTATTTTCCACATTCACCATAAAGCTGTCAGACAAAGTTCTAGGCCTGTTCCTTCTGTTGCCTGTTGCCACTTCCCACCTCTCTTTACCCTTCTCACTCCTTAACCTGTCAAGATCTCCCCTGGCCTTGTCTGAAGGGCGGCAATTTTCCCCTCCTGTTCTAGTATCTTCCTATCTCTACTACAAATCCTACAAAACCGCTGATGAGTCTCATTTACTTCCCCTATTCCCACGCCACTACAGTCACCCACATGGAAAAAACTACAGCACCCATCACACCAAAGCCCCGACCTAACAATTCTACGGCAAGTCAAGCACTTTTCACTCATGATAAACGTAATAGTTTATTAAGAATAAGTCAGTTAAATTACAGATAAACACGAAAATATGGTTACACAAATTTTGCCTATACGCAACTGTGTGTAAACAAAAACAAAAGTGCAAAGTTTCTGTAACAACAACTTAAACTTTACGCTACTTTCCGGAAATGCTAGTTAAATAATGAAGAGGAACGCTAAGTTAAATAGCTGGAGAGAGCAAGGAACAACTAAACGAAATTCTATAGATTTGCTGCAGCAGAACGTAAACAGAAAATACGACTGTACGGTCTTCTCGCGTTTTCTGCTATATTACGTAAAGAAAAATGAAACCTTTAATGGTACACTTAAACGGCACACTAATACACCTATTTACCACGTAATCAGTACTAATCTATAAGTTTTATAATCTAAAATGACTTATCTTTACAAGAACACCAAAACTCGCGCTAGTCGCCTGGCTGCAGGCCTGCCAACCTTCTTCATCGTAGTCTTGATGGTCCTGCACCGGATTTCTTGAGAGACAGTCGGCACCTTGGTGGTTTCTTCCACTTTTGTACACTATGGTAACGTCATACTCTTGAAGATGTAGTGCCTACCTGGCGAGTCATCCTGTTGGATCCTTAAGACCCGTCATCCAACAAAGTGAATGATGGTCTGTAACAACTGTGCCTTCCAGTGAGATACTGTCAAAATATGCACATGGTCCAAATCACAGCAAGATATTCTCTTTCTGTAGTTGAGTAGTTTCTCTCGGCTTTTGCAAGTGTCCTAGAAGCATAGGCTATAACCTTCTCGTTTCCATCCGAAATTTGCACCAGAACAGCACCGATCCCATAGCCACTGGCATCTCAGTGTAGTTCTGTAGGTGCTCTCTCATCATACAAACCAAGTACAGGGTCAATCGTCAGAGCTTTTCGCAGCACATCGAAAGAATCTTGATGAGCACCACCCAGATAAATTTAGCATCGGCTTTTAACAACTCTTGGAGTGGCCTGACTTTGATACAAAAGTCTTTAATAAGACAACGGTAATAGAACATAATCTGAGGAAGTTTCTCACATCTCTAATACTTTTAGGAATAGGAAAGTCCGTTATAGATTTCACATTTTCTGGGTCTGACCGCACACCTTCGTTTGACACAAGGTGTACCAGTATTTTGATTTCTTTTGCTCCAAAGAGACACTTTCTTGGATTAAGTTTCAATCCGACTTGTTTGAGACACTTAAGAACGGCGCACAGTCTTTTTATGTGTTCATCTTAATGTCTCTGAGAACACTATAATGTCATCTAAATAACAAAGACACATCGTCCACTTCAGGTTTCTTAGGAGATTATCCATCATCCGTTCGAAAGTTGCTGGTGCATTACAAAAACCAAACGGCATTTCCTTAAATTCATACAGGCCCTCAGGGGTGATGAATGTAGTTTTCTCACGATCAGCCTCATCTACTTCCATTTGCCAGTATCCCGAGTCTATGTCGATGGTTGAGAAGAACTTAGCCGCCTTCAGACAATCTGGTGTATCGTCAATTCGTGGAAGAGGGTAAACGTCCTTTTTAGTTATCATATTAAGCTTCCTGTAATCAATACAAAAGCGCCAACTACCATCCTTCTTCCTGACAAGAACCACTGGTAACGACCATGGGCTCTGCGAAGGCTGAATGATGTCATTCTTCATCATTTTCTCTACCTCGTCGCAAAGTATTCGACGTTCCATTGTTGACACGCGGTATGCCCTCTGGCTTATTGGTTGATGGTGTCCAGTGCTCCACCGTCGATTTGTCTAATTCGCCCTTCACCTGTGGATTGAAGCATTCAGAGAATTCTTGACGAATGGTAAGTAGCTTCTTCTGTTGTCCATAGTGAGATCTGGTGATAGTCGAGCTAGAAGATCTTGTCTCGCAGTGGTAGCGCTAATTCGGCCACAGACTCGGCATCGGAGGTTTCTATGACACTCAGCTGTTCTGCAATTAACGGCTCAGCGTTTGCTATGCACATGCGTCTTGGAAGGAACTGTGGTTCTCGGCGACAGTTAACTAGCCACACTTCACCAAACCCATTCTTAAACGAGGCTGGGATGACCAAGTTATTCCTCAGTGGCATGCTTCTCTTACATTCCACTACAAGATCAATGGATTGATGCATGGCATGACACATGACAGTTACCTTCCTAGCGCTGACTGCAGGAATGATCACTTCATCTAGCACACATAGTCTCCACACACTCGAATGTACATCTTCCTGTCCACAGTATCTCATCTTGTCTAGCTTAATCTTCGAGCGACCACAATCAATAATTGCCTGAGAAGTTTGCAAAAAGCCCCATCCGAGAATGACGTCATGACTACGACGATGAATTCTAAGGGCTGTGTATGGCCACTTGCACCCACACAAATGACACATCTTCCTGTAGGTTTCACATATTTCCCATTAGACACCTTCAGCAGAGATGTTTTGCTGCCGACGAATACAGTTTTCTGCAACTGACGGTGGTACTTCTCCGAAATGACTGAATATGATGCTTCAGTCCACAAGAGCTTGATCTGGTCGGCTATCCAGGAGGATATCGACGTAGTTTCCCATCATTTTTGTAGTGATCGACGGCGGAGGATTTCTCTCTTGAGCGGCCTCACTTCCAAGGAAGGTCGCACCCTTTAGTTTTTCTGGTTGTCGCGGCTAGGTGATCGGCTGGAGCTTCTAAACGGCGATGGAGACATTGATCGGCGTGTTGGGGAGCGTCCTCTCCAGCAGCTAGCTTGTGGTGATGGTGACCTACGTCGTCCTGTATCCACATCTTCTTGTTCATCTTCGTCGTCCCGGACTGGGCGTCGGCTAAGATCGGTCTGCTGTCTTATGGCGCGTTCGTCGTCAAATATCTGCCAACTTTCTCAACAATAGCGCACCACATGTCTCGGTCGTCTGCAGAGGAAACATACCGGATGGTTATCCTGGGTCCTCCAGACATCAGTCTTACTTGGTGCCCAAACAGGTTCCTCGTGCGACATTTTAGGCACATAACTTCGCCTGGGTCTCGACTTTTTTACCGTTTTAAACAGAAGTGAACGACGAGAGATTGGTTTCAATGTCTGTCCCACTTCCTCCCTTATGACCTCTTGAAGCGTCTCGGTTTTTTGCTCGCCGTGCAATCCAGGTCCCTTCTGAACTTCCTCTCTCACTATCTGACGAAGAACACTTGTGAAACCAGTTTCTTCCTCCATCACAGACATCGATACGACATTTGGAGCCGGACGGTGTGGCCGCGTGGTTATGAGCGCTTCACTTTGGAACCGCGTGACCGCTACGGTCGCAGGTTCGAATCCTGCCTCGGGCATGGATGTGTGTGATGTCCTTAGGTTAGTTAGGTTTAAGTAGTTCTAAGTTCTAGGGGACTGATGACCTCAGTCGTTAAGTCCCATAGTGCTCAGAGCCATTTGAACCATTTGACATTTGGAAGCCATTCAAACGCCGGCTGGAGTGGCCGTGCGGTTCTAGGCGCTACAGTCTGGAGCCGAGCGACCGCTACGGTCGCAGGTTCGAATCCTGCCTCGGGCATGGATGTGTGTGATGTCCTTAGGTTAGTTAGGTTTAATTGGTTCTAAGTTCTAGGCGACTGATGACCTCCGAAGTTAAGTTGGATAGTGCTCAGAGCCATTTGAACTATTTTGAAGCCATTCAAACTTCCTGCGTGTAATTCTTTTTTGATGCATGGTCTCGATATATTGGCACCATTTTATGAAGTCGTCTGCTGTCGAAACTTCCTTCAGAAGTAGGGCTTGATACATGTCCTCAGTAACACCCTTCATGAGATGTGCAACGTTATCTTCCTCCTTCATTGTAGGATCAACTATTTTACACACCTCCAAGATGTCTTGAGTGTAGGATGCTGTAGTTTCTCCTGGACGCTGTGCCCTTGACTTTAATTTATCTTCAGCCTTACACTTCTGTCATTGTGTGTCGCCGAAATATTTGCGCAATTCCGCCTGGAATACTTCCCAGCTTGCGAATTTCTCCTCGTTGTTCTCATACCGCTGCTTGGCAGTGCCCTCCAAGTAGACAAATACGTTAGCCAAACACGCGGTGTCATCATCACATTTGTTAAATTTGGCCATACACTCATATACATTCAGCCAATTGTTTGGATCCGGTCCATCGTCAACCGAGAACCTGGAAGGATGTCTCATGTGGTAGCAACAGTTGCTGTCATCGTAACGTCCTCTTCTTCTTCTGTCTCCGATAGACTGCGATCTGTTGAATATGGCTCGAACTCGGGTTTCTCGCCACGTAAACGGGGTTCTTGTCGTGGCCTGATGGGAGCCACTGTGTCGTCGAGGATGTACGCTATCACAAGTTCCAATACCCAGCGTCTCCACCAGAATAATGTCACGTAGGAGAAGATGTAAGTAGATGAATGACGAACACTAACTTCACTTAACGAAGGTTTATTCAGCACTTGCACATGCAAGAGCGCTCAGCGAACTGCCTCTGGCCCGAACAAATTCGTCATATATACAGCTACGTGACATTCCTGTAAAATGATTCTTGCCACTTGTAGATACTTCTAGAACGTACTCGAACCGAATATAGAAATTGAAATTTTACTGTTCAGCTGAGTTTCGAACTCACAACCCTCCATGTAACCACTACACTAAAACGACTGTGCTATTCAGCTTTTTTTGCGACAATATGGTGCATTTTTTCCCACAGTAAATGTTCAAAAAGTTTGTAGATAAGCCTTTTTATTGCTTCTAGCACACATGAAACTAACGTCTCTATAGCTGTCTGTTCACAGTTCATGCAACGAATATCACATGCAGAGCACCCAGAAATTTACACGAGTCCGAGTCGATTGATGACGCGATCTCACAGTCACACATTTGCTACTATAAATGTGTGTTACATTCGGTCTTTTTCAGTGGGTTTCTTTAAAAGGAACTGCTCGCCATATACTCGATAACTGAATACAGAATACGCCACACAGAATTTTCATAAAGGCCGAAAGTTCACAAGCGACTAACTTCCAACAAAACACTCCCGAAACTTCAAACTTCCATCAAACTGTTCATAACTACATCAGCGTTAGTCACGACACGTATTAAACACATAATGAGAATCATCACATTTAACACGTCCTTCCGCGTCCGAAGCTGGCGAGTGACTCTCTCGATACTGCCTCACAGCATATCTAACTAGCTGTGCGCGGGAACTACTTAGTTCTGATTGGCTGATCAGTCTGACGGACCCATCAGAATGATCCTTCAAGATCATTCTCGCGCCAAAACTCGCCTAAGCCAATCACTGTTCAGAAAGTAATTTACGTCATCCCAAAATGCAAATACTAACACAATGTTTAATAAAACAAAACGAAATAAAATTAATCTTGAAAATAATTTAGAAAACGATTGCACTTCAAACTAATATTCTGGCTGCCTTCTTACAAAAGCAATCATCCCTAGACATACGTCATCAGCAATGTGGGTAAATTACATCTTTCCCATGTTCCAATTACATAATGTTGTACATAACATAATATTGAATTTTTTCGTATGTCCCACATACACACTCTCACTCCTTCTCAGTTATTCACACAACAAAATAATAAACAGATAATAATTTTTTCTGAATTTTTACACTACGAAATGAAGGATAGTTAAAGTTTTGAAAATGAGAATCCAAACTAATTGATTTGATATATTGAGAACTCTGTGAATGATTTTAAATGGCAACAAAAGACGAACTGTAATTGTTCCTAACTGAATTTTTCAGCCTGAGTGTCGGTTTGGTGGGTCTTAGGTAATTTTCTGAACCTCGGAAACTGTCATACGTACAGCTTTGAAATTTGGAGATCTTTATCTGTATCTTACTGCAATAAATGCTATCCCGTAATGGCTTGCGACGTCATAAGTTGTGTTTTTTAACATCTGGCTGTTTGTAAGACGATTACGTCTCTCTTTCTAAGACACAGTGGTACCACTCGCAAGAAAAACGTATGAGACATGTCCACCCATCGCTGCTTTTCAGTCAGTATTATTTCATATCGCCGGCAATCAGCTATTGGCCCAGTATTATACTTAATAGTAGGGAATGCATGATAGGTTCGCCTTGACCATCAGACTTGTAAAGTATGTGTTTGTGTTTCATCATGTGCAAAAGAAATGACTATGTCCAGTTGTAAGGAAGGTCTGGATTTGACGTGGAATACTGTTATAGCAAAGAGAAGACTACATCAAGTCATAAGAATGGTCCAGATATTTCGATTTTCAGAGCCACAGCCGTCAGCAGGGTGTATGTCTGATACTTCGCTCATTGTCGAATGTCGTCTAATTGAGACTGCAATCGCGATATTTAATTGTAAGTGCAGTGATAAAATATATAAGTGGCCGGCTTCCTCGGATGATAATTCCCCCCATGTGTGCTTGGCGTGCAGCGCCAGTGGCTTGTGGTGGGAATGATTCACCTTTCCGGATGACGGTGGGAGCTGTCCAAATGGAGAGGCCTGTTGGGGTGCAGGAATGTACATCTACATCTACATTTATACTCCGCAAGCCACCCAACGGTGTGTGGCGAAGGGCACTTTACATGCCACTGTCATTACCTCCCTTTTCTGTTACAGTCGCGTATGGTTCGCGGGAAGAACGACTGCCGGAAAGCCTCCGTGAGCGCTCGAATCTCTCTAATTTTACTTTCGTGACTTCCTCGGGAGGTATAAGTAGGGGGGAGCAATATATTCGATACCTCATCCAGAAACGCACCCTCTCGAAACCTGGACAGCAAGCTACACCGCGATGCAGAGCACCTCTCTTGCAGAGTCTGCCACTTGAGTTTGCTAAACATCTCCGTAGCGCTATCATGCTTACCAAATAACCCTGTGACGAAACGCGCCGCACTTCTTTGGATCCTCCCTATCTCCTCCGTCAACCCAATCTGGTATGGATCCCACACTGATGAGCAGTACTCAAGTATAGCTCGAACGAGTGTTTTGTAAGCCACCTCCTTTGTTGATGGACTACATTTTCTAAGGACTCTCCCAATGAATCTCAATCTGGTACCTGCCTTACCAACAATTAATTTTATATGGTCATTCCACTTCAAATCGTTCCGCTTGCATACTCCCAGATATTTTACAGGAGTAACTGCTACCAGTGTTTGTTCCACTATCATATAATCATACAATAAAGAATGCTTCTTTCTATGTATTCGCAATACATTACATTTGTCTATGTTAAGGGTCAGTTGCCAATCCCTGCACCAAGTGCCTATCCGCTGCAGATCTTCCTACATTTCGCAACAATTTTCTAATGCTGCAACTTCTCTGTATACTACAGCATTACCCGCAAAAAGCTGCATGGAACTTCCAACACTATCTACTAGGTCATTTATATATATTGTGAAAAGCAATGGTCCCATAATACTCCCCTGTGGCACACCAGAGGTTACTTTAACGTCTGTAGACGTCTCTCCATTGAGAACTTGAGACACTTAACTGTGTCATCCTCTAGACGGCCGAATAGCCAACTAATACTTAGTATGTGTTGGGCTGCTCTCGTGATCGCATGGAAATTTGAGAAGAATTAGTATGGACGTGTGTCTGCTCTGGACCATTATTGCCTCCCATGTAAATTGTCCGATTGACTGCTTCTGCACATTTTGCACTTTTACTTAGTTGAGGGAACATCGATTGTGGTGGGTGCATCTAGCAGGTGGAAGACTGGCGCAAGGCACGTTTGCTGGGTCTCTAGAAATGAGAAATACCTTAGTTGTCTTTGTAAATTATAAGAATGATATGGAATCTGTTACATCTCCGACATAAGTATTCGTGAGTGGAAATATCAATTTTCTCTATTTTTTTCGAGTTTTCATGTAAAGGTCTTTGCAGACAGGATAAGTTTCTAGTTACTCAGTGGTTTACAGCACGCTACACTTCGCTAAAGTTTTGGGTTTCTAGAGAAATAATTTCCAGTGTATATCTTTGGAATTATGTTGCGCGAGTGATACTGCTGTGCAAATGATATTGGTATGTGCTTGATGTAGGGAAGTATCGCGAAAAAACGTGTGATAGTCTGGCAAACCATGCGAAATTACAAACGTTCTTGTAATCCCAGAGTCTGGAAATGGGTGTAGAATCAGGTCAGGGCCGGAAGCAGTAACACCTTTGTGCAGAGGGGAGCCAACCCCAAATTTGTAGAACAGTTCTGAGACTGACTGCAGCCCGCTGAGGGCACTCTGGTCACGCATCAGAGTGGATGACCGCCTGACCTCGTGAGAAATATCTAGTGCAGTGAGGATCATACCCAAAGTGCATGTGCTTTTGCTGTCTGTCTTTGTGGTATATGTACGAGTGTCTGGCGGCCAATAGCTATACGAATGATGTTAAAGGGGCGATTTCGTATGGCGCAGGATACGAATTGTATGTTTACTACATCGACACGGTACACAGTGATATATTGCTAGATTGGAGATCGGTTTCATGCTCTAACATTCAAGCTCCTATCCTCAGTGGCAGAGCAGTGTATTTGAGTAAGAGTCTTTCTGTATTCGATGATCTATAGGCCACTTTGCAGGGTTTAATTCTCAGTGCAATATGGTGATCTGTACAAAATAGTTTTTGCTGCTGAAAGTCTAGTCTGCAGAAAAAAAGAAAGTTGGACAGTGCTTTCACACTGGCAGTACCAGTAATTCGGCAGGTAAATTCAGTAAGAGCCAATCATAATGCTCCATACATCCACAAGACATCCTTTGAGCCAGGACATAGGAGCATCTACATAGCAGTGAGAATGTTTGCATTTTGGAGATATTTGTTGAAAGGAGTACTTAACGATTTCTAGGACGATTAACACATGGTGGATAGGGGATGCCACGTTAGGGCCATCAGGAGGAATGCATTCGGCGTTATTCTGTGCTATTTTCGTAAACAGCTCCTGTTAGGACAAGAATTTCCATGCAGATAAGCTGAGACATCACGAAAGCTCCTACAAAAGCAGCTGTTAACTATTTCTAGGACAATTTACAATTTCCGAGAGGTCGACTTGGCTCTTATTTTATATAGCCATGTGACATCGGTATAAGATTGAGAACATTTTTGATGGTGAGTCGCTACACAAGCATTTTGCAGCGATGTGTCAGCCACACTGGGCAGTTAAGCATGCGGGCACAGCTAGATGCAGCTCGCATGTCCCATTAGAATCGCTAGGATCAATGCAGGCTGTGCTATTCTGTGAAGCATTGGAACAGACTTCCATACTGTAACCTGTGACATCAGTATCCACTGGTAGAGAAAATTCGCGCTAGCAGTGGTAAACATGCATGTGCGGCCCAGAGGGTGACTTGGCTATCATTTACATAGACATGTGATGTCAGTATAACACTCGAAGAACTCTAACTGAAGACGCAACTTTCACCTGCTTGCTGTAGGCGGCAACGATGGCTACCACTCTGGTACTGGATTTCGTTAAATGTTAATACTGAACAGGATATAAAATCTGCCAAATCTGAGGTCAAGAGGGTAATCAATAAGCCAAAAATTGATTATTTTAGGACACTCCTCAGAGACATTCACTGGACTGATGTTTACAGTGCTCATGGCATGAATGAAAAATATAACACTTTTGCTAATAAAGTGCTTACCTTATTTGAACACTGTTTCCCCCCAAAACTAACCAAGGTTAGAGCAAAGTCTACAAAGATGCCATGGATTACTCAAAGAATAGGGATATCTTGTAAAACAAAAAGAAAACTGTATCTGTCAATCTGAAACAGCTCTGATATTGATGCTACAGCACATTATAAGAAATAGTGCAAAATATTAAAGACTGTAATATGGACATGAAAGCAAATATATTACAAGGAAAATATAGTCACATTAGATAACAGAATTAAGGCAATATGGGATATAGTGAAGGAGGAGACCGGTAGAACCAAACACGAAGAGGGACAAATAGTATTAAGAGTAAATGATGCATTGGTGACAGATGTGCATAGTGTTGCAGTACTTTTAAAGAAACATTTTATAACTGTTCCTAAAAAATGAGGTTATCAGGTTCTGTAGACGATGCTATGGAATACCTCAGACCAGACATTTCAGGTAACTTACATAATATGAATTTGACCCTCACTACCCCAGCAGAAATAATGTCCATCATGAAAAAAATCTTTAAAATCAAAAACATCTAGTGGGTATGATGAAATATCAACAAAGTTAATTAAAGAATGTGATTCTGAGTTAAATAACATATTAATCTATCTGTGTAACCAAACGTTTATCACTGGAATATTTCCTGAATGGTTGAAATATGTTGAAGTTAAGCCACTGTTTAAGAAGGGAGATAAAGAGATACCATCATATTTCCATCCAATTTTACTTTTGCCAGCATTCTCAAAAATTTTGGAAAACATTATGTACAATCGGCTTTATAACCATCTTATCTCAAATAACGTACTGTCAAAGTCGCAGTTCCGATTTCTAAAGGGTTCTGATATTGAGAAGGCTATCTACACTTACAGTGAAAATGTGCTTAATTCATTAGACAAAAAATTGCAGGCAACTGATATATTTTGTGATCTGTCAAAGGCATTTGACTGTGTAAATCACAATATCCTTTTTAAGTAAATTAGAATATTATGGTGCAACAGGAAATACAGTAAAATGGTTCAAATCTTATATCTCTGGCAGGAAACAAAGGTTGTTATTAGGAAAGAGACATGTATTAAGCTATTAGGCATCATCCATATGGGAACTAATTACATGTGGTGTCCCACAAGGTTACATTTTAAGGCCCTTACTTTTTCTTGTGTATAGTATATCAGTGACCTTTCATCAGTAACATTACCAAATGCCAAGTTCGTTTTGTTTGCTGATGATACAAACATTGCATTAAATAGCAAATCAAGTGTAATCTTAAAAATATCGGCTAATAAAATATTTGTGGACATTAATCACTGGTTCCTAGCCAATTCTTTGTCACTAAACTTTGAAAAAACACACTACATGCAGTTCAGAACTTGTAAGGGGTGTCCCACGACTATATGCCTAACATATGATGACCTGCAGATAGAAGAAGTGGACAGTGTTAAATTCTTGAGATTACAGCTTGATAATAAATTCAACTGGGAGGAGCACACAACAGAACTGCTGAAACGTCTTAACAAATCTCTATTTGCAATGTGATATAGCGATAAAAAATGAAAAAGCTGGCATACTATGCTTACTTTCATTCCATAATGTCATATGGGATTATTTTTTTGGGGTAATACATCAAGCCAAGCTAAAGTTTTCCAGGCACAAAAACGTGCAGTAAGAGTTATACGTGGTGTGAACCCAAGAACATCCTGCAGAAGCCTGTTTAGGGAACTAGGGATACTAACTACTGCTTCCCAATATACTTACTCCTTAATGAAATTTTTCATTAAAAATATATCACTTTTTCAAACCAACAGCTCACTTCATGGGATCAATACTAGATATAAGAATAATTTTCACAAGAATTTAAAGTCACTTACTCTTGTACAAAAAGGTGTGCATTATTCAGGGCCACACATGGTCAATAACTTGCCAGCAGCCATACAAAGCTTAACAACCAATGAAATTCAGTTTAAGAGAAGCCCGAAGGATTTATTGGTGGCCAACTCCTTCTATTCGACTGTTGAATTTCTCAGTAGAACCAACTGATTTGTGTGTGTGTGTGTGTGTGTGTGTGTGTGTGTGTGTGTGTATATATATATAAGTACGATCTAACTTCTGCACCATTTCAGTGCAGTAATGTGTTCATTGTAAATAAGTATTATAGGAGTTCTATTACATGTTTATTAACTTATAAATAAAAAACTTTTTTACTTTAAATTCAGTGCATTAGTGTTTGTAAAATGATTCTTTAATATAGTGTTCATTAAAAAAATGACGATCATTCCACTTGGGACCTGTGGAATGGTACATTAGCTTATTTGTTTGAGTTGTAAATATTTGTCATGTATTATTGTTTTTCTGACATATTCTACATCCTGGAGGACCTCCACACTACCGATCAATTGGAATGAAAGTAAATCTAATGTAATCTAACCTTAACTTTGATCGCGACCACTGTGCTGCTGCAGGTCTGAAGTTGACGGCTGCATACTTTGTGTTGGCTGCTACACAATACCAGAGTGGAGATGACGAATGCGTGGCACACTGGAGATGTGACGTCAGTGCGGGAACTGTACTGCACTGGGCCAGCCTGGAGCCGACGTCTGTGTGGTGTAATATGGACGCTGGAGCCTGGACCCTCAAACATGAGTCTGCATTGCGTTGTCGTGAAAAGCTCACAGCTGCTTACTGGCGAAGGACCCTTGGCACACAAATAGCCGCTGTAGTGCCAGCTGGCGGGCACCCACGGCGTGGCTCTTGTGGTGGTGGCAGACATGCATTCCCAGCGAAATCGAATCATCGTGTGGCCCTAACTCCTGTCAACAGAAACCTCCTGAGCCTAGCTTTCATGTATCGTTGCCTAGCAAACTAAATTCCATAACCGAGCTCAGAACAGCGACGCTACAGGGGTTAAATCAAAAATTTTTAACAAAATTGAGCTATGCTTCTGTTCATCTAGGGGCAGATTTATTTACCTAAAATACGTCGCTTTAATTTATAACAAAACTGCTCAAATTTCCGCTAACTGCTACACTGAAACATAGATGCAGATTTCAAGTCACTGACACATCTACAAGTGATTTACGTCTTCAAAAATGAATGGTGATCAACACAAGCTATTGTGCAACAATAAATGGTATGACTTGAGTCCGCATTGGTGGTTAACAATGCACCACACATTTTGTAAATTAATAAATTATCTATAAAACGCCAGACTGTGTTCACAGTTACCAGTTATGATGCAGTATCCTCATTCAAACCAGCACAACGAGTAATGTCCTGTAAGTCGCAAAATTATCAGAGTCCAAACTGGGTCCAACTAATCCTAAGTCCTGCGACTGTGCCAGAAACTGAGAAGAAAACTGCAAGAAATTCGTGAGAGTCCACAACGAACGCGAAATATTTTGAGACCCCAAAGACAGGGCACAAAAACCAGACTGGCCTCAAGACCAGGCAGACCAACAAAGAGGTTTGCTATTGCCAAACAAACATGAGGCTGTGACAGATAGACCATGAGGAATCCAACTGCAGAGGTTTTAAAGCCTCAGTCATCCCCTCCAAAAACTAGCCCCTTTTCTAACTCCCAGTGTCTCCCACCCATAAAAAGTGCTCCCAGTGACATCACATGGTTTCTTCATGTGATTATCAGCATAAATTCCATTTGTTGCATAAATTTAATTGAAATTCCGACTACACTATTAACTGCATGCTAAAATTCTACTTCAGAAACATACATCATAATAATATCTAGGTGTCCTAGTTTGCCCACAAATTACTGTTCAGTTATTTACAAATCTATCTTTCAATGGCGAAAATTGTCTATCTTCTTGTCATGTTTATTATTTAGTTCACAGTTAAAAATTTTATATCATTTTCATTAGATTCTGTCTCTTCTTTCCATTGCTACTGTCAGAATTTATGTGTCTTTAATGAAATTCAAACTATGGTGTAAACTATGTAAATTTAACATTAAACAATAAAAATGGTTTGTTAAAAAGTAATAATCTTACAATCTAGAGAGTGTGTGTAGCTACTAGTATCCACTGCCCACACACACTGCCATGCTGTCAGTGTCTCTGTCTTCATATATAAGTTATGTTGAATTTAATTAATTTCCAGTTAAACTGATAAAACACTTAGATGAAATCTTTAAACCATTAGATGCACTATTAAATCCTCTTTCATGTGACACCTCATGTATCTTTGTACATAGTACTGTTTGCACTGCACATGCGCAGATGATCGCAAAGCAACTGAGATTTTTCAGTGATCAGTGGTCCCTAACATCATGGGCCCACAAGAAGGCCCACACACAGTCTGTACTCCACTCATTGAAAGTGAGGTTTTGAGCACCAGGTAACACATCCCCAGCAACACCTCTTAAAGGCGAGAGGTGCAAGGTCATCCTGTGCTAGCCATGCACCCATTTCACACTTGGCATTCAGCCAACACAACTAATGTGCCAATATGACTTGTTGTGTTACAAGGTGGAACAGTTGGGTAGGTATGAATGAATTGTTCCGTGAAAATCGTAGTCTAAAAGTGATAGGAGAGGTGCGAAAAGACCAGAAAGCGACAGAAGTATGCTACATGATGTTGGAAAACATATAATAAAACGTTGATACAAACTACTGTAAGTAGATGAAGTAGATGAGCAGTGAACCAAAGAGAGATGCAAAATCCGAACTTCATTCAAACTGTTGAGGGTTGCAATTCAAATCTGACAACTGAATCATTTTTGTAGTGTGTCCTTTTTCCTTTCTGATGGCAACCCTGTGCTATTATCCTTTATTATGTAAATGGTATGTGGTTGTCAAGTGCTACAGTTTTCTCTTGCGGTTATTCAGAAGTAAATAAAAGTTCATCAAATAAATCAACATTATTACAGGTAAACAGGTAATTCTTGTGCCTGAGGAATGCAACAGCTCTGTAAATTTATCAAATTATGGAGGTTCAGCTGTGCTGATTTATGGGACACATAATTTGCTTGAATAGCACAAGGAATGTTATCTCACTATTGATTGTGGTTTACGAAGCAGAAAAATATAAAATTCCATTGTTTGGTGGAACCAGTTTTAGTAATTGGAAATTTCGAACTGAGCTACTGTTAAATGATATAGATATGCTATAATTTATTCAAATGAAATACTTTGAACTGGTCGCATATGAAAAGAACGATATCGCAGAAATTCGCGCACAGTGACAAGAAACGTAAGTTACAAATTATACAGAGAATTACCGATAATTGTATGGAGTACGCCAAAGCCCGAGCTACCTCTTTTGATCTGTGGTTGACGCTGTGCACTGTTTATGAATGAAAAGTACTGACATGTCAGCTGTTAATTCGGAAAACTTTGCTAAAGATTAAATTTGAAACTTCATGGCAGATTAAAACTGTGTGACCGACCGAGACTCGAACTCGAGACCTTTGCCTTCGTGGGCAAGTGCTCTACCATCTGAGCTACACACGCACGACTCACGCCCTGTCTCACAGCTTTTACTTCCGCCAGTACCTCGTCTCCTACTTTCCAAACTTCACACAGTTTTAATCTGCCAGGAAGTTTCATATCAGAGCACAGTCCACTGCAGGGTGAAAATCTCATTCTCTAAAGATTAAATTTGATGCAACAAATACTTTGCTTACTGGTCATTTTCTGCAATTCAACAAATTATTTCGAGAGTTAACGATCATCTGAGCAAGATTAGTAGAAATCAAAGTTGTATTTCATTTGTTGTTGACAATGCCATTGGATTAGGACAGTCTAGTTACAGCGCAAGAAACACCATCACTAGATACATTAACGCTAGATTTCGTGAATACTCGACTTTTGGATGAAGGGATGGAGTGGAAATAGTTTGCCAAGAAAGACCTCATTAAGCCATCGAGGGTTTTTTGGTCACAGTCTGGACAAAAATTGAAGTCCATTAAGTCTGGTAACAGTATTATATTAGATAAGAGAGTTACCACTCGTTTTATTTTTTGGTCTTACAACTGTGGATTGAAAGGGCACTAAATGTCTAATAGTCGAAAACCAAAGAAAAATGAAACACAGAAACCAAAATTAAACTCTGCAGGGGCAACCTCTGATGATCAAGATGGAAAAGAGATTACTTACTGTTTCCCTGGAGCTAACTATTATTATTGGCAACATCAACTGAAATTAATGCTGACATGCAATTGAAAAATGTGAAAGGGTTGCCTGAGTCATTAAAACTAAATTTTACAAAGTTTAGAACATTTCTGTGTGCTAAGTGTGTTGGTCAATTTGAAACTATGTTTTCTGTACTGGGTGAGAACATTCCGATTTTGATTACAGGTTTTTTTGTCAGTCCCAGACCTCAGCTATAACCTGCTGTCGTTACATAAACTAGACTAAAAGTTTCGAGAGTAGTTTTTGAGAACAGTAACTGTATTATCGAAAGGACGACGAGACTTTCCCTGTTGCAAAAAGCGTTGTGTCAGTCATGTACACACTAAATTTTATAGATAAGGAACTTCAATGTCACGTTGCTTCATCAACAGAGACGAGTGAATTATGGCACAAAAGTTTGGCTCATCTGAGCTACGATAATATTTGTAAGTTGCAGATGTGGCTTGACAGAATGAACTTCGAGTCCAATAAGTCAGATTATGATTTTTGTTATACATGTATTGAAGAGAAGCAGACGCCACAGCCCCATCAAGATGAAGAGTAAAAACAACTAGTCCACTACAATTTATTCATAATGATCTAACTGGACCAATTATTCCAAACTCATATGATAGTAAAACGTATGTTCTATCACTGAAGCAATATCAGAAGTGACAAAGTTTTTCAAAGTCTTTGAAGCAATGTCTACAGCTCATTCTAATTTGAAAATAAGTCATATCCATTGTGATAACAGGAAAGAGTATATATCGAATGAGCTGAAGACTTTCTGTTAAGAACTAGCCATTCAGTTTCAGTTGACAATGCGATATACATTGCACGAGGGTTGTGAACGTCTAAATATGACTTTTCGGGATAAAGCCCATTGTATGCTTCTCAAATCAAAACTTGGCAAGAGTCTCTGGACAGCAGCAGTGTTCACCGCAGTTTATACGACAAATAGGAGTCCAACCACAGCCTTGGAAGGAAAAATATCAGCAGCTTTATGGTACACAACTGGGACATTGTTAAAAGAGAAACAGGGCAACTGATTGCACAGGAAGACTGTGTTTCTATCAGGCTCAGTGAAAAGTTTGTTAACAAAAACTCGAAAGTAGAAAATATTTTAATAATAATTTTTAAGTGTTGTAGAGAAAATACGATCCAGTTATTCATTAGAAAGTGCAAGGCTGTATATGGAAGAAGCAATACCTATGCAATTTGCTAAAATTGAAATTCAGCCCACCTCTCCGACTGAAATTAGGAAAAGAATAAATTCACTCAAAAGTAAAAGCTCATATGGAACCGATGGCATTTCCAATGCAGCACTGGAAGCTTGTTCCCATTACATAAGTAGGATTCTCAGCCACATATGTAGTAGCTCAATGAAATAGGGCATTTTTCTGGAGAGACCGAAAGTGCTATTGTTAAATCATTGCATAAAAATGGGGATAAGTCTGATGTTCACAACTACTGCCCAGTCTCACTTCTGATAGTTTTATCCAACATTCTTGAGAAACTAATGTTTTTGGGACTAGTTTCACATATTTGTAAAAATAAAGTACTAACAAAATGTCAGTTTAGTTTCAGAAAGGCTTTTCAACAGAAAATTCTGTACGTGCTTTCACTGATCAAATATTAAATGCTCTGAATAACCAAACATCACCCACTGGGATTCTTTGTGGTCTCTCAAAGGCTTTTGACTGTGTGAATCATCAAATTCTTCTAGATAAGCTAAAGTATCATGGTATGAGTGGCACAGTGCACAAGTGGTTTGATTCTTATTTAAGTGGAAGAATGTAGAAGGTTGAAATTAACAGTATCGATAGTCTGCAATAATCATCAGAGTCCTCTAACTGTGGAGGTATCAAGAATGGCGTCCCACAGGGTTCAGTCTTGGATCCCTTATTGTTCTTAATATATTCTATACACGATGTATCATAATTAATGGCGTAAATGCGTACAGTTGAAAGTACATGATACTAGAAGCAAAAAAGTTTCAGTAACACAGGGTCGAAAATGCATACCTTAAGAGCTACGAGCAATTTTTCATCTTAGATACCGTGAAACAAATCTCTTCTACTGCAAGTTCTTTGCTTTCCATATTTTGGGAAGTGGTAGTATGGACCCAAATAAGAAAAAATATCCAGCAAACATAAGCCCTAAAATGCATACCTTAAAAGTTACGAGCACTTGAACATTAGAAGAGTTGTGTTTCCAAGTAGCAAAGATGAACAAGTGCTTATGGTTCTTAGGGAGCATTAGCACTTTCAACTGTAGGCGTTTACTCAATTAATTATGATACACCATATATATATATATATATATATATACCGCTCGAATATATATATTCGAGCGGTATATATGTGGTCGAGCAGTCAGGATTAGAGAGCGGGTATCCAGGACTGCCGTTAAATGACAAAACAGGAAATTAGGTACAATAAAGAGGATGTATTTCAATGTACAGTGTACAAGGAGCGCATCTAGGGTCAGAAGTTACCAGGTTTAGGCCAGTGTAGGAGGTCGAACAATTAACTGAAATGAGCAATGGAAGGGGAAGCGGTCCATGTTAATGTACATTGGTGGCCGGACATGAAAAGCAATTTTCCAAAAAGACATCTGTTCTGCTCGAGTTCTGGATCACAAGAGAGAGAGAGAAGCAATTGTGTTCTGCACCGCAGAACACTCCAGCTTCCACACATGTGATCGGTATCCCGCGCATATTATTGGCTAAAACCAGTGGCGTGGATTTACTAGCAGTTTCAGCAGAGGGCTCAAGGCGTCTCTTGTCACCAGCTTTAACTGGACAGAACTGCCTTGGTTTTGAAAGACAAGCGACTTGAGTCACATAGGCACAGCTAAGTTACTGAGGTAGAACACTTGTAAATATTTGACTAGGCCTTTGAAATAGATTTTTTAAACCAACATCCGGCCGCGGCGGCCGAGCGGTTCTAGGAACCACGCGGCTGCTACAATCGCAGCTTCGAATCCTGCCTCAGGCATGGATGTGTGTGATGTCCTTAGGTTTTGTGTTGTTGTCTTCAGTCCTGAGACTGGTTTGATGCAGCTCTCCATGCTACTCTGTCCTGTGCAAGCTTCTTCATCTCCCAGTACTTACTGCAACCTACATCCTTCTGAATCTGCTTAGTGTATTCATCTCTTGGTCTCCCTCTACGATTTTTACCCTCCACACTGCCCTCCAATGCTAAATTTGTGATCCCTTGATGCCTCAAAACATGTCCTACCAACCGGTCTCTTCTTCTTGTCAAGTTGAGCCACAAACTCCTCTTCTCCCTAATTCTATTTAATACCTCCTCATTAGTTATGTGATTTACCCATATAATCTTCAGCATTCTTCTGTAGCACCACATTTCGAAAGCTTCTATTCTCTTCTTGTCCAAACTATTTATCGTCCATGTTTCACTTCCATACATGGCTACACTCCATACAAAAACTTTCAGAAACGAGTTTCTGACACTTAAATCTATACTCGATGTTAACAAATTTCTCTTCTTCAGAAACGATTTCCTTGTAATTGCCAGTCTACATTTTATATCCTCGCTACTTCGACCATCATCAGTTATTTTGCTCCCCAAATAGCAAAACTCCTTTACTACTATAAGTGTCTCATTTCCTAATCTAATTCCCTCAGCATCACCCGACTTAATTAGACTACATTCCATTATCCTCGTTTTGCTTTTGTTGATGTTCATCTTATATCCTCCTTTCAAGACACTGTCCATTCTGTTCAACTGCTCTTCCAAGTCCTTTGCTGTCTCTGACAGAATTACAATGCCACTGGCGAACCTCAACGTTTTTACTTCTTCTCCATGGACTTTAATACCTACTCCGAATTTTTCTTTTGTTTCCTTTACTGCTTGCCTTGCTCAATATACAGATTGAATAACGTCGGGGACAGGCTACAACCCTGTCTCACTCCCTTCCCAACCACTGCTTCCCTTTGATGCCCCTCGACTCTTACAACTGCCATCTGGTTCTGTACAAATTGTAAATAGCCTTTCGCTCTCTGTATTTTACCCCTGCTACCTTCAGAATTTGAAAGAGAGTATTCCAGTCAACATTGTCAAAAACTTTCTCTTTTAAGTCTACAAATGCTAGAAACATAGGTTTGCCTTTTCTTAATCTTTCTTCTAAGATAAGTCGTAGGGTCAGTATTGCCTCACGTGTTCCAACATTTCTGCGGAATCCAAACTGATCTTCGCCAAGGTCGGCTTCTACCAGTTTTTCCATTCGTCTCTAAAGAATTCGCGTTAGTATTTTGCAGTTGTGACTTATTAAACTGATAGTTCGTAATTTTCATATCTGTCAACACCTGCTTTCTTTGGTGTTGGAATTATTATATTTTTGTTGAAGTCTGAGGATATTTCTCCTGTCTCATACATCTTGCTCACCAGATGGTAGAGTTTTGTCAGGACTGGCTCGCCCAAGGCCATCAGTAGTTTTAATGGAATGTTGTCTACTCCCGGGGCCTTGTTTTGATTCAGGTCTTTCAGTGCTCTGTCAAACTCTTCACGCAGTATCGTAACTCCCATTTCATCTTCGTCTACATCCTCTTCCATTTCCATAATATTGTCCTCAAGTACATCGCCCTTGTATAGACCCTCTATATACTCCATCCACCTTTCTGTTTTCCCTTCCTTGCTTAGAACTGGGTTTCTGTCTGAGCTCTTCTATATTCATGCAAGTGGTTCTCTTTTCTCCAAAGGTCTCTTTAATTTTCCTGTAGGCAATATTGATCTTACCCCTAGTGAGATAAGCCTCTACATCCTTACTTTGTCCTCTATCCATCCCTGCTTACCCATTTTGCACTCCCTGTCGATATCATTTTTGAGGCATTTGTATTCCTTTTTGCCTGCTTCATTTACTTAATTTCTATATTTTCTCCATTCATCAATTAAATTCAATATTACTTCTGTTACCCAAGGATTTCTACTAGCCCTCGTCTTTTTACCTACTTGATCGTCTGCTGCCTTCACTACTTCATCCCTCAGAGCTACCCATTCTTCTTCTACTGTATTTCTTTCCCCCATTCCTGTCAATTGTTCCCTTATGCTCTCCCTGAAACTCTGTACAACCTCTGGTTTAGTCAGTTTATCCAGGTCCAATCTCCTTAAATTACCACCTTTGTGCAGTTTATTCAGTTTTAATCTACAGTTCATAACCAATAGATTGTGGTCAGAGTCCACATCTGCCCCTAGAAATGTCTTACAATTTAAAACCTGGTTCCTAAATCTCTGTCTTACCATTATATAATCTATTTGATATCTTCTAGTATCTCCAGGATTCTTTCATGTATACAACCTTCTTTTATGGTTCTTGAACCAAGTGTTAGCTACGATTAAGTTATGCTCTGTGCAAAATTCTAACAGACGGCTTCCTCTTTCATTTCTCTCCCCCAGTCCATATTCAGCCACTACGTTTCCTTCCCTCCCTTTTCCTAGTCTCTAATTCCAGTCACCCATGACTATTAAATTTTTGTCTCCTGTCACTACCTGAATAATTTCTTTTATCTCATCATACATTTCATCAATTTCTTCATCATCTGCAGAGCTAGTTGGCCTATAAACTTGTACTACTGTAGTAGGCATGTGCTTCGTGTCTATCTTGGCCACAATAATGCGTTCACTATGCTGTTTGTAGTAGCTTACCCGCACTCCTATTTTTTTATTCATTATTAAACCTATTCCTGCATTACTCCTATTTGATTCTGTATTTATAACCCTGAATTCACCTGACCAGAACCCTTGTTCCTCCTGCCACCGAACTTCACTAATTCCCACTAAATCTAACTGTAACCTATTCATTTCCCTTTTTAAATTTTCTAACCTACCTGCCCGATTAAGGGTTCTGATATTCCACGCTCCGATCTGTAGAACTCCAGTTTTCTTTCTCCTGATAACAACATCCTCTTGAGTAGTCCCCGCCCGGAGATCCGAATGGGGGTCTATTCTTCCTCCGGAATATTTTACCCAAGAGGACGCCATCATCATTTAACCATACAGTAAAGCTGCATGCCCTTGGGAAAAATTACGGCTGTAGTTTCCCCTTGCTTTCAGCCGTTCGCAGTACCAGCACAGCAAGGCCGTTTTGGTTAGTGTTGCAAGGCCAGATCAGTCAATCATCCAAACTGTTGCCCCTGCAACTACTGAAAAGGCTGCTGCCCCTCTTCAGGAACCACATGTTTGTCTGGCCTCTCAACAGATACCCCTCCGTTGTGGTTGCACCTACGGTACGGCCATCTGTATCGCTGAGGCACGCAAGCCTCCCCACCAATGGCAAAGTCCATGGTTCATGGTGGTAGGTCCTTAGGTTAGTTGGGTTTAAGTAGTTCTAAGTCTAGGGGATTGATGACCTCAGATGTTAAGTCCCATTGTGCTTAGAGTCATTTTTTTTAAACCAGTTCCCTAAAATACTCCTTGACTGGCTATCACAATGTACATTCCTTTTCACTTCCAGAAAAGTGGTCACAAACATTGTTTACAAATTGGTGTCAGTCGCTCCCCAGAAAGACAGTTTTCCCTAGTAGGGGACGTAATACTATGGGAGGGATCTGTTACAATATTTTATTTAGTGTATGTAAGTGGGAGGGGATTTACATGCAGTCAAGTTTATCAAATTTCATGAGTTAAGAAAACAGGAAAATATTAGTTGTTCAAATTACAATACAATATTTCCTGTAATAGTTGAAATCATCACCGTCCATATAATCAAGTCTTAAGATAAATAAGTCAAAATGATGCCATAACGCTTCACAAAATAGGAATTAGCTACCGTGGTTTCTGTTAGTTTGCTGGAAAAATCTGCTATTATAACAAAATCCTTAATTCTATGGTAATCAAACTGTTTAGGGGAAAAAACATAACAAATTGACTTACTGCAGAACTTTAACACCTGGCTCGGCCAGAGTTAGATTAAGTACATTTCAACCTTAGTAAAATCTTACTATGCCATCTGACTATTTCTGAGGGTAGTAGTTGCACAAAGTTGCTCAGGCTATGAAATATAAACACATTTCAGTAGAATGGAGGATTCACGTACAAAGTCCAAGAGATGGGGTATCATAAAACATACATATTACAAACCTTATCTATATTAACATATACAAAGTACAATGCTTTTTCTTATACTGGAAAAACACTGGTATTTAGGATGAAATAAGGGGACTGTCGTATGGCATAAACTAAGCTTGTAAAACAAAGTTATGAGCATGGAGAACACACAGGCACAACTCCACAAAAGATAATTAAAATGTGTATCCACAGTGACAAAACAGATAACAATATTCTCATCCTTTTCATAAAACTTCATATAAAGGAAGGGACACTATGCAGTGAGTTTATAATCACTTCACAAAATACGAAAAGATTCACAGCCGGTATATGGTTCTGTGCGACAGGAGAGCACGCATTGTTTGTAAACAAAGTTTCGACTGACGGGAGAAGAACATGTGGCTTGTCCGGTGGGGAAGTGTGACGTCGACAAAGTTTAGTGGCGCTTCTCTCTAGTGGGTGATGGAGGAGTTATTATCTGTGGCGTAAGGCATGTCTTGTGGGAGGGAAAAGTTTGGGGAGGTAAGCGCAACGGATGTGGAATGGCGAGAGGGGGGGATGGGGGAAGAGGAGGCGGCGTGTGCTTGCTAAGGCGATCTTGAAACAAATGTTTTTTGAAGCACAGCTGGCGGCGTGTACCGGCGAGATTTAGTGGTTTTGTATGTGCTTTGCAGAATCGGTAGCTTTGGTAATGAATGTTGTGGCTTGGGAGGAAAAGGGATTTGATTAATGAGAGAAAATCATGTTGAGTTTAATGCAGGGTTTTTCTGGGTATACTCGTGGACAGCCGTCCGCGATCGCAACGTCAGGGAAGCCCAACATATTGGCCATTTATGCCGAGCGGCCCACCCGCGAGGAACTGGAAGGGTGCTCACATTGCAGAATAAGGAATTGTGTATAATCGGGAACAACTTCAGGTACCATTTATGCCGAGCGGCCCACCCGCGAGGAACTGGAAGGGTGCTCACATTACAGGATAAGGAATTGGGTATAATCGGGAAAAACTTCAGGTAACGGGTTTCAGAATAAGAATGATTCAGTGGTGATATCCGCTAGTCGCAGGGTTTTTTCTTCTCCCTCCCTCTGTGGGAGGAGGCAATGATGCATAGATGAAAGAGATAGGTAGGCGATCGGTTTACGAAAGCAAAAACTGAAAGAATAAACTGACTCTGCGGGTGCGTGTAAGGCACACGGCCCTGGAGGAGGAAGGTAAAAAGTAATGATTGAGGCTGGAACGAATAGACGAGCGACTCAGAGCGTTGGTAGTAACCCAGTGCAATGCATGGGCGAGGGAGAAACTGTGCTCTGTCTCCATAGGGGCGATTACGTCTCGTGGGGGTTAACTACTAAAAAATTTCCAAAAACCATGAAGTAACAGGGTGAGCTACGAAAAAAAGGGGGCGTGAACTACTGTGACACTGTACAATAAAACTTTTATCCATTAGGGTGGAAGTCTCTTGTCAACTAAGTATTAAACAAGATAACGCGTTATTGCGCTTGGGAGACGTGGTCTCGTCATCGGTGCTAATCACTAACAATCTAGTGCTTATTTCAGCGGGTGCTTCACTCATATTACGTCATGGGTGTATGTTTGAATAAACAAACTGGGGTCTCTCACTTAGCAAGGATTTCTACGAAAATGCATATCGTAGCGGACATGAGAATGAACAACTCGCAATCATTTTTAATCTTAGTGACAGCTCGAAAGAAAACAGGGAAATAAACACTTCTAAACCGAAAATGGACTTAGTTCACCTGCAAAGCAGGAGAGCAGTGGAGTATTGGTTCCATAGGTTACATGAAAATCCGTAGTATCACAATCTATTGAACAATAAAGGACAAATAGAATACACACCACAAGGAGGGACTCCGCATTCTAGATTTGACAACGAAACGAAACGTTCAACGACATACGCTTGTAAAGAGTAGCAATGTAGAAAAACTTCTATAAGGTAACCTGATGTATTCTTTCGAAAGGCAAAATAAAATCATTGTCAATAAAGGAGATCTAAAAGTGAAATACAGTAGAATACAAAAATTCTGCAACATAGCTGAATAATACAAACAGCTTAATATCATCAAATAACAAATACTTGTACAGTAGTTGGGAAGGTACCTTTAAACACTTAATACACTCCGTACATTGTCACTCAAAACTTGCAATAATTGACTTATAAATCAAATGAAAATTGGACTTAATTTATGACAGACCAGACAAAGAAGAGGGAGAGAAGTGGTAGCGTTTGGGGACATGACTGGCTTATTGCAAGGCGACAGCTGTGCCAGTCCACGTGTTCGCACCATGCTCTGCTTATAGTAAGCGATCACTGGTAACATAACATGCAATTTAAACGACTCCAAAACTTTCTATCAACTGGAAACTCGCTGTATGGCAAAATGAACCATGGCTAACGGTTCCACTCTGATCTCTGGGGTGGCAGCATAAAACAGACTACTTAACATCACTTACCACAACACATGCAAGAACTCTTACCTGTTCTCAAATAACCTCAATACAATAACGTATTACATATCCTTAGATCAACAAAACTTCGCTGCCCCCTGGGGGATAGCAGCCAGAAGTCATCTATTATCTCTTATCAACTTACAGGGGTAGAACAGATCAGTTCTCTTTCATAGCTTCGTGCATTGAGTTGACCAATCAAGGAACTACCACTTTCGAAAAACAGAAGGCATGGACAGAAAAAGAATAAATGGTTGGGAAAGAGGATGCAGAGAGACAAGAAGGAAAAGAAGCAGAAGGTAGAAAAAGTTCATTCCTTTCATTCCGCAATCCAGCATGTCACACAACGTCCTATCAGTTTTGGCAACACAAGTGCTAATCGTGTAATTACGACTGTGTATGCGCTTGGAGCCTAAAGTCGCCTTTCAACAGTTGTAAACAACGGACATCACCAGGACCATCAGAATCCAATGGTTTGTCGCTTTTCTCACAAGACCTAAACGCTGATTTCGCGCCTGTGCCTGGTCTTGCAATAAAAACAAACTCTCATCAAGGTAAAAAGATTTAGTGCGCCAACGATTTGGGAAACCTTGCAGACACGGTATGACGGTACAGGGCGTTACAGAGCCCTTAAAGCGCTCACGTCTGTAGATCAAGGAGGAGTCTACTTTCATTACGAGGTGCATTCAAGTTCTAATTCCTCCGATTTTTTTCTCCGGACTCGAAAGAGATAGAAACATGCGCATTGTTTTAAAATGAGGCCGCGTTCATTCTCAATACGTCTCAGAGATGGCAGCACCGTATGGCAGATGGAATTTTACTGCCAGCGGCGAGAATGAGAACTGTTTTAAATACTTAAAATGGCGACGTTTTCCTTACTTGAACAGCGTGCAAGCATTCGTTTTCTGAATTTGTGTGGTGTGAAACCAATTGAAATTCATCGACAGTTGAAGGAGACATGTGGTGATGGAGTTATGGATGTGTTGAAAGTGCGTTCGTGGGTGCGACAGTTTAATGAAGGCAGAATATTGTGTGACAACAAACCAAAACAACCTCGGGCTTGCACAAGCTGGTCTGGCGACATGAACGAGAAAGTGGAGAGAATTGTTTTTGGGGATCGCCGAATGACTGTTGAACAGATCCCCTCCAGAGTTGGCTTTTCTGTGGGTTCTGTGCACACAATCCTGCATGACGACCTGAAAATGCGAAAAGTGTCACCTAGGTGGGTGCCACGAATGCTGACAGATGACCACATGGCTGCCCGTGTGGCATGTTGCCAAGCAATGTATACGCGCAACGACAGCATGAATGGGACTTTCTTTTCGTCGGTTGTGACAATGGATGAGACGTGGATGCCATTTTTCAATCCAGAAACAAATCGCCAGTCAGCTCAATGGAAGCACACAGATTCACCGCCACCAAAAAAATTTTGGGTAGCCGCCAGTGCTGAAAAAATGATGGTTGCCATGTTCTGGGACAGCGAGGGCGTAACCCTTACCCATTGCGTTCCAAAGGGCACTACGATAACAGGTGCATCCTACGAAAATGTTTTGAAGAACAAATTCCTTCCTACACTGCAACAAAAACGTCCGGGAAGGGCTGCACGCGTGCTGTTTCACCAAGACAACGCACCCGCCCATCGAGCTAATGTTACGCAACAGTTTCTTCGTGATAACGACTGTGAAGTGATTCCTCATGCTCCCTACTCACCTGACCTGGCTCCTAGTGACTTTTGGCTTTTTCCAACAATGAAAGACACTCTCCGTGGCCGCACATTCACCAGCCGTGCTGCTATTGCATCAGCGATTTTCCAGTGGTCAAAACAGACTCCTAAAGAAGCCTTAGCCGCTGCCATGGAATCATGGCGTCAGCGTTGTGAAAAATGTGTACGTCTGCAGGGCGATTACGTCGAGAAGTAACGCCAGTTTCATCGATTTCGGGTGAGTAGTTAATTAGAAAAAAAATCGGAGGCCTTAGAACTTGATTGCACCTCCTATAGGGCGGAGAAATAATACTTATAGGAAAGATGAAAGAAAAAAGAGTTGATCATGACACGAAACCGAAACGGAAGAAAATGTAATGAACGGCTGGGAGACTCTGTGGTTGCCAAACACAGTGTGCAAGTTGCACGTCCCTGGAGATTAACTGAAAGCTCTCAAAAAAAATATCTAAAAAACTTCTCATCACAACTAGGCATGACATACCTCGATGACAACAGAGTTTAAAACAAGATTAAGGAATTTATGGCAGTACACATGTTCAATGGAAGTGTATTTTCTCTAAGTTCTCTGGATAAATGGCTGCAGGGTCTCAGTGTATATCAACAATCACAGTACAGAAGAGACAGTGGCGACGGTGGTGCGGCGGCTCAGGGCCACACGCATGCTGTACCAGCGTAGCAGAAGCGTGGGTGACGGGGCGGCTGGCTTCATAGCACTGAAGGTATGCACCCCGGGCGTTGATTCCAGGACCCAAACGCAGATGGCAGTGGGGGACTGACCGGAGGCGATCGTGGGGCGGCAGGTGGGCGGCGGCAGGTCTGTGGTGGCAGCAGCTGGGAAGCCGCGTCGACCGTGAATAGCGCGCCCGTGCCCTTTATGTAGCCACAGGGGCGGCACGGACGCCTCGCGCGTTTTCTTCATGTCTCGGCTACCGGCTCAAAGTTGGCGGGTAGCTACTGAGAAGCTGGGCCGGCTCCGACCGTCAAATTTGCCTGGAGCGTATGCCATGTGCACCTATGCTGTGGAGCACATTTCGGTGGATTCAGCGAGCACGTGTAGGAGTGGCACGCTGTGAGAGGCAGGGAGTGGACTTTGCCCCGGCACTGGTATGTGTGGATGCAGCGTCTGACACAGTGTCGCAGCTGGTGTGCTGCAGCACTCAGGCTTAGCTTGTAGCAGAATAACTGCGGCGAATATTGACCGACCACACAACGTCAAACATGAACCAAAATAAACGGCTACCCTATGGACCCAACAGTGGGAACAGATCGCGATTCTCACAGCTAAATGTGTATGATCCCACTTTTGACACCAATTGCAAATGTATACAAGGTTTGGGAAAGGGGGGAGGCAGTTGTTGCATATGCCTCGAGATGACAGGGTGAAGAAGGCTGAGCGGTCAGGATTAGAGAGTGGGCATCCAGGTCTGCCGTTAAATGACAAAACAGGAAATTAGGTACAATAAAGAGGATGTATTTCAATGTACAGTATACAAAGGGCATATATATACATATATACATATATATATATATATATATATATATATATATATATATATATATATATGAGTATAGTAATCACACTCAACAAACAAGAATTAATTAAGGAAATTTAAAATAATGTCTTTCAGAGAATTATTAAGTAGTTCGTTGCAAATTGACTCTCACTAAATTTTGAGAAAACACAGTATATACAATTCTGTATAATACATGACATAACATCATTGATAATTATAGAATGGAACAGAAGCCTGTTGCTAAGGCAGAATATTCCAGTTTTCTGGGTGTGTACATCGATGAGAAACTGAATTGGAATAAACACATCCATTATCTGCTGAAATGTTTGAGTGCAGCTACTTATGCTATTAGGGTTATTGAAAAAATTAGTCATAATCATATCAGTAAAGTAGCCTACTTGGCCTACTTTCGTTCACTGCTATCATTTGGCATTATACTTTGGGGTAATTCATCATTAAGAGAAATAGTATTCATTGCAAAAAAGTGTGTCACCAGAACAATAGCTGGAGCTCATCTGAGATCACCTTGCAGACATTTCTTTAAGGAACTAGGGATATTCAGAGTACCTTCACGATACATAAATTCACTTATGAAGTTTGTTAGTAGTGACCATCCCAGTTCAAAAATAAAAGTAAAGTGCATAGCTACAACGCTAGAAGATAGGATGATCTTCACTATTCTGGGTTAAATCTGACTTTGGCACAGAAATGGGTGAATTATGCTGGCACAAAAGTCTTTGGTCATTTACCAACTGGGCATTAAAAGTCTGACAGATAGCCAATCAGCATTTAAAAACAAATTAAAAGAATTTCTGAATGACAACTCCTTCTACTCAATAGAGGAATTTTTAGATATGAAGTGGTAATTTAAAAAAAAATAATTATATCATGTAAGGAAATCTTATGTTAAACTGGCATATATCACATCATTATGAAATGTCATATTCATTATATATGGAACAAGTATTGATGTAATGTAATGTATGGGAGAAAACTGAACATGGAGCAGCAGAACATTTCTTGTTGTATAGTCGTTTTAAAAATTTCAAAGGAACTTGTAGTTATAAAGTTTGAATCATGTCCACTTAGATGCATTTATATTGACTATTGTCCAAATGGATACGGGTTTTGGTCTCCAGAGTTGAAGAAAGTAATTTCAGGAGAGGATGCAGTTTTTCATAAAACAATATTTACCCTTGATAGGACAACATTGAACAGTGGCTTTTAGGAGGAAACGAAAACAGGAGAGAGTAATATACGAAGGATGAAAACAGGACAGAAGAAAAGAAGATAGACGAAAATGAGAAACAAGACAGAAAATCCTAGAGAACTGACAAGATGCCTGAAAAGATACAAATATAGAGCGAAAGATGCCTGAACGATTTGACGATTATGCAATACTGGCCTTGGATGCTAAATTGTTGGTTGATGATGTTCCTGAATTTTGTGAAGATATATAAGGGAGACAAGATGAACATGAATGTAGGGAAGCAATCAAGAAAGAAATAGATACTGGAGCTTAATGAGACATGGGAGTTGATTTAGTGTTGTCCAGAGAAGAAACCAATTGACATCAAATGGTTGTTCAATATTAACAGAAATCAAAATGGAGGTATTCAATGATATAATGTGAGGCTTGTAGCCAAAGGCTGTGCTCAGAGGAAGGGTTGTGATTATGATGAAACGTATGCTCATGTTGCACGTTTGGCTTCTTTGAGAACACGCCCGCATCTCGTGGTCGTGCGGTAGCGTTCTCGCTTCCCACGCCCGGGTTCCCGGGTTCGATTCCCGGCGGGGTCAGGGATTTTCTCTGCCTCGTGATGGCTGGGTGTGGTGTGCTGTCCTTAGGTTAGTTAGGTTTAAGTAGTTCTAAGTTCTAGGGGACTGATGACCATAGATGTTAAGTCCCATAGTGCTCAGAGCCATTTGAGAACACTGGTGTCAGTCATCATTGAAGAGGATCTATTTATGTGCCAAATAGGTGTAAAAATATCTTTCTATATTTGGATCTACAGGAAGAGGTCTACATAATATACTTCAAGGTGTCACAGGTCAAAAGAATCAAATCTTCAAATTAAAATAGCCTTATATGGACTGCAACAGGCTCTTCATACATGGAATGCAACATTTGATACATTTGTGGTAGAAACTGGATTTTGACAGTCAAATGTTGACAGATGTTTGTGTATTGGTAGACTGGGAGATAGTAGAGTGTATCTTCTATCATTTGTTGATAGTTTCATAATGAAGAAAGTAACTCAATGGAGATCAACAAGTCAAAAGGGGTTTGGAACATAAAGTTGTCACCCGAGATTTCGTAGAACTTAAATCGTTTTTTGGCATTGTGTTCATAAAGTGAGATGATGGAAAAATTATGAGTGGCCCTATATACTTACAAAAACTATGAAACATTTTGACACGAATGATAGTAGTTTGGTTTAGACACCAATGGAGACCAAACTCACAATGCAAACCATTCAGAGCTGAATATTGATCAACATTGCATAGGTAAATCAAAACAATTTCGTCAGCTGACAGGTTAACCGATGTATGCTATGCTTACAACAAGACCAGACCTGAGTGTAGCAGTAAATTATTTCAGTCGATACTGAAGCAAACCAACAGAGAGCTATTGTAGTGCTGAGACACACAAATGGGTCACTGAATTTTGGTTTATGTTATGGAAATAGAGGAGCTGAGTTGGTTCTTTGCCATACAGATGGAGTTTTTTTTTTCAGAGGAGAAGACAGGACGTCTACATCATGATTCCTTTTGCATGTGCATGAAAATATTGTTTTGTGGACGACAAATGTCAAAGCTGTCTCCATATCTTCAACTGAAGCTGAACATGTAGACTTGGCCAGGTGAACTTCCATGACTAATTCAGTTGTTGACAGGAACGGGTCTCGAGCTCAACTACACGGTAAGGATTCTTGAGACAACTAATCTTGTGTTCATTAGCTTGAAAGATGGGTGCATTGAAGACTGAAACACATTGATATTAAATACAGTTTTGTCAGAGATTATGTGACTAATGGAAATATTGTGTTGTTGAGGTGGCTTGAGAGTTGTTTGAACTGAGGAGGAGTGTTGATGGTTGCAAGTTAAATCTCTCAATTGAACTTCTCTTTGCAGTATGTCCTTTTCCTTTTTGATGGCAGCTCTGTGCTATTATCTTTTATTCTGTTATTCATATTGGTTTCCCAAGTGTTACAATTTTTCTTGTGGTTATTCAGAAGTTAATAAAAGTTATCTGAAGTTCATAAAATAAACCATTATTATTACAAGTAAACTCTAAGTTTGTGTTCCTGAGGAATACCCACAGCTCTCTAAATTTATCACCAGCAAATTTTAGCTTCCTTTGAGGCCATCGTAGATGATCAGACAATTTTTTAAACTTCTCATATTTCTCAAATTATTTGGCAGCATGTTGCTTTGTTTGGTATGTCTGTCAAACATAGACTGTGAGTAACATATTTAAGACAAATTTTGATTGATGATTGATTTCATCAATAAGTTTTTGCTATGTATTCCTGAATTTGTCAAACAAAATCTAGTTGCTTGCTAAACTTTGAGATAGCAAACTGTATGATTGCTGATGTTTTTCAACGCTGTGTTAGTGTGAACCACTCTTTTTTTGTATCGTTAGTTCCCACGATTTTGAAAAGTAAAATCAGAGGATTATATGGACAAAAACTAAAAATCACAGTACATTGTCAAAAGACAGTGAAGTTGCATCTTTCTCATCCAAGTGTTACACAGGAAAACATAAGAAATCAGTAGTCTATGCACAATGCACAAGCAGGAGTGCAACAAATAATGTTGTCTTTTAATACTCCATTTTTTGTGTCATATGTTTCCATTATCGTATAACTCATTGTCGAAATATGTTACAATCGAAATATGTTACAGAGATATGAAGCAATAAGTACTTATAGAGAAACCATAATAAATTTTGGCGTAATGGCGTCCTCTTCTTAAAGTGAGTGTGAAGTAATTCTACAATATGTTAAAAGCTTGACTGATCACTCAGCAAAAGTAAATGTAATCATTAGGTCCTGGGTGAAATATTTCCCTTAGGAGATATTCTTGGGCACATTTATCTCTCTGTTTAAACCATTCCCTGGACCAGCATCTTGTTTTCTTTTTCTTCTTTATACACAGTTCTGAAGTCAATGCAACAAATGCGTAGTCTGCATTGGCGGACGTTCCCACTAGTGTTAAAATACTTCATGACATGATAAGTACAGAGTGGCAGCTGCTACAAAAGTTTATTATCAGATGTTCGGTATATTTTGACAGAGTTGGCATTGTCCACATGTAAGGTACAGTTAACATGACAGCTTTAGGAGTACATAAACGTTTGTATAATTAGAGTACAATATAGGTTACTAGTACTCCAGCATCTATATATAGTTGTTGGAACAGTTGTTTGCACATATATAAATGCTTAATGACAATGGTATTCTGTTCCAGTAATTTTCGGGTTTGCAGCAGGAACCCATCAACATTCAGCCACGATATTTCGGCCCAGAGACGTCCGGCCATCCTCAGGTGAGTAGACGAAATACTGAAGAGACCTGATGCAGTCATTATATTTATAGCGAATTCCGCGCATGTGAATTGTACTGGCGGTTTACGGGGCATGCGTTAGGAGGTGACATGTGTGAGGCAGCCTTGTTGTGTGTGCTGTCCTCAGTGGTGAATTAAGAACAATCTAATAGCTGAGTATCGTCTGAGCATGTCGATTCCGTTGTGACCGCATAATCTTAATAACTGGATTCCAATTTTTATCCTGCTGAAAGTCATTATCACAATTCACTAATTATCAGCAAGACGTGTTTCCACGGATTCCTTAATTACAGAGTCCCTGAATCTGGAAACCAGTGCTAAAATTCTGGTATTATTGTATTCCATTGAATGTCCTATGGAATCGCAATGTTCTGTTTCTGCTGATTTTAAAGGTTTCTGCAGACAGGTGTGTCTTTCGTGTTCTACGCAGCGTTCCTTGACCATTCGTGTCATGTGACCTATACAGGGTGTTACAAAAAGCTATGGCCAAACTTTCAGGAAACATTCCTCACACACAAATAAAGAAAAGATGTTGTGTGGACATGTGTCCGGAAACGCTTAATTTCCATGTTAGAGCTCATTTTAGTTTCGTCAGTATGTACTGTACTTCCTCGATTCACCGCCAGTTGGCCCAACTGAAGGAAGGTAATGTTGACTTCAGTGCTCATGTTGACATGTGACTCATTGTTATACAGTACTAGCATCAAGCAAACCAATACGTAGCATCAACAGGTTAGTGTTCATCACGAACATGGTTTTGCAGTCAGTGCAATGTTTACAAATGCGGAGTTGGCAGATGCCCATTTGATGTATGGAGTAGCACGGGGCAATAGGCGTGGCGCGGTACGTTTGTGTCGAGACAGATTTCCAGAACGAAGGTGTCCCGACAGGAAGACGTTCGAAGCAATTGATCGGCGTCTTAGGGAGCACGGAATATTCCAGCCTATGACTCGCGACTGGGGAAGACCTAGAGCGACGAGGACACCTGCAATGGACGAGGCAATTCTTCGTGCAGTTGACGATAACCCTAATGTCAGCGTCAGAGAAGTTGCTGCTGTACAAGGTAACGCTGACCACGTCACTGTATGGAGAGTGCTACGGGAGAACCAGTTGTTTCTGTACCATGTACAGCGTGTGCAGGCACTATCAGCAGCTGATTGGTCTCCACGGGTACACTTCTGCGAATGGTTCATCCAACAATGTGTCAATCCTCATTTCAGTGCAAATGTTCTCTTTACAGATGAGGCTTCATTCCAACGTGATAAAATTGTAAATTTTCACAATCAACATGTGTGGGCTGACGAGAATCCGCACGCAATTGTGCAATCACGTCATCAACACAGATTTTCTGTGAACGTTTGGGCAGGCATTGTTGGTGACGTCTTGATTGGGCCCCATGTTCTTCCACCTACGCTCAATAGAGCACGTTACCATGATTTCATACGGGATACTCTACCTGTGCTGCTAGAACATGTGCCTTTACAAGTACGACACAACATGTGGTTCATGCACGATTGAGCTCCTGCACATTTCAGTCGAAGTGTTCGTACGCTTCTCAACAACAGATTCGGTGACAGATGGATTGGTAGAGGATGGATTGGTAGAGGCGGACCAATTCCATGGCCTCCACGCTCTCCTGACCTCAACCCTTTCGACTTTCGTTTATGGGGGCATTTGAAAGCTCTTGTCTACGCAACCCCGGTACCAAATGTAGAGACTCTTCGTGCTCGTATTGTGGACGGCTGTGATACAATACGCCATTCTCCAGGGATGCATCAGCGCATCAGGGATTCCATGCGATAGAGGGTGGATGCATGTATCCTCGCTAACGGAGGACATTTTGAACATTTCCTGTAACAAAGTGTCTGAAGTCACGCTGGTACGTTCTGTTGCTGGGTGTTTCCATTCCATGACTAATGTGATTTGAAGAGAAGTAATAAAATGAGCTCTAACATGGAAAGTAGGCGTTTCCGGACACATGTCCACATAACATATTTTCTTTCTTTGTGTGTGAGGATTGTTTCCTGAAAGTTTGGCCGTACCTTTTTGTAACACCCTGTATATGCCGAGCCACACTCACAGGAAATTTTACAAACACCCGCCTTCTTCAGTTGTAAATCGTCTTTAATGGATCCTGCTAAGGTCCTGCTCATTGCTGGTGGAAGGAAGATGACATTAATATTATTCTTCCTAAGCAATCAGCCTATTTTAGAAGACACATTCTCAGCATATAGAAGGAACGCAGTTGATTCATAGTCGTCATCAGTCTCCTCAGAGCGTTGCTTCTTGTCATTGTAATTGTGCATGGCCTTCCATATCTGATGCGAAGTATAGCCATTCTCTTTAAAAACCTTCTCCAGATGCACTAATTCTTAGTGAAGGCTGCAGCATCCAATATTACATGCGCCTGATGAATTAAAGTACTAAGAACACCGGCGGTTTGTGCAGGATGATGGCAACTGGACTCCTAAAGCTATAGATCTGTACGAGTGGGTTTTCTGTACACCAAATGTCCCAAAGACCCATCATTCTTAAGGCGTACTAACATGTCTAGAAAGGGTAAAGTACCATCTTTCTCAATCTCCATAGTAAAGAGCAGGGCCTTATTTGGATCCGTTAAAGACGATTTACAGTTGAGGAAGGCAGAGGTTTATAAAATTCCCTATGAGTGTGGCTCTGCATATATAGATCAGACGACACGAACGGTCCAGGAACGCTGTGTAGAACACGAAAGTCACACCCGTCTGTGGCAACCTTTAAAATCAGCAGTAGCAAAAGATTGTGTTTCCATAGGACACTCGGTTTCTAGCTTCTGGGACTCGGTAATTAAAAAATCCGTAAAAATACGTCCTGCTGACAATATAATGAATCATGATAATGACTTTCAGCTGGATAAAAATCGGAATCCAATTATTAAAATTATGCGGTCACAACGGAATCGACGTGCTCAATCGATAGTCAGCGATTAGATGTTCTTACTCCACTGCTGAGGGCAGCACACACAACGACTGCCTCGCTGATGTCACCTCCTAATGTATGCGCCGTAAACCGCCAGTACAATTCGCGTGCGCGGAATTCGCTATAAATACCATGACTGTATCAGGTCTCTTCAGTATTTCGTCTACTCACCTGAGGATGGCTGGACGTCTCTGGGCCGAAATATCGTGGCAGAATGTTGATGGGATCCGGCAGCAAACCCGAAAATTACTAGAAGAAGAAATACTCTAGGAAAACTTGAGAAGTCACAACGGTATTTTGATTGCACACATTTACATGTTGACTATATACATTTACAGTTTACCACTACTTATGGCTACTTGAAGAAATGTAGGATGCCAGTAAACTTATTTACCTGTGTATAAATGCGGAATGCTAATCTTTTAATAATTAGATATATACTGATAAGTACAGCTACTACAATTCTTGAGAATCACTCTCCATGAATCCGTCAACTGTGTAAAATTCACGGCCTTTCAGCCAAGTTTCTAAACCTTTTTAAGACTTGTGTGAGGGAATCAAGTGCTCTGTTTTTGTCAGTTTGTTGAAGAATTTCAGGCTCATATGTTTATGGTTATTGTGTGTGAGCGAAAGTCTAGAGTTTGGTAAATATATCACGTGGTTATGTCTTAGCCAAAGATCGTTCAAATTATGTTTTATATAATCTATAGAACTATAGATGTGAAAGCTGCGAGCTATCATTATTTTAGGTTTCTGAACAGACTTCAGCAAGTCTCTCTGGGATGCAAACATCTAGTATATCTAACGGTTTGTTTCTGCTGTTGGTAAATGTAAGTTTCCTCCAGTGCATTTCCCCACAACAGCATTCCATGTCACAGGTGGGAGAGAAAAAATAAATAATAAGATAACAGAAGATGATTCCTACTGACATTTTGTCTTAATTTATGTAACAAAAATAATGCTCTTGCTAGTCTGCAGCTTAAGTAATAAATGTGTCCATTCCACAACAGTCTTTTATCGATCACAAGTCCAAGCAATTTCACAGTTTTATTCTCAGACTCTATTGCTCTGAGAATGAGAGATTTCTTTCATGTTTTGTTAATAGACACCTGATTGGTCACGCATCAGTAACTGGTCATCTCAGTTATTTCTCTGTAGGTTTGAACTCTACAATAAGTTTTCATCTGTTGTTATCAGTGTGATGTTTTTGGCATACAATACATTCTCACATGATATATGACTTGGGAAATCATTTATATAAACAATGAAAAGAAAGTGTCCAAGAACCGATGCTGTGTTATTCCATGTTTTATTTTTAGTAATTGTTATGTCTGATTATTTTCGTGTACTTGCTCTAGCCTATCACATTTATAGACTTTAAATAAATTTAATGACTTCTCTCTTTTATATCACAGTGAGCTAATTTTGATAAGTCTTGTGTAACACTGAGTTGAACGTTTTGCTAAAGTCTGTATGCATAGTTTATCTGTTTTAAACGCTTTGTATATACCATGTAATGGACTTCCTATCACTTTTACTGTTGAGAGATATGATATCAAGGCAGACTAGATTGCATTCAGTAACCTGTTATTTTGAAAGTTGTCATATATATTTGCTTGTGCACATAGTGTTCTATTATTTTTATAACAATTGCAACAATTGAGATCGGTCTCTAGTTACTAGGGAGGTGCCTTTTCCATACTTAAAAGCTAAAGCTATGTAAGTGATTTTTAAAGCTTCACGGAAAGTAATGTATGCCACAGTTCTGTTGGCCAGATAAAGTAATAGCATTTTAATTTCATTAGTTATGCTCTTTAAGACAAAGCAAGTAATTCCATAATAGTCCTGCTTTAGAATTACCATGCTCATTGCCTGCTTTTCTTGCATTGTGGTACACCTTGTCCACTCATTTCTTAACAAGACAATTTGAGGCCTTCCTCCAGAATTAGCAAACCTTGTATTCTCTTCAAAAAAAGCTAGGTAATGGGCAGAAACATAATCAAATATCACTCACCAATATGTAATAGTTGCATGACATAGTACTTTTACTTTATCTGATGCACATAGAAAACAACTACAATTTTTCTTGTTCAGTATAAGGCGATGCAGTGGAGGTCATCCATATCTTTCTACATCTCTAATAAAAGCACTCTTCTAAATATCATGTATCCATAAAAATTTCTCGCTATCTTTCACTTAAACAATCAAGTGTGTATGATCGAAATTTCGAAGTAATGTCATCACATCTCCAAATATCATTCCATATTCATCCCACTTTATGCCATGAGAATATAGATTCATCGACAACAAATTTTCGCATCTTTTGAAGTATTTGACATATGTGAAAAGTTTACATGAAGCTACAATTGTAGAAAATGTGATAACTGACCTCTCATTTGCGAAGACGATAAATGCGATGTCATTAAATACAAAATGTCCATGTTCATCCAGGAAGCCTTGGGCATAGATAATAATAATAGCAATTGAGGTACCTATGAAATGAATTAGTTGCTATGACACACCTACTAATTTATACTAGTCTTGGCACAATTCTGGTAAGCCAGCTGTAGATGATGACTGATCGTGCAGTATTAATGCAAATGCTGCTTTTTCCCGAGAAGTTTTAGAGGTAATTAGATACAAACGTCAATAGGGCCGCTCTTTACTGGTTCGTTTTGTTAGGAGCTAGCTCCTTAAATTCCTTTTTCCTCTCTTATAATATGCAGGACGAAACCTAACATACACATCAAAAGCGGAATGCATACATTATTCGACCAATCTTTCTGTAACTTGTCACATGGCTAAAATTCAGAATTTAAATAAACTTCTCCTTTTTTTAAATTAAATTGTCACGTTCACTTGAATCATATTTGAAGTCTGCTTTTTCTCACTGGTTTGAAATGTCAGAATGATAAATTGAAGTATGTCTAATTGAACTGATGTTTTAATAGTCGATGATTGTCTACACAAGCTTAGAAGTAACAGATATTCAAACAGCTCCCATGATTTGAAATTTAAAGGCAGCTGAATGCCATATCTGTGTATTTTTAAAAGTTTCAAACGCTCTTCATCGATTACAGAGACATGATCCGTTTTATAAATTCATTCCTTGAGCAACATCTTGTTCTTTTCTCCTTGGCATCTTGGATATATACATTACTGTCTGTTCACTTCTTACCTAAAACGTTATTGCTCATATTCACTAGAATCGTCCTTGTATCCTCAAAGTACCCCATAAGAATTTGGCAGGTATGCATGCACAAAATCAGTTATACTGGACAACTGATAGTTGTTTCACCACAAACCACCCTGCATTTTCTTAGGTGTTGAAGTCCGATTTTGTCATTGAAATGAATGTTTTGGAGGTTGATGTGATATCTGCATTCCTACTGCAGTCAATTTCAACTGCATTCAGCTTATATCTTGTTTTATGAAACAAGAATGCAAATATGTTTACTGTAAGACAAGAGGCTGCGGTCTTACTCCTATTCTTTTTCGTGAATTTATTCTCCAAGTGCAGGAAACTGTTGCTTGGAATGGTCAAAGAATTCTGGTGATGGATGGCAATGCGGACATCATCACTGTTCTTGAAAATCCCTGATGCCAAATGTTTGTGCAAGACGTATTTCTGATGAATGATTCGTTAATCATACACGATTGGACGATTATATTGAGTGATGACGTTGGTCTTCTGTAGTGACAAGCCTAGTGATTTAAGGAGTTGCTGATGCTTTGGTGGTAACACATTCTCTATTTCGGTTGTGAAGAAAAGTGCTGTTGGTTGTGTGTGCTGCTTTTATACTGTACACTCATCCTGTTTCAAATGAAGGCGTATAACGATTTTTTCACTCAAAAAAATCAACTAGATGGTCATTCTGGTCCACAAATCTCTAACCGAAACGATGTAATGTGGGAACTGTCTGTGGGAGATAAACTGAATTATTTGAATACTCCACAGTCTTATCCTGTTCTGTGTTTAGGGAGGAATCTATTGATTTTACGAATCGGTTTGTGGTTGAGAACGAATCCGTCGTAATATTGTCCTCCAGTTTTGTGCTAACTCATAGTATACCCACTGAATGAGCTGACCCGTAATATTTATTGTTTCAGTCTGCAGAATGTGATCATTTGAAAAATCTAGTACCGATCCTACCGAATTTTTCTTTGTAAAGTGTGCCTTGTGCTTGGTCTTTCTTTTTTTCCATTTTAAGAGTGTTGGCGTTTGATTGTAACTAGAAATCTGGTTCCACCCATTTTAAATGTTCGGTTAGATCATCATCATATACGCTGTGAGTTACTTGCGCAACATATATAAATTGCAGTTTGTTCCTGTGATATTTTGATTAGTGTTGTATGTTTCTAAGCCTGTCAACACAATACTCCAATCTTCTTTTCTTAGTCTGCTGGGTGGGAAATAATTCGCTGTTAGTATTGACAATCAATCAATTCAAAGTGTATGACATCATTCCTCACGCTCAGCTGATAAACTGGTGTGTGTGTGTAATTACTGTTTTTTACTACTTTGTATTTGTCAGGATCAAAGTGAGACACAGGTGTCCACAGAAATATATCTGAAGTTTTCGTAAGGTCGAAAATTGTAAAATATGAGGTTACTGGCAAAATAGCGGTGTAATTCTTCTGGACACTGTCAATCGCTGAATGAATCAAAGTAATAGACGCTGTTATAGGTTCTTCGTCTAATATACACCTCTCAGTGAATTTCAGGTCCTCCCACAACATCTAGATTTCCAATTCCACGTTCGTTAGATTTCCATATAGTCTGGGCAGTCTATTCCACATAAATACTCCACGAAATCTTGGGATAGAGAACTTTTGACAGATTTAAGCAGTTCGATATTTGTAAGTGGTCTGTCGGACAGTACAGCTAATAGCTTTTTTTTATGATCAATCCAATCTCTTATCTGTACAGTTTAAAATAAAGCTGAGCCATAGTGGCTGGAGCTAGGGTGTTCCACTTGTGTCGCCGATATCGATATTCGGTGGTCATGCTATCTTTGACGGCTCCCCCCGGCGGTTTTCCGGGTGAAAGTGTGACGAGAGAGTCGGTGTTCAACGAGCCAACTTGTGTTGAAAGCAAGCCGACGTCCCTAACCATGGTGCATGGGCCTCGCTGTGCTCGCCACCCTTGTCTTTTGTCGCGCCAGATGTATGGTACCGATCATTGGGCCCCTTGACGTGCAAAATTGTGGTGGGTTCGTTGTTTCACGCTGAACAGCTTCCTAGCTCGTAATTTGCAAGCTCCAAGTTACGTATACTTTTATTCTGTGTTTAACTAAGAAGATTGTTGAAACTTATTGTGGCATGGGAAGCTGCCAGAGATGGTTCTGAACTTGGTTTCACAGTGGCTATTTTAAGGAGGTTGATGTTCCTCATTTCCTTTCTCATCATCTGTGAAGTGTGTGTTTTAAGTGGTTCTCATGCAAATTTTAACTTGTTTTAGGAGATATTGACAGCTTTGGGACTGGTTGCGGTTGTGTACGTGTCTGGCAGCCATAGAGTTAATGGTTTAATCATTTGTCATGGCAGGATTTTGTATGTTCATTTAATGTTGAAAGTTCCTTAAGGCAACTGGAAGTGATCTCTAAGTTTCCTGCTTATTTATTGGGAGATGGGTAATGTTAGAGTATTGCTCCATAAGAATTTCCTTATTATATAATCCAGTGTGGCTGTGATTTGACCTTGTTTCCTTTGCAATCTATTTGTGCTGCAGGCCATTTGTTAAGTCTGCTCGTTTCCTGGCGTCGATGCGGTTATGGATTCTTGTCAGGGCCGCTCATTGTGAGGTCGGTCAGATTACATATAAATCCATACCGCCTGCTAGTGAGTTTGTGCACAAGCCATCGGGAGTAAACGCTTGTATTGCCTGCTGGCAAAATACTGCTGTGGGCCTTAATGCTGTTCTCTAAAGTTAAGTGCAATTTGGGAATCATTCTGAGTCATTATGTCCGTTAGTTACGTGAGGCCACTTTGTTAATATTACCGATTCTGTAAGTAATTTTAACTGGTTGAGTTATTACTAGCCATTCTTATTTAACACTTATGTTAATCATTTGTGTATCTTTAATGAATGTGCAACTTGTTATTTTTCCTGTGTGCCAGTTTTGCGACCTTGGTTGGCCCACTTTGCATTTTTATCATAAGCATGTTTCACTGTGGACCTTTATGTGGACATTTCAGTTTTATTAAGCTTTAAGATCTTTGTTTTTTAATGAAGTTGTGGTACTTTGTAGCTGTGTAACTTTGGGTTGGAAGTGTATAGTGTTACTATTCTTTGAGCTATGGTTAAACACGAATGATTATTTATGATTGGTTATTCACCGTGCCTACTATCTATGATTTTGGTTGCCAACGCAAAATATGATTCTTATCCATGTTTATGCAATTCAATGAAAGTGAAGATTTGTATATTGCATCAGTAAGAAGGCAAATGTCCGAATAGAAGGTTATAATAAAGTCTGTTTTGAGTCAAAATTTTAAAACAATCACAATCTTGTCCATCACTAGTGATTCTGGGTTCATATTTCCTTTAAATAACTGGTGAGACTGTAATTTTTGATTTTCTAAAGGACTGAGTAGTACCACAGTTCAACAGCCCTTTCCCAAAAGCCACAGACTCAATGAATATGTTACATCTTTTGGCTTCGTTAAGCTGCTATTGCCTGTTTTCCGCATTCGTCACTGTTCTAATGATAGCTGCCACACTGTCGCTTAAAGAACCAGTCGCTGAATGCCCTGCCAAGGCTGGATGTGTGATCAGAAGGTTTCTACCTGATGTGGTTGGCAGTGGTATAACTGTAGGTGTTATGTCAGTTTTCCTTTCGATGCTCTTTAAGTTGCCACTTATGATAACTGAATGGATTTCTTAAAACACACTAATTTCCCCTTCTTATTCTTCAGTGGTCGACGATCTGCATTCATAACTCGAATGAAATTTAACCCCATAACCAATCTGTTAGAAGTGTGGAGATGTGTTGACCAACGCCAATATCCCTTCTCTGAAAGTATTCCTTAGCTTGATCAGTTAATATTCTGTTTGCAGCATGACAGCCTGGGATATTCTTATTTGCTGTGTATGTGATATCGTGACATCTCCAGGTCTCGTCTAAAAGATTGATTCCCTCGTCACCATGCACAGGTCATTTCTTAAGCTTGGTTCCAGCTCCATGATAGTTATATATCGGGAAATGTTCTGTTGATACACTATTGACAATGTCATTACCTCTGTTGATGTGCTTCTTAGCATATATCTTACGCTCTGTGCTGTTGAAGTGCACCTTGTAATATAGGAAATTATCAGCGTCTGCCTAACTAATATGTGATGAAGCGAATCCGAACTAATAACAAGAGCCTTTTTTCCCCTGTGACCTTATGGCACTTTCTACAAGGAAGACATCTGGTTCGATGCTTCTGTTATTCTTCTATGTAAAAACTACAAGCAATTTCACTACCGCTGCTGTAGTTCTAGGGTTTGATTGTTGCACCTTGGTAACTGTAAATATCTCTGTTGACCAATTTGAGAATACAGTCTCTCAAATGGTGTCTTGTGTTCTGAAATATGTACAACATAACACACCTCAAACTACTGTTTGTACATATCTACCACTTTAATACAGCTGTACACTGCGGTTAGAAACTCACTATCACATACACTGGTTATACATATCAGTGATTTGTGAAAGAATATTAGCGCATTTAAGAACATTGTGAAGGTCAAAAATGAATCCACACTTGTGCTTTTGTTGTTCGGCTGAAATGCTCCACAATACTTGCTTTTGTTTAAGAGAATGTTGAGTGGTGATGTACTCTGAGCTGTCACATTAGTCTTGAAACATCTGTAATTAGAACTTGCCCCCATGATCTGTTTGAAGACTGTGACTGGTTCCCATCAATAGCAATTGCTCAAACACCAGTGCCACTGTCTTCTCCATTTTTTTCACAATTAGAGCTCAGGGAAATTACAAATATGTATCAAAACCATTAAACTGTATATGAAACCTTTTCCCCCCATGAATATTGGCTTGTATCTGCATGATCTGCTTCACATAAGTCATCCAAACTTCGCATTATAACCTGCATATATGGGAATGTTTTGCATCCTGGCGTAAGGCGTTCCTAAACAACTGTCTCCATACATATTTAATGATACATCTGTCTCTAAGCTCTGAGATTACTTGAAATTGTTTCATTAGAATGTGCTGTGTTCCCAGCTGCAGCTGAGGCTGGACTTTTCCAGCATAGTGACTGATGATACTCTTCTCAGGTATGCAGCCAGATCATGTAGTCATGTTGGCCTAATCTTTTAATGGACCAATTGGCGGCCGTCTTCTGGTGAGCATGGTTATGAAAAATCTCTCCAGAACTGAGTTTCCAACAAAACCAGTGGTTCCTGTACACACTATGTCCAGCCCACCACACATGAATGAGCTGCAGCACTGCTGCCCTCAAGCACAAGTGAACTAGTAGCGCGTAGACTCGTAGGAACGAGTTTAAGGTTATGTAATTAGATAAGTCATGTACAAAGAAAAGAATCTTGCTGCTGAGTGACAGTCACGGGAGAGGCTTAGGCCAATTACTATAGGAAAAGCTAGGTGTAGAATATCAGGTCACAAACATCATGAAACCTTGCAGCAAGCTTACCCAGGTGGCAGAGAACATAGGGGCTTTGCTCAGAGATTTTGATGGAGAAGACAGGGTACTTTCAGTAGGAGGAACAGGGCTAATAACCTAAAATATAGCATTAAATGTGATGATGAGGAAATAGTAGCAGCAACAGCACACACTTGTAAGTGGTTTCTGGGGGTTTAGCAGAGACATTACCATACCTGGGTTGTGCAGCTGTTAACTGTGTGAACGAAGAGCTGAGGGAATAGTTTTGAGGAAAGAAGTCTCATATCTGGGCTATGCTTGTTGCTGTGATTGGAAAGTGAGGATAGACAAATCATAGTCTGCACCTGAATAGGGGGATGGGGAAGAAGGAAAGCTTACATAAGCATCATGAAAGAAGGTTGTATACTTGGAAGAAGCCTGGAGATACTAGAAGGTATCAGATAGATTATATAATGGTAAGACAGAGATTTAGGAACCAGGTTTTAAATTGTAAGACATTTCCAGGGGCAGATGTGGACTTTGACCACAATCTATTGGTTATGAATGGTAGATTAAAACTGAAGAAACTACAAAATGGTGGGAATTTAAGGAGATGGGACCTGGATAAACTGACTAAACCAGAGGCTGTACAGAGTTTCAGGGAGAGCATAAGGGAACAATTGACAGGAATGGGGGAAAGAAATACAGTAGAAGAAGAATGGGTAGCTTTGAGGGATGAAGTAGTGAAGGCAGCAGAGGATCAAGTAGGTAAAAAGACGAGGGCTAGTAGAAATCCTTGAGTAACAGAAGAAATATTGAATTTAATTGATGAAAGGAGAAAATATAAAAATGCAGTAACTGAAGCAGGCGAAAAGGAATACAAACGTCTCAAAAATGAGATCCACAGGAAGTGCCAAATGGCTAAGCAGGGATGGCTAGAGGACAAATGTAACAATGTAGAGGCTTATCTCACTAGGAGTAAAATAGATACTGCCTACAGGAAAATTAAAGAGACCTTTGGACAAAAGAGAGCCACTTGCATGAATATCAAGAGCTCAGATGGAAACCCAGTTCTAAGCAAAGAAGGGAAAGCAGAAAGACGGAAGGAGTATATAGAGGGTCTATACAAGGGCGATGTTCTTGAAGGCAATATTATGGAAATCGAAGTGGATGTAGATTAAGATGAAATGGGAGATATGCTACTGTGTGAAGAGTTTGACAGAGCACTGAAAGACCTGAGTTGAAACAAGGCCCCGAGAATAGACAATATTCCATTAGAACTACTGACAGAATTGGGAGAGCCAGTCCTGACAAAACTCTACCATCTGGTGAGCAGACTTCAAGAAGAATATAATATTTCCAATCCCAAAGAAAACAGGTGTTGACAGATGTGAAAATTACCGAACTATCAGTTTAATAAGTCACGGCTGCAAAATAATAACGAGAATTCCATACAGACGAATGGACAAACTGGTAGAAGCCGACCTCGGGGAAGATCAGTTTGGATTCCATAGAAATACTGGAACACGCGAGGCAATACTGACACTACGACTTATCATAGAAGATAGATTAAGGAAAGACAAACCTACGTTTTTAGCATTTGTAGACTTAGAGAAAGCTTTTGACAGAGTTGACTGGAATACTCGCTTTCAAATTCTGAAGGTGGCAGGGGTAAAATACAGGGAGCGAAAGGCTATTTACAATTTGTACAGAAACCAGATGGCAGTTATAAGAGTCAAGGGGCATGAAAGGGAAGCAGTGGTTGGGAAGGAAGTGAGACAGGGTTGTAGCCTCTCCCCGATGTTATTTAATCTGTATATTGAGCAAGCAGTGAAGGAAACAAAAGAAAAATTCGGAGTAGGTATTAAAATCCATGGAGAAGAAATAAAAACTTTGAGGTTCGCCGATGACATTGTAATTATGTCAGAGACAGCAAAGGACTTGGAAGAGGAGTTGAACGTAATGGACAGTGTCTTGAAAGGAGGATATAAGATGAACATCAACAAAAGCAAAACAAGGATAATGGAATGTAGTCGAATTAATTCGGGTGATGATGAGGGAATTAGGTTAGGAAATGAGACACTTAAAGTAGTAAAGGAGTTTTGCTATTTGGGGAGCAAAATAACTGATGATGGTCGAAGTAGAGAGGATATAAAATGTAGACTGGCAATGGCAAGGAAAGCGTCTCTGAAGAAGAGAAATTTGTTAACATCGAGTATAGATTTAAGTGTCAGGAAGTCGTTTCTGAAAGTATTTATATGAAGTGTAGCCATGTATGGAAGTGAAACATGGACGATAAATAGTTTAGACAAGAAGAGAATAGAAGCTTTCGAAATGTGGTCCTACAGAAGAATGCTGAAGATTAGACGGGTAGATCACATAACGAATGAGGAGGTGTTGAATAGGATTTGGGAGATGAGGAGTTTGTGGCACAACTTGACTAGAAAAAGGGATCGGTTGGTAGGACAAGTTCTGAGGCACCAAGGGATCACCAATTTAGTATTGGAGGGCAGCATGGAGGGTAAACATCGTAGAGGGAGACCAAGAGATGAATACACTAAGCAGATTCAGAAGGATGTAGGCTGCAGTACGTACTGGGAGATGAAGCAGCTTGCACAGGATAGGGTAGCATGGAGAGCTGGATCAAACCAGTCTCAGGACTGAAGACCACAACAACAACAACGTAAGAATCCCACAGAAAGCGTAAGGGGAACAACACAAGCACATAAGACAAAAGCCCTGTGATTACTGGAGTGAAAGGGGCACATTTTTAGGTTAGTGGCAGGTTACAGACAGAAAATAGTGAAAGGAATTAGAGCAGAAAAGGGCCATAATATACATAATTTTACTGAAAAGTAAAATTAATTATTTTCATTAGAACATTAGAGGGTTAAGAGAAAAGATAGACAAGCTTCTTATCTGCCTTGAAAATATGGGTAATTCTGAAGTGATAGGTGTTCAATGCCTCTCTGAACACCACATAACCATAGGGATAGAGCTAAATATCAGCGGTTACAGATTTGCATCGTTTTCTTGTTGAGTTAACATGAAAAAAGGAGGAGTTACAATGTATGTGAAACTTGGACACAAAGTCAAAAATATCGAAAGAAATAGTTTTGCTGTTGATCAGAACCTAGAAGCCGGGTGTTGTGAGCTGTTGCTGCAGAATACTTTCTCTGGTAATTGTAACAGTCTACAAATACCTCTAGTAAACTTTCAGCTGTCTATGAGAAATATAGATGCATTATTGAGCTACCTATCAGACAAGAAAAACAGAAATTGAGGAGATTCCAATGTAGATTTCTTAAAAGATATGGACAGGAATGTATGCCAGAGTCGTTATTTGGGTGTTTCAGTCTAATATCAGTAGTCTGTTTTCCAACTCGGGTGCAGCGGAATAGTAGGACACTTATTAATAACATTTTTAAAGATTTTGCCTCAGGCTGAAACAATGTGTACCCATCTGATATTGGATTATCGGATCTGATGCACAATTAATGGAAATAAACAATATGACACCTTACAACTATGAGGAAGGTTCGTAAAAAGCAGAGAGGCTTATTAATGAGAACAGGATACAGTGTTTCAAGAATATCTTCATCTACATCCATACACTGCAAACCACCGTGAAGTGCGTGGCAGAGGGTACATCCAACTGTACCAGCTATTAGGGTCTCTTCCCATTCCATTCACGCAGGGAGCACAGGGAGTTTGATTATCTGAATACCTTTGTCCATACTGTAATTATTCTAATCTTCTCCTCCTGACTGCTACATGAGTGATACATAGAAGGTTGTAGTATATTCATAGAATCATCATTTGGAGCAGATTCTTGAAACTTTGTTAGCAGATTTACATTGGCAAGTTTACATCTATCTTCAAGAATCCACCAGTTCAGTTTCTTCAACATCTCTGTAACACTTTAGCACAGGTCAAAAAAATCTGTGCCTATACATGTTGCCCTTCTCTGTATATGTTCAATATACCTTGTTAGTTCTATTTGTTATGTGTCCCACACATTTCAGCAATATTCTAGATTGGGTCACATAAGTGATTTCTAAGCAGTTTCCTTTGTAGACTGATTGCATTTCCCCAGTATTCTACCAATAAACCGAAGTGTACCACCTCCTATATCCACAACTGAGCCAATGCTATCATTCGATTTCACATATCTACAAAGTGTTACACTGATTCCAACAGTGACTCATTGATATTATAGTCATAGGAAGTGAAGTTCCCCACAACACACTTCCCTGGGGCACACCTGAAGTTACTTCTACATCTAACGATGACTCTCCACCCAAAATAACATGTTGCGCCCTTCCTACCAAAAAGTTCTCAATCCAGTCACAAATTTCATTTCGTATCCCATATGATCGTACATTTGACAATAAGTGTAGGTGTGGTAACGAGTCAAATGCTTTACAGAAATCAAGTAATATTGCATCCACCTGGAATGAAAATTTTCACTCTACAGCAGAGTGTGCGCTGATATGAAACTAAGTTTGGAAGGTAGGAGACGAGGTACTGGCGGAATTACAGTTGTGAGGACAGGGCGTGAGTCGTGCTTGGGTAGTTCAGTCGGTAGAGCACTTGCCTGCGAAAGGCAAAGGTCCCGAGTTCGAGTCTCGGTACGGCACACAGTTTTAATCTGCCAGGAAGTTTCATTGCATCCACCTGATTGCCTTGATTCTAAGCTTTCAGTATATGTGAGACAAGTGCCAGTTGAGTTTCAGATGACTGATATTTTCGGAATCCATACTGGTTGGTATGGAGATGGTCATTCTGTAGAAGATACCTCACTATGTCTGAGGTGAGAATATGGTCTAAGTAAGTTAGTACAGTATGGTAAACAGTAACCTGTCTGAGGGATCTTTGATACCTTACAGATAGAATAGAGGCTAACAAAGCTGCAAATTTAGTACAGAATCCAGCAGATATTCCATTGGGCCTTGGAGCTTTGTTCAGTTTTAACGATTTTAACTGTTTCTAAACACCACTGACACTAATACTGATTTCACTCATCTTTTCAGTGGTATGAGGATTTAATTGGAGCAACTCTCCTGGATTTTCCATTATAAAGGAACATTTGAAGAGAGAGCTAAGCATCTCAGCTTTTGCTTTCCTACCCTCAATTTCACTTCCTGCTTCATTCGCTAGGGATTCGACAGCAACGTTGGGTGCCGCTAATAGCCTTTACATACGGCCAGAATTTCTTTGGGTCCTGTGAAAAATCACTTTACAATATCTGCTGCGTTAGTCATTGAAGGTATCATGCATTGCCCTCTTGACAGCCAAACACGTTTCATTCAGCATCTCTCTATTTATAGCCCCATGTTTCGTTTTATAGCTATTACACAGTAATCTCTGTTTCTTTAGACGTTTCTTTACAGTGAATGAATACTATGGAGCTTCCCTCCCATTATGAACTGTTCTGCTGGGTACATATCCATCCAGTGCACGGTCAACTACTGTTTAAAACTTGAGCCAGAGTTCCCTTAAGTGCTCCTGCCCTGTACTGAAAGTTTCAAGTCCCTCATTGAAGTAAAACACTACTGATTTTATCTAATTTACTGAACATACACTATGCGATCAAAAGTATCCGGAAACCTGGCTGAAAATGACAAGTTCGTGGTGCCCTCCATTGGTAATGTTGGAATTCAGTATGGTGTTGGTCCACCCTTAGCCTTGATCACTGTTTCCATTCTCGCAGGCACACGTTCAATCAGGTGCTGGAAGATTATGTGGGGAATGGCAGCCCATTGTTCACGGGGTGTTGCACTGAGGAGAGGTATCGATGTCGGTCGGTGAGGCCTGGCACGAAGTCGGCGTTCCATTACATCCCAAAGGTGTTCTATAGGATTCAGGTCAGGACTCTGTGTAGGCCAGTGCATTACAGGGATGTTATTGTTGTATAACCACTCCGTCAAAGGCCATGCATTATGAACAGGTGCTCGATCGTGTTGAAAGATGCAATCGCCATCCCCGAAGTGCTCTTCAACATTGGGAAGTAAGAAGCCGCTTAAAACATCAATGTAGGCCTGTGCTGTGATAGTGTCACGCAAAACAACAAGGCGTGAAAGCCCCCTCCATGAAAAACATGACCACACCATGACACTACCGCCTCCGAATTTTACTGTCGGCACTGCACTCGATGGCAGATGACGTTCACCTGGCATTCACCAAACCCACACCCTGCCATCGGATCACCACATTGTGTACCGCGATTCGTCACTCCACACACAGTTTTTCCACTGTTCAATCGTCCAATGTTTACGCTCCTTACACCAAGCGAGGCATCGTTTGGCATTTACCGGCGTGATGTATGGCTTACGAGCAGCAGCTCGAACATGGAAAGCAAGTTTTCTCATATCCCGCCTAACTGTCATAGTACTTACAGTGGATCCTGATGCAGTTTGGAATTCTTGTTTGGTGATCTAGACAGATGTTTGCCTATTTCACATTACGACCCTCTTCAACTGTCAGCAGTCTGTCAGCCAACAGACGAGGTCGGCCTGTACGTTTTTGTGCTGTACGTGTCCCTACACGTTTCCACTTCACTGTCACATCGGAAACAGTGGACCTAGGGACGTGTAGGAGTGTGGAAATCTCGCGTACAGACGTATGACGCAAGACACCCAATCACCTGACCACGTTCGAAGTCCGTGAATTCCGCAGAGTGGCCCTTTCTGCTCTTTCACGACTACTGAGATCGCTGATATGGAGTACCTGGCAATAGGCGGCAGCACAATGCACCTAATATGTAAAACGTATATTTTTGGGGTGTCCGGATACTTTTGATCACACAGTGTATGTATCTTTCTGCTTGTTTTAGTTGTCCTTTGTACTTTGGTAGTCATTGTTGGTACAGCTGCATCATAGTCACTGATAACAACTTTGATGTGGACGTCTTCAAAGAGGTCAGGTCTATTTTTTGCCATTGGATCCAGCATATTTCCATCATGAGTGGGTTTTGTAGTTATCTGTCCTAGGTAGTTTTCAGAGAAGACATTTAGTAACGTCTTGTCATGCTCACCACGAACAAAACTGTTATCTTCTAAATTGATTGTTGTTGATTAAAGTCTCTACTGATGATTACAATGTGATTGGGAAACATATGTACAAGGAGATGAGGTTTTCTCTTAAGTTTTCAGTTACATCAGGTGACAAATGTGTTGGGCGATTGATGGATCCAATTACCATTTTATGCCAACCGTTGATACTGAATCATGCAGAATCATTCTCACATGTAGCTTTAATTTCTAACTCAGTGGATTCGAGTTTCTTGCCTACTGTGACAAATACACCATCTCCATTTCCCATTCGCCTATCGTTTCTATGTACAATTAAATTTTTCCTATAAATCTCACTGTTATCAGTTTCAGGTTACAACCAGCTTTCTGTGCCTTGTGTTATGCAGCTTCACTGTTTTTCATGAGCACTTCCAACTCTGGAACTTTGTTGCGATTGCTTTGACGTTTGCCGTTAGGATTTTAATTCGTTCACCTGTGGGAGGCATTTCTTTCTATCTTACACTGATACTTCTGATATGGAGTACCTGGCAATAGGCGGCAGCACAATGCACCTAATATGTAAAACGTATATTTTTGGGGTGTCCGGATACTTTTGATCACACAGTGTATGTGTATGTGTGTGTGTGTGTGTGTATGTGAGTTCCCTACAACTATCGTTGTCTGGATTGAATGGAGAGGCGGCTAATCTAAAAAATCCACACACAGTCAGCAACTTGGGTACAAACCTCTGATGTGTAGCGCACAGCTGACCCATTTAGGGGGACCGTACAGTTTTCAGGCCTATGGCGCAAGTCCAGGAAGTCACAGCCTATCTTCGCACAGAACCTCTGCAGTCTCTGGTTCAGTCTTTCCAGTCGACTCAGAACCAAGGGGCCACTATCACTTCTGAGGACAATGCTGCAAATTATGAGCTTTGTTGAAACTCCATGTGCAGGGCTGGTCTTCTCAACCTTCTCTGCCATTCACTGAAATGATCGAAGTAAGACCTCAGAGCCCAGATGACAGGCTTCATTTGTTCCAACATGAGCCACAATCTGCAGCTGGTGGCACCCTATTCCCTCAGTGGTCGCGGGAATAACCTCTTCAACATGTTGAATTAGGCCCCCAGGCATACACACTGAATGCACCTGGTGTCGTTTCTTGTCTCTTGCTGTCACTTCTTTAAGAGGTACCATCATTCGCCATACGTTTGAACTGCTGATGATTAATACACCACTGTCTTTTTGTGTTTGCCTGCTCTTGACACCAGACAAAACAGGTTTCCCCAAAACAGGTGATGTGAGTTTCGCTGGCTCAGTTTCAGTGAAAGACAGTGGCTCGAATTTGTTATAACACCCTAAGTCCTCCCTGGTCCCCGTCAGAGCTGTACAGGACAACTGGATCTACCAGTGAAATGCCAGTTGCATTCAAGTGGACGAGTAATGACAGATCCCATACTTTCTACAGTGGCGACAGGACCCATAGGAGTGGATAATACTAGGGATACCTCTGATATGCATACCGCAGGTACATGGAGCTCTTCCAACACATTGACCTGCTGCAGCTGGCAATGATTTGCCAGTAGTCAGGGCTATTTTCAGCTGTTTACAAATGTCAACCAACTCATTCCGTGATCGAGAACAGCATTCATAGTGGGGTCGCATTCTGACTGGTGCAATGTATTACAGGACAGTGAACAAATAACTTTAAACTAAGCCTGGTGATTATTTTTTAATCTGTTGAGCTAAAAAAGTACTAATTCCTTTTGAGAACTGAAGCAAATACACAAAACGAGACTTACAATAAGGCAACAGAAAAACCTCTGGTAAAAAAGATAATAGTTTCCTGTGATTTTTGAGGTTAATTATAGTTGCCAACAAACTCGAAAACAGAGTTAATTTACGATAAATATACATAACATATACTCCTCCTTAAGGGCAAGCTACATATAACGTAATATGTTAGTTACAATGTCTGCTACAGTAACTAAATCACCATCAGCAATTTACTAGAAATTAGATTATGCTCAGGACAATGGTAACTTCTGAAAATTCTCAAAAAAGCACGTTATTTGTGTTGTTATACAATGAAATACGGAGTGATCTATTATTTGGCAGTAAACGTGAATCACAAACGCTGATTTGCTACGAAATAAATTTTCGAATACACACATATCAGTAACTTGCGAAAACATAGTGTAAGCGCCCAATAATTCTTCTAAAACCTGTTGCTCACGTAATCATACAATGAAGTTAGAGAATGACTGTTCCGAACGAGAATAAGCCTACTGTTCTCAAAATATTTAAAACAGCACAAATAAGTCATCATCAGTTTTCTGCTGTATTAGCAGGTTCTTTGCCTCTCCATTTTCTACGATTTATTACCTTCTTCTTAAGGCTGCTGTATGTTGTTCCGTCCATCACATCATTCACTATCTGAAACCTCTTCCTTCCTCGCTTCCATTTCCCTTCTACACAACCTACTAAAACTGTTTTTATCAGTCCAACATTCTTTCTTACTACGGTATATGCCCAATCCAATTTCTTTTTCGTCTTTTCTTTACATCTATTAACTGTCTTTTCTAAGTCTAAGCCTACAATACGAGTTTATCGTGGCACTAGCGATTGTTCGAAATATCACTATTCAAACGGCGACTGACACCATCAATGAAAGATTATGCAGAAGCGACACGAACAGTAAAATATCCGTATTTATAACTCCAAATCAGCACAAAATTCTTCCACACGCGGTCTCTCACGCGTGCCAAGGGCAACACAGTAGCATGAGTCAAAACGGAGAAATGTGGTAGCTCGTGGTCGTGCGGTAGCGTTCTCGCTTCCCACGCCCAGGTTCCCGGGTTCGATTCTCAGCGGGATCAGGGATTTTCTCTGCCTCGTGATGACTGGGTGTTGTGTGATGTCCTTAGGTTAGTTAGGTTTAAGTAGTTCTAAGTTCTAGGGGACTGATGACCATAGATGTTGAGTCCCATAGTGCTCAGAGCCATTTGAACCATTTTTTGGAGAAATGTGCAGCACCAACAAAGCAAGTCTTCTGCCTGTTGCAGCTAACAATGGACAATGTTAAAAGGGGTAGTATGGGATGAGGTATATAAGGAAGAGGTGCTAATGTCAAATTTAATTTATTCCATAGCAAATTTGTCAATATTTGAAAGTTGCTATCCTAAAAAAGTTACCCAGAAGGTCTACTGAAAAAATGCCAAGGATAACTAAGAGAATTAAAATCTTGCATTAGAGAAAGAGGGAAATTTATAGAAAGGCCAGAGAAAGGCAGTATCTGACACCAATGGCATGCTACAAAAAATACTGTAGTATTTTAAGGAAAGTCATTAAAATGTCAAGAAGTATGAAAATCCTTACAGAAATAAATAATGCAATTGATATTAAAACTACATGGGATATTATGAAATAAGAGAGTACAGGCACTCATTGTACATTATACCATAACAATTAAATTAAATGGCAACGTTGTGACTGATAATTTATGAGATGTATGTGCTTTTATCAATCAGTTTCTAAATGTAGCAGTATTGGATTAAATGGTTCAGATGAAGAAGCAAGAAAATATATTAAAAATGCCATTCCACAAAACATTAAGCAACTAAAATACCATCCACATCAATCAATGAAATTAATGGAATTCTAAAAAACAAAACTCCTGTGGTGTTGATGGAATTTCAAACTGAATTCTGAAAAGTTGTTCCGCCTTAATAAGTAACACCCTCAGTGATATATACAATGCATCACAAGTACAGGGAATTTTTCCAGTCATGTTAAGATATGCAACTGTTAAACCTCTTCATAGGAAAAGTGACAAGACATACTTAAACAATAATCATCCAATTTCCTTTCTGAATTCTTTTTTAAATATTCGAAAAAGTGATGTACTCAAGAACAGTCTCACACTTAAGTGGAAACAATTTACTTAAGATATCAAGGTCTCGATTCCTGTAGGGCCGATCGACTGAGAATGCTGTTTATACGTTCACTCATCAAATAGTACGTGCCTTAAATAATAAAATATCACTAATTGGTATTGTTTGTGATATTTCCAAGGCATTCGACTGCATAGATCATGTTGCCCTCTTAGAAAAACTCAAGTTTTATGTAACTGATGGCTTTATGCTAGGTTAGTTTGAACTCTACTTAACGGAATGCAAAAGGATCTGCTGAATAATTCAGAAAATATAAGAGGAGTAGAAAATTTGAGTCACTGGGAACAAATCGCAAAGGGAGTCCCACAGGTTTCAATTTTGGGTCCACTTCTGTTTGCTTATGTGTGTGAATCACCTACCACTTCATATTCAACAAGCAGAATTAGTACTTTTTGTTACATTTTACAGTCTGCCTCGATAGCTAAGTTATCAGTGCAATGGAATGCTATGCTAAGGGGCCCAGGTTCGATTCCCAGCTGGGTCAGAGATTTTCTCCACTCAGGGACTGAGTGTTGTGTTATCCTCATCATTTCATCCCCATCGATGCGCAAGTCTCCGAAGTGACGTCAACTAAAAAGACTTGCACCAGGCGACTGGTCTACTTGTTTTTGAATTTTTACTTCTAGAACAAAAATGAGGGTTTGAGCGGGAGTCGCATCATCGCCTCATACGCGCCAGTCTCATGAACTCTAACACCAGCCACCTGACCACCATGAACTGTAACATCCAGGTCCTATGCACACATATATCAGTAACATAACAGATGCGTAAAATTTCTCTTACGATTTTTTTGGAATTGCCAAAGTAGTGCACCTTACTAATTGCACATTTTTGTTTTAATGTCCTCCTAAAAGTGTACAGAATGAGAAAGTAAATCTGTGTTTCCAGTGTCGTGGCCTCTGCTTGTGAGTAAGCGAGTGAGGTAGGTTGGTCTGCACATTATGGAGTGAGTTATGCTGTTTTGCACAACACATGTAAGAGTACATACTGCAAGTTTGCTTTTCTTTTGCACACTATGTGCGTATGAGTACACTCTTTCTGCACACTATGTGTGTATTATGTATATTGTCTGAAGAGTAGGAAGGGGAAGGGTAAATTGGCTGGGGAAATAGCAAGGAAGTTAAAGGGGGGAGGCACTGTCATGAGTGGTAAAATACCAGTGGTTATAAGGTTCAGAAAAGACCCTTTTTTTAAGGTAGGGAGGACAGAAAGAAAGCAAATTTTAAGAGAGGTTAGAACTGAGACAAACCTTCAGTTTGAGAAAGAAATCAAAAAACATAATTCCAGCTTATTACACATGCATAAACAGCTATTGGTTAAGAATTTTCAACAGACAGCAGATATTGTAACTCTACCCAATTTTAACTCAGTCAATGTGAAATGTCAGCTATCTTTATTGCATCACAATATTCGAGGACTCAGATATAAAATTAATGAATTAACTATCTGCATAGATGAATTAGAGTCTTCAAACCCAGCTGACATTATCTGCCTCTCTGAACATCATGTGACCCCTGATATAGAACTTTTAAGTGTTACAGGGCTTAGGTTAGCATCTCACTTTTGTAGATCAGAAATGGAGAAAGGAGGAGTTGCCACATTCATCAGGAACTGTCATAAATTTAAGAACATAGACATTCATAAATTCTGCCTAGAACAGCATATGGAATTATGTACAACAGAATTAGAATTTCACAAAAAATCCTTCATAATATTAAGTGTATATCGAGCACCTGCAGGTATCTTTTAATCTTTTTGTAAACCACCTCGAAGCTGTACTGGCCCATTTAACAACCAAAAACAAAGAAATAGTGGTTTCTGGTGATTTCAGTGTAGATTTCCTTAAAGACTCTCCCAATAAGTATTTGAGTTAGTAACACTATCATTCAACTTAATTCCCACTGTAAAGTTCCCCACTAGGATAGCCATTTGCTCACAAACAGCCATTGATAATATCTTCATAGAAAAGTCCAATGAGCAAAATTATATTACAAAACCAATAGTCAATGGCCTCTCAGACCATGACATGCAGTTCCTTCTGTTAAATGTTAATACTGAACAGGATATAAAATCTGTTAAATCTGAGGTCAAGAGGGTAATCAATAAGCCAAAAATTGATTATTTTAGGACACCCTCAGAGACATTCACTGGACTGATGTTTACAGTGCTCATGGCATGAATGAAAAATATAACACTTTTGCTAATAAAGTGCTTACCTTATTTGAACACTGTTTTCCCCCAAAACTAACCAAGGTTAGAGCAAAGTCTACAAAGATGCCATGGATTACTCAAAGAATAGGGATATCTTGTAAAACAAAAAGAAAACTGTATCTGTCAATCTGAAACAGCTCTGATATTGATGCTACAGCACATTACAAGAAATACTGCAAAATATTAAAGACTGTAATATGGACATCAAAGCAAATACATTACAAGGAAAATACAGTCACAATAGATAACAGAATAAAGACAATATGGGATATAGTGAAGGAGGAGACCGGTAGAACCAAACACGAAGAGGGACAAATAGCATTAAGAGTAAATGATGCATTGATGACAGATGTGTATAGTGTTGCAGTACTTTTAAAGAAACATTTTATAACTGTTCCTAAAAAATGAGGTTATCAGGTTCTGTAGACGCTGCTATGGAATACCTCAGACCAGACATTTCACATAACTTACATAATATGAATTTGACCCTCACTACTTCAGCAGAAATAATGTCCATCATAAAAATAATCTTTAAAATCAAAAACATCTAGTGGGTATGGTGAAATATCAACAAAGTTAATTAAAGAATGTGATTCTGAGTTAAATAACATATTAATCTATCTGTGTAACCAATCGTTTATCACTGGAATATTTCCTGAATGGTTGAAATATGCTGAAGTTAAGCCACTGTTTAAAAAGGGAGATAAAGAGATACCATCATATTTCCATCCAATTTCACTTTTGCCAGCATTCTCAAAAATTTTAGAAAACGTTATGTACAATCGCCTTTATAACCATCTTATCTCAAATAACATACTGTCAAAGTCACAGTTCCTATTTCTAAAGGGTTCTGATATTGAGAAGGCTATCTACACTTAGAGTCAAAATGTGCTTAATTCATTAGACAAAAAATTGCAGGCAACTGGTATATTTTGTGATCTGTCAAAGGGATTTGACTGTGTAAATCACAATATCCTTTTAAGTAAATTAGAATATTATAGTGTAACACGAAATGCTGCAAAATGGTTCAAATCTTATATCTCTGACAGGAAACAAAGGGTGTTATTACCACAGAGACATGTATCAAGCTATCAGGCATTGTCCAACTGGCAACTAATTACATGTGGGGTCCCACAAGGTTCCATTCTGGGGCTCTTACTTTTTCTTGTGTATATGAATGACCTTTCATCAGTAACATTACCAAATGCCAAGTTCGTTTGTTTGCCGATGATACAAACATTGCAATAAAAGCAAATCAAGTGTAGTCTTAGAGAGATCAGCTAATAAAATATTTGTGGACATTAATCACTGGTTCCTAGCCAATTCTTTGTCACTGAAAATGCAGTTCAGAACATGTAAGGGGTGCTCCACGAGTATATGATTAACATATGATGACAAGAAGATAGAAGAAGTAGACAGTGTTAAATTCTTGGGATTACAGCTTGATAACAAATTCAACTGGGAGGAGCACCCCACAGAACTGCTGAAGCGTCTTAACAAATCTCTGTTTGCAATGCGAATTTTGTCAGACATAGGGGATATAAAAATGAAAAGGCTGGCATACTATGCTTACTTTCAATCCATAATGTCATATGGGATAATTTTTTGGGGTAATTCATCAAGCCAAGCTAAAGTTTTCCGGGCACAAAAACGTGCAGTAAGAGTTATATGTGGTGTGAACTCAAGAACATCCTGCAGAAGCCTGTTTAGGGAACTAGGGATACTAACTACTGCTTCCCAATATATTTATTCCTTAATGAAATTTGTCATTAAAATATATCACTTTTTCAAACCAACAGCTCAATTCATGGAATCAATACTAGAAATAAGAAAAATCCTCACAATGATTTAAAGTCACTTAGTCTTGTACAAAAAGGTGTACATTATTGAGGAACAAACATTTTCAATAACTTGCCAGCGGCCATAAAAAGCTTAACAAGCACACACACACACACACACACACACACACACACACACACACACACACACATATTTACAATGAACACATTCGTGCACTGAAATTGTGTAGAAGTTATATTATATATATATATATATATATATATATATATATATATATATATATATATTATATAACTTCTGCACAATTTCAGTGCTGGAATGTGTTCATTGTAAATATGTATGTGTGTGTGTGTGTGAGTACAATCTAACTTCTGCACCATTTCAGTGCAGTAATGTGTTCATTGAAAATAAGTATTATAGACATTGAATTACATGTTTATTACCTTATAAATAAATAAATAAACTTTTTTTATTTTAAATTCAGTGCATTAGTATTTGTAAAATGACTCTTTCATATAGTGTTCTTTAAAAATGACGATCATTCCACTTGGGACCTGTGGAATGGTACATTAGCTTATTTGAATTAGTTGTAAATATTTGTCATGTATTGTTGTTTTTCTGACATGTTCCACATCCTGGAGGACCTCCTCACTACGGATCAATTGGAATGAAAGTAAATCTAATCTAATCTAAGTTTCGTTGCTGCTGGCCATAACAAAGGAGAACTCATTTAGGTTATTGTTGTCTCTCACAGGGAAAGTTTTCCATGTCAGCTGCAGTTAAACTGCACCAACATATATGTTCATCAACTGTACTGCAACAATATTATAAACTGTAAGATATATTTTGTATATATTTCTGTACATTGTTATTTTTTTTAAATGTTCTATATACAGTTTTCTGTACCTTGTTTTTTTGTGTGCTGAAACAAATATTATGTTAAGTCCAACATGTGGAGTATACAGACACACACACACACACACACAATAAATTTAGTTTCTTTAAGTGTATTTATTCGTTTTCTTATATCCTGCCATATATGTAATTGTTAAGAATGTGCAGTTACATCTGGATTGCACATGTCTCTTTCAACAAGGCAGGATTAGCTTACACTTCAATTTTTTTACGGTAAAGGGACGTATATTTGTATAAAGTGTTCAATTTTACATTAGGCAGGTACATCTGTTTTGCATTTCTTGAAGAGATGCAATTACACTTTGTTAAAACAATGCTGAAATATTAACTCCCAACAGTTTCACTCACTACACATTGCCATGTAAGTGACTGTTAATAATGTGCAGTTAAATATGCATTGCACACATCTCTTTCTACAACAATAGGTGCATTTACACTTCAATTGTCTGGTGGTACAGCACACAACACATGTGGACTTATAGTCTGTTACCACAGACAGTGTAGGCAGTGTGGAGTGGCAAAGGCAGTGCAGGAGCAGTGGTAGGGGTAGCAGTGGTGCAGAACATGGAAGGCCCTTCTCCCAGAGTCGAGTTTATTAAAAACTAAAGACATAAACATTCCTACACTTTCCCAGCACAGGATAGATGGACATAACTGAACTTACAGGAATCGGAATTTAACTTAGGAGGAGCACTATGTGTGTATTATATCATGGTGAGAAAAACACAGTGGCCTCACTGCTAGAAACAGCCATAACCCTGAGTGAATAATAGTCGAGGGAATCAAGTTAAGTGGTTTTTTATTTCACTAACAGTAGACCAGTAGGCAAGTCCAAACTTGTTACTACCTACAGGGTGAGAAAGATGTTTATGTATCAACAAACTCAGACTGACGGGAGAAAAAAACATCTTTTGTCCTGGCAGTGAATAGCAGCCTGTGCAGGCTCTGACTAGCATGAGAGCTGGGGGAAAAACCCAGGAAATCTGGCAATAGTGCAGACTGTCCTAGTATTGCAAGTCATCTAGCTTGAATTCCAGACAGACACTGCACCATATTGGATTTCCCGCCAGTTTATACTTAGGACCATAGCCTTACTTCCACAGTGATATTACAGGAGATGGGGAGGAGGGAGGGAACCCACTAGCACAGTGGCCATCAAACTGTGGCATGCAGACTGCATGCAGCCCAAGTCAAGCGTTCGTGTGGCCTGTGGTTCTCAGCTGTATTTTGTAATAATATGCTTGTGGCAGCTAACAGCAGAATACAAAAACGTCACTTGGTGTCAAAAGCTTACTAAGAGTGTATTTTTCTTGGTCAGTAACAAACAAAGCTACTTACAGAGACAGTAATATTTTGAGATGTGTTTAATTTTAATTGAGGTTGGTGAATCTGGCAGTGAGCTTAGTAAAGTTTGTCAGTTACGTCAGTGGCAGATTGGTACACAGTGTGACCACTTCAGTGTTAATAGCTGTGGGAGAGGGAATATTTTACTGTTTGTCTTCAAATGCTGACAGCTTACAAGAGTGCACAACTATAATCAGTTGCTATCATATAAATGTCAAATGGAAGTAATGTTGATTGACTGGTGTGCATTATAGGAATGATCATATTTCTACCAAGTCATATGAAGGCAAATGTTGTAATGCAATGCAATAAATAAAAGAAAAGTGATATTCAAAACATTTAGTAAACGTGATGATGTCTCGTATTGCAATTACAGTTATTAACGAATATAACATACTAATCTATGTGGGTTGTCAGTTACTTGTAAGATCATCAAGCGAGGTGGTGCAGTGGGTAGCACACTGGACTCGCATTCAGGGGGACGATTGTTGAAACACGTGTCCAACCATCCTGATTAAGGTCTTCTATGATTTCCCTAAATCGCTTCAGCCAAATACCAGGATGGTTCCTTTGAAAGGGCATGGCCATCTTCCTCCCTCATACTTCCTTAATCCAATGGGACCGATGACCTCGCTGTTTGGTCCCAACCCCTGAACTAACCACCCAACCAGTAAAATCGATAGGGGATGCTGTTTTTCAGTGGCCAGGATAGGAAAAGTGGCCATTACACATTTTTTTATCCTGCAGAGTAATGCTGCCTGCCAATAGGTGATCACACTAATTCTAATATACACTCCTGGAAATGAAAAAAAGAACACATTGACACCGGTGTGTCAGACCCACCATACTTGCTCCGGACACTGCGAGAGGGCTGTACAAGCAATGATCACACGCACGGCACAGCGGACACACCAGGAACCGCGGTGTTGGCCGTCGAACGGCGCTAGCTGCGCAGCATTTGTGCACCGCCGCCGTCAGTGTCAGCCAGTTTGCCGTGGCATACGGAGCTCCATCGCAGTCTTTAACACTGGTAGCATGCCGCGACAGCGTGGACGTGAACCGTATGTGCAGTTGACGGACTTTGAGCGAGGGCGTATAGTGGGCATGCGGGAGGCCGGGTGGACGTACCGCCGAATTGCTCAACACGTGGGGCGTGAGGTCTCCACAGTACATCGATGTTGTCGCCAGTGGTCGGCGGAAGGTGCACGTGCCCGTCGACCTGGGACCGGACCGCAGCGACGCACGGATGCACGCCAAGACCGTAGGATCCTACGCAGTGCCGTAGGGGACCGCACCGCCACTTCCCAGCAAATTAGGGACACTGTTGCTCCTGGGGTATCGGCGAGGACCATTCGCAACCGTCTCCATGAAGCTGGGCTACGGTCCCGCACACCGTTAGGCCGTCTTCCGCTCACGCCCCAACATCGTGCAGCCCGCCTCCAGTGGTGTCGCGACAGGCGTGAATGGAGGGACGAATGGAGACGTGTCGTCTTCAGCGATGAGAGTCGCTTCTGCCTTGGTGCCAATGATGGTCGTATGCGTGTTTGGCGCCGTGCAGGTGAGCGCCACAATCAGGACTGCATACGACCGAGGCACAGAGGGCCAACACCCGGCATCATGGTGTGGGGAGCGATCTCCTACACTGGCCGTACACCACTGGTGATCGTCGAGGGGACACTGAATAGTGCACGGTACATCCAAACCGTCATCGAACCCATCGTTCTACCATTCCTAGACCGGCAAGGGAACTTGCTGTTCCAACAGGACAATGCACGTCCGCATGTATCCCGTGCCACCCAACGCGCTCTAGAAGGTGTAAGTCAACTACCCTGGCCAGCAAGATCTCCGGATCTGTCCCCCATTGAGCATGTTTGGGACTGGATGAAGCATCGTCTCACGCGGTCTGCACGTCCAGCACGAACGCTGGTTCAACTGAGGCGCCAGGTGGAAATGGCATGGCAAGCCGTTCCACAGGACTACATCCAGCATCTCTACGATCGTCTCCATGGGAGAATAGCAGCCTGCATTGCTGCGAAAGGTGGATATACACTGTACTAGTGCCGACATTGTGCATGCTCTGTTGCCTGTGTCTATGTGCCTGTGGTTCTGTCAGTGTGATCATGTGATGTATCTGACCCCAGGAATGTGTCAATAAAGTTTCCCCTTCCTGGGACAATGAATTCACGGTGTTCTTATTTCAATTTCCAGGAGTGTACAATGTACTTGTAATTCAATTTTCGGTACTTGAGCCAGTGTAGACAGAAAGCTATATGGGAACCCAGCTTTATAGGAAAGATGTTCAGACTGTGCACTGCAGGATTTGCATTGTTAGCGTTGTTAATGTTATAAGTTGACCTTAGGCCCCAGTGTTCATATAGCGACGTAGGGTTTAATCATAACCAGCAGTGCTCATTACAGTTGCAGACAGTCAATTTGGGTCTGGATAAGATGAGCAGGGCTTCACTCGTAAAGCTGTTTTATCGACACAGCTCCAATAGTGCCGCTGCTCTTCATGAATACCAATGCATTAAACGAATATAGGAAGGTCCTCTTTCTGAACTGGGGTTGAGGAACATGATTGAGACGTTTGAATTAACTGGCGATTTGGGAATTGCTCCTGGGAGAGGCTGTTGCCCAATTGCACCACAAATTGTTGAAGAAGCCACTGTTGGCGTGACTGAGACTGATGAAGAAAGTCGAGAAAACCAAATCACTGCCCGATCGTTCCAAATTATGTGGCAATCAAGATCATCAAATTTGAACTTGTATGATTTCTGGGCATAGGGTTACCTGAAGAACAGGGTTAATGAACAGGACACTAACATGCATTGGAGTTGAGGATGAGCACAGTGAAGGACGTAACCAGCATCCCAACTGAGATGTTTTGGCCAGCGGTTGAGTAATCTAGTGTGGTTCCAGGCTGGTGGGATACAGATAGTTGTCACACTGAGCATCGTTTGTAACCTGGAACGTAAACATGGTATGCAATTAACGAATGTTATCGTCTCATGTGCAAATAAAATGGTTTTTCTTTCAACAGTTTATTCACTCTTTCTATTCTGCATGCCTTCACGACTGCTTCTACAGAGTTCCATTGTCATGTCATAGAATCGCTCGTTTTTCGTGGAATCCCTCTCAAGCAGCAAGAGTTTAATTATAATCACCCTGTAAATCGTCATTGTTGTAAGTGAGATTGACAGAGGGAGATTATTCTGTTACTTTTTTTTAGTAAGAATGTCTTTGTTTTTGAGTTGTCCGTTGTAAGATAAATGGCTCTAAGTACTATGGGACTTAACATCTTAAGTCATCAGTCCCCTAGACGTAGAACTACTTAAACCTAACTAACCTAAGAACATCACACATATCCATGCCCAAGGCAGGATTCGAACGTGCGACTGTAGCAGCAGCACGGTTCCAGAATGAAGCGCCTAGAACCACAGTGGCCGGCGTTGTAAGATAAGTCATTTATATTATTCTTGCTACCTCACTTACAGTATCATGTTTAAACAATATCTTTTGGTCTACAGATGTAGTTCCTTATTCGCTATTTCGATTTGAAAATATCTTCTGTGGATCACCAATGCCAATATGGCGTCGAATCGGAAAATGTCGCCACACTGCTCGTCAAGAAACGTGGCCAAGGTGTTTACCCCGATAACATTTAGTTACTTCGAAAAAACATATATAGTGCAACAGCTAAAACTGTTTCTGAACCGTTTTATACCCATATACAAAACTGTACCAGCCATTCTATCACATTGTGATGATTAAGAATTAATGAAGTTATGTTCTTTAAAACCTTCTCTATTTTGATATACTTACCTAATACAAAAATCCGATTGAAAATTGTCTGCTGCAGCTGCTTGGTATTCTTTCAAATATTAGGGCTAGAAGATGCCAAGAAAATCTTACCAGAAATCATAAAAACAAGGGATGCTTCCAAAGTCACTGGCCATGGTACCTGGTTAGATACAGAAAATTAGTCACTGTTAGCCTTCAGAAAAATGCATGTATCTCCAATGCATTATTCTCTTTTCCACTTAAAAATATTTTATGTGATTCCATATAATATTGATTCAAAATGTGTAAGTGGTAAGCTGCTGTCAGTAACCATGGTTTAGTGGAAATTGAATTTATCTTCGAGAGGCCACAAAACTAGTGGAACAGCGTATAGCACCTACGACTTGCGTGAATGTCCAGTGTTTGATCCTAGATGGAGTAGTGTCATGTCAACATTGAAGAGAGATAATTAAAATAAACAATATGATCAACTTCACACAGAGGGCAAAAAGGCAAACAAATTCATGCAACCATCTGCTTTCTCAAAGCCACTTGCCTCAACACTAAAGCAGGTCGTATCTCAGAAAAAATCCTTTGCGCAGAATGACTCTTCCAGGACTAATGCTATGATTTGTTCCTGTATGTGCACATGCAGATAGCCACCCACAAGAATGCCACAGTTTCCTAAACAGAAATCGATTACGGAACATGTGAAGAACGATATATAGACCAACAAGTATCCAGATAAAATGAAAACGTAAACAAGTCTTCAATACATAAAATTATACCTGTACACATAAAGAGAGTGAAAACCGAGACAAAATGAAGCATGGCCGTACTAGAGCCTACACATTGATGACAACTCATCAAATCTGCAGAGAATTGAACTTGACCTACACGAATACTGAAGGCGTTCAGAAAATCTCAGAATCCCTCTATTGTCTGGTCATCATCTAAATGAAAAGTGAGAGATACAAAAATTAGCTCCATCGCTACAGGACTGTCTAAAAACGCTACTGCAATGAGACTGTAGTGCATTTAGCAGAGACCCAAGTACTGGTCTACCACGTTCATCGCACTACAAGAGATCACTAGTGTTGATTTAAAAACTTCAGTGGATAACACAAAATTTATGTTATTGACGATATAGCATCTGCAGGCATTTATATGCATGAAAATGGGAGTCATTACCGAATGCATTCCTCTAGACGCTGTGGATGTTGATGTGATCCATAAAACATCCTCACTTATGCTGACTGTCTATAAAATCTACTTTTCACTCTTTTCACTAAAAAGTGATATCACCTTCCGAGATGTAACTAATGCAGTGTAACAACTATCTCCATCTCTCCTACTGGCAAGGTTAGAATCCCCACAACCTACTGTGAAGATGTGCTAACTGATTTTACAGAGAACCTCAGTTCATCAACTGACGTAAATCTCCGCCAAGTAAATGCAGAAAAGCCACTGTATATCGTAGTACCTTATGTCACATACATCAATATAGATTCCTCAGTGAGTAGCCAAGTCCTCGTCTTCCTGTTTCGATGGAACGTTCATTATTATTATTTCGCAATCATAGCATATTACTTTAATAGATAAAGTAGGCCATATAATCCTGTATTTTAATGGATAATAACTATTTGTGAAATAATTAGCATAACTGCTACATACTAATGTAACAAGACAAAGGAAAAGAAAATATTAATTCATGTAATACTAAATTGACTGTTGACTACGTAAATCATTGATCACCAAATACCTCTACCGTTTCTACCATTGTTACCATGGCTACTGTCACTTACCACTACAATTCTTCTCGGTTTGTTCTTTCATTCTGGCCACTGTTTCCTCCAGGATGTTATGTATTAGAATTACTTGTGTTCTGTCATTTGGTCCATCTTGAAATTACCATAGACTACGCTTGTTGTCGAGCACAAGCACATTTTTACGAAACGATGGCTGATAAGGATTGCTGCAATGTTATGTTATTGAATCTCTTATGAAGCGTGATGGTGAGGCTGTGGTATCATCCAAGATGCGCTGGGTTGATTCGTTCCTCTGTGCTAATTTAGGAGTCTACACCTACATCTACATTTATACTCCGCAAGCCACCAAACGGTGTGTGGCGGAGGGCACTTTATGTGCCACTGTCATTACCTCCCTTTCCTGTTACAGTCGCGTATGGTTCGCGGGAAGAACGACTGTCTGAAAGCCTCCGTGCGCGCTCTGATCTCTCTAATTTTACATCTCCTCGGGAGGTATAAGTAGGGGGAAGCAATATATTCGATACCTCATCCGGAAACGCACCCTCTCGAAACCTGGCGAGCAAGTTACACCGCGATGCAGAGCGCCTCTCTTGCAGAGTCTGCCACTTGAGTTTGTTAAACATCTCCGTAACGCTATCACGGTTACCAAATAACCCTGTGACGAAACGCGCCGCTCTTCTTTGGATCTTCTCTATCTCCCCCGTCAACCCGATCTGGTACGGATCCCACACTGATGAGCAATACTCATGTATAGGTCGCGAGTGTTTTGCAAGCCACCTCCGTTGTTGATGGACTACATTTTCTAAGGACTCTCCCAATGAATCTCAACCTGGTACCCGCCTTACCAACAACTAATTTTATATGATCATTCCACTTCAAATCGTTCCGCACGCATACTCCCAGATATTTTACAGAAGTAACAGCTACCAGTGTTTGTTCCGCTATCATATAATCATACAATAAAGGATCCTTCTTTCTATGTATTCGCAATACATTACATTTGTCTATGTTAAGGGTCAGTTGCCACTCCCTGCACCAAGTGCCTATCCGCTGCAGATCTTCCTGCATTTCGCTACAATTTTCTAATGCTGCAAATTCTCTGTATACTACAGCATCATCCGCAAAAAGCCGCATGGAACTTCCGACACTATCTACTAGGTCATTTATATATATTGTGAAAAGCAATGGTCCCATAACACTCCCCTGTGGCACGCCAGAGGTTACTTTAACGTCTGTAGACGTCTCTCCATTGATAACAACATGCTGTGTTCTGTTTGCTAAAAACTCTTCAATCCAGCCACACAGCTGGTCTGATATTCCGTAGGCTCTTACTTTGTTTATCAGGCGACAGTGCAGAACTGTATCGAATGCCTTCCGGAAATCAAGAAAAATAGCATCTACCTGGGAGCCTGTATCTAATATGTTCTGGGTCTCATGAACAAATAAAGCGAGTTGGGTCTCACACGATCGCTGTTTCCAGAATCCATGTTGATTCCTACATAGTAGATTCTGGGTTTCCAAAAACGACATGATACTCGAGCAAAAAGCATGTTCTAAAATTCTACAACAGATCGACGTCAGAGATATAGATCTATAGTTTTGTGCATCTGCTCGACGACCCATCTTGAAGACTGGGACTACCTGTGCTCTTTTCCAATCATTTGGAACCTTCCGTTCCTCTAGAGACGTGCGGTACACGGCTGTTAGAAGGGGAGCAAGTTCTTTCGCGTACTCTGTGTAGAATCGAATTGGTATCCCATCAGGTCCGGTAGACTTTCCTCTGTTGAGTGATTCCAGTCAGCGTCCTCATTGTCCGCCAACCATGACCAGCTGTATCTACGCTGAGTGTGTAGTACCACAATGTGTGCTTCAGAGGGTCGAAACCAGCACAAGTGCAAGAATCATGTATCTGCCTTCTGATCAAAACTATCCAGACACGAATTAGTGGACATTAATGTGGGACATGTGTACCCTTCGCTTTTATGCTGGCTTAAACTCTTCTGGTGACACGTTCCATAAGATATCTAAATGTCTCTCGAGGAATGGTAACCAATTCTTCATCGGGAGTCCAAACCACAAATGACAGTGAGGTTAAGACACTGGGGAAGTCGACGTTCTAACTCATCCCGAAGACGTTCTTTTAGGTTCAGGTCGGGACTCTGGGCAGGCCAGTACATTTCAGAAATACTATTGTACGCAAACCATTTCCTCACAGACAGTATCCACCCACAATCTGTAGAAACTTAGGGGATACCACAAACTGCAAGGGAACTTGGAATTACCCACACACGAAGACATATCGAGTCTACAACGTAATAGACTCCGTTCAAGAAACCCACCATTATGGCAAGCAGGACAGCTAGACGCTAGTAATCCTGAGGTGAGAGATCCATGGAATCAGAACTGTCAACTTACTGAAAATCCTGAAGAGTGTGAGTAGTTCCGAAAGTATAACCATGGGACTGCTGGCACAGAACTCAATAGGAAACTATGGGTCAAATTGAACAGAGCTCGTACTGGGCATGGATGATGTGCAGACTATCTTTACAAACGGGATGCTACAGAATCTCCAGTTTCGAACTGTAGAGTTCTGAAGCAGACAACCAAGAGATTAATGCTCCTTGTGTTCCTATCAGGGGAGTTTAAGCAACCTCATGAAAATCGACGATACAGCTCTTATATTGATTAGGAACTTTGATACTGACATTAAGTTAGTTTTATATGTACTTTTGTCTTCCCATATTCTTGTCATATACATGTACTAGTGTTGTATACCTGTTTCTTAAAACTACATGTGAGCCCTATGAATAAATAAATAGGACAGGGTGCATTGTCATGAAGATATAAACAATCATTGACTTCGAACTGTTCCTCTGCTGTATGCAGTACACAATGTTGTAAAATGCGCACATATCCTTCTGCATTTAGCATTTTCTTAATCGCAACAACGGACCTCACGCTGACCACGATGCAGTATACCGATACAGCACCTCATCTGTATTTCACTGTTGGCAGTGCACATGATGGCACAGGCAGTTAACGTTCCCCAAGCATTCACCAGAGCCAAAAACTTCCATCGCATTGCCACAGCGTGTAACGTAATTCGTCAGTCCAAATCAATCGTTTCCAGTCATCCAACGTACAGTAGTGTTGCTCTTTACACCACTTTAAGCATCACTTAGCACTGACAACAGAAATGTTTGGCTTGTGAGCAGCCTCTCGGCCACTGAACCACATTCTTTTAAATTCCCTACGTAGTCATTGTGTTAGGTGGAGTTCTCGTAGCGCTTTGCAACTCACGAGTGATTCCTTCTGTTGATTTTGTGTTATTTTTAGGGTCCCATACCTCAATCGGTAAGGGCAGAACCCTTAGAGGATTACTTTGTTGTCCATCTGTCTGTCTGTCTGTCCATCGGACTGTTAAGAATCCTTTTTCTCAGGAATGGGTTGGCATATCAAGTTGAAATTTTTGTCGCATACTACAATTCATTAGCGGAGTAAAAAGTTTAAGCCTCTACATTAATGCAATCGAAGGATATGGCCATTTAACTCCCATATTTTGATACTCGCAAGCTCACCCAGCAAACTCTTCAGGCTACTTCCCGATGAGCAAGAATCATGAAATTTGGCAAGAAGCAAGGCTCCATAGTACAAATAAAGGGAAAAACCGAAAATCGTTCATTTGTAAGTATGTCACACCGAACAAATACTTTTTTGTAGAGACCCTTCAAGCTTTCCCAGCGGAAATTTTCCGATCCTCTGCAAAACTGAGAAATGTGTTGGACTCTGTTAAGGATGATCTTGGCCTGAGGAAATGTGGAATGTACAAGATTCCTTGTCAATGTGGAACAGCATGTATAGGCCACACATGTCGCACAGTACAAGTACGCTGTGCTGAACATCAGCGTCATACATGCCTTCGTCAACTGGAAAAGTTGACAACTGCGCAACACTTAATACAGGACATCGCGTGATTTATGAAGAGACGGAAGTTTTATCCCCGGCATCATCTTTCTGGGATTTCGTGATTAAGGAAGCAATACATATCCGTACAGCCGATAATTTCATGAACAGGGATGCGGGATTTCAACTGAGCACATCCTGGAACCGTGCATTGGCTGCTATTAAATCGCGACACGAAAATCAAGATTTTTCGATAACAGACCCGTCATAACATTGGTTTTTAGTAAGTAACGTCTGGCCGCACTGTTAGTAAACGCAGCGTACAGCGCGCACGCAGGAGAGCCGCTCTGCGATTTTCGGCAGACGGCGTTTGTGTATGGCACCATCTATCTGCAAATCATCGCGCATGAGTGATTTCCGCGCCTGCGCATTCTTCACGGGCGTGTTCTAGAAATGGGGCGTCGACGTGCGGATACCGTCAGTCCTACTTAACCACCAGCATTTGAAGATGTCGGACAGTTGCTCCGAGGAAATATTGTGGAATTTGCACAACGTGATAAGACGGAAAACCCGTGAAGACTCTTTACTTTTTTGGTTATTTGTTATCTGTCTGCCTATTAAGACGCCTTTTTCTCAGAAATGGGTAGACGTATCAAGTCCTTTGCGGTGAAAGAAATTTGAGCTTCTACATCAATGAAATCAAAAGATACAGCCATTTACGTGACATATTTTGATACCTTGCCAGTACCGATATCGTTAACAGGCAAAAATGCCTGATGGTTGAACTATCTATATACATAATTCAGTTTGTGCGGAACTTTCAGTGCGCCAGTCCAACTCGAACTTACCCATTGTTTTTAGAACCATCTTGTGCAATGCTCGACAGTTCCTCTCCGTCAGTACATGAAGTACGCCTGGTCTGGTTTAGCTGTGGCTATTCCTTCACGTTTCCATTTCACAATCACGTCACCAACAGTCAACCTGTGCACCTTTAAAAGGTATGAAATGTCCCTAATGGATTTGTTACTCAGTTGACATCTAAAGAGCAGTCCCCATTCAAAGTCAATGAGCTCTCTGTATCGACCCATTATGCTTTTGCTGACATAGCATCTAGCCGTCAATTCTCAATTTCATAGGGATGCTGTGGATACGTTTGAAAAGGTAGTGTATCCTCCTTTGCAGCATTCATGCGGGCTTTACGGGGTGCAATCTAAGAGACCAGAAGACCAATCTTCAGTGGGCTTTAATGAAAGTGGTCAGACCGCTGCTGTTCATATGGTGTGTCCCTGACCTTGAAGCACACCTAGATATCTCGTTACCACAATGAAGAGCAAACTGGCCAGCCGTGCACTCCACGTGTTTGATTGAAACTAAACAGAATGGAACCGACGATACAGTAAGACATATCTTAGGAAATATTTACAAATGGCGGAAGGAACAATTCGTTCTCTTTCTGGGTCCCTTCATCAAAAGTTCATATCTTGGGGGTCTGAGAAGATTGCTGCAGCCGTCAAGTAACATCGACTGGCACTTCAACATTGCAAGTGGCATCGCTCCACTACCAGACCGATAGCGAACATCATGTCCAAACACAAGGAACTCACTCAAAAAGAACAAGACAGTCCTCCTGGCAGTGATATTTCTGGTCAGCTGGGCACACACACCATCCTCATAGGTGTGCGATGGCTTCAACGTATTGGTGATCACAGACAAAGTGGTACCAGGATCCCACCGTTTACGCTAACGCCTACCTTCTGTTTCCGAACTCCATTGCATTGCACTTTGCCGCGTCTAACGATTACCAACAAGTATTCCTTCCACACAAATGCATGTCAGAGTCCATCAACCTATTATTTACGCTCAATGCCGAATGTTGCCTCATTCAAAGAGTTGATACTGCTCCGCGCGCTACCACTGAGCTGCGATTGAATCTTCAACATAATGATTCATCGCAGCACCGAAGTTTTAACTCATATCCTAGAGGTATGGCACAAAGGGTGCATCTGCAAACGAATACGCTGACATCATGTGTGTTGCCCCTTTCAATGTGTGGCTGCCAGTCAAGCAAACCTTACATTCACTGTGCAGTAGAAGCAGTTCCTCTATAACTCAGCAACTATCTGTAATTAAACTGGTATATTTATTTATTTGGCGTTTGGTATGTAGGGTATGTAGTACATACACAAAATCAAGTGCTGGAAGATTTCGTGAGGAATGGCAGCCCATTCTTCATGGAGTGCAGCACTGAGGAGAGGTATCGATGTCGGTCGGTGAGGCCAGGCAAGAAGCCGGCATTCCAAAACCATCCCAAAGGTGTTCTATAGGATTCAGGTCAGGACTCTGTGCAGGTCAGTCCATTATAGGGATGTTACTGTCGTGTAACGACTGCGCCACAGGCCTTGCATTTGAACAAGTGCTCGATCGTGTTGAAAGACGCTGTCGCCATCCCGGAATTGCTCTTCAACAGTGGGAAGTAAGAAGCTGCTTAAAACATCAGTGTAGACCTGTGCTATGATAGTGCCATGGAAAACAACAAGGCGTGAAAGCCCCCTCCATGAGAAACACGGCCACGCCATAACACCACCATCTCCAAATTTTACTGTTGGCACTACACACGTAGGCAGATAACATGCACCGGGCATTCGCCATACCCACACCCTGTCATTGGATCGGCACGTTGTGTACCATGATTCGTCACTCCACACACAGTTTTTCCACTGTTCAATCGTCCAATGTTTACACTCCTTACAGCCAGCGAGGCATCATTTGGCATTTATTGGTGTGATGTGTGGCTTTTGGGCAGCCGTTCGACCATGAAATCCAAGTTTTCTCACCTCCCGCCCAACTGTGCATGGGTGCTTATTTATTAAAATGCAATTATTTTTAGTAGCTGTATGTCCGGTTACAAGGTCTCGTAACCGGTTGGCCCTGATTAGTATTGGTACGCAATCTGACTGCATAAAATAACAATAAAGAATGAAGGCAAATTTCCGTTAACACAATTGATTAATTAAGTCCCCTGCAACTATAAAAGCTACGAAACAATAAAGCACAAGTGTAACTGTTCTGTGTGTGGTCGTGTGATTCAACATACACATATCTGGCACAGTTCTTCCTCAATACGACAAGATATTTTAAACACCATTTACAATGAACCAATTGAAAAACCAGAAATACTATAATTGCACATAGAAACCAGAATTACAAGTCTAATACATGAACACGAGCCAGATGCTTTGTTGACTGAACCTGTGACCAAGAGGCATTATTATTAAGGAGATTCGAAATTTAAAAAAAAAAATTTTTGTTACCTCCATATATATTGACGAAAAATACACTGTGATCATTGCAACATATTCCATATATACATTACACCAACCGAACAGCATCTACTCTCTCGCCCAGCAGAACAATAACTGCACATGACAAACTCTCAACTAGTACTGCTCTCGACATCCTCTCAACAAGCACTGCTCACGACAACGTCTGAACTACAACTGCCCTCGACATTCTCTGAACAACAACTGCGCCAGTGGAGGCGGAGGAATAATAGTCTTTGGCGCAATCTCTGGCGCTGTGACTCAGTGTAGCCACCTTTCATATGCCCCTCCTCCACGGGCTAGAAATTTATGGTATTTTTGCCAGCATTGGTGGTGAAAATTCCACCAAATTCGACCAAAAAAAATACAGACAAAAATAAAAGAAGATATTAATAAGTAAATATGTTGTTGTAGTTGTGGTCTTCAGTCCTGAGAGTGGTTTGATGAAGCTCTCCATGCTAATCTATCCTGTGCAAGCTCCTTCATCTGCCAGTACCTACTGCAACCTACATCCTTCTGAATCTGCTTAGTGTATTCATCTCTTGGTCTCCCTCTACGATTTTTACCCTCCACGCTGCCCTCCAATGCTAAATTTGTGATCCCTTGATGCCTCAGGACATGTCCTATCAACGGATCCATTCTTCTAGTCAAGTTGTGCCACAAACTTCTCTTCTCCCAAATCCTATTCAATACCTCCTCATTAGTTACGTGATCTACCCACCTAATCTTCAACATTCTTCTGTAGCACCACAAGCACAAAGGCTTCTATTCTCTTCTTGTCCAAACTATTTATTGTCCATGTTTCACTTCCACACTCCATACAAATACTTTCAGAAACGACTTCCTGACACTTAAATCTATACTCGATGTTAACAAATTTCTCTTCTTCAGAAACGCTTTCCTTGCCATTGCCAGTCTACATTTTATATCCTCTCTACTTCGACCATCATCAGTTATTTTGCTCCCCAAATAGCAAAACTCATATACTACTTTAAGTGTCCTATTTCCTAATCTAATTCCCTCAGCATCACCTGATTTAATTCGACTACATTCCATTATCCTTGTTTTGCTTTTGTTGATGTTCATCTTATATCCTCCTTTCAAGACACTGTCCATTCCATTCAACTGCTCTTCCAAGTCCTTTGCTGTCTCTGACAGAATTACAATGTCATCGGCGAACCTCAAAGTTTTTATTTCTTCTCCCTGGATTTTAATATCTACTCCAAATTTTTCTTTTGTTTCCTTTACTGCTTGCTCAATATACAGATTGAATAACATCGGGGACAGGCTACAACCCTGTTTCACTCCCTTCCCAACCACTGCTTCCCTTTCATGTCCCTTGACTCTTATAACTGCCATCTGGTTTCTGTACAAATTGTAAATAGCCTTTCGCTCCCTGTATTTTACCCCTGCCACCTTTAGAATTTGAAAGAGAGTATTCCAGTCAACATTGTCAAAAACTTTCTATTTTAAGTCTACAAATGCTAGAAACATAGGTTTGCCTTTTCTTAATCTTTCTTCTAAGATAAGTCGTAGGGTCAGTATTGCCTCACGTGTTCCAACATTTCTGCGGAATCCAAACTGATCTTCGCCAAGATCGGCTTCTACCAGTTTTTCCATTCGTCTCTAAAGAATTCGCGTTAGTATTTTGCAGTTGTGACTTATTAAACTGATAGTTCGTAATTTTCATATCTGTCAACACCTGCTTTCTTTGGTGTTGGAATTATTATATTTTTGTTGAAGTCTGAGGATATTTCTCCTGTCTCATACATCTTGCTCACCAGATGGTAGAGTTTTGTCAGGACTGGCTCGCCCAAGGCCATCAGTAGTTTTAATGGAATGTTGTCTACTCCCGGGGCCTTGTTTTGATTCAGGTCTTTCAGTGCTCTGTCAAACTCTTCACGCAGTATCGTAACTCCCATTTCATCTTCGTCTACATCCTCTTCCATTTCCATAATATTGTCCTCAAGTACATCGCCCTTGTATAGACCCTCTATATACTCCTTCCACCTTTCTGTTTTCCCTTCCTTGCTTAGAACTGGGTTTCTGTCTGAGCTCTTCTATATTCATGCAAGTGGTTCTCTTTTCTCCAAAGGTCTCTTTAATTTTCCTGTAGGCAATATTGATCTTACCCCTAGTGAGATAAGCCTCTACATCCTTACTTTGTCCTCTATCCATCCCTGCTTACCCATTTTGCACTCCCTGTCGATATCATTTTTGAGGCATTTGTATTCCTTTTTGCCTGCTTCATTTACTTAATTTCTATATTTTCTCCATTCATCAATTAAATTCAATATTACTTCTGTTACCCAAGGATTTCTACTAGCCCTCGTCTTTTTACCTACTTGATCGTCTGCTGCCTTCACTACTTCATCCCTCAGAGCTACCCATTCTTCTTCTACTGTATTTCTTTCCCCCATTCCTGTCAATTGTTCCCTTATGCTCTCCCTGAAACTCTGTACAACCTCTGGTTTAGTCAGTTTATCCAGGTCCCATCTGCTTAAATTCCCACCTTTTTGCAATTTCTTCAGTTTTAATCTACAGTTCATAACCAATAGATTGTGGTCAGAGTCCACATCTGCCCCTGGAAATGCCCTACAGTTTAAAACCCGGTTCCTAAATCTCTGTCTTACCATTATATAGTCTATCTGATACCTTTTAGTATCTCCAGGATTCCTCCATGTATACAACCTTCTTTTATGATTCTTGAACCAAGTGTTAACTATGATTAAGTTATGCTCTGTGCAAAATTCTAACAGACGGCTTCCTCTTTCATTTCTCTCCCCCAATCCATATTCACCTACTATGTTTCCTTCTCTCCCTTTTCCTACTGTCGAATTCCAGTCACCCATGACTATTAAATTTTCGTCTCCCTTCACTACCTGAATAATTTCTTTTATCTCATCATACATTTCTTCAATTTCTTCGACATCTGCAGAGCTAGTTGGCATATAAACTTGTACTACTGTAGTAGGCATGGGCTTCATGTCTATCTTGGCCACTATAATACGTTCACTATGCTGTTTGTAGTAGCTTACCTGCACTCCCATTGTTTTATTCGTTATTAAACCTATTCCTGCATTACCCCTATTTGATTTTGTATTTATAACCCTGTATTCACCTGACCAGAAGTCTTGTTCCTCCTGCCACCGAACTTCACTAATTCCCACTATATCTAACTTTAACCTATCAATTTCCCTTTTTAAATTTTCTAACCTACCTGCCCGACTAAGGGATCTGACATTTCACGCTCCGATCCGTAGAATGCCAGTTTTCTTTCTCCTAATAACGACGAGAAAGAAAATATCACATAACTAAATAAATTGTGGCTTTGCACTGACCCTTCAATAACCTAATGTATAAAATACAGTGAAAATGCTTGCATACATGTGATTTTACATAATAGTTTACAGAAGTATTATTCAATCTATGGCACCAGCAATGACGAATAGGTGCAGGTAAGAGTCTCATAACATTTCATAAACAGTAAATACACAAAAAATCAGTTTATACAAATATTCACATTAAATCTTTTCAATAGTTCAATAAACAAGTAGCACTCCTCAGAGTAGTTGACAGTTCCAACAGTAGCACCCAACAATGGTCAACAGGTGCAAATAGCAGTCTCATAACATTTCATCAGCAGTGTTTAGACAGCTCCAACAGTCGCACCCAGCAATGGCGAGCAGGCACAGACACCAACAAGTGACATCATCTCAGTAGAAGCAGTTCCATCAGTGGCATCCAGTAATGTTGAACAGGTGCAGACAGCAGCAAGTGACATCATCTCAGTAGAAGCAGCCCCATCAGTGGCACCCAGTAATGTTGAACAGGTGCATACAGTAACAAGTAACATCATTTCAGTAGAAGCAGTTCTAACAGTAGCACCCAGTAATGTTGAACAGGTGCAGACAGCAACAAGTGACATCATTTCAGTAGAAGCAGTTCCCATCAGCGGCACCCAGCAATGTTGAGCAGGTGCAGATAACAGTCCATAATATTCACTATCACTAATTAAACAGTTCATCAGAATTCATCAGCAGAAATTAAACATTTCCAAGTGGCACCCATCAATGATAATCGGTGCAAGCGCAAACAATAGTTTGAATGTACACACAATTGCTTTTACAAAATTATTATCAATGCTCTTACACTAATCATACAAATTATAATAAACACACAAATGATATCAGATAATTGTCATATTAACTATTACAAACGCACAAATATCAGTAAACCTATAATATTTATGGGTGTCAGTGCAAGCGACAACAAACAAGTAAAATAATATTTAAGAGATAGGTCGCTACCAATTATTTGGGATTAGGAAAGGAAAACACACAAAACACACTCACTCATCTTTCATCCACATATGAAGTACTACTGTGTAATTGAATAGTGTTAACTGTGTAAATGCAATTCTGTCAAAATTTGATGTTCAACATGTGTATCAAGTAGTAGTGGCAACAGTGTATAACAGTCAATAATAGTTAGTCAACGTCATAGTCATCATGTCAAGACCAATGTTTGCCATGCCAAATCAAAATGTATGGTTGCTGAACAACTGTCAGTGTGTCAAGATAAGCAATTACTTCCTCTCTCCAAAAAAAGAGTGTATACTGCTTATTGATTTAACAAAATGTGTGTGTAGACAATCTTCCTTCCACTTGAGTGTTCTAGTCCGCCATCTTCATCCTCCTTGTTCCATATAAACCAACAAAAAAAAATGCTCCTCACTTACTTTACCTCTTATCCACCAAAACTCCAATAATCATCAGCATCACATAATCTTAATACTTCAATAATACCTCTTACATCGATACATATAAACCTTATCATCAATATCATTTACCTTACCTCTCGTCAACCAAAACTCCAAAAATCATCAACTTCACACAATCTCAATACATCCATAATACCTCTTCAATACGTCGATACATATAAACCTTATCACCAATATCATTTCACTTCCATAGCAACCCTTTCCTCTAGTCAGTCTCCTCGAACAAGTACAGATAAAATCCTAGTGCAAACTTCAATTCATCATCCCATACAATCCGAAGACACAATGTCCACACACAACATCTGTGTAATCCATCTGACCCAAATCTTCTACTCATTATGAATTATAAAATACATTTTGGTTACCTTGTCCATCATTAAATAAAAGAAATGCATACATGACCTCTAACAGCCTTTAGTTTGAATAACTTTCAGTAAGTAAGTACGAGTACGGAGTGTAAATGATCGTAATATTTCACAGTGTGTACACCACTACAAGAATCATGCCAAAACAGAAGCAAACATGTGGAGTATTTCTTGTGTCAAGTGTCACTTGCTATTTCAATTGCTCACGAAGAATGCAGTGTAATAACTGTCAATGGTCTAAACCTAGAGTTGGTATGTCATATCGTTGGCTTCCTTCCTATTAGCATAAATATATACAGCTTCCATAAAACCTCCAGCTCATGTGACTTCAATGAAGTTTCTTGTATCAATGTCGTTCATAGAATTATAGCAATTCATTGTCTTATCTTAAAATACAAAGCACTGAGCGTAACCAAACATGCAACAGCGAGTAAATATACCAGTAGAGAACTGAATGTCAACAAGTGGATGTAGCACAATCCGTATAACGAGGCTCTGCCAAGCGAACAATCTATAATTAATACCATAGTGTGACCTAAAACTCCATGTTCGTACACCGTATATCAGCATTTCTATATACCAAATTAAAGAGTAGTTATGACAACAAAACAAAAATGTGTAAATATGCAATCCATATGCAAAGTAGCAAATATATATCTTACATAATAAACAGGTCATTAGCATCATATCAGCATAAACAAATAAATGTTCATATGTAATCTTAATAAGTAAACATGAAGGCGCAAGCAGATAAATCACAAAGTATGACTTACATACATAACAATATCAGCATGAATAATCAGGTGACAATTATAATTTAAATAAATAAGCACAGTAGGCACATAATAAAAATATGACATCAGTGAAAAAGCAGAGCAGCCAAGCGATGCATGTTATACATAAGTAACAACCCTGTTCATTAATCAATCATTGTCAAAATCAGTTAACACAAAGTATAAATCACGTAATCGCGAGCAGCAAATTACATCTAAAGTATATACCTAAGTGGAAATACGTTACCTGAAAAATAAACTCAATTAATAGTTACCTTTTTAGTTTATTACTTTCATCTTCGAAATTACATTCTTCCTGAAATTTTCTCGATGGCAAGTGCTCTTAACATCGGACACACACAGAATTTACCTGAAGTTCTTAAATATTTTATACAACTGTATCCTGAAAAAAAAGAATGTTAATAACATAATTTATCAAGTCACTATAGCTTTATACTGAATTTAATCGGAGAAATTAGACTGTGTATTTGTTTACGGCTGTCAGTGCATTCGCACTGAGCGCTCGATCAGCTGTAGGTACGTGTGACGTAGGAAGTAATTGTTTGCGTTCAACGACTGCCTTGTGCGGGGCGCAAACTTCACTGTTGCTTTGAGTATGTGCCGCCGCCAGAACACGGCGCTGTATCCTTATATTCTCTGCGTGTTTACATGTAACTATTAGTTTCTCAAAAGTATGTCATTCCACAAACATTTTAACGTTCGATATATGATGTATTCCCTTAGAGCGCCGAGATTTAAGAGTTTCTACTTCGACAATGTTATCATGAATAATTTTGTGAACTTTATATGGACCGTTATAAAGCAGAAAAAATTTGCGACACAGGGCTTTTCCTTTGTGAGACAAATGAAGAGACTTAATCAACACCTTTTGACCAACTGACAAGGTTTTTAAACAACCAGGACATTTAGCTGATTTCTCTCTTCTAGCAGCCGCAGATGCAATATTTTGTAGAGCCAGGTTGACAACTTCAGAATGCCGCAGTTTCTGTGTAGACGGAAAAGGAACGATTTCAGAAATGCGTTTTGTCGGTGCTGTATTTTTTAGTATCAATATAGGCGGTAAAGAAGTTGAATCATTAGGGAGTTCATTCAGAATGTTTTGAAAAATATGAAGATACTGATCCCACCTTCTGTGATTCTGATGACAATAAAGTCGACACAATTTATTGATTTCCTTCATCCATCTCTCTGAAGCATTAGATTGAGGGTGCAAAAATGAAATGAAAATTTGTTTAATCTTAAGACGCCGTAGAGTATGAAGACAAATTTTACAGCGAAACTGTGATCCATCTGATATAACTTTATCGACATGACCCACTTCTTTAAGAAAATGTTTGATGAAAGCATTAGATACTGAACAAGCTGTTGCTTTACGTAAAGGTGTAAAACACACATATTTTGATGTTGATTCCATTGCTACCAAAATGTATGCAAAACCATTAGTAGAACGAACCACTGGACCGAACAAATCGACTGCAGCCATCTCATTTAATTTCTCTGGAATGATAGGAAACAACGGTGCTCTGTGAGAAATAGTTGGCGGCTTAGCCCTTTGACATAATTTGCATTTGGCAAGAACAGATCGAATACGTTTTTCCATATTACTGTAGTAGTAATTTTCTCGTAATTTATGAAAGCATTTTCTGGGACCAAAGTGTGCATAACTGAAATGTGTATACCAAATCAATTTATTAACCCACTCATCACGAATGCAAACTAACCAAACAGAGTTGTCAACCGATTTTCATTTAAAAAGAATATCATTGCGAACTAAATAATACTGTCTAATCACGACGCATTCCTTTCTCCTCCACTTCTCCTTAATGTCCTTCCAGATTGGATCCTTGATTTGCTCCTTAGCGATGTCCTGGAGCGAAGACGAAATAAAATTTTCAAACGCAACACCTTGAATATACATCAAACAATAATTGTTTTCTTTGCAGTCCTTCTCAGCACTTTGTTTCAGACCCATAGGTCACGTGATAAAGCATCAGCAATAATATTTGAAGAACCCTGTATGTAAACATTACTAAAATCAAATTCCTGTAGATACAGCGCCCATCGTGACAATCTTCCATGTGTTAATTTTGTTAACATAAGAAATTCCAGAGCTCGATGATCGGTGTAAACCTTAGTATGTCTGCCATACAAAAATATGCGAAATTTTGTGAAAGCCCAAACAACAGCCAAAGCTTCAAGTTCCGTAATCGAATAATTCTTTTTGATTTAGAGAGAACACGACTTCCAAATGCAATAGTTTTCTGTACTACAACGCCGTTTTCTTCTATCTCTTGAAATAAGTGTGCACCTAGGCCTTTGTATGATGAGTCCGTCGCCAAACAAAAATCTTTAGATAAATCCGGATGTGAAAGAAGTGGAGCAGCAACTAAAGCATCACAAAGTTGTTCAAATTCCGATTGAGCTTCCTCATCCCAACACCAATTAGAATTCCTTCCAGATAGTTCACATAAACGAGGTGTGGCCAAATTGTCCAATCTAACAAAGCGTCTAAGAAAATTACAGACACCAAGGAAACTACGAACATCACGTTTTGTAGTAGGAACAGCACAATTACGAATAGTGTCTAGTTTCTCTGGATCAGGAAGAGTACCTTCTGTAGAAATAATATGACCAAGAAATTTCACCTGAGAACGACCAAATTCAGATTTTTCCAAGTTCACTGTAATGCCAACTCTTGCAAAAATACGTAATAATGAATCCAAAATTTTGTTATGATCACTCCAAGAACGTTTAGCAATAAGAATATCGTCAACATATGAAGTAATATTGTCACGAAGATAAAGAGGTAAAATTTCGTTTAAACAACGAATGAATGCTGCTGAAGATATAGTAAGTCCAAACGGTAATTTTCGAAATTGATAACAGTTACCAAAGGCTAAAAAGGCAGTGTATGACTACTTCTTGTGTAATTTCGACTGTCACTTATGAAATTTTTGTTCTATCTACTACCCTGGTTATTTCTGTAGTAAGAATTTCTATTATTGTATGAATAATTTCTGTCTTGATGATACCGATTACTGTTTCCGTATGATTGATCATTCCGGTAGGAGTTTCCGATATTATAATTGTCTGTGTAATTTCTGTTAGAACGGCTTTTATTGTCATAAGGCTGGTATCTATTGTCCTGTCTGTTTTGTCTGTCATTTTCAAAATTACCGCTATAACGTCCGTTCTGATCACTATCCCTTTTCTCTGAAATTCTGTTGTAATTATCGTTACTGAAAAAATTACAGGAAGTCCAGTCGTCGTTGTCATACTCAAGTTCTTGTAGCAAAGTCTTGAAAGTTTCAATGTCGTCTTTAAATCTTCCGGCTAAAGCAATGTGTCTTATCGATTGTGGCAGCTTAGTTAAACAAATGCGAATTAATTCAGTCGGGCTATAAGGGTTGGAAAGGAATTGATTCTTTCGAATCATGTCTTCAAAGTATTCTGCCGGCGTGCGGAACTCAGACTGTTTAAAATTACTCTGCATAATAATACTATGTTTGACCCTGTCTTGCGTGTTTTCGGACCACTATGCCAATAGAAATACATGATAAAAATCATTTAAATTATTACAATCTCTAATGAGTGCGCGCATCTGCGTCGCCGGTTCGTTTTCTAAATATCCACACATAAATTCCAATTTGTGACTTAGTGGCCAATTTGGTGGAAGTGCGTACATAAATTGATCTAACCATGAACATGGATGTATGTTATTCTTAGAATTGCGAAAGACCTTAAATTTTCGAACAGTTTATAGTCAAAGTTTTCGCCTTGTGGCGACAAAGACCTACCGCGTCTGTCCCATTCCGAATGTCGATTATTGTCACGGTCGCGCGCCTGGCGCTCTCTTGTTGCATCTCGTAAATGAAATAAATTATTTTCTTCAAAACCCTCTGCTATAAGTGATTCCAAATTTCTTCTACTGTCTTTTCCTACGATTTCGCTTTCAATTTGTTTAACTTGCTTTTGTAATGCCTCAAATTCCCTTTTAATGCGTTCATTAAATTTTCGTTCATTTTCTACATGTTTATTTATATTCTGGTACTCTTCTGTTGCTGCAAATGGCAATGGAGCTGTATCATCTGAATCTCTGTCCCCATTTAAACTAAGATTTGTCAATTTATCTGAAATCTCCTCAACTCTTTCCGATAAGCCACCTATTTGTTCTTTCTGTTTATTTACGTCTTCCGTAAGTGTCGCGACTCGGGTTTCAGTATTGACACATTTAGTAGTTAACTGTTCATATTGTTGTGTTAGATTATTTATTCTGTCATTTGGTACAGATTCCTCGATTCTTTCAAATATTTCTTCCTTATCGTGTGCACATTGAAGATTTAACTCTGAAAATTTTTGTACTATCACGCGATCTCTTTCTTCCTGTTCTCTATCCTGTTCCTTTTGTCTAATTTCTATTGAAATTAATCTATTATTGTGAGCATTCAAAATCGGCTGTACTTCTCTAATTTCTTTCTTTAATTTATCTTTCATGTTTTTGAAACATGTCCCTATTCGTGAGTCTAACTGTGTTTCCATTGTTCCCATATCAGTTTTAATTGTTCCTATTTGTGAGTCTAACCATGTTGCCAATGTTCCCATCTCGGTTTTTAATTCAGATCCTAACTGTGATCCCAAATATAATATTGAACTCGTCAACTGCTCCATATTAACTGGTTCGAAATTCTTTTCACCCCTAACCTTTCCCGTAAAAGTAACTTCCTTCGGCATAGCTGTAAAGCTATCTGTGTTCGATACTATTTCAGAATCTTCTATCGTTAATCTCATATTCTGAAAATTTTCCGATTGTGAAAAATTTTGAACTGGTTCCGGACTATTTTCCCTGCTTATTAAATTGTTTTCTACTTCATTATTCATCATACTGTTCTCCTGTGTTGGCGAGTTCGCCATGTTAACAATTTCACCATTCTGACTATCTATCATTTTTGCCTTTTTCATCGATCACATAATCATTTACAAAACATACAAAACTCGTCATTATACGAAAATTACATACAGTATAACACTTTATCACCAACAATACCATTCACACAAAATGCTTTCCGACAAGCAAGATTAACGAACAATTAAAACCTTCACAACTGCACAAAATCGTCAAACTCGTATACGAGACATCAAAAATTAAATTCTGCAAAAATACAACTAGAAGAATGACAAGACAACTACAAATGTTCAATTACCAAATCTACACATGCAATATAGACTACAATTACTAAACTACAAATTACTACACAATACTACTGTCTGCTATTTTTACTGTCAAAAGAATTCCAAGGGATGATCCGAAGCAGCGGTCGCCACGTGCATGGGGGCTCATTTATTAAAATGCAATTATTTTTAGTAGCTGTATGTCCAGTTACGAAGTCTCATAACTGGTTGGCCCTGAGTAGTATTAGTACGCAATCTGACTGCATAAAATAACAATAAAGAATGAAGGCAAATTTCCGTTAACACAATTGATTAATTACGTCCCCTGCAACTATAAAAGCTACGAAACAATAAAGCACAAGTGTAACTGTTCTGTGTGTGGTCATGTGATTCAACGTACACATATCTGGCACGGTTCTTCCTCAATACGACAAGATATTTTAAACACCATTTACAATGAACTAATTGAAAAACCATAAATACTATAATTGCACATAGAAACCAGAATTACAAGTCTAATACATGAACATGAGCCAGATGCTTTGTTGACTGAACCTGTGACCAAGAGGCATTATTATTAAGGAGATTTGAAATAAAAAAAATTTTTTGTTACCTCCATATATATTGACGAAAATACACTGTGATCATTGCAACATCTTCCATATATACATTACGCCAACTGAACAGCATCTACTCTCTCGTCCAGCAGAACAATAACTGCACACGACATGCTCTCAACTAGTACTGCTCTCGACATCCACTCAACAAGCACTTCTCATGACAACGTCTGAACTACAACTGCCCTCGACATTCTCTGAACAACAACTGTGCCAGTGGAGTCGGCGGAAAAATACTCTTTGGCGCAATCTCTGGCGCTGTGACTCAGTGTTGCCACCTTTCAACTGTCATAGTATTTACAGTGGATACTGATGCAGTCTGGAATTCCTGTATGATGGTCTGGATAGACGTTTGCCTGTTACACATTACTACCCATTTCAACTGTCGGCGGTCTCTGTCAGTCAACAGACGAGATCGACCTGTACACTTTTGTCCTGTAAGTGTCCCTTCACGTTTCCACTTCATTATCACATAGGAAACAGTGGACCTAGGGATGTTTAGAAGTGTGGAAATCTCTCGTACAGAGGTATGACACAAGTGACACCCAATCACCTGACCACGTTCGAAGTCTGTGGGTTCTGCGGAGGGCCCCATTCTGCTCTCTCACGATGTCTAATGACTGCTGAGGTCACTGATATGGCGTACTTGGCAGTAGGTGGCAGCACAATGCACCTAATATGAAAAACGTATGGTTTTGGGAGTGTCCAGATGCTTTTGATCACACAGTGTACAACTCGAATATGTGTGCACTAGAACATTGAGCAAAGTGATCTCCCATTATCAAAGACGATCTCCTCACCGGATCTCAATTGCTTACTAGAGAGTCTTATTGTTTCACCATTAACAGTGAAGTCCTCACAATTACGATTTGATATCTGTAAAACACGAAGAATATGTTGTATACATCTCTAATAGATCCATAGAATGAAGTGTTGTTCCTTATCGTAAACTTAGTAAAGGCTACATTCCGTGCAGGATATGTCTGAACTTTCGTGGTGTTTACCACAAAACGGACAGACAATGCATTTGCAAGTGCTTCGCCTCCTGAAATGAATATGAGCGCTGACCAGCAGTTCGGTCTCGTAATTTAGTAGTTATTTCGACCGACTCTCCCTTTTACGTTGTCCATGTAAATAGTGTTGTCCCCCCTGCACCACATCCACATATCGCATACTGCAGAGTTTGACTGATTATGGCGTTTTCCCATGTGTTCGTACCTAACGCAGTTAAAATACTATTTTGCAATTGGAATGAAGGGAGGGAATTTGCGAGTAAAGCCAAGACCTATACAAATTATAATATAGTCTGAGATCTGAATGTTCATATACACTTCTGGAGTTATATGATGTCTTCTGAATAATTGTGGTTCACCTTTCTCTACACTTTTTTAACTTACATTACCAGTACTCTGTCCAGTGACTCACTTTCTCCATAGTTTCTGTTTCAGACAGATGTATGAATACATCGACATCTGTATCTACATCCATACCCGACAAACCACTGTGAAGTGCATGACAGAGGGCACATCACATTCTACCAGTTATTAGGCTTCTTCTCAGTTCCAGTCGCGTATGGAGAGCGGGATGAATGAGTGACTAAACTCTTCCGCGAGCACTGCATTATTGGTCTAACAATGTCCTCGTTATCCCTACGGGTGTTACACATGGGTGTTTTTAGTACATTCCTAAATTCATCATTTAAAAATGGTTCTTGAAAGTTTGTAGATAGGTTTTCTTTTGATGGTTTGCATCTGTCTTAAAGTGTCAGCCATTTTAGTTTCTTCAGGGTCTCCGTGACACTCTCCCATGTATGAAACTAATGTGTGACAATTCGTGCTTCCCTTCATTATATACGCTCAATATTTCCTGTTACTCTTATGAATCGTACTAGTGTTTTGTAAGCCAGCTCCTTTGTAATGATTGCATTTTCCTAGTATTCTAAAGACGAAGCGAAGCCTGTCCCTCACTTTACCTGTGACTAAGACTGTGTCACCATTCCATTTCATATCCCTCGAAATTGTTACACACAGGCATTTGTCTGAGTTGACCGATTGCAATTATAACTTTTCATTGTAGTCATAGCATACTACGTTTTTTTGTTTTGTGAAGTGCGCAGTTTTACATTTTTGAACATTTAAAGCAAGCTGCCAGTCTTCGTGCCACTTTGAAATCTTATCAAGATCTGACTAAATATTTGTGCGGCTTTTTCAGACGGTACTTCATTATAGATAACTGCATTGTATGGAGTAAGAATGAGGTTACATTAACATTGCTTGCAAGGTCATTAATATACACCTTGAACAGCAAGGTTTCGAACACCCTTCTCTGAGGCATATTTGAAGTTACTTCTGTCTTTCGATGGCTCTCCATCCAAGATAACATGCATCACTCCCTCTACCAAGCAATTCTCAATCCAGCATCAAATTTCTCTTGATGCCCCAGTTGCTTCTGCTTGTGATAATAAAGGTAGGTTGTGTATTGATTCAACTACTCCTCGGAAATCGAGAAACACTGCATCTACCTGAGTAATTTGATCCGTAGCGTTCAGTCTGTCATGTGAGAAAAGTGCGAGGTGGGTTTCCCATGCTCGATCTTTCCAAAAATCGATGCTGGTTGGCATGGAGAAGTTCATTATGTTCGAGACAACTCATTACATTTGAGTCCATAATATGTTCAAAGATTCTACAACAAATGGATATCAAGGATAATGGATGGTAGTTTTTTGGATCACTTCTGCTTCCCATCTTGTCCCCCGTTGGTGTATGACCTGTGCGTTCTTCCAATTACTGGGCATGGTCTTTTGTTCCAAGAATGGAAGGTACATTACAAGTTAAAAGAGAGGCTACCTCCACCACAGATTCGCTACTGAATCTTATAGGAATTACGTCAGGCACTGAAGCTTGTTCAATTTTAGCAGTTTCAGCTGTTTTTCAATACCACTAACACAATATCTTTATCACTCATCTTTGCAGTGGTGCAATAATTAAAGTGGGGAATAACATTGGATTTTTCCTTGTAAAAGAACATTTGAAAATGGAGTTCAGCTTTCCTGCTTTCTTTTTTCTGCCTGCAATTTCAGTTCCTGTCTCGTCTGTGAGTGTCTGCACACTAATCTTGGTACCATTAATAACCCTCACTCAAGTTCAGAATTTCTTTCGATTTTGTGAGAGATCTTTCCTAACATTCGACAGCATTGCCCTCTTGACCCCCAAACATGTTTCATTCAGCATCTATCTATATATAGCCCTAGGCTTTGTTTTGTACCAATTATGCAGTATTTTCTGTTTCTATAGAAGTGATGCACCACAAAATAATGTACTTGGCACGGCTGAGTAAAATTAAGGCATCTCCCCCAGGTGCAGCAACAATCCAGAGAAGGAATCAACCTAGCTGATCAAGTTACGCAGTATGGAGCTCTGATTCAGTAAGAACTGCTGTTATGTTCGTAAGGCAATTACTTCACATTGTTGGCAAGTCGAGCAGCCAGAAGTGCAAAAGTACTGACATAGCAGAACGATGGTCCACCCAAGGTGCAGAGGGCCCAGTTACCTCTTACTAAGGCTGAGGTTCTGTTATGACTTGAGTGGAAGAAGCCTCTGGTGTAACAAAACAAGCATGAAGCACGCCCATATAAATATTTCTCGTTTTAGCTACGGGTATCTCAGTCCACCCACATCCAACCACGAGTTGGGACCTATGAGAGTCCACAGTTTTTCTGTCTATTGATCTATGAGTTCAGTGGGTCTACATGTCTTCTCCTGTGGATTCAGATCCTCATAGCCACGACACGTACTCATGCAGAGTCCAATGCTGAGGACTTGCTACTCTGCAACTGGAAGACAACTTGCTGGCCTGTAGTTTTTTGTGGCTGGGGGTATGCAGCTCCCGTCCATTCCCGGAGGGAGATTTGTGGAGGCAAACTACTTGCTGCCTATGCTGGGCACACTATACACACAGTCTACGCCATATTAATGATCGCCTTGGTTACCTACCCCCAAAGCTGTTAGTGGCTACCATGCCATGTGGCTGATGCAACAAGTTGCCTACGTTGTGTTACACATCTAGATATTACGGGAATGAGAGAGTAAAATTTTTTTAATGCGCTAGACTTTCTGGATAAGCATTGTGCTAAAATTGATCTTTCACTGTATACTATCCAAGTGAGTGGGATATTGAATCAGTTGAGAATGACCATCACAAATGTTAGTTCTTCACAAGTTTCACCAATCATGAAGGTGGTACGAAACCAACTAAAGACGAATGCGTTAACCCTCAGTTCGCTTGATGAAGTACCAAGGGTTACAGGTACGTATCTCTGGGTAAGAGTGGGTACTATCCTACAGAGCGAAATGTGATGTCTTCTAGAGCACTGAAATGCAGTGACGATTTTGATGTATTACTTTGTTTTGTCCGTAGTAGTGTGGTATACATGAGAGAAATAGATAGAGATTGCCTGTTTCTAGTGAGTTTGGATAATTTTGGGTCTGATGTGGTAAGTCTGTAAAAGGGTTTATTGATTGCCAACGTAGACACCCTGAATGAAGGTATCTGGAGAGGTCGAGTATACCATGGAATACCGTGATAAGGCTGTCCAAACCATCTCAGAATCCCCACAATATTTCTTTCTTGCAACAGAAATGCAGACAGAATTTGAAAACAGTGTAGAGTAAGACTCATCCAACCAAATGACTTTCTTTGATTCCTCCATAGTCCACGTTTTATGGCTTTGGCACCACATTTTCCTGTCATTGGCATTTGCATCTTCTTTGGTGTTCCAACTTACCCTTCTATTCATGGCTTATGGAGCCCCCTTCATGTTGATTTCTCGCTGGCAGGGTTTGTAAGTGTAACATTAAGTTCTGGAGTGATTTTGCAGCTGCCATCCTTTTATTTCACTATGTTCTCCAATGACAGTCCACCAGAATCACTCAACACATACTATCGTCTGCTTTTTGACTTAGCAGATGATGTTCTTTCACTTTCCTTATACACAGTATAAATGTCAGATATGGTGGCTCGCCGGCCGCGGTGGTCTAGCGGTTCTAGGCGCTCAGTCCGGAACCGCGCGACTGCTACGGTCGCAGGTTCGAATCCTGCCTCGGGCATGGATGTGTGTGATGTCCTTAGGTTAGTTAGGTTTAAGTAGTTCTAAGTTCTAGGGGACTGATGAGCACAGATGTTAAGTCCCATAGTGCTCAGAGCCATTTGAACCATTTTTATGGTGGCTCTTGAAGCACTAGTACTTCAGCTGGCTTGCTTACCGAGGCGCCCTCCATATGAGCACCAACAATTTACCCACGTTCGAATTCACTCAGCTCTGACATAATGCGCTCACAACTACATAGAACAGTGTTCGGGCCACAACTGGCGCTTGCAACGTATTCAGGATACTGCACAGGCGTTGTTCATTTTTAAATACAACAGTGCAACATACAGGTTTGGCTGTTATCTCCATCATTGAAGTATGTATTTCTTGTGGTGCTTCCAGCCCCTGTAAGTCGGATATGGAAGCTTCACTAGCACAATTTGCAGATGTGCTCTACCCTGGTGGACCACTACCAGCAGTACAACATAGGACACCAGTGGTAATAAAGCTCTGATGTGCAAGAAGTTGTCCAGAATCCGTCGGCATGTATGTCTGATAATGGAAGAATTTAACAGTCAAGATTTGGCTGACGGCATTATCGAGGAGATTGTAGTCCTTGGGGAGCAGCTGCCATATTCGTAACAAGGAAATCATTAGATGAAACAAAGAAATATAGATATTGTTGCGATTACTGATATCTGAATGCAAGGACAACAATGAATGCATAACCTATACCGAACATAACAGAAACTTTAGACAGCCTAAGTCAGTGTAAATACTTCTTGTGATGGATTAAAAGAGTGCGTATCACCAACTGGAAGAGTGCCAGCCACTTCCTAACGGTTACTGGGTGGAATGCTTAGAGGACTGAAACTGAAACCACGTATTGTTTATCTTCAGTACATAACTGTATTTTCTAAACACTTGGATGAGCACGGACAGTGACTAGACGAAATGTTTAAAAGGCTTTGTTCAGTGCAACTAATACTGAGTATAGAATTACCACTTCGCATCAACATAGGTTATTAAAGTTCAGTGGTAAACAGAGTGTCTGATCACGTCTGAAAAAGTAAAGGAAGCGTTTAATATTAGTCTAGTACTGGTAGTCCCCAATTTTGAAAAGGAATTTATTCTGTCATGTGACACAATCAGTCTGGCAGTTGGATGTGTTCTCAGTTAACATATGGACAGCAAATAACACCTGGTGGCATGTATGTCAAGACAGCTGAATAAAGCAGAATAGAATTACTTGGGTACAGAAAAAGAAATGTTGGCTGTTATTTATGGGACTACGTATTTATGTTTGTTAATTGTATAGGAAGAAATTAGGCCGGTATTACACTATCAAATTTCTTTGTCCAAGATCTTTGTCCAATATCTTTGTCAAAGATTTTTGATAGTGTAATAGGGATCTTTGACAAATGTCGTCCAATATTTGATCAAATCTAGGCCGAGGCCGTATATTTGATCAAAGAAATCGCTTGTCTTCTGTTCACTGCAATGCGATATGTTACCACGCCGAGCGCCAGCATCGCTGGAGCGTTCTGTCATCTTTTGTGTTTGTAAACATGGCTGCTAAATACAATTGGTGTGTGGCGTCTACCACAAAATTAATTGAATTGTACGAAGCGGATGAGGCGCTTTACAATGTGAGGCACCCTGAATATAAAAATAGGTTAAGAAGATTGGAAAGTTATAAAAATATTGCAGAGATAATCAGCCGAGACATACGGCCAGGATGTACGGCCGAAGACATAAAGAGGAAGATAAATGGCCTCCGTACTAGCTACTCGTACGAAAAAGCGAAAGTACGTATTGACATATTCATTTATATTTATTTATGCAAGTTAAGTTTACATGTTATACAAATGATTAGCATTAATTTGTTCACTGCAGCGACTTGAAGCATACAATAATGTTTACGTAACCTACAAGTAGTTAAATTATTTTCATTATTAATATTGCAGATGAATAAAAGCAAAAGTGGAGCCAGTGCGCAGGCGGTGTACACACCACAAGTGTACTGGTTTCAAATGCTGAAATTTCTAGACCAGTCTACAGAGGCCGACGAAAGTATGTGCAATTTGGAGAGCACGGATAGTGAAGCTGGTAGTGAACGTGCGACACCGACACCGACGTTTGAGGATATGTTAGCGGTATGTACATTTGTTTACATTTTACGTTACTAAATGTGATTATCTTGCCAGGGCACCTTCCCAGCGCCATTGTAAAATGTCTTAAAGTATTCCCTAACTGCTCTCCCGTGTACTGTACGTCCAGAAGCAGCTTGGCAGGCTATTGGTTCCATTTGCTGTAGGTCCTCAGTGGTTTGTGTCTCAAAATAAGTGCAGTCTCCTACTACGGCAGACACAGTTTCCTGCCGTGTGTACAAGTGTTTTCTTCTCTCAGTTAACAAGTTGTGCAATGTGCAGGCAGCCAGTGTTATTGTGGTAACTTTTTCAGGAGGCAGATTAATGGTAGTAAGAAAAATCCTGAAACGACTTGCAAGAATGCCAAAGCTGCTCTCCACTAATCTTCTCCCTCGTGACAGTCTGTAATTGAAAACCTTTTCTTCTTTTGTGATTCCTTTTAAGGGGTATGGCTTCATAATGTTATAACTCAGAGGAAAAGCGTCATCTGCCAGTACTACCATTGGAGTTGTAATGTTTGTGTTCCCAAGCTTCCTGCCTTCAGGAATGTTGAGCATAGATCGGTCAATGAGACACTCACGTAGTTTGCTTTTTGAAAACACTCCAGCATCACCAACACGCCCATTAGTTCCTACATCTACATACAAAAATTTGTAGGAAGCATCTACCATGGCAAATAAAATGATACTATTGAAGGATTTATAATTAAAAAAGTGCGATCCACTAGCTTGTGGACATTTAATACGAATGTGCTTTCCGTCCATTGCTCCTATAGTGTTATAACAGTTCCACTTCTTCTCGAAATCCTCTGCAATTTGCTCCCACTCTCCTCTGCTTGAGGGTACCTGTAAATAAATAAGATTTTTTGTATGTGCAAGGAAGTACGTAACTAATGGCTTTTATCTTTTATTTTATAGCAAGACATGCAAGAGCCTGTCGCATGTAGCGAGGCACAGCCACAGCCCCTGCGTCAAGAGCGGCCTCCAACCAAAAGGAGGAAAGTCACGCCAGATGTGGCAACTAACGTCATGCAGGAGGCCAGCAGGACACTTCAGGCTATGGCTGATGCTGCCAGAATCATGCCTGTCCATGATGACCGCTATAGTACCCTTGGCGCCCACATCGCAGCAGATCTGCGTGAAATGGAAAGAGTGGGCGGCAGGGAATACACCACTGCCACTATGCACAGTCTGCAGCGGACATTAATGGACAGGTGGGATTTGCTGCATGCGACAGTCCGTGCACAACCGTCCACCTCTGGATATATCCAGGTTGCCTTGCAGCAGGCTGGAATACAGGATGAAGATTCCCTTCCATAAATATATATGTGTCTATAAATTTTGTATCTCTCCAATCTTCTTAATCTATTTTTATAATCAGGGTGCCTCACATTGTAAAGTGTCTCATCCGCTTCATACATTTCAATTAATTTTGTGGTATCACACATCTCATTTGCCATGTAAATAAAATTAAATAAATAAAATAATAAAAATTTATCTTCATGAACATAAAGTGTATAGAACAGTTATTTACCTTCAGACAATAGTCCTTTAGTGCTTTGTAAATTGCTTCACACGTTTCAGGTATTATTTTACTTAATGTGCATTGTGGAATTCGAGTGCTGTACTGTAAGCTAGAGTAACTTTCTCCTGTAGCAAGGAATCGTAGCGTTACAGTGAGCCTGTCTTCTGCAGATATAGCAGTTCTTAGGTGAGTATTGTGTTTTGAGATATGAGGAATCACTTCACTGAGAACATACTGAAAAGTATGCTCATCCATTCGCAAGAAATTGATGTATGACTTGACGTCTTCCACAATTAACTCACGTAACAAGTTTTGCTGAATGCTTTTTTCGTCTCGTCGTGAAACCCACGGCTTCACCCAGGTACGTTTCCTTTTTTTTCCCCGCTTCTGTATCTCATGTGCACACACAGCAATTGTGGCACAAGCAGCAGCTGCTGCGGTTAATAACAATATGTTTCTGTCAGCCATCTTGAACTTTGACGAAAACTTTGATGACAGTGTAATACCCCTTCTAGCGCTACGTCAAAGATCTTTGTCCAATATATTGGACGGAATATTGGATCACATCTTTGATCAAATCTTTGACAAAGAAATTTGATAGTGTAATACCGGCCTTAAGGATTGAAATGATTACTAGGATTAAAGGATCCTTCGAGCAGGTTGATGCACTGGTCTCTGAAATTGAGAGATTTTGTTTATGAAATGGTACACAAACCAGGTAACAAATATGCCGGTGCCAACAACCTAGTAGGAAGATTGGGGATGTGCAAGCTCTTGGCAAAAGTCGTCCTGAATGACAGAAAGTTAAGGCTGCTAATGCTGACTGCTAATTATTTAAGACTCAACTGCAGTTTACAGTGCACAAGTGGCTGCTATGTAGAACGTCAAAGCATGGACCATGCATAGTATACCTGTAGCTCTGAGGGATGAACTGTCAAGGCAAGCACACACCCATGTACTTGTGGGTCAAAACACAAATGATTACTGAGTAGTCAAGAATTTTTGGTGGAGGATTAGGAGACAGGAAGTTGAGTAGTATGTCAGGAATTGTATACTATGTGCACAACATACTGGCATCAAGTCATCAAATAGTACCATTGCAAAGATTACTGGAAGCATCCAAACCATTTGAAATCGTAGGGATGAACATTCTATGGGTATTTATCGAAACACTGATGTGTAACCATTACATATTGACCATCACAGGCCATTTTTCATGTTATGTTGCAATGGTTACAATTCTGTATCAGCAACCAAGTGCTGGTGACAGGCAATGGTAAGCAACTTATTATTGAAGTTAGACATTTCCAAAATTATAGTTACAGATGTATAGAGGCACCTCTGGAACACTGTGTCAAGGATGTGAGAGAAGTCTTCAGAAGGTATAGCTGTTTAAAACGATAGAGAGAAATTCATTGAACTTCGAGTCTATATTCTCATTGACGAGGTACTGACGTCTTGCCCTAAGGAACGAAAGTTACAGGATGCCTGCCAGTGCAGGCCTAACCACAGAAATAGGAAGTGAGGGCAATAGCAGTTCACCTGTGTGTGACTGTTGGCAAGTTCTGGCAAGCAGCAACAGAGGTGGATGAGAGTAGGCTGTCCATTCTGAAGTCTGGACACTGAGAAGATGTCTGCACTGTCTCGTAACTCATAAGCAAGAGAGCAAAGCAGCTCTGTTCTGATCTGATGAAACATCTATGGCATTTATTACACACTCAGAAGTCAGCTCCAGGCCTTTCCACCATCAGTCAAATGGGAGAACAAAACATGTTCATTGTACAGTTGCCTAAAACTTAAGTTATTATATGAACAGATACCATTGTGATTCAGCAGGCACTATGAGTTCAAACGTAAAGGATTTACAGACATTGGTTGCAAGTGGGCATTGATTTAAGTCAATGGAAAAAGTTCAGGCAAAAATTTTCAACCTTCTCCATTGATTTAAATGAATGCCCACTCGCAGCCAAGATCTGTAGTTCCTTTGTGTCTTATTCATTGTGGCTGCTGGATCAAAATGGCGTTTGTTCTTTTGGACATGTTCTTATGGAATTCAACAAAATGCCACGAGAAATGAGAATAATAGGCAGAGGCATTACATTAGTAGTGTGTGGATAAGTTAAGAATTTGGGTCTGACAGGAGGCGCCCTAGGGTAATATGTGCAGTTGTGATTATCATTTTCTCTGGATGTGTTAGTGGTCAGAGCATCGGTGTGGCAAGCAAGAGACCCAGTTTCGTTTCCTGACCTGGAACAAGTTTTCAACTTTTCCCATTGATTTAAATCAATGCCCTCTTGCAGCCAATGTCTGTACTTCCTTTATGTTTTAGTTATATGAACAGCCATCAGAATGATTGGGACATAGACCTTCCTTAAGTAATGGCAGCTTATAATTCTAAGGTACACAACAGTGTCAGACACTCATCATATGAAGTAATACACAACAGGATGCCATCACATTTTGAGCTGATTAAGCCTAATTGTGGGAAGAACTGAGAGTCAGCAGAGAAGTTTTCAAAATGTTAGGGGTTGTGTGGAAGAGGGTAAAGAAAATGAGTACAAAGGCACTCAGACGGCAACAGCAAGTCAGATGATGTACTGGCATGTCACCTCAGTACAGAACTGATCAATGGATTTTGTTGTCAGATACCTACACACCTAAGGGTAAGATGAAGAAATGCCTAACTGGGAACCAAGGACCATATCAGGTCACAGAAATGACATCACCCATGCATATAAAGCTGCAATTACCAACAAAAACTTCAATTGTGCATGTAGAGTGCATTAATCTTTTTAAGGGAGCTACCCAAACCTTACTGCAAGGGCCAGAGACGGAAATAGTACATTTTATATCTAAAAAGGAGAGGAAGAAAGTGAAAATTGACAAACAAGGTATGACCAAAGCGTTAAAACTGACACAGCCAACATCGTATTGGCTGGAAAAGCTGATAGGTGTGTCACTGGCCCAGAATCGAACCCTTTTAAACAATGCCTTCAATCTGGACTTGCTTCACTCCTTAGACGAGCTCATAGCTTCACAAAAAGGGGAAATTATCCCAGATCAGATATTACAGCATGTACAGCAGTATCACAACAGGCAACACCTACTGCTGTAACCTGACATAGATCGCAACATACTTACTTTTAATCTCCGTCTCAGAATGGAGTTGAGTGGGATTCGAGATCCTCCATCTGCAGCACATCAGCGAGTACTTGCGGGGATGAGATGCTGATGGGGTCAATCTGCGTTTTCGAGGTCTCTGGAGTTGGAGACAGTACAATATGACTCTGATAAAGCTAACTAGGTGAATATTGTGGAAATAAGGATATGAGACTCTGGGTTAGTTTTTGGTATGCTTTTAATGCTTCTTCACATGTTTATATGAACATGCCAAAGAGCAAAGACAGTGCTTTATCACTTGAATCTGAGACCCACTTAATGTATGTATAAAACACAGATGCGGCTTGTAACCCTTCATGATTCAGTCATAACTCCTCCCATCCCTAAAGGAGGTTTACCCTCAAATTTTTAATAACCAATTTTACACTTCTTTATTATACAACTTACATACACAATATAAATATACATACACAAATACATAGTTTTTTCTTCTATTTGAATATACATACTAGATATTCCTGTTAATACAATTAATACATTCTTGAAACACAATATGTACAATGTGGAATCACATCTCCATCTCCCCTTTATCTGGGATTCTGCATATCCAGTGACGAACTAATTGGGGTTAGATTGAATTTCACTCAGATGTTACATGTCTTGTGAGAGTTTTCCATGACTGGATCACAATTCACACACAACTTTGTGCGTTTGATAATACTAAGAATCTTTTCTATCGTTATGAAGACAATAATGGTATTAATGCATAGATGGAAATGTGTGTTTTCCAATCTGTGCCTACTATCTTTTTATGTTACCCTAAATTATTTCCTAAGCCTTCCTACATTGTTCTATCCCTTATCTACATCTGTGTCTACATGATTACTCCGCAGTTAACAATTAAGTGCCAAGCACATATCATGTCCATGGCATTCTCTCCCCTATTTTGCGATAATACAAAACTAGCTGCCTTTCTTTGAACTTTTTCGATGAACTCTGTCAGTCCTATCTGATCCAGATCCCACAATTTCACAACAGTACTCCAAAAGAGGGCAGAGAATTGTGGTGCATGCAGTGCAGACTTGCACTTTCTAAATGTTCTGTCAATAAATTGCAGTCTTAGGTTTGCTTAACCCAAACATAATCTATGTGTTATTTCCAATTTAGGTTATTCTTAAATGTAATCCCTAAGTATTTAGTTGAGTTTGTTTGCTACTGCTGCCATGGTTAGGCTAAGAGACTCAGTGACTGGCAGGGAGGGGGGGGGGGGGGGGGGGGTTCGACCTGTCTCCATGGTCGGATCACAATGTCTCCCTCACCTATACCCTTGGTATTCCATTACAGAAGACCCTCTCTAAACAGTTTTAAGATAGAATTTAGTCTATTTTTTCTCCTTATATTTCGGAACTCATAAATTTTATTTCGTCACAGCTAAAAGAACTCCTTTAATCTGTTCACATGTACTGTTATAAACTTCTTATTCGTTAACTGGAGTTCTACATTTGGTGCTTTGATTCTTTCAGCATGAAAATGCCCTCTCCATGGACATTTTAACATGTTTCACCACCTTCTTCTCACACTTTTGTCATGTAATAATGCTATGTCTCCCACTGTAAACTCTTTGAGATGTTGCATGCGACCATAGTATCCCTTATTCTTTTACTACATTCCTTATCTAAACTCCTTGGCACCGTATGCAGCTGGAGCATCCCCTCCTTAAATTCTGTTATGTAATAATCATAGTTGTATTGTATTTTGGCTGAATCCTTCTGTAGGATCACAGGAATATTGCACAATCTCTCGAAAAATAGCTGAAGCGATGTGAAACCAATCGATGAGTGTGGTGTGCTGTTATATTCAAAAATGGCAAAGGAAACCTATTCATTCCAGTTTTCCTGCTTCATTCTCAAAGAACGACGTTGATAGTCTATTAGTGGTTGATGTTTTGTTTCGAGTACTCCCTTCATCTGCATTTTGTATGCACAACAGTGAATCTTCTCAATCTTCAGTAAACGATAAATTCTCTTAAGGGTGTCACTTGTGAAGTTTGACCTTTGATCACTCAGTAATACTGACGATGTTCCATAATTCCAAATTATTTTTGCACTAAGACTCAAGCTATTGTGTTGTCATCCTGTTGTGCTCTACTACAATGAATTTTGTGAGGGCATCCTGAATGTGAGATTGTACGAGTATCTATTTCCTTTCTCTATTATCTGAAGCAGACCTGCCTCTTCAGTACCAGAATGAATGAATGAATACCAGTTAGATATTTCGGTCAGTACTAAGAGCAGCTTGAACTTATTCGGTGTAATCTTGTTCTTCTGAGAATTCTCGCAACTTTGGATTTACAGTCCTTTGTCTTTATTCACATTTCTCCATTTTCTACACATTTTAAGACGGTCAAAATTGCGGCTGATCCCTTGGTGTACACTTGTGGGGGAATGACTAAATTGCTTCAAAATAGCTTGTTTCTGTTTTTGTTAATCTCTGGTTGCTGGTCGTCTTGTTCTTCCTCATTGGCCTCTTTCACGCTCCTAGGTACTGCAGCTGGATTTTCTGGTATGTTCAACAATCCACCTGCTACAGTATTTTGCGATCCCCTTTTGTATATAATCTCCAAATCGTATTCTGAATTTCATTAATCCTGATGATCGATCATTTAATGCGCCAGTCACTTGAAGGGTTTGTGATCAGTACATATAATAAATTTTCTTCCACAGTGTAAGGTCAGTAGTGTTTCACTGCCCACCCTATGGCTAAGACCCATTGCCCAGTTATACTGTATCATTTTTCTTCTGGTATGTCCAAGAATCCATCTGCTACAGTGTTTCGTGATCCCCTTTTGTACATAATCTCAAAATCGTATTCTGAATTTCATTAATCGTGATTATAGATTACTTACATGTACCAATCACGTCAACGGTTTGTGATCAGTACATACGATAATTTTCTTCCATAATGTAAGGTCGGTAGTGTTTCACTGACTACACTATGGCTAAGAGCTGTAGCCTAGTCATACTGTATTTTTTTCCAGTGAGATTCAGACCTCTCGCCATGAAGGCAAATGGTAAATCCTATCCGAATTTAGTTGTATATTTTTAAAGGGGCTAAAGTTAACTGACACACATTTATGGGAAATCGAGAAAAATTGTTAAATTTGTAGAACTATAGATGTGCATCATTATTAACATTGTCATATTACATCATGCAAATGTGATTGGCAAGTAAGAGATTGAATTTCTAATGTTATATTATGGTAATGCAGTTAATCATCAATATCAGGAAATTGATACCTTTAAAGAAAATGTAAAAGATACTGAAACTGCATACTTCTTTCTATTCACATTAACATTATCATGACTGCATACAATATAACATATGCAGTTCTGCATTTGACAATACTAATGCAACGTTCTACAACAATGATCAGTGTTTGAAAGTCCACTCCATAGTCATCTTGGCTCTAGTTCTTTATAGGTCGTTTCAGAATTTCTTCATAGGAATGCAGGTGTTTGCCATATGGATAATGTTAGTGTCTTTCCGAGTCCTTGATTGTATTAGACTTAACTGGAACAATTCCTAATGGATAAGTTAGTTTTTCTAGAGCAATCAAAGGTTCACACTGAAGACCCAGATGGCAAATGTGATTAATCAGTCCACTGTTGTTGCAGGAGCTGTAATACGATGCTTTCTTTTGTTATCAAAATCAGTATATGAAAAAGTGTTAATAGGGAATTCTACCTTCTCTTAACTTCCAGTAGTTGGAGTTTCTTCAGAAATTCTAGTCTTCCTGTAGTCTGGCTGCCACCATGACTTGAAGTCTAGTATCTCAGTGGCAGTTATATTTCCAATGAAAAATTTACCTGATTTCTAACTAATAAGAACCACCTCTGTGATGCTGCAGTAAACAATGTATCCTGTTTCTTTAGTTTCGTTTTTATAATGCCAGAATCCCTATCACAGGGTAAAAAAATTGTGTCCTCTCGCTGAAAATTAATGTTGAATTTTCTTGACTTTCCCATAATCAGTGAAGTACAATAGAAATCTGCTGAGAGTGTGATTCCTACTCTGAGCTGAGCAGTTGTCTGAGGATATACAAAGTTCGGTGTATTATTGTGGTTCATTCATCTAAGCACTTGTTGCATTACAAATAATTGGTAAACACTGCTGTTAACTCAAAATGCAATGCATATTTATCTGTGTGGATAACAAAGACAACAATGTACAACAGTCAAAACGGTTGGAGCATATTGTTTTCTTGTAAACACTACTGGTAATGTCCTCTAGAAATGCGAATAGAAAGTATTAAAAACCATTCCGCATCATCCACTGCTGTAATCTAATCTTTATTTTCAGAGGAGCATGTATTACTACTAATACCTCTTTTCTTTTAAAAGGGCATGAACCACTGAGAGATGCCCCTTTCAGAATAACATTCATTTTCATAAGCCTGTAGAATAGACACTAACTGATAAATTGATAAGCCTTTAATGTCAATTTCTGCAGTTACAATGCAGTGTGTGAAACAATAGCAATTAGAATCACCAAATTACAGATTGATTCCCTTTTAAAAATATACAATTCAATTGTCCTTGGTTCTGTAGTGCACCAGTCGCTTCCTTGGTGGCGTCTGATGTGATGATGAATTGCTTCATAAAATCAGGATACCATAAGGTTGGGGGGCTAATTATTTTCTCCTTCAATTAATGGAAAGATGATTCCTGCTGTGTCAACTACTCATAGTTTGCTCCATTTTTCAGCAATTCATGTAACAACTTCGCTGCCCAGATGAAGCATTTGATAAATCTTTGGTGAAACGACACTCTTTCTGAAAAATTCTTCAACTGATTCTTAGTACTGGGTCTCAGATATTCTTCTATCGCTCTTGTCTTCCGTGGGTCAGATTTTGATTCTTCTGTCATAATTATGTGCCCTAAATAAGTTATTTCCTTCTGTAGGAACTCACACTAGTCAATCTGCAGTTTTAGGTCACACAATTGGAACCTCCCATACGTATCTACAGATCTGGCGTTATGCACTTCTAATATAGCTCTGAACCCGATCACTTCATCTTAATACGCAAACATTTGTTGTCTTTGAAGTCTGGTTAGCAATAAGCTCATCAGCCTCTAAAAATGGCTCCAATATCTTTTATTCCCATCAATAATCACTTGTACTTATAATGTTCTTCTGGAGTAGAGAAGGCCATTCTCCCTCTACCATCCTTATCCAACAGTATCAAATGGTAATCCCTTGTACAGCCTAAAGTGGTGAAGTACTCATATATGGCCTATCCTAAGCTATCTAAAATCTGATCAATGCGGAAAGCAGAAATACAGTGCTAATTTAGTTGTCATTTAACTTTTGATAGTGTGCTACTATCCTCCACTTTCGCTTCTTTGAATCATCTGTCTTCTTTAGAATCTTCATTAGCAGAAAATTCAATCTGCTTGTGCTTTACCTCAAAATCTCAAGACGAATTGCTCTAAGACTAGGCTTGCTAGATCTTTTCGGAGAAAAGTGTATCTTATACTGTAAGGCAACTTACTATTTAGTTAAGGTGCTCCGCTAAGTCTCGAAGGCTGGACCCAAAATTTTACACCAGTTTATATGTGGTAACCCAGCATGGTTCGCAACACACTTACATTGAATCTCACTCTCAAACTGGAGATGATGTTGGATTTGAGGCCATCCATCTCTAGCACATAAGTGCCTATTTGTGAAGATGAGATGGAACAGCAGCCAAGCTGAGATTTTTCGGGTCCCAGTGGTTGGAGTCAGTACAAAAGGACTCAGACATCAGGCTAAGGACGAACATATGGTGGTGATAAGGAAATGAGGCCCTGGATTGGTTCTAGGTCTGCTTTTAATTCTTCTTCACATGTTTACATGAACATGCCAAAGAGCACAAACAATGGCTTATTACTTAAGATATGAATAAAAGACAAATGAGGCTTGGAACCTCAAACTACTTCTAGATGCTCCAAACAAATACCAGAACAAATGAACACGCCAGCCTAACACCCTATTACGAATAGGGTACACTCAGCAGCGTCGAAAGATGGCATTCCAGATCTAGAATCTTGAAAGGTGCCGGTTTCCCTTGCTCTAACTGAACCTTTTGGGTTCTGTTACATGACAAACTGGAAGTGGAAAACAGATATAGGAACAGGTAGGCAAATATACGACAGAAAATACTAACCACAGCCTAGAGGTACATACTCGTACAGGCACATTTTTCAGGTCCTTTTTAATGTACAAGTTTAATTGTTCCTGCTTCCACCTTCGGAGGTGCAAGTTTTGATGAATTTCAGGGTTCAGCTTCTCTGCTTGCTGAAACTCTACCCTTCTTGTCAATTGGTGGCCTCTGTAAACTGCAATGGGCGTCTTTCCTTACAGATGTTGCATGACTATCGCCTTTTGCGTCCAAACGCTATCAGAGAGCATGACATTGGTGGTTTCTTAATGTGTATGACCAGATACTGAACTGGTGAAAGCGACTGGCATGGTATGTCTCCATCTAAGGTAGAATGTTTATTGCTGGTATGCGTATGTAGACGACTTTTTTATTTGTCTGGTAACCATTATGATTTGGTCATTACACCACAGTGTAATGATTCTAACTGTTATGGTTTCTAGTGTTGTATTAATTCTGATTCTGTTTCATGTAACCTACATCTACCTCAAACGAAAATTTAATTACCCCCAAGAACTGCCAGTGTATCGGATATCAGTGGAATGGATAAGATGTAGCAGTTAAGTATTGGTTACGAAAGATTTAAGTAGAAACTATCTTGTAAATGAGGAGGAGCGCAGAGTATCAGAAGTGAGCAAGAGTGTTATTGTGAAGTATTAGTGAAGGATCTGTGGAGGTATGGAGGATATTATAGCATAATTGTATTAGTTTGTAAGTGGTGACTTGGAATATGTTCGTGCATGAACACCCCATACTCAGGCTGAGGTTCTGTTATGACTCGAGTGAAAGACAATAGTGCTGTAACAAAACAAGCATGGGCCACATCCATATAAATATATCACATTTTAAGCTCGAGGTATCTCAGGCCGCTGGAATCTATTTATGAAGTGGGCACTATGATGGTTTGCAGTCATTGCATCAACTGATCTGAGGGTTCCATGGGTCTACACATTCTCTCCTGTGGCCTTATATGCTGCTAGTCACGACATTGTAGCTGTCGATTGTCTGACACTAGGGACTTGGTGCGTGGAGGTGCCTGTCCACTCCCAATTGTCTGGGCAAATTACTTGCTGCCTGCACCAGACACTCAGCCACTATAAGCTGCTCCTTTTGCAAGCAGTCTATCTCATGGTCATGCTTTACCTCATTGTCTAATCCCGAAGTTGCTAGTAGCCACCAGCCAGTGTGGGTGTAACAGGAAGTCAGCTCTGTAATGTCATGGGCCTTACAGTGTTGCTGGTGATGATGCTGCTGCTTCCTTCACCACCGCCCACCTGTGGCTGCTAGCCACGAGCTGGTCAGTAGTTACCTCAGCAGGTGTCCACTACCAACACTTTGTAGGTGCTGGCTGTCTAGAGCAATGTCACCCTGTATAATAAATACAAGGTTTGTCAAGACCGTTACACTGGTGCCTCTCTGGGCTTTTGGCAGGCATCTACTCGTCACAACATCGCCTGGCCAAACCCTAGAGCGGCAGTTCATCAACATCATGGGTTCGACCTGTCCAACACCAGTACCACCACAATGGTAGGCGAATTTGTCCATTATAGAAGTTTCTTTACAGTGACTGTATACCTTGAATGGTCCTTTCCATCATGAGCAGCTCTACTATGTACATACCTATCAAGTGATTGGTGAACTATTCTTTTAAACTTGAACCACAGTTCTGCTATATACTCCTCTCCTGAACTAAATGGTTTGAGTTCGCTATCGAGGCATGACACTACTGCTTCTTTGTCTAGTGTTGCTGAAGATATAAACCCTTCCACTTCTTTTAGTTGTCCTTTGTACTTATATAATCATTACTGTTCCAAGCGCCTCATGATCACTGATATCACTCACATTGTGGACATACTTAAAGAGATTATGTCTATTTGTTGTCATTACATCCCGTTTATTTCCATTATCAGTGGACTTTCAAAATATTTGTTCTAGGTAGTTCTTAGAGAACTGTCATTAATGTTTTGCAATAGAAAATGACCATTTTCACATTTTTTTGTTTGATGAGTAAAATCACCTGCAATTATGCAAATTTGATTTGTGTGCTCATGTACTAGTGAACTTAAGTTTTCTCTAAAGTTTTCAGTTACAGCTGGAGGAAAGCCAAGTGGTCGACTGAAGGATCCAATTATCAGTTTCTGCCCATCCATGATGCTGAGTCTTGCACAACAATCTCACATTTAGCTTCAATTTCTATCTTGGTGGATTTGAGTTCCTTTTTATCGTGACAAATACACAACTTCTATTTACCACAAGCCCACACTATCTATATACTCTTAAACTACCCCAATAAATTTCACTGCCAACAATGATGGGTTTTAATCAGCTTTCCATACTTAGTATGATGTCAGCTGAACTGCTTTTAGTGACTGCCTTAACACTTGGGATTTTATTTTGGATGCTTTGGCAGTTAATCACCAGAATTGTAACAATCTCGCCTGTGGAGTGCATTGCTCTGGATATTATACCGGAACCTCCAAGTATCTTATAGGTAACATTTCCTGAGCTGGATGGAGAGTTAGCTGGCAGCAGCATGTAATGTACATATAACAACATGTAGCACCTTGTTTATATACTGTATAGATGGGGGAGCAAATATAATGCTGCACTTGTATGACTTATGTGATCACAGAGAATCGCCAAAAAGCGTTTTTTCGTTAGAACTCTGCTCGGAAATTCTGTTACATATACTGAATTTATTTGAAGTGTTCATGCACAGTAAAAAGATGCTTTATCGTCAACCCTGTGGAGAACTGACTTACTTTGAGTTTTCGCTACTTTTCCTTGCATGACAGCATTTGCTTTAATGTTACTAACTTCTGTAGAAGGTGTTCTGGGAGAGAATACTTTATGAGAATCTGGTATTGTAGCAGCTTACTTATCTGTATTTTCAAGTGATCTTCTCCCAGTCGGAATGCTCAAACTTCTATAATTGAACTGTCTTTTTGCCCATCCATGATGTGGAGATTAAGCAAAAGTTTTAAGGCACTAATATACAATGTAAATTTTAAGTCAGAACTATCGTAAAATCGTATTTCAAACCACTAATGGAGTGCAGTGTGCTGTGGGAGTGTATTTTTTGCATGTGTGAACAGTTGCACATCTAATGCTGCATTTCTATCACGAGTATGCGATCACAGAGGGCTACCAAAAAGTGTTTCCTCGCTAGAGCACTATTCGGAAATTCTGTTATATGTATTTATTTATTCGAACTATTACAGAGTTTTTTCCCTTTACATTGCCAACTACAGAAAACTATTTGACACTTCTCATCAATGACACTGCGCAAAGCAATATTCTTAGGTAGGTTTATCAATTCCATTTTCTTCAGCTACAATAATTGGATTCATACAAGTGATGCAGAGCATAAATACTTCAATTTGTCGTAATGGGAAAGCAATTCCTAATGATATAGCTGCAGAAAAGTCACATCTATCACCTGTTACAATGTAAGCTATGAAAATGAAAAGGTTGTTTAAACTATTGTGACTGGCTTGCAGAGTCTTTAAAATTAAATCTGTTACATGTATGTTTGTCATACCATGATTTTATTTGTTTGTTGAAAAAGACTTCTAAGAGATATTGACGTTTTAAGATAATGCCTTAGTTTCATCAGCTATTGTACACCAGTGAGTCTCACAATCAGTCAATTCAAATGGATGTTTGATATTAATGTTCATGTCCCCATTCTATCATTGGAACATATCTCTGCATTGAGTGGATGACACAATGGAACGCCATGAGTGTGTGGTACATATGAGTGAAGTTCAAGAAATTAAAGCAACAAAATACATCTAAAAGTGAAAGTAGGTTTTAACAATGAAAAACTACACGTCTTCATTACTTATAATCTCACTGGACTGTGACAAATGTCACATTCATAGTGTTGCAATACAACATAGGCAATATTGACATTTTTAGTACACTACTTATCAGGTACCTGAAACTCCAAGAGGATGGATAATGCTAAAAATGGTTTACAAACTGAAGTATTTGGCATGGGTAGAACTGATATGCAAATATTTGGCATTATGTTTATCTTTGAATATATGTAATATTATGAAATGTAGAATAACGTAATCCAGTACTGAAATGTACTTAAATAACATACACTAAATACATAAATTTTAATGAAAAAGACAATGTGATTGATGATGATTTGAGTCTGTGTGAATTTCTGTGTAATAAAGGCAGCACAATATTTTAAGACATTAAAAGATCATTTTAACACAAGAGAATCAGAACAATACACGTGCAGACATAACATACAGCACTAATATGAACTTCAAGAGCACTGGAAAAATGCATTATTTCCTAAATGTGTCATGCTAGGCACAAAAAACATAACTGCTACAGAACTTTGTTATTTAAAAAATTATTATTGTTATGAAGTTAAGTTAAACCAAATTATTAAGTAAGTCATAGAGGGGTGGGAGGGGGCATTCATATGATATAGACTGTAGGCATACTTCCCACACCACATATTATGAAACTGATAAAGATACGAGGTGAAATTACTGTAAAAGAATTACTGACAAATGGTGGAAAGCTGTTTAATAATAAAGATGCACAAAAGTTTTAAATTAATTGGACTGAAAATTATAATTGTCATGTCATATACTGTTCTTCAGAATTGGACTACCCAGAACAAAAACTGAATCCATTCTGAGAAGGCACAGTTTTGGTTCTGCTCTGCCAAACGTCTATCAAAAGCATTGGGCACTATAGCAGTTCTGACTGGTATATATTCTTGGAATCGAAAAGGTCTCACGAAAGTGAAGGGTGAACTTCAATTGAAATATTCTTAAATAAGAAAGATTATTTTAATAATTTGTTGATATTGAAACTGCTCTCTGGTAGTTGGATTCACAAGATGAAACAGAAGAAGATTGTTACTAAATCTGCAAAAGGGTATATGGCGCATCATGTTCATTTTTCTGAAAAACGATATGTCTGATGATATAGAGGTAAAAATTTTAACGCAAAACAACGATGTAAGCCACTGAATCTTGTGATTATGAGGAATGTTGATATATAACAAAGAGAGGAAAAGAATGGGATTACACGATGTGAAACTGATGATTCTGAAGAGAATGTTAATCAAGATGCCAACAAAAATGTTTGGAGTCATATGTGTGACACTAATGAAAAGGCACAGAGAATTCTGGAAGCAAGGAATGAGGACAAAGGAGCTCGTAATTTACGTGATCGCCAAATCTTGAAGGAACTGTCAAGTTACTATGTAGATTCAGCCCATCAACCAATTATGGCACCACTCCATAAGATACCAAGGAATTATAGTAAAGCAGTGAAACCAGACAGTGGAAGGAATGTGATGATAAGAAATGAACTCTCTCAAGAGTAGCTGAGTTAAATAAGGCAACCAGAAACCAACGGTTTTTTTGCAATAAAATTAAATACAGTGCATGGGGGCTTAATTAAATAAAATGAAAATACTTTTTTATTTTTCGAAGCTTTCTGTCCGATTACGCAAGTCTCGTAAACGGTTGGCCCTGACTAGTATTTGTACGCAATCTGACTGCATAGAATAACAACAAACAATGAAAGAAAATTTTCGTTAACACAGTTAATTAATTAAGTCCCCAGCAACTATAAAACCTACTAAACCAAAGCACAAGTGTAATTGTTCTGTGTGTGGGAGTGTGACTCAACGTACACATCTGGCACGGTTCTTCTTCAACAAGACAAGAAATTTTAAATACCATTTATACTGAAGTAACTAAAAAATAGAAATACTATAATTGCGTAAGGAAAGCAGAATTACACTCTAATACAAGAACACAAGCCAGATGCTTTGTTGACTGAACCTGTAATGACGCATTATTCAGGACATTGAAATAATGAGAAAAGAAAGAAAAGTAGTCTGTCACCTTAATTTATATTGATGAAAAGCACTCTAAAGATTACAATCTCTCCACACCGACTCGCTACTACCACATCTCAACCAGAACTCTCCAATATCACATCTCAGCAAGCACTGCCTGCTAGCACATCTCAACAAACACTCCTCACTACGACATCTCAGCACAGACTACCCCGAGTCTTCGACAGGCACTGACTACCACGAGCTCTCCCCAAGCACTGTGTAGGCGGCTAAATAATACTCTTTGGCGCAATCTCTGGCGCAGTGGCTCAGTGTAGCCACCTTTCATATGCCCCTCCTCCACAGGCCAGAATTTGATGGTATTTTTGCCAGCATTAGTGGTGAAAATACCACCAAATTCGTCCACAAAAATACAGACAAAAATAAAAGATAATATTAATACCTAAATATCACATAATTAGTTAAAATTTTGGCTTTGCACTGACCTTTCAATAACCTAATATATAAAATACAGTAGGCAATACAAATTTTTTCATACATGTGGCTTTACATAATAGTTTACACAATACACAAAAAATCAGTTTATACAAATATTCACATAAAATACTTTTAATTATTAAAAAAAAACAAATAGTTGATAATTCCAGCCCAGCAATGGTCAACAGGTGCAAACACCAACAAGTGACAACATTTTAGTAAAAGCAGTTCCATCTGTGGCACCCAGTAATGTTGAGCAGGTACACACAGCAACAAGTCACATTATTTCAGTAAAAAACAGTCCATCAGTGGCACCCAGTAATGTTGAGCAGGTGCAGACAGCAACAAGTGACATTATTTCAGTAGAAGCAGTTCATCAGTGGCACCCAGCAAAGTTGAGCAGGTGCAGACAGCAACAAGTGACATTATTTCAGTAGAAGCAGTTCCATCTGTGGCACCCAGCAATGTTGAAGAGGTACACACAGCAACAAGTGACATTATTTCAGTAGAAGCAGTTCATCAGTGGCACCCAGTAAAGTTGAGCAGGTACACACAGCAACAAGTGACATTATTTCAGTAGAAGCAGTTCATCAGTGGCACCCAGTAGTGTTGAGCCGGTACACACAGCAACAAGTGACATTATTTCAGTAGAAGCAGTTCGTCAGTGGCACCCAGTAAAGTTGAGCAGGTACATACAGCAACAAGTCACATTATTTCAGTAAAAAAACAGTCCATCAGTGGCACCCAGTAATGTTGAATAGGTGCAGACACCAACAAGTGACATTATTTCAGTAGAAGCAATCCATCAGTGGCACCCAGCAATGTTGAGTAGGTGCAGACAGCAAGAAGTAACATCATTTCAGTAGAAACAGTTCTAACAGTGGCACCCAGCAATGTTGAGTAGGTGCAGACACCGACAAGTGACATCATTGCCATAGAAGTAGCTCCATCTGTGCACCCAGTAATGTTGAGCAGGTGCAGACACCAACAAGTGACATCATTTCAGCAGAAGCAGTCCATCAGTTGCACCTAGCAGTGATGAGCAGGTCCAGAGAGCAGTCCGTAGTATTCACTATCACTGATCACACTGTTCATCAGAGTTTATAAGCAGAAATTAAACATGTCCTAGTGGCACCAATCATGTAGAAAAAGTACAAGTAACAGTCCATAATATTTACTATCACTGATCACACAGTTCATCAGCAGAAATTAATCATTCCTAAGTGGCACCCATTATGTTGAAAAGTGCAGGTAACAGTTCATAATATTCACCATCACTAATCAGACAGTTCAAGCATGAACAATAGTTTGAATACCCATACAAATGCTTTTACAATGCTCTTACACTAAACATGCAAATTCTAATAAACACACAAATGATATCAGATAATTGTCATATTAACTATTACAAATACTCAAATATCAGTAAACCTATAATATTTATGTGTGTCAGTGCAAGCCACTACAAACAAATAAAATAATATTTAGGAGATAGGTGGGTAGGATTAGGAAAGGAAAACACACGAAACACACTCACACATCTTTCATCCACATTAAGTACTACTGTGTAATTGAATAGTGTTAACTGTGTAAATGCAATTCTGTCAAAATTTGATGTTCATCTTGTGTATCAAGTAGTAGTGGCAACAGTGTATAACAGTCAATAATAGTTAGTCAACGTCATAGTCATCATGTCAAGACCAATGTTTGCAAAGCCAAATCGAATGTACTGTTGCTGAACAACTGTCAGTGTGCCAAGATATGCAAATACTTCCTCTCGTCAAAAAAAAGTGTATACTGCTTAGTGATTTAACAAAGTGTGTGTAGACAATCTTCCTTCCACTTTAGTGTTCTAGTCTGCTATCTTCATCCTTCTTGTTCCATATAGACCAACAAAAAAAAATATGCACCTCACTTACTTTACCTCTTATCCACCAAAACTCCAATAATCATCAGCATCACATAATCTCAATACTTCAATAATACCTCTTACGTCGATACATATAAATCTTATCATCAATATTATTTACCTTACCTCTTGTCCACAAAAACTCCAATAATCATCAACTTCACACAATCTCAATAATACCTCTTCAATACGTCGATACATATAAACCTTATTGCCAATATCATTTCACTTCCATAACAACTCTTTCCTCTAGTCAGTCTCCTCGAACAAGTACAGATAAAATCCTAATGCAAACCTCATCATCCCATACAATCCGAAGACACACTGTCAACACACAACCTCTGTGTAATCCATCTGACCCAAATCTTCTACTCATTATGAATTATAAACAAAAGAAATGCATACATAACCTCTAACAGACTTAGTTCGAATAACTCTCAGTAATTAAGTACGATTACGGAGTGTGAATGATCATAATATTTCACAGTGTGTACACCACTAAAGAATTATGGCAAACAGAAGCAAACATGTGGAGTATTTCTTGTGTCAAGTGTCACTTCCTATTTCAATTGCTCACGAAAAATGCAGTGTAATAACTGTCAATGGTCTAAACCTAGTTTTGGTATGTCATGTCGTTAGTTTCCTTCCTATTAGCATAAATATATACAGCTTCCATAAAACCTCAGCTCATGTGACTTCTATGAAGTTTCTTGTACTAATTTCGTTCGTCGAATTATAGCAGTTCATTTTCTTATCTTAAAATATAAGGCACTGAGCGTAAGCAAAACAAGCAATAGCGAGTAAATATACCAGTAGAGAACAGAATGTCAACAAGTGGATGCAGCACAATCCTTACAATGAGGCTCTGCCAAGCGAACAATCTATAATTAATCCAATAGTGTGACCTAAACTCTCTGTTTGTACACAGTATATCAGCATTTCTATACACCAAATTAAAGAGTAGTTGTGACGACAAACAGAAATGTATAAATATGCAATCCATACGCATAGCAGTAAACACATATCTTACGTAATAAACAGGTCATTAGCATCATATCAGCATAAGCAAATAAATGTTCGTATGTAATCTTAATAAGTAAACATGAAGGCGCAAGCAGATAAATGACAAAGTATAACTTACATACCTAACCACATCAGCACAATAAATCAGGTGACAATTATAATTTAAATAAATAAGCACAGCAGGCACATAATTAAAAAATATGACATCAGGGAAAAAGCAGTGCAGCCAAGCGATGCATAATATATACAAGTTACAACCCAGTTCATTAATAATCATTGTCAAAATCAGTTAACGTACGCAAGCACGTCGCTTCACAAGTAATTTCATAGAACATGAAATTAGCACAAAGTATGAATCACGTGATTGCGAGCAGCAAATTCGTCTAAAGTACGTACCTAAGTGGAAATGTTACCTGAAAAATGAACTCAATTAATAGTTACCTTTTTTAGTTTATTAGTTTCTTCTTGGAAATTACATTCTTTCTGAAATTCTCTCGATAGCAAGACCTCTTAACGTCGGAGACACACAGAATTTACCTGAAATTCTTAAATGTTTTATAGAACCGTATCCTGAAAAGTACTGAATGTTAATAACATAATTCATCAAGTCACTATAGCTTTATACTGAATTTAATCAGAGAAATTAAACTGTGTATTTGTTTACGGCTGTCAGTGCATTCGCACTGAGCGCTCGATCAGCTGTAGGCGCGTGACATAGGAAGCAATTGTTTGCGGTCAACGACTGCCTTGTGCGGCGCGCAGACTTGACTGTTGCTTTGAGTATGTGCCGCCGCCAAAACACAGCGCGGTTTCCTTGTACTCTCTGCGTGTTTACATGTAGCTGTTAGTTTCTCACAAGTATGTCATTCCACAAAAATTTTGACGTTTGATATATGATGTATTCCTTTAGAGCGCCGAGGTTTAAGAGTTTCTACTTCGACAGTGTTATCATGTATAATTTTGCGAATTCTATATGGACCGTTATAAAGCAGAAAAAATTTGCGACACAAGCCCTTTCCTTTGTGAGACAAACGATGAGACTTAATTAACACCTTCTGACCAACTGACAAGATTTTTAAACGACCAGGACGCTTAGCTGATTTCTCTCTTCTAGCAGCCGCAGATGCAATATTTTGCAGAGCCAGGTTCACAACTTCAGAATGCCGCAGTTTCCGTGAAGGCGGAAAAGGAACGATTTCAGATATGCGATTTGTCGGTGTTTTGTTTTTTAATATCAGTATAGGCGGTAAAGAAGTTGAATCATTAGGGAGTTCATTCAGAATGTTTTTAAAAATATGAAGATACTGATCCCACCTTCTGTGATTCTGATGACAATAAAGTCGACACAATTTATTGACTTCCTTCATCCATCTATCTGAAGCGTTAGATTGAGGGTGAAAAAGTGAAATGAAAATTGATTTAATTTTACGACGCCGTAGAGTACGAAGCCAAATTTTAGAACGAAACTGTGATCCATTATCTGATATAACCTTATCAACATGACCAACTTCTTTAAGAAAATGTTTGATAAAAGCGTTAGATACTGAACGAGCTGTTGCTTTGCGTAAAGGTGTAAAACACACATATTTTGATGTCAACTCCACTGCTACGAAAATGTACGCAAAACCATTAGTAGAACGAACCACTGGACCGAACAAATCAACTGCAGCCATGTCCTTTAATTTCGCTGGAATGATAGGAAACAACGGTGCTCTGTGAGAAATTGTTGGCGGCTTAGCCTTTTGACATAATTTGCATTTGGCCAGAACAGATCGAATACGTTTTTCCATATTACTGAAGTAGCAATTTTATCGTAATTTATGAAAACATTTTCTGGGACCAAAGTGCGCATAACTGAAATGCGTATACCAAATCAGCTTATTAACCCACTCATCAGGAATACAAACTAACCAAACAGAGTTGTCGACCGATTTTCGTTTAAAAAGAATGTCATTGCGAACTAAATAATGCTGTCTAATCGCCACGCTTTCCTTTCTCCTCCACTTCTCCTTAATGTCCTTCCAGATTGGATCCTTATTTCGCTCCTTAGCGATGTCCTGGAGCGAAGACGAAATAAAGTTCTCAAACGCAACACCTTGAATATACATCAAACAATAATTGTTTTCCTTGCAGTCCTCTTCAGCACTTTGTTTCAAACCCATAGGTGCACGTGATAAAGCATCGGCAACAATATTTGAAGAACCCTGTATGTAAACAATACTAAAGTCAAATTCCTGTAGGTACAATGCCCATCGTGACAATCTGCCATGAGTTAATTTTGTCGACATAAGAAATTCCAGAGCTCGATGATCGGTGTAAACCTTAGTATGTCTGCCAAACAAAAATGTCCGAAATTTTGTGAAAGCCCAAACAACAGCCAAAGCTTCAAGTTCCGTAATCGAATAATTCTTTTCTGATTTAGAGAGAACACGAATTCCAAATGCAATAGTCTTCTGTACTACAACGCCGTTTTCTTCTATCTCTTGAAATAAATGTGCACCTAGGCCTTTGTATGATGAGTCCGTCGCCAAACAAAAATCTTTAGATAAATCTGGATGTGAAAGAAGTGGAGCAGCAACTAAAGCATCACGAAGCTGTTCAAATTCTGACTGAGCTTCCTCATCCCAACACCAATTAGATTTCTTTCCAGATAGTTCACATAAACGAGGCGTGGCCAAATTGTCCAATCTAACAAAGCGTCTAAGAAAATTACAGACACCAAGGAAACTACGAACATCACGTTTTGTAGTAGGAACAGCATAATTACGAATAGCGTCTAATTTTTCTGGATCAGGAAGAATACCTTCTGTAGAAATAATGTGACCGAGAAATTTCACCTGAGAACGACCAAATTCAGATTTTTCTAAGTTCACTGTAATGCCAACTCTTGCAAAAATACGTAATAATGAATCCAAAATTTTGTTGTGTTCACTCCAAGAATGTTTAGCAATAAGAATGTCGTCAACATATGAAGTAATATTGTCACGAAGATAAACAGGTAAAATTTCATTTAAGCTACGAATGAATGCTGCTGAAGATACAGTAAGTCCAAACGGTAATTTCCGAAACTGGTAACAGTTACCAAAGGCTAAAAAGGCCGTGTATTTTCTACAATCAGGGTGGAGTTCTATTTGCAAAAAACTTGCGCGCATATCAATCATGGATAAAACTTTAATTCCATGAAAATGTTGAAGAAGTTCATCTAAATTTTGTGGATGGTCAGTTTCAGGAATGATGATATTATTTATCTGTCTGGAATCCAGAATCAAACGAATTGACCCATCCTTTTTAAGAACAACGTGTAATGGGCTAGTATAAGGACTGACTGCAGGCTCAATAATGCCCTGATCTAACATGTACTGAAGTTCGTTCATAACCTTGTCTCTGTAAGCCAAAGGAATAGCGTACGTTTTCCCGCGAAATGGTGTGTGTTCTTTTACTTTAAATAAATATTGTAAGCCTTGTATAGTTCCTGTGTGATGACTAAACACTGTAGCATATGAAGTCAAAATGTGGTGCAGCTCTTCTCTTGCAACGTCATCTGGCACTTCAGCTTTCTTAACCTTTTCATTAATTAATTCTTCGCTATTAATTATATCATCCATCGCGTCTCTGTATCTATTGTCATTGTCATGAATAAACACACTGTCGTCATAATGCTCAACGAATACATCAGAAGTAAGAGACCTTAAACATTTTGTATCTGACTCAGATCTTGTTAAACACTCGAAAAATTTCAAACTTTTCGGCATTCCGGCAACAGTCAAATTCACACTTCCTTCTTTACAGTTCAAAATTGCCTTATGTGCGTTAAGAAACTCCATACCTAATATAATTTGTGTACTGAGTAATGGAACAATAATAAAATTAGCAGAAAATTCGTGTCCTTGACAAATGAAATTTAAGTTGGTCTGTGTTTAACTTCCACACTTTTTCCAGAAATAGCGCCTCGAATTGTAGTTTTAGAAACAGGTAACACAGGACAAACAATAGTTCTTACACATATACGAAAAACTGATTCACTAATGACATTCAATGGGCTCCCAGAATCTAAAACTGCAGTGAACTTATTCTTATCCACACATACTTCAATAACAGGATGTAAAAATGCGTCTACATTATTTTCCTTTTCGTCTAACAAAATGTCTCTCATGTCTTCCAGTAGTACGTAGTGTAAAGTCGTAGTGTCATTACTTTCTGAACCGTCTATATTGCTGCCAGAAGCCGAAGCTGCAAGTCATTGTCGATTGTTTGCGTCACGTCTTTGATTATTCCCGTCATTTCGCGGATCAATTTCTACTATTTGCACTTGTCTCTCTGAAATTCTGTCACGTGGAGGATGCCAATTAGGTCCCTCCTGTCTGTTAGATGCAAATTCTTGGTTGTGTCTGTTATTAAAATTTCTGTTTTCCTGTCTGTCTGCATAACTACTTCTTGTATAATTTCGACTGTCACTTCTGAAATTATTGTTGTATCTACTACCCTGGTTATTTCTGTAGTAAGAATTTCTATTACTGGATGAATAATTTCTGTCTTGATGATACCGATTACTGTTTCCGTATGAATGATCATTCCGGTACGAATTACCGTTATTATAATTAATTGTCTGTGTAATTTCTGTTAGAACGTCTGTTATTGTCATAAGGTTGGTATCTATTGTCCTGTCTGTTACGTCTGTCATTCTCAAAGTTACCCATGTAACGCCCGTTCCGATCACTATCCCTTTTCTCTGACAATCTATTGTAATTACTTTTACTGAAAAAATTACAGGATGTCCCATCGTCGTTGTCATACTCGAGTTCTTGCAACAAAGTCTTAAAAGTCTCAATGTCGTCTTTACATCTTCCAGCTAAAGCAATTTGTCTTATGGATTGAGGCAGCTTATTTAAACAAATGCGAATTAATTCAGTCGGGCTATAAGGGTTGGAAAGGAACTGATTCTTTCGAATCATGTCTTCAAAATATTCTGCTGGCGTGCGGAACTCAGACTGTTTAAAATTACGCTGCATAATCAGACTATGCTTGACTCTGTCTTGCGTGTTTTCGGACCAATATGCCGATAGAAATGCATGATAAAAATCATTCCGGTTATTACAATCTCTAATGAGTGCGCGCATCCGCGTCGCCGGTTCGTTTTCTAAATATCCACACATAAATTCCAGTTTGTGACTTAGTGGCCAATTTGGTGGAAGTGCGTACATAAATTGATCTAACCATGCACATGGATGTATGTCATTCTTAGAGTTGCGGAAGATCTTAAATTTCCGAACAGTCAAAAAGTGTTTATAGTCAAAGTTTTCGCCTCGTGGCGACAAAGACCTGCCGCGCCTGTCCCTGTCCCAATGACGATTATTGTTAAATTCACGCGCCTGGCGCTCTCTTGTTGCATCCCGTAAATGAAACAAATTATTTTCTTCAAAGCCCTCTGCCATCTGTGATTCTAGATTTCTTCTGCTGTCTTTTCCTACGATTTCGCCTTCAATTTGTTTGACTTGCTTTTTTAATGCCTCAAATTTCCTTTCCACGCGTTCATTAAATTTTCCCTGATTTTCAACATGCTTATTTATGTTCTGATACTCTTCGGTTTCTGCAAATGGTAATGGAGCTGTATCATCCGAATCTCTGTCCCCATGTAAACTAAGATTTGTCAATTTATCTGAAATCTCCTCAACTCTTTCCGTTAAGTCACCTATTTGTTCTTTCTGTTTATTTACGTCTTCCGTAAGTGTCGTGACTCGGGTTTCAGTATTGACACACTTGGTAGTTAACTGTTCATATTGTTGTGTTAGATTATTTAATCTGTCATTTGGTACGGATTCCTCGATTCTCTCAAATATTTCTTCCTTATCTTTTGCACATTGTAAATTTAACTCTGAAAATTTCTGTACTATCACGCGATCTCTTTCTTCCTGTTCTCTATCCTGTTCCCTTTGTCTAATCTCTACTGCAATTAATCTATTATTGTGAGCATTCAAAATCGGTTGTACTTCTTCTCTGATTTCTTTCTTTAATTCATCTTTCATATTTTTGAAACATGTCCCTATTCGTGAATCTAACCGTGTTTCCAAAGTTCCCATATCAGTTTTTAATTCAGATCGTAAAGTTCCCATCTCTATTTCTAAACGTGTTGCCACTGTTTTTAATTCAGATCCCAAATTTAATATTGCACCCATCAACTGCTCCATATTAAATGGTTCAAAATTCTTTTCGCCCCTAACATTTCCCGCAAAACCAGTTTCCTTCGTCATAGCTGTAAAGCTATCTGTGTTCGATACTATTTCAGAATCTTCTATCGTTAATCTCGTATTCTGTGAATTTTCTAATTGAGAAAAATTTTGAAATGGTTCCGGACTGTCTTCCCGACTTATTAAATTGTTTTCAACTCCATTATTCATCATACTGTTGTCCTGTGTTGGCGAGTTCGCCATGTCAACAATTTCGTTATTCTCACTATTCATCATTTTTGCCTTTTTCATTGATCGCGTAATCATTTACAAAATATACAAAACTCGTCACTGTACGAAAATTACACACAATGACTCTTTATCTCCAACAATACCATTTATATGAAAAGTTTCCCTCAAACACGATTAATCGAACAATTGAAATAATTGCACTAAATTGTCAAACCCATAGACAAGACAACAAATTTAAATTTTGAAAAATACCATTAGAAGAATGACAATTACCAAATCTACACATGCAATACAGACTACAATTACTAAACTCAAATTACTACAACAATACTACGGTCTACTATTTTTACAATCAGAAGAATTCCAAGGGACGATCCGAAGCAGCGGTCGCCCCGTGCATGGGGGCTTAATTAAATAAAATGAAAATACTTTTTATTTTTCGTAGCTGTCTGTCCGATTACGCAAGTCTCGTAAACGGTTGGCCCTGACTAGTATTTGTACGCAATCTGACTGCATAGAATAACAACAAACAATGAAAGAAAATTTTCGTTAACACAGTTAATTAATTAAGTCCCCAGCAACTATAAAACCTACTAAACCAAAGCACAAGTGTAATTGTTCTGTGTGTGGGAGTGTGACTCAACGTACACATCTAGCACGGTTCTTCTTCAACAAGACAAGAAATTTTAAATACCATTTATACTGAAGTAACTAAAAAATAGAAATACTATAATTGCGTAAGGAAAGCAGAATTACACTCTAATACAAGAACACAAGCCAGATGCTTTGTTGACTGAACCTGTAATGATGCATTATTCAGGACATTGAAATAATGAGAAAAGAAAGAAAAGTAGTCTGTTACCTTAATTTATATTGATGAAAAGCACTCTAAAGATTACAATCTCTCCACACCGACTCGCTACTACCACATCTCAACCAGAACTCTCCAATATCACATCTCAGCAAGCACTGCCTGCTAGCACATCTCAACAAACACTCCTCACTACGACATCTCAGCACAGACTGCCCCGAGTCCTCGACAGGCACTGACTACCACGAGCTCTCCCCAAGCACTGTGTAGGCGGCTTAGTAATACTCTTTGGCGCAATCTCTGGCGCAGTGGCTCAGTGTAGCCACCTTTCAACAGTAATGAGGTTGCTTGATGTAATGCTCGATTAGTGACAACAGTATACACTATGACTTATTCACAGAGCAGGTTTCGAGACATGAAGACTTGAAAGTTGGTTGTCTATGATTCTGCTGTGTGCATATACAAACTCAGAGTCTGAGTATTGTGAGTAGTTGTCGAGGGGAGTCGTAAATGGTCCATCGCAGTGTGCAGTGGAGAGAAGCCATGCGACATGAGAGGTCGCAGGTGGCTGTGATCGTACTAGTAGCACCAGAGGAGACTTTGGTATTAATTGAGGATTTTTGGTAATTTGGTTTTTCGATGCATGTAGTTGTTGGTTGCTTGCACACTGGATGGATCTTCTCAGATTTGTGAATGCATACATTGAACGTAATATTCTTATCTTTGTTGTGACCAGAAATGCGATTTCGAGTATAGACATTGCGAAATAATTAAAAATCTGTGTAAAGTTTCACAGTGTTTAAATAATATATTGCAAATATAATAGACTGTAGAATTTATTGGTTTCTTTCATTTTTGTTTACCTCATTTAAGGCTAGTTGACCAAACCCCTTGTGATCATTCAATTTCTATATATAAAAATTTGGGTGGTAATAATAGTTTCTATTAGCCCATGAATTGCACTTTGCATGGACTGCAGTATTGCTTTTGAAATGTTTTAGCATGTTGATGACCACGCAGTTGCAGTGGCAAGATGAAGTGAGCAGTCTACTGCGTACAGGACCATTGCAGAGCAATTGTTAGGAGGCATCAGAGAGTCTTTTAAAATCACAGTCTGATAGTTGAGTATTGATGTTTTTATTGTTCTTCGAAGGAGTAATTAATTTTCTGTTCCTCTTTCTCCATCTTTTATGTTCTCAATCAGAATTCTATTACTGTCACAGATGCAATGTCACATGTTTCTGTGAGTGTTTCACCAGAACTAATAATAATAATTAACTCTGATATAATTTCAGGCTTTCCAAGGTGTTTTATTTCAATGTGATATATAAAATAGTTTGAAGTAAAGATTATATTTGTCATTGGTATTTCAAAGGGTAGTGCTATGGTAATCGTACAGCAAGCCTCAAAATACTAGTACAGATATCTAGTTAAATTTATATGTAAATGCATGGGGAGATTTACTGGTCAATGTTGATTCTACAGCGAAAACATGACACTCCTTTCTCATATAAATTATCAGTTGCATATAGCTTCTACTGACTGAACCACTGAATTTATTTAACAGCTGGATAATCGTTTTCAGATTACTGTAGATGATATCGATTATTATTTACGAATACAAATCGAGAGATGCTGCTCAAATCAGAAAAAAATCAGCAATTATTGCCATTCTGTTCTACGTTCAATGGGGTGCAGTTATGTGGAAAACTAAATCAAATCAGCGGTAATTCAGCACCATTTGTTCACTGGAGGGTGAATATGTGTTATGAATGAGACTTCCCAATCAATTGTTTGGTTAAATCGACTTTTGAAGCAAATTATAGCTGACAATGACTCCTCAGTTTCTATTGTTGAACTAGAGGACCTAAGTGCTATCATACATCTTATTAAAGGATAAAAAATTTATTAGGGTTCTAAACACATGGAGATAGAATATCATTATATTCAACAAGAAAATAAAAAGGAGACCAGAGTGAGTTAGCCTTAAACTAACCAACAGAGAGGGAGGCAATATTCTTACAAAAGGGTTACTATTTGTGGTGTTGTAGGTAATGAAAGATCTTGTTGGGATAACGTCTGCAACAGATATAAACATTATGGTGTTCTGTAAACAATGTTATTTTGGATTAACAACTTTTGAAACATGCGAATTAGCGATTTAGAAATTTTTTTGTGTAATTCTTCTGTTGTTATTGAAAAATGGGCCTCATATGTTGTTTAATAAAACGATTTACCATCGCATTTTTATGAATAAAATAAATGTTTTACTTATGTTGACTTGTGACAGTTTAAAGTTGCGCACATGCTAAGTACATTTTAAAGTTTGTCATGCAAATGAATTTGTACATCCACTATGACAAGATGTGTAAAGATGCAATATGTATCAACTGCTATACACAAAATGGCTACTATGTAAGTAAATGAACAAATATTTTGATATATAAGTTTATTCTTGTGTTTAAGCTGCCATGAAAAGCAAACTCGCAAATTACAAAAATGTTTGTGATATTGTTCACTTTTCAAATCAGTCTGTCATAGATCTTACCACAGGAAGCAAAGAAAAAATCATTGGACGATAGCATAAATCTATATTTGTAGATGTTGATGCTTACTGGAAAATTCTAAAAAAAGTCTCCATTATTAGTATAACTACAGTGAGTGTATCAAAATGAATCATTAGATTTAAAAACATTCATAATCATTGTCATTTGAGACACATGCATGAACAACATACTGTTGGAAAGAGCAAACTCTCGACTGTTACATGGTTCCCACTAGGTAACAGCGGTGTGTGCCCACTTCAGTTCTAGTAAAAATGGTCGAAGGACAACTGAAAGTGTTTTGTGTTCTACTTTTTGGGCAGTGTGGGTCAGTAATAACTGTTCAGCGTGACTTTCGTACTAGTTATGATGTGGACATTCCTACAGCACAGAGCATTAGACAATGGCATGAAAAATTGAAGGTGACAAATAAAAACGTGTGGAGCACTATAATTTCGTTCTTGGCATGATGGAGGATGACAGTTTTCTTCCACACTTAGTGTTTAGTGATGAGGCAACATTCCATTTAAATGGAAAGGTGAACCATCATAATGTGAGAATATGGTATACAGAACAACCACATGAAGCTGTACAATATGAGGGGGACTCTCCAAAATTTAATGTATTTTGTCCAGTTTCACAGGAAAAGGTGTATGGTCCGTTTTCTTTTGCCAACAACACTGTTACAAGAAGTACATATCTTGATATGCTTGAGAACTTTTTTCCCACAGCTGGAGGTGATTCGAACGAATTCATTTACCAACAGGATGGGCATCTGGCATCTGGAAGTGCAGAAATTTTTAAATCAAAAGCTTACTGAACGATTGATTGGTCACACTGGACCAAATGATTCAGCCTTACATTACTGCTCTGCAAGGTCAGCAGACCTGACTGCATATGATTATTTCTTGTGGGAGTTTATAAAAGACTCTCTTTATGTGCCTCTGCTATCAATAACAATGAATGAACTGAAGCATCGCATAACAGCAGCTGTCGAAGCTGTAACTCAAGACATCAAGACATGCAGTGTCGGAACAATTTGAATACCACATTGACATATGCCATATATCTCAGGGGTGGGGGGGGGGGGAGGGATTATATTGAGCAGCTATGAGAAGGTATGACCAAATTTTTTAAGTTTCCCATTCATCAAAAAACAAAATTCATTGTGTATGTTTATCAGTTCCAGACGTATGGGCGTGCCAAATCGGATGATTCTTTTTGATACACCCTGTATTTATTTACGAAAACAATTGTCAGTTTAAAAATTTGTCACAGCTTCATACAGTTGAAGTTAATGAATGGCGTTCAAAGTAGAAACATACCATAATATTTAGATTTTGGGTGAATAGATTCAATTAGCTTCCTTAACTAATAAACTATTTGATATGGAGCATTAACGTCAATTCACACTACACAGAAACAGAAAGGAACAGAGTGGAATGGCAGGTGATGTCAATATCAAATGATGGGGTATTCAACTTGCGCCTAGCCCCAAATGTGCAACTATGACTTACACAGCAACCCAATCTTATGTGGGAAACACGATTTTCAGTAACACAAGCCAACAGTTAAAATGTAACTAGGATGAAATAAATGTTTGTTAACTATATCAAACACATTGATAACAAAAATGACAGTAAAAACTAGAATTAGCTCTCCTTTCTGAATTAAAAGGGGTGGTTGTGTTTAATCGTAATTAATTCTATTAGTAATCATTGTCAATCCCTTCTCATGTAGGATTCGAAATCCCGCTGATGATAGACAGAATGATAAAATTACAGCCAGCAATAACTGTGTGTACTTCGTCGCTTTTTTAGCCTGGGTTTATAGCAACAAAGGGAAAGGGAAAGGGAAAGGGAAAGGGAAAGGGAAGAGGAAGTGAGGAGCAGAGCGTGTTTCATTTCAGTGCAGTTTCAGTCTCTCACAAGCTGCATTCTGTTTTTGTGCTGTAAGAACGTTTTACCGAAATATAATAGTGCATTTGGTCATTGTAATACATATGATGCAATGTGGCTCACAAATGTGTAAATAGTGCTGACAATTTTTGCTACATTTGCGGATAGGCTACAGTGAAATCGCAAAGGAGTCCAATAACGCCATATATTGGGAAGGGGTACAGACTGTTTTGGCTGTGAAGTCCCTCAGTTCCTCAGTGTGTTGCATATCTTATGTCTCAGGTCTTCATTCATGGTTCAATTGTAAATATCTTCCATGTGGTTTGCTATACCTATGATCTGGCTAGAACATTAGTCCATGTGAATGACAGTAACTTTTGTATGGTAACTGAATTAAAACATAGTATTCCTAAGAATAAAAAGTCTTCCTTGACATATCCTAACATACAACCTGTGCCTCACTTACATAGCTGCTCGTTTCTGTCCCACCTAAATGTGATAGTGACGAGGGCAGTAGTGAAGCAAGTGCTGCATTGTCACCTTCAAAACCCCGTTCTTCGAAATATTCTAATTTTATGTGTAACAATGAGTATACAGACTCACAAAATAACATTATGTGAATTTTATGACGTAGTGAGAGGCCGGCAACAGCTGAAAGGTGAAGCTGAACTGTTAGGGTCAAGACCACAACAGAAGAATTGTCTTGATATGATGGTAAATGTGACTGTTCCATAATTGGCATGTCATTCCTTCCCTTTTTCGAAAGTGAAAAGCAATGGATATTTTGTAAGTAAGTCTCAAGTGTGTGTTACTGCGTAATGGCAACATGTTACGATCGATTCTGGTTGGGTATGCACCTTACATGAAAGAAACATGTGAAGTGGCAAGAGTGATATAATCCAAAGCCACAAAAACTAAATTTGTCAGGATAGCGTTTTAAAAGTTAGAATAATCCATAAATCAAATATCAATTGTTGTGTGTATCCAACACACGTAATTTATTTCTCTAGTGTCTTCATATGTATGTATGTACAGTTATCTTTTGAAAAAAGTTATGTTATTAATAAAAAAAATTTTTATCATGGGTGACATTTCATTGGGCTTTGGTCTGCCTCATCCTAAAAGAAGGTTTACAAAATTGGGAACATCAACGTATAACATAACTTAGAACGATAGTGACTGCATTATTTCAAACCATATAACCAATATCTATCACCTCTGCATCATTTTCTTATTTGTTTCACTCACTCTCAAGCACCCCTTCAAAACATCTGGTATATCTGGCATTAATGACATAACATCCTCAGTTTTTTCTCTCAAATTGGTAGCTGTAATGGATTAAGCTCATAATGTGCTCACCTTTTATCTAGTGATATTTGCAGCTCTGAAATAAGTGTAGTGATACTTCAGTTTTAAATGTGGCGACAAAACGAAAAACTGTCGTTTCTGAAAATCAGTACTGAGGTCCATCATTATGTTTGCCCATCTTTGCAGTATTCTCAGCGAAAGTGTCAGTTCTATAAAGTCTGCTTGCTCCGTTTTAACAACTGAAATTGGCTTCTTTTTGCAGGAATCTTTTATGACTGTAACCGAATCATCAAGGGTATACACTGTGGGGTTTCTGCTCTTAATACGCTTCTCAATTCGACCGAAATCTCGGTCACAGAGCAATCATGTGTGCCCAATTTGTGGAAATCAATGTTCAACGGTCTTAAATTTTCGTGACTGCACTATTGATCTCTTTATTCCCACAATTTCCCAATTTTTACATTGACATCTGCAGTTATCACTATTTACTATTTCTAAGAACTTTGTCAGACAACTTCCTCTCTCATCAGATCCACACCATGCATCACATTCGCTCCATACAAACAGTCCCTTTACAGACCCACAACCATGAATACCTAATTATACATCCATACTTTCCTCTTATAGAATGCAATACTGGACGTCAGTTGCGATGATGGTAAGATTTATTGTAGATCAAAGGTTATTGTGAGCTGTCCCTCAGGATTTTCTCTAGCTATCTTGGAAAGCTGCATAACGATAATTTGTCCTGCAGATGCTCTGGTGTGATTTAGATCCCTTTCTGTTTTTAATCTTCTAATTATACCTTCAGAATAGGTCATTCGTGCATATTCAATTTGAATTTGAAATTCATCACATGCATGACATGTGTCCAAATGAGATAATTTAAAACCCATATTAAAATCATGGTTGAAAACATCTGCAAATGTTGAAACTTTTAACTGTGGTGCATTATTTTCTTCGCAATATTTCAAATAATGTTCTTGATGTAATGAAGAGATCAACGTGTCAAGGTAACATTACACTTTATCAGAGTTCCGTGAGTGGCTGTAATGACTGGCATGCTTAGATATATTATTTATGAAGTTTTGAACTATCTGAACTGCTTCTGGTGGAGCTTTCCTTGATGAGTTACGCTTTATGGCTGGAAATAAAAAAAAATCATTTTAAATTTAAGAATAGGTCATAGAAATTTAGGAATTTGTGTTAGAATATGATACTTAAAGAAAAAACAACACAAATAAACAGAATACAATATAATTGAGGATTTGCTGTGAAGCAATATTAATCTAATCTTTAGGTACCTCCTCAGTCTTTTGGAAAAGCACAGTGACCATATTCAGAAATAAGTTCTTAAGATGTCCTTCATTGTTCTGGATCCATGGCTCTCTGCATACCAAAATAACACAGCTATTAACGTTAATCTGGTACAGAAAAGTAACCATTCCCTCCAAAATTATGCTTTTCCCTTTCTTTTGGTACCTGAAAAAATAAAATCTGTTAACCAACCAAAACAATAAATTTATCTATAAAAAGTGTCTAATATAAAAATCCAATTTCTGATTTTGATTAGTCATAGTTACCTCCTTTACACTTGTTCCATTTTAATATTACTCAGAAGGTAAATATTCTAACAACTAAAATCACGCATATGTCAGAAAGAATGGATTACCTGTTCTATTCATTCATAAATTTTGCTCCTACACTTGTTTTTACATTTGCATCTAAACCAATAATTTTAGCACTTACAGTTTGTCCTGTTTTATTAGATATGTACTCTCCGCCAGCATTTCTCCAATGTTTACATTTTACCCCTTCCCAAGTGTTCATATTTCTTCTTTTTCCACCTTTAGGTGATTTAGCAGGTGGTATCTCTGGAGATCTTTAAAGTTGTCAGCATTCTAAGCCAAACCAAATATTCAGGATGATAAAGACCAAAGGCACTTTAACATATAGAACATGTATTAATATATTATGCCAATAGTCTTATAATATTAAAAGTATTACCAATAATGCAGTAATTAATGGAAGAAGTATGATTTATTATATGCATATACACATTTTAATTGGTGTGCAAATAATAGTTAGAATTACATAATAACATTGTAAAATGGTGTTTTCGACTTACCATGTCATTTTCTGATGAATAGTCACCAGAGGACAATAACTACTTCCACTAAATGAATAATCTTCATCAGAAGTAGCCATTTCTTTCTCATGATCTTCTTTTTATATTATGTATGCAAATAGCCTTTTCTTTCCAATGGCCTTTTACTGCAGCTTTGGGTTATTTCACACACAGAAAAGACTAGTTCCTCAATGTATGTGAACAACAAGTGTAAATGGCTCTGCCATCTAGTGAGTGAAAGATAAGATATTGTTGCAATAGCTTCCCCTGTTGAATATAAGTTGAACTAACACAAAAAACGTGTCTTTGTACTACATCATTCTCACCCCTTCATATGATATAGAGAACAATTGTTATTACGACTGAACTTTAACAAGTTTCAATAGATTTCTGGGGATCTGAAAGGAAGGCATATTACGTGGACTACAACATGCCTACACCAAATTCTGTTGCTTTCTGTGACTCTGGGACAACCGTGCCAAAGCTCTTCACTATAAGAAAGAGATTGGCATAAACGCCAATCACCTGAATCAGGATCTCACAACATCCATTAAGGACTTGTCAAATCCAAGATAATAATTCTCTCAGCTCTTCATATAAAATTGGGCCTAATGTAAAACTTCGTTAAGGCCATGGACAAAACTAGGGAAGCATTTCTGTATTTCCATGAGAAATATCCAAGCCTTAGTAAAAAAAATTAAAGAGGGAATATTCTTGGATCCCCAGATACGTAAACTGTAAAAAGATGAGCATTACAACACTGTCCTGACAGGTGATGAAAAGTTAGCTTGAGATACCTTTGTTCAAGTGTCAACAAAATTTATAGGAAATAGGTGGGCAGAAAACTATAAGGATCATGTGACAAATCTTCTGCACTGCTACAATATACTGGGCTACAACATGTCCTTAAAGTTACACTGCCTAGATTCCCATAAGGACTTCTTTTCCTGACAGTTGTGATGGTGTAACCGACGAGCACGGATAACGCTTCCGCCAGCAAATTTCGGATATGGAAATGAGATACCAAGGAAAGTGGAGTGCATCAGAGTCAGCCGATTACTGCTTGACGCTAATGACAGAATCACTAGCAGAAAACTGCAAACGCCAAGAAAAGGGCCTTCAGTGACCTTCCTCCAAGGCATAATAGTAAGGTAAATACATACACAAGCTTACATAGACAATAATGTAAAGTTATCATAACTTCAGAACGAGAGCTAATCTTCCATTTCCATTAGGATTTGCGTTATCAGAACACCTAAAAACACACAGATTGGCTGTTTTCATGCCAGTTACAGAAAAAAAGTAAAGTTTTGTTGGCTGGTGTAATCTTTGTGTCATGCATAACACCAATTTCGATTGATCTTTACAAGTGTTTAGCGAAAACAGCAATGCTTCGCGATTGCTAAACACATCTACATCTATATGGATACTCTGCAAATCACATTTAAGTGCCTGGCAGAGGATTCATCGAACCACATTCACAATTCTCTGTTATTCCAAACTCGTATAGCACGGGGAAAGAAAAAACACCCATATCTTTCCGTATGAGCTCGGATTTCCGTTATTTTATCGTGGTGATCGTTTCTCCCTATGTAGGTCGGTGTCAACAAAATATTTTCGCATTCGGAAAACAAAGTTGGTGATTGGAATTTGTGAGAAGATTCCGTGGCAACAAAAAAGCCTTTCTTTTAATGATGTCGAGCCCAAATCCTGTATCATCCTGTATCATTTCAGTGACACTCTCTCCCATATTTCGCGATAATACAAAACGTGCTGCCCTTCTTAGAAATTCTTAAATATACTCCACCAGACCTATCTGGTAAGGATCCCACACCATGCAGCAGTATTCTAAAAGAGGGCAGACAAGGGTAGTGTACGCAGTCTCCTTAGTAGATCTGTTGCATTTTCTGTGTCCTGCCAATAAAACGCGGTCTTTGGTTAACCTTCCCCGCAACATTTTCTACGTGTTGCTACCAATGTAAGTTGTTCATAATTGTAATTCCTAGGTATTTAGTTGAGTTTACAGCCTTAAGATTTTACTGATTTATCGTGTAACCGACATTTAACGAATTCCTTTTAGCACTCATGTAGATGGCCTCACATTTTTCGTTATTTAGGATCAACTGCCAATTTTCGCACCATTCAAATATCTTTTCTAAATCGTTATGCAATTTCTTGTGATGACTTTATTAGGCGATAAACGGCAGCGTCATCTGCAAACAACCTAAGACGGCTGCTAAGATTGTCTCCCAAATCCTTTATATAGATAAGGCACAGCAAAAGGCCTGTAACACTACCTGGGGAACGCCACAAACCACTTCTGTTCCATTCGATAACTTTCCACCAGTTACTACGAACTGTAATATCTCTGACAGGAAATCACAAATCCAGTCAAATAACTAAGACGATATTCCATAAGCACGCAATTTAAATACAAGCCGCTTGCGTGGTACAGTGTCAATAGCCTTCCAGAAATCCAGAAATACAGAATCGATCTGAAATCCCTAGTCAATAGCACTCAACATTTCATGCGAATGAAGAGCTAGTTGTGTTTCACAAGACCGATGTTTTCTAAGCACATGTGACTGTGTGTCGATAGACCGTTTTCTTAGAGGTAATTCATAATTTTAGAACACAACATATGTTCCAAAATCCTGCTGCATATGGACTTTAACGATATGGGCCTATAATTAAGTGAATTACTCCTACTAGTACCTTTCTTGAATATTGATGTGACCTGTGCAATTTTCCAGTCTTTGGGTACGGATCTTTCGTTGAGCAAACGGTTGTATATGATTGTTAAGTATGGAGCTAACGCATCAGCATACTCTGAAAGGAACCTAATTGGTATACAGTCTGGACCAGAAGATTTGCTTTTATCAAGTGCTTTAAGTTGCTTCACTACTTCTATATTTACTTCTACGTCAGGACCAGAAGTTTGCTTTTATTAAGTGCTTTAAGTTGCTTCACTACTCCGATATTTACTTCTACGTCACTCATGTTGGTAGCTGTTCTTGATTCAAATTGTGGAATATTTACTTTGTCTTCTTTTGTGAAGGTATTTCGGAAGACTGTGTTTAGTAACTCTGTTTTGGCAGCACTGTCTTCGATAATATCTCCATTGCTATCGCGCAGAGAAGGCATAGATTGTTTCTTGCCACTAACATACTTCACATATGACCATTAGTAACCTTGCATGACCAGAGTCTCTTTGGATTTTCTGCCAGGTTTGGAGACAAAGTTTCGTTGTGGAAACTGTTGTAAGCATCTCGCATTTAAGCCCGCATTATATTTCGAGCTTCTGTAAAAGATCGCCGATCTTGGGGATTTTGCGTCTTTTTAAATTTGGCATGTTTGTTTCGTTGTTTCTGCATCAGTGTTCTGACCTGTTTTGTGTACCAAGTAGGATCAGCTCCATCGTTTGTTAATTTATTTTGTATAAAAATCCTTCAATTGCTGCCAATACTATTTCTCTGAATTCAAGCCACATCTGGTCTACACTTATACTATTAATTTGGAAGGAGTGGAGATTGTCTCTCAGGAAGGCGTCAAGTGAATTTTTATCTGCTTTTTCGAATAGGTATATTTTTGGTTTATTTTTGGAGAATTTAGGGGTTATAATAAACAATCTCGCCACGACAACCCTGTGTTCATTAATACCTGTATCCGTTTTGATGCTTGTTATTAACTCAGGATTATTTGTTGCTAAGAGGTCAAGTGTGTTTTCACAACCGTTTACTATTCGCCTGTGCTCATGAACTGACTGCTCGAAATAATTTTCGGAGAATGCGTTTAGCACAATTTCGGATGATGTTTTTGTGCGTACCTCAGGAATTAAAGATGTATTTTCGCCAACATATCGAGGATACATTGAAGGCACCACCAACTATAATTGTATGAGCGGGTACATGTCTGAAATCAAACTCAAGTTTTCTTTGAAACTTTCAGAAACTGTATCATCTGAATTAGGATTTCGGTAAAAGGATCCAATAAATATTTTCTGCCGGTTGCCAACAATGACCGCTGCCCATACTAAGTCACAGGAAGTATCTACTTCAATTTCGCAACGAGATAAACTACTGCTATCAGCAACTAGCACGCCACCGTCAAACGTGCTTAGCCTATCCTTTCGCAACATCGGTTCTTCGCAAAAATTACGGCTGAGCTTATATTCGGCTTCAATCACCTTTCAGTGCCTATAACGATTTGAGCATCAGTGCTTTCTATTAGCGCTTGGAGCTCTTGTACTTTCCCAACACAGCTACGACAATTTACAACTGTTATACCGATGGTTCCTGTATCTAAGTTCTTCCTGTGTTCAACCTGCTTCTTTTGTGACTGAAGCACTTCTTGTGTTTTCCCGAAACCCTCTAATCTAAAAAACCGCCCAGTCCACACAACACAGCCCCTGCTACCCGTGTCGTCGCCTTCTGAGTGTAGTGGACACCTCATCTATTCAGCGGAACCCGAAACTCAACCCCCCTTTGGCGCAAGTCGAGGAATGTGCAGCCTACATGGTCGCAGAACCGTCTGAGCCTCTGATTCAGACCCTCCACTCAGCTCTGTACCAGAGGTCCGCAATTGGTCCTGCCGACTATGCTGCAAATGGTCAGCTCTGCTTTCATCTTGCAAGCAAGACTTCCAGCCATTACCACTTCTGTTAGCTGCTCGAAACCAGAGAAAATCTCTTCTGATCCAAAGTGACACACATCACTGGTACTGACGTAAGCAACCACCTGTAGTTAGCTGCACCCTGTGCTCTTCATGGCATCCAGGAAGACCCGTTCCACATTTGGAAAGGCTCCACCCAGTATGCACACAGAATGCACACTGCTTTTCTTTCCCTTCGTGGCAGCTATGTCCCTAAGCGGCCCCATAACGCTTCTAATGTTGGAGCTCAGAACTATCAATAATCCCTCCCTCTGTGATTGTCCGGATCTTGCAGGTTGAGAGGTTTTCTCTGAAACAGGACAGGTGACAGCATCTGGCTCAGTGACAGTGTCAGCCACAGACAGCACCTGGAACCTGTTTGTCGGACAAACTTGGGGGGGGGGGGGGGGGTGGCTTACGTGTGGCCACCTGGGAAGTTTTTCGCCGCCTGCTACGCCCCAGGGAAACCTCCCACTCGATCACAGGTGAGGGGTCAACCTCAGTGCGAGCAGTAACTGGGCTGGCCACCAGTGAGGACTGATAAAAGGACTCAGACGTGCTGGATGTCCATTGGATCCGCACGGCCAGCCATCAATAGTGGTGTCCATCCACTGTAGCCTCAAGCTATGTAACTGAAGCCATCACAGCCTGAAGCCGAGAGCAAAGTGTCACCAACTCCAACATGTAATGGAATTGAACATAGTCCTAATCTCAGTTTACTCTCCCCCTCTCTCTGGTCGTCTCCTCATCTGCCCTCTCTATGTCCATCTTCTCCTGCTTCCCATTTCTCTGTCCATCACCTCCTCCTCCCTCTCTCTGTCATTCACCTCTCCTCCCTCCCTCTGGCCATCTCCTACTTCCTTTCTCTCTGTTCATTCCCCACCCCCACCCCCTTTGTTCACCTTATCTTCCCCTCTCCCTGGGTCTGAGTCTTGTTTATTCGTGTTCGAAAGAAAACCTCGATAGAAAACTGAAGTCACTTGAAATGAATGAGTAAATTGGTTGGGATAATTGGTACATAGGGTATGAGAGAGATCTCTCCAACTGCAGAATCTGTGAGGATAGTAGTTTCAGTGACAGTACTCTGAATATTCTGCAAATGGGTATGGTTACGAAGTTTGGTACTATTCAGATTCTGGGGTAGTTACTTTAACCATAAGCTGATAAGCCATAAAGACAGCTTCCCCGTTTCTGTTAAAACCGAGTGTGAGGAATAAAACAAAACAGTACATTGTTGGTTATGCAAATTTTGTTTCAAATTGTATCTAAGGAGAAAGAATATTATATAGGAGAACTAATTTGTCTAACGGTTTAAGTGCTCTGATACTGTAGTTAAAATATATTGTGAGAAAAACAAATAAACCACACATTTTCACTGTACAACATTTTTTCCTAACAGAAAACCTGTACATTGTTGTTCAAAAACTATAGGTTGTGTCCATCTGAATGTTTATTAGAGTACTGTGCAAAAAAAATCTGAAATAAATCGACCAAGAACTTTTCGAGATTTTTGTTGTATATTACATACATATTTATATACAATATATATTTATATGCAATACATATTTAAAGATATGTAGCCTCTGTCTGTCCAAACTTTAGTACAGTATGGTCTAAAGTTTTAAAGTAATTCGCCCAGAAACTTTTCGAGATTTTATTGGTAACAACTTAAAGAGTACAGTACTGTCCGGCATAGAAAATATATACAACAACATACTTCGTTTTTGTAGGTCGGCTGGAGTGGCCATGCAGTTCTAGGTGCTACAGTCTGGAACCGCGTGACCGCTACGGTCGCAGGTTCGAATCCTGCCTCGGACATGGATGTGTGTGATGTCCTTAGGTTAGTTAGGTTTAAGTGGTTCTAAGTTCTAGGGGACTGATGACCACAGCAGTTAAGTCCCATAGTGCTCAGAGCCATTTGAACCATACTTCGTTGTTCTTGTCAGAACAGCAATTTTTGTATAATAACACCATTTTATTTAATACACCGAAGCCAGTGGAAGTGCAGGATGACCTGATGAACGGCCGTGTTTCAGCACTCTGTCGCTGGTTCCTGAGGTGTGAAGATGTGTTTTATGTGTGCTCCATAAAAACAAATTTAAATGAAATTGGTATGAATGTGGAATATTTAAGAGTAGATAAAAATAATGATTTCCTTTTTTAGAAACTTTTGGTGGGAGGCTCATGTGAATTATTCGCAAAAAGATACCCAGATAAAATTCATGGGGAACATAGGATTCTTTGGAAGTGACCAACAATCACAATGAAAGTGCTTGTTGTAATTATAAGATGATATACTTACATGTGGTAATATTAAGATGAAATACTTGCGTGTGTAAATCAAAGCTGGAAATATTTCAGAACTGTGTGTGCAGAACTTGAATGAGAGACAAACACTTCCATGTGGTAACTACAGTGTGCGTCTCAACGTGACTATGAGACAATAAAAAAATAGAAGTGCTTGTCCAAGCATTCAGTTGAGGATCCATGTATGAGATAATTAAGATACCAAAAATTTCCATTATGAGATACATTTGTGTGACACTAGCTTGATATTCTGATACTCTGGGAGAGAATTAAGGTGAGACAGCCATCTACCTAGCAATGCCATGTGGGTTGCATTGCACAGGCAGATGTGCAGAAATCCTCCAGAGTTTGTGGTAGGGAAATTTATTACGTGGGTCAGTGACATGTGAATGTGGGATGACTATTGATTGATGTGGGAAACCAGAACAAGTAGATAACCAAACATTTTTTAAAATGTGTTTTATACTGCCAATGCGATTTGTTTTGTATATTTAATCAGTGTGATTTGCATGAGACAGTGGCAAATTAATTTCAAATACGGTGGGTCAACCATGATTTTCCTTAGTCCAGCCCGATAGTCAGTAAATTCGTTATGTAGCCAATGAATGATATTATGAGATAATGGGAGAGGATGAAGTAGTGAAAGATTCCTTACCAATCCAGAAAGTGCACAGTAGCAATATACAGAAACATTACGAGACCATAGAATAATAAAATGCTTATGTAATGTCATGCCCATTGGGTGGAGAATCCCTTGTTTAACTATTGTGTTTAAGTGCAATGCAAGAAATTATGCAACATTAGTGTGAAAGAATTTGTTATAAAAAAAGAGGAGATATATGAAACAAATGGTGGTCTTGATTATTGAGTTGTGGGTAGCCATTTTTGTTGAGGCACTATAACATAAGCCCTAGTTTTTGCTAGTATGCCCAAGCTTTGATTGAAATATATGCCACAGAAAGGAAATATGGTCTTGCCAGGGTGGAGTGAGTCAATCAGAAATGTGCACAAGCTATTGGACAGATGGGTTATCCATTGTGCTGCATTAAGAAGTAAAGACGAAAATGAATTATAGTTTAACTGTTAGGTACTAGGACTCTAATTTCAAGCATTGCAGTTGGTATGATAAATTATGAATATATTTCTGATGTACAAATAATAAAAGCACTTGCCTGGCAGGCCACTCATCTAGTAGGCCTGACTACTAGATGCCACAGATGAGGATAACCTTCCACAACGTTAAACAACGCTTTGTCTTTATATAATAGCGTAGCAGTGGATGAGTGTAAATTGCAGGTGTAAATTATGAAGGCAAAAAAAAAAAAGAATGGAGGTTGCACTGCATACTTACACTGTACATTGTTTTGAAACCAGAGCAGGCAGGGCCTATCGCCATTGTAAATAGCCCAAAACATTAGCAGACTATTGTTTACGATTGCTTCCTGTTCATTATTTCTGTAGTGTGCAAGCAAAAGCTGTTTTAAATACTAAAAATTACAGTGCTTATATAAATAACATAGAGTAAGGAAGGCAGTTTCGAAAGCTTCTTTTGTTCTTGAGTGCTCATTTGCTCTAGTAATGCGACACATTTGGCCTCGTTAATGTACTATATTTCTCTTCATATGTTTCAAATAACCAAGAAGAGAAGGATGTGATGTGAAAAGGATGGTTTCGTAATGTCGACAGCAAATAAAGCTGTAATCCTGAAACCAATGGTTGTTTGCTTACTGGTACTGCTTCTTATTCGTCACATTTTCAGCTTGCAGCTCGTAAGCACAACATTTGTAATAATTCACGAGTGCAAAAAAATTTATCTACATGTCCTTTTGTAGGACACACACGTAATATAGAGATATACCTCCATGCAGAATAGAGTTTTTATTTTATTAGATTGTCAGTTCTTTAGTCTCACTGCAGTTTACACATCTTCTCGCTCTGAAATCTACCTATGATGCATCATTCAATATGTGACCTATAATAGCAATTTACAAGGTAAAAAAAGATGTAATTTTTTAAACATCTTCCAGCATTCTGGAATGCTATAAATATCATTAAGGGAATGGATTTAAACGTTCAAGACACTGTAAAATGGATATTTTGCTTCAACATGTATGCAAGTATTTCATTTTAGTAATGATAGCCTAATCTGTGGAAGATGTGGGTCTACCTTTCCAACAGTGCCCTATTTGCCTATTTTCTTGGAATATTTCTCGCTAGTAACATTTTTTTCAGGAATAACCAGACATAGCACAATTGGGATGTATGTCTAGTTTGATCATATGATTGATTTTACTTTTGAATTTCATTTTGAGGTTTTCAAAGTACATACTCCTATACCATGATTTTGGTATACAAATAGTTAGTTGATTACTTAGTTAGCTCGTTAGTTTCGTGTTCCATGTGTCAATTACACGATAAATTTAATAAAATAGAACAACTCATTATATACTGACATCAATTTTTTTCAAACATGCCTTCTTGCTGATCATTTATTAGTTTTTTCGTTTCTAATTAAAGACAGACAGGTGGTAGTCAGTAATTCCTACCCATCGCCATTTACACATCACAGTAATACATAACCATCTGCGGAACAGGAAGAGTTTTCAAAGATTTTTTTCAGTTTAGTTCTAAATTTTACTTTTCTGTCTGTCATGCGTTTTATAAATGACCAAAGCTTTTCTTTGCAGCATTGTGAACACCTGTTTGTGTTAGAAACAATCTTAATGTGGCGTAATGAACGTGATTTTTTTCTTTTGGTACCATAATTATGTTCATCACTGTTCATGTTGATATATAGTGGATCATTTGCAACAAACTTTATGAGAGAATAACTATGCTGCGAAATGCATGGACTGTTACTCACATGGCGAGCAGCAGGCACCCACAATGAAAGGAGTGTTCACATAAGTTTTCAGCAAAAGCTTTCTTCAGAAAGGAAGCAAAGCACGCACACACATTCACACAGTCATAAACAAAAAACTCACACACACATGACCGCTGTCTCCCGCTGTTCTAGCCAGAATCATTTTTAAAGTATGAGGAAATGAGAACAACAAATGATTATCAGCAGGAGGGATTTAGGGCATGAGATGCTGCCCCAACGATCAGCGCTGTTACGTGGCCGTGTGTTGTACGAGGACGAGACCATTGATACATTGTGGCTAGTAAGTGGGAGCATTGGGACTTAGAAGGCAATGAAAAACACGGGGAAGAAAAGAAAACAGACACTGAGTAAGGCCGGTATTACACTATCAAATTTCTTTGTCAAAGATTTGATCAGAGATGTGGTCAAATATTCCATCAAATATTATTTTACAAAGATCTTTGACGTAGCACTAGAAGGGGTATTACACTGTCATCATATTTTTCGCCAAAGTTCAAGATGGCTGACAACAACTTGTTATTAACCGCAGCAGTTGCATGTACTACAATTGCACTGTGTGCATATGCGAAAAGGAAGTGGGGGAAAAAAAGGAAACATACCTGGGTGAAGCCATGGGTTTTACGACGACACGATAAAAGCATTGAACAAAACTTGTTATGTAAGCTTATAGTGGAGGACGTCAAGTCGTACATCAATTACTTAAGAATGGATGAGCACACATTTCTGTATGTGCTCAATGAAGTGTATCCTCATATCACAAAGCACAATATTCACTTAAGAACTGCTACATCTGCAGAAGACAGGCTCACTGTAACACTCCGATTCTTTGCTACAGGAGAGGGTTAGATTAGGCTAGGTCAGGTCCCCAATCTTCGTAATCTATTTTTGTATTCAGCGTGCCTCACGTTGTAAAGTGCCTCATCAGCTTCATACATCTCTATTAATTTTGTAGTTGTCGGCACACACCAATTATATTTACCCGCAATGTTTATAAAAACACTACAGATGACAGAATGCAGTGATGCTAGCGCTCCATGTGGTAACATATCACATTGCACTGAACAGAAGACAAGCGACTTCTTTGATCAAATCTACAGCGAGGCCCTAGATTTGATAAAATATTGGACGACATTTATCAAAGTTCCCTATTACACCATCAAATATCTTTGACAAAGATATTGGACAAAGATATTTGACAAAGAAATTTGATAGTGTAATACTGGCCTAAAGTAAGGCAAATCTAAAGTCAAATGACAGAAATAAAACCACTACAATAAAAGTAAACAGTGCAACCGTAATTCGCGTATACAAATGAAAATATTGCTTGAGCAGCTTTACTTACAAATGAAATGTAATTTCTTTAAACTTAAGACTGCGATCGCATCAATTAGTGCACCCAAAAACAACGCAAGTTGGCATTTTTGATGAAACAACTACGTCTCCACACATTCAAAGCATCCAACACGGTCGGAAATGAGTACAGTCACGTCAGAGTGACGCCACAGGAAAGTATCACAGTGGTGAAGCTAATGTTTTAAGCTACTTAAGATGGTGGACGTCGGCTTCAAGTCCGTGACGTAGTGACATCTCCCTTCTTTTTTTTTATCTCCATGTTTTTTTTTACCTCCATGTAAATGATGCATCAGAAGATATTCACTGGTTGCAGCATGGAATTATTATTATTATTATTATTATTATTGTTATGTAAGTTTTGTCCTTTTTATTCTTTGGTTTATCTTTGTTGTTTGTTGGCTAGTTACATGAATAAAATACGAAAATGTTACTTGCATGTTTCTTTAATTCGTTACTATTATGCTGCTAAAGTTGTGTCCCCAATGAAGCAAGCAAATTTATAAGATAACATACCTTTTGCCTCTGAGGCGATGGCAAAATGAGACTTGCCAGAGGCAGAAGCCAATGTAAAGGCTACCCATGCCTTGAACATCACTGCATCAAACCACTATTGAGATGATTCAAGCAGAAAGACATCCTATAAATAATATGGGCTGTAACAACTTGCCACGCCTTAGCGAGAATAATAACAGCGAAAAAAAGAAACAAGTAAGTAATCATTTACTCCTTAATTCGCATAGAAAACCAACAAATTACAAAGATAAATCAAAGAACTACAAGGACAAAAGTTCTGCCATTACAATAATTCCATGCTGAAATCAGAGATCTGTGTCAGCTCCAGTAATCAGGGCTGATTTTGTGTCACATCGATAGAAGACTGCTCGCAATTGTTACAACATTCCAGCAAAGTAACACAGTGGTGGGCCTGTCAGTGCGAAATGTTCAACAAACGGATATACAGATCAAAACGACAACGCATTCAACAATCTCTAGCACAAACAATGGGAGATCACGCAGCCATGTAGTGCCAAAAGAAGATTCAGACACGTGATGGTGCATCACATCAACATGACCCCTGGGCAGCCAATAGCAGCCAGATCGAGAAGACTGCCACTGGACATCCTACGAGTAGCACAAGCGTGTTTTGAAGAACTAATCACAACAAGTATCCTAACCCGTTCTTGCCTGCCCGGTTAGCCATGCCGTCTAACGCACTGCTTTCCAGGTGGGAAGGCATACCGGTCCCCAGCACAAATCCGCCTGCCGGATTAGTGTCGAGGCCCGGTGTGCCGCAAGTCTGTGGATGGCTTTTAAGGCGGCTTTCCATCTGCTTCGGCGTATGCGGGCTGGTTCCCCTTATTCCACCTCAGTTACAGTCTGTCGGCGACTGCCGCACAAAGTGGGGTGAGTGGACCGCTGTAGCCTGTTGTGGGTTGTGGACCACTGAGGACTGTCGTTTCTAGGTCCCCAGTTCTATACAATACAATACAAGACAATACAACCCGTTCTAACACCACTTGGGCTTCATCATTCAATACGGTATGTAAAAAGGACAAGACATGGCGTTTATGTGGTGATTACAGGGCACTTCCGATTCCCGACAGATACCCGGTACTTAATGGCACATATTTTAATTGTTCTATTGCACAGACAAAAGTATTCAGCGCAGTAGACTGTGCGAAATCATATTTACAGATACTGGAAGCCAAAGAGGGTGCACACAAAACTGCAGTAATTACACCCTTCAGCTGTCCCAGTGTAGTTTCATGCCGTTTATGTTAAGAAATGCAGCACAAATACGGCAAAGATTCATGCACGAGGTATTGCGCGAATTTTCGTTTCTCTTCAGCTACATGGATGACATACTCACTATCCCGGCTTCAGAGAAGAATACAGGTCATTTGAACCTACTGTTTCAATGGTCGCAGTACAGAACAGTGGCCAATGTCGCCAAATGTATACTAGGCAGGAGCAAAGTGAGTGAGGTGGCGCAGTGGTTAGCACACTGGACTCGCACTCGTGCAGATGACGGTTCAAACCCGCATCCGGCTATCCTGATTTAGATTTTCCATGATTTCCCTAAATCGCTTCGGGCAAATTTCGGGATGATTCCTTTGAAATGTCACAGCCGACTTCTTTCCCCATTCTCCCCTAACCGATGACCTCGCTGTTTGGTCCCTTGCTCCCAAATCAACCAATCAACCAAAGTGCAATTTCTCGGATACACAGTATCTAGGGAAGGATTTTTGCCACTTCCAAGCCGAGTAGAAGTAATACCAAGCATGTGGCTACTGGCAAAGCCCTTTCAAAGAATTACGTAGATTTCTTCGATGGTCAATTATCATCGACGATATCTTCCACATCTAGCATAACAACAAGAACAGCTTAATGCACCACTCACTGGCAAGCAGTCTTCAGAAAACCGCAAAATTATGTGGAAGCCAGCAGGCGAAGAGGCTTTTAACATGATCAAATCGCGTTTACCGCAGGGTGCAGTTTGTGAAGGCACTGATAATTACATATATAATTTTTTGCTATGATTTTCTTTCATTTTCTACTTTTTTCTTTTGTTCATACCAGCATATAAAATTATGAGGATGTAACGTTCTACTGTTGCTTTTAAATGTAAAGATGTAATTGTGATCATTTCGTTTGCCAATGAATAAATATGTTTCTTGCTTTGTAACTGTGAAAAAGTTTGTAAATTTATTTTTGCTGTATTATTAATTACGATAAATGCAGTCAAGAGCATTTATAAAGATTTGTGGAATTTACCTTAATGATGTAGCATCTGTAGACAAGAGACAGCGATAGTCGGACAGAGGATGTGTAGGAGAAGATATGGTGGACGATGCATCTGTGAAGTGTGCGCGGGAAAATGATAGTATGTTTTTATGATAAGCACCCGGAATTGTATGGACAGTGCTAACGAACTATGAGAATGTGAGTTCGCTTTACTACTGCGGTCCGTAATGCCATCGCCAGCGAACTTTAGGACCAAATAAATCGAACTGTGGAAGTGCTGCTAACAAGACTTTCTTGTGACCGACACAAACAATGCCTTTATGCGAATGAACTTTCCTGGCATTGATATTCGGGTGGTTTAACTACTGTCTTTCGCATTCTGTCAAGCCGTGAAAGTGGAGACTAATGAACTGTGAAGTAGATTTGGCTTTCAATGGCGTTACAGAAGTTTGAATTGCGAGAACAGAGTGGACATTGTTTACGATGTGCATCACGTAAAAGAACGATTCTATGAACTGTGGCTACAGGTACGGCTATATGAATGTGACGAACTGTGTCGCTGTGGACGAAAGCCTCACGGACAGTGCACAAAGTGTATAAACGGACGCTGTCTGCGTAATGTGCTTTGGAAGAAGGACGTGTCAACAGTGGTCGCATACCAGCGTCTTGTGGTTTGTTAATCGCCACTGGGTTACTGATACAGCTGCGCATAGTCTTTGCTCGCCTTTCGGCGGAGAAGATTAACAAGCGAAACTGCCTGTATCCTGCTCACAACATCGTAAACCCGCCAACATCGTGCAGCGCAACACTTGCAACGAAGAGTTAAGGTATTTCGCCAAACGCTATCCCCTGGTCTAAAAACTTTCTTTCTCTATTAAAAGTAGCAGAATTATGGACTCTATTCAAATCAATTCTTTGCTTGTTTATGTTTGCTTTCTGCCATCGAAAATAATAGTACAATTAGTGAACAATAGTCACTGTTGAAACACTGGTAAATATAAACTTCATCCTTTCATTAGTACTCTTTCTCCTTGCATGCCAAAATTATTGCAGCCGTATTATTTTAGGTGATTTTATGTATTGTCATGGATACAGAAATGTGATAGTGATTAATAAGAGTATATTGTCGCGAAAAACGGCTGCACTAGTAAATTACGACGACCATCATAATTGCCTGAGATCCGACCAATGACATAAAAGCTACTATTTCACTATTGGTGCATTTCCTGCCGTGCATGCGAATCATATATGTCAGTTGCAAAGACACGGGGGAACGTTTACACAGTATTAAAAGCTTTGATATTATATTGCTACTAGTCGAACTATTGAGATATGCTGGAAATACTCAGAAGTGGGTAGAAGTATGGTGAATACACCCAGTGTTCGTGTAATTATTAACAGTGTTGTATGAGATTCGCGTAATTTTGTCAACTTTTATAAATTCTGTCAAATGTTGTCTTTGACATTTTTGAAGTTTCCGAGAGTATATACACAATTTTATTGACTCAGGTTATTTTCAAAGCAGTTTCTCGTAAACATTCAGCTTTTAAGTTCATAAATAAAGTGGGATTGTGACCAATTGAGAAGTCTAACAAATAGTTTGGTTTTCCAGTTAGAATTTTGTGTGACTTCACAGTTCAGATTTTGATAATTATTTTTCCTATGGGGTGAGGTCATCACTAGACCCAGCACACCCTCGTAGCGATGCTCAAATGGTTCTCGAGATATACATGAGCAACACATCAATTGGCGTGGCGCTGTAACAAAAGATAAACGGACATGGTAAGCTGTCGGAATTTTTTTTCGAAACCTCTCATGTCATCAGACAAAATAGAGTGCAGTCGATCGCAAACTATGGACAATTTTTGGTGCGATCAAACATTCCCATTTGACAGTGAAAGACAGGCACTTTATAGTTTCCTCCGATCATAAGCCACAGATGTTTTTTCAACTCATAATGAAGCACAGGTCTCAGAGACAATGTAGACAGGCGGAATTCATTGCTCAATTTATAATCAAAGCATGTCACATTTCTGGGAGCACAGAACATAGCGCCATATCCTCTACCATGAAACTGTGCTACCTTAAGTACAATTTCGTGGGAAGAAATAGCTGATGAACAGAAGGATGATAGGAAGGTGCAAGATCTGAGAAAAAGTAAACACATGGCATTGTGGTCACAATGCATACTGGAGGCTTACATTGGTATCAGAATCAGGTGTGATATGTCAAGAGATCATACTGACCATTTATTCCAAAGGAATTTAGACCAAGTATTTTTCATAACTTGCATAGTTCGAACCATGCAGTAATCGCAAACGATGTCATATGGCCAGGCACACAAAAAGATGTACTTGTCACGAGCATGCTTAGAATGTCAGTGTAACGAAATCAGCTGACATGCTCTTCCACCAATTTTACAGTTTCCAACACCTTCTAGGAGACTCGCAGTCATTCATGTGGATTTAGTAGGGCTGTTCCCTTCATCTAGTGGGCAATGGTACGTGGTGACAATCGTGGATCGTTTCACAAAATGGCCGGAAGCAACACTGGTAGCAAATATCTTGGTCGAAACTGGCGAAAGTTTTAGTGGGTGAGTGGTTGGCACGTATCGAAATTCCACACATGACCACGACAGACAGAGATCATCGATTAGAATCACAACTGTTCATGAAAGTAACGAATACACTGATCAGCCGAGGTGTTAAGATCACCGCCCACTGCGACGTTGGTTGCCGCTTGGTGTCGTTATGGGCACATGACACAGTACCAAAACTATGTAAGCAGACACGGACGGGGAATCACAGTAGCGAAAATATGAGCTGTAAATGGGGAAATCCATTGAGATAAGTGACTTTTACAAGGGGAGATTACTATTATGCAGAGCCTGTGAACGAGTATTCCGCAAATGGCGAAGGTGGTCGAATGTTCATGTGCTACTATCAGAAACCACCACTAGGCCCTAAATGGTTGGACATTCATGACTTTTCACGGAACTTTGGATTCGGAGGCTTGTCTGGTCTGTAAAGTTGGATAGATGGTGATCTGTGGCGCCTGCTGAAAGAGCACAATGCTGGTGCATGCACGAGTGTTTTGGAGCACACCGTTCATCGTACATTGTTAAACATGGAGCTCCACAGCAGACCACTCTTACGTGTTCACATGTTGACCCAATAGCATCGTCAAATACGACTGTCGTGGGCATGGGGCCATTGGGTGAATCACACTTTCGCTACACTAGGTCGACAGTCGTCTCCACAAATGGCATCATCGAGATGAACAGCGGCTCGAAATGTGCAGCATGCCACGAATGTAGGCTGCTGGGAGCAGTATTATGCTGTGAAAGCCATTCTGCTGCGCTTGCATGGGACCTATGGTAGTACTCAAAGACACGCTCATAGCTGCAAACCACATGCATCCCTTTCTGCTTGATGGCAATGTCATCTTTCAGCAGTGAAATTGTCCATCTCTCAGAGCCAGAACCATGCTATGGTGATCTGAGGAGCATTATAGTGAACTCATTGTGACATCTCGGCGACCAAATTCTCCTGATGTAAATTCTCTGCAATCCATCTGGGTCGCTATCGGGTGCCATCACCACGGACTCAAATCAGCAGTCTGTTATTTACCCTGTGGGAAGACGTCCAATGCCACATACCTCCACAAAGCTACTAACGAACTGTCAGACCCCTGATACATAGAATCAGTGATGTATTTCGTTACAAAGATGCACAAACAGTCTATTAAGCAGGTGGTCACATTGCTTTGGTTCATCAGTGTACCTGCAGCTGAAACTATCTACGTACAACCAGTTACCATCCAGCAAGTAAAGGTATGGTGGAAAAGTTTCAACAGACATTAAAGGCAGCACTAATGTGCCACAAGACAGTATGAACTGAGACGTTTCCTCTTGTGTTATTAGTCTTGCACACAATTGTGAAGGAAAATATACTAAGTTCACTGGCACAGTTGATGTATGGAGAAGGGTTGAGAGTTCCAGGAGAACTAATAAATCCAACGACATCCTCAGGTGTGCAAGAGCTGAGAACTGAATTCGTTAGGTAGGTCAGCAAGCACATGAGACAGTTACAAACTGTGCCACCCATCAGGCATGGGGATAGAAGGACATTCCGACATAAGGCCTTAGAAATATGCCGCTTCGTCTAGCTACATAGCTGCGTCATGCAACTGCTGCTACAACCACGTTATGTAGGTCCATATAAAGTATCGAGAAAAACAGTAACAACTGAATAGTTGAAATAGCATTACGAGTAGAAGGAGGGAACACTATGACACAAGCAAGTAAACACACCTACCGCCAATGACTCGTCACCAGTGTCAAATGGAAGAGAGAGGGACATTCAGTAGAGAACCTCTGAGCAGGAAGACATCCTGGCGCAGAGATCGCAGGCTTTCGTTACCAGGACAGGTTGTCGTTTTAAGTACCAGTACCCCAACAAACCTGGGGCACCAGGTTTAAGAAAAAGGAGGGAAGGGGGTGGCGTAGCAACAGAGGAGTGTAAATGGCAAGTAGTAGAAGATGATCGCTGGTTGCAGCACAGAATTATTATTACTATGACAAAACATTTAAACTTGTTATTCTTTGATTAATCTTTGTTGTTTGTTGGTTGGTTACATGAATAAAGTACAAAAAGACTACTTATCTGTTTCTTTTATTTGCTGCTATTATTCTTGCTAAAGTAGTTACATATATCTACAAATGTTTATTAAAGTACTGTGCAAAAATCTGTAGTAGCCTAAATCAGTCAAGGACTTTCGAGATATGTATATTCAAATGTTTAGTATAGTGTAAAAATTTGAAGTGCTTCTGTCTGGAACTTTTGGAGATTTTTGCCAACAACTTATCCCCTTTGTATAATATATAGATATTTATACATCACTTATATTAAAAATATATAGTCTGTGTCCAAAAGTTTTTAGACTATATCTAAAAAATTAAAGAAAGTCGGTAACAAACTATTTCTGAGATTTTTGCAACAATGTTTCTCTTTTATATAGTTTTTATAAATGTAGATAGTATATTCATTAAAAATATATAGCACATATTGGTCTGAAATTTTGCTACAGCATCGTGTAAAAATCTGAAGAACATTTGTGAAAACATTTTGAGACTTTTACGAACAACCATATCCACTTTTACAGTATATATGTACACTTGTATACAATATATGTTTAAAAAGGTGTAGCTAGTGCCTGTCTGAGCGTTTATTAGAGTATCAGGTAAAAATCTGAAGTAAATTGGTCAAGAACTTTTCGAGATTTCTGTTAACAACACTAAATTTTGTCTTGTCTTCCATTAGAAGTACTGATTCTAGATACAACTTTATATTCCATCTGTATTAACATTATATGTAGCCTTGTCTATCTGAATGTTTATTAGAGTATCGTGTAAAACTTTGAAGTAAATCAGTCAATAACTTTTAGAGATTTTTGCCAAAAGCCATTCGTCTGTCCCAACGTTTATTAAGGTCAAGAGCTTTTTGAGGTCATCGGTAAGATCGTTAACCGACCTATCTTTGTATGGTAGTCTAGTTAATTTCACTGTATTATGATTGAAAGACTATTTAAAGACACTGGAGTAAAACATATTTGCAAAAGGAAGGCGTTTTATTACACGCATAATATTATGTACGCAATGGCACTCAAGTCATTTAAGATCATTCAACTGTTTTAATTATGAGAATAGAAGAAACACAACTTTTAAGAAAGAGAAAGAAACACAGTACTTTTCTACAGGGAGGAAAGCATTAATTCAAGTTCTTCTGAAGCAATAACCTTTTCACTCTTACAAGAGACTTCTCATTATCATACACACTTTAGCTTCATTTTCCTCTGATTTAGTTTTCTTACACAATTATTTTTTCTCTGTACCTTGTCACTGTGTCATGAAAAATACGGTCTTTTCACTGATTCATCCATTTGTCAAGGCCAGGCACATACACAATGAGGCTTTGTTTTACCTACTTTTGTCATTATTTCATCAAGAAGCAATGATAGTACGTCTTGATAAGGTCTGTCTGAAATAAGAAAAGCAGAAAAAAGCCTTGTTTCATGTTGGCACATATAAGAATTGAAATTAATTGATTACTAAAACCATGGATTCCATCGATGCAATTACAGTCACTGTGAAAATTTGTAGCAGTTCACCTTTAGCACTATTGATAATAATGAGAACAAATGTTACTTGTGATCAAAGAAGTTTCACTGAATTTAGACTTTGTTTGCACAAATAGCTCTGAGATTATTTCCAGTTTGTGTTTATTTTCTGTGTGAGCACCTACCAGATTAATATCTAATTCGTACATTGCTACTGTCCATATGAGTTGTGAAAATTATTCCATTTTTGAAATACCTCACTTAAAAGGAAAGTTCTTATAACAATTTTTTGATAAATTTTGGGAATATTATGACTACATGTAAATTTTCTCCTTGATAACACTACACAACAATTTTAACAAAGACCTCCCACAGTCTGTAGGTCTCCTGTCTGGGTAACCCATGTCCTGAGGGAGCGTCTGGTGCCATTTCTAAACAATGTGTGCCATCACTTCTTACGAAAGGAGGAAAGATATATAGGGTGGCTGGCCAGTTCAAGAACATCTTAGCCCGCATCTCGTGGTCGTGCGGTAGCGTTCTCGCTTCCCACGCCCGGGTTCCCGGGTTCGATTCCTGGCGGGGTCAGGGATTTTCTCTGCCTCGTGATGGCTGGGTGTTGTGTGATGTCCTTAGGTTAGTTTGGTTTAAGTAGTTCTATGTTCTAGGGGACTGATGACCATACATGTTAAGTCCCATAGTGCTCAGAGCCATTTGAACCATTTGAACCAAGAACATCTTAGACCTCATAACAAAATTTCATTCTAAAACGTTTCTCATTTACCTTTCAGCGAAGCAACCAGCATGAATTCTTTGCACTGCCTAGGTGACATCCAAGACTGTCCTTCAGGACAGAAGCAGTTAAAAGCAACTGACAGGGTGTACTTTCAGCCTCTGCTGAAAGCACTGGCATGCCAACACCAGCGAGTTGACCAATGGGGAATTTGGGAGGTGAGTGACATGTGTGGTCACTCGAGAGTCTTGGAGGATGGGATGCGGTTGCTTCTCTGACTTGCTTTCCATGTTTGAGAGAGAGCAGATGTTCTCTTGTACCCCACATTTTAACCAGGACAGACACTGTCCATCCCTGGCCCTGCTCACTGGGATCTGTTGCCAGGCACACAAACATGAACCGGCACTTCTCCTGTGTCTTATTTTATAAATTTCTTCCTAGACTGGCAGTTGAACTCTGCCTTCACACCCAGGGTGAACTCTTTATATATTCCATCACTGAGAATATATCCAAAGTTTCCTTTAATCGGCTCTTTTATTTTGACACCACCCTTCCGATACTCACCATTTCTGCAGCGCATCCTGTAGCTCACTTAGATCAGTATCAAACAGAAAAAGTGGAGTTAAGAGATACCGTCTGTATTACAAAATGTCGAAGCATAGTACTGGAATTAAGGAACAAAAAAGTGCCAAGTTAATTAATGGCCAAAGAAAACTTCATAATGGATGTTCTCCATCTGTTTTGTACTATAAAATGGTGAGTGATGAAACAACATTTGAAAGCATCGAAGTTTACTCACCAGCGATAACACAATACATACAAACATGTCAAACAATATCTATAGAGGAATACACAAGTTATGTTTATCTTATCCATTATGTTTTTTTCGTGTGTAGCATACGCTATAAAAAAAACTGTATTTTTCTCCTTCAGTACAGCTGACTTTTACACTTAACAAAAGATTATTTAATAATTGCTTCAACAATTTATATTCTCAGTTTTACATGTAGTGTTGGCATCAACACAGTTTGTAAAACAAATTTTCGCTTTTAGATACCTGACCTCTGTTGTGGCGGAACACTCAGTGAACAAAATACTCATGTCATCACGGTGCGTTTGCAATTCACTACGAAAACAAATCAAAATAATAAAATAAAGGCTAAGAAGGCCCAACAGCAGAAAATCCAGTACTGTAATATGAGTGAGAATCGCGAAAATAGGTTAACTTTCGATAACCCATTTCCCTCATCAACGTCAAGGTCAAAACTTCCTTCCCGAGAAACCTTGACAGTGACGTTCCTTTGCGTTCTGTGGCGTTGATAGCGTGTGTGAATGCCGCCATTTGAAATACAAAGTGGAATGTTTTGACGTGACATTCTGTTGCGTCAAGTATGAATCATCCTTAATGGAAGAAATATTCAAGTCGTTATGTGTCACAAAAACGAAGCAAAATAATAAAATAAAGACTAAGATGACAAGAAAGCACAAATTCCACTTTTATATATTGAGTGAGCGTTGCAAAATCGATTTGACTTCCGATGTTAACAGACGACGACACCGTCTCCGCCGTCAACATCAAAACTTTCATGTAGAGAAACCTTGACTGTCCTTCACTCCGTTGATAGCTTGTTCGAATGACGCCATTTGAAACATTTTGTGGGATGTTTCGGCGTTCCTTCCCGTTAAGTATTAGTCGACCTGACTAAAAATCGGAAACAAAGATTAGACTCAAAAGGCATCGTTTGGATGCACATCACCCGGGTCAGGTTGGCTACACTTGTCACGACGATAGTTCATGTTTGTACATCACAAAATATAAATGCAAGTTTTGGCGAGCGAAGATTGGAATAAGACTTAAAATAAAACTGCCAATAACGAGCTCATATGATTACTGTTAATTATTACCTCTGCTCAAACAACGTTATTTCTAGACTCAAACAATGTACATATACAGTTGTGTGCTTCACTAATAAGAACGAAAGACATTATTGCAGGTGTAACACATCGAGTTAAACTTGTTGCTGCGTACTTATGTTATGAGTTTTATACCCCTTGTATGATATTTCCCCTTTTAACTTTAATTATTAAAAATGTTCATGTAGATAACTTGAGACGAGCGCACCTTTCAGTTTCTCTACTCGTTTACGGTATATATTATGAGAGCAAGAGTTTCCAATAAAGTATTTGTAGTGCATAGATTTTTCAAATTCGAAATCGTATATATGAAATAGATAAAATTGCCAGGACAGTGCGAAATAATATCACATTTTTCCCTAAAAGGAATATAAGCATGCGAATTATCTTGTCTCGGTTCAGAGATTATTCCGTGCTGAGAAACAATTTTTAGTTTTGAATTAAATTTTGGTTGCGTATGGTTTCGTAAGTAATCACAATCGTACATAATTTTCCCCTTGATACACGTGGAAAAATCTGATTCGATGTTTACGCTGTCTTTCCTGAGTAAATATAACCAACACGAGTGACGAATACACACGCCTCAGGTTTTGCTGTTGAACCAATGTGAAAATTTCTATTTGTAACTTGTTCGTAATCAGTATTCCATTATGAGGTTATGTGTCGTGTTTGCTGTGCTGTTTTTCGTCGAAGCCGTCATCGGACAATTTGCAACCGTGCGAATGAAGAGTGTTGTTGTGAAAGATGACGAAGAAGACGATGATTTTGTAGCTACTGAAGAATGGCAAACAGTGAAAAAAGGTATCAAACTTTTATTTCTCTCTCGTAAGAATTATTAAAGTGACTGTATTTGATATCAGCCACAACTTGCAGAAAATATTCCGTTCAAAATACGAATCACACCGTTATGCTAAGATGTTGTCTTGTAAGAATTCACGCGACTAGGCAACAAACAATATAAGCGATACAAACAGAAAGATCCACGATAATGCATTTCAATTAGACCGCTTACTGCTCTCATGACAAGTGCTGAAGTTCGTATTTGAGTACTACTATGTGCAAATAAAGCTTCCCAGTATCTGAAGGCTCTCCTGCATGATGGGATTTACGAAACACGTTTGTGAGTGAATGAAAAATGAATGCTGATAATAATTTTCCTTGTAATAACTTTTGATGGATTGTGTGATATGCGTAACAAATGACATTTTTTTTGCTTCCTCATTGTAGCCTTTGTATATTAAAATTTTTAATATCTTCACACACAGCTGTATAATATTACAGTTTCAGGCCTATAGCATATTGAAGCCAGATATTTTTCCTCCCACCGATTCACAGAGGGAGCTATAAAATTCAGTGTATCGATTTCTTCTAAATATATTAGTTGCTAAATGAATTCACTCTGTATTGTGAGTACCTGTTTCACTTGTAATTTTAATTCCATTATACCGTATCTGTACAGATCAGTTTTGCATAATGAGGTGACAAATAGGTCACAATCGTATCCTATTTATGGGTGTATTTTAAACGGTCAAACCTATTGTAACAGAAGTTATCAGTGCAAAATACTTGCAACCTATTATTTTTTATGCCAAAATAATGTCCTATGCGTTGTGCAGACAGTTTTTTAAGCCTTGTAAAGAGATTTATATGACAGGGCCTATACTGTCCTATACTGTTGGATAGATTTTGTCAACAAGCAGTAAAATCTTTATATATAAATGATCAGCTATTCTTAAATATGGTTGTTTTAAAATCAAGCTTTAGTAGAAATCATACTGTTATAACTCTGTGGGTCTCTAAATTGAACGTGAGGTACTTTGTAACACTCGAGTGCACATTGTGGAAGGATTTCAGTGATTTCTGTAAATGTACTAACCCTCTATTACTAAACCCATGTAACAATACCAGAGAAGGAAAGTTGCTACTCACCATATAGCGGAGATACTGAGTCGCAGTAGGCACAAATAGTTTCAGCTCTCTGAGACTGCAGACATGTGTGCAAGTTACATTTGCGTGAGTGTGTGTGTGAGTGGTATGTGTGTCTACTGCTGACAAAGGCCTTAATGGCCGAAAGCTATGAGTGTATGAATCTTTTTATTGTGCCTATCGCGACTCAGCATCTCCGCTATATAGTGAGTAGCAACTTTCCTTCTCTGTTATTGTTACATTCCATCCTGGACTTTCCATTGTTTGATTTAAACCCACGTAATATTTACGAATACAGTTAATACCAATTCGCAGTTCTCAGCAATCTGGTATTGTCAGTATAGAGTATAAAACAGAACATTTTGTACATATTTTGTGTGTGAAACACCACTACAGGCCTTACAATTGTAATTAGCTAGTACATGAACTATAAATTAGGACTTTATTTGAATAATGTATCGAGTAGTAAAATTGACGATGATTTTGGAACAATGTAATATTTTCCCCTCTGTAGTGTTCTAGAGCAAAGGTGAATGCCAGGATGATTTCTTCGAGAGAGCATGGTAGAATTCTTTCACCATCTTTCCTAAATCTGAGCTAGTGCTCTGTGTTGAATGGCCTTTTTGTCAACGGTATGTAACACCTTAATCTTCCTTCATTTTTTTCATTAGCTGCAATTGGAAAAAAATGGGATTGTGTACAAGAGTATCATCTTCATTGGGGTAATTTTTATGTGTAATATGGACAAATGGAATAAAAGTTTTCAAAATTATCTGAGGATGAGCTCAGAGATTAGAAATAAGACTAATCATGGCCATAGTTGCATCGTATCTGCAAATAACATTGGCAAGGCTTGTTTTGCCTCTTCGGTATCTGTTGCATTACGCATACTGGAATAAATTAAGTTCTCTGCTGTGGCAGTTGTCAGAAAAGAAAATAGCCTCACAACTTCTCCATTTAAAATTTGACTCAAAAGATTTCTGATTGACATTAAACACAACATTGATCCAAGGACTGCTGCAGGATAACACCACTGGTAATGTAAATGGGAGGACTGTAAATGATCAGTCCCAGGTAGCAGACTTGTTTAATAATCATTTCTTAAATGTAGTAGGAAATATAGGGACAGACACTTCAAGAAGAAAAATCAAAAGAGTATACTGAACAAACATATCTTACATATGGCCATCTCACCCAATTCTCCTTCTGAAAGTAAGAAAATTATATATTCTCTCAAAAATAAAAGCTCATCTAGATTTGATGGGTTTTCCAACAAAGTACTAAAGACTTGGCCCCACATAATAAACAATGTTTTTTTCTAAAATATGTAATGCATCATTATCTTAGGGCATTTTTCCAGAGATGTTGAAATGTGCTAATGTTAAAGCAGTCTACAAAAAAAGGTGATAGGAGAGATCATCATTAACTACCAACCGGTTTCACTACTGACATCATTAGCCAAAACTTTGTGATGGTCATGTATTTTTGCCACTTGTGCAACGATAATATCCCCAGTAAACCATAGTTTGGATTGCAGAAGAGTTGCTCAACTAAGCATGCCAGTTACACACTACCTCACCAAATTTGATCTATGATCATGTATGTAATAATAATAATAATAATAATAATAATAATAAGAGAGTTACCTCATGAGTGTTTGTGAGAACAGTCATAGCAGCACAGAAAAGGACATGCGCACAAACTGAAAATGTGCCCCCAGACTAAAACGTTGCTGGAGTCCCATCTGCACAGAGCATCCATATGCATGTTAAGAGCATCAGCAATGTATTGGGCAAGTAGTAATGACAGGCACTAAGCATCGCTGGAAGTGGGGAAATGGGTGGAGGGTGCGGCTGCAGTGCAGTAACAGCAAAAAATCATAAAATAATAATGAACAAATTAACAAACAAATGCAAACCACATTACAATAAAAATGCAAGTATACATAGTTCAGGATGTATAAGATCAAAAACTGTGAGTGGAGTTATAAACAGAAAGGCTCGTAGTCACAAGTGCAGTACAATAAAACTAAAATTCAGAAAAGCACTAATAAAAGAAAAAAATTGACAGTAAATATAAAGCTAAAATGAAATAAAAAAATTTAAATGAAGTACAATAAAATACATATGGTGGAAAACAGAGGCCTTGGTCTTAAATAACAAGTTGAATTAAAAAGTCATTAACTCTTAAAAAATGGTAAAATACAATCATGGAAGACTTTATGAATATTTAACAATTTCAGTCTCTTCGAGACCATTGGGTCTCTTCCCTTTGGGAACATGATGTAAAACCATTAGGTTTCTAACGGTGAGTTGTTGTTGGCTACTGGATATGGGATGTTCAGCAAAGACAAATTACATTTAACATGCCCCTTTGAAATGATTAAGCAAATCCGTTGTGCTAAGAAACTACGCTATGTGATCGAAAGTATCCGGACACCTAGCTGAAAATGACTCACAAGTTTGTGGTGCTCTCCATCAGTAATGCTGAAATTAAATGTGGTGTTGGCTCACCCTAGCCTTGATGACAGCTTCCACTCTCACAAGCATACATTCAATCAGATACTGGAAGGTTTCTTGAGGAATGGCAACCCATTCTTCACGGAGTGCTACACTTAGGAAAGGTGTCAATGTCAGTCGGTGAGACCCGGCACGAAGTTGCCGTTTCAAAACATCCCAAAGTTGTTTTGTAGGATTCAGGAGTCTGTGCAGGCCAGTCCATTACAGGGGTGTCATTGTCATGTAACCATTCTGCCGCAAGCCATGCATCATGAATTGGTGCTCGATCATGTTGGAAGATGCACTCGCATTCCCGAATTGCTCTTCAACAGTGGGAAGCAAGAAGGTGCTTAATGCATCAGTGTAGCCTGTTCTGTGATAGTGCCATGCAAAACAACAAGGGGTGCAAGCCCCCTCCATGAAAAACACGACCACACCATAACATCATTGCCTCCGAATTTTACTGCTAGCACTACACACGCTGGCAGATAACTTTCACCGGGTATTCACCATACCCACACCCTGCCATCGGATCGCCACATTGTGTACCGTGATTCGTTACTCCACACAATGTTTTTCCACTGCTCAATCATCCAATGTTTACACTCCTTACACCAAATGAGGTGTCGTTTTGCATTTACTGGCGTGATGTGCGGCTTATGAGCAGCCGCTCGACCATGAAATCCAAGTTTTCTCACCTCCTGCCTAACTGTCATGTACTTACAGTGGATCCTGATGCTGTTTGGAATTTCTGTGTGTTGGTACGGATATATGTCTGCCTATTACACATTACGGCGCTCTTTAATTGTCGGCAGTCTCTGTCTGTCACCAGATGAGGTCGGCCTGTACTCTTTTGTGCTGTACGTGTCCCTGATGTGGAATCAAACGCTCCCTTCCCTACAGCCTAGGTATTCGTGGCAAACGTATCTGCTCCAGTGATGAATCCCTCAACAATTACACCAATAACCTGACCAGTGCTTTCCTCTCTCACAACTATCCTGCAGACCTTGTCCACAAACAGATCTCCTGAGCAATATATTCCTCCCCGTCCAACAACAATGTTCCTATCCCCAGACCACACAGAAGCATCCCCCTTGTCACCCAATATTATCCTGGCCTCGAATACATCAACAAATTACTCCACCAGGGATATGACTTTCTCAAGTCAACCCCTGAAATGAGATCATCCCTTGACAAAATTCTCCCCACACCACCCAGAGTTGCCTTTCATCGCCCCCCAAACCTCCGTAACATCCTTGTCAAATCCTACAATATTCCCAGACTACCTTCTCTACCCAGCGGTTCCTACCCCTGTAACCGACCCCGTTGCAAAACCTGCCCCATGCATCCCCCCCACAACCACCTACTCCAGCCCCGCTACTGGTAAAACATACACAATTCAAGGCAGGGCCACATGTGAAACAACACATGTCATTTATCAGCTGACATGCCTGCACTGCACAGCCTTTTACATCGGTATGACAACAACTAAACTGGCTGAGCGCATGAACGGACACAGACGAACTTTCCGCCTAGGAGATGTCCATTACCCAGTAGCAGAGCATGCTCTCCAGCATAATTCTAGGGACCTAGGAACCTGCTACACCATATGTGCCATTTGGTTTCTCCCACCCAACACCAGTCCCTCGGAACTGCGGAGATGGGAACTTGCACTCCAACACATCCTTTCATCCCGCCATCCCCCTGGACTGAACCTACGTTTAACAATCTCACTCCCATTTACTCTTCAGTCTTCTCCTCTTTCCCTTTCCTCTTTAGCCATTCACGCATCTTTTCATCCTACATAGTTGTGTTTATCTTTATACTATATACCTCTTTACTTCTGTATGCATCCTTTTTGGTTTGAAGCTGGCACAGTACTTACAGTAGAATATCTTTGGCTTCCCTCTGACAACCATGCCTCCATCCTTGCTACCCTCCCTGTTTTCATTTCCCTGTTGCTTCATAACCTGGGTTGTGAGTAACTGAATCCACTTTCCCTTCTTCCCTTTCTTTCCCCTCTCTCCTCCCTGATGAAGGAACAAAGTTCCAAAAGCTAGGAACATAAATTTTCTGTTCTGTTTTGTGTATCTATCGGCTGTACTGAGCTGAGGTAAGTACTGGCCAACCCCTCTATCTCTTTGTTAGTATTTTTTGAATTGTTTCACAAATATGACGAGGTAATGCCAGACAGTATTACCTTCAAACAGTGGGTCACAACTGACAGGGCAGAAATGATAACGCTGGTTAAATCTCTGGAAGAGTACTTAGAACCTTTATTTGATAACTTACATAAACTCAGAAGTCACCACTATGTTTCTAAAATCCAAAGTAAGTTTTTAAAGGACAAAAAAGCACAACTTCATGAAACTGAATGCATAAAGGTAGCTGATTTTGCATTTGTGATTCAGGATGCAATACAAGGGTAGCACTGGGTCAATGACCAGGCAACAGTGCATCCATGTATTCTCTACTTTAAAAATGAGAAAGATGAAGTTCTTCAGTTTGCATTCTAAGCGACTACTTGGAGCACAACACTTTGGCTGTACGTGTGTTTCAAAAGTGTGTAATAAATTACATAAAAGAAAATTTTCCCAAGGTTGAGAAGCGGATACACTTTTCAAATGGAAGTGGTAGTCAGTATAAGAACAATAATAATTCTTCAAATCTGTGTAACCACAAAGTAGACTTTGGGTTGGAGGCTGAATAGCACTTTTTTGCATCTTGCCATGGTAAAAATGCATGTGGTGGAGTAGGAGGTACAACAAAATGTGAAGTACCGTAACTAAAGCCAGCCTACAAAGACCAACCACAGACCAAATTCTCAAAGTACAGGACATGTATGTCTTTTTCAAGTAGAATATTTAAGGCATTACCTATTTTCCTATCAAGAAAGAAGAAGTAGTTCTGCATATGAAATTAACACTTCAAACCAGATTTGTAAACTGTATAGCAATAAAAACGACAAGGCATTTCCACAAATTCTTTATCATTGCAGAAAACTTAGTTTGATGCTGTGTAACATCAGAAACTGAAATTTACGAGGATCATTGTGTCAGTAAAATTACATCTCTGTCTTTAACGTTGAATGACTCAGTGGCATGTGTGTATGATGGACAGTGGTGGCTTGCAGAGGTTGAAAGAATGAGTTTGGAAAACAATGATGTTTTGTGCATTTTTACCACCCTGCTGGCCCAAAAACATCATTCAAGAAATCTACTAGTGACAAAGTTTGGATACCAATGAAAAATGTTTTAAGGAAACTTTCAGTGCTTGAACTTACCACAGCAACTGGGAGGTCGTATTCTGTACCACAGAAGCTGTCTTAACATTCACCACCAGGCTTAGGGACAGTCGCATCTTGAAGGATGTTAATTGAAAATATTTATTTTAAGTATGTCAAAAGAATATAAATGTTAATTTCAGCGATGTTTCCACTTTTTGTAAATAATTCAGTACCTTACTTCAATAATAACTAATTATATCCCGCCAATATCATACATGAATAGGCAACAGCCCAGATCAGTTGTAGACTAATGTGAATTATCTCCTCATTTTCAAAAATTCATATCTTTGTTCACAGTCAAGATATCAATGTTGAAATTTTTACAGTACGTTGCTATCATATAGGTGTACAAACTGACCAAAAACCATATTTTTATATTCAGTCCCACCTGAGATAGCTAATCCCAAACTTCCAAAAAAATGAAAATTTTCAAATTTCAAAAATTCATAAAAAATTAAGGAAACATTTGTAAGTTCTGTATGAGGCTAGTAGTGTATGATATATAACTATAGGAAAAAAGATAGTGTCTCATAAATCACTCCTTGTTTGTTATTTTTGGACCTAAAAAGTGGATTTTGGAAAATTTGGATACCAAACTTTGGAGGTCATTTTGACTGGTTATTTTTTAATTTAGGGTAGTTTGTGTAATAGACAGTGTTGTAGAGGACACTTTTCTAAAAGCGATCATGTCAATTGCAATGTTGTAACTTAACCCAGTGCGGAGATATTCATATTTTTGCTAATGTCTCTAAATTGAAACAGTCGCACATTTAAAAACAAAAATGGTCACTATTCAGTAAAGGTGAAAGGTAAATTTTTTTAAAAACTGTTTTGAACTTCTCTATTATAGGGTAACCACATATAAAAAAATTCAAATATTTAAAAATGGTCAAGCAACCAACTTAATTTTTATTGGACCACTTCATTTGGATTGACCCTTCTTTATTTTTTTTACAGTTTGTGAACTTGAAGTTTCAGTTTTAGCTACCTGATTTTGACATTATATGTAAGATTTTTGCAGGTGTGATTGATGTGCATCTTCTGCAGTTTTTGACACTTACCTTCATGGATGTTTACAAAAAGCTTGTTCTGCTGTTTGCATTTAGTGAGGAGAGAGAAAATCCAAAGAAGAGGAGTATGTTTCAACATAGATTAATTTTGTTATAGTGAAAACTTCATGGAGATCGTCATGAGACTGTGTAGTTTCATTAAAAGGGGTGCTGTGCATCATGAAGTCTCCTGTTAAAATTCTGAGAGCATTCGTTTAAAGAAGTCAGGCGGTGTATTATTTCCTTCCACATACAACTCATTAAATGACAACAATGGAAATAGTAGATAGATTGTCCAGAGGCTTGCAGGCAGTCCCTCATGCCATTTGTGACTGGAACAAAAAGAAAAGGAAAACTATAGCTGCTTTCAAAGCACCCTCCTCACACGTAGTAATGTGACTTGTAGAGTACAGACATAGTGCTAAACAAGAATTGTGGCCTTCATATCAGACATTTGTGAACAAATAACTACTATCAGAGAAATCAGAGTTTATCAGCTTGTTACAGAGATGATGATGATGATGATTTCAATGAAATTTGTATCCTATTAGAATCACTCATACAGCAGTAGGACGTAGGTAAAGTGTTAACTTGGTATGTGGAATAGTTTTTTATGTGTAAAGCTTTTTAACATAATCGCAATATTATGAAAAGGATAGATATAGTCGCCATATAGTGAGGATATTGAGTTGCAGATAGGTACAACAAAAAGACTTTCAAACAAGTAAGCTTTTGGCCAGAAAGGCCTTCTTCTGAATTAGATAAGACATACACATACACAAGTGTTCACAGCCCCCCCCCCCCCCCCCCCACACACACACACACGACCTCTGCCTGTGGCTGCCAAGGCCTGACTGTGATTAGCTGTGCTTGATGGGAGAAGCAGTCTGGGTGGTGGGGGTGAGGAGGAGGCTGGCTGGGGTGGGGAGGGAGAGGGATAGTGGGGTAAAGGTGGGGGACATTAAAGTGCAGTTTGTAGGAGCATACAGGGTCAAGATGGAGAGAGGAGAGAAGGTAGGGCAGCTAAGTGCAGTCAGGAGGCTAGACAGAGGGCAAGTGGGAGAGGGGGTGGGGGGCAGTAGAAAAGGAAAGAAATAAAGACTGTGGGGGTGTTGGTGGAATAGAGGGTTGTGTAGTGCTGGGGTGGGGAAAGGTAGGTGGGTGAAGGACAATGACTATGAAGATTGAGGCCAGGAGGGTTACGGGAATGTAGGATGTATTGCAGGGAGAGTTCCCACCAGCAATTCAAAAAATCTGGTATTGGTAGGATGGATCCAGAGGGCACAGACAGTGAAGCAGTCATTAAAAAGAAGAATGTTGTGTTGGGCATATGTTGAATAGCAGTCTATCCTTTTCATAATATAATATTATCATTATTCCACCCTGGATTTTCCATTTTTCTAAAGTAATCATTTTTTTTTATTTTTCAGACAATTGGTGTTTTTTTTTTTTTTTTAAGATGGGTAAATTCTTATACTGTGCTGTCACAAAATGTTTTATTTTGTTTGCTTAATCACCATCATCATCCAAAATAAGGAGCCTGCCCTTTCTTTCATTTTCAACAGTTGGGAAATGGGCAACTAATTCAAACAATGGAAAAATCCGGGATAGAACATAGCAATAAGAACAACAGTGTGGTTTCAGTTGCCTGAGACTGCAGTTGTGTGTGAGAGTTGCATCTCTCTCTCTCTCTCTCTCCCTCTCTCTCTCTCTCTCTCTCTCTCTCTCTCTCTCTCTCTCTCTCTCTCTGTGCATATGTGTGTGTGTGTGTGTGTGTGTGTGTGTGTGTGTGTGTGTGGCTATTGTTGACGAAGGCCCATGGCCGAAAGCTTTAATTGTGAGAGTCTTTTTGTTGTACCTATCTGCGACTCAGCATCTCTGCTATATGGTGTGTAGCAACTTTCCTTCACATAATATTGCATGTAATTCAAACATAGCCATACTTTTTTTGAAGGATGATTGGCAGTAGTAGGTCCCAAAAGTGGAACTCTATATGAGTAGCAGCAGCAGTAAAAACAACAGCAACAGTTGTTTTCATCCTTGACTTACTTTTACGAGATAATTGGACAAGGGGTATTGTGTTAAAAATTCATATTTTATAGGCACATCCTTCCAGATCTAGTTTGACGAGGATAGGCCAGTCATCTGCCATGGCCTTGTAGTGGGAACTATCCTATGCATAATATGATTTGGACAGTCAACAATTATAGGCATTCATTCACTCACACATCACATTTCTTGAATTCCATCATCCCTTTACTTTCCAGTGTTTCCTGAATTCTGTGAGTTGACTACATGCTTTTTATCAGTGTCCAGAGCAGCAAAGTTGTGGGAATGTCTTGGCTAAAGCTAGCAGACTTGCAGTTGTTTCTCTTTGAACCTGCTGCATGGGGTAGCCGCATGGTCTGAGGCGCCTTGTCACGGTTGGTGCGGCTACCCCCCAGTCGGAGGTTTGAGTCCTCCCTCGGGCATGGGTGTGTGTGTGTTGTCCTTAGTGTAAGTTATTTTAGGTTAGATTAAGTAGTGTGTAAGCCTAGAGACTGATGACATCGGCAGTTTTGTCCCATAGTCCTTACCACAAATTTCCAAATTTTTCTTTAAACCTCTTGCCGAATTTGGCAGGTTTGTGTGCAGTCCAGTCACCTACCACATTCCTAACCTTGGTGCTGCCAATTACAGCTGTTAAATGCTCTAATTCTGAAAATAACTCACTACCTGGCACATTTATATTTGTATTTCTAGTGAGAAGGCATTGTCCATTCTCAGATCATAAAATACATGCTGTGGTTCAATCATACCATGTATAAACCACATTTTTTGTTTGAAAGCATCATTTATGTATGTTATGATTGAGCCATGGTCTGTATTTTGTGATCTGGCGATTGCCAAAATTGGTCATTTCATTGTAACTGTGATTGTGCTGGATGGTAAGTCATTTTCAAAACAGTCACTCACTGTGTTCTTTGGCTCAACAGAAATGTCATCCTTTCCAAAATATTTAATTCTGCCTGTGGCAACATGAAAAACCACATAGTCTTCACACTGTCAACCATTTCTAGTCTGCAGCTTTGATTCTAACTGATTACTTTTAGAAAGACTGCAATACATTCTATGCATAGTTTTGTCACTGAGGATGACACTTGAGCCAATTATTTCATGCTGTAAGTCAAACAGCAATCATAGCAGTGGTGGAAGTGGGTGAATCTGAGCCAAAACACATCAAGTTGAATTCATTTCCTGGAATGCTTTAGATCAGTATTGTCTGGGTTCTATAAGTGATTTCTTATTTATCTTCACCTTGCAAGAGGTAAAACTGTTGAATACTATGAAAACTACAGGAGAAGAGACCTGGAGTATAAGTATGGGCCCACAAAATTTTCTCCACTTTATTTATATATATTTATGCACACTTACATTATTTTTTTTTAAATTAATGCCCTTCATCATAACAACCCAATTGCAGTAAAGTGTCCTACTCAAATTTCACTCAGCCTTATTATTTACAATATGGAACATTGAATATTTCAATGATTTTGCTTGATTAGAGACAGGAAATAGTAGAATTCCATTCTTCTTCTGTGACATACATCTAAATTTTTGTGCTTACTCCACAAGCCATCACAGGGTGTGTGTGGCAGCGGGTACTTGTACCACTGTTAGTCATTCCCTTTCCTGTTCTATTTACAAATGGAGCAGTGAGAAGCAATTGTCAGTACATTTCCATAAGAGCCCTGCAAGCAGCAGCAGACCACTAACACTATTCAAACATTACAAGAATGTTTTTCTTACCCAAATGCACTAACTTACATTTTTCAACATTGAGAGCAAGCTGCCACTCATTGCACCAAGTAGAAATTCTATCCAAGTCATCCTGTTTTCTCCTACAGTCCCCTGACGACAGCAGTTTCTCATACTCTACAATGTCATTGGCAAAGAGTTGCAAATTGCTGCTCACTCTAACTGTCAGGCAGTTTATATAAAGAGAGAATGGTCCTATTACACTTCCCTGGGGCCCTCCTGACAATACCTCTCTCTCTGAGGAACACTTGCTGTCCAGGACAACGTGCTCTATTACTTAACAACTTTTCGAGCCACTCACTTATCTGAGAACATATTCTGTATGCTGAGACCTTAATTGACAGTCTTGAGTGTGACACTGACAACTACTTTCTGGAAATTTGTTAATATGGACTCTATACCTGTTCCCATTCGTATATAGTTCACGAGATATCATTCGAGAAAAATGCAAGTTGAGTTTTACACAAACAATGCTTTCAGAATTAAATTTGTGAATAGAAATTTTTCTGTGTCAAAGAAGGCACAGATTATTATTATTATTATTATTATTATTAGATTCAAACTTAGGACATTCTCAAGAATTCTGCAGCAAACCAATTTTAATCTTTTACCCTTCTTATGGGAGTCCTCTGTACTTTTTTCCAGTCATTTAAGACTTTGCTGGGTGAGGTATTTATTGTAAACGTGAGCTAAGTAAAAAGTACTTCCTGTTAAACCAAATTGAGACCCTATCTGGGACCTGACAACTTATTTATTTTTTTAACCCTCTTAGTGATTGTCCATTTTCTAGCCTGTGGCAAGATCTAACATGTGATGGTGGAAATTGCGTGCATTGTGAATTGATTTTCTTTAGAGTGCGATTAATGGTCACTTTAAACTTTGCCCATAATTCCTCTACATCCATCATATTGAAACTAAGTGATGTTCTTTCATTGCCTAAGTAGGATCCTAACAACTGTTTACTTGCTCTTTCCAGCATAAAAACTCTCCTTGCTTTCATGACAGATATATCAACTTTCTTAACCGTCATGGTCATGATGGCATTGTGTTTGCTAATCCCTGGCGTTCTATGGATCGGAGCATGGAATCTCAGATCCCTTAATCGGGCAGGTAGGTTAGAAAATTTAAAAAGGGAAATGGATATGTTAAAGTTAGATACAGTGGAAATTAGTGAAGCTCGGTGGCAGGAAGAAGCTGACTTTTGGTCAGGTGAATACAAGGTTATAAACACAAAATCAAATAGGGGTAATGCAGGAGTAGGTTTAATATTGTATAAAAAATAGGAGTGCAAGTAAGCTACTATGAACAGCGTAGTGAACACATTATTGTTGCCAAGATAGACACGAAGCCCAAGCATACCGCAGTAGTACAAGTTTGTGTGCCAACTAGCTCCGCAGATGACGAAGAGATTGAAGAAATGTATCGTAAGATAAAAGAAATCATTCAGATAGTGTGGGGAGATGAAAATTTAATAGTCATGGGGGGTCTGGAATTCGATAATAGGAAATGGGAGAGAAGGAAAAGTAGTAGGTGAATGTGGAATGGGGGTAAGGAATGACAGAGGAAGCCACCTGGTAGAATTTTGCACAGAGCATAACTTAATCATAGCTAACACTTGGTTCAAGAATCATGAAAGAAGGTTGTATATGTGGAAGAGGCCTGGAGACACTGGAAGATTTCAGATAGCTTATATAATGGTAAGACAGAGATTTATGAACCAGGTTTTAAATTGTGAGACATTTCCAGGGGTAGATGTGGACTCTGACCACAATTTATTGGTTATGAACTGTAGACTAAAACTGAAGAAACTGCAAAAAGGTAGGAATTTAAGGAGATGGGACCTGGATAAACTGAAAGAACCAGAAGTTGTACAGAGTTTCAGAGATAGCATTAGGAAACAATTGACAAGAATGGGGGAAAGAAATACAGTAGAAGAAGGATGGGTAGCTTTGAGAGGTGAAATAGTGAAGGCAGCAGAGGATCAAGTAGGTAAAAAGACGAGGGCTAGTAGAAATCCTTAGGTAACAGAAGAGATATTGAATTTAATTGATGAAAGGAGAAAATATAAAAATGCAGTAAATGAAGCAGGCAAAACAGAATACAAACGTCTCAAAAAAAGAGATCGTCAGGAAGTGCAGAATGGGTAAGCAGGGAGGGCTAGAGGACAAATCTAAGGATATAGAGGCATATATGACTAGGGGTAAATCAGATACTCCTACAGTAAATCCCTCTGTGGGTCCGGGCCTTAGAATAGGCCTGAGGTATTCCTGCCTGTCGTAAGAGGCGACTAAAAGGAGTCTCTCACATTTTGGCCTTTATGTGATGGTCCCCTGTAGGGTTTGACCTCAATTTTTCAAAATTTTCCTGAAGAGTGAGCCATTTGGGGAAGGACATCTTACATGGTGCATAGTGTCCATTATGTGCTGAGACGTCTCGCGTCCTTCATCAACGTGGATCTGCACTTCTGCTCGTTCTCTAGCTGTTGAACGAGGTCACCCTCCAAGGTGCATTTTTGTCCATCCTCTGTGCAGTATCGCTTTCTGCACTGTCGACAATAATGGACTTCTTAGCTCATTTGCGCCCAATATCCAGCACAGTAGCCAGCCCATTATGGTGGGGCTGCCATGTACCCTGTTGGTTGTAGCCCCCTAACCACATAGGGAGTGCTCTGCTGATGCCTGCGCTGTTAACTCCCCACATATGCCAAGGAGTAGATGCCTGTCACCCTGGGGCATCGGGACTCTTGGCAAGGCCATCCTGCCAGTTGGCCTTTGCTGCGGCGGGGTGGCACCCATGGGGAGGGCACCTGGTCGGAGTGGGTGGCATCAGGGTGGATGACACGCCATGAAGCATAGTACGTCATCTCTTGCTGCAGGTCAAACACCAGCAGTCAAGGTCTAATTTCAATGCTAAGAAATATGACTACAAATCCTTCCCCCCCCCTCCCGGCCACACCATGGGAGGTACGTCAGGTTAAGGATGGCAGCGAAGCTTATTCATCCCGGTACCTTGTATGTATGAGAGTTGATGGGGAATCTTTCTTGTCAATCAGACCTCAGTTTTTTGTGGAGCATTTAGAGGACAAGTTTGGGGAGATGGAGGGCTTGCCCAGAATTTGTTCAGGCTCGGTCGTGATCAAAACAGCATCCTCTGCTCAGTTACGAGCACTACTCGCCTTTGACAAGCTGTGGGATGTTTCTGTTTCCAACATGCCTCATAACAGCTTAAATATGGTCCAGGGTATCATATTCACAGGGACCTTCTTTTGCAGTCTGACAATGAGCTGTGTGCCAATTTAGAGCAGCAATGTGTCCACTTCATCCGGCACGTCCAACGGGGTCCAAGCCATAATCAGGTTGCCGCCAGTGCCTTCCTCTTGGCCTTCGAGGGTGACACATTACCCGAGAAGGTCAAGGTGATGGTCTACCGCAGTGACGTAAAGCCATATATCCCTCCCCCGATGCAGTGCTCTAAGTGCTGGAAGTTCGGCCATATGTCTTCCCGCTATACTTCCAGTGTCATTTGTTGGGATTGTGGACGTCCTTCACATCCCAATATTCCCTGTGCCCCGCCTCCCATCTGTGTCAACTGCGGAAAGCAACATTCACCTTGCTCGCCAGACTGCAGGATTCTTCAGAAAGAAAGAAAAATAATGGAATACAAGACCCTGGACCGACTGACCTACACTGAGGTTAAGAGAAAATATGAGAGGCCACATCCTGTGCATATGACATCAACCTACGTTGCCTCTACAACAACAATTTTACCATCTTCCATTCTGCTGCGTACAGTTGGCTCTCAGAGCTGTCAGACTCCACCTGCCCCCTTGATGATGGGGGGCACTTCCCTCCCTGTTGCTCCTGCACAACCTGCTTCAGGAGCAACACCCGCCCCCGAACTATCGGGGACATCAGTCCCCATTTCTCAGCCAGAGAAGCGTAATTCTTCTTCGGCTCCTCTCGCCAGGAGGGAATCCCTTGGTTCACTCCTGTCCCAGGTTCCTACCAGTGGCAAAGCTAACATCCGCCACTGGCTGAAGCAGCCACAGGTAGCTGGTTGTAGGGCTTCACAGTTCTCCTTAGTCCCTGAGACTGAATCAGTGAAGCCCTCCCAATCAGACAAACCTAAGGAGCAGCAAAAGAAACTTAAAAGTGAAATGACCTCCTAGAACCAAAGCACTGTGGTGGCACCCACACCACCACTACCTATAAGCTCTGTGTCTGAGGATGAGGTGGTTATTCTGGCGTCTGCTGAGGACGTAGATCTCACTGGGCCCTCAGAGACAATGGATGTCAATCGCACAGGTACTCATCTGGTGGCAGCAGGTGACCCTGAGGCGTAGACTGCCTCATTGAGTGTTTCATGCCTTCCAGTCTCACGATTACGTAATCCTCCAGTGGAATTGCAGCGGTTTTTTCCACCACCTGACTGAGCTACGACAACTTTTAAGCTTTACGCCTGCTTTCTGCATTGCCCTCCAGGAAACCTGGTTCCCAGCAATGCGGACCCCTGCCCTCCGTGGCTATAAGGGATATTACAGGAACCCTAGCGACTATGATAGTGTCAGATGGAGCTGCGTCTATGTTCTGAACTTGATATCTAGTGAACTAGTGTCCCTTCAAACCCCTCTTGAAGCTGTGGCTATCAGGATATGGGTGACGCAGGAAATAACTGTCTTCCTCCAGGTGGTGCAGTACCCCTGAACGTATTGGCTGCACTGATTGATCAACTCCCTAAACCTGACCTACTCTTGGGAGATTTTTAATGTGCATAACCCCTTGTTGGGTGGCACCATGCATACTGGCTGAGGTAGGGAGGTCTAAAATTTACTGTCACAACTTGACCTCTGCCTCTTAAATATAGGTGCCCCAACACATGTCTGTGTGGCACATGGCACGTATTCGGCCATTGATCTCTCGGTTTGCAGTCCTGGCCTTCTCCCATCTATCCACTGGAGAGCACATGATGACCTGTGTGGTAGTGAACACTTCCCCATCTTCCTGCCATTCCCCTGGTGTCGTGCCCACGGACGCCTATCCAAGTGTGATTTAAACAAGGCAGACTGGGAAGCCTTCACCTCTGCTGTCACCACTGAACCTCCCCCACATGGTGCCATCGATGTTGTCATTGAGCAGGTAACTAGAACAATCGTTTCTACGGCAGAAAACGCGATCCCTCATTCTCTAGGGTCCCCTCGGCGAAGTCGCTGGAAGTCGCTGAGACAATTAAAGAGCATCAGCAATCTCTACAGTGACATAAGCGGCACCCTTCCCTAGAGCACCTAATAGCCTTTAAGTGGCTCCATGCCCATGTTCACCAGCTTATAAAAGACTGGAACAGGAGTGTTCAGAGAGGTACGTGTTGACCATTGGGTGCCATACGTCGCCTTCCCAAGTCTGGACGAAGATCAGATGTCTTTTTGGGTACCAGACCCCAATAGGTGTCCCTGGCATTAACAACAATGGTGTGTTATCTACCAGCACAAACGTGATTGCTAAGCACGTTGCTGACCACTATGCTGGAACCTCTGTGTTGTAGAACTACCCCCCAACCTTTTGCACCCACAAACAGCAGATGGAAAGGAAAGTCCTCTTGTTCACTACACACCACAGTGAACCATGTAACGCCCCATTTACAGAGTGGGAGCTCCTCAGAGCCCTTGCACATTTCCCCGACACAGCTCCTGGGCCTGATCAGATCCACAGTTAATGATTAAACATCTCTCGTCTGACTACAAACGACATCTCCTCATCATCTTCAACAGGATCTGGTGTGATGGCGTCTTTCCATCGGAATGGCGGGAGGGCACCATCATTCCGGTGCTCAAACTCGGTCCAAACTCACTTGATGTTGATAGCTACCGGCCCATCAGCCTCAGCGACTTTCTTTGCAAGCTACTGGAATGTATGGTGTGTCAGCGGTTGGGTTGGGTCCTGGAGTCATGTGACCTACTGGCTCAATATCAGGGTGGCTTCCGCCAAGGTCACTTTACCACTCATAATCTTGTGTCCCTCGAGTCTGCCATCCGAGCAGCCTTTTCCAGATGTCAACATCAAATAGATCGCTGTCCATTTTGACTTACCCCCATATTCAGGAGAATGGCATTCCGCAGGTGTGTCTATTTTTAGTAGCTATTAACGGTCTAGCAGCAGCTGTAGGGCCGTTGGTCTCACCTGCTCTATATGCAGATGACTTCTGAATTTCGTACTGCTCTTCCAGTACTAGTGTTACTGAGTGGTGCCTACAGGGAGCCATCCACAAGTCTAGCCCGGTGTCGGACTGTTCATCCAGAATCAGAACTTTACCTTAATGACGATCCACTCACTGTAGTGAAGACATATCGATTCTTTGGACTGGTTTTCGACACCTGATTCTCTTTGCTACCTCACCCTCGTCAGCTTAAGCAGAAGTGCTGGCAGCACCTCAATGCCTTCTGCTGCCTGAGCAACACCAACTGGGGTGCAGATCGCTCAACACTGCTGCAGCTCTACAGAGCCCTTGTCCAATCCCACCTTTACTATGGGAGTCTGGTGTATGGTGCAGCGGCACCCTCAGCATTGCGTTTACTCGACCCAGTGCACCTGTGGCGTTCGCCTAGTGACAGGAGCTTTTAGAACGAGTCTGGTGACCAGTGTCCTGGTGGAGGCCTGAGTCCCTCCATTGAAGGTTAGGCATGCACAACTGCTTGCCAGTTACGTTGCACACATTCATAGTTCTCCTGTGCGTCCGAATTACTGTCTCCTTTTCCCAACCACGCGGTTCATCTTCCACATCAGTGGCCCAGGTCAGGGCTTACAATTGCGGTTTGCGTCTGGTTCCTTCTGTCTGAACTGGAGTCCTTCCTGTTACCACCTCTCCTCAAGGTACATTCACGTACACCTCCATGGTGTCCACCTAGGCTGCAGATTCTTCTGGACCTTTCGCATGGCCCTAAGGACTTAGTTAACTCTGCAGATTTCCGCTATCATTTCCTCTCGATTCTCGACATGTACTGGGGCCATGAAGTAGTTTACACTGATGGCTTGATGGCTGATGGTCACAGAAGCTTTGCGTATGTTCATGGAGCACGTATTGAACAGCACCCCTTGCCAGGTGGCTGCAGTGTTTTTACTGCAGAGCTGGCGGCCATATCTTGTGCTCTTGAGTACACCCGCTCATGCTCTGGCAAGTCATTTCTCCTGTGTACTGACTCCTTGAGCAGCCTACAAGCTGTCGACCAGAGCTACTCTTGCCATCCTTTGGTAGCATCCATTCATGAGACCTTCTCTGCCCTGGAACAGTCCAGTCATTCAGTGATGTTTGTGTGGACCCCAAGACATGTCGGAATCCTGGGCAACGAACTCGCTGGCCAGACAGGCTACGCGGAATTTGCTCCTGGAGAAGCGCATCTCTAAAACTGACCTGCGTTTTGTCTTACACCACAGGGTTTTTCAGCTTTGGGAGACAGGATGGCATAACAGTATGCACCACAAACTGCATGTCATTAAGTAGACTACAAATGTGTGGAAGTTTCCATGTGGTCCTCTCGCAGAGAATCAGTTGTCCTCTGCCGGCTCTGCATTGCCATATGTTGCTAACGCATGGTTACCTCCTACATCACGAGGACCCACCTTGATGTCGCTGTGGCTCATTAATGATGGTCGTCCACCTCTTGCTGGACTGCCCTCTTTTAGCCACTCTACGGTGGAATTTTAACTGTCCCAGCAGCCTATCTTCGGTGTTGGGCGACAATGCCTCAACAGCCGTTTTAGTTTTACATTTTATTTGTGAGGGTGGGTTTTATCATTTGATCTAAGTTTTAGCACATGTCCTTTGTCCCTCTGTGTCCTCCACCCTAGTGCTTTAATGGTGGAGGTTTTAATGTGTTGCAGAGTGGTTGGCTTCTCGTTTTTATTCTTGTGGTCAGCCAGCCATGGTAATCTGCTCTCTTGTTTTGATCTCTTCTACTTGTTTCTTGCATCTCCTGTGGTTTTCTTGTCCAATTTTGTCCATTTTAGTGTTTGTTGCCCTTCTGTCGTTCTTGTGGTTTTCTCCTTTCTTCCAGCTGTGTTTTGTATGTCTCGATTATTTTACTCCCACCCTTGTGGAATTATTTTGATTGAACTGTGGGACTGATGACCTAGCAGTTTGGTCCTTCTCCCCCCCCCCCCCCCCCTTCCCTCTTTTAAACCAACCAACCAACCTACAATACAAGTAAAGAGACCTTTGGAGAAAAGGGAACCACTTGTATGAATATCAAGCGCTCAGATGGAAAACTAGTTCTAAGCAAAGAAGGGAAATCAGAAAAGTGGAAGGAGTACAGTAGATAGAGGGTCTATACAAGGGCGATGTACTGGAGTGCAATATTATGGAAATGGAAGAGAATGTAGATGAAGGTAAAATGGGAAATATGATACTGCGTGACAAGTTTGACAGAGCACTGAAAGACCTGAGTCAAAACAAGGCCCCGGGAGTAGACAACATTCCACTAGAACTACAAGAGTCAGCTGTGACAAAACTCTACCATCTGGTGAGCAAGATGTTGGAGACAGGTGAAATACCATCAGACTTCAAGAAGAATGTAATAATTACAATCCCAAAGAAAGCAGGTGTTGACAGATGTGAAAATCACCGAACTATTAGTTTAATAAGTCACAGCTGTGAAATACTAACACAGATTCTTTACAGATGGACGGAAAAACTGGTAGAAGACAACCTGGGGGGAAGCTCAATTTGGATTCCATAGAAATGTTGGAACACGTGAGGCAATACTGACCCTACGACTATCTTGGAAGATAAATTAAGGAAAGGCAAACCTACTTTCTAGCATTTGTAGGCTTAGAAAAAGCTTTTGACAGTGTTGACTGGAATAATCTCTTTCAAAGTCTGAAGGTGGCAGGTGTCAAATATAAGGGACGAAAGGCTATTTACAGTTTGTACAGAAACCAGATGGCAGTTTTGAGTTGAGGGGCTTGAAAGGGAAGCGGTGGTTGTGAAGGGGGTGAGACAGGGTTGTAGCCTATCCCCGATGTTATTCAATCTGTATATTGTACAAGCAATAAAGGAATTAAAAGAAAAATTTGGAGTAGGAATTAAAATCCATGGAGAAGAAACAAAAACTTTTAGGTTTTCCGAGTACATTGTAATTCTGTCGGAGACAGCAAAGGACGTGGAAGAGCAGTTGAACGGAATGGACAGAGTCTTGAGAGGAGGATATAAGATGAACATCAACAAAAGCAAACTGAGGATAATGGAATGTAGTCGAATTAAATCAGGTGATGCTGAGGGAATTAGATTAGGAAATAGGACACTTAAAGTAGTATATGAGTTTTGCTATTTGGGGAGCAAAATAACTGATGGTCGAAGTAGAGAGGATACAAAATGTAGACTGGCTATGGCAAGGAAAGCATTTCTGAAGAAGAGAAATTTGTTGACACTTAGTGTAGATTTAAATGTCAGGAAGTCTTTTCTGAAAGTATTTGTATGGAGTGTAGCCATGTCTGGAAGTGAAACATGGATGATAAATAGTTTTCACAAGAAGAGAATAGAGGCTTTCAAAATGTGGTGCTACAAAAGAATGCTGAAGATTAGGTGGATAGATCACGTAACTAATGACAGGGTACTGAATAGAATTGGGGAGAAGAGGAATTTGTGGCCTAACTTGACTAGAAGAAGGGTTCGGTTGGTAGGACATGTTCTGAGGCTTCAAGGGATCACCAATTTAGTAATGGAGGGCAACGTGGAGGGTAAAAATTGTAGAAGGAGACCAAGAGATGAATATACTAAGCAGATTCAGAAGGATGTAGGTTGCAGTGATAGCACCTGTTCAAATTTGTCATTTGAAAATATCGAGCCTCTTGTTTTTTACTCGTTTTGTGATTTCCGCCACTATAGCCTCCGCCAGCAGTTAACTTCGCGCTGTTTACATTCGCTTGCTGCTACATTCGCCTTATGTCCAGAAGTTCTCTGCTCATCTCACTTGAAGCTAAGTTACTTTCTACTAATTATTAATTGGCGTAGCGGAATTGTTTGTAGTGTAATTTGTATTGTTTAATCTGCCATCATATGCGACAAATGTTGATGTTGTCATTGATTAGTGAGCACGGGAGTGAAATGTCAGGATTGTGGGTTTGGTGTTTCACTGGGATGATTGTAGCGAGGAAGCTGTTATAGTGCCAGATGAGGCTCACCAATAGAGTTGTAGATTATGTAGCCGTGACAAGAAAATCTTGGAACAGGGAAAAAAGATTTGTGCCCTTCAGGCTGAACTAGAAATGGGGTACTTTGAATTAGACAGGTTGAAGGGGGAAAGAGACAATGGGAGCTGGGAACAGCTAACAAGTCGTAGTCAGAAGGAGAAAACCCCAGAAATCACTTTTCAGATTCCAGTGAGCAATCAGTTTGATTTGTTACCTGAAGTAGAAGAGCCTCATACAGTTTTTGAGCAAAGTAGGGTGCAGCAGACTCGTAATAACAATTGTAATGCTAGGTCAGGAGTAAAGTCAAGCAGAAAGAAAAGAGTCCTGCTGTTAGGTAGCTGTCATGGGAGAGGTGTAGGCCAGTTGCTACAGGATAGGCTAGGAGTCAAGTACCAGGTCACAAGTATTGTGAAACGTAGTGCTAAGCGTAGCCAGGTTGCAGGAAACCTAGGGGCCTTGTGCAAAGATTGTGACGGTGAGGACCATGTTCTTATAGTAGGAGGAGTAGGAAACAGCCTAGCTAGCAATTCAGACTATAGTATTACATGTGACCTGGATGTAATAGGAGCAGCAACAGCTCACACTCGTGTGGGGTTTGTGGATGTTTTGCAGTCCCATGACCAGCCCTGGGTTATCCCGGCTTTCAGCCGTGTTAACAGAGAGCTTGGGGGGCGGGGGTTACTGTTGGCAGAAACAATCTCATATCTGTGCTGTGCCTGTTGATGCAATTGGGAGGTGGGGTTACACTAGTCATGGCCTACACCTGAATAGGAGGGGGAAGGATAGATTAGTTGATGTTCTTGCAGAAACTGTAAGGGGGGGCCACATGCACACAAGACAAAATACCTGTGATTGCTGGTGTCAGAGGGATACATTTTTTAGGTTAGAATCAGGTTACAGACAGAGAGTATTGAAAGAGATCAAAACAGAACAGTGCCATAATGTCTGTAGCAGTATTCAAAGAAATAAAATTTGTGTGTTTCATCAAAACATTAGAGGATTGAAAAATATAGATGAGCTTCTTGTATGCCTATAAAATGGGGGTAAATTCTGAAGGTATAGATGTTTTGTGTCTCTCTGAACACCATGTAACCGCAGGGATGGAGAAATTGAATTTAAGGGATTACAGACTAGCATCTTATTCATGTAGAGTCAACATGGATAAAGGAGGAGTTGCTACTTATATAAAAACTGGACACAAAGTCAAAAATATTGAAATAAGTAGTTTTTGTGTAGATCAGATCCTTGAAGCATGTGCTTGTGAGTTGCTACTGCAGTATACGTCTATAGTAATTGCAACAATCTACAGATCCACTCAAGTAACTTTCAGCTACTCATGAAAAATCTAGAGGCATTATTGAGCTACCTGTCAGACAAAAAGTGGTTTGTGATGATTTTAATGTAGATTTCTTAAAAGATACGGATAGGAAAAATGAGCTAGAATTTTTGTTTGGTTGTTTCAATCTAGTATCTGTTGTAAATTTTCCAGCTCGTGTGCAGCAAGACAGTAGGTCACTTATCGATAACATTTTCATAGACAGTGCTCAGGCAGAAACAATTAATGTGCACCCAGTTGTTAATGGGCTATCTGATCACGATGCACAGTTAATGGAAATAACACATGTAGCACCTTACAGACTTCAGGCAGGTTCATACAAGGCAGGGAGGCTTATTTAATGCGAACAGGGTACAGAGTTTTGAGGGATGGAGAAGAGGTGGTTTTAAGAGCAGCCTAGAAGAGGTGGAATGGGATGAAGTATACACAGAAAATGATGCTGATGCCAAATTCAATTTATTCCACTGTACATTTGTCTCAGTATTTGAGAGTTGCTTTCCTGAAACGTTATCCAAAAAAGCCATTACAAAGTCATGTAAGCCATGGATTACTCAGAGAATTAAGATATTGTGTAAGAGGAAGAGGGAAATATATGTACAGGCCAGAATAAGTCAGGATCCGACTTTACTTGCTTACTACAAAAGATTTAAAAGTCATTAAGAAGTCAAGAAGCTGTGTGTTCTGACAGAAATTGATAATGCGGATAATAAGATTAAAACTATATGGAATATTGTCAAACAGGAGACGGGGCAGCCTGACAGTGCACAGCATACCATAGCAATAAGGCTAAATGACAATGTTGTGAGTGATAATTCACAAGTTGCAAGTATTTTTAACAATCACTTTCTCAATGTAGCAGCAAAAATAGGGTTAAAGAGTTCAGCTGAAGAAGCAAAAAAATATGTTAAAAATCATTTGCCAGGACTTTAGCCCTTTAGAAATAGCACCAACATCCCCCAATGAAATTAAGGGAATTATAAATATACTGAAAAACAAGAGCTCATGTGGTATTGATGGAGTCTCTAACAGAATTTTGAAGTGTTGTTCTAGTTTAATAAGTGGAGTCGTTAGTGATATATGTAATGATTTGCTAGCACAGGGACTTTTTCCAGACAGATTGAAATATGCAATTGTCAAACCTCTTCATAAGAAAGGGGACAAGAGTGACTTAAATAATTATAGACCAATCTCATTGCTGACTTCATTTTCTGAAATATTCGATTAAGTTAGGTATTCAAGAGTAGTCTCACATTTAAGTGAAAATAATTTACTCAGCATGCCTCAGTTCGGATTCCGGAAGGGTTACTTGACTGAGAATGCTATCTACACAGTTACCCATCAAATAGTACAAACCCTAAATAACAAATTATGGCCAGTTGGTATTTTTTGTGATCTTTCCAAGGCATTTGACTGTGTGGATCATGTCACACTCTTAGAAAAACTTAGGTTTTATGGAATAGAAGGCTATACCCACAGCTGGTTTGAATCATACTTAATGAACAGAAAGCAAAAAGTTGTGCTGAATAACACAAATAATGTTGGGCGGGTGGTAAATTCTAGTGAATGGGGAGCTATCAAAAAGGGATTCCTACAGGGCTCAATTTTGGGTCCTCTGCGGTTCCTTATTCATGTGAGTGACCTCTCACTTAACGTTCAGCAAGCAGAACTAGTACTTTTTGCAGATGACATGAGTGTTATAATAAATCCAATTCCAGAAAAAGCAGCTGAAGATATTGTTAAGGATGTCTTTCAAAGAATTATTAAGTGGTTCTCAGATAATGGACTCTCCCTTAATTTTGAAGAAACTCACTATATCCAGTTCTGTACAACGAATAGTGTCATACCGACAATATTGTAGCATATGAACAGGGCTCAGTTATCAGGGTAGAATTCTCCAAATTTTTGGGTGTTCGCATTGATGACAACTTAAACTGGAAGAAGCATATATTACAGAGTTTCTCAAACAATTAAGTTCAGCTTCTTTCGCTCTTCATATAATCACTAGGCTTAGTAATAAACAGATCAGCTTCACAATGTACTTTGCATATTTCCTCTCAATAATGTCTTATGGAATAGTTTTTTGGGGTAACTCACCACTTAGACATAAAGTATTGATTGCACAAAAGAGAGCAGTGAGAATTATTAGTGGTGTTCACCCAAGGATGCCATGTAGGCACCTATTCAAGAAGTTAGGTATTTTAACTGCACCATCAGAGTACATATATTCACTAAAGAAATTCATAATAAATAATCCATCTCAATTCGCGAAGAACAGTTAAGTTCATACTTACAACACTAGAGGGAAAAATGACCTTTACTATCTGTTATTGAAGCTGTCAGTTGCTCAAAAAGGAGTACATTATTCAGCAACAAAAATCTTTGATCATTTGCCCAACAACATTAAGTGTCTGGCAGGTAGCAGATCAAGTTTTAAATCTAGCTTAAAATAATTTCATTTGGACAACTCCTTCTATTCCACGGATGAGTTTGTTTCAGAACTGGGAGGGGAGGGAAAAAAAAAAAAAGAAAAGGTTTATACCTCTCATGTAGTTGCTTGTGTAGAACTAAAAATTTCAGTAATAGTAATATTTGCACTATTCATGTGTGTGTGTATATATCTTGTAATCTAACTTGTTCCACATCATATTGATAAAATAATCATGAAAATTACCTACGGAACATGACAAAGACCAAACTAAACTAAACTTCAAGATGAAGAAGCTTGCGCAGGATAGGGTAGCACGGAGAATTGCATCAAACCAGTCTCTGGACTGAAGACCACAACAACAATAACAATCCCTTTCTCTGTAGGCTACTGATACTGTTGATAAGGTCAGACTTGTTTGTAGCTGCAGTGTCTACAATATTTCCATTATGTGTGAATTGTTAAACTACTGGGTCAAGACAGTTTTTGGAGGAAGTGTTCAGAACTACTTTACAGGACAGTCTATCAATATCACTTGCAACGAATCTGCAGATGTGCCAGTCTATACTCCATAGATTAAAGTTGCCTCCAACCAATTTTTGTATGATTGGGGTATTTCTGCACTACTGATCATAGATATTGTTTGAACAATTCTACAATTCAGAGTGCAATAATGCACCACTTCTGGAACTTGGGAAAGCGAGCTTGGTTCACATTGAGCCTGCTTCGTGGATTAATGAGGGGGATGAGTTGGTCAGCCTGGATGTAGTTTTTAGGCAGTTTTCCACGTCCCTCTAGGTGAATATCGGCCTGATACCGAAGTTCCATCTTGGACACATGCTAAGCAAACATTTGGAAAACATTCTCACATTTGTACATTGGGTTAACTCTACACACTGACTGGCAGGGGCAAATAATAGACTATTGACTGTAGAAGTTTAGTCTCTTCAAACCCTTAATCAGCTGCATCTGATCCTACAACTGTTATGGTGGAATGAGGAGCCTGGTAAAAACATTCCATGATCAATTTGAGTTCACCTAGACAAGTTAGCTGGGTTCAGATAACTTCACTGACAGACTCAGCTTCAACCTCAATAGACGTAAGGTTTTTGACAATTGCAATGAATACTCCCTCCTCTGATTTATAATCTGTCTTCCCCATTGTGTGTTCCATGTCTCTCTAAGTACTCTGGTGTGCAAACCTTAAGCACAAAATTAACTTTCACATGTGTCACTGCCAAGTAATGTAGTTCGATGAAACTTGGACTATACATAGAAAGAACTACTACAGTGTATTACAGAAGGGAACTGAAACAAATATGCAATGAGACAAACAGAAATGACACTTTCATTCAAAGACAATAATTATACTGAAGTCACTACAATTTACGATAGTTCCCTGAACCACGTCTGTGCAGTCCATATGCAGCTGTGAAGCCTGAGATTGCGTGCCTTGCAATCCTGTTAAAGGTGGTTGCAATTGCACCCAATGTTTGACTTGGATCCCTTCTTGGCTGTTGCACAATACATATATCAGTCAGCTGCTACTATAGTTGACTGTGGTCAACCACCTCCTCTCCTTTGGGCAGCAGTTCCTGTCGTTTGGAATGCTCGCCATGCATGTGAAACTCTGTTGTGAGAAATGCCAAACTTCTGGAAACACTAGTCACCTTTGTCCTTCTACCAGTTTCTCAATGATTCTTCCTCGTGTGAAATCATCCAGATGTGTTTCCAGACCAAGTTGTACTGAAGACCACCACCACAGCATGCTGTAAATGTTCACTCATTGACACACACTGTCTTTTCCTGTTTCTTCAACTGCCACATGTTGTGGTGCTACGTTGACTTCACACCATCTGATGTCCAGCTCTTTGTATGACTGGAAGAACGCTGACAACATGCTCCCACAGTTTAATTGGCTTCCACCAAGTAGTTAAATGGTATCAGAAGTTTCATTTAAATGTTAAGTTACTTTACTGAGGTCATCCTTGAGTTTTGCAGAGCAATGTATTTCAGAGTTTTATACTCCAGGATTTATCCAATTCGTGGTTTTGAGTATGATTTAAAAAGATGAGGTGACTTACCGAACAAAAGCGCTGGCAGGTCGATAGACACACAAACAAACACAAACATACACACAAAATTCAAGCTTTCGCAACAGACTGTTGCCTCATCAGGAAAGAGGGAAGGAGAGGGGAAGACGAAAGGAAGTGGGTTTTAAGGGAGAGGGTAAGGAGTCATTCCAATCCCGGGAGCGGAAAGACTTACCTTAGGGGGAAAAAAGGACAGGTATACACTCGCACACACGCACATATCCATCCACACATACAGACACAAGCAGACATATTTAAAGACAAAGAGTTTGGGCAGAGATGTCAGTCGAGGCAGAAGTGTAGAGGCAAAGAAGTTGTTGAAAGACAGGTGAGGTATGAGTGGCGGCAACTTGAAATTAGCGGAGATTGAGGCCTGGCGGATGACGAGAAGAGAGGATATACTGAAGGGCAAGTTCCCATCTCCGGAGTTCGGATAGGTTGGTGTTGGTGGGAAGTATCCAGATAACCCGGACGGTGTAACACTGTGCCAAGATGTGCTGGCTGTGCACCAAGGCATGTTTAGCCACAGGGTGATCCTCATTACCAACAAACACTGTCTGCCTGTGTCCATTCATGCGAATGGACAGTTTGTTGCTGGTCATTCCCACATAGAATGCATCACAGTGTAGGCAGGTCAGTTGGTAAATCACGTGGGTGCTTTCACACGTGGCTCTGCCTCTGATCGTGTACACCTTCCGGGTTACAGGACTGGAGTAGGTGGTGGTGGGAGGGTGCATGGGACAGGTTTTGCATCGGGGGCGGTTACAAGGATAGGAGCCAGAGGGTAGGGAAGGTGGTTTGGGGATTTCATAGGGATGAACTAACAGGTTACGAAGGTTAGGTGGACGGCGGAAAGACACTCTTGGCGGAGAGGGGAGGATTTCATGAAGGATGGATCTCATTTCAGGGCAGGATTTGAGGAAGTCGTATCCCTGCTGGAGAGCCACATTCAGAGTCTGGTCCAGTCCCGGAAAGTATCCTGTCACAAGTGGGGCACTTTTGTGGTTCTTCTGTGGGGGATTCTGGGTTTGAGGGGACAAGGAAGTGGCTCTGGTTATTTGCTTCTGTACCAGGTCGGGAGGGTAGTTGCGGGATGCGAAAGCTGTTTTCAGGTTGTTGGTGTAATGATTCAGGGATTCCGGACTGGAGCAGATTCGTTTGCCACGAAGACCTAGGCTGTAGGGAAGGGACCGTTTGATGTGGAATGGGTGGCAGCTGTCATAATGGAGGTACTGTTGCTTGTTGGTGGGTTTGATGTGGACGGACGTGTGAAGTTGGCCATTGGACAGGTGGAGGTCAACGTCAAGGAAAGTGGCATGGGATTTGGAGTAGGACCAGGTGAAACTGATGGAACCAAAGGAGTTGAGGTTGGAGAGGAAATTCTGGAGTTCTTCTTCACTGTGAGTCCAGATCATGAAGATGTCATCAATAAATCTGTACCAAACTTTGGGTTGGCAGACTTGGGTAACCAAGAAGGCTTCCTCTAAGCGACCCATGAATAGGTTGGCGTACGAGGGGGCCGTCCTGGTGCCCATGGCTGTTCCCTTTAATTGTTGGTATGTCTGGCCCTCAAAAGTGAAGAAGTTGTGGGTCAGGATGAAGCTGGCTAAGGTGATGAGGAAAGAGGTTTTAGGTAGGGTGGCAGGTGATCGGCGTGAAAGGAAATGCTCCATCGCAGCGAGGCCCTGGACGTGCGGAATATTTGTGTATAAGGACGTGGCATCAATGGTTACAAGGATGGTTTCCGGGGGTAACAGATTGGGTAAGGATTCCAGGCGTTCAAGGAAGTGGTTGGTGTCCTTGATGAAGGATGGGAGACTGCATGTAATGGGTTGAAGGTGTTGATCTACGTAGGCAGAGATACGTTCTGTGGGGGCTTGGTAACCAGCTACAATGGGGCGGCCGGGATGATTGGGTTTGTGGATTTTAGGAAGAAGGTAGAAGGTAGGGGTGCGGGATGTCGGTGGGGTCAGGAGGTTGATGGAGTCAGGTGAAAGGTTTTGCAGGGGGCCTAAGGTTCTGAGGATTCCTTGAAGCTCCGCCTGGACATCGGGAATGGGGTTACCTTGGCAAACTTTGTATGTGGTGTTGTCTGAAAGCTGACGCAGTCCCTCAGCCACATACTCCCGACGATCAAGTACCACGGTCGTGGAACCCTTGTCCGCCGGAAGAATGACGATGGATCGGTCAGCCTTCACATCACGGATAGCCTGGGCTTCAGCAGTGGTGATGTTGGGTGTAGGATTAAGGTTTTTTAAGAAGGATTGAGATGCAAGGCTGGAAGTCAGAAATTCCTGGAAGGTTTGGAGAGGGTGATTTTGAGGAAGAGGAGGTGGGTCCCGCTGTGACGGAGGACGGAACTGTTCCAGGCAGGGTTCAATTTGGATGGTGTCTTGAGGAGTCGGATCATTAGGAGTAGGATTAGGATCATTTTTCTTCGTGGCAAAGTGATACTTCCAGCAGAGAGTACGAGTGTAGGACAGTAAATCTTTGACGAGGGCTGTTTGGTTGAATCTGGGAGTGGGGCTGACGGTGAGGCCTTTGGATAGGACAGAGGTTTCGGATTGGGAGAGAGGTTTGGAGGAAAGGTTAACTACTGAATTAGGGTGTTGTGGTTCCAGATTGTGTTGATCGGAATTTTGAGGTTTTGGAGGGAGTGGAGCTGGAAGTGGGAGATTGAGTAGATGGGAGAGACTGGGTTTGTGTGCAATGAGAGGAGGTTGAGGTTTGCTGGAAAGGTTATGAAGGGTGAGTGAGTTGCCTTTCCGGAGGTGGGAAACCAGGAGATTGGATAGTTTTTTGAGGTGGAGGGTGGCATGCTGTTCTAATTCTAAATTCTAATTAGAACAGCATGCCACCCTCCACCTCAAAAAACTGTCCGCCGCTCGTGGTCTCGCGGTAGCGTTCTCGCTTCCCGAGCACGGGGTCCCGGGTTCGCTTCCCGGCGGGGTCAGGGATTTTCACCTGCCTCGAGATGACTGGGTGTTTGTGTTGTCCTCATCATTTCATCATCATCCAGGAAAATGGCGAAATTGGACTGAGCAAAGATTGGATAATTGTACGGGCGCTGATAACCACGCAGTTGAGCGCCCAACAAACCAAAACATCATCACATCACACCTCAAAAAACTATCCAATCTCCTGGTTTCCCACCTCCGGAAAGGCAACTCACTCACCCTTCACAACCTTTCCAGCAAACCTCAACCTCCTCTCATTGCACACAAACCCAGTCTCTCCCATCTACTCAATCTCCCACTTCCAGCTCCACTCCCTCCAAAACCTCAAAATTCCGATCAACACAATCTGGAACCACAACACCCTAATTCAGTAGTTAACCTTTCCTCCAAACCTCTCTCCCAATCCGAAACCTCTGTCCTATCCAAAGGCCTCACCTTCAGCCCCACTCCCAGATTCAACCAAACAGCCCTCGTCAAAGATTTACTGTCCTACACTCGTACTCTCTGCTGGAAGTATCACTTTGCCACGAAGAAAAATGATCCTAATCCTACTCCTAATGATCCGACTCCTCAAGACACCATCCAAATTGAACCCTGCCTGGAACAGTTCCATCCTCCGTCACAGCGGGACCCACCTCCTCTTCCTCAAAATCACCCTCTCCAAACCTTCCAGGAATTTCTGACTTCCAGCCTTGCATCTCAATCCTTCTTAAAAAACCTTAATCCTACACCCAACATCACCACTGCTGAAGCCCAGGCTATCCGTGATGTGAAGGCTGACCGATCCATCGTCATTCTTCCGGCGGACAAGGGTTCCACGACCGTGGTACTTGATCGTCGGGAGTATGTGGCTGAGGGACTGCGTCAGCTTTCAGACAACACCACATACAAAGTTTGCCAAGGTAACCCCATTCCCGATGTCCAGGCGGAGCTTCAAGGAATCCTCAGAACCTTAGGCCCCCTGCAAAACCTTTCACCTGACTCCATCAACCTCCTGACCCCACCGACACCCCGCACCCCTACCTTCTACCTTCTTCCTAAAATCCACAAACCCAATTATCCCGGCCGCCCCATTGTAGCTGGTTACCAAGCCCCCACAGAACGTATCTCTGCCTACGTAGATCAACACCTTCAACCCATTACATGCAGTCTCCCATCCTTCATCAAGGACACCAACCACTTCCTTGAACGCCTGGAATCCTTACCCAATCTGTTACCCCCGGAAACCATCCTTGTAACCATTGATGCCACGTCCTTATACACAAATATTCCGCACGTCCAGGGCCTCGCTGCGATGGAGCATTTCCTTTCACGCCGATCACCTGCCACCCTACCTAAAACCTCTTTCCTCATCACCTTAGCCAGCTTCATCCTGACCCACAACTTCTTCACTTTTGAGGGCCAGACATACCAACAATTAAAGGGAACAGCCATGGGCACCAGGATGGCCCCCTCGTACGCCAACCTATTCATGGGTCGCTTAGAGGAAGCCTTCTTGGTTACCCAAGTCTGCCAACCCAAAGTTTGGTACAGATTTATTGATGACATCTTCATGATCTGGACTCACAGTGAAGAAGAACTCCAGAATTTCCTCTCCAACCTCAACTCCTTTGGTTCCATCAGTTTCACCTGGTCCTACTCCAAATCCCATGCCACTTTCCTTGACGTTGACCTCCACCTGTCCAATGGCCAACTTCACACGTCCGTCCACATCAAACCCACCAACAAGCAACAGTACCTCCATTATGACAGCTGCCACCCATTCCACATCAAACGGTCCCTTCCCTACAGCCTAGGTCTTCGTGGCAAACGAATCTGCTCCAGTCCGGAATCCCTGAATCATTACACCAACAACCTGAAAACAGCTTTCGCATCCCGCAACTACCCTCCCGACCTGGTACAGAAGCAAATAACCAGAGCCACTTCCTTGTCCCCTCAAACCCAGAATCCCCCACAGAAGAACCACAAAAGTGCCCCACTTGTGACAGGATACTTTCCGGGACTGGACCAGACTCTGAATGTGGCTCTCCAGCAGGGATACGACTTCCTCAAATCCTGCCCTGAAATGAGATCCATCCTTCATGAAATCCTCCCCTCTCCGCCAAGAGTGTCTTTCCGCCGTCCACCTAACCTTCGTAACCTGTTAGTTCATCCCTATGAAATCCCCAAACCACCTTCCCTACCCTCTGGCTCCTATCCTTGTAACCGCCCCCGATGCAAAACCTGTCCCATGCACCCTCCCACCACCACCTACTCCAGTCCTGTAACCCGGAAGGTGTACACGATCAGAGGCAGAGCCACGTGTGAAAGCACCCACGTGATTTACCAACTGACCTGCCTACACTGTGATGCATTCTATGTGGGAATGACCAGCAACAAACTGTCCATTCGCATGAATGGACACAGGCAGACAGTGTTTGTTGGTAATGAGGATCACCCTGTGGCTAAACATGCCTTGGTGCACAGCCAGCACATCTTGGCACAGTGTTACACCGTCCGGGTTATCTGGATACTTCCCACCAACACCAACCTATCCGAACTCCGGAGATGGGAACTTGCCCTTCAGTATATCCTCTCTTCTCGTCATCCGCCAGGCCTCAATCTCCGCTAATTTCAAGTTGCCGCCACTCATACTTCACCTGTCTTTCAACAACTTCTTTGCCTCTACACTTCTGCCTCGACTGACATCTCTGCCCAAACTCTTTGTCTTTAAATATGTCTGCTTGTGTCTGTATGTGTGGATGGATATGTGCGTGTGTGCGAGTGTATACCTGTCCTCTTTTCCCCCTAAGGTAAGTCTTTCCGCTCCCGGGATTGGAATGACTCCTTACCTTCTCCCTTAAAACCCACTTCCTTTCGTCTTCCCCTCTCCTTCCCTCTTTCCTGATGAGGCAACAGTCTGTTGCGAAAGCTTGAATTTTGTGTGTATGTTTGTGCTTGTTTGTGTGTCTATCGACCTGCCAGCGCTTTTGTTCGGTAAGTCACCTCATCTTTGTTTTTTATATATAATTTTTCCCACGTGGAATGTTTCCTTCCATTATATTGAGTATGATTTAAGTTTGACAACTTTCTTGTAGGATGGTAAATTCAGGGATTTTGTACCAAGTGTGAGCATTCATCGGAGGACCTTAAACTGTAGACTAGCCTAAAAAAAAAATGCTTTCCTCATGTACTGTGCTAGCTGAGTAACTTCTTCCTCTGTGTAGTGCATCCCTGATCTATTTAGGAGAACCCCACAGTTCTCTAACCCGTAATGCAGGTTCAGAAATCTGCAGCCAAGTAGTCTCTGGTTGAGACCCAGACCAGCACTTCTGCTAGCTGCATGTAGGAACTGAGGGTGACCTCAGAACCCAAGTGACAAGAGTGACTGGTGCCAACATGAGCCACAATTTGCTGAAGACTGCAACCTCCATCCTCAGTAGCTGCAGGTAGGGCCTCGTCCACATTTCGGATGCAGCACTCGAGCAGACATACTGAGCACACATTGGACTTATTTTCAGTACTAAACACTATTTCCCTAAAGTGCTTTGTAATGTGTTCTACATTGAAGCTCTCAATAATGAAAAAACCATTTCCCCCATGCTCCTATTTCTCCATCTTGAAGGATATGGCTTTTCTCCATTGTTAAGGTGAATGGAATGTCAGACAGAAAGTCCCGACATTCATCATCCGTCTCAAATGATGCAAACTGGTTACAACCTGCAGAGGTCATTGGCAAAACAAGTGACACAAGAGTGTTCCATGCAATGTACCAGTTTCTGCGCTGTTGTTACATCTAGAGGCAGCAGCCTTCAGGTAGTTAACTGTAGCCAACAGCAGCTTCAGCCTGCTTGCTAACTGTGGGCTGTTCTTCCTGCAATCGCATAAAAGCATGCTCCCTGCTAATACTAAAATTTGAAAGAAAACAGTAAATAAATAAACATTAACCCTGTTGTCTTTTAGATGCAAATATGCACTACCAGATGTCTTAAAATTACAAGTGCCAGCTACTAGAAAGCACTGACCCTATCACTGAACACTGAATGACAAGGAAATACTGACTCAGCTAAGCTGAATATCTTGAACTGTTTTAATACGGCAAAGTGACTTGTTCTTGCTTGAAAATGACAGGTACAGTTGCTAAACGTATCAAAGTTCTTTTTTGAGCATGTAATTGTTTTTGATTGGTCATACCTTTCACTCCAAGAATCTCCATGTTTGTAAACACTGATCACTTTATATTTGCACAAAGATGGTAAATAATAACCACAGCTTGATCTCTGGTGCATATTTCAAACTAATTTTGCTATTTTGTTAACCTAATTGCTAGTTGCACCACAGTGATCAGGAATCCATTCCTGAACAATGTGCTTCCCATCAGCAGTCCCTTCAGTATGATTTTGACCTATGAAAATAATCTTTCAAGACTTTAAAAAGTAGTTCGAAAACTGTAACGTTTGCTGATGACACAAGCACAGTAATCAAGGACCGAAATCAAACTTGCCAGAAGCTGCTCAGGTGAGAGCTGAACAGGCATTCGATTCATGATATACAGTTTCGAAGAACCAAGGAAGTCTTGCTTGAGCTAGAAGTTAACATTAATGTTCATACATTAAATGAAACATGCTGTGTGAAACTCATTAGGCTCCAACTTGAAAGCAATTTAAAATATAGTCAGCACTTGCATGTGTATTTCAAATTGTAACACCAGAAAAGACAGAAAATAATGAAATTTTACTTGTTGTTTGCATACAGGGTGTGAAACTTAGTAAACAATGGCACTAACCCAGCTGAGAATTAAGCTGGACCGAGCTTGGGTGACAGATATGGGTGTGTCATACCATGCTGCTTCAACTCGTGCCAGAGTTTGTCAATTGTCGTGAATTGCGATGGTGGCATCCCAGTTTTTTGACAGCCCATGACCAGATGTTTTCAAAAGGTGAGATATCTGGAGGACGTACTGGCCAAGGCAACAGTCCAACACTCACTGCATGAAGGTACATCATGACAGGGGCATCATATAATCTTGCATTATCTTGTTGAAGTATAACTTCCCTGAGACCTCAGAGTTAGGGCGCAATCTTTGGCTGTAAAACATCAGAAATGTAATGGTTGCTGTCCAAGTTATTGGCTGTGGGAACCAGAGGTGATCATGTCGTGTACCTAATGGCTTCCCATAAGGTCATGCAAAGTGCTGAGCATGGTATGATGATGATGATGAAGAATGCTATCTGGCAATGGTCATTCTCCTCTGAGCCTCCACACACTCTTTGTCTATTGTGATGCCACACGCACAACTGGGACTCATCTGAGGGGTATGGGGGTGTGGGGGGAACATTGTGCCACTTTTGTGTCCGGTTTTCTCATTGGGTGCACCACCACTAGCCCACCTTTCTCTGCTGCTGCAGTAAGAGAAGCTGCAACAATGGCCACTTTGTTGATAAACCACGGTGCTCCAGTCGCACTGTCCATGTGGATACCTGTCTTACTAAAGACTACCACATTTCCTGACTGGAGGTACTTGACTTGAACATCAGATCCTGCATGGCCAAGTGACCAATAAGTATGTCCTCTTTGGATGCTAGTCTTGTAGGACTATTGACATACTGCATAGCACTGACTGTGGCCCTCCTTAACCCACCGATTCCATATTTGCATCACTATCATGGGATACAGACCATTGTGAGCAGCAGTGTCACCAAAAGATAAACTGCTATCTTGACACGGGGCGACCCTGTTGCTATTGAATTGCGGCACGTGACGGTAGACATTTTTCCTTCTTGTTTGAGACATAAACATGGTCTTCCCATAAATAACCAAATTTCAGATGTGATTTCTGACTGGAAACTACTGCGTGACCTTTTATTATATGCAGTAGATGGACTTACCCCTAATTACTTTGTGCAATTCTGCTGAAACACTAACCATTTGCATATCTAAGTGTGTAGTATGCTTAATACCAGTTTGACATACGTTGCATGCTGCCTTCATGGTGTTGCACTTTTACGACTAGCAATATCAATTAAGTATTTATTCAGTGGAGGGAAGTTTGAAGAATATCATAAAAAGTAGATAGCCATACAGCGTGCAGAGATCTCTGACACGTATTTCTTACACTCACTTTTTAAGTACATTTTCTCCTTAATACTTTTTGTAGCCGACTTTGAAAATCAGTTTCAGTTGAACTGTGACTTGTGCTATCAATATACAAGGCGCAAAAATAATTTTCCAGTAGACTTCACTCATTTATCTAGATTAAAAGTGAAGTTTTGAGGTCTGTTGTAGAGGTATTCAACAAACTTCCATCAAACACAAAGAAAGAAATCAGAATCCCTCCTCCATGCTTTAGGGGGGTGGGGCTTATCAGTCTTCTGACTGGTTGCATGTAGCCTTCCTCTAATTATTTTCTGTGTTAACAACTTCATCTCAGAGTAACACTTGGGCCTAAAGTCTTTAACTATTTGTTGAATATATTTCAATCATTGTCTTCTTCTACAGTTTTTACCCTCTACAGCTCCCTCAAGTACCAATGAAGGTTATTCCTTGTTGTCTTTAACACATGTCCTGTCAACCTGTTCCATCTACTTGTCAATGTTTCCCTCATCTCTCTCTCCTCACTGACTCTGCAGACAACCCTATAATCTCTTATCATATCAGTCCACCAAATTTTCAACACCCTTCTGTACCGCATCATCTCAAACGCATCTCTTCACTTCTTTTTTCGTTTTCACACAATCTATGAAGGACTTGCGTAGAATTCAGTGCTCCAAACATACATTCTCAGAAATGTCTTCTGTACATTAAGGCCAATGTTTGATACCATAGACTCCTTTTGGTCAAGAATGCCCTCTTTGCTTGTGATAGTCTTTTTTTTTTATGCCCTTTGTGTATCATCCATCGTGTGTAATTTTGCTTCCAAGGTAGCAGAATTCCTTCACTTCATCTATGTCCTGGCTTCCCATTTTGATATTAAGTTATATAATCACTAATCTCATTTCTGCTATTCTTCATTGCTTTTGTCTTTCTTCAGTTTACTGTTGGCCATATTCTATGCTCATTGGACTGTTAATTCCACTCAGCAGGCCCTGCAACTCTTCCTCACTTTCACTGAGGATAGCAGTGTCATCAGTAAACCTTATCGTTGATATCTTTTCATTTTAATTGTGTTTCTAAATCTGTATTTTATTTCTATGATTGCTTCTTTGATGTACAGACTGAGCAGTAGAGGAGAAATACCTCATCACTGTCTCTCGCCCTTTTTAATCTGATTACTTCATTCTTGGTCTAGTTACCTGTTTGGATAACCATGCAAGTTAGAGCGTATATTACCTATTTTTCCGTTCAGCTTACACCAATTTTCCTGAGAATTCCAAATATCTGGCAGCATTTTAAATTTTTGAATGCTTTTTCTAGGTCATCAAATCCTTGGAAAGTATCTTGATTTTTCCTTAAGTCCTGCATCCATTATCAAATGTAACATGAGAACTGCCTCTCTAGTGCCTTTACCTTTCCTGACTCCAAGTTGATTGTCATCTAAAAGATCTTCATTATTCTTGTAAGCAACTTGGATGCATGGGCTCTTAAGCTGCTTGTGCAGTAGTTTGTGCACTTGTGTGTCCTTACTATGGTCAGTATTGTATGGATGATAGTCTTCCAAAAGTATGAAGTCCAGATTCATAGATTCTACCAACCAGCTTGAATAGTCATTTGGTTACCACTTCCCAAGTGATTTTAGAAATTTCAGAGGAATGTTTTGTATGTACCCTACCTTATATCATGACAAGTTGTCCAAGGCTCTGTTAAATTCTGACTCTAACACAGGAGGCCCTGTGTTTTCAATATGACTTCAATATCTTCTTCTCGTCACACCATCAGCCAGTTCCTCCCCCTAGTAGAGGCCGTCATTGTACTCTGTTCATCCATCTGTTCACTCTACCACGTTTAACAGTGGAATTTCCACTGCACCTTTAATGTAGAAGCTTTTGCATTTGATTTCACCAAAGGTTGTTTCTAATTTCCTGTGTTAGTCCAGTCATTTGGTAGTTTATGAGGAAAGTTTTCACTAGAAGAAAGTTTTCCAGGAGTTTTAAAAATTGGTGTTTTCATAGATTTCAGTGTTGTAATTTTGAATTTTTTCTTTGTCACTTTGTATCTTTTCTTCATGCCATCATATGGAAAAAAATGGTGCCCAAAAACATGTTTTTGACAGTATCTAATTTCTTAATCTTTTATGATGAAAATCGATATGTAATAAATGAAACTACAGAAAATTTCCTATAAATTATGCGGTAACCTTTTTTGCAAGAAATGAATACTTAAGCGTAAGAGCATCACAAAGTCTATGCCAACATGTATTCTGGGCAAAAAAACTCATTTCTGTACCATCAATGAGGTACAGTGGTACAGTTTTTTTGTGGTATCCCCATCAGGCATGATCCACATGTAATGCAATATTACAAAATTTAATGCTTCCTCCTGTGCTTCCCTATCTATTTATTTGAACTTCCTTTTTGTTGTTTATTACATTGTGCAACCATTGACATGTTTGGGATGTTCCACAACTGCTTGACCCCAGTCTTCATTATGAATTCTAGTGAGTTCTGAAATGCTGTTTTTCATTGACAATTTATACACGGTATACCCCATATTTGATCTCCCAATAAGAATACTGTGGTAGTGGATTGCGGTTGTGGATGGGAAAATGAGACACCATTCCCCCTTTGCAAAGATGCAGAGATTAATTTCTCATTATTACAGCATTTTTTACACACATCGTGAACCAGTATCGGACTCAGTCACTCCAAGAGTTTACCCCAGTTGTCTTTCCTTTGAACACTTGACTTACGAAATGTCTCCAGTTCTTTTTGATTCTCTTCAGTCACCTTACTTCCTGGCAGTGAAATTTATTTTAAAGCAGTTCATTTCCTTAGAAACCATGGCCCTGAAATGCAAATGACACAGTAGAATGATAAACTCATACTGATGATTCAGGCACAGAGTATTTCAGCTCTGTTGGCAGAATTTCGTAGAAGGATGCACAGCAACACTAAGCTACATGTTCCTTGACACATGCAGCTTGTCCCTCTAAACTTGTGGCAAGAAAGGTTGTTGCATAAATTACAGGAAATTTTCAATAGTTTAATTTATTACATGACTGTTTCATCATAAAGTGCGTCAGAAATATTGTCAAAAAACTGTTTTGGCGCACCATTTTTGCAGTGTTGTGGTATGAGTGGCAAAGATGCAAGGTGGCAAAGTGAAAAATCAAAAACTGCACATCAAAATCTATAATAATACCAATTTTCAAAACTATCGGAAAACTTTCCAGGTAACCTGCGTTTTCTGTTAACAACGTGGCAAGTTGAAGTGTTCAGTGTAGTGCTGCATGTCAAGTACCAGTGTGTTGTGGAAGGGTCTCTGTATTATAGATATAGATAACTATTTACTTGGAAAAAATACCAATTTAACCAAGTAAGTATAAACTGGGAGGAATTTGAAAAGTTCTCAGAATGGAATAGAAAGAAACTACTTCCCTCAGTGAAACTTATTTATTTTTCAATGTAGTCTTCCTGTACACTAGTGCACTTGGCCCAATAGTATTCAGATGCCTTGATCCTATCTCAAAAATTAGATTCCTCCAGGCCTGCAACTTCGGTTATCAGTTCTTTGTCTAAACAGAATCTCCATCCACTGAGGAAAATTTTTCACTTGGAGAGTAGATGGAAGTCTGATGGAGCCAAATTAGGTGAATAAGGTGGTCGTGGCAACAATTCATATCTTAGTTTGTGTTTATTTGCTATGGCAATGACACTTATGTGTGAGCAGGCATTGTCTTGATGAACAATTGTTTCCTTTCTTGCCAAAATTAGGCTTTTTTCATGTATCTTTTGCTGTAGTTGGTCCAGGTGGTTAGCGTATAATTGTCTCATAATTGCTTGATCAGTGGGAAGGCAATCTGTCACCAGGATCCCTTGCATCTCAGTAAACTGCTGCCGTGACCTTTCCAGCCGACTGTATTGCCTTAGCTTTCTTTTTTGGTGGTGAATCAGCATGTATCCACTATTTTGACAGTTGTTTTGTCTATGGAGTGTAATAGCAGTCAGAAACTGACACAAAAAATCTTGGTGGCTGCTCTGAAAATGGGTCAAATACTGTTTTGACATTTCCATTGTAATATATTTCTTATCCTTCATTAAGAGTTGTGGTGTCCATATAGCAGATAATTTTCTTATATTCAACTCCACTGTCAAAATGTTATATGGTCATCCAAATTATATCCCTACAGCTTCAGCAATGTCTCACGCTTTGTCGGCGATCCTCCACGACTATTTTATGGAATATTGCAATAATTTCTGGGGTTGCGGTCTATCTAGGCCAACCACTATATGAATCATCATCTAAGCTGTCCCAACCAAATTTAAACTCATTTGTCTACAAGGCAAGAGTTCAATTGAAGGAGCAAAGTACCCCAGTGTGTTCTGAAAATTGGCATGAATTTCCTTTGTTTTCATCCCTTCCTTTACAGAGTACTTAATCACTGCTCAAATCTCTGTTCTCCCCCCCCCCCCCCCCCCCCCCCAAATCTTCACAAATCACTACATGGAAACAACATCAAAAGATGTTCACACCAAATATATTTACCCGGAGCATTGATGCATCATATGTTTACTGCTAAGGATGACCTATTGTTACACAGGAACCTTGTCGCACTAGTGCTGACATCTGGTGTTGATTATGCAGAGGTTTTGAGCTGCCTTCATTCTGGTAGGAGATGCACACCAGCTATTCCATGTGATGAAGAAGCAGCAGTCCGTTTTCAAAATAGCAAGCTATCCTTCTAATTAGCTGGCGTAAGCACAAATAGTAAGCGGTGTATATGTTGAGTTTCTTTTCTATGATCTGCCTACCTTTGTTAGTGTATATCTTAATTCATTCCACACCACAGAATGTTCTTCGTAATGGGATCTATAGAATACTATGAATGAGTGAAAGAATGTGAATCTAAATTTTAAATTTACATCAATAGTTGAAGTATCGTTAAGTTTTTAATTACAAAGTCACACATCCAGATTGCTGAGAACCTTTAAGCAAACATCTTCAACATTAAAGTGCTCCAACATTAAAGTGCTCCAACATTAAAGTGCTCACTATATGGCAGGGAATTGTTAAGCAGCTGAAACACTACAATTGTTTCACTTCAGCTGTCAGTACTAAATAAAGGTGGAAACTTATAATGTTGGGTTTTTATTCCTAGCACAATGTTTTGTCGTACATGACATTATTTCTTCTTCGTCTTCTTCTTCTCTCTCTCTCTCTCTCTCTCTCTCTCTCTCTCTCTCTCTCTCTCTCTCTCTCTCTCTCGCCCGAAAGGAGGACAGAATACACCATTTATCCATATGCACAATACATATGCCACCAGGTAACTCTTTAGTATTTTATTTTCTTTCATTCCAGGCCAGTCTGTACCAAGTGGGCTTCATGTGAGACTAAATCTGGAGACAGGAGAGACAGAAGCGAAACTTCTTGATCCAAGTGAGAGACCAGGGGCTACTGCTGTTGCACCTGTATATGATGAAGCAGCCAAGGATGAAAACTCCGATATTACCGAAAATAAAGAACGAATTAGGGAGTCTATTTTGAATATAGAAAGTGTTGAAGATTCTATAACAACAGAAGAGGTTATTGTCCATTCTAAAAGTTGTTCTCAATTTTTGATTTTTCATTTAAAGCCATGCTATCCATCAGTGTGCTCCTCTGACCATTTGCACCAGTTATTTGTTTCTCATATCAGAAAGTCCCTACACTACAGCTATTCTAAAGATATCATGGTTTTGCACCTCTTCCAGTTGTATAATCATTGTTGTGATATTCATGTACCATAGTGTTGTTGTTATGTTCTGTTTTTCTTTCATTCAGTATCATTCATTCTTTGGATACGGCCATACAAACAAACTCTGTGGTGGCCCATTGTGTCTGTAATTTAAATTTATGCCAGACCGGGATTCGAACCTGGGTCTCTTGCGAAATGCCATAAGGAATGAGGATAATTGGCAAGGGGCATTACATTAGTAGTTTGCGGATAATTGGAGAATTAGGGTCTGATGGGAAATGTGCTTGAGTAGTGGTGACCACTGTGTCCGAATGGCACATCTGCCTAGTAAGCAGGGGACCTGTGTTTGAATCCCGGCCCAGCACAAATTTTCAACTTTCTTTATTGATTTAAAACAGTACCCATTCGTAGACAATGTCTGTAATTTCTTTGTGTCTTAATTCATAGTGGCTGCTGGATCAAAATTGTGTCTGTTTCTTTGGATACATCTGCAAGAACAGACACAACAAATACAAGATACGTTCAAAATACACTCCTGGAAATGGAAAAAAGAACACATTGACACCGGTGTGTCAGACCCACCATACTTGCTCCGGACACTGCGAGAGGGCTGTACAAGCAATGATCACACGCACGGCACAGCGGACACACCAGGAACCGCGGTGTTGGCCGTCGAATGGCGCTAGCTGCGCAGCATTTTTGCACCGCTGCCGTCAGTGTCAGCCAGTTTGCCGTGGCATACGGAGCTCCATCGCAGTCTTTAACACTGGTAGCATGCCGCGACAGTGTGGACGTGAACCGTATGTGCAGTTGACGGACTTTGAGCGAGGGCGTATAGTGGGCATGCGGGAGGCCGGGTGGACGTACCGCCGAATTGCTCAACATGTGGGGCGTGAGGTCTCCACAGTACATCGATGTTGTCGCCAGTGGTCGGCGGAAGGTGCACGTGCCCGTCGACCTGGGACCGGACCGCAGCAACGCACGGATGCACGCCAAGACCGTAGGATCCTACGCAGTGCCGTAGGGGACCGCACCGCCACTTCCCAGCAAATTAGGGACACTGTTGCTCCTGGGGTATCGGCGAGGACCACTCGCAACCGTCTCCATGAAGCTGGGCTACGGTCCCGCACACCGTTAGGCCGTCTTCCGCTCACGCCCCAACATCGTGCAGCCCGCCTCCAGTGGTGTCGTGACAGGCGTGAATGGAGGGACGAATGGAGACGTGTCGTCTTCAGCGATGAGAGTCGCTTCTGCCTTGGTGCCAATGATGGTCGTATGCGTGTTTGGCGCCGTGCAGGTTAGCGCCACAATCAGGACTGCATACGACCGAGGCACACAGGGCCAACACCCGGCATCATGGTGTGGGGAGCGATCTCCTACACTGGCCGTACACCACTGGTGATCGTCGAGGGGACACTGAATAGTGCACGGTACATCCAAACTGTCATCGAACCCATCGTTTTACCATTCCTAGACCGGCAAGGGAACTTGCTGTTCCAACAGGACAATGCACGTCCGCATGTATCCCTTGCCACCCAACGTGCTCTAGAAGGTGTAAGTCAACTACCCTGGCCAGCAAGATCTCCGGATCTGTCCCCCATTGAGCATGTTTGGGACTGGATGAAGCGTCGTCTCACGCGGTCTGCACGTCCAGCACGAACGCTGGTCCAACTGAGGCGCCAGGTGGAAATGGCATGGCAAGTCGTTCCACAGGACTACATCCAGCATCTCTACGATCGTCTCCATGGGAGAATAGCAGCCTGCATTGCTGCGAAAGGTGGATATACACTGTACTAGTGCCGACATTGTGCATGCTCTGTTGCCTGTGTCTATGTGCCTGTGGTTCTGTCAGTGTGATCATGTGATGTATCTGACCTCAGGAATGTGTCAATAAAGTTTCCCCTTCCTGGGACAATGAATTCATGGTGTTCTTATTTCAATTTCCAGGAGTGTATAAGGAGACTTCCTATTTGTATGAAAAAAAAAAGTTTGTATATTCATCAGTATTCATGTTGTCCCCTTCAAAGTAATCCCTGTCAGGTACAATACACTTGTGCCAATGCTTCTTCTGATCCTTGAAGCACTTCTCATAAGCACTTTTTGCTACAGCCTTGAAAACTTCCAGCAATGCAATTTTTATCTCCTCAAACATTGAAAATCTTCATCTGTTCATTGGTCTCTTCAGTTTTGGGAACAGGAAAAAGTCACAGGGGACCAAATCCAGTGAATATGGTGGCTGAGGCATGATTGTCGTGTTGTTTTTGGCCAAAAAATCTCATACAAGCGATGATGAATGATCAAGTGCATTGTCATGATGTTTCCCACAATTCTGGACTTTTTTACGTATTGCTTCTTGCAAGTGGGGCATAACGTCAAGGTAAATGGAAATGAAATGGAAATGAGCGTTTGGCGTCATTGGCCGGGAGGCCCCTCGCGGGGCAGGTCCGGCCGCCATATCGCAGGTCTTATTACAGTCGGCGCCACATGGGGCGACCTGCACGCCGGATGGGGATGAAATGATGATGATCACAACACAACACCCAGTCCCTGAGCGGAGAAAATCTCCGACCCAGCCGGGAATCGAACCCGGGCCCAGAGGACGGCAATCCGTCACGCTGACCACTCAGCTACTGGGGCGGACAACGTCAAGGTAATACTCTTTATTGGCCGTACAACCTTGAGGCAAAAATTCATGATGCACTACACCATGGTAATTAAAAAAAAAAAAAAGAAAAAAAAAAAAAAATGAGCAAAACTTTGACATTTGATCGAACTTCCTTTTTTTGGTCTTGGCTCTCCAGGATGCTTCTGTTGGGACAATTGGGCTTTGGTTTCAGCATCGTAACCATAAACCCATCTTTTGTCACCAGTTATGACCATTTTTAGCAAAGCAGGATCATCATTGGCATTGAAATTTCCTGGCAGATTAAAGCTGTGTGCCGGACCAAGACTCGAAGCTGTCCTCACAGCTTCAATTCTGCTAGTACCTTGTCTCCTACCTTCCAAACTTCACAGAAGCCCTTCTGCAAACCTTGCAGAACTAGAACTCCTGGAAGAAAGGATATTGCGGAGGCATGGCTTTGCCATAGCCTGATGATGTTTCCACAATGAAATTTTCACTCTGCAGCGGAGTGTGCGCTGATGTGAAACATTCTAGCAGATTAAAACTGTGTGCCAGACTGAGACTTGAACTCAGGACCTTTGCCTTTCGCGGACAAGTGCACTACCAACATTGACGTCATTCAAAGAGCTCCTGAGTGGTGCTCATGTGACAGTTCTTCTGATAAAAATTGAGAAGTTTTGGAACAAACTTCACTGACACGTCTCACGCTCAAAACATCTGAAAAAATTGTGTGACACTAGCTGACCAATATGCCAACATCCTCAGCAACTTCTCTTATGGTAATTCAGTGATTTTCGAAGACAATTTTCTTTACAGCTTCGATGTTATCATCTGTTGTTGATATGATGGGGCATCCAGAGCGAGGTTTGTCGTTGGCATCTTCACGGCCATCTTGGAAGAGCTTGTACCACTTGTACACCCTTTTTTTACTTAGAGCAGACTCACTGTATGCCACTGTCAACATTTCAAGTGTTTCAGAGCACTTTATTCCATTTTTCACACAAAACTTGATGCAAATTCTTTGCTCCTTCTTTTTTTTTAAAAAAAAAAAAAAAATCAAAAATCACCAAGCACACTAAAATACTTCTAACCTTTCTATCTGTCAAACACAAACGAAGTATGCTGTACTCTTAAAACTGTGTACATATGTTCGGGATGTGTGTGCTAACATAACAAAGAAAAGAAAAGAAATATAGGTAATCGAATGTATATTGCCCACGCAATTTGAAAAGTCACGTTACTTTTCAAACAGCCCTCATATATATACACACATTTGTTTTATGACAGAGTTGTTACGATGCATTTCAGTTTTCATTGAAAAGCACTTTTTATTGTAAATGGTACATACAGTGTGTAGAGCTGTTTTCTTTTTTCTGGCTACTGCTTTGAAGGCATTTTTATCTAGCCCATTAGCTGTAATCCGTTGTCCAGATATTGACAGATAGACCCACATTTTCTGTATCTGGTGTTTAATTAGCGTGTATTGACCTTGATATCTGACATTATTTCTGCTTTTCCAAAACATAGTTGTAAACCCGTTATTATGCTACATCTTTCAGTACATGAATTTGTTCGTTTGCCATTTCAAAATCTTCTGTCATTATGGCTGCATCATCCACATAAACTAAACAGCCTATTCCCACACCATTCTTCTCAGTCCAAATGCCCGAAAGGTATACACACGTTCTGAAGTTTTAATTCCTTGCGCCGTTTTCGTATTATTTTTTCAACACATAATTGAAAAAGAATGGCAAGTCTCCATCTCTTGGGCAACCTCCTGTTATGACTTCAAGGAGTTTACAGAAACATCCTTGAAATTTTACTGTGGACTTTGTGTTAGTCAGTAGAAAGAGAACCACTGCTCAGAATGATGTCAAAGTTGAACAACATGTTTTTGGCACAGGAGGAAACATCATGGAACAGAAACATAATTGAACAAAATTTTACCAATAATGGAACTGTAAGTGTCTTAATGTAAATGGGGATGATGGCTACAAATCGGGGATGAATCACAGTATAACAGCTGTGGTCTGAGTTGCACTTTACCCCGCTCCAACTGTTCAGTGTGCATGACTGCACAAGTTCGGCAGTCAACATTTGTTAGTTAGGTTAGCCCCATCCACTATGGCAAGATTGTACCACAGCAGATGGGAAAAAATGGTTTTCAACTGTCATGAGACTGAAAACTGCATAAAAAGCAAAATGAGATCAGTTTTTAATTGCCCCAGGACCAAAAACTGCATAAAAGGCAAAACAACATTGATTGTTAATGGTACTGTGACCAAAAACTAGAGAAAAAGCAAAAATATATCGGTTTCTAATTGTTGTGAGACTGATGCAACACATGTACATTAAGCTGTCCATAGTTTCCTGTCACAACTGGAAATCAAGAAACAGCATGTTCCACAACAGATCGCAGGGTCTCAGGGGTCACATTCAGAATGTGTTGTACAAGGCGTGCTTCAATTCAGCTACATTTAGTTGGAGCACTGAACATGATCTGGGTGGCCAGGCTGCAAGGAAATGATGGCTGTTAAATCTAGCATTTCCAAAATGCCTCTGCAGCAGCCACTTCATTGGCTATGCAAGGTGCAGAGGAGAGCCATCTTGCATAAAAATGCAGAGATCCATGCTGTTGAAGGGTTGGAATGACATTGCTGTGCAAACAACATTCGTAGCATTTACCAGTGACCGAGACCGCAGGACTCATCTCCTTAAAAAAAAAGTGTCCCTATAATAAACAATGCTGTCAACCTGCACCACACAGTCACCTATGCAGAGAGAAGTGGTACTGGTGGAGATGTGTGTGAATTCCCATGTTTTGCAATTCTGCATATTGACATGTTCTTGGTGATGGAAATGGGCTTCGTCTGTCCACAACATACTCCATTGCCATTCACTGTTCACTTCCATGTGAGCAAGAAATTCCAGAGTGAACATTTGTCTTGCTGGCAGGTCAGCAGGAAGCAGCTCCTTGGTTGATTATGTATGGATAGCAATGCAGAATTTTTCGCAGGATTTTATGCACCAAGCTCGCGAGCATGTCCAATGTTCAGGCAGTTTCCTGTGGACTACATGTTTGTGCACCACCACTTGACCCCTCCTGCAGTGCTGTGGCCACGTATTTGACAGTCACTGGATCAACTGCTTTCCTCATTCTCCCACACTGTACTTCAGAAGAACCTATCATTTCGAATTTTGTAATCATTTTCTCCAGACCCCAGCAGATGTCAGACCAATGCCTATTTTCATGCCCTTGAGTGTCCAGAACTTCTGCAGGACTACTCGCACACAGCCACTGTCCTTGTAAGGAGTGTTACCAGCATCATGCAATCCTTCATGGAGACAGTCAGATTGGGCATCTCGGATTCAAACTGAGCAACATCTGTGTGCTGTATGTCTGTTGGTGCACATATTCTGACACTTAAAGTGTCATCAGTTGGTGAAATTTTCATTACATTTTTTTTGGTCCATGGTGTTTCTCCTTTCATCAATAATATGCTTTTTTCTAATTTGATGTCATTCAGAACAGTAGTTCTCTTTTTGCAGCATTTAGTAACTGGAACATTAATTATGAATACAATTTAGTAGTGTAGTAATTTCAGAAGAGCATTTCAGCCTTGGTCAACTACGTATACTTTCCCGAATCATCACACAACTGTTATTCTGTATTTGAAGTACTGAGAGAGTACCTCAAGGTAGGCCTAATCTTTGATGATTTTTGTTAATGTGTTTTCATTTTGCTACATATTCATTGATATTATATATATATATTCTTGAAAGTGACTTCACTGTCCTACCTCAATTTCTGAATTCTGATAGTTTCTTCTTTACATATGTGGGAAGCACCAGTTACAGACAACTAGTGAAGAGACATAATATTTCTTTGGTCGACCAGCAGAATAGTGTTTACTGGTTTATTCTTTGTGAGTTTCTTCAGTTAGTTCTTTATTTGTCTGTTTGTCAAGTGATAATATTCTGTTGTAACCAGTAAAAAAAATACACTGTTATTACACTGTATTCTATAAGTGTGTGTTTTTTAGACTATGCTATGAGCAATACCTATAAAATGGTGACCCCAAAAGCAAAAAAGAAAACAGCAAATTGAAGCATAGCGCAAGTGAGATGGTGACTTCATGTGATGGTGATGGTTGAGACCGGATGGAAAAACAACTTTTATCCTTACAGGTTGTAAAGAAGGTTGTATACATGGAAGAACCCTGGAGATACTAAAAGGTATCAGATAGATTATATAATGGTAAGACAGAGATTTAGGAACCAGGTTTTAAATTGTAAGACATTTCCAGGGGCAGATGTGGACTCTGACCACAATCTATTGGTTATGAACTGTAGATTAAAACTGAATAAACTGCACAAAGGTGGTAATTTAAGGAGATTGGACCTGGATAAACTAAAAGAACCAGAGTTTGTACAGAGTTTCAGGGAGAGCATAAGGGAACAATTGACAGGAATGGGGGAAAGAAATACAATAGGTGAAGAATGGGTAGCTCTGAGGGATGAAGTAGTGAAGGCAGCAGAGGATCAAGTAGGTAAAAAGACGAGGGCTAGTAGAAATCCTTGGGTAACAGAAGAAATATTGAATTTAATTGATGAAAGGGGAAAATATAAAAATGCAGTAAATGAAGCAGGCAAAAAGGAATACAAACGTCTCAAAAATGAGATCGACAGGAAGTGCAAAATGGCTAAGCAGGGATGGCTAGAGGACAAATGTAAGGATGTAGAGGCCTATCTCACTAGGGGTAAGATAGATACTGCCTACAGGAAAATTAAAGAGACCTTTGGAGATAAGAGAACGACTTGTATGAATATCAAGAGCTCAGATGGAAACCCAGTTCTAAGCAAAGAAGGGAAAGCAGAAAGGTGGAAGGAGTATATAGAGGGTCTATACAAGGGCGATGTACTTGAGGGCAATATTATGGAAATGGAAGAGGATGTAGATGAAGATGCAATGGGAGATATGATACTGCGTGAAGAGTTTGACAGAGCACTGAAAGACCTGAGTCGAAACAAGGCCCCCGGAGTAGACAACATTCCATTGGAACTACTGACGGCCTTGGGAGAGCCAGTCCTGACAAAACTCTACCATCTGGTGAGCAAGATGTATGAAACAGGCGAAATACCCTCAGACTTCAAGAAGAATATAATAATTCCAATCCCAAAGAAAGCAGGTGTTGACAGATGTGAAAATTACCGAACTATCAGTTTAATAAATCACAGCTGCAAAATACTAACACGAATTCTTTACAGACGAATGGAAAAACTAGTAGAAGCCAACCTCAGGGACGATCAGTTTGGATTCCGTAGAAACCCTGGAACACGTGAGGCAATACTGACCTTACGACTTATCTTAGAAGAAAGATTAAGGAAAGGCAAACCTACGTTTCTAGCATTTGTAGACTTAGAGAAAGCTTTTGACAATGTTGACTGGAATACTCTCTTTCAAATTCTAAAGGTGACAGGGGTAAAATACAGGGAGCGAAAGGCTATTTACAATTTGTACAGAAACCAGATGGCAGTTATAAGAGTCGAGGGACATGAAAGGGAAGCAGTGGTTGGGAAGGGAGTAAGACAGGGTTGTAGCCTCTCCCCGATGTTGTTCAATCTGTATATTGAGCAAGCAGTAAAGGAAACAAAAGAAAAATTCAGAGTAGGTATTAAAATTCATGGAGAAGAAATAAAAACTTTGAGGTTCGCCGATGACATTGTAATTCTGTCAGAGACAGCAAAGGACTTTGAAGAGCAGTTGAATGGAAAGGTCAGTGTCTTGAAAGGAGGATATAAGATGAACATCAACAAAAGCAAAACAAGGGTAATGGAATGTAGTCTAATTAAGTCGGGTGATGCTGAGGGAATTAGATTAGGAAATGAGACACTTAAAGTAGTAAAGGAGATTTGCTATTTGGGGAGCAAAATAACTGATGATGGTCGAAGTAGAGAGGATATAAAATGTAGACTGGCAATGGCAAGGAAGCGTTTCTCAAGAAGAGAAATTTGTTAACATCGAGTATAGATTTAAGTCTCAGGAAGTCATTTCTGAAAGTATTTGTATGGAGTGTTGCCATGTATGGAAGTGAAACATGGACGATAAATAGTTTGGACAAGAAGAGAATAGAAGCTTTCGAAATGTGGTGCTACAGAAGAATGCTGATGATTAGATGGGTAGATCACATAACTAATGAGGAAGTATTGAATAGGATTGGGGAGGAGAGAAGTTTGTGGCACAACTTGACCAGAAGAAGGGATCGGTTGGTAGGACATGTTCTGAGGCATCAAGGGATCACCAATTTAGTATTGGAGGGCAGCGTGGAGGGTAAAAATCGTAGAGGGAGACCAAGAGATGAATACACTAAGCAGATTCAGAAGGATGTAGATTGCAGTAGGTACTGGGAGATGAAAAAGCTTGCACAGGATAGAGTAGCATGGAGAGCTGCATCAAACCAGTCTCAGGACTGAAGACCACAACAACAACATGCTTACTGGAGGAGCTAGACAAAGACAAAGGAACTGCGAAGTCCAGCATGTCCGCCAAACTGATGATGAAAACTTAAATGCCAAAGTTCCTGCTGGAGAAGCCCATACTTTAGTTTGCAATGTTAGAGCTAGTATTTATGCAGAACAGTGTCACAAATGACTATACAAAGTTAGCAGTGGCAGTTAATAGCGTAGAGGCTCGAGCAGTGGAGACAGTATTGGATGTCATTTTGAAGTCTCCTACACACAATCAGTATTAGCATTTGAGACATGTTGATCCAGCACGTGGGGAAATCTTTAGACCAAGCAGGTTCTACAGTCAGAATAAATTAGTGACGATGCTTTCCGAATTCTGGTGGCACCTCCGGCATACTGTGAAGGAGGCAGCAATGTCAGATGAGATGCTGCTGCATTTGTGGCTCATGCAGCTGCCGCCGTCAGTGAAAATGGCTTTAGTCACTTGTGGGCAGGATGACATTAGTTCTGTTGTGCCAATCGCTGACAAAGTACACTAGAAGTGGGGCAGACAGTTGCCTTAGCAATAACACAGGTAGCTGACAGCCGCAACCCAGCAGAAGCCATGGTTATATGACAGGAGCCAAGAAAGTCTGTCAATGAGCAGCTCCGCATTCTAAAGCTACTGTTGGGCGCAATGCAGAAACAATTATCAGTGCTGGAATCGGACAGACGAGACAGCATGCAGAGTGGTAAAGTAGGGAGACATTCGCCTGGTTAAAACAAGCAAAGGCTGTAGGGACAAGAGGCAGAGTATGTTGGTAAAGGCAATACATCCATCCACATGCAGACACCTGAGCAAGCTCCCCCACTCATGTTGTCCCATCGCTTGTAAGTGACGGACAGAAAGTCAGATTGATGTTACCTGATTGATGGGCATCACCCCTGCACCTTGTTAGGAAGAGAGATGACAAATGGAGGCCCAGTGGGGATTATTGGACGTTGAATGCATGAACACTACTGAACCGCTATCCCATACTTAACTTGCAAGATTTTATGAGCGCCTTTCGGACTATTTGAACACATCTATGTGCCATATCGACTGAAAAATGCTGGCTAGATATGGCAAAGATGTGTAGATGTAGTGCGAAAGCCAGTATAGCATTCACAATCTGTCAGTCAGTTAGTTTTCAGTTTATCAGTTGTCAAGTGATAATTTGCTGTTGTATTCAGTAAAATAAATGGTTACTGCATGGTGTCCTGTGAGTGTCTGTTTTGTAGATTGTGCTGTGAGCAATACCTATACATCTTTACCATTTTTAATGCCACAACTGAAGTAATTAAGTTATTTAACTAGTTTAAATACTTCATCATGCAATTTTCATGCTCATGGGGTGTTTTTACCTTAAAAATCATAGTTTAATTTTTTCATTTTGGTACCTGCAAATGATATTTTTTTACATATTCTGCCCCATGAGTAAATTCTTTTTTGTAAATTGTCATCTCTTTCTGCCAAAAATGTCAGATTGTTTCTCTATAAGGGGCATGTTTAAAAGTGTGCCAGTCTTTCAAAACACCTGTGCCAAATTGGGCTTTCCATTCTTTTAATGCATAATCCAGGTACGTTTTAAGACTGTTGGTCATACACTGCACCCTTGTTTTTTTCAATATAAGCTGAATTAATTTATCATTTTTGTTTTTTCCAACTTAAGCTGAATTAATTTACCATTTAAATCTTTAAATCTTCATACAGGCTTCTCAGGGCATCTGTAAGATGTAAACGACAACCTCTTATTTCCATTATATTTAACAGTTTTTTCTTCTATTAAAATTATCTACAGCTTTTATGTAGATTATGAAGCTAGATGATTTTCTTCTTCATCATATTTAATTTTTTTGTTACCACAAATACTGCAGTTGCTACTGCAGACTTTCTCTAACTAAAGCCCATTTCTTCATCACATAGCAGACATTTGGATATAATTTACAGTACATTATTCAAATTTGTGGCATGTAATTTGCATGCAGTATTCAGCAGAATTATCCACCCATAATTTTCACAGTTCTTATCACAATGACTATGGATTGTTGCCATACTTCGGCACTGTTAGTTTTCCAGCACATGGTAACATAATTGCAACACTCTGAGATGAGAGATCAAACCATAGCAGGTTAAAAGTTCCTTACTTATGCCATTTATAATAACATATTCGTTTTTAATATTAGCCATCATATGCAATAGAGGAAGCAGTTTTTAAATCAGTATGTATTTATTTATTTAAGAAGCAACCACTTGACTGTATGCTAAATAAATATAACTCGGGTACTGAGTGCTGCGGGTTTTGAATCTGCGCCAGACGGCATGGACCACGATTACCACTAGAGGTCTCTACAGCCATCGCACCATAAGCCATGGCTGTGCACGCTTCTGGCCCGTGTATAATGTGAGGGCGCCACTGTGGAGCACGTGGTCCCAGCAGCCAGTAGCGATGTACCCTATCCTGCCTATCACTTAGCCAGGCAGTCTGATATTCGCGTGAGTCTCTCGATATCTTGCTTACAGACATCGTGTTTACTTTGTTTATTTCCGTGTTCGAGTGGATGTTGTTGATTTCATGAGGTTTTCTCTTGTGACCCCATTGCTTCTTGTGTGTTGCTGTTCTTGGTGCCTTGCTCAGTCATCTGTCATTGTGTGTGTCCACCCTTTTCCGTTCGCCCATCTTGTTTGTTTGCGGGCCGCTCCCGTTCGGTCCCGCTGCACTTTCATTCACGGCCACCCCACAACTGGAATGGTCGCATTTACAACAATAACGATTCACATGTTCCTGTTTTTTAAGGCTTTTGTGACTTCTGTTAGCACTTCCATGTCAAGAGTGTCAGTTGCTTTCATGCCCCGTTTACACATTTCACAGAGAACTTCGCATTACAGTATTGAGTTTGATTTACAAGACCCTAATAGTCTTATCACTTCTTTAAGCAATTTTACAGTTACCGTTGCACATTCCATAAAAGAAACGTACCTCACAGGCAAACAAAGCACATAAGAACAAAACACAACAATTATGTTTAAGACCTCATTGTTATTCACAGCTGACTGATAAACAGCAGCTGGGTAGTAGAGTGATATGTCAACTGTGGACAGAACAGAAGATGGGACCAAACTTGTGCTCTGATCACAAATTGATTGTTGCTATGGTAGCTGTCCTGTAAACAACTGAAGATGTTAAACCTGTAACGTGCATCTGCTGCAAAATGAAAGTCACTTGTTGTGGCAGACCCCATATTTATTTTGGCATATCTATCCGTTTTGTATTATAACCTGCAGTATGCCATTTCAAGGTAATGGCACAGTGAAGATTTATCACAAAACTCATCCTTATCACTAAATGTCATTTAATGATGCATCAACAATATAAGCCTTCATGAGAGACTTTCTACATCTTACCATTGTTAATGCATCCTGGGACTTTCTTAAGAATGCTATACAGGTATGTTTTGCAATATTCAAAGTTATTTATATTTCTGTCTGATTAGAAAGTGACTGAAATAAATATTTGGCTGTTTATTTCTGAATATGTGGTAACTTCTGAGTGTGTGTGGTTAGGTGGGGACTTAAGAACAACTTAAATAACCATGGGTGAAACAAGCAGCTTATTCTTCATTATCACAAATATTTTGCTGTTTATTTCAGAATACATGGTGATTTCTGAGTGTGTAGTTAGGCAGGAATCTAAGAGTGCAGCTTAAATTGCTGCAAGTTAGGTGAGCTGCAATGACATGTGCAAGGTGAAACATGTCTTAAGCCACTTCAGTTTGGAGCAGATGGATATTATAGGTTTAACATCTTGTGTAAACAATTAACTGTCAGTCACTTTGTTATTCTAATCCATGTAGTGTATAATGACCTTGTCTTCAGTAGTACATTAAAGCCTAATCTTCATTTCACCGTTCTTCACCATCATTGCCTTTTTTATTTTTTATTTTAACTGTGCAAGTTTGTTGTCCAATCTCTTTTGGGACATGCCTGTGTCACATGTCTTCACTGAGCAAAAATACTTTATAAGCCTCTTTTCGTGGTTTTCCTTTTCGTATCACTCCTCCTTTTGCATATTGAATACCTCCAATATTACAAAGTAGTGATCAGATGCTGTAACACATCATCAAGATACTTATGTGTCTCTTGCTTCTCCATCCATTTTCCTGCTGATAATATAGTCCATAAGGGACATATACTGTGGGATATTGCATTTCTGAAAAAATGAGTTAGTTATTTTCAATCCCTTGAAAGTCAAAAACTTTCTTGATACTTTTCCATTCTCATTAATAGTATGTCCTCCCATTCTTCTGCTATGTGTTGAATTGATAACTTTCCAATTAGTGCACTCTTATCTCAGAATGAAATTACCTATGACTATTATTTTATTTACTTAGCATTTGTTGAAGTACATTATAGACAACTTTGGATTCTTCTGTTTTATTTTTTTCAGCTGCACAAAACATAATCATTATTAGGCTCCTTCCATGCTCTTTTCATGTCAGTGGTAGTGTAAACTGGTACAGCCTTTTATTTTATTTTCCCACTTCATGTATATATGCTTCATTACCGTGTTACTTACTCTTCGTGTTATACTGTCAAGAAATATTCCCCTAAATATTTGTCCCCTTGGCTTTTCTTCTTGTTATGGAAATTGTTACTACATTAGTTGGCTTCAATATTAGTTAGAAATCCAGAATCACCAGTGATTCTTCATGGTTTATTTATCTTCTGTGAGATCCTTCTGATATTGCCAAGACAGAGTATTGTAAGTAGTTTTAATGTCCCTGGACGATTTACAAACCTCAAATTCCGGATACAATTCATACTCTTAACAGAGGTAGAGCATTTCCTCTGACTACCAAATATTGATAGTAAAGCAATAATAATTCTCCAGAGCCCTGTTCGCTAAGCAGAGTACACTGATAGTTGGTCACATGGATTCTGGGCAATGGGTTTTGTGTTCACATCACCACCCTACTAGTACTCCTACAGTTTTTCTGTTGTGCACATTGTTCTCTGCACTGAAACTGGGCATAACTATCAGACTGTTCATATTGCTTATTCACTTGTACATTTTTACAGCTTTTTTAATCTTCCGTCATGCACGGTGTTCTCCAGTCTGAGATCAGGTGTGGGTATCAAACTATTCAGGTTGCTTATTCACTTGCTTTTATCAGAACAGTACTAACAAGAAGGTTTCATTGCTGTTGACTGTTTACAAATAACTGACAAAAAATTTTGATCAGCTGCACCTGATGGAAAATTAGATTCTATAATTTTTGTTCCATGCTCCTGTGCAGAATTTTTAAACAGCACTTTTTGGCAAGAAATTTAGGGGTAAATTTTATTTTATGAAGTAGATATCAGTGTGATAGCAACATTCTGACAAAACATTTAGTGGATAACATTTATTTGCAGGACATTGAACGAGTGCGGAAGAGATTTAGATCCTATGATGAATTGAAAAAGAAATTTGAAGAATTAAACTTGAATATAAAAACTGATCTAGAATTATTGAATGAGTTGCTTGCAAAGTTCAGAGCAAGTGAACTGAAAGAGGATGAGGGTGAAGATGAATTAATAGCTATTTTGACTGATCTAGAATATATGGTGCACCAAGTGGACAACGCAAAGGAGTTTGTTCAAGCAGGAGGGTGAGTACTTACTCTAAATTGGATAAAATTTCACTGAATTTTTTAATGAATTAATAGAAATCTATAATTTAAATTAAATAGTTTAAGAAATATTGTTACATGACAATAAGAATTAGTTTTTGGTTGGATTATCTCTATCAATCTCTGTGCTTTCAGTGTGACACTTCTACCTGGTAAAAAGTATGAGCACATTATTGCAGTAAATAAATTATAGTATGCAATAAATTTTTATAAAGATGGCAGAGGCAGCAACGATGATGTGCTGTCTGCACAAATGGATATTGAAAAAGGATCTTTAAAAAATGGAGATGAAAGCAGTTCACTGAAATTGATTTGTTCATTTACTCTTGATTTAACTTTCTGCAAACTGTTTTCCTTTTTTCCTTTGTTACACGTGGTCCCAAGAAGTGATATCCTTGTTGTAACTTCTGCTTAAATGGCTGAAACTGAATAAAAATTATTTTAAAGTATGAAGATGAGTGTTCTGTCACCCACCAAGTTTATTTATCAGCAAAATTCTACATGTGTGTACAATCAATGTTTGAAGGTTAACGAATCTAAGGACTCCGGAAGCACAAGTCACTGATGAAGCAGTGCTGTGTGATGTACAGCTGTGACCAGGATATTCATGTGAATCATGAATAAGGTGTTATTTCGCAAAAAGCTTAACATTTGCTTGAAACATTAGATGTTCATGAACAAATTATTTAAAGAGTAATATTTCCCAAAATAGAAGTTGCTGTGTTGTCTTCCCTTGTCACTGGTGTGCAAATGTGGTGTTTCAGTGAAGCGATTAAAACACAGGTAAAAAGCACAGATTTGAAAAAGGCTGCATCTTTTTCATTGTATCCAGACTGCAGTAATCCAGTATCAGAAACCACAGCAGTCACATTATCAAATGATCCAAAAGGAATATCATCTTCATAATCAAATCTGTGCCACATACATGTTAAGCTGCTCATTATCTCAGTACAGAAAGTTAGTTGTTGATACTAAAATGAAGGCATATGATGAAATACTGATCATGTGGCATGACCTGTGGTTTGTCAATTTGAAAATTGCTTGTGCTTCTGTAGGTTTTAAAAAAAGTAACGTTCTAGCATCGATTGGACATGAATGCCCTATTTTTGCAGGTAAATAACTTTGATGGGTAGTAGAACACACATACATATCTGTATTTTGAAATCATTTTTATTTCATTTTAGCTTCTTGAGCTTGGATACTCCATTGTAAGACCTCTTGCTTCAGCATAAGAGTTAATTCTAAGATTATCATCAACGCCATTGTTCCATGTCTATTGACAGGCTAGTAATGCTATATGTGTTACGGTTTTTTCTATGACTGTACCTCTGTCTCTCTATTAGCAAACTGTAAAGGTTTTATGTATAGACATTGATTATTCGCAGGATTCTTGGGATAAGGAGTAGTGGAGTGCATTTGTGTGGGAATAAAATCTGTTGGTTTTGATTTCTTATGGTTAGCACCTGTCATTATTGTTGACTTTTATCTAATGTAGTTCCGCTGCAGTAAACCGTAAACATCAGATGTTTATAAAGATGCATATTTACATATGAATATGCATAGTAAAAAGTGATTCCATGAATAATAATAATAATAATAAACTAATTACATTTCATTTATTTTAGTCACAGATCTGGTAGAGCAGAAGAATAACCATCTGAAATAAATAAAAAATCTAGCATATCATAATGAGCAAAGAAGTGTGATTATTTTTTGTTTGTTTGTGTGTGTGTGTGTGTGTGTGTGTGTGTGTGTGTGTTTTATTATTCCACAGAAATGATCACATGGCAAAACCTTCCCTTTGTTTTTAGGATTTTGGAGATACTGCCATTGCTGAATGCCACCTCTCCGCGACTACGTTCAGTCGCAGCACACTTATTGGGCTCAGCAGCGCAGAGCAATCCTAGAGTGCAGATTGCTCTGCTAGAGGCAGGTGCACTTCCAGCACTCGTTCGTGCTGTTGCACTAGACACAGATCCCACAGTTCGTTCTCGTACACTGTTTGCCTTATCTTGCCTTATTCGCAATTTTCCAATTGCTCAGGCACAGTTTGTAACTGAAGGAGGTTTGTCAGGCCTTGCAGAATTGTTTGCTGGTGGTGATAGCCATGACAAACTAAAACTCCAGGTATGTTTTGTAAATGTTAAAAACAGAAAAGTCATTGTTACAGAATTATTTTATCCTGGACCATGTAATCATAGTTGGTCTCCAGAAAGTAATACACCTTTTACAATCACAATATAACTAGTAAAAATATTTTATATCACAACTATATAACTTGTATTGCTTCTCTAGATAATCCTCAGTAAATTCAAACACTAGCTGTATTGTGTAGTAAGGGTCTCTTTTTATCCCTGCTTTATATTCATGCCTTCTCCATTGCCAGATGATTGAGAAAGGCAGTGACCACTTATTTCAGCTCTTCATCACTGTGAAATATTGTTCATTGGGAAAATCTTACAATTTTATGAAACTGTGATAAGCAAGAAGCCAAATCAAAGTTATAGTGTTGGTGACCAAAAATTTCAGAGTTGAAACTGTTGGGAGAAATTGCAATTTCACTTGTGGTGAGGCATTTTCATAGAAGAGCACATTGACAATTCTGAACTGCCATCACAATCTGCATAGAGCTTCACTGAATATGTTAGTTTAAGATTAAAAAAAGATAAGGAATAAACCATTCTGCTTCAGAAATGATTCCATGTATTTTGGTACTGAATCTTTATCTTTTGTGATCTGATTAGAGAAGAAGCATAACTGACATTTGCTCAAATGTACACAATTAAGACCACAGTTTTTATTTCTTGTTGCAGTTTGCATCAGTATTAAGATTTTTTTATTCAAGCAAATTCCCAAAACATTTAAAGATACAACTACTCACTTACTTTTATGCTCATCAGTATATTGTTGTTGTGGTCTTCTGTACAAAGACTGGTTCAATGCAGTTCTCCACATTGCTCTGTTACATGCCAACCTCTTCATTTCTGCAAATAACTAGTGCAGTCTACATCCATTTGAACCTGATTATTTTGTTCAAATATTCTGTCCCTCTACAATCCTGCTCCCTCCTGCTTTTCTCCATAGCTTGATGTGTCAAGACTTCTTCTATCAACTGATCCTTTCTCTTAGTCAAGTTGTGCCATAAAATTTCTTTTCTCTCCAGTTCCTCATAAGTTATTCTATTAACCCTTTTAATCTTCAGCATTCTTCTGAACCACCACATTTCAGTGCTTCTATTTTCTTCGTGTCTGAACTATTTATCATCTGCATTTCACTTCTGTGCAACGCTCCACTCCACTGGTTCTGGTCGAAAAAAATCGATTTTCGGTTTTCATCATATTTCGATAGATTTAGGTTATATTTAAGTACTCTGAAAAGGATTTTGCTGAAAAATTTTTTTTTTTTTCGAGTATTTAAAGAGCATTTTCCTACAGCATGTGTTTGTGCCATGCCCACTTTTCTGTCACCCACTGTCAACCAACACACTGTCAACTCTAAGCCATGTGGAGATGCCATTATTCGCAAAATAGAATGTGCAGGCCATGTTCAAAAGTGTTTGGGAACAAGGCTGAGAAAACTAACGGTTGATATGAGAGGAAAAATATTAGAAGATGGAAAATTGTTGACCGGACAGGGTCGGTTAACTAAAACTTAAATAGAAAACTTGCAGGTATACTGTGAGCAGGCAATTAGGAGGAATAAAGAAAATCTGGAGGCAATGATGAGAGATGTTTGGGCCATATTCTTCCATAAGTCCTCAACTGATGATAAGACATGTCATGGATTGTGTCCATCAGGAGAAAATTTGTGGTGCAAATACAATAGGGCTCAGGCAACTGGAGAGTCTTATTCTCACCAGCATTCTCTTCCTGCTGCTGTTATTACAGCAATTAAACCTATTTTCAGACACCTGGTTGCATGGGCAGACACAGAACCCAAATGAATGTTTCAACAGCATAATTTGGAACCGCCTTCCTAAAACTGCATTTGTAGGCATGCACACAATGAAACTAGGAGTTCATGATGCTGATATTACATTCAGTAGTGGTTATATTGAAAAGTGTTGTGTACTGAAAAAGCTAATCCTGGTGAAAGTATGATCACTGGGCTGCAACATTGCAATAAAATGAGGATAGCCAATGCAGACAGGTCTGCATCTAATATGGCCAAGAAAGCAAGACAAACATCCAGGAAGGCGAAAAAGAAACTGGAAGACCTGCTAAAGGCCAAAGAAGGGCCATCATATGCAACAGGAGAGTTTTAATTAACTGTAAGTAACAAATTTCAAAATTTTCTTTAAAGTCAATTTCCCGCAAACTAAAATTTTCAGTACATATGCCCCATTATATCAGAAACTATCATAGATAAATGAATGAAATTTTCAGAGACTCTGGTACTACATTCATGAATAGTCCCCCATTAGGAAGTTCACAAAAAAATATTTTCTGAAGGAAAAAACTTAATATTTTTTGTTAATAAATTTAAAAAAGTATTTTTTAAAAACTATAAAATGGATAAAGTAGATTTTAGTACAGCTGACTCTATTAGCACCATGTAACATACAGTAAAAATATTACGGTCCTGCATCAAATGTTTTTTCTGAAATGGGTCAAATACTGCCTAAATTAACATGGGTTAGATAGGCAGGGTGTGGTCCCCTTAAGGTAACCCCAAAGAAGAAATTGCAAGGGGTTAAGTCACATGACCTGGTTGGTTGCCATTACACAAGATGTGGCATTGGTAACTGCTCCTGGAGCAATTCAATCATTTCATGGGAAGAATGACAAGTGGCACCATACTGCTGAAATCACAACTCTTGACTGTCCATTACATTGAAATGAGGCCATAAAAATCTCTAATCATCACATGGATAAGTTTCCATTTAACTATCGCAGCTTGTCCTGTCTCATCTTCAGAAAAATAAGTGCTGGTGATGCTACCCACTGAAAGCCACACCATGCTTCCACTTCCTGTGAATACATTTCCCTCTCATGAACCATGCAAAAATTTCCTACACCCCAAATATGGCAGCTCTGTTGATTCATAAATCCATTTAAGTGGAAGTGAACCTTGTCACTAAAGATGATGATACTTGCAAAACTGTTGTCTTCTCAAAAACCCTTGAACAGAATATTGCCTCTTCTCATGATCAGATTCTTTCAGCTACTGCACTAACTGAATACTGTAAGAGTGGTAATAGAGATCATACTGGAGAATTTGCTGTACTATGCCCAGTTCTTGGGAATAGTGAAAAACTGATGTCACTAGACTAACAGCCACACTGTCACAAACCACCACAATATTTTGCACAGATTGGCCAGAATAAGGATACCCAGAACACTTAATGTTCTCTGCTGAATCAATTTAATTGAACTTTGCAATAAGTCTGCAAATTGGTGAGTTTTTTTTTTTTTTACATTGCACAGTAGAATCACCCAAAGATTTCGCACAGTTGTTGTATAGTTTTCTATGTTTTGATAAAATGTTTTCACTATTGGCACGTGCTGCACAGTAGTAAACTGCTACACGATCAGGCATACTGTGAAGAAATGTGAGAAATCCAAACTGAAGCAGAAATCTGAATGTTTATGGAAACCAAAATGATACACCTCAGAGTGATCAACTAACAAATAAAAATGTACTGCACAATTCAAAATGACACACTTTTTGAAGGACACTTTACTTTTGTTGATTTTTATGTTGTTATATCCTTTCAAGGCACTATATATTCCTGCAAACTGCTCTTCTGAATCCTTTGCTGTTTCTGAGAGAATTTTAATGCCATCAGCAGACCTCTTGGAACTTTGCTTTCCAAATCTCTCTGTACTTTTCTTTACAGCTTGATCAGTCTACATGTGGAATAACGTTATAACTTTGGGGTGGGTTACAATGCATTTTCACTCCCTTCCCAACTAATACTTCCCTTTCAATTCCTTTGAATAGTATAATTGCAGTCTGTTTTTTGTACAAGTTGTAAATGACTGTTTGCTCCCTGTATTTTGTCCTTGCTACCTTGAGAATTCCAGAGAGTGTATTCCAGTCAGCATTGTCAAAAGCTTTCTTTAAATCTAGAAATGTTACAAACTTAAGTTTGCCTTTCTTCAGCCTATGTTCTAAGTTAAGTTGTAGGGTCAGTATTGCCTCCCAGGTTCGTATATTTGTCTGAAACCCAAACTGATCTCCCCAAGGTCAGCTTCTTTGTCAGTTTTTTCCGTTCTTCTGTAATTTGTGGCAGTAGTTCACAACCATGATTACTTAACTGAGAGTTCCAAAATATTCACACTTGCCTTCTTTGGAATTGGAATAATTACATTCTTTTTGAATCCCGAGTGTAGTTTGCCTGTCTCACATATCTTGCACATCAGGTGGAATAGTTTTGTCATGGCTGACTCTGTCAGTAATCCTGAAGTAATTTTGTCTACTCCAGTGCATTGTTTCACCTTTGAACTTTCAGAGTCCACATTGAGGTTGACTTCTCACTCGTGGTCAACTGGGAGATTGTTTCACAGTGTGGCAGACAGCAAAAGACTTTTAGAGGGGTGGAGGGGAGCAGCGTGTAGACTGTCCGGACCTATACCTCCTTATTCACATAGTCTCCAATTTTGTGACTGTCGTGTTACAATCCACACCTCACGCATTGAGAGTGTCTCGCACAACACGTCCAGGCCCTGGTTGTATTCCAGGGGCTGTCCTCCAGTTGGGGGAGGGAGTGTCAGTTTCTTCATTCCCTACATCTATACCACTGGTGGTTTCCACACCATTGGTGCAGCCAGAGGTGCCTAGTCATCCTCTGGCATTAGGGATGATGACACCTGTCAAGATCCCCTCCTCTCAAGACAAGGACTAACAGCCACAGCCTGCAGCTGAAGAAAAGTATGGTTCTCTTTGCTCCCAGAAGATAAAATGAGGAAATCTTCTCAGAAATCTGTCCCAGAAGAATAAGCAGAAAGGCAAACTACTTTCTGAGGCTTCGGACCTTCTGCTTCCCAGCCTTGCTGTAGTTGAGCCTCTGCACATGGACGACAACAGATCATGCAGTCAGCTGGCAAAGCAATCACACTCATATTTTCCATTTACCACTTTCTCAGAGCTGACACACGAACACTCCTGCAATGGAACTATAATGACTACTATTTCCATTTGCCTGAACTCTGTCATCTAATGGCTACTTATTCTGCAATTGGCATAGTGCTTCAGGAAACATGGTTTAGGGAACGCAGCTCCCTGCTCTGAAAAACTACCACCCCTACTGGACTAATTACATTAATGTCGAGAGAGCGTCCAGTCATATCTGTATCTTCATATGCTCCGATATTTTCAGCGAGCAGGTGCCCCTTACCACTGCACTAAAAGCCGTAGCCTTCAGGGTCTACCTGTCAGTTGGGATGACAATATGTAATGTTTATTTCCCCAGATGGACCTTTCCATTATCACGAGCTGTTAAGAGTTAGGAGAACAGCTCCCTGCCCCATTCCTCTTATTGGGGGACTTTAATGCCCATAATCTTCTGTGGGGCGGCGACACTATGTCTCACAGAGGCCAAGTACTAGAACACATCCTTTCATAATTAGACCTCTGCCTACTCAACACTGGATCTGCAGCCCATTTCAGTATAGCCCCCAGAACATTTTCAGCTTTTGATCTCACAGTTTGCAGCCTGAGTATTTTACCCCTGATTCAGTGGTGAGCCCAGAGTGATCTTTTTGACAGTGACCATTTTCTTATTGTTCTCTCCTTCTCTGCTCGGACATCTAGAACATGCTCCATTTGGGTAGCTTTGGAAAGCTGATTGGCAGGCTTTCTCCTCTGCAGCTTTTTCAGCTAGTTGTGTGATGGATATTGACAAATTGGTACAATACCATACTCCTCCGGCTCATTCAGATGACTGCATGTGCCATGGTGGTCTGAAGATATAGCCACAGCTATCAGGTAATGCCACAGGGCACTTAAACAGCCCAAGCTCCATCCCTCTATGGATAATTTAATAGAATTCAAGAGAATCTGGGCGAAAGTGCGGTTTTTAATAAAGAAAAGGAAGCAGGGGTGTTGGGAGAACATGTCTCAACTATGTGATTCTACACCCCATCGTCCCAAGTACAGACTAAACTCCGCCACATTTGCGGCCTTCCATCATCCATGGCAGCTCCTGGCATTCTTGTAAATGGCAATATCTGCTCTGATCCTGTGGTACTTGCTGAATGTTATGCGGCGCACATCACTGAAGTGTCCACTTGCAGTAATTGCCATCCTCATTTCTTGGCCTGAAAACATCTTACTGAGTGTGACTTGTTATCTTTCCATGCACATGGCTCTATCTCATACAAATGCTCAAACACCTTTGTGCTGACAGCAAGAAACATATCCTCTGGCTTTTTAATTGCATTTGGCAAGAGGAAGTATTTCTCTCTCAATGGTGGGAAGGTATTATTATTCCTGTCCTGAAATCGGGAAAGGAACCATATATTTTAACAAATTACCTGCCAATCTCTCTAACGAATGGGCTGTGTAAGCTATTCGAACGAATGGTCAATCACTGTCTTTGTTGGTGCCTTGAAGCCAGAAGGCACATACCATTTTTTTTTATTTATTTACATTTTCTTTGCATGGAGCCATCGTAATGATGGATTTTGCAAATGTCAGACTTAATGCTATGGTTATATTTATACTTATAAAATACACTATATTCTGTAGCTGTTGCTTCTTATGTTTATTTTTTTACATTTATCACATTACAACTGATATGCTAATGCCTCATGTTACAATCACTACCATAAAATTCAGTGAAAGAATATAAACATTTTTCTATTAGAAAAGATTTTAATTTTGTTTTAAAAACATTTCCTGTGTACATTTATAGAGAGTTTGGTAGCTTGTTATACCAAATAAAACCACTGATGTATGGACTTCTATCAGTCATTTTTAACGTTGTTCTGTTACGGAAATAGTTACACTTTGTTCTAGTGTTGTGATCACGTACATCACTGGCCTTGATAGCTTCTGTTGGTTGACTTATAAAAAATACAACTATTTTGAAGATGTACAGAGAATATATTGTCAGATATTCGTGCTGCACAAACACTTCACGACATGAATCTCTATATCCCATCCCATGTATAAGTCTTATTGCTTTTTTCTGTAGTAGTAGTATTCTTTTTAAATGTGCATCAGCTGCACAGCCCCATAGTTCAATTCCATAATTGAGAAAGGGGTAAAGTGTTCCATAATATACTAATTTCAGTGCTTGGCTAGGAACTATCTTTGCGAGCTGGCTGAGGAGATATATGGCACTACTGACTTTTCCGCATACGAAATTAATGTGGTCAATATATACACCCAGGAATTTACAGTTACCATTTTCTGTTGCAGAGATATTACACACACTATTCATATTGTTGTGATGAGAACTGCCTGTTTTAAATGTCAGTAGTTGAGATTTGGTGACATTCACCTTGAGTCCCTGATCATTGAAGTATTTTGTTACTTCTGTTACACCACTAGTAGCAAGAGATTCTAGCTCTTTAGATTCGCTCCCATAGAATAAGATTGATGTGTCATCTGCATAGCTTACAATATGGGAGTTAATGGGTTGTGCAATGTCGTTGATATATATAAGGAAGAGAAAGGGTCCAAGGATTGAGCCCTGTGGTACACCTTGTAATACAGGTTCACTGGTGGTCTGGGAGTTCATGATTTTATTATCTAGTTTGTATGACAATTTAGTGCTTTGCTTACGATTCAACAGGTACGTGGATAGAAGATTCATGGCTTGATCCCCAATACAATAAGATTTTTGCTTTTTAAGAAGTACCCTATGGTTTACCGTATCAAATGCTCTTGTCAAGTCCAAAAATATACCTGCAGTCTGCATCTTCTGGTCCAACAGACAGTAAACGTCATGGATGAACTGTGTAACTGCTGTGGTTGTACTTAGCTCTTTTCTGAAGCCATGCTGCAAATCTACAAGCAGTTTATGTTTTGTGAAAAAGGCACTTAGCTGAGAAAGGATAATGCTTTCGAATATCTTACTAAAAGTGGGAATTAATGATATTGGTCTATAGTTGGAGACTTCTTCCTTACTTCCCTTTTTATACACTGGTTTCACTACACTCATTTACAGAACCGTTGGATAAATGTTTTCTCTAATGCTGCAATTAATCAGGTGAGTAAGAGGTTTAGAAATTTCTTTTAAGCATGCTTTAGTAATAGCACTGGATACACCATCCCATCCAGATGAAAATTTTTTCTTTAGCATGTATATTGCCCTGCGAACCTCCTGCTCATTCACTTCCACAAATTCAAATTCAGTACACTGGGTGAGATGGCACCGGATCTCTATCTGTGAATCTGTAATATGGCTTGATTGTTCACCAGAAATGTAGTAGTTATTAAAAATATTACATATAGTATCTGTTTTTTTTTTATAATGTTACCATGATGTCTTATGCTGAGCGGTTCCATGTTCATTTTTTTTCGGTATTTGTCAATCAATTCCAAGATGCTTTGCTTATGTTGTCAGACTGTTCAATTGTTTTGCTGTTAATCTGCTTCCTTAGATTGACAATTTCAGTTTTATAAGTTTGCTTGGCCCTATTGTATTTTTCCTTGAAAACTTGCATAGTAGTAGCTTTATAAAGCATGATTCTGAAGTGGGTTTTTGGGCTTTCCGGTCCACCACAGATCACCTGGTTTGTTTGGTATCTGCAGTGCGCAATGCTTTTGCACATTGCCAACATCTGATTGCTGCGTTCTTTGACCTAAAGTAGGCATACGATACCACCTGGTGACACCACATCCTCTCTACACTACATGAGTGGGGTTTCGAGGGCAGTTTACCCATTTTTATCCAGAATTTCCTAGCTCTCAAATTTTTTTAGGTCCGGATAGGTTCAGCTCTCAACAACCACTATGTACAGGAAGCTGGAGTCCCTCAGGGATCAGTTCAGAGCATAATGCTGTTTGCTATCGCCATCAGTGGTAGCGTAAATGCAGTGGGCCCCACTGTCACTGTACGTGGTTGATCTTTGCCTGTACTGTGCCTCTGCATCACTGTTCACTGTGCACCACTGAGCGATAGCTTTGGGAGGCTGTCTGGAGAGTCCATAATTGTACCCTGAACCACGCCTATCAATTTTCTCCTGGAAGATCATGAGTTATGCATTTTTGTCGACTCAGGACTGTGCACCCACACCTAGAAATTTATCTTGGTCACCAGTTACACAAAGTTATTGACACTTTCCAATTCTTAGGTGTTTTATTTGACCACAAGCTAACTTGGCTGCCACATGTCCACCAGCTCAAGGCAACTTGTATGAAGAAGCTGAATGCTCTCAATTTTCTTAGTCACTCCTTGTGGGACACGGACCGCACAGTTCTCCTGATATTTTACAAAGCACTGATTTTATTCCACTTGGACTATGGATGTGTTCCCTAAGGGTTGGCAGCACTGTCCATACTGAGACTGCTGGACTGTGTTCACAACATTGGCATGCGTTTGGCAACTGGAACCTTCCATACGAGCCCTGTTGACAGCCCCCTAGCGGTAGCTGGTGTGCCACCACTGTGGCTTAGTTGACAGCAGCTTGTGGCAAGTTACACAGTCACAGTCTGTCAGATGCCTACCCATCCATGTCACTCAACACTGTTCCACAACCAGCAGTTCAGACTCTTTGCGCATTGCTCAAAACTGGGGAGACCATCTGGGAGCCGACTCAGTTTTCTACTGAAGAACCTCCTAGAGCTCCCTCTCAACATCCCATATGGGCTTACCATGTCCTGTGATATTAATGGACCTCTTTTGTGGCCCCAAGAAGGATGCTGATCCTACCCTTCTCCAACACCTCTTTCTTTCAATCCTCTACAATTATTCGGTATGCATCTACATAGATGGATTGAAAGTCAATGGCAGAGTCAGTTATGCTTTTGCACATGCAAGGGGACACAAGATGCACTCTCTGCTGAGTGCTTGCAGTGTATACATTGCAGAGTTGATTGCCGTCTCTCAGGCTTTGCAGTATGTCAAATCCCAGGCCACAATGAACTTTCTGATCTGTAGTGATTCTATGAGTTGCTTAAAAGGCATAACCCTGTGCTATCCCAAAGATGTTTTGGTCGCCAACATTCAGGACATACTGGCTGACCTCTATAGCTCTGGAAAGATGGTGAGTTTCATCTGGACAACGAGCCACGTAGGCATATCACGAAATGAACTCTCTGACCACCTAGCAACTACAGGAGATCAACTTCACATCAGGACACCTGGCTCAGCCTTACGATTACAACTCCGATGCAATATTTTTATGCTCTGGTAATTGGAATAGTTGGCTATTACAACCCAAAAGAAGTTGAGAGTGATTAAAAGATCCACTAAGGTGTGACATACATCTTTCCAGGCCTCTCCGGAAGATGCCACTGTATTGTGCTGACTACACATTGGCCACGTGAGACTCAGCATGAGCTCGTTTTGCATAGGGAGGATCCTCCTCACTGCAGCTGTGGTAGTCTACTAATGATAGCATATGTTCTTTTGAGTGCGGATTGCTGGCTGATCTGCTGCCCACACTCAGCTTGCCCATCTCACTTGTGGATAACATGACAGACACTACCAAAGTGATGCATTTCAAGAGGGAAAGCAGATTTCACTGTAACCTATAGTGATCTTCCACTTCCAGTGTTAGGGGTGGTTATGGGGGTGAGAGCCTCCCCCTGTGGTGGGTACCCACCGAGCAACTGCAGATTCCTTTCTTACCCTCTCACCTTGTTATACTCTTAGCCCCCCATGCAAGATGGTGCCTCATTTATCCCATTTCTTTTACCTATTATGGTACAACTACCGTCACACCCTTTTAAACTCTTCAACTTGCTTATATAGTTTGAGCAGCCTAGTCCCCATTGTTTTCGGTTTTTACCTTTTGACATGTTTCTTTCATGTTGAGGAGGGACTGATGACCCCATTGTTTAGTCCCTTAAACGCATAATTATCAATCAGATGCAGTATCTTCCCCAGTTTCAGTGGAAGCCTCTCAGCCTGCAACATCTGGGCATTCACAGAGGGTGGGATTGTTGCTAGTTGGAGCTACGATGTTCATGCCTAATGAGGCCCATAGGAATACGGCTGCCCTACCAAGGAGGGGAAGAAGTCTGGTATGCACTCTGTGGGCATACCATGGAGAGTCATCTGAAATGTGCAATGGGTGCCTCCAGATGCCATTAAGCAATCAATGTGCATCCAACTGCAGTGTGTCACTTGGGTCGGAAGAGATTCTCTCTGGTTTTGGGCAGCTATGTGGAGTGGTAAAGACTGCCGGTGTTGCTTGTGAGATGAAGGCAGAGGTCACCATCTGTAGCATCATCGGCAGGACAAATTGCAGACCTTTTCTACAGAGCTGAGTTGAGGGTCTGAATCAGAGGATCAGGTGGTTCTGTGACTGTGTAGGCTGGAGATTCCTTAACTTTTGCCATGGGATAGTGGTGTTTTGGGTTGCACTTAATAGGACAGGAGTCCATTATACTCAGGAGACAGCTATACAGATAGTGGGGTTTTTGTGGAGTGGACTGGATGGTTCTTTAGGTTAGAAGGTCTCAAGGAAGTACAGAAAGGGCTCCAGTCTCAAAGGGTACAAAGCAAACAGAGGATGAGCATTAGACCTTTGAACAAGTGGTATTGTAGCTGTAAATTGTCATAGTTGTGCTAAAGAACCAGAGCTTGAAGTGAAGTGCTAATAGAAAGTGTTGAAGCTCAGATCATTATACACTCCTGGAAATGGAAAAAAGAACACATTGACACCGGTGTGTCAGACCCACCATACTTGCTCCGGACACTGCGAGAGGGCTGTACAAGCAATGATCACACGCACGGCACAGCGGACACACCAGGAACCGCGGTGTTGGCCGTCGAATGGCGCTAGCTGCGCAGCATTTGTGCACCGCCGCCGTCAGTGTCAGCCAGTTTGCCGTGGCATACGGAGCTCCATCGCAGTCTTTAACACTGGTAGCATACCGCGACAGCGTGGACGTGAACCGTATGTGCAGTTGACGGACTTTGAGCGAGGGCATATAGTGGGCATGCGGGAGGCCGGGTGGACGTACCGCCGAATTGCTCAACACGTGGGGCGTGAGGTCTCCACAGTACATCGATGTTGTCGCCAGTGGTCGGCGGAAGGTGCACGTGCCCGTCGACCTGGGACCGGACCGCAGCGACGCACGGATGCACGCCAAGACCGTAGGATCCTACGCAGTGCCGTAGGGGACCGCACCGCCACTTCCCAGCAAATTAGGGACACTGTTGCTCCTGGGGTATCGGCGAGGACCATTCGCAACCGTCTCCATGAGGCTGGGCTACGGTCCCGCACACCGTTAGGCCGTCTTCCGCTCACGCCCCAACATCGTGCAGCCCGCCTCCAGTGGTGTCGCGACAGGCGTGAATGGAGGGACGAATGGAGACGTGTCGACTTCAGCGATGAGAGTCGCTTCTGCCTTGGTGCCAATGATGGTCGTATGCGTGTTTGGCGCCGTGCAGGTGAGCGCCACAATCAGGACTGCATACGACCGAGGCACACAGGGCCAACACCCGGCATCATGGTGTGGGGAGCGATCTCCTACGCTGGCCGTACACCACTGGTGATCGTCGAGGGGACACTGAATAGAGCACGGTACATCCAAACCGTCATCGAACCCATCTTTCTACCATTCCTAGACCGGCAAGGGAACTTGCTGTTCCAACAGGACAATGCACGTCTGCATGTATCCCGTGCCACCCAACGTGCTCTAGAAGGTGTAAGTCAACTACCCTGGCCAGCAAGATCTCCGGATCTGTCCCCCATTGAGCATCTTTGGGACTGGATGAAGCGTCGTCTCACGCAGTCTGCACGTCCAGCACGAACGCTGGTCCAACTGAGGCGCCAGGTGGAAATGGCATGGCAAGCCGTTCCACAGGACTACATCCAGCATCTCTACGATCGTCTCCATGGGAGAATAGCAGCCTGCATTGCTGCTAAAGGTGGATATACACTGTACTAGTGCCGACATTGTGCATGCTCTGTTGCCTGTGTCTATGTGCCTGTGGGTCTGTCAGCGTGATCATGTGATGTATCTGACCCCAGGAATGTGTCAATAAAGTTTCCCCTTCCTGGGACAATGAATTCACGGTGTTCTTATTTCAATTTCCAGGAGTGTAGGTGCTGAAATTTTACAAAGGGAATAATATTGTTCAGAAAAGATAGATTAAATAAAGTTGATGTTGGTCTGTTTATTTCAGTTAGAAATTCAGTTGACATTTTCCTGAGAGACAGTCTCCATGCTATACAAACTAATTATGTAAGTGTGGAATAAATGTGGCTTAAATACAAAGAAATAGTATTGACAGCAATTGAGAGATATCTGTACTAATAATAAATGTGTAAAGCCATGTGTGTGTCTGAACACACTAATCTCCAAAACTGCTTGACAAATTTTCATGGCGTTTTCACCAGTAACTTGAGCATAACTTTTTACAACGTAAAGGCTTTATTTCCTAAAAATTATATCACAGAAATGATATCATAATTTAAAGTTTAAACAAAGAAAAATCCAAAATTATGAAAAGAATAGATTGCTGCTCACTATATAGAGGATACACTGAGTCGCAGACAGGCACAATAAAAAGATTGCTGTTCATTTTATCTTTCAGCCAAAAGGCCTCCTTCTGATGTAGAAAATACACACACACTCACACAATCACAACTCGCAGAGACATAACCACTGTGTTTGGCCATTGAGGCCTGACTGCATACAGCAACTGTCCGTAATGGGAGAATGGGAGGGGTCAGGAGGATGGTGAGTAGGAATGGAGAGGGATAGCAGGGAAGGGTGAGGGAAGGTGTTGTGCTGCTTGTGGGAACATGCATGGATGTGGTGGGGCAGGATAGTGCTGCGTCCACTTGAGTACTAAAAGGAATCTGTTAAATTTCAGTTACGTGATAAATCACCCAAATCTGAAGGCTCTCAGTTCAACTAGATAGATAATGTTATGGGGAATGCAAATCAAAGACTGTGTTTTATTGATGGAACACTTAGAAGGTGCAAGAGGCCTACTAAAGAGACTGCATGCACTACACTTGTCTGCTTCTTGTGTAGTGCTGCTGTGTCATATGGGATCCGTATCAGATAGGATTGACAGAGGACATCGAAAAAGTTCAAAGAAGGGTGGTTTGTTTTGTATTATTGTGAATTGGGGGAAAGTGTCATGGATATGGTACACGGGTTGGGGTGGCAATCATTAAGACAAACTATTTTTCATTGTGGTGAGATCTTTTCATTAAATTTCTATCGTCAGCTTTTTTCTGTAATGCGAAAATATTTTGTTGGCGGTCACTTACATAGGGAGAAACTAGGGAGAAATTATCTTAGTAATAAAATAATAGAAATCAGAGCTTGCACAGAAAGATTTAAATGTTGTGGAGTGGTAAAGAAATAAGATATGCATAGTCTAAAGAAGGTATGATGAAGCATTTGTCAGGCAGTTGTGAATTACTGTGTAGCCATGTGGATTTAGATGTAGATGATGTCAAATTCTTCTCATAGTGTAGCATCTTGCACCTCGTCTTCATCTACTTCCTCTTCCCTTTCTATAATAACGCATCAAATTTGTTTTCCTCGCATAGGGCTTCTGTATATTCCTTGACTCTGAACTCTTTATATTCATACACGTGCTTCTCTTTTGTCCAAAGGTCTCTCTAATTTTGTTATAGGCGGCATCTATCTTTCTTTTAGTAATGTTGGCTTCTACAGCTGTGCATTTGATGTCTAGCCATTCTTGCTTAGCCATTGTGCACTTTCTGTCAATCTCATTTTTTACGTTTCCTTCTTCATTTTCATATTTTCTCCTTTTATAAGTTAAATTCAATATCTATTGTGATATACAAGAATTCCTGCTGGGCCCTTTTTATATTTTTGACCCTCTGTTGCTTCCCCTATTTCATCTCTCAAAACCATCCAGTTTCGTACAGGTTCCATTTTCTTAATTTCCTACATTTCTGCACTTTCTTGAGTTTTAATTTTCAGTTCATAACCAATAAATTACAGCCAGAGTCCACATCTGTGCCTGGAATTGTTTTGCAGTTTAAAATTTGGTTTTGGAATCCGTCTTACTATTATATAATCAGTCTTAACACCTTCCGGTGACTCCTGGTCTCTTCCAAACATACAAGCTTTCTTCATGATTAAATTATGCTCTGTGCAAAATACTACCAGATGGCTGCCCCTTTCATTTTTTTTCCTCAGTCCATAGTCTCCTACTTTTTTCCTTTTCTTTCTTTTCCTACAACCGGGAGTTCCATATCACAGTTAAATTTACATCTCCGTTAACTGTCTGAATAATTTTGATTATCTCATTGTACATTCTTCAGATCTCTTCATCCTCTGTAGAGCTAGTTGGCATATAAACTTGCACTGGTGTGATGCAACTATCTGCTATCTAATATAAAGCAAGAAATTAGAATCCCTACTGCTTCAAAAGAAAATTAGAAACATAGCTTATTAGCCACTCTTTCTTAAAAATTATCTCAATATTTACATTCCTGGACTGAAAAGTTCTATTAGCTTCATGCCAAGTAGCAGCGTTTGTTGTAAAACTGTATGAAAAGTAGTGGTGTGTCACCCAACAAAGTGAACTGGTTGCCTGGCCAGAGTGGCACAGAGTGTTTTCACCACACTACACATATGTAAATATCACTGATTAAAGTGCCCATTACTAAAAAGAGCAGAAGCACAGCATACAGTGTATCTCACATTGGCTGCTCATGATACATTGCTGGCAGTATCCATAAAACTACCTCACCCAATGATATCACTGTCTTTCTCGCAGATATAATGCTGACTCCTTGTTTGAATCTGTGCCAACTGATTTTGTTACATGTTCATTTTCCTTGCCTATCAAAGTATCTTTCTTCCTGTCATCATCACACACTTATTTTGGTGTGATACACAGCATACCAAGTCTTCTAACATCACAGTAGTAAAAGCTCATGTCACAGTAGCAGTAGATAAGTGGCCATGTTGTTAGCATTTGTGGCTAGCAATGCCAGTGTCTCAAGTTGATCCTTGGTGCCATTACAGATTTTTCTCTGGTGGAAAGGTCTGTAAGGGGGGTCTATTCACTTGTGATGTCAACTGAAAAGCTGCTTGTTTTATTTATTTATATTTCATGTTCCATTGATCATTTGAAGGATTCTGTTATTGGTATGTTGTGGAACGAGTCAGTTCACGAGGTATGTATACATGTTTAGTGTTAAAATTAACGAACACATTATAATTTCTAGTCGTACTCGTGCAACAACATATGTACCTCACAGTTCACACCAAGTGTCTGGCAGAGTGTTCTTCGATCCACCATTAGACTATTTCTCCACCATTTCCCTCTCTAATGGCAGGTAGGGGGAATGGATTCTTAAATGTTTCTAAATGAGCTCCTACTTTATTATGATTGTCATTGCTCCCTGTGTAGGTTGGCAACAGTAAAATATTTTTGCATCCAGAGTAAAAAGTTGGTATTGTAATTTCATGAAAACATTTCAACACAAAGAAGAACACATTTATTTTAATAATTTCCACCCCAACTTGCCTATCATATTCATGACACACTCTTCCCTATTTCACAATAATACAAAACAAGCTACCCCTCTATGGACTTATCTCATGTTCTCTGTCAATCCCATCTGGTAGGAATCCCATATCGCACAACAATACTATTGCAGAGGACGGACAAGTGTAGTGTAATCAGTCTCTTTAGTAGAACTGTTGCATCTTCTAAGAGTTCTGCCAATAAAACACAGTCTCTGATTTGCCTTCCTGACAGCATTATCTGTGTGATCATTCCAGTTCAAGTTGTTTGTAATTGTAATTCCTAGGTGTTTAGTGGAATTGACGACATTTACATTTGCTTGCTTTATTGTGTAACCAAAATTTAGCCGATTACTCTTTGTACCCTTGTGGGTGACATCACAGTTTGTTTTATTCTGAGACAGTTGTCACTTTTCTCACCATATGGATATCGTGTCTAAGTCATTTTGCAATTGTTTGTGATCTTTTGATGATTTTACTAGATGGTAAATGATGGCATAAGTTGCAAACAACCTAAGAGGGCTGCTCAGATTCTCTCTAAAATTGTTTATATAGATTAGGAACAGCAGAGAGCCTATGACTTTCCATTGATTACTACATACCATGATCTTTATGATAGCAAATCATGAATCCAGTCGCACAATCAAAGTGCTTGCAATTAGATTAGCAGTCCCTAGTGAGGACTGGTGTTACAAGCATTCTGGAAATCTCTGCACTTAAAAGCAAGGCTTTTTTTGGGTTACCAGTTTTTAAATAGAAATTTGTCCATGGAGTATGAGTCGTCAAGAAGACATGATTTTAAGTTAGTTTTTAAACATGCTTTACTACTGTCAGACATTCTGTGTTATTTGGCAAATGATTTTTGTTGTTGCATATTGAACTCGTTTCTGAGCCACTGATAGTTTTAATAATGGGTGTTGTTGTTGTGGTCTTCAGCCAAAAGTCTGGTTTGCTACAGCTCTACATGCTACTCTAGTCTGTACAAGCCTCTCCATCTCTGAGTAACTACTGCGAACTACATCTTTCTGAATCCCTCTAAAATTTTTACCCCCTACGCTTCCCTCCAGTACTAAATTGGTGATCCCTTGATGCCTCAGAATATGTCCTACCAACTGATCCCCCCCTATTAGGTTTTACCACAGATTTCTCGTCTCCCCAGTTCTATTTAGTACCTCCTCATTAGTTACATGATCTATCCATCTAATCTTCAGCATTCTTCTGTAGCACATCTCAAAAGCTTATATTCTCTTTTTGTCTAAACTGTTTATCATCCAAGTTTCACTTTCATACATGGCTACACTCCTTACAAATACTTTCAGAAAGGACATCTAGGTACTTAAATCTAAACTCGATGTTAACAAGTTTCTCTTCTTCAGAAATGCTTTTCTTGCCATTGCCAGTCTACATTTTATATCCTCCCCACTTCGACCATCATCAGTTATCTGGCTTCCTGAATAGCAAAACTCACCTACTACTGTAAGTAATTCCCTCAGCATCATCTTATTTAATTTGACTACATTTCATTATCCTTGTTCTACGTTTGTTGATGTTCATCTTACACTGAAGTGCCAAAGAAACTAGGATAGGCATGCAGATTCAAATACAGAGACACGTTAACAGGCAGAATATGGTGCTGCGATCGGCAGTGCCTACACAAGACAACAAGTGTCTGGTGCAGTTGTTAGATCGGTTACTGCTGCTAAAATGGCAGGTTATCAAGATTTAAGTGAGTTTGGACATGGTGCTATAGTAGGCGCACAAGCGATTTGACACAGCATCTCCAAGGTAGCAGTGAAGTGGGGGTTTTCCAGTATGACCATTTCATGAGTGTACCGTGAATATCAGGAATCTGGTAAAACATCAAATGTCTGACATCGCTGTGATCGGAAAAAGATCCTGCAAGAACATGACAGAAATGCAACTATTCCAGAGATTGCTGCAGATTTCAGTGTGAGCTTTCAGAACCGAAGGCCCCCTCGTGTACCCTTTATAACCCCACAACACAGAGCTTTATGCCTTGCCTGGGCCCGTCAACATCGACATTGGACTGTTGATGACTGGAAACATGTTCCCTGGTCAGACAAGTCTTGTTTCAAATTGTATTGAGCGGATGGACGTGTACGGGTATGGAGACAACCTCATGAATTCATAGACCCTGCATGCCAGCAGGGGACTGTTCAAGGTGGTAGAGGGTCTGTAATAGTGTGGAGCATGTGCAGTTGGAGTGATATGGCACCCCTGATATGTATAGATACAAAGATACAACTCTGACAGGTGACACGTACCTAAGCATCTTGTCTGATCACCTGCATCCATTCATGTCCGTTGTGCATTCTGACGGATTTGTGCAATTCCAGCAGGGAAATGTGGCACCCCACATGTTCACATTTGTTACAGAATGGCTCCAGGAACACTGTTCTTAGTTCAAACACTTCCGCTGACCACCAAACTTCCCAGACACGAACCTTATTGAGTATGTCTTGGATGCCTTGCAACATGCTGTTCAGAAGAGATCTCCACCCCTCATACTCTTACAGATTTATGGACAGCCCTGCACGATTCATGGTGTCAGTTCCCTCCAATTCTACTTCAGACATTAGTCAAGTCCATGCCACGTCGTGTTGGGGCACTTCTGCGTGTTCGCGGGACCCCTACACTATATTAGGCAGATGTAACAGTTTCTTTGGCTCTTCAGTGTATATCCTCCTATCAAGTCACTGTCCTTCCATTCAACTGTTCTTCCAAGTCCTTTGCTGTCTCTGACAGAATTACAATGTCATTGACAAACCACAAAGTTCTTATTTATTCTGCCTGGACTTAGGGTTGCCATACGCCTCGGATTTCATGGACAGTCTGTGATTTTAGGGTAAATGAAAACGTCCGAGCCGAAAAGGCAAATGTCCGCGATATTTGCTGGATTTGAAGTCAACTTCCAGTAATTTCAAAAATTGCTGTCAAAGAAGCATCAATATGTTATCTCTTTGCCTTCACAGTATATAAAATCCAAACAGAACAGAATAGAACAGCTTTCGAGATATGGAAACAATGGGCTGTCAGGCTCAGGCATACGGTACATCCTCTTCGATTTGCGAGATTGCGAGTTGTTGATACAGTGGGCGGTCAGTCATCTCAGGCAATGAAGAGTATTATCCTCTTTGATTAGCTTGTTGAATGTTCGCATGGTTTGTTGTGCTTGCGATTTCGTTGTGTTATATTGTATTAAATAGTTGTTATTATTTGCCTGGTGGTTTAATAATGTCAGCTAGACGGAACGTTAAGTACAGGGAGGAATATACTGAACAGTTTCCAAGTACTGAAATTAAAGTGTGTTTTGGGGGAGGTCAAAGATGAAAGTTTTGAGAATATGATGTCACATAAGAAATGGGTGTTCTTCATTCATAATTGTATTTCTAGTGAGCAGTATTCAGAGTTGCTGAAAATTGTGGAATTTTATTTCTCCATTCCCAGTCATAACGCCAATGTAGAGAGAGTCTTTTTCCCTCATGAATTCTCAGTGGACATAAGAAAGGAATAGGTTAACAGTAAAATCAGTTAATGCAATGATGCAAATACAGTACAACATGAAAAATGTAAGTTGCAGTGAATTTCATAAACTGATTGAGAACCAGATTAAGTTCCTTTCATCTATTCAAGGTTCTGAGAAATACGATTGGTATAAGAAAAGCTCTAATGATGACAATAGAACTTCGTGTACTGAATAATGTAATGCATATTCTTATTTTTTGTAATAAATGCTTTCTTAATGAAGCAGTCCTTCCTAAAGTCTGGATCATTAATTAAATGCACATTTTCCTTAGCTTATGGGTATGAGGACTCCTTATTCCACTTATTTCCTTCGATCGGCTACGGTGACCGTAAGTTTTGTCCTGGTTTTGGATTCCGAGATTATGGCAACCCTACCTGGACTTTAATTCCTACTCCAGATTTTTCTCTTGTTTCCTTTATTGCTTGCTCAATATACAGATTGAATAACATCTGGGATATGCTACAAACCTGTCTCACTCCCTTCTCAACCACTGCTTCCCTATTGTGCCCCTCTACTCTAATAACTGTCATCTGGTTTCTGTATAAATCGTAAATAGCCTTTTGTTCCGTGTTTTACCCCTGCCACCTTTAGAATTTGTAAGAATTTCTATGTTTCTCAGAATCCAAACTGATCTTCCCCAAGGTCAGCTTCTACCAGTTTTCTCGTGTTAGTATTTTGCAGCCATGACTTATTAAACTGACAGTTTGGTAATTTACACACCTGTCAGCACCTGCTTTCCTGGGAATTGGAATTACTATATTCTTACTGAAGCTGCGAGTATTTCACTTGTCTCATACATCTTGCTCACAAGATGGAAGAGTTTTGTCGTGGCTCTCTCTGCAAAGGCTATCAGTAGCTCCAATGGAACAGGGGCTTGTTTTGACTTAAGTCTTGCAGTGCTTTGTCAAATTCGTCGCGCTATATCATATCTCCCTTCTCATCTGCATCTATGTCCTCTTACATTTCCATGATGTTGCCCTGAAGTACATCTTCCTTGTGTACACCTTCTATACACTTCTTCCACCTTTCTGATTTCCATTCTTTGCTTAGGACTGGTTTTCCATCGTTCTTTTAGCTACTTGATCCTAATCTGCCTTCTCTATTTTGTCTCTCAAAGCTAATCCTTTTTCTTTTACTGAATTCCTTTCCCCTGTTCTTGTCAGTCATTTCCTAATGCCCCCTCTGAAACTCTCTACAACCTTTCGTTCTTTCAGTTTATTTAAGTTGCACCTCCTTAATTAAATTCCTACCTTTTTGCAGTTTCTTCAGTTTTAATCTGCAGTTCATAACCAATAAGTTGTGGTCAGAGTCCACATCTGCCCCTGGAAATGTCTTACAATTTAATACCTGGTTCCTAAATACCTGTCTTACCATTATATAATCAATCTGAAATCTTCTGGTGTCTCCAGGTCTCTTCCACTTGTACAACCTTCTTTCTTGATTCTTAAACCAAGTGTTAGCTATAGTTAAATTATGCTCTGTGCAAAATTCTACCAGTCAGCTTCCTCTTTCGTTCCTTTCCCCCAGTCCATATCCACCTACTACTTTTCCCTCTTTTTCCTTTTTCTACTATTTAATTCCAGTTCCCTATGACTATTAAATTTTCATCACCTTTAAGTATCTGAGTAATTTTTTTTTATCTCATCATACATTTCCTCAATCTGCTCCTCATCTGTGGAGTTAATTGGCATATATACTTGTACTACTCTGGGTGTAGGCTTCATGTCTATCTTGGCTAAAATAATGCATTCACTGTGCTCTTCGTAGTAGCTTACCCATGTTCCTATTTTGTTATTCATTATTACACCTACTCCTACATTGCCCTGTTTGATTTTGTATTTATAGCCCTGCAGTAGGTACTGGGAGATGAAGAGGCTTGCACAGGATAGAGTAGCATGGAGAGCTGCATCAAACCAGTCTCAGGACTGAAGACCACAACAACAACAGCCCTGTGTTCATTTGACCAGAAATTCTGTTCCTCCTGCCTCTGAACTTCACTAATACCCACTATATCTAGCTTTAATCTACCTGTTTCCCTTTTTAAATTTTTTAAACTACCTGCCCAATTAAGAGATCTGACATTCCACGCTCCGATCCATACAAGCCAGTTTTGTTTCTCTTGATAAACATCCTCCTGAGTAGTCTTCAGGAACCCTACATTTGTCTGGCTTTTTGACGGATACCTCTCTGTTGTGGTTGCACCTGTGGTTCGGCTGCGTTGCACCTGTGGTTCGGCTGCTTGTATTGCAGAGGCCCACAAGCCTCCCCACCAACTGATTCATCAGATAATGAAAGTCATCTTTTTTCCTCAAATGTAGGCATGGCTATCATGTTCTTCTCAAATTGTCATGGATTATTTATGATGAGTTTCATTATCAAATATGTGTATTGTGGTTGTGGAGTTAAAATACTTAAGCCCTTGAAGAGATACCTACATGATGACTGCGGGTGAACACCACATTATTCTTACTGCTCACTTCTGTGCAATCGGTACTTCCTAAGTGGTGAGTTACCCCTGAAAATCATTCCATAATACATCATTGAGTGGAAATATGCAAAATATGTCAGGGGATTGATTCATTTGTTTCCAAGACTAGCAATTATACGAAGACGAAAAGTACGTGAACCCAGTTGTTTAAGCACCTCAGTAATATGCTTCTTCCCATTCAAATTTTCATTGGTATATATGCCCAAAAATTTGAAGCATTCTACTCTACTTACTAACTGCTGTTGATGTTCCACTTCAGTTGTTGGTATTAGTTTCTTCGTCGTACAGAACTGAATATAATTTGTTTTCATAAAATTTAGGGAGAGTCCATTTTCAGACAGCCTCTTAATAATTATTTGAAAAACATCATTAACAGTATCTTCTATTGCCTTCTCTCTAATGGGATTTATTATAACACTAGTATGTCTGCAAAAAAGTACCACTTCTCATTGTTAAATGCTAAGTGCAATTCATTCCAGTATGTAATGAATAGGAATGTACTCAAAATTGAACCCTGTGGTACATCCTTTGTGGTTTCCCCATGGTCACTAAAATATCCCATCCTTCCATTGTTTGAATTATTCACCTCAACTTTTAATGTTCTGTTTGTTAAGAATGATTCAAACCAGTGGTGTGTATGACTATTGATTCCATAAAACTTGAGTTTTTCTGAGAGGGTAAAGTGATCGCCATAATCAAACACCATGGAATGATCACAAAAAATTCCTAATGGTGATACTTTTATTTAAGGCTTGTAATATTTGATGAATGAATGTATAAATAGCATTCTTAGTCAAGAAATCCTTCTGGAATCCAATCTGTGATCTACTACGTAAATCATTGTTTCTACTTATATTTGAGGCTACTTTTGAATACACTACATTTTCAAATACTCCTAAAAAAAAGCCTAAATACCAAAATTTGATGATAATTATTTAAGTCTTGTCATCTTTCTTACAAAGAGGTTTAGGAAAAGGATTGATTGCAACTCACCATCAGAGCCACTTTTCGGTAACACTGAGCAATCTACCCCTTCGCTAATATTGTTGATACTCCAATCTGGAGTTTCTATTGTTTGATTGTGAAGAGGTTTAACAATTCCATATTTTAATGTGTCTGGAAATATTCCCTGTTCCAGTAATGCACTGTACATATATTAAGTAAGGACATTACTTTATTAAGTTAAAACAATTCTGTCTGAAATTCCTTGAACACCTTCTAGTTGCTGAAAGTTTTGTGGAATGACATTTTTTAATATATTCTCTTGCTACTTCAACTAAACCATTTAATTATATTTTTGCTGCTACATTTAGAAAGTGATTGTTAAAAGTACCTGCAGCTTGTGAATTATCGGTCACACAAGTCATTTAGTTTGTTATGGTACTTCGTACACAGTCTGGTTGTCAAATCTCCTGTTTGGCAATATCCCAGTAGTTTTAATCTTATCTGCATTATTAATTTGTGAGGATGTACTATTTTTTGACATTTTAATGACTATCCTTGAAATATTACAGTATTTTTTGTAGTGTGCAGGTAATGTCTGACCTTGATTTATTCTGGCTTTTGTATAAATTTCCCTCTTTCTCTTCCATAAGATTTTGGGCATGCGCGCGCGCGCACACACACACACACACACACACACACACACACACACAATTTTGTGAATCATAAGATAGTCCAAAACAGTTGGGTACACATTGTTTCAGCCTCACATCTATCTATAAAAATGTTGTCAACCTGTGTCTTACAATCTTTCTGCACGAGTTGGAAAACTGACTACTGAAATTGGATTAAAGCAACCAAAATATGATTTTAATGAACTATTGCTGTCCGTATCTTTCAAGAAGTCTACATTGAGATCTCCAGTAAATACTAAATGTTTCTTCTTGTGTGATCTTTCACAGTTCAAAATCATTGTGTTTTTTGAAGTGCCCTTTACATTTCATTGTTAAGTGGATCCTTTTCAGGTATTTTTGAACATGCTATCATGTCATCAGTGCAGAAGAGCCATCTGGGAAACGCCTCTTATGGTGTCTCCTTGTTGAACAGAACTTCTTTTTCCATATGTTGTTTTCAAATAACAAGCTGTAAGATACTATTCCACTGAAGAAAGAGTCTAAATGAGTATTAAATATAATACTCATTTATAGACTCTTTCTTTTATAGGTTGTTATACAGTAACGAGCGTAGTCTATTGTTATTTACTTGTGGCACACAGTTGCATACATATGTAGAGTGTGTGTGTGTGTGTGTGTGTGTGTGTGTGTGTGTGTGTGTTTGTGTGTTACTTACTTAATTGCTTGCATGTTTCATGGATCATTGTTTTGACCTCTCATTTGCTGTGAAATGAGACTGTTTTACAATTATAGTAAACTTTCTAAGTGAAAGATGTGTCAAACATACTGACTATTTACACACTAGTCGTAAGTCCCCCCCTCCCCCGCTTTTGATTTTCATTCTGGTAGAAAGTGGGAATTAAAAAATTTCATCTGAAAACAAAGAAATTCTGCTACTGATGTCAATGAAGTACCTGACACAGGTGCATCCACTGTCTCTTCTATGCACGCTACACTTGATGTGCATTTCATTTAAAGTTCCTTGCACTCCCCACTTATCATGTCCTATGTGGCTTATATTGATGAAATTCTCTCTTTTCAAGAACATTTTTACATTTCTTTCTTTCATCGTCAAAACGAAGTATTTCCTCTGTTACCCAAAGATTGCTCACATTTGCTTTCTTTGTACCCACATTTCTCTGTCCAACTTCTATGGATACCCTTTTCAAGCATGTCCATTCCTCATCAACTGTAGTACTCATTATCACAGTCCGACTGCATACAGCATCAGCAGGGCCAGTTTAAGGAAATTCCCCCCCCCACCCCCCCCCCCCCCCCCCCACCCCTCCTGCGAAGTCTAAGTTTGGGACCTCCACTCTTTTTCTGCAAAGTAATTTTGTTTACAACTTGTGTGATTTTTGTGATTATATATGACTGTTATGAATGTGTGTTGGGTATGAAACAGGCCGGGAGTTTATTAAGTAGTCGCTTACTTGCGACTTTGCATGGTAAGCCAGTACTTATTGCTAAAAACAAATTTAGTTATTTTTTTATATGGAGAGTAGAATGTTAACCTCGAGTTGTAAGAATACCAGATAGTGTAACTTTCACAATATCTCTGTTCATCTTTTTTTAATGTAAACATACTGTGCTGCTGCTCCAGCTCGGTCACCTGCTGGTCCTGCCATGTTAAATGTGAGCACTTAGGCATTAAAATATGCACAAAAAAACTGAAATATACACTAAAACAAGGAAAATATGCACCAAAAACATACTAACATGCACTTAAAATAAACTAACCTGCATGTAAAAACCAATGCCAACTGGAATTAAAACATAATAGGCATTTCTCACAGTATGATAATACTGAACCAATTCTGAACTGATTTTCATTGTGTCTGTTGTAGTAAATTACAGTAGAGCGTCGGTCAACCGAATGACCGCTTAATCGAACTGTGTACTCGCTCACACCTGTTACTCTCCCATCCTACCGTCCATCATCCCCCTCACTCCCAAACCAAGTTTCCCACAGTAGTCGCCGCACTGGGCCACCGCTGGCAGAACATTGCTTATAATGGGGCCTTCACAAGGCGCTGCTGACTGGCCAAGCCACCAGTCGCTGTGTTTCAACAATCAGCACACTTCTATCAGCTTGGCACTGGCAGTAGAAGTAGCGGCAGTATCAAAACTGTTCACAGTAACAGCTGCACCAGCTTAGAGTTGAGGCGTGCCGCTCTGCGCAGTTTGAAAGATTGCGGGCCCCCAAGAAGAGCTTCTCACGGTGCAGTCACCTTCTGTTCTCTGTTAGGACCACTTGTGTGCTGCTGCGTGAAGAAGTGAACTTGACGATACAAAATGCTTAAACATAAACGTGTTGTCCTTTCTATGAGGGACAAGTACGAGATCATTAAAAGGTTAGAAGAAGGTGAATCTGCAACCACTTATCCAATTTTAATTTTGTATACTGTGTGTATTGTTCATGCAAAATGCGTATGTAATATGTATATATTTTTGTTTAATAAACTGTGCCACATACTATATATTCCTACTGAAGTTGCCTTTGTATGTTACTTTGTAGGGCAAATAAACGTGTACAGTTTGATTATCCGAACAAACCAGTTTTCCGAACACCCATGTCCCCCAGTTACTTCGGATAATCGATGCTCTACTGTACTAAATATTTTTCCTAATCTTTCAGAAAGGCCATCCTGACATCTGCCACAATAGTTTCACATTTGGAAAAATCTCCTTTGTGCCACATTATGGTATGGAAAAGAACTTCATTGTTGCAAAGTCCCTTGCAAAATAATTCTTGAAAAGAATGTTCGGAATCATCATGCCAGACTTAATGTTTTTCTTTAACTCACAGATTTAACAGCAAATAAGTATACGGTGATTTTGAAATGAACTAAAAAACCTACTTACAGTATTTCATATGCATTGAGGGAATGCCAGATTACTACAGATATTACAGAAGCTATAACAACTGCGTGTGACATGTAATTTTTACTTTTTAAGAAGCAATAGAACCTGGTTCAACACTCAGTTTTCAGAGTGCATGAAACATTGATCTGTGTTTACAGTCAAAACAAGCAGCCAATGAGAGCTGTTGTAGAAATACACTATATTTACAAGCATTCTTAAATTTTGTTTTTGTCATATTTTATCATTGATGACTACACTTTAGTAGTAATTTACAGTAGTTTCAAGCTAAGCCTGGCTGCCTTGGTACTAATAATTATTACATGCACCACTACAACCATGCAAACTTAGGCATATAAGTTAATAGATTCTGTCTAATGATAAATAAAACAGGGAAAAACCTACTAAATCATGAAAACATTATGTTAAAAAATTACTGACCTAAATCTTCATTTTTCTCGTGTTTTGAGCAACAAAGACCTTCACCAGTTTCTCCATGCCAAGTGAATGCACAATCTGTCTTTCCACTGCTATTATTGCAAAACCTCTTAGCTGCTCATTCTCATTGAAGATCTGATATAGTTTAGATCTTTAACTTGGAAAAGCTACATTCTGCAGAAGCTTCAGACATTGGCATGTGCAGGAATATTCCTAATGCAATTGTTGCATTTGGAAAAACGTCCTGCAAGTTCATTTCACAGACATACTGAATACTTGTGTCTGTAGTTTGTGAAAGCACAGGGGGCAACAGTTCCAATCCGTTTGCAAGATCCTGCAAATTTATGCTTTCGAAATGCATTTTAGGGTCTCTCAAAGCTTCTGCAGGCTTTCTAGGAACACGTCACAACAGTTACTGAGCTGCTGAAACCTTCCCTTCAAAGACATAATAGTGGTGTCTGTCACAACATAGTAGTAGTTTACCCTTCAGCAGTTCTCTTCCCCTAACTTTTGTGAGAAAATTGCCCGTTAGTAGTTGCAGATCTGGATTCTGTTAACTCGGCAACATTTCCTAAAGATGCAAACAATTCCTCTGCTTCTTTCTTGGCCTTTTCAAAACTGTTGGCACTAACACTTCACTGTCTGCCACTCCCACCATTCTATCCCTCCCCCTCCCCGCCCCAGCCTCCTCCTTACTCCCACCCAGTTGCCACTCCCATCATGCACTGGTGCTGCTGCTTGCAGTGTGGTTTCAATTTTCTGAGACTGCAGGGGTGTGTGTGTGTGTGTGTGTGTGTGTGTGTGTGTGTGTGTGTGTGTGTGTGTGTGTCTACTGTTGACAAAGGCCTTAATGGCTGAAAGCTATAATTGTGTGAATCCTTTTGTTGTGTCTGTCGTGACTCAGCATCTCCGCTATATGGTGATTAGCAACTTTCCTTCTCAGGTATTGTTTCATTTAAACTAAGTGTTGATTTTATTAATTTTACTGCAGTGTGTAATTGCACACCTTCTTGCTGAACTACTGTATTTACTCTGTTGACATGGCAAAAGACATTATGCCATATCACAGCACACAAAGAAAACTTAAAATTTTGAGGTTTCTTCCAAGAGGCTAGGTACTTCACTGAAACACATTGGATCATTTTTGCATGTGTTATGAAGGTCTTATGGGACTGCAACTGTTGTGTGTGGATGTGAGCCAAGTTGGTGACACTTCGCTCTCAGCTTCCGGCTGTGATGGTTTCAGTTACACAGCTTGAGGCTGCAGTGGATGGGCGCCGCTGTTGTGGGCCGGCCGTGGGGATCCAACGGACATCTAGCAAATCTAAGTCCTCTGATCGGTCCTCACCGGTGGCCAGCCCAGTTACTGCTTGCACTGAGGTTGACCCCTCACCTGTGTTTGAGTGGGAGGTCACCCCAGGGCGTAGTAGGCGGCGAAAGACTTCCCAGGCAGCCACACATAAAGCCTCCCCGGTTTGTCTGACAAACAGCTTCCAGGTGCTGTCTGTGGCTGACACTGTCGCTGAGCCAGACGCTGTCGCCTGTCCTGTTTCAGAGGAAACCTCTCAGCCTGCAAGATCTGGACAGTCACATAGGGTGGGATTATTGATAGTTGGGAGCTCCAATGTTAGGCATGTTATGGGGCCCCTTAGGGACATAGCTGCCAAGAAGGGAAAGAAAACCAATGTGCAGTGCACACCGGGTGGAGTCATTCCAGATGTGGAACGGGTGCGTCCAGATGCCATGAAGAGCACAGGGTGCAGCCAACTGCAGGTTGTTGCTCACATTGGTACCAATGATGTGTGTTACTTTGTATCAGAAGAGTGTCTCTCTGATTTTGAGTGGCTAACAGAAGTGGTAAAGGCTGCCAGTCTTGCTTACAAGATGAAAGCAGAGCTGACCATTTGCACCATAGTCGACAGGACCAATTGTGGACCTCTGGTACAGAGCTGATTGGAGGGTCCGAATCAGAAGCTCAGACGGTTCTGCGACTGTATAGGCTGCAGATTCCTCTACTTGCACCAAAGGGTGGTTGGGTTTCAGGTTCCGCTGAATATGTCAGGTGTCCACTATACGCAGGAGGCGGCTACATGCATAGCAGGGGCTGTGTGGCATGGACGTTTGATTTCAAACACGTACACGACTCATATGATTAAAGTTGGTGGTGACATTAATTTACCCTTGATATGTTGGTGAAAATACATGTTTAATTCCTGAGGTATGCATAAAACATCATCTGAAATTGTGTTAAACGCATTCTCTGAAAATTATTTTGAGCAGTTAGTTCATGAACCCAGACGAATAGTAAATTGTTGTGAAAATACACTTGACCTCTTAGCAACAAATAATCTTGAGTTAATAACGAGCATCAAAATGGATACAGGCATTAGTGAACACAGAGTTGTTGCAGCGAGACTGAATATTGTAACCCCCCAATCCTCCAAAAATAAACGAAAAATATACCTATTCAAAAAAGGAGATAAAAATTCACTTGATGCCTTCCTGAGAGACAATCTCTGTTCCTTCTGAATTAATAATATAAGCGTAGACCAGATGTGGCTTGAATTCAAATAAATAGTATCGGTAGCAATTGAGAGATTTATACCAAATAAATTAACAAATGACAGAGCTGATCCTCCTTGGTACACAAAACGGGTCAGAACACTGTAGCAGAAACAACAAAACAAACATGCCAAATTTAAACAGACACAAAATCCCCAAGATTGGCGATCTTTTACAGAAGCTTGAAATTTAGTGCAGACTTCAATGCGAGATGCTTTTAACAGTTTCCACAACGAAACTTTGTCTCAAAATGTGGTAGAAAATCCAAAGCGATTCTGGTCATGTGTGAAGTGTGTTAGCTGCAAGAAACAATCTATGCCTTCTCTGCACGATAGCAATGTAGATATTATCGAAGACAGTGCTGCCAAAGCAGAGTTACTAAACACAGCGTTCCGAAATGCCTTCACAAAAGAACATGAAGTAAATATGCCAGAATTCGAATCAAGAACAGCTACCAACATGGGTAACATGGAAGTAAATATCCTCAGAGTAGTGAAACAACATAAATCACTTAATAAAGGAAAGTCTTCTGGTCCAGACTGTATACCAATTAGGTTCCTTTCAGAGTATGCTGATGCATTAGCTCCATACTTAACAATCATATGCAACTGTTAGCTCAATGAAAGATCCGTACCCAAAGACTGGAAAGTTGCACAGGTCACACCAATATTCAAGAAAGGTAGTAGAAGTAATCCACTTATTTACATCCCATATCATTAATGTCGATATGCAGCAGGATTCTGGAATATATATTGTGTTCAAACATTATGAATTACCTTGAAGAAAATGGTCTATTGACACACAGTCAACATGGCTTTAGGAAACATCGTTCCTGCGAAACACAACTAGCTCTTTATTCACATGAAGTGTTGAGTGGTATTGATTAGGGATTTCAGATTGATTCCGTATTTCTGGATTTCCAGAAGGCTTGTGACACTGTACCACACAAGCAGCTTGTAGTGAAATTGCGTGCTTAAGGAATATTGTCTCAGTTATGTGACTGGATTTGTAACTTCCTGTCAGAGAGGTCACAGTGCGTAATTGATGGAAAGTCATTGAGTAAAACAGAAGTGATTTCTGGCATTCCCCAAGGTAGTGTTATAGGCTCTTTGCTGTTCCTTATCTATATAAACGGTTTGGGAGACAATCTGAGCAGCCATCTTAGGTTGTTTGCAGATGATGCTGTCATTTTTTGACTAATAAATTCATCAGAATATCAAAACAAATTGCAAAACTATATAAAAAAGATATCCAAATGGTGCGAAAATTGGCAGTTGACCCTAAATAACGAAAAGTGTGAAGTCATCCATGAGTGCTAAAAGGAATTTGTTAAACTTTGGTTACACTATTAATCAGTCAAATCTAAAGGCTGTAAATTCAACTAAATACTTAGGAATTACAATTATGAACAACTTAAATTGGAATGAACACGTAGAAAGTGTTGTGGGGAAGGCCAACCAAAGACTGTGTTTTATTGACAGGACACTTAGAAAATGTAACAGGTCTACTAAGGAGACTGCCTACATCTTTCGGAGTAAGAGGTGCTATCCAAAATTTTTGGGACTGCTGCTGCCATCTGTTGAAAACCTTATCTTTGGACTAATGGTCACCATCACCCGCGAAGTAGTTCCCATCCACATGTGCACACCGATCCGAGGGCTTCTGCCACTGGTCAAATGCTTTCTGGAAATCCTGTTCTTTGAGGGTGTTTATCACCGCCAGCTATGCTTTTTGAATCATCTCTAGAGAGTCGAACCGATGGCTTTTCAACTTGAGTTTCAGTTTTGGGAGTAGCGCGAAGTCGCCAAGGTGCCAAATCTGGCGAGTACGGTGGGTGGGGTACAACTGCCACGTTGTTTTTTGCCAAGAAGGTCCTGGTGAGCAAGGACGTGTGACAGGGCGCGTTGTCGTGATGCAGCAGCCAGTTTCCTTGACGCCAAAGTTCGGGCTGTCATTGCCACACGTTTTCACGGAGCCATCGCAAAATGTCATAGTAGTACACGAAATTCACTGTTTGATTGGGTGGGATGAATTCTCTGTGCAAAATTCCCTTGGTATCAAAGAAAACAATGATCATGCTCTTCACTTTGGTCTACACCTGTCTCGTGGCTCTTCCACTGGGATGATTGTTGCTTTGTCTCTGGGTCATAACCGTAAACCCAGCTCTTGTCACCAGTGATAACTAGTGACAAGAAGGTTGGATCATCAGATGTGCTCTGGCGAAGGTCCGTGCACACTTCAACACGCTGTGCCTACTGATTGGCAGTCAAGATCCTTGGCATAAATTTTGTGGCAACACGATGCATGTCCAATTCATCAGTCAACATTCGTTGACATGTCCCATAACCAATACCCATTTCATCCGCAAGGTCTATAATACTTCGATGTCGATCCGCATGAACCAGTTGTTGAAGTTTGGCAACAATGTCTGGTGTTGTGCGGCTAACGGGCCTTCCAGTGTGAGCATCATCTTCGGTGTCTGTACGGCCGGCCCTGAACTGAGCAAGCCACTCAAACACATGCGTACAGCTCATGCTCTGTCCCCCGAACACTTGTTGAATCATTGCATGGGTCTCCGTAGCACTTTTCCCAAGATTCACACAGAATTTGATGCACATGCACTGTCCTGTTCGCGGATCCATCGTAAAATTGCCACGCAGCAAACGCAGGAGTACATCGATAAAGTTTAAAGGAGGGCAGCACGTTTTGTATTATCACAAAATAGGGTAGAGAGTGTCACTGAAATGATACAGGATTTGAGACAGACATCACTAAAACAAAGGCGTTTTTCGCTGCGGAGGAATCTTCTCACCAAATCTCTATCATCAGGTTTAACCACATGATTAATATGATTATTTAATACAGGATCGAACTTGGCAATTAATTCTACTTGTCCTAAAAAGTTTTCATTACCTGGATTTCCCAACATTTCATGGTCACCTCGTAATGGAAGATTTATTTTGGCAAGAAAACATACTTTGGAAAATAACCTTAACAAAATCGATCTTGATCTGTTTTCTTTGATCTTCAGTTGCATAATCAATTAATTTTTATATTTTAATTTTCTGCAAAAGCACTTTCCACATGCACAATTCAGTAATATGATTGTGGGACAGTTCATAGTTAGAGAGAACTTTCATAAGTCCTTGCAAGTCTCTTAAACCATTTCTTGTGGTAGCGCCAGCACTTGAATTGAACAACTTTCAACAAAAGCAATACACAGTATCTTTTGTCTGGGAATATACAATCCATGTTCGCTTACCTTTTTCATCATTTGAAAGATGATGGAAGCAATGAAAAACAGTAAAAAAACCTTCTTGTCTCATTACCCACAGGAAATGTGACTCTTTTCACTTATGTCTTGTGAATCTTCCTTAATTGCTCTTATCCTAAAATTGTCTTTGGCAATATATAGCCAGATTCCCGGCTTGCTAAGATCATCAACTTAAGGCTGTTACCTTCCTTTGATGATTTTCTTTGATCTTGGCATGCTGCAGTTTCCTCTGCAGTAACAGTATTATTAGCTATTTCCACTAGCGGGACAGTTTCATCTGCCACTAGTTATTGCACAAAACATACAGTTCTTCAGAATTATCTACTGATGAAGGAACTTTAGTAGCACTACATTCTTTAATGTCATGCTGTGCATTCACTGAAACACTGTCAATTGAGTTTAAAAATTTATTTTATGAATGCTTTTGCCAGAACTGCTCTTTTAGGATGTCACACCTATGTTTTCTTTTTTCAGCATCCAACAAGTATTTACAATCCATTTGACACTCTAGCATAAAACAAACCACAGGTTCTAATAGCATCAGACACAGACCGCAGACTGCCTAATATTCCTGTTACATTCCTGTGTATTTTGGCCATTTTCAGGTACCTCGTCGTATAGTGATTTTTGAACGTGAATATCTGCTGTTATTGCAGAACACAAGTACTCTTTCTTCTCTTTCATTCTTATTTCTGAAACCATAACCTCTCTCCTCTCCAGTAATTCTCTGCTTAGTAACTGAAAGTTTGAGTCCCCCATGATTATTTCATTTTCATCTTCTGCATGTGACATCAGCATGTACACCTGACCTATAGTTGTTGGTGTTGGTTTGGAGCTTTCTGTTAAAGAAAGCTTAAAATTGATAATAATATGAATAATCTCTAATGGTAGAGCACTTACCCGCAAAAGACAAACGTTCCAAGTTTGTGCCTAGGGCCGGCACACAGTTTTAATCTTCCAGGAAGTTCCATGTCGTTGCACACTCCACTGCAGAGTGAAAATTTCATTGTGGAAACATCCCCCAGGCTGTGGCTAAGCTGTCTCCACAATATCCTTTCTTCCAGGAGTTTTAGGCTTACAAGGTTTGCAGGAGAGCTTCTGTGAAGTTTGGAAGGTAGGAGACGAAGTACTGACAGAATCAGAGCTGTGAGGACAGGTCATGAGTCATGTTCATGTAAGGCAAAGGTCCTAAGTTTGAGGCTTGGTCCGGCACACAGTTTTAATCTGCCGGGAAGTTTTATACACACATTTACTTACAAGAATGTTCTTTCATATGCAGAATTCACTTGTAAAAACTATAAAATCTTTGTCTCCCCTCATCCTCTGTTTTGAATGACCTGCCCCTCCTAATCCTCTTGGCTCACTGAAGAAGAAACTAACAGTTCCGAAAATAAGAAATTGTTTTTTCTGCTTCGAATAGCAGCATTATTACCATTTCATCCCCTGGCTGGTCATTCTGTCTCCTTGCCATGTTCTCCTTCATGTTGACATCTGATGACAATAATAGAATCCAACAGTGCTCCACTGGAAAATATGTAATATAAATAATACCAATGTTATTTGCTACTAAGGCTGTAGTTCAGTGAACCACAGACTTCTTCTGAAGATTTGAAGCACTCATTAATTAATGACTGGCTATGCAGGCTTGAATTTTTGAAAAACATGAATTATGTAATCCAAATCAAGTTTTGGCACACAGTTATGATAGCAATCACACAATTTTGTATTCTTTTGTGGCAGTTTCTATTAATAATTGATGCACATTACGGAATCACTTTGCGAGCTAATGTGTTAAAAGTACCAAAACCGTTAAAACTTCAATGTTTTAAAAAGATTGTTTTTTAATTTATCCCTGTTGTGATTTAAAAACAGCTACAAACTGCTAGGTGATTTGAGATATAAATTTATGGTTACAAGTAAGTGTGATGGGTAAGGGATTCATTTAGCACTGTCCCTATGCAATTCACTGGATTCTTGAAATGCTTGCTCATATTCTCAAAGAATACCATTAGTATTTGAAAATGCTGTTGATACATACTAATGAAAAACGTAGAAGCTTCATAGTTTTTGCAGGTATATTGAAGGTACGATTGCAGTAGATGCTTGCTAATATCAAACTTAATGTTGACTGTAATTGTTTTTTGTTTCTGCTCTTCTTAAGCTGAAAGTTGCAACTCTGCTGCAAGATCTACTGCAAGAACGTACCGATGCTCTTATGGCTGAAGATAAACAGAGAGAAGAACGAATAAGGCAGTATGAACAAGCTGGTTTGGAGGCTCATCTCTCGGAACAAGGCTGGTGCCGGAGGGTTGTCCAGTTGCTAGCAAGCCAGGCTCAAGTTCCTGCAGAAGGCTTCAATAAGGTAAGTTTCCTGGTATAGGAAGAGTTTAATGAGGATGACAAAGGAAATTTAGATTTATTTCCATATTTGTTTATGAAGGTGGATAATTATTAGTGAGAATATTTTTGTTATTTCTTTTACTTCAGGAGAAATCATTAAATCACATGAATTTAATTACAGATTTCATTGATGTGTATGTGTTACCTGCCAAACCCAATTTCAGGATGAACTAGTTTCACCTACCTCAGACTCGTTCATCCTCTTACTGAGAGGCTAAAACAGTTTAGCCTAGGTCGAATGGTTTATCATAGTTAGAATTTACATGCTTTAGGATAAACTGATCTGTCCTAGTCTGAACTAATTTCACCTAGTTTGTATCTTCTATAAGCTTTTCAAAGTAAACTGAATAAAGGAATAGAAATAAAATAGTCAGTATTATTCATTAAAGTTATTTATTAATTGATCAGTAATTTCACATTTATCACTAGATCGACTTATCTGCAAATTGGTTATTTACTTATTTTTGGCACTTGGAATTGCAGCGTATTTTTTCTTACAATTGCATTTGTTTGTTGTACAGTTTTTCATGCAACTGCATTTCACAAAGCCTTATCCAACGGAATGTTTTGTGGTTGCAATCCTTAAAGATATTTCAATATCCTGGTTAATATCTCCCACATCTAAAAACTTCTTAATGCAGACATCAAAATCAGCTCTAAAAAATAAAATAAAAAAGAAGTTTTTATATTTTATTACAAAAAATTATGAAAAATTTTAATAAAATTACACCTGCAATAATGTTGGGAGAGCCAGTCCTGACAAAACTCTACCATCTGGTGAGCAAGATGTATGAGACAGGCGAAATACCCTCAGACTTCAAGAAGAATATAATAATTCCAATCCCAAAGAAAGCAGGTGTTGACAGATGTGAAAATTACCGAACAATCAGTTTAATAAGCCACAGCTGCAAAATACTAACGCCAATTCTTTACAGACAAATGGAAAAACTAGTAGAAGCCAACCTCGGGGAAGATCACTTTGGATTCCATAGAAATATTGGAACACGTGAGGCAATACTGACCTTAGACTTATCTTAGAAGAAAGATTAAGGAAAGGCAAACCTACATTTCTAGCATTTGAAGACTTAGAGAAAGCTTTTGACAATGTTGACTGGAATACACTCTTTCAAATTCTAAAGGTGGCAGGGGTAAAATACAGGGAGCGAAAGGCTATTTACAATTTGTACAGAAACCAGGTGGCAGTTATAGGAGTCGAGGGACATGAAAGGGAAGCAGTGGTTTAAAATCCATGGAGAAGAAATAAAAACTTTGAGGTTCGCTGATGACATTGTAATTCTGTCAGAGACAGCAAAGGACTTGGAAGAGCAGCTGAACGGAATGGATAGTGTCTTGAAAGGAGGATATAAGATGAACATCAACAAAAGCAAAACAAGGGTAATAGAATGTAGTCGAATTAAGTGGGGTGATGCTGATGGAATTAGATTAGGAAAGGAGACACTTAAAGCAGTAAAGGAGTTTTGCTATTTGGGGAGCAAAATAACTGATGATGGTCAAAGTAGAGAAGATATAAAATGTAGACTGGCAATGGCAAGGAAAGCATTTCTGAAGAAGAGAAATTTGTTAACATCGAGTATAGATTTAAATGTCAGGAAGTCGTTTCTGAAACTATTAGTATGGAGTGTAGCCACGTATGGAAGTGAAACATGGACAATAAATAGTTTGGATAAGAAGAGAATAGAAGCTTTCGAAATGTGGTTCTACAGAAGAATGCTGAAGATTAGATGGGTAGATCACATAACTAATGAGGAGGTGTTGAATAGAATTGGGGAGAAGAGGAGTTTATGGCACAACTTGACATGAAGAAGGGACCGGTTGGTAGGACATGTTCTGAGGCATCAAGGGATCACAAATTTAGCATTGGAGGGCAGCGTGAAGGGTAAAAAACGTAGAGGGAGACCAAGAGATGAATACACTAAGCAGATCCAGAAGGATGTAGGCTGCAGTAGGTACTGGGAGATGAAGAAGCTTGCACAGGATAGAGTAGCATGGAGAGCTGCATCAAACCAGTCTCAGGACTGAAGACCACAACAACAACAACAACAATAATGTTTTTGAAGTATGTCGTGTTTGGTGCCAACTTTGTAGAGGCCCTCATCAGTCTTTTGAAGTATTACTCCAATTATGTTTCGAAGGTCACCTCTGCCTTTATCTACATCTGGGATAGGTATGGTTACGTTGTCTCCAATGCAGCTGGTGGATGGGATTTGCCATAGGAAGCTTTCATGCTTTTAACTTGTTTTTTTAATTTTTCTAGCATTTTGAATGCCTTTTGTGTCAATTTTCACAATGTTATCATCATCACTGTCTTCGTACTGTTCAGTATTGCTGTCATCTTTGATTGCCTTCTTTAGGTCATCTTCATCCTAAATATCATTTATGATTTGTTGAGGCAACGACGAGGAAGTGGAAAATCCTGCTCTAGGTTTGACTCTGAATAATGCTTTGTAAGGTGATTTTTTTTATGCCTGTGTGGTTAGTCAATTTTTCATGAATCGGACATACCTTAATCCTTCCGACCACTTCGTCGAATTGTTGTCCTTATCATATTTTCAATGTCTTGGTTGGCATGTTCAACAGAACCCTGACTTTGGTTGTGCCTTGGTTTTCCATGCACAATTTTCAGTTCTGACAAAAGCTTTTCGAGTTCACGTATAACATTATTGACAAATTCTCTGCCATTATCAGATGGAAGAATGCATGGCGCCCCAACAGTTAGGAATATGTCATTCAAATGATAAGCCACTTCTTCAGTCCTCTTTGATATTAACGCATGAAGGAAAACATATTTTGTGAGATGGCTTTGGTATACTGGATTGAATTTTAAATTCCCATCTGGTTGTGTTGGGAAATCAATCAAATTGACTTGGCATCTACTATTCATTTCCGAATGGAGAATTGGCTTTGAAACTAGCCCTCTTTTCTTTTTTGTCTTCTTTTGTTGACAAACATCACACATTGATAAATAGAGGCATTTCCTTTGTGATATTGGCAAATATTTTTGCTGCCTCGGCTAACATCTTATCACGACCACCATGAGCCACAGCTACATGAGCTGTGTCAATCACATCATTAAGTTCGTCAGCCGGAACAAAGTATTTTATATTCGTTTCACACCATGCAATGAGTTTTTTCACTTCATTAATTTTCAAAACAGCAAATTGTTTGTCTTCTTTCTTGTAATAATGATCTTTTTTCCAACTTTTCTGCCTCTTCTGCTTGTTTAACCAAATCTGCATATTCATCTACTGATAACACATTATAATGAGAAGACTTTTTGTTTTCACTCTGCAAAATTTCCTCCAGAAACTTTTCTCTCCACAGCTTTTGATTGGCACTCGTCAATGCAAAATACCGTTCAAAACAAAGAACAGTGCAAGTGAAGAGCGGTTGACAAGTGCGAGGGGCGAGCCAGAGATGATTCGGGGATTCCTGTTCATACAGGCAGCGACATGCGGTCTGACTATGCAAAATTAGTTCAGACTAGGACATACTAGTTTATCCTAAAGCATGTAAATTCTAACTACGATAAACCAATTCAACCTAGGCTAAACTGTTTTATCCTATGAGTAAGAGGATGAACGTAACATATGAATCAAAGTATTGTGTTACAGGACCAACAATGGCTCCATAATAACTTTCCACAAAGGTGCTGTGGGGGGGTGAAGTGGAATTCATTTGCACAGGAGTGGGCATTAAATAACAAAATTTATTTTTGGTGACCTATCAAGGCATATAACTGTGTGAATCACAATACTCTCCTAGATAAACCAAGATTTCATGGCGTTGATGGTATAGGCAAAAAAGGGATAATGTCATATCTGGCCAAAATAATGCAGAAAGTGGTACTTGATAATTCAAACAGTGTAAGCAGGGGAGATTCTTCTAACCAGGGAGAAATCGATTACAGGGTTCCACAAGGTGCTCTCTTAGGTGCACTATAGTATCTCATATATTTAAACAATCTTCCATGTAATACAGGATTAGTTCTTTTTGTGGATGACACTAGTGCTCTGCACATCTGGAGGTACCACACCAATGACGAGGATATAATAACTAGAGTGGAAACTTCACAATTTTTAGGCGTCCATGTTGATGAGAATTTAAACTGGGGAAAAAAAAGAACTCATTTTGAAATTCCTAAAACAATGTAGTCCAGTCACTATGGAAAATCCAGGATGGAATAATGACAATATTATGAAAAGGATAGATTGCTACTCACCATACAGCAGAGATGTTGAGTCACAGATAAGCCAAACAAAAGGACTGTTAAACAAGTAAGCTTTTGGCCAAAAGGCCTCCTTCTGAATTTGACAAAGCACGCATGAACGCGTGCGCGCGCCCACACACACACACACACACACACACACACACACACACACTTTCTCTCTCTCTCTCTCTCTCTCTCTCTCTCTCTCTCTCTCTCTCTCTGATGGAGAGGCAGTGTTCCTGAAACAGTGACTGCATCTTCAGGGTATCAACAGACTCGTTCTGCTAACCACATTAGCGATGATCACACATGAGAAGGACAAGACACAATATCTCGGCATATTTGATAACAGCTATTTGAACCCAAGCATGTAAGGCATCCAATCTGCAAAACTGTGTAGACAGTAAGCTTTCTACAGGCTGTCATCAAGAATAATACAGGATCACTCGTAGCTAGCTCATACTGTAAGAGTTGAAATGTCAGAAACTGTCAAGTAGAATAATTGCCAATTCCATGTTGAAGAACTATCATATGTGAGTAACTATTTTATCCAAAAACCATCTGCTCACTTTGGATCTATAAGTTATAAGCCTACATGAGTATTTCCACTTGCCATGTATTGCAGAACACAGAAATAAACACAGGCCCAAGAGCACCACCATTGCTGAATTCTAGAGGAGGGTATATGTGTAGCTCCCTGTCATGTCTCCCAGCATTCCATATAGATAAATGACATGCAGATTTCCCAGCTGATCATACTCATAATTTTAGGAGACTGTACCACTTTGTTGGATACTTGTGCAGCCAGAAAGCCAGTATATACCACATTACTAAATAAAAAAAAAAAAAAAAAAAAAAAAAAAAAAAAAAAAAAAAAAAAGCTCTGCGGAATCAACTTTTACTGTCTAAATTAAGTTTGTGACGAGCAAAGGACATTTGACTGAAGTAGGTAGTTAGACACAGATCTAGTGCTTGCAAATTGATTGGATTGACAAAAAGAGCAGAAAATTCAACAAAACTATATCACAAGCTTTCTTCATTAATTCAACCAGCTGCATGTAAGAACTGAGGGCGGCCTCAAAACACAAGCAGCTGGCATCATTTGTGCCAATATGAGCCACAGCTTGCAGCCAGCTATACTCATTCCACCCACTAATTGCCTGCAGAACCTGCTTCACCCTTTGACAGACATCCCATGTGGAGTGTGGACACTGGCCTTCACATTCTCGAGCTGTCTGCGATTTCCCTGAGAAGCTCTCTTTTACTTACTTAATGTGGAGCTCTCGACTAGTGAAACCATCCTCTGCACTTGACCAGGTCATACAGGGTTGCCTGCAGAAACCCCTTCACCCTCTGATGGACATACCGTATGGAGTGTGGACACTGGCCCTCATTCATGAGCTGCCTGTGCTTATTTCCCCAAGGAGCTTCATTACTCACTTAACATTAGAGCTCTCAGTTAGCGAACCCACTCTCTGCACTTGACCAGGTCATTCAGGGAAATTAGCCACAGCGCTAACAGACAGATGTTCTTTCAGCAATGGGCTCTACACCAAACCTGTTTTTAAGGCATGAGGGGTCAGCCACATGGCCAGTACGCACTTTTGACTTATGCCCAGAAAATCATGACGCTTCGCTGTTCATCATTCACCCTAAGGTGAATGGCAACCATGTAAGACAGGCTTATCAGAAGGCACTGCTGTGTCAAGGATCCCAGGCAATGCTAAAAGCTCTGGAGGCACCGCAACTCTCACGATAGATGCCTTGATGACTTTACAACCCAGGGAAGCAGTTTGAAATACACAACTGTTTCCTGCTATTGATCAATTCTCTCGGCACACGTACTCAACTGGCACACTTTACATATGTTCAGCCATACAGCAAAAAATATAGTACTAACCTAACCAGTTATCATTTTCAAGTGCAGTCTACAAAGAAACGGATCAGAGGTTTATAACAAGTATAAGTTTGTCAGTTTATACCTGTTGTATCTTTGAGCTGTTTCCTTGTCGACAGCACTTGAAAATGGACTGTAAGACCGAAATTGGCCAATTCTGCAAGATACAATAAAGTGAATACTTGACAAAAACAGCCAAGACAGAAAACTTCAATTACAGAATGATAAACCCACAGTGGGAGTTACCATTAAAAATACCAAATATTGCGCAAGATGTAAGCTCATTTGCAAATGAGTTGACCCTGCTGAAGTGAGATAGATGCTAAGAAGTAAAGCAAGTATACACATATCACTTCAAAATTTTATTGAATACTACTACTACTATTACTACTACTTAATATTTTTTTCATTTTTTGAAAAATGGCTAACCTCCACATTTTTCTTCTTTCTTCGTAATTTTTTAAAGGGGATTCATGAGTCTTGAGTACTTAGGCCCTGATGTAGCTAAATCTGCCTGTGGGAAAGCTTAATTTGCAACAGAATAACAAAACTGACTTCTTGATAGATGACATAGTAATGCATAAAGTTGGATATGAAACCATGAAGTTAGCAGATAACTGCAGCTCTGCAAAGATGAAATTAGCAGCAAGTATGACACCTTTGCCACAGTCATTCAGTGATGTCCCCATGAAACCTGAAATTTCTAAAGATGTGACAAGGGCAGGTAAGCAACACCTGAGTACAGCCACTGTGGAAAAAAAAAGAAAAAAAAAAAAAATGTTATCTTCGTACAGCTATCCTTTGCATTTATTAAGCTGAATGAGAGGACATTTCTTGGACACTGTCATTGGCACGGAACTGTTTCTGTTGCTCGAGAGCAGGACTTTGATTAGTGAACCTAAAAATGAAGATTTATTGGACACACTGGAATTTTTGGATTAAAAATTTTGGGCAAGTAAGTTATCAAGAACTTGTTAATGCTATTTCCTTTCCTTTAATATTTTATTCTTAACATGATACACTCATTTAATTTATATTACTTGACTTCCGTTGCATGCCTGTCTCGTTACCAGTTTACACAAATAAAATTCTTTTTTCACAATCCAGCAAACATTTTTTGCTTCTGGTGTAAATTCTAGTTTTTTATAACTCAGATACTTTTCCACATCAATTCAGCAAAGTATTGACTCTGTTTTAGCTTGTGATACAGTTGAACATTGAAGAATTTTACACATCCTATTTCATTTCATGAATTCTCATTGATGTCTATTACTGGTAGAAGTGACTTTTATTCCTTCAAAGCAGCACAAAATGAGTATTTGTGAGATTAAAATTTGACTGTTTGCTGTGAAACATTTACAAGCTTGTTGAGTTGTCGTCTGGGCTTTGTCTGAATTTGATTGAGGTCCTTTGTTGGTATGCTTTTGCCACCAGGAAAAGATTTTGTTTAGCAGTCCTGTAAAGACAGTCTAAGGTAATTTATGTACATTAGACCAAATACCGATATTTGTGTGCCTCCCTATCTTATTCAACCTGTCCCTAATTCAGAGTTCAGTTTTGTTAATGTGGTTAGGGTAATCAGTGTGACACTATGCTTCCTGTTATGAAGGTAACAAGTGGTTCAAATGGCTCTGAGCACTATGGGACTCAACATCTCAGGTCATCAGTCCCCTAGAACTTAGAACTACTTAAACCTAACTAACCTAAGGACATCACACACATCCATGCCCGAGGCAGGATTCGAACCTGCGACCGTAGTAGTCGTGTGGTTCCGGACTGAAGCGCCTAGAACCACTAGGCCACCGCGGCCGGCTGAAGGTAATATTCCATCCATATGACATGGGTGCTGTAAATGCCATAACACTTTAAGTTTTCCAAGTAAATTTTCTTTGTGATGAACACAGTCAGAGGCCTCAACAAGGACACAGAGTATACCGATAGTATTTCTTTTTTAGCTCTGCCAGGAGTTGTGGATCATATATGGCTTTATGTATAGATAATTATTTGTGAAAGCCAAACTGAGAGGAAAGTAACAAATTATACTGTGAAAAAATCATTAAATGGTTTGTTATAGTCCGCTTACTTAGAAAATTAAAACTGACATGTTATAAGAAGTGATTTGCTTATCCCAGTTTTTATGGTTAAAAATCACTATTGCACATTTGTCAGTCAGGAAATACCACTTGAGCACTATCTGATTACAGTGACAGAGCCAAAGTAACAGCAGATACTAATAATGTGCTAGTTACTACCAGAAGAAAATAATCACACTTGGTGGGCTACTGATTTCAGTGTCATCGTTCCTGCGTTAAGTTTCTACTAAATCAATTTTGCCTGCCTCATTGTTTTTATTTGTTTGTTGCTTAACAAAGCAGCTAGTCAGGAGCTTTATCCTTGAATGCATTGATGGATTGATTCAAAACTGTTGGACACTAAACAACATGGTCAGTAGTGCCCTTTCTCAAGATTGTGGTACTGGTTTATGAGTAGTAGTTAAAATAAAAAGCAAAGGTATTATAACTACAGCCACAGTAGTAAAAAATTTCACATGGAATCACCAGTGTATCTGTTCAAACTGTTGTCACACATTAATAAAACAGTAGATGGCAGGTTGATCACAAAACTAATAGGATGAGCAAGCCATATTTAAATTGCACAGCAGTCCGACACCACGCAAAATGCGAACGATTTACTTATACCTAAAATTGAGAGCAGGTTCCTCAGTAGACCAAACACCGCTTCCTATTAGTAGACAAAACACAGGACATTAATGCACCATGAGTGGGATGCCAAAAACAGTGCATTCCAGTGGATCTCCATGCACAGGAGGTGAGGATGCATCATTGGGCTGTGTCCAATATGAAGGTGAGTGAGGAACACTTCATCCCTTCTCAGATATCGAAAGGAAGTGTACCATGAGTGAGTAATTGGTTTGATTGATGCAGTTTTTTCTTGGCCACTTCCAGCAATTGTCTTTCCCACTCTCCCAACACTCTGTCACCCGTGGCACATATGGGATGTTACAGGAATTGTTGTATTGTCCTGGCAGGCTGCTTTTGCTGTTCTGTCAGTTTTCTCATTCCCCTCGACCCACGTGTACCCAGGCACTCAGCAGGAGGCCACCTCTTTATTTTGCCTGTGTAGCAGGTGACTAATGCCTTTGACCATCTGAACTATCCTATCTGCTGGGAACATTTGCTGAATAGCTTGCAGAGCACTAAGAAGGTTTGCATAGACAAGAAACCTTCCACAGTGAGAAGTCTCGTATGCTCCAGTGCCTTCTTGATCACCCAGAGCTCTGCGTAGTACACTGAGAAGTGAGTTAGTAGGGGGATTTTAATGATTAAAGCTGGGAAGATAACAGAACACTGCATTGTCCACTTGCTTTGAACCATCAGTAAAAACTGCCATGTGCTGACAATACTTCGATAAAATGACATTAAAAATCCTTTTTAAAACCATATGCGGAGTGTGAGCTGTCCACTTGTAATCAGTGAGCTAGTATCTATGTAGCAGTTTGTGCATTTCATTTTGTAACAGTGATTATTAGTATCGCCTTCAATGCCATCTAAAAAACACTGAACTCGTTTTGTTGGTAGTCTGAGTTTGTTGTCTGCCTGTGTGCTGTTCACTTGTGTTCAGTGGACTAGTATTTACTTTAGGCAATAGTGAAAATTCTGCAGAGCAGATTTTAGTGTCTGTTTATCCTCCTAGTTTATATTTTGTATACATTCACCTCAGGAGTGCCACAGCCAGATAATTTTCACCCTCTTGGGGCTGTGTTTGTACTTTCTCTGTTACACCTGACTGCTTTGTATTTATATACGGATATGGGCTATGCTTGTTGTGAGCATTCATGAAGAGAATTGGCTGCTGCCTGTAAACAGTTGGATGGTGTGTTGGGCACGGTTGACAGGCTTCTGGTTCCTGCTCAAAGCTGTGGTGACATCGGGGCATCAGTGATGAGGCTGCAACACCTTTATGCCATTGGAATCCCCTGGTGACCTGGTTGTCACTGTGTCTTCTGACACATAACATCTGATTGGTCTGTCTTCACTCAGAAGGGAGAGTGACAGACAGGATGGGTTTGTGTGCCACTGAGCAGAAAATGAAAGAGGGAATGGGCTACTGACTCCTTACGCCTTAGCACAAGGCTGAGAGAGCAGGTGTGGCCACAGGTCTCACAAGGAATGTTAAGACAGGTTGTTGTGGTCTTCAGTCCTGAGACTGGTTTGATGCAGCTCTCCATGCTACTCTATCCTGTGCAAGCTTCATCATCTCCCAGTACCTACTGCAGCCTACATCCTTCTGAATCTGCTTAGTGTATTCATCTCTTGGTCTCCCTCTTCGATTTTTACCCTCCACACTGCCCTCCAATACTAAATTGGTGATCCCTAGATGTCTCAGAATGTGTCCTACCAACCGATCCCTTCTTCTAGTCAAGTTGTGCCACAAGCTCCTCTTCTCCCAAATTCTATTCAATACCTCCTGATTAGTTATGCGATCTACCCATCTAATCTTCAGCATTCTTCTGTAGCACCACATTTCAAAAGCTTCTATTCTCTTCTTGTCTAAACTATTTATCGTTCACGTTTCACTTCCATACTTGGCTACACCCCATACAAATACTTTCAGAAACGACTTCCTGACATTTAAATCTATACTCGATGTTAGCAAATTTTTCTTCTTCAGAAACGCTTTCCTTGCCATTGCCAGTCTACATTTTATATCCTCTCTACTTCGACCATCATCAGTTATTTTGCTCCCCAAATAGCAAAACTCCTTTACTACTTTAAGTGTCTCATTTCCTAATCTAATTCCCTCAGCATCACCCGACTCAATTCGACTACATTCCATTATCCTAGTTTTGCTTTTGTTGATGTTCATCTTATACCCTCCTTTCAAGATACTGTCCATTCCGTTCAGCTGCTCTTCCAAGTCCTTTGCTAATGTCATTGGCGAACCTCAAAGTTTTTATTTCTTCTCCATGGATTTTAATACCTACTCCAAACTTTTCTTTTGTTTCCTTTACTGCTTGCTCAATATACAAATTTAATAACATCGGGAATAGGCTACAACCCTGTCTCACTCCCTTCCCAACCACTGCTTCCCTTTCATGGCCCTCGACTCTTATAACTGCCATCTGGTTTCTGTACAAATTGTAAATAGCCTTTCGCTCCCTGTATTTTACCCCTGCCACCTTCAGAATTTGAAACAGAGTATTCCAATCAACATTGTCAAAAGCTTTCTCTAAGTCTACAAATGCTAGAAACGTAGGTTTGCCTTTCCTTAATCTTTCTTCTAAGATAAGTCGTAAGGTCAGTATTGCCTCACGTGTTCCAACATTTCTACAGAATCCAAACTGACCTTCCCTGAGGTCAGCTTCTACCAGTTTTTCCATTCATCTCTAAAGAATTCGTGTTAGTATTTTGCAGCTGTGACTTATTAAACTGATAGTTCGGTAATTTTCACATCTGTCAACACCTGCTTTCTTTGGGATTGGAATTATTATATTTTTCTTGAAGTCTGAGGGTATTTCGCCTGTCTCATACATTTTGCTCACCAGATGGTAGAGTTTTGTCAGGAATGGCTCTCCCAAGGCTGTCAGTAGTTCTAATGGAATATCGTCTACTCCTGGGGCCTTGTTTCGACTTAGGTCTTTCAGTGCTCTGTCAAACTCTTCACGCAGTACCGTATATCCCATTTCATCTTCATCTACATCCTCTTCCATTTCCATAATATTGTCTTCAAGTACATCGCCCTTGTATAGACCCTCTATATATTCCTTCCACCTTTCTGCTTTCCCTTCTTTGCTTCGAACTGGGTTTCCATCAAAGCTCTTGATATTCATGCAAGTGGTTCTCCTTTCTCCAAAGGTCTCTTCAATTTTCCTGTAGTCAGTATCTATCTTACCCCTAGTGAGATAAGCCTCTACACCCTTACATTTGTCCTCTAGCCATCCCTGCTTAGCCATTTTGCACTTCCTGTCGATCTCATTTTTGAGACGTTTGTATTCCTTTTTGCCTGCTTCATTTATTGCATTTTTATATTTTCTCCTTTCATCAATTAAATTCAATATTTCTTCTGTTACCCAAGGATTTCTACTAGCCCTCGTCTTTTTACCTACTTGATCCTCTGCTGCCTTCGCTACTTCATCCCTCAAAGCTGCCCATTCTTCTTCTACTGTATTTCTTTCCCCCATTCCTGTCAATTGTTCCCTTATGCTCTCCCTGAAACCCTGTACAACCTCTGGTTCTTTCAGTTTATCCAGGTCCCATCTCCTCAAATTCCCATCTTTTTGCAGTTTCTTCAGTTTTAATCTACAGTTCATAATCAATAGATTGTGGTCAGAGTCGACATCTGCCCCTGGAAATGTCTTACAATTTAAATCATGGTTCCTAAATCTCTGTCTTACCCTTATATAATCTATCTGATATCTTCTAGTATCTCCAGGGTTCTTCCATGTATACAACCTTCTTTCATGATTCTTGAACCAAGTGTTAGCTGTGATTAAGTTATGTTCTGTGCATAATTCTACCAGGTGGCTTCCTCTTTCATTTCTTAGCCCCAATCCATATTCACCTACTATGTTTCCTTCTCTCCCTTTTCCTACTCTCGAATTCCAGTCACCCATGACCATAAAATTTTCGTCTCCCTTCACTACCTGAATAATTTCTTTTATCTCATCATAAATTTCATCAATTTCTTCGTCATCTGCAGAGCTAGTTGGCATATAAACTTGTACTACTGTAGTAGGCGTGGGCTTCGTGTCTATCTTGGCCACAATAATGTGTTGACTATGCTGTTTGTAGTAGCTTACCCGCACTCCTATTTTTTTTATTCATTATTAAACCTACTCCTGCATTACCCCTATTTGATTTTGTATTTATAACCCTGTATTCACCTGACTAAAAGTCTTGTTCCTCCTGCCACTGAACTTCACTAATTCCCACTATATCGAACTTTACCCTATCCATTTCCCTTTTTAAATTTTCTAACCTACCTGCCCGAATAATGGATCTGACATTCCATGCTCCGATCCGTAGAACGCAAGTTTTCTTTCTCCTGATAACAATGTCCTCCTGAATACTCCCCGCCTGGAGATCTGAATGGGGGACTATTTTACCTCCGGAATATTATACCCAAGAGGACGCCATCATCATTTAACCATACAGAAAAGCTGCATGCCCTCGGGAAAAATTACGGCTGTAGTTTCCCCTTGATTTCAGCTGTTCGCAGTACCAGTACAGCAATGCTTTTTTGGTTAGTGTTACAAGGCCAGATCAGTCAATCATCCAGACTGTTGCCCCTGAAACTAAAGACAAGGCTGCTGCCCCTCTTCAGGAACCACACATTTGTCTGGCCTCTCAACAGATACCCCTCTGTTGTGGTTGCACCTATGGTACGGCTATCTGTATCACTGAGGCACGCAAGACTCCCCACCAATGGCAAGGTCCATGGTTCATGGGGGGGTACAAGTGGGTAGAGCAGTTCAAAAATGGTCACAGCTCAGTAACTGATGAATACTGTTCTGGCCGACCAGTTGCAGTTTCAACTCCCTCACTTGAAAGTCGAATTGATGACATTATTTGTGCCAACCGCCATGCGACTGTGGAAATGATAGTTGATTAGGTTCAAGTTAGTACTGGTATGGTTCATAACATTATCTGTAAGAAGCTGAAGTACCGCAAAACATGCAATATGGGTCCCAAAGGAGTTGACGTGGCTACACAGGGAAACAAGGCTGAGAATGTGCACAGAGTTAAAGGAACATTATGAAAGAGAAGGTGAGCACTTCCTCAACAAAATTTTAGTTTGTGATGAAACTTGGATTCACTATTATGAGCCAGAATCAAAAAATCAAAGCATGGAGTGGAAGCACACCAACTCACCTGTCAAGAAAAAATTCAAGACCCAAGCATCAGCAGAAGAGTCATGTCGACTGTGTTTTGGGATGCTGAAGGTCGAATTTTTTGTGGTTATCTCAAAGAGCTGCGTACACTGAACAGCCAATACTACCGGATGTGCTTTTAAACAAGGTGAAGTCAGCCATGTAAGAGAGACGACGTACATCTCACAGGTGAGCTGTGATTCTCTAATAAGACAATGTACATCCTCATATTGCTCAACAAACCCGTGAACCCTTTGACAAACTAGGCTCTGGAGTACTGCCTTATCCCCCTTAATGTCCTGATCTAGCACCTAGTGTTTTCCACTTGTTTGGTGCACTGAAGGAGGCATTACGTGGGAAGAGGTTCCAGGATGAGGACGTGAAAAAGTTTGTGGGAAATTGGTTCAAACATCAAGATAAAGAGTTCTTTGCAGCCGGAATAAAAAAGCTTGTAGCCCATTCGAACAAATGTCTAAATGTTCAAGGGGATTATGTTGCAAAGTAGAAAAAGTTTTGTTTTGGAAAAATAAACGCTTTTTTCTCCAGACCAATTTGTCTGTTTAATTATTGAATAACCCTTGTAAATAACAGTTTGTAAAAATATCATTGATATTAATAATGTGTTGTACTGAAAATCTGTTTTTTCTCCATTGAAACATTTTTATTTTTTTTAATTTTTTTTATCTCCTACAAAAAAAAGAGGAGGCATGTCGAGTATCAGACATTCGACCAAGACAACATGGTCCAATTGCTGCCCATTGTGATTGATAATTTGAATAATGGGATTAAATGTAAAACATTGTTGCATAGATGAAACACTGGGTGATCAATATGCACATAAAAAAGACCAAGAGTGTTACAAGTTTTCTGGAAAATCCTTCTTCAGAGATAATAGAATGCACATACAGATATTCATACAGCTGCATGACTATGTTGTCCTGGCTGACTACATTGTGCTTGCACTGTAGTTGGTTGTATCAGCAGAGTGGGCAAGGGGACAAAGAAACTAGGAGGGAAGGTTGGGGAAGCGTGGCTGATGGCTGGGAGCGAGGCACAGAAGACTCACAGAATAGGAATGAGGCAGGAGGAGTTACACACGTGTGGAGCAGCCATTGAAATTGTGCTAGTTATTTCTGTGACTGTGTGGTCAACTCCACTCTTGGCCACAACTTGGCAATGGTAATTCATTTTGGTCTATTCCTGATTGGTAATTGTCAGCATAAAATGCGCTGTGCAGAAGTTAACAGCAGAGCTGGTATATGATAAGAGTGTTTTTGCAGATTGTTCTGCCTTTAATAGGATATGATGGGTCTGTGATGAACTGAAATATGATTTGCTGAATGGGTCCATCAGACAGGCTTTGTGCCTAGTGGTGGGACAACCAACTGTTTTCAACAACCAACTGGTCAGTCGATCGTCGTTTCCTCCATCCAGTTTTTTTTTTTTTTTTTCCCCCAGTCAAATAAAAAAAACTAAATGAAACTAGTCTCCGTGGCCATGTCAGCTATATGAATGTTTTCACTCACTCACTTGGGTCAAGTGGTTTCACTCAATGTGAGACAGTCGACTGAAACAAGACTCCATCAGCTGTGGCTGTTATATGAATGTTTTCACTCACACGCCTGGTTTGAGTGGTTTCATTCAAAGCGAGACAACTGACTAAGATAAGTATCTGTCAGTTACATCAGTTATATACATGTTTTCACTCAGTCTCTGGGTTTGAGTAATTCACTCCCATACTTTCTCGCCATTTCCCAGGGTGGGGGGGGGGGGGGTCTTTCGGGGGGTGGGCACATGGTGCCGCTGCCATGGCTGCCTCCTGCTGCTGAGAAAGTAGCGCAGTGGCTGGTGCAAGCGTAGCACTACTAGAACCCGTGCCAGCAGCAGTAGGATGCTGATGTGGAGGGTGCAGGACGCTCAGATACAACTAAAACAACTGATTGGTTTCACTGGAAAAGAAAGAATGAATAACTCAGTCAGTGCGCAAAACACCGCAGGATTGTGTCGACTGTTTTCATTCAGTAGCTCCAGTGGACTTGTTTCACTCAAAAGAACGAATGAATAATTCAACTGATACGTAAAGCTACAACCGAATGAGTCAGTTGTTTTCCGACAACCGACTGAATCGATTATTTTCTTTCGATTGCTCCCAACACTAATTGCACCTTGGTCTTCCAGAGGGTAGTGTGATGGGAGAGTGGACTAGGATATTTCATAGATTTGGTGGGCAGTAGAATAACACTATGGGAGGAGTGAGAAGAACTGTAGATAGGATATTTTTTGTTTCCAGCCATAATGGTAAGTAATAGAAGCCCTGGAGACAACATGATTAAACAGCGAACCTCCCACACTTGCAGTCACTAGCAATTGCAATAGAAATGGGTTGCTCTCTTCATTAGAGATATGACATATTTCTGTAATGGGACTTGATGAAGTATATGGCTTTCTTTGTAATTTATAAAGAAATTCAGACTAGTAATTTTCTTATTTGATAAAAAAAAATGGAGGCTGGTCCTGTTTATCTCCCCAGTCAGTCAGTTATTATTTACGCAATGAAGCCTACTCAACGTAGTATATTTCTTTCACAATTTTTTTTTCAGTGTTTTCAACTGCAGTATTATCTGTGCAGGTTCGACGGGATGACTTCAGTTCTGCAGTATCCCAGGAAGTGCCTGTTTTAACACACCATGATGCTGTAGAGAAGGCCGCAGGCGCAGTGCTTGCATTGGCACGAGGACCATGTCAGAAAGAATATCGCGGAAACAGTCGGCTAATTTCAGTAATTAATGAACTCCGTGTGTGGTACAGTGAACTAGCATCACGAGAGACACAGCCAGATGGACAGTACTTCTCTGGTCTTTTTGAGCTTTTTGATCAACTTAGTATTGAAGTTGGAATCAAAACTGGAACTAAAGATGAACTTTGACTGTGATTGAGTGTGAAATAAATTGTGCATTATATGAAAGTTCCTAGGACATGGTTCATAGTCTTATGATTTTTTGTGTATGTGTTTGTATAAATAGTACGTGGACTTTTGCAATTAAATTTGAGACTTGATCCGCATACAAAACAACAAAGGGACACTCTGCTAAGTGGAGATTGTTTTGGATGGAAATAGTATTTATGGAAGTATGTTGAATTCATTTTTTATTAAAATTTGAGATGTATTTATTTTTTGTAGCTTGTGCAGCTAATAATTTTAAATTTATTTTTGAAGGGAGAACTAAGCTTTTTCATTTTGAGGACTTTTCATTTGGAATACTGCATTCATTGAAAAAAGACAGAGAACAGGCAGTTTTGAGAGAATGGGTAGAACCAATTATGAGCAAGTTTAAATCCTGAGTCCATATTTGTTATTTTTTTTATCACAACAGAAATATAAAGCACACTCAAGAAAAGTTTTCATGAGAAATGTCTGTAGTGTAACCAGGTGATTGTTTCCTACCTCATGGGCTGCTGCAGAGAAGGAGAGATGAGGGAGGAACAGGACCTGCCTCTACATCACAGGATAAGCAACACACTGCATCCAATATTGCATACACAATGCCTGTTACACTGCTGTAGTGCACTGCATTGTTTCGGAATGATCTGTATTGGTCTGAAGTCATCCAGCTTCCACAGATTCCTCCACTCTCAAGAAAGTCCCAAGTCTTAGTGTGTGATTGTAGTAGCTCAGTGAAATCCAGTCCGTGAATTAGGTTCCCTCACGTTTCCCTGCAATGAGTGCTTTGAAGTGTTATTGCTGTATTGGAAACAAGACAAAACACTTCAAGGGTTCGATGCCAGTAATATATGCAAAATTATGAGACTTTGTTGCATCCCAGGAAATACGAGGGATGTGGAGAGAGAGAGAGAGAGAGAGAGAGAGAGAGAGAGAGAGAGAGAGAGACTCTCTCATACTTCCCTATCATTATGCCCAAACTCCATTGGCATACAGTGGGTGCAGATCCAGGTAATATGATACTTTTCCTTGATATTTGCGTGAATTTCCTATTGTATGTCATTCACATATCTGCTCATTTTGAGTTCATTCTTTGGCCAATTTTGAATTAAGAACAATGTTAATGACCATGTAAATAAATATTGCTGTGGTGCAGTTAAAAGCAAGTGAAAACTATAAATGTTGTATTTCCTGAGTATATGGAGCTCTGCTGTATGGTCTGATGATGACAGCATCCTCCTGTGTAAAATATTCGAAAGGTAAAATTGTCCTCTACCAGGTGTACCATATGAAATGAGTGTTAAGATACAAATGTGTCAATAGGGAACATTTGTTGTGAATGAGCCTTAATTTTTTTTTTTTTTTTTGTTTGGTTGGTATGACATCTGTCAAAGATATTCACTATACATCAAGTCATGTAACAAACAACATATGTTTTCATCATGTTAACAATGTCGAATTGTGTATCAGAACGTGATGATTTACGGAAAGCATTAATTTTTTGTTTTCATTTGAAAAAAAGTGCTGTCGAGGCATATGGTGATCGTGCTCTATCAGAAGCAACATGCAAAAGATGGTTTCAACGGTTCAGAAATAATGATTTTGATGTAAGAAATGAAGAACATAGAAGACCACCAAAAAAGTTCGAAGATGCCGAATTGCAAGCAATATTGGATGAAGATGATACTTTAAGTCAGAAGCAAATGGCATCAATGCTAAATGTTGCACAACAAACATTATCTGACCGTTTGAAAGCTATGGGAAGATCCAAAAGTGTGGAAAATGGGTGCCACATGAATTGCATGAAAGACAGATGGAAAACCAAAAAACTGTTTGTCAAATTTTGCATCAAAGACATGAAAGAAAATCAATTTTGCATCGAATTGTTACTAGCGATGAAAAATGGATTTATTTTAAGAATCCTACGGGAAAAATCATGGGTTAATCTGGGACAACCATCAACATCGACTGCAAAACCAAATCGATTCGGCAAGAAGACAATACTCTGTGTTTGGTGGGATCAGAAATGTGTGTTGTATCATGAGCTTCTAAAACCCGGTGAAACTGTGAATACTAATTGCTACAGACAACAAATGATCAATTTGAACTATGCATTGACCGAAAAAAATACCATAATAGGCCAGAGGACATGGCAAAGTAATTTTTCTACACGACAATGCACCTGCACACAAAGCAAAACTGGTTCAGGATACAATCAAAACACTTGGCCGGCAGCTGCTACCCCACCCGCTGTATTCACAAGACTTGGTCCCTTCTTACTACCATTTGTTTTCATCAATGGAACACGCATTGGCTGAGGAACACTTCCATTCCTACGAAGAAGTCGAAAATTGGGTGTCTGATTGGTTTGCTTCAAAAGACGAACATTTCTATTGGTGTGGTGTCCACAAATTGCCAGAAAGGTGGTCAAAATGTATAGAAAGCAATGGCCAGTACTTTGAATAAAATGTTTTTACTTTTCAATTCAAAATTAGTGTTTCATCTTCACAAAAAAACGCTCATTTCATTCAGGTACACCTGGTATTCTGACGTCTTGAGTGGGGACTACTCAGGAGGATGTCATTAGAAAAAAAACTGACATTTTATAAGCCTCAGTGTGAAATGTTAGATGCCTTAATCATGTAAGTACAGGGTGCGGCTGCATTCATAGCATGATTTGACTTGCGTAGTACAATGATGTACTGTAGGCCTGCATGCCAGCTCGAGCTGCATTCGTGTACTACTGAGCTGCCATTTCGAGAGTGACAGTGATATGGAGTGGTCGAGTGCACAGCATCGTGCCTTTGCTGTTGAAAGTTATTTAAAGAATACTGACTCTGTTATTGCAACCCAGCGTCTATTTCGGCAACATTTCAACCTGGGACGTCATGGGAAAGTTCCAGATGGATGGACCATTGCGAAGCGGGTACATGCCTTTCTTACAACAGGTTCTGTTTGCAATGGCAAATGGGGGAGAAGTGAAAGAACTGTGCGGACACCAAAAGTCATGGAAAATGTTCGTGCTGCACTATTGCGTAGCCCAAAATGATCTGCTCGTTGTCATACACAAACTGTGAATATGTCTGAGCTGTCATTCAGGAGAATATTGCATGCAGATCTGGAAATTAGGCCTTGCAATTGGGTTTCACGTGAAACATTCTGCTTAACCATGCATGATCTCCTACGCCAAAATCCACAAATGTTGCACACCAGCCTGATGTCAGATGAAGCTCATTTCGAATTATGTGGTTCAGTGAATAAACAGAATATGTGTTATGGAGCGATGTAAACCTGCATGAAATGCACATCAAGCCCTTGCACAGTTCTCATGTCACAGTGTAATGTGGAGTTGCTTCCTTTGGGATTATTGGCCCTTACTTCTTTGAGGATGACAGCAGTTTGGCTGTAACTTGCCGTTGTGCAGAGGGGGCATCATTTGACAGGAGTCATATTCAAAAAGTAATCCATGCAATGGATAATGACTTACACATTAGTAAATGGCATACCTTTAACTATTAATTGACATAAGAGCTAATAAATAAATTACAGTTACTGCCTGATGGTTTGTTTTTAATATCCTACTATGAATGCCGCTGCACCCTGAATGTTGGAGAACTAAAAGGGCAGTGGACAGGTTGAAGTTACATATAGTGGGAAGGAGTCAATTGCTATGGCAGGCTTAAGAGGATTTTTGAGCTGTTGAGTACATGGTTATCAACATGCAATTAATATGGACAGTGTAGGACTAGGACTAATAATCAACAACAAACTAGGAATGCCATTGAAGTACTACAGACAGTATAGTGAGTAGCTTATCATAGTCAAGACAAGACACAAAGTTAAGACCCACAATAGTAATACAAGGATAAGTATCTACTAACACTGCAAATGGGAAAGGGATAGAAGAAAATGTAAGACGAGATATAAACAACAACATGAGGAAAAGATAGATTGCTATTCATCATAAACATGAAATGCTGAGTTGCAGAAAGGCACAACAAAAAGACACTTTCACATTATCTTTCTGCCAAAGCCTTCTTCAGAAAAGGAAACACAAACATTTATTCACACAAACAAGCACACCTCATGCACCTGGACTGGAAGGCAATTTTCACATAGAATTACGTGACAGTTTCATCCCAGCCCGAGCTGCTGGAGATGGGGGTCTTATGTGTCTGAGGTGTGCTTGCTTCTGTGGATGAATGTATCTGTCCTGTCTGTGTCTGTGTGTGTGTTTCCTCTTCCAAAGAAGGTTTTGGCCGAAAGACAATGTGTGTTTTTTTATACTGTGCCTGTCTGCAAATCAATGTGTCATATTTACGGTGAGTAGCAATCTGTCTTTTCCTTATATTGTTGATTCCCATTGTTGAAGGTGTGATAAACAAAGCTGCACACGAAAGGCTAGCTGTTTAAAGCAGTTGATTGTAGATTAGCACAGAAAATGAACTTGAATCAAGCTGAACTCTGAAATCTGTCTTGCATAAATGTTAATGTCAGACTAAATCATCGAAAGTTAAGATCATCTTTCACTGCCAAAATTTATGGCTCAAGTCAAGTTCAACTGCAATTGTGAATTCATGCCCTATTGACATTACAAAACACATTTTTTGTTTCCGCTACCAATAATGAAAACCTCTTACAGAAATGACTCAATAACAGTAACTACACAATTTGTATTACATTTTTAAGTACTGAATATGTACTTATGCTGCTGTGACAAATGCACATATGTTGACAAACATAATATTAGTAAACATAATTAAATCAATTAAAGTGATATTCATGAACAAGTGAAGAAAATTGTCGCGGTGGCTCAGTTGTTGCATCCTGAAGCATAGTACAGAGGATCTCTCAGGTTCGATCCATGTCGGTTCTCTGAATTTTTATTTTCCAATTTGCCACTTCCTTCATCTCTTTCATTGATTGCTAATGCACAAAATGCCAAGCTGTTTACATTTAGTACTCAGAGTGACACTAAATTGTGTGGCAGCTATTATAGTCACAGCATTTTTCTTGTGCAATATAGGTTTCAGTGCATTAGATGAGCAGCTCAAAACAGATATCATATTTGATAGAAGATTCTAGGAAGAAATTCAAGTAGCTACAGAAAATGAAATCAATGAGAGTTACAACAGGGATGAATGTGCAGGTGTGTTGTTATGATGCAAGAGCCATGAATTGTCTCACCACATTATAGGATGTTTCCTCCTCGCAGGTGTCGCAAACACATCTCGCTATTAACAGTTTACCCCTGTGGCACAAATTTCGTATTAACTAATCCTTCGAAGTCAAAGAAAACTATCAGCGTAGATTTGACATTTGACCTGACCTGATGAGCTCTTTTTTAGTCTTGGAGAACTTTTCCTAAATCATTGTGAAGACTCATCACCAGTTATGATTCTCATAAGGAACGCCTCGTTCTCATTTGCACAATCCAAAAGCTCTTCACAGACTTTCTGGTCGTGAGTAATGAGCTGTGGGACCAACTCGGCATCAACTTGATGCATTCCAAGATACTGTGGCAGAATTTCATGACATGATCCAACAGAGATGTTAAATTCTTCTGCACTCTCTCAGACAGTCAGTGTTTGACTGGCAAACACAATTTTGTTGGCAGATGTCCAAGGGCATCCTGAACGAGGGTTATCTTTAGCTCCCATCTGGTCATTTTTAAACTGTGTAAACCATTCGCAGCACTGAGTATGGCTGAAGCAGTCATTACCATAGGCTTACTTCATTGTCTGGCATCTCTCTGTAAAGGTTTCCATGAGTTTCCACAAAATTTACTGTAGACATGTTTTCCTCTACCACAGCTATCTCGAAATTTGCAAACTGTGTGACACAATGTTCTATTCAATACAGCACTGAACAATAACTAACAGGCATATGACAATGAAATTTCTAGCAGTTACACATTAAACACAGACATGTGCAGGGATGTGAACCGCATTTCGCTGCAATACACCATTGGTGTGAAATTATGCATGTTCCAGAATTTTTTGAACAGACCTTGTAAATGGACGGGAAAAGTCAGTATTTTTAGATCACACAAGGCAGTTCTGCACGAGTCTGCTTTTTATTCAAAATTATCCTAACGATATTTTTTGTGTTATAGACTAGAGCAGCTGGAGACAAGTCTTGTGTGCATAAGGTGTGTGTGTGTGTGGGGGGGGGGGGGGGGGGGGGGGGGGGGGGCGCAAATTGCGACCAGTCCGGCACACAATTGCAATGTGCCAGGAAGTTTCTTTCCAAAAGGATGCAAAATTTGCTCATGGTTCCTGATACACCCACCCAAAAAAGTTCTTAAGTGGAAATACTAACTGGAAAAGAAAAAGGCGGCAAGTTCATACTCGTACCACAAATTTCACTCATATCAATTAACTTCACATTCAACTTTGAAAGGCTCAACTTTTTGGTAAGATTAGTGTACAACTACCAATAAAACAAAAGGGCAAACATTCCATTGTTGCAGAGTAAATTTAAAAGAACAGTATTTCTCATACAGACAACTGTATACTGTATAGCCCAAATCAAAACGCCAATTGTAGTTTATAACAGTATACTCTGAATAAGTTAGATGGTATGCAACTGATATGGTAGGTGCACTTTTCAGGAAACAAATGGAGAATACCAAGTGAAGCTAGTATCAAATATAAGTTGTAAGTGTTATGTAATATTCTCTGAAAATATTTGTATGGAGTGTAGCTTTACAGTCAAGTTGAACATGGACAATAAACAGAACAGACAAGAAGAATGTAGAAGTTTTTGAAACAGAAAAATGCTGAATATTACTCAGTTTGTGACGTTTACCTGCTTTATTTGTTGATAGTCCTTGGTGTCAACATACTGCATTTTTATACTGGCTGAAAAATGGGGAATGGGGGTGGAAGTTCAACACTGACTATTGTAAATGACGTAGCCGACAGTTGCACAGTTGTGTTTCACAGTTATTTACTTTCACAGTTATTTACTTTCACAGTTCACAACCCCCCAATATTACACAGTTAATATGGCCAGTTCACTACTGGTTAACTTTTGATAAGCCTCATTAATAGTTTGCAGGCAAACATCAGCATACTGCTACAGTAGTTTACCGTTGAACATCTATGAGCAGTAAAAACGTAACCACACAGTTCTTGCAGAATAATAGGGTACGTGTGGCACTACTGAACACATTGCCATTATTTTAACACATGGCCTATTTGTGTTACACTTATTTCACGGTTAAATTCATGCATTGTTGTTGACGTAACCAATACAGTTTCTTGTCTGAAAATCGGCCATGGACTGACTGTCGGGATAAAAAATCGGACCTTTATACATCCACATTATAATAGGTACTGAAACTATACACTGTTCAATGTTTAACTTAAAGAAATTACCATTAAAACATAATTCATTCAATTAACTGAATATATAGAAAAATTCCTTCTTTTTAACAGTTTCTTCTACTACAAGGGTTAGGCCAAATTATTTGTTTAAATGATAAAATTAACAGCTATAGTTATACAAACAAGACTTTTGACAAACCTGGTAATTATTTTGGAAATAATTAATGGCTGGCTATGCTAATAAGTTTTCAAATGTAGACAAATAAATACTTTAAGAATCATAGTACTTCTTCTCCAAAATGTTTATAATTAGTACATAATTTATATTTGTTTGTTAGTCAACAATAAAATCTAAGTCACTAAACAATTACTGATTTCACCCTATAACAAAAGATGTTAACTAGGAATAGTCAAAATAAATTAGGAAATTGATGACATGCACAAAATTAGACCTGGTCTTCAAGTCCTTAAGACTGATGGCCAACCTTTCTCTTTTAAGAAAATGCATATAATACTTAGGTATGTCAATGGTAATTAGAGAAAAATGAAAATAAAATGAATTTCAGGAGGCAGATGGCAAAACAAGAGAGGAAGTAAGAAGATCCCAGCTTGCTTCATCACAAGTTTGCCTTGTCTAATGAAGGGGCACTGAATCAAATTGGAGAGAATAGAACTTCAGGACACAGCTTGACTAAAAAAAAAAGGATAAGCTGATAAGATACAAAACAATTATTATTTGGCAGTATGTTTTCAGTATCTATGTATCCCATAGTTGAGATGTGTCTCTACCACAGTTACCAACAATGGCTTGTTTCTGCATGTATTCCATGAGAATGAAAGATGATGATAGATTTACCTTCCTGTCTCAGGTAATACTCATAATTCAGAAATCTGACTTCTGTGTGTCTTACACTGACAAGTTTAAAACCACAAAAGGACAATTCATTCTGGACCCAAGAATATTGAGTTTTACTGTGTTTGAAATTACTAATTGGAAATATGTTGCACTGTTCAGCAATTACAGAACTCTAATGTTCATTACAAAACTACACAGCTGCCCATCAGTTCCATTGCAGTGGCATGCAAAAAAAGCCAAACTGGCCTTCTTAGATATGCTCAGGATTAACGTTTCTGTGCATCTACACAAATAAGTATGAGTAACGTGATTTACAAATATATCTATAAATAAGGAATGATTATGTAGTGAATTTCTCATTCAGAAATTGTGTATAAATGTTATTTGTTTGCGAGAAAATCGTGTTATATGTCATGTAAAAGAGAAGAAATACCGTGTGTCTGCAAAGTCTCTCCGCAGTGGCAAGACCCTCCAATGTCTCACCTTGTGGGCCACATAAAGGTGACAACACACACAACCCTCAACTGCACATGTTCCATGGACCTGCAGTGGTAGGGTGGGCGTAGTAGTGATGAGTGTGCATTGCAGCTTTTGTCTAGTTCTTCTGCAAGCTCAGTTCAGCGAGAATGCTTACTATTGTAGAGAGAGCATTTATAATGGACGAAGTTTTCTGTCCAGAAGGAAACTTTAAAGAGCATTTGAGACGACAATTTACATTTGCGTTTTCCTGCTTTGAGGTGTCCACATCGTGACACTGTACATGGTTTAATTCACAGATTTCAGACAACAGGTTCAGTTCATGATGCACCACGAACTGGTAGACCCACAATTTTAACAGAGGGGAAGCTTGACATTTTTGACATCACAGGGTCCAACGAAATCAGAGAGGAGATTATCGCAAGAGGCTAAGTCTCTTCTATGACAGCACATAAGACCATAACCATAGAACTAGGGATGTATCCATATAAAATTACTGCTGTACAATAATTACATTGTATGGACAATGGAGAATGAATGGCATACAGGTATTTTGAAAGGTTTCAGCAATTTGTTAACCTACATGGAGTTGCTGTTTTAGATTGAGCCTTTTACACTTGAGGCTTGGTTTCACCTATCTGGTTACATCAACGCCCAAAATTCACGGATTTGGTCACCAGAAAATCAATATGCCTTAAGGGAAACATCATTGCATGCAGAGAAAATTGGAATGTGGGTTGCCATAACATGAGTGCGAACTGTTGTTGTTGTGGTCTTCAGTCCTGAGACTGGTTTGATGCAGCTCTCCATGCTACTCTATCCTGTGCAAGCTCCTTCATCTCCCAGTACCTACTGCAACCTACATCCTTCTGAATCTGTTTAGTGTATTCATCTCTTGGTCTCCCTCTACAATTTTTACCCTCCAAGCTTCCCTCCAATACTATATTGGTGATCCCTTGATGCCTCAGAACATGTCCTACCAACCAATCCCTTCTTCTAGTCAAGTTGTGCCACAAACTTCTCTTCTCCCCAATCCTATTCAATACCTCCTCATTAGTTATATGATCTGCCCATCTAATCTTCAGTATTCTTCTGTAGCACCACATTTCGAAAGCTTCTATTCTCTTCTTGTCCAAACTAGTTATCGTCCATGTTTCACTTCCATACATGGCTACGCTCCATGCAAATACTTTCAGAAACGACTTCCAGACACTTAAATCTATACTCGATGTTAACAAATTTCTCTTCTTCAGAAACGCTTTCCTTGCCATTGCCAGTCTACATTTTGTATCTTCTCTATTTAGACCATCATCACTTATTTTGCTCCCCAAATAGCAAAACTCCTTTACTACTTTAAGTGTCTCATTTCCTAATCTAATTCCCTCAGCATCACCCGACTTAATTCAACTACATTCCATTATCCTCGTTTTGCTTTTGTTGATGTTCATCTTATATCCTCCTTTCAAGACACTATCCATTCCATTCAACTGCTCTTCCAAGTCCTTTGCTGTCTCTGACAGAATTAAAGTGTCATCGGCGAACCTCAAAGTTTTATTTCTTCTCCATGGATTTTAATACCTACTCCAATTTTTTCTTTTGTTTCCTTCACTGCTTGCTCAATATACAGATTGAGAGTGTGAATTATAAAGCCATTTTCTTTCAGCACTACTGTCACTTCTAATGTTAAAGTATTCCCAGATAATTTATCCATTTATTATGCTGTTGAATAAAAATGAGATAGATCATTCATTTTTACAAGACAACACTACTGTTCTTATGGCACACCAGTCCCTATGACTTTTAGATTGAATCTTTGGAGACACAGTAATTATGAAGGAACTCTGGCCCCCATGCTCACCAGATTTGTGCATCATAACCAACCAAAGACAATAAATAGATGAACTAAAGAAAGCAATAACTGATTATCTGCTGTATTCAAGTGCATGTTAAACACTGGTAAAGGTGTTCACAAATAAATGTAACGTGCTGAACTAAGCCTTAAGAAAGAGGAAAACATATTCAGCACCTACTGTGATATTGGTGAGACAGAGTATTTGTCATTAAAATAATTAATTTCATTGCTTTAATTGTAATAATTTTCACTCCCATCTCCCAACATAACTGCAGCCACTAGCAATGAAACCTGGCCCCTAGTTTATACAGGGTGTTACAAAAAGGTACAGCCAAACTTTCAGGAAACATTCCTCACACACGAATAAAGAAAAGATGTTATGAGGACATGTGTCCGGAAACACTTAATTTCCATGTTGGAGCTCATTTTAGTTTCGTCAGTATGTTCTTCCACCTACGCTCAATGGAGCACGTTATCATGATTTCATACGGGATACTCTACCTGTGCTGCTAGAACATGTGCCTTTACAAGTACTACACAACATGTGGTTCATGCACAATGGAGCTCCTGCACATTTCAGTCGAAGTGTTCGTACGCTTCTCAACAACAGATTCTGTGACCGACGGATTGGTAGAGGCGGACCAATTCCATGGCCTCCACGCTCTCCTGACCTCAACCCTCTTGACTTTCATTTATGGGGGCATTTGAAAGCTCTTGTCTACGCAATCCCGGTACCAAATGTAGAGACTCTTCGTGCTCGTATTGTGGACGGCTGTGATACAATACGCCATTCTCCAGGGCTGCATCAGCGCATCAGGGATTCCATGCGATGGAGGGTGGATGCATGTATCCTCGCTAACGGAGGACATTTTGAACATTTCCTGTAGCAAAGTGTTTGAAGTCACACTGGTACGTTCTGTTGCTGTGTGTTTCCATTCCATGATTAATGTGATTTGAAGAGAAGTAATAAAATGAGCTCTAACATGGAAAGTAAGCGTTTCCAGACACATGTCCACATAACATATTTTCTTTCTTTGTGTGTGAGGAATGTTTCCTGAAAGTTTGGCTGCACCTTTTTGTAACACCCTGTATAGTGACATGAATGTACTGCCAACCTTACACGTCCAGCAAGGCAAGACATGCAGAGCTCACCTCTGTGGAATGACTTTGCAGATACACTATCTACTAGCACACATCAGAATTCAACAGCAGGAGGATCATGGCTTATCAAGACTGATGTATAGTTCCACTATGGGATCCCATGACTGTTATTCAAGTATGCAACTGATAGATTCATGGGGCCATAGTCATCCAGGATCTCAACTGCCAGAGTGAATAGTGTCCAAGAAGACACACATGTTATTTGCTTGACCACGCAGAATCTTACAGCTGCATCATTTACAAGAGTCAGAAAATTCTTGTTTGCAGCAAGACGATTGGAACACCACAGGCTGTCAGCTAGGAGACCAAATATATTTCTCTTGACATGGTCCCACAGGAAACTGTGCCCAAAGACAACAATGAATACAGGATTGACACTATGTCATTTTTCAGATGAGTCCCAATTCTATGTACAGATCATCAAGGATGTATCTGTCTGTCTGGAGGCTTCTAGGAGAATGAATGTTGCCAGATTGCATTCAATATCATTGTACAAGCCCAGCACCAAACTTGATGCTACTGGGTACCATTGGATACATGGACACAATCATCCCTGGTTTACATAGCTGGTAATTTGGCCATCAGTCATTATATTTCTGATGTGTAACGGCCAGTGGCTGTGCTCTATCTTTGTGACATTATCTTTCAAAAATGTAACACAGGATCATATGTTCCTTGTTCTGTCCAGGCTATACAGTGGGTGTTCAATATTGCTCTAGCTCTAGCCAGTCAACTTTCTCCAGATCTCCCACCTGTTAAAAACATCTGGTGATGTGTTGTAGAGAGACTGACTCACTACCCACAAACAGCAATGAGATCAGGCACTGAGCTGTAACAGCATGCAATGACGTACCCAAACATATCAGCCACGTTCATTTCAATTCAGTGCATAGCCAGTTTATTGCCATTTTTGCTGCCATAGGTGGCAACTTGGCGTACTAAATTTCACACTTTGTTTACCCCCAAATCACCTTTAAATTTAATAATGTATTGTTCCTACTATACTGCATATGCAAAATAAATAAACTTTCATTATTTTCTGCCCATCTCAAGGTTGCAGGTTTAATGGCCAGCAATGTATAAGCCGTTAATTCTTGTGCACTGTCACCCACCCCCATGGCCAAGGTTGCTAATGCACACTTGTGCGGTGGTGCTCAACCTTGGGGTAAACCAGTTTGAATCCTGGTGGTAGAGGAAGTATTCACTGTCAGTATCTGACGAGCAAATAGAGGAGAGGTGATGGCGTAAAGTTTCATGTGCTAATGTCATAGTTTAAATACCAAAGCTCTTGCAGTGTCTCATGAAGTGAGGGCCTACGTGTTGATGGTAATCCATCTGTCAGACGGGGATGTCAAGCTTGGCGCCACCTTGGTGCTATGTGCCAGCATGGGGTTTCACCCTCTCTCCCCTCTCATCATCATCATCATCATCATCATCATCATCATATAACATTACACTCCACTCCACTCTGCACACACACAGACAAGACATCATACATATAACATTGCAAATTCGTAATGGAGCATGTTATGAATAAATAAACAAAAAAGTGTCACTTTCTCCATAAGCAACCTACAAACAGAGCTTTGCAACAGCTTACCACATGCAAGTTCAGTGTCGTTGTACTGTGAGATTTAAGTTTTTCAGAGTTCTTCATCAATGTCTGATACTCTTTAGTGTCCTTGTGCTCTAATTTCCTCGATTTACTTTTGGGCTTTGGCACCAATTTTTATAAGGATCAATAAAGAAAATAATTTCAAATAATACAAGGACAGTTGTTTATTATAGTAACAGGCTATATAGTACCAAAATACAATGTCAGGGATGTTTTGCTATTAGCAATATTTGTCATTCCTTGACAATATCTACCATTGCTCTAATACGAATTTACCATTACAGTTTTTGAAACCTACCTTACAATCAATTTTTTCTCATACCTTTCTACTTTATTTTTCTTTCAATATATTACACTCCCAAGCCTTATTTTAAGTCTAGAGGGACAAGTGTAATTCCTTAAATGATATAATGGCAAAAGGTTCTGTGCCATCAGGAAGAAAAGTTTGTCACATTTGGTTCTCAATCTGATTTAATTAACTGCCCTCTGTGTGTTTCTCATGGTGAAAGTGTATTTTGAATTGTTTTATCCATTGCATCTTTGCCACATAGAGAAAGATCTCCTGACCAATATGCGAAGAGAACATCAGGAGGTGTAGATAGAACCAGGAACTGCATGACCTAATGAAACAACCAAACACTGTACAGAAAATGAGAGTGCAGAGAATAAGCCTGGCAGGGCACACTGCCAGGAAGCCAGACACTTGTTCAAGTGGAAGACCAAGGAAGCGATGGGAGGATGAACTGCAGCTCGGTGTCCATAAAACTGGATCCAAAATGGCACAATATCGTCATCTATGAAGGGACAATGCAAAGTCAGCACACAATGTTCAGGGTCTGTGATCACTAATACATATGTATGCCAATTACACATACTTCAATTAATGTGAGGTTATACTTTCCTTACAGGTACCATCTGATGATCTGTGTACAGTCACTACACACAGCTATCTTCAAAATGTTGTGGGGCTACTTTCCTTTCAGGAGTATGAAAGTGAATATGCCAGGTGCTGCATTATGTCTCACAAACTTACAGGATATTTCAGCAGCGTTGCTCCTTTTTTTGCCAAAAAGAATAAGTTATTGTGTATTAGAAGAAGAAATTGGTCAGCATTGGGAACTACACTTGACCAATTATACTTCTTAGTAGAAGTGTGTAACACTTTCAGAGGGTGCCGTACCAAGGTGATCTGGAGTATTTATCATCATGATGATGTTGAGGACTCATCAGTTGATTAACAACAGAGGCACTGTGATACAATTAGACTTCCAATTTAAATTAACAGTTTTCTTCGCACAGTTTCATATTTATGTGCTGCGAAAGAATTGTTTAAGAGCAAAGCACCTTTTCTACAACAAACATTATACTAGATACGCTACAGGGAGAAATTCAAATATTAAACTGGAAACGTATAAGACCAAGAGAGCAGTCGGAACAGAACTGACGCTAGTACACAGTGCTAGTTCCGAAATGTACATTCCTCCATTGTTGATCAGAGAAGTTACTACTTACATTGTCAGCATAAATGAAAATGCTCTCCTGTGGTGTGCTACAATTATGGAGATCACGCTACATGTCTTACAAGTACTAGTAGTACGAGTTTTATTTGTTCTTGGCTCATATTTTACAACCGTACAGAAATGCCTTTGTAATACTGATTTAAATAAATATGTAGTTTTACAGATAAAGCACAAAAAGGAACACAAAGTAGACAATATTTTCACAATTAAGAATCACTGTTTTTACCCAGATAAGCACTAAGAATCAAATGTGTGCCACAACACAGACATAAGCAAAAACAAATGAAAATAAATTTACAGTCAAGTTGTTACGCATAAACATAGACAAATTCTGTATAACCATAAGCACTATTATTTCAACAGACACACACTAATATACAGCACCAAATGCATAACAATTTTTCTGATCTGTGTGTTTATGATCCAAGCACTGGTCGCTTGAGCAGTAAGACACATTTTTGCAGATATTCTCTAGTTATTGCCTTTCAAATCTTGAACTAAAATCTTTCTACGGCACACTTGCACAGTACATGGTTGAAGTATGTTAAACACCCAAGTATCAAAAATAATTAGGGGGAAGGGAGAACAAAAACATATCCAAAGTGTGAATACTTCACAGTACTAACGGTTCTGCTTTCATGCATTGTATCAGTTGTTGTGATTACAAAATCAATTGTTGCTGATGATTAGTAGTTTTGTAAGGTACTATGCAGCCACTTCTGGACCATACTTCCTAACCCATTTATGAAGAGACTACTCACATTGTTCTTGTCTAAAAGTAATTCTGTTCAATTTAATCCGTATGTTCCTATTAAGTTAGTGATATGAAGTTGATTTGGTTGTTCCAGAATCATTTGTACTCTGCAGGGCATCTATTAATACAGTGAAAATCATTTGTTTGATACCATATTTGCTCATCACATATCAGCACTGTATAAACTATGTAAAGCATTGCACGTACAAAGTAAAACACAACCAAGAACAAGTTTCATCCAGCAAAATGAATCACATAAAATCATCAGTCGGGTGTAAGAAGACACTTTCTTGTTCATATTTGTACTTGGTGGTGATATGAATGTGTAAAACTGAACTTGAACTTCTCCAACAAAATTTTGTAGATTGCTGAGTGATATTTTCTAAATATTTTAGTAAAGGCTTGTGGTTTCCATTTCCAGAGTAATAATGATATGATGATGATTTCCTTGATTTGTTACCCCAGTTATCTTTGTTTTTGAGAGATGCCTTTAATGCAGTGTACAATCCAAAATACAAAGTAATGCAGCAACCCTCAGATGAACAGTACTGTGATATGGTTGCAGTGGCTGCTGGAACAGCACAGAATAACACTGCTGTGCCGTTTCTTCATTGCATTCATTCAACCCATCTACACAATTTGCATATTGGCCAAGTCTTCATCAGTAAACCTATCCATACTGTTGTGTGTAACTGTCAATGTACAACTAACACTGCTGAAAAAACAAAGGGAGATAGAACCGAGCAGTACTGAATGCAAACTTGAGAGCAAACAGAAAAATGGATATTTCTAGTATTAACAGCAAGTACTGTAAGTGAACGAAACATGTTTGTTTCCAAACAATGCACGTAATACATACTGTCGACTTTTGCACTGTTGTGCAGATATATTCAGTGCAATACGGATACAAAGTTAATTTTGTCAATGGAATTCAGTTTAACCTTGTGTAATTGCATTGCACAATACAGTGGTTCCAGGATGAACAAGGGCACTTTAAATCAAGGCTCAAGTTTGTCAGTGCCCACTGAACATTCATGATCCACAGGCTAATACAAACTCACAGCAATGTCAATCACTCATAACTTGCATGAAAGATGGAACATTTCTGCTACTAACAAGGGAGCATCCCCATCGCACCCCCCTCAGATTTAGTTACAAATTGGTACAGTGGACAGGCCTTGAAAAACTAAACACAGAGCAATCGAGAAAACAGGAAGAAGTTGTGTAGAACAATGAAAAAAAAAGCAAAATATACAATCTGAGTAGTCCATGCACAGAACAGGCAACATCAAGGATAATGTGAGCTCAGAAGCGCCGTGGTCCTGTGGTTAGCATGAGCAGCTGCCGAACGAGAGGTCCTTGGTTCAAGTCTACCCTCAAGTGAAAAGTTTAATTTTTTATTTTCAAACAATTGTTATCTGTCCGTCCGATGCGATCACTTTTTTTGGGAGTGGTTATCACATCCACAAGAAAACCTAAATCAGGCAAGGTAGAAGAATCTTTCTACCCATTCGCCAAGTGTACAAGTTAGGTGGGTCGACAACATATTCATGTCATGTGACGCACATGCCGTCACCAGTGTCGAATAGAATACATCAGACATGTTTTCCTGTGGAGGAATCGGTTGACCTATGACCTTGCGATCAGATGTATTCGGTTACCATTGGAGAGGTACGTCCTTTCGTCTACTAATCGCACGGTTTTGCAGTGCGGTCGCAAAACACAGACACTAAACTTATTACAGTGAACAGAGACATCAATGAACGAACGGACAGATCATAACTTTGTGAAAATAAAAAAAGTAAAATTTTCACTCGAGGGAAGACTTGAACCAAGGACCTCTCATTCCGCAGCTGATCACACTAACCACGGGACCACGGCGTTCCTAAGTTCACGTTAGCCTTGATGTTGCCTATCTTCCAAATGGACTACTCAGTTTGTATATTTTGCTTATTTTTTTCATAGCTCCACACAACTTCTTCCTGTTTTCTCGATTGATCTGTGTTCAGTTTTTCAAGATCTATCCACTGTGCCAACTTATAACTAAATGTGAGGGGGGGGGGGGTGCAATGGGGAGGTTCCCTTGTAAGTTGCACACTAAATTAACTTTTCCTCCCATGATTTCATTATATGCTCAATATTCTTGGGAGAGAGCACAGTACAGTATTCCATATTTCTTTGGTCTCCTCCTACTCCTTTGAGTGACAAATTATATGATCTGGTGATTATAAAGTATTCAGTCTCCCAAAAGCACATGTTAGGCAATATCTTAAGATGTTCTTAGCTTCCACACACACAAACCAAGTGAGGCTTCACAGGGGTAAGATATTGAGCTTATATCCAGGACACAGGGGCTTAAGTTTTCCAAGGTTTCTCTAAAATTGCTTATGACAAATTCAGGGATGGTTTCTTTGAAAAGGCATAGCCAATTCCTTTTCCCAATTAAGCTTGTGACCCTGTTTCTTCCTTTCTTGCAGATACAAAAACATTGAATCTGTTCACTGCTTTGCAGCTCAAATAAAACTTTTTAGTTCTGTAACCTCTATGAAATAACATATACCTTTGAAAGACCTTAATTATCACTGCAACGAATATACTGAAACTGTGATTTTCATTACTGACTCAGCCTTTTTTCCCTTGATGAAAGGCTAAATGTTCATTGAATGATTTATTCTCAGACTTGGCGCAAGATGTTTCTCATGTTATCCTGCTGACCTTTGTATAAGTAAAAATCTTGTAGCTGTAGTGTGGACATTATTATTATTATCATCATCATTGTTATGTTTTGTAGCAAAGGATTTCTGCTGAATCATAACATGAAACGCAAAACTCTGTGCCCTTGCTGTTCAAGAATTGGCAGCCAACTATGAGTCTGTCCTTTACATGTACAGTAGACTTGTGCTGAACCTGTGAAGAAAGAAAGCACATTTATTAAATTTACCATGACTAATCACTTTTCCTCCAGTTCAGACACTTGCATGAAAAATAACTGGAAAAATACTTGACATACTTAGTACATATTACATTTTTTTAAAAGCTGCAATGAAATAAAGAATTAAGAGAAGTACATCAGTATATCCTAGCAATTTTGAAAGACTTAGATGGAAGAAGAGGGCAGGAGGAGAACAAGAATGTATAAAATTTGCCGATAATATGATATTAATGGTAGAAAGTGAAAAAACTGTAAATAAAATGCTAAAATATCTGAATGAAGCAAAAACGAAGAGTATAGTGATCAGCAGAGGAAGGAGACTGGCAAATATTTAGATACGACAAGTTATTAATACCCAAGTAAAAGTACCATGGAAGTACCATCACTCAAGACTTGAGATGCAATCAGGAGGGGAAAACTTGCATTGCTATAGTGAAGGAGGCATTCATTAGAAAGAGAAAATTATTATGTGGCAAACTTGATAAAGGTGTGAGGAAAAGGCTTCCATGTGTGTCTGTCTAGTGTGTGGCACTCTATGGGGGCAGAAACTTGGACACTGAAGTGAGAGGGTGAAAAAAGGCTAGAAGTTTTGGATATGTGGACGTGGAGGAGAATGGAGCAGATAGGCTAGATGGAAAGTGTGTTTGAAAAGGCTGGTGAGAGGAGAAGACTGCTGCAAGTTATAAGAAAGAAAGAACAACTGGATGGGGCATTCGTTGAGATGGAAATGCTTGCCAACTGACACTTCGGGGGGATTAGTTTGTGGGAGGAGCTTGAGGGGAAGGAGGAGATACAAGATGATAAATGACTTAAAGGGAAGTGCAAATTATATAAACTTGAAGATGATGGTAGAAGACAAGAAAATGTGGACAGTTAACTTTGGGCAGAACACTAATGAAGATGATTCCAGCAACGTAACTAACCATAGTGTGTGCTTTGGGATTATGTTATTGTTGATAATAATGTCCATCAGCAAGCAAAGCTTGAATCACTAAAGCCAATAGTAGTTTTAAAAAAGTAACTCTGAACTACTTCAATCATAGTCTTCTCCTAAGAGTTTACTGGAAAATGTAAAGTTTATGTAAAGATGAAATGTGTAGAGGGAAATGTAAGAAAGTTGCCTCTGTTATATGCCTTTTTTCCGAGAAATATCTTTTGATCATTTCATATTTTTGGATTCTGTTGAACATCTCCTCCTGTGCTTCTGAAAGTAGAACATCCATTATTTCCGACTGTTCTGTGTTTCTTTTTTCCTGTAGCAATTGGTCCAACTTCATTGGTGGAAAATTGATATGTTTGTCAGATCTTGCAAGATCACTGACAATATTCATAAATAATTTTTCCTTGCAGATGTCATATAATATTAGTATGAATTATTCTTTCACAAAAGGACTGAGAATAAGCTAACTCTGTAGCTTCTAATAAAAAGCTTGTGCTCACTGTACATGTGCACTGAACCTGACAATAATTAGATTAGTGAGCTGTATGTCTCCTACTTTTGGAAGGGAGAAATGCACATGTGACTCTATAATGCCCGAATTTTAAATTTTTTTTAAGATTATGAAGTCAACATGTCAGCTACTAAGCAAGTCTTAATTATTTAATGAAGAAAATATTTAGCCAGAACATTTCCCTGTTGGGACACTGTAATACACTAAAACATTGTTCTCCATTTTGTAACATGCTGTACTCTCCGCATGGCTTATGTGTGCTCCTTCTAATGATGGATGGATGGATGGATGGATGGCTATAATGTTGTAAATGATCAATATAAGTAATATATTACTATGAATAATATAATTCATAAGACTTAGGACACTACTAAACAAATTTGAAAAGAAATGGAGGAAATGAGTGACATAACATGTTAAATGATCACCGAGCTATCGTGAAACAAAAGCTGAACTTACTATCAGTTTTCACATAACATAAGGTGCCAATACAAGTAATCTAAGACATTTTTTGATTACTTTTGCAATGAAAGTTGAGTATGATTTCAATGTGTAGCTGTTGTTGAAAGTTGGCATCTCTGCGCAATTCATTCAGACACCTCATATCACATTGTTATGATGGAAACACTGTTAGGGAAGAAGAAGTGGACTACTTATTAACAACTTTGTTGCAGGTGCCCACATACATTGTTAACAGAATTGAAAGCATCAACAGTCTAGAGAACTAGTTATTTCAATTTCAAATAGCAGTACCACATTGATTTCAGAGTGAACATGCTATGTTTTTGAAAGCTTAGAAAATATGAAATACACTAACAAAATAAATGTTTCATTATTCTTTGTTAGACTGATTCTGAAATGTTCATCATTCACTTAGCTGATAATGTTATAAAAGTATTATAATTTCAAGTTGATAAAAACCTGAGGGGAAGACAATCAATTACCATAAATGCTAATTTTCTACATTTTGCAAATCACCGTGAAGTGGTTTCCATTCACCTGTGGAGTGTGGGAAAAATGACTGTGTAAATGCCTCTGTGTGTGTTGTAATTAATCTGATGATGTCCTCAGAATCCCCAGAGGAGTGGTTAGTAGAAGGTTATATTATATTCCTAGAGGCTTCACTTCAAGCCAGTTCTTGAAATTTTGTAAGTAGGCTTTCTCAGGATTGTCTTCAAAAGTCTGCCAATTCAGCTCTTTCAGCATCTTCATGACAGTCTCGCACTGTCAAACAAACCATGACTGTTCATTCTACCCTTCCCTGTATAGTCCCACACACTTGAGCAGCATTCTACGATGCATTGCACAAGTGATCTGTATGCAATAAACTGAAGACTGCTACCTGCTTTACCTATGACTGAGCCTATGTGGGCAATCCTATTTGTTTCCCTACAAAGTGTTACACTCAGGTATTTGTGAGTTGGCCAATTCCAATTGTGACTCACTGATGTTATAGTCATAGGATGCTATGTTTTTTTCATTTTGTGAAGTTCACAGTTTCACATTTCTGAACATTTAAAGCAAGTTACCCGTTATTGCACCACTTTGAAATCTTATCATATCTATTTCTGCTGCTGCTTTCAGACATTACTTCATTATAGATAACTGCATAATCTGCAAAAAGTCTGATGTTACTATTAATATTGTCCGCAAGGTCATTAATATACAGCATGAATGGCAAGGGTCACAATACATGTCCCTGGGGCACATCTGGAGTTACTTTTACACCTGTCAATAAATCTCCATCCAATACAATATGCTCTGTGTCCTACCCACAGAGAAATTGTCAATCCAGTCAAATTTCACTTGACAGTCTATACACTTGTACTTTTGATAGTAAATGTAGGTGTGGTATTGAGTCAAATGCTTTTTGAAAATTGAGAAAAACTGCATATCCCGGACTGCCTTGATCCATGGCTTTCAGTTTGGCATGTGAGTTGGGTTTACACGATCGATGTTTTCAAAATACATGCTGGTTCGCCTGGAGGAGGTCATTCTGTTAGATATACATCATTATGATCGACCTCAGGCTATGTTTTAAGATTCTACCAAAAATTTATTTCAAGGATATTGGACGATAGTTTTGTGAACCACTTCTGCTACCCTTCTTGCAGATAGTTTTGACCTGTGCTTTCTTCCAATAATTTAGCTGGAAATTGGGTATAGAACTTAGGGATTCCATTAATCTTTGGGGGCTTTGTTTGATTTTTACTGATTTCAGCTGTTTGTCAAAGCTCCTAGCACTTACATCTGTTTCATTATCTTTCAGTGGTAAGAGAATTAAACTAGGGCAATACTCCTGGGTTTTCCTTTGTAAAGGAACATTTGAAAATGGAATTCAGCATTTCTGCTTTTGCTTTGCTGTCTCCAGTTTTAATACCTGTCTTGTATATGAGTGATTAGGCACTAATTTTGGTGCCACTTACAGCCTTGACACACGATTAGGATTCCTTTGGGTTTTGTAAAGGTTGTTCGACAGTATTCTGCTACAGTAATCACTGAAAGCTTCATGCATTGGTCTTTTCACAGCCAAATGTGTGTCATTCAGCATCTCTCTGTAAATAGCCCTATGCTTTGTTTTACACCCATTATAAAGTAGTTTCTGTTTTTTTAGAAGTTTCTTTATGGCGACTGTATACCAAGGAGGCCTCCCCCATCATGACATATTCTACTGGGTACATCCCTATCCAGAGATTGGTCAACTATTGTTTTAAATGTGAGCCATAGTTCCTGTACACTCTCATACCCTGTTCTGAAAGTTTCAAGTTGCTCATGGAGATATGTTTCTACTGCCTCTTTATCTAGTTTACAGAACATAATCCTCCTTCTTGTTTTAGTTGTCCTTTGTCTGTGTTAATCAGTGTTGCTACAAGTACCTCATGGTCATTGATACCAGTTTCAATGTGGACATTCTCAAAAAGTTCAGGTCTGTTTGTTGCCATCAGATCTAATAGATTCCCATCATGAGTGGGGTTCTAAACTATCTGTTGTAGATGGTTAAACAATGGAAAAATGGAGCTGCAGATAGGCACAACCTTTAAGGCTGTCAGAAAGTGAGCTTTCGGCTAATAAGGCCTTTGTTAAAAATAGACAACATACACAGAAACACTCATGCAAATGCAACTCACACACACTTGACCACAGACTCCGGCCACTGAAAACAGACTCTGGCTATGGTCATTTGTGTGTGAGTTGTGTTTGCACGTGCGCACGCGCACTTGTGTGTGTGTGTGTGTGTGTGTGTGTGTGTTTTGTCTATTTTCAACAAAGGTCTTGTTGGCCGAAAGCTCATTTTCTGATAGTCTTCTTGTTGTTACTATCTGTGACTCAGTATCTCCACTATACAGTGAGTAGCAACTATCCTTTTCATAATATTGTTCTAGGTGGCTTTCTGAGAAGACATTTAGTAAATTTTCACAAGATGTCTTGCCATGTCCACCACTAATAAAATTGTAATTTTCCCAATTGATTGCTGGGTGATTAAAGTCTCCAATGATTAAAATATAACTGGGGAACTGATGTACAAGCAAACAAGTTTTTAGTAACATGAAGAGGTGAGTCTGCTGGTCGATAGAAGGATCCAGTTGCTATTTTATGCCTGCCCACTGATACTGAGTCCTGCCCAAACATCTTGAATAATGCTTCCATTTCTACCCTGATGCATTTTATTTTTCTTGTCTAATGCAACAAATACACCACCTCCATTTCCCGTAAGCATATTCTTTCAATATATACTTAAATTTTCCCGAAAAACCTCACTGCTGTCCTCCTTAGGTGTTTCCAGCTTTCTGTATCATGTGAGCTTCACTGCTTTTTAGGAACACTCCAAACTCTGGTAATCTGTTGTGAATGGTTTGAAAGTTAACTACTAGGATTTTAATAAATACTTTAACATATGAGGGACATTTAACTACAAATAAAGTCTGAAACCTCACTTAGATTTTTTTGGTGCTAGATGTAAATAAGAAATAATCTTCAGAGAGAGCTTGCACAAGTCATTCAAAGCTTCTTTCTTTCTTTTTCTCGTTGAGTGCAAAATCATTAAACAGTGGGGCACAAATTTTTTTTAAAAAACCGTTCTTTCACTAGCAGCTGGGAGGTCAATCTCAGTCTATATGGCAGCCATTATTCTGTTCAATTCTGGCACTGATTAAGGGGGCAGGTTATTGTTCATATGCTGGTGAAGAAGATTCAATCAAGGGTAGTTATTCAACAGATATTAAAGAATTTATACAGTGCCAGTTTTAATCAGCTATGGCAACTGATTCCAACATTCTTCAATCATTTCTATTGCTGCCTTAATGATTCATTCCTGCAGATTTCAGATAAAGGATTTTGAAAGTCCACCAATGATAAGATTTTGATAGTTGTACATACCTAGCAATGAACAGAGTACTTAATGTATACTACCTTCTTGAGGAACAAATGCTTGTTATGATACTGATCCCCCCATGAACCATGGACCTTGCCGTTGGTGGGGAGGCTTGCGTGCCTCAGCGATACAGATGGCCGTACCGTAGGTGCAACCACAACAGAGGGGTATCTGTTGAGAAGCCAGACAAACATGTGGTTCCTGAAGAGGGGCAGCAGCCTCTTCAGTAGTTGCAGGGGCAACAGTCTGAATGATTGACTGATTTGGCCTTGTAACACTAACCAAAACGGCCTTGCTGGCACTGGTACTGCGAACAGCTGAAAGCAAGGGAAAACTACAGCCGTAATTTTTCCCGAGGGCATGCAGCTTTACTGTATGGTTAAATGATGATGGCGTCCTCTTGGGTAAAATATTCCAGAGGTAAAATAGTCCCCCATTCATATCTCCGGGCAGGGACTACTCAAGAGGTCGTCATTATCAGGAAAAAGAAAACTGGCGTTCTATGGATCAGAGCGTGGAATGTCAGATCCCTTAATTGGGCAGGTAGGTTAGAAAATTTAAAAAGGGAAATGGATAGGTTAAAGTTAGATATATTGGGAATTAGTAAAGTTTGGTGGCAGGAGGAACAAGACTTTTGGTCAGGTGAATACAGGGTTATAAATACACAATCAAATAGGGATAATGCAGGAGTAGGTTTAATAATGAATAAAAAAATAAGAGTGCGGGTAAGCTACTACAAACAGCATAGTGAACGCATTATTGTGGCCAAGATAGACATGAAGCCCACGTCTACTACAGTAGTACAAGTTTATATGCCAACTAGCTCTGCAGATGATGAAGAAATTGATGGAATGTATGATGAGATATAAGAAATTATTCAGGTAGTGAAGGGAGACGAAAATTTAATAGTCATGGGTGACTGGAATTCGAGAGTAGGAAAAGGGAGAGAAGGAAACATAGTAGCTGAATATGGATTGGGGCTAAGAAATGAAAGAGGAAGCCGCCTGGTAGAGTTTTGCACAGAGCATAACTTAATCATAGCTAACACTTGGTTTCAAGAATCATGAAAGAAGGTTGTATACATGGAAGAATCCTGGAGATACTAGAAGGTATCAGATAGATTATATACTGGTAAGACAGAGATTTAGGAACCAGATTTTAAATTGTAAGACAGTTCCAGGGGCAGATGTGGACTCTGACCACAATCTATTGGTTATGAACTGTAGAATATAACTGAAGAAACTGCAAAAAGGTGGGAATTTAAGGAGATGGGACCTGCATAAACTGACTAAACCAGAGGTTGTACAGAGTTTCAGGGAGAGCATAAGGGAACAATTGACAGGAATGGGGGAAAGAAGTACAGTAGAAGAAGAATGGGTAGCTCTGAGGGATGAAGTAGGGAAGGCAGCGGAGGATCAAGTACGTAAAAAGACAAGGGATAGTAGAAATCCTTGGGTAACAGAAGAAATATTGAATTTAATTGATGAAAGGAGAAAATATAAAAATGCAGTAAATGAAGCAGGCAAAAAGGAATACAAACATCTCAAAACAGGAAGTGCAAAATGGCTAAGCAGGGATGGCTAGAGGACAAATGTAACCGAGCGAGGTGGCGCAGTGGTTAGACACTGGACTCGCATTCGGGAGGACGACGGTTCAATCCCGCGTCCGGCCATCCTGATTTAGGTTTTCCGTGATTTCCCTAAATCGCTCCAGGCAAATGCCGGGATGGTTCCTTACAAAGGGCACGGCCTTCCCTAATCCGATGAGACCGATGACCTCGCTGTCTGGTCTCCTTCCGCAAAACAACCAACCAACCAACAAATGTAAGGGTGTAGAGGCTTATCTCACTAGGGGTACGATAGATACTGCCTACAGGAAAATTAAAGATACCTTTGAAAAAAGAGAACCACTTGTATGAATATCAAGAGCTCAGATGGAAACCCAGTTCTAAGCAAAGAAGGAAAAGCAGAAAGGTGGAAGGAGTATATAGAAGGTCTATACAAGGGCGATGTACTTGAGGACAATATTATGGAAATGGAAGAGAATGTAGATGAAGATGAAATGGGAGATACGATACTGCGTGAAGAATTTGACAGAGCACTGAAAGACCTGAGTCGAAACAAGGCCCCGGGAGTAGACAACATTCCATTAGAACTACTGACGGCCTTGGGAGAGCCAGTCCTGACAAGACTCTACCATCTGGTGAGCAAGATGTATGAGACAGGCGAAATACCCTCAGACTTCAAGAAGAATATAACAATTCCAATCCCAAAGAAAGCAGGTGCTGACAGATGTGAAAATTACCGAACTATCAGTTTAATAAGTCACAGCTGCAAAATACTAACACGAATTCTTTAGAGATGAATGGAAAAACTGGTAGAAGCTGACCTCAGGGAAGGTCAGTTAGGATTCCGTAGAAATGTTGGAACACGTGAGGCAATACTGACCTTACGACTTATCTTAGAAGAAAGATTAAGGAAAGGCAAACCTACATTTCTAGCATTTGTAGACTTAGAGAAAGCTTTTGACAATTTTGACTGGAATACTCTCTTTCAAATTCTAAAGGTGGCAGGGGTAAAATACAGGGAGCGAAAGGCTATTTACAATTTGTGCAGAAACCAGATGGCAGTTATAAGAGTCGAGGGGCATGAAAGGGAAGCAGTGGTTGGGAAGGGAGTGAGACATGGTTGTAGCCTCTCCCCGATGTTATTCAATCTGTATATTGAGCAAGCAGTAAAAGAAACAAAAGAAAAATTCAGAGTAGGTATTAAAATTCATGGAGAAGAAATAAAAACTTTGAGGTTCGCCGATGACATTGTAATTCTATCAGAGACAGCAAAGGACTTGGAAGAGCAGTTGAACGGAATGGGCAGTGTCTTGAAAGGAGGATATAAGATGAACATCAACAAAAGCAAAACGAGGATAATGGAATGTAGTTGAATTAAGTGGGGTGATGCTGAGGGAATTAGATTAGGAAATGAGACACTTAAAGTAGTAAAGGAGTTTTGCTATTTGGGGAGCAAAATAACTGATGATGGTCAAAATAGAGAAGATATAAAATGTAGACTGGCAATGGCAAGGAAAGCATTTCTGAAGAAGAGAAATTTGTTAACATCGAGTATAGATTTAAGTGTCAGGAAGTCATTTCTAAAAGTATTTGTATGGAGTTCAGCCATGTATGGAAGTGAAACATGGACAATAAATAGTACGGGCAAGAAGAGAATAGAAGCTTTCGAAATGTGGTGCTACAGAAGAATGCTGAAGATTAGATGGGTAGATCACATAACTAATGATGAAGTATTGAATAGAACTGGGGAGAAGAGGAGTTTCTACATCTACATCTACATTTACATCTACATTTATACTCTGCAAGCCACCCAATGGTGTGTGGCGGAGGGCACTTTACGCGCCACTGTCATTACCTCCCTTTCCTGTTCCAGTCGCGTATGGTTCGCGCGAAGAACGACTGTCTGAAAGCCTCCCTGCGCGCTCTAATCTCTCTAATTTTACATTCATGATCTCCTCTGGAGGTATAAGTAGGGGGAAGCAATATATTCGATACCTCATCCAGAAACGCACCCTCTCGAAACCTGGCGAGCAAGCTACACCGCGATGCAGAGCGCCTCTCTTGCAGAGTCTGCCACTTGAGTTTATTAAACATCTCCGTAACGCTATCACGGTTACCAAATAACCCTGTGACGAAACGCCCCGCTCTTCTTTGGATCTTCTCTATCTCCTCCGTCAAACCGATCTGGTATGGATCCCACACTGATGAGCAATACTCAAGTATAGGTCGAACGAGTGTTTTGTAAGCCACCTCCTTTGTTGATGGACTACATTTTCTAAGCACTCTCCCAATGAATCTCAACCTGGTACCCGCCTTACCAACAATTAATTTTATATGATCATTCCACTTCAAATCGTTCCGCACGCATACTCCCAGAAATTTTACAGAAGTAACTGCTACCAGTGTTTGTTCCGCTATAATATAATCATACAATAAAGGATCCTTCTTTCTATGTATTTGCAATACATTACATTTGTCTATGTTAAGGGACAGTTGCCACTCCCTGCACCAAGTGCCTATCGGCTGCAGATCTTCCTGCATTTCGCTACAATTTTCTAATGTTGCAACTTCTCTGTATACTACAGCATCATCCGCGAAAAGCCGCATGGAACTTCCGACACTAACTACTAGGTCACTTATATATATTGTGAAAAGCAATGGTCCCATAACACTCCCCTGTGGCACGCCAGAGGTTACTTTAACGTCTGTAGACGTCTCTCTATTGATAACAACATGCTGTGTTCTGTTTGCTAAAAACTCTTCAATCCAGCCACACAGCTGGTCTGATATTCCGTAGGCTCTTACTTTGTTTATCAGGCGACAGTGCGGAACTGTATCGAACGCCTTCCGGAAGTCAAGAAAAATAGCATCTACCTGGGAGCCTGTAGCTAATATTTTCTGGGTCTCACACGATCGCTGTTTCCGGAATCTATGTTGATTCCTAAATAGTAGATTCTGGGTTTCCAAAAACGACATGATACTCGAGCAAAAAACATGTTCTAAAATTCTACAACAGATCGACGTAAGAGATATAGGTCTATAGTTTTGAGCATCTGCTCGACGACCCTTCTTGAAGACTGGGACTACCTGTGCTCTTTTCCAATCATTTGGAACCCTCCGTTCCTCTAGAGACTTGCGGTACACGGCTGTTAGAAGGGGGCAAGTTCTTTCGCGTACTCTGTGTAGAATCGAATTGATATACCATCAGGTCCAGTGGACTTTCCTCTATTGAGTGATTGCAGTTGCTTTTCTATTCCTTGGACACTTATTTCGATGTCAGCCATTTTTTCGTTTGTGCGAGGATTTAGAGAAGGAACTGCAGTGCGGTCTTCCTCTGTGAAACAGCTTTGGAAAAAGGTGTTTAGTATTTCAGCTTTACGTGTGTCATCCTCTGTTTCAATGCCATCATCATCCCGGAGTGTCTGGATATGCTGTTTCGAGCCACTTACTGATTTAACGTAAGACCAGAACTTTCTAGGATTTTCTGTCAAGTCGGTACATAGAATTTTACTTTCGAATTCACTGGACGCTTCACGCATAGCCCTCCTTACACTAACTTTGACATCGTTTAGCTTCTGTTTGTCTGAGAGGTTTTGGCTGCGTTTAAACTTGGAGTGAAGCTCTCTTTGCTTTCGCAGTAGTTTCCTAACTTTGTTGTTGTACCACGGTGGGTTTTTCCCGTCCCTCACAGTTTTACTCGGCACGTACCTGTCTAAAATGCATTTTACGATTGCCTTGAACTTTTTCCATAAACACTCAACATTGTCAGTGTCGGAACAGAAATTTTCGTTTTGATCTGTTAGATAGTCTGAAATCTGCCTTCTATTACTCTTGCTAAACAGATAAACCTTCCTCCCTTTTTTTATATTCCTATTAACTTCCATATTCAGGGATGCTGCAACGGCCTTATGATCACTGATTCCCTGTTCTGCACTTAAAGAGTCGAAAAGTTCGGGTCTGTTTGTTATCAGTAGGTCCAAGATGTTATCTCCACAAGTCGGTTCTCTGTTTAATTGCTCGAGGTAATTTTCGGATAGTGCACTCAGTATAATGTCACTCAATGCTCTGTCCCTACCACCCGTCCTAAACATCTGAGTGTCCCAGTCTATATCTGGTAAATTGAAATCTCCACCTAAGACTATAACATGCTGAGAAAATTTATGTGAAATGTATTCCAAATTTTCTCTCAGTTGTTCTGCCACTAATGCTGCTGAGTTGGGAGGTCGGTAAAAGGAGCCAATTATTAACCTAGCTCGGTTGTTGAGTGTAACCTCCACTCATAATAATTCACAGGAACTATCCACTTCTACTTCACTACAGGATAAACTACTGCTAACAGCGATGAACACTCCACCACCGGTTGCATGCAATCTATCCTTTCTAAACACCGTCTGTACCTTTGTAAAAATTTCGGCAGAATTTATCTCTGGCTTAAGCCAGCTTTCTGTACCTATAACGATTTCAGCTTCGGTGCTTTCTATCAGCGCTTGAAGTTCTGGTACTTTACCAACGCAGCTTCGACAGTTGACAATTACAATACCGATTGCTGCTTGGTCCCCGCATGTCCTGACTTTGCCCCGCACCCGTTGAGGCTGTTGCCAATTTCTGTACTTGCCCAAGGCCATGTAACCTAAAAAACCGCCCAGCCCACGCCACACAACCCCTGCTACCCGTGTAGCCGCTTGTTGCGTGTAGTGGACTCCTGACCTATCCAGCGGAACCCGAAACCCCACCACCCTATGGCGCAAGTCGAGGAATCTGCAGCCCACACAGTCGCAGAACCATCTCAGCCTCTGATTCAGACCCTCCACTCGGCACAACTTGACAAAAAGAAGGGACCGGTTGGTAGGACATGTTCTGAGGCATCAAGGGATCACAAATTTAGCATTGGAGGGCAGCGTGGAGGGTAAAAATCGTAGAGGGAGACCAAGAGTTGAATACACTAAGCAGATTCAGAAGGATGTAGGTTGCATTAAGTACTGGGAGATGAAGAAGCTTGCCCAGGATAGGGTAGCATGGAGAGCTGCATCCAACCAGTCTCAGGACTGAAGACCACACACCAACATGATACAGATAGTCTCATAATCAACTAGGTTATGAAATTCACATGTGGCAAATAACATAATTTATTTACCTGCGTTTCCCATCTTATTTATTAAGGTAGATAACATTTCAGTTATTATTGTACTCACTGCAACAACAACTGCACTGTTTAGTGTGTAGATTGTCTAATTATATGCTATTAAGCTGTTTCAAAAACACTGAGAAGTCTCTGGTATGTTGAGATGGTGTCACCTTTGAAGACACCACCACAAGTGAATGGACAAAGTATTGCACAGCTGGCAAAACTGTCAGTTCATGAACACTGATTAGTGATAAACTGGTTAGGCTGGTCTACAGTTGCAATATAAAACAAGGTAGAAAGTAAAGTGATATGTTAAGGATTTTGCACCATCCTTCTTATTCTTTCCCTTCAATGTTTTTGGCTTTTTAATCATTTTTGTTTCAACTGTGCTATCTTTTTTACTGATCTTTCCAGTTGACATCATTGGCATTCATACACTAACTTCAAGATCTTGTGGTCTTTCATGTGCTTTACATGTCATACTGCTTATTCGCATACTCCTCTATACCAACACAGTGCAAAAGTTGATACACTTTCAGCACTAGTACTGGAATTTCCTCACGGCTGAGCAATGACCGCTATCTGTATTATGATGACTTTGCAGCAGTCCAACAAATAGGGTGCACACATGACACCTCCATTGCCAACAGCAAAACTAGCAGTCACTGAGGCACGCTATTTATATGTGCCCATCCACGTACCAAGGTAGGCATCATCCAGTTGAGCCATTTGGCCTGATCAGCTGTCAACATCCGCTGGGCAACTGTCCTTTGTTCTTCAACTGCCACTCAAACATCAATGCCAGTCGCGTGTCAAGGTCAAGAGTGTGGTGCAGTCCCGATTCCCCACTGCCACCTCCCCTCCACCAACACTATGGTGGAGTACCACAGGGAAGTATGATAGGACCATTGATGTTCACAATATATATATAAACGATCTAGTAGAAAGCATTGGATGCACTTTAAGGCTATTTGCATATGATGCAGTTGTCTATACCAAAGTAGCAACGTTAGAAGATAGTAAAAATTTGCAAAGCGACTTGTAGAGAATTGATTGAATGGTGCAAACTCTGGCAGTTGACTCTGAACGTAAATAAATGAAAACATACTGCAGCCGGCCGGGGTGGCCGAGCGGTTCTAGGTGCTACAGTCTGGAACCGCGCGACTGCTACGGACGCAGATTCGAATCCTGCCTCGGGCATGGATGTGTGTGATGTCCTTAGGTTAGTTAGGTTTAAGTAGTTCTAAGTTCTAGGGGACTGATGACCTTAGATGTTGTTAAGTCCCATAGTGCTCAGAGCCTTTGAACCATTTTTGAACATACTGCACATACATAGGAAAAGAAATCCACTACTGTACAGCTAGACTATTGATGACAAACAGCTGGAGACAGCATCTGCCATAAAATATCTACATGTAACTATCCAGAGTGACCTTATGTGGAAGGACCACGCAAAACAGATAGTGGGAAAAGAAGACACCAGACTCAGAATCATCGGAAGAATATTAAGGAAATGTAACTCATCCACGAAAGATGGCTTATAAGGTGCTTGTTCACCTGATTCTTGAGTATTGTTCATCTATTTGGGATCCCTATCAGATAGGACTGATAGAGGAGATAGGGAATATCCAATAAAGAGCGGTGCATTTCGTCACAAGATCGTTTAGCTGGTGAGAGAGCATTACGGAGATGCTACACAAACTCCACTGGCAGACGTTACAAGAGAAGCATTGTACATCACAAAGAGATTTACTATTAAAATTTCGGGACAGTACTTTTTAGGAGGAGTCAGACAACATATTACTTCCCCCACATACATCTCGCATACTGACCACGAGGACAAAATTCGAGAAATTAGAGCAAATACAGAGGCTTACTGACAATCATTCTTCCTACGTACTATTCGCGAGTGGAACAGGGTTGGCAGTATCAGTTAGTGGTACCGAAAGTACCCTCCACCAAAAACCATTTGATGGCTTGCAGAGTGTGATGTAGACGTATGGTCACAGTCTATGAGGTGTTACTTTTTTCGAGGCTTTGAATTATATGAACTGTGTTCTTTTTTCCAGAAGATGCCAATATTTTTTTCTTCTTGCACACATAAGGACTCTGAATAAATTTTAGATATATTTCCTTTGTAAATTAAGTAGGAATCTAGAGAAAGAAAACTATTTGTATGTATTCTTTTTTTGTATGTATGCATGTCCTGCTAGAGGAAATATTATTTTATTGATGAAGAGTAATTTTAATTAGAATGTCGAGTAGCTTTGGTGCAGTGTTAACAAAAGTATTAATAAATGTTTAAAGAAATATACAATCGAAATAATGTAATTACAATTACACAGAAAGTTCTGACTGCTTAAAAGTTTGTTTGTTTTTGGTAATATGCTGCTTGCAATACATTTTTAGACATAGAAACAGAGATCTAGGTGTTTTTAATGGTTTATTGCACCACTGAAATTTGTAGCTTTGATCCTGCCCTGTACTGCATAGTTAGAAAATTCATTACTTTTTTACTGTCACAATGCACTTTGCTTAACTAAGATTTTCCTTTTATTATTGTGGTAGAGCTGAAGATCAGTCAATAACCGCATTCACAATGCCTTCTGGTGGAAGTGTGGGGTGGTGTCTTATCTGTAGTCTCATCAGAACTTCACCGTGCACTAGTGATACATTGACACAGGGGTTAGCATTAGTTTTTCTGGGTTATTGAGAAACTGATGTACAGGTTGAGATACTGCAGAACCTCATGGCACCAAAGTGCAGAAGATAGTAATTTTATCTTATAGGAAGCAGTGTAGTTTTTTTGTGGTGTCATGTAAGTAGAGTCAGTGAAGTGATAATGAGAGGAACAGAATTAGGTAGCCCGGTGTTCTTGCTATAGTAACCCTGCCGGATGTGCAGATGGCTGGAGGTGATCTCTCCCACCATTTTTGCTACCTAACTCACCTCTACAAGTGTATTCTGCTGTACTGGTAGTTTACTAGGTGCTCAGTGCCTATCTGGAAATAGTGCCTGTTACCCAGCTAAATGACACTTGGTCTTTGCTCTTCTACTTTGGAATGATCCTCAAATACCTACAGTTAAAACTTCCAGGCTGAGAGGCCGTGGTCAATGTATAAAATTCCCACCTAATGTTTTGTCTCCATCTGCGGGAGACATCTCCTGAGGTCGTCCGGCTACTGCCACTGAGGCTCCAAGTACTCTCGCATTTATAGAGCACATAGAGGGCATGTGACGGTATGCCTATCATTGGAAGGTGTCATCATTCTCAATTAAGAGTAATCGATTCTAATTTCTCCCACATCCCCTCCCTCATAGCTGACAAACCCTGCCTCGCAGACCTACTACATTTACCACATCTTCAGAAACTCCCTCCCACCACCACACAGAATCCAGAACCTAAACAGAGCCAAAACACAGTTATCAAACTTTTTCTAAATAAGCCTTAGTCCCACATAGATATCAGCCATTTCCAAAGGCCATACTTTTTGCCCCACTTCCAAATTCAATCATACTGGACTTGTTATAGGCCTTCTCTCATTCTCCTGATCCCTACAGCAGAAACACTTTTTCACCACCAACCCTACCAATCAGACTCAACACAAAGCCAATGTTGAACCCTGCCTGGCTCAGTTCACTCCTCCATCCATCCATGATCCATGCCAACTGCCCCCAAATCGGCACCTGTTAACATTCCAGAATTTCTTAACCTCAAACTTCTGCAAATCCCCCAACATAGAAACTAACCTCACATCTATAGAAAAAACTGCAATCCACTACCTAAAAACTGATCCCAACCTTATAATCAGTCAACAAAGGCTCCACCACTGTCGTTTTGTACCAAGGGATTACCTGACTTAGGGACTCCACCAACTGTCAGATTTGTCCACCAGCAAACCCAGCCAGAGTGACCCTATTCCAGAAATCCATCAGGATCTCAAATCTCCCCTCAAATCCTTAGACTCAGCTCCGAAATACACCCTCACCCCCCCTCCCACCCCCCAAAAAATCTCTCTCTCTCTCTCTCATCACTCCTACCACTCCTACCTTCTACATACTTCCTGAAGCCCATAAAGGCAACCACCCAGTGGCCAGTAACTGCCCCCACTGAGAGAATCACTGCTCTTGTTGACCAACACCTTTAGCCTATTACTCACATCTTACCCTCCTATATAAAAGACACCAACCAAAATCTGTCCCATACATCCTCCTGCCACCACCACCACCACCACCACAACCACAACCTACTGCACTCCAGTCACAGCCATCACCTATCCCATAAAACGCATAGCTACCTGTGAAAGCAATCGTGTAATCTATAAACTAAGCGGCAACCACTACACAGACCAACAAGCAGATTGTCCGCATCAATGGCCATTGACAAACTGTAGCCAAGAGACAGCTGGACAGGTGCAATTGGAGTTATGCAGTCCAGCCTCAATGGCCAGAGATGATGGTCATATGTGTGTGTGTTGTGCATTTTCTACTTCAGTAGGAGGCCTTTGGGGTGAAAGCTCAAATGTATAGCTGTCTTTTTGTTGTCCCTGTCTTTAACTAAACATCTCCTCAGTATAGTGAACAGCAATCTATCCTTATCATAATAATATCGTCATTATTCCATCCCAGATTTTTCATTGTTTGATTTTGATTGACATATTTTATTCAGCACATGCACTGCCCTAGCTTCAACCTGTTTTGCCTCAATTCAGTCTTTACCTGTTGGACAATTAGTAATTACATTTTCATCATATACTTTTCACTGATATCAAGTGATTTGCTGAGTTCTTCCATCCTCACAACCTTGATCTTGTCCTTATGCTATACTGGTTAAAACACTTATCCAGGGGAGACTTTTTTCCCATCAAACTCGATGGACCTTGGACTTGGCATGTCAGTGGTGTCACATTCCATCAATTTGGTATCTTAGCCTAATCCCCACAATTCACTGCTTTTCACCAATTCTCATGTGATGTAGAGTCAAAAATCCTACTTAAGATAATACCTTAATTGTGCAGCAACTGTCATAACATGGTCTACTACTCATTCCTATTTTTACCTTCAGTTCTGAATGCAATTAATGTATGATTTGCATTTGTCTTTGACGTCCCTTACAAAAGAAAGGAATTAAAGATAGGACCAGATGGAGTGTGATGCAGAAATGAAAATAAAAAAGCAGCTCCACAGACAACACAGGCACTCTGTGAACATCTAGCCACATTCACATATTTAATGTTGTGACAACTCCACCTTTACAAAATTTAGCCTACACCCGACTATATTTGTTTGGAATCCAAGGCTTATCACGGTTCAGTCAAGTGCTATATCTGCACTGCCTGTTGTACTGCACTCTTTATCGACAAGTCCAACATACCATGTCATGTGACTCACTTCACTTCATAAGGTGCACAGCCTGGCAGGTTACTCTGAATACATGTCACACATTTCATAGATACATCCCTCAGCCTCTTACCTACTATTCCCAACATAACTGCTTTCTGTATATCACTACAAGAAAAGAGGAGAGAAATGAGGAATCTATGAGCAGTTATAGTACACATATGCTGGCATAAATGTAGCAGTTTAGTTTTGTATGAACGCTCTAGAATGATGGCTCACAGTGGACCTTGTGCTATGGCACTCAGCCTGGTTGCTGCACTAAGTTGGCAGTGGCTATAGGGCACTATTAGCAACATGAATTGCTGCTGACTTGGCAGTGGTGCCTGGCAGTCACAGCTTTGCTGCTCTATGTTGCTTTCATTGCAGACTTGCAAAAACCCATTTACAGTGGCTGAATGTGTGTTGTTTGACTTCATCCACAAAGCCAACATTTATGAGTTTAAGTAAATAACAGCTGTAATCAAAAGACTATTGTCAGGATACAATTAAGCAATTAACCTGTATTCATAAATAAGACATCTTTCTGGTGGAATATGAAAGAAATGATAAAAATTCCATGAAGTAAATTTTGTGTGTGTAGTACAACCAATCTAAATTTGCATAGTTATATCTTGAAAGAGACACAAAACAAAATTCTTAGTACTGTGGCTCCCTATTCTCCATGTGTTTAACAGAGTATTGTGTATGCAAATGAGTTCGTTTACTTTTAAATAAATTTATAGATTACAAACAGCACAAGGGACATCAATGCATCCATTGAGCACTGAAACTTTCATACCTGTGAATTTTAACCACCTCTTTCACAAGACATTTTTGTTCATTTCATTGTAACTTCACTCTACTAAGTTTTACAGAAAACAGATGTGCTGCTCCCTTTTTGAGAAAATTATTATTGCATCCATTATGGTGCCATGTGGTGATGTGATACCTCAACCTGAACTTTCATTCCTCAAAAATCATACTAAAGTTAGTGCTGAACTTGCATTAATGTAATATGAATTTACAACAAATCTGCAGATCTGACAGCATTCTACACAAATTTTCAGTGGCACATAATCACACACTCTAATCCTCCCACCATTCTGAACAACCTCCTACAAAGGACTGCCCCCCATCACCCAATATCATGCTGGATTGGAAAAATTGAACCATATCCTTCGCCAGGGCTTCATCTATCATCATGCCCTGAAACGAGGGATGCACTATGCAAGATCCTTCCCATCCCTCCTAAAGTGTTGTTCCATCACCCACCCAATCTACATGGCAGCCTAGTCCATCCCTACACCATTCCGACTCCTAACCGCTTGCCACAGGGATCATATTTCTGTGGAAGACCCAGGTGCAAGACCTGCCCAGTCTACCCAGCCAGCACTTCCTTCCAGCCCTGCCACAGGCCTGTCCTATCCCATCAGAGGCAGGGTCACATGTGAAAGCAATCATGACATGTACCAACTCTGCTGCAATCACTGCACAGCTTTTTAAATCAGTATTACAACCAACCAACTGTCCACCAGAATAAATGGCCACAGCCAAGAACAACGTTGACCACCCACTGGCACAACATGAGACCGAACGTAATGTTTGATTTCAATGGCTGCTTCGCCACCCAGGCCACATGTATCCTTCCTTCCACTACCAGCTTTTCTGAAGTACAAAGATGGAAGTTATCCTTGCAACACAACCTTCAGTCCTATAACATGCCCGGCCTTGATTTTCACCAACCCACTCCGCACCCTCCACCAAAGTTTCCCCTCCCTCTAGTCTATCATCCTCTCCCAATTTATGTCTCCACATCATCTTCATCGTTAGCCATTCCCCACCAGCTCTGGCACCCATGCTTAGTCCCTGCATCTACCGCACCTCACTCCTGCATTCCTAGGCAACAAATTGGCTGTCTCCATTCGAGCTGCTAGCTAGCCATCCCCAACACATCTTGTTGCCTCTCGCCTCTCTTTTTTCCCCTCTACCCACCCCTCTGACACAACTGCCACCCATCTCAGTCTACCTGCTGAACTGCAATCCTGGCATTGTGTGGCCAGCACTGTGTGTGTGTGTGTGTGTGTGTGTGGGTGTGTGTGCGAGAGAGAGAGAGAGAGAGAGAGAGAGAGAGAGAGAGAGAGAGAGAGAGAGAGATTTATTCTGAAAGTTAGCAAGTTCTCTCTCTCTCTCTCTTTTTTTTTTTTTTTTTTTTTTTGGGGGGGGGGGGGGGTTCGTCAACACATCAATATTTCAGGTTTTTGGTGCATGGACTCCTTTACCACTGAAATTTACACATGACAAATATCATTTCACTTGCTTGTATATAAGAAATGTCCCAATTAGTTCATACCCACACTTCACACCCATATAGTGTTAGTTTTTCCTTGCCCAATCCTTGAGCAAATTTTAGTAATGCCACACATATGGTGGAAGCTGTGTAACTTACAGTATCAAAGGAAAATGCATTTGATAAAACTATAAATTACAAAGAGACAGAATGCCTGACTAGTATTTATGTCTAGGTGATGAAATTCCAGTACTGTTGATAGACATATTTAAAATGTGAAAAGAACTATTCCTAACTTTCAGAACTATTGTTTTCTCTATCAAGGAGGAAAGGTAGGATGAGAGGAACACAACTGTTTTCTAATTTTTACCAAACTATTCCTCTTGATGAAGGAAATGACAGTTTTGAAAGATAGGATTAGTTTTTTCACTTCTAAATGTATCTAGTGGCAGTACTGGAACATTGCCTCCTGAAGATAATTTTATTATAGTCCATTCAATAAAGGAAAATTATAGAAAAAAATTCATGTAGTCACAAATTGTTGTACAGTGGTAGGAGGAGTGTAATGAACAACATACTAAAAATCCTGACTGTTTGGGTTTTTCTTGACTGTCTCATTTCCCAAATTTATACCATCCCCTCTGTAGTTTCTCTTATGAATCACTGTCAATGAAGTCTGCAGAGATGCCTGGGGGGGGGGGTTATTCTCCACAAAGTGGTGGAATACAGACATGAATTACTAATAATACTAATGCAAGACATGCTTATGGACAGAATCTATGTGGATCCTTGCACATTGTTCTACAATGTTAGAGGGAAATTGATTCTTAGTCATCCCGTACAGCAACTGTAGTGTTCTTCTGGGAAAGTTAACTTCCCCCACCACAAATGCCTCCCACTTTTCAGTTTACACACAGACCTCCACATTTCCTGTTCAGTTATCTCATGTGAGTACATAAAATAATTTCGCTGAGAACATGTTTAGGTAGTGCAATTATTTACAGATTACTGAGTCTTTATTTGCAGTTGTTAAATGAGCTATTATGTAAAAAATCTCAATGGTTGGAGCTGTCAACTGTCTACCACACTGAAGAGCCTGCTTAAATGGTAACACACTAACAATATGCATTCGACAATGTTGATTTCACTTGCTCCACCTTCAATGCTGGAGTACTTTTCACAGCTTGAGGGTGTCAAATGCATCACTGTTGTCTCAGGTCTCCCAATGAGGTCCAGAGGTGTAGATTGACTCCCACTGTGACAGAAGCAGTGTTCTTCATTTAAACATGGTCAATCCCATTATACACTCCTGGAAATGGAAAAAAGAACACATTGACACCGGTGTGTCAGACCCACCATACTTGCTCCGGACACTGCGAGAGGGCTGTACAAGCAATGATCACACGCACGGCACAGCGGACACACCAGGAACCGTGGTGTTGGCCGTCGAATGGCGCTAGCTGCGCAGCATTTGTGCACCGCCGCCGTCAGTATCAGCCAGTTTGCCGTGGCATACGGAGCTCCATCGCAGTCTTTAACACTGGTAGCATGCCGCGACAGCGTGGACGTGAACCGTATGTGCAGTTGACGGACTTTGAGCGAGGGCATATAGTGGGCATGCGGGAGGCCGGGTGGATGTACCGCCGAATTGCTCAACACGTGGGGCGTGAGGTCTCCACAGTACATCGATGTTGTCGCCAGTGGTCGGCGGAAGGTGCACGTGCCCGTCGACCTGGGACCGGACCGCAGCGACGCACGGATGCACGCCAAGACCGTAGGATCCTACGCAGTGCTGTAGGGGACCGCACCACCACTTCCCAGCAAATTAGGGACACTGTTGCTCCTGGGGTATCGGCGAGGACCATTCGCAACCGTCTCCATGAAGCTGGGCTACGGTCCCGCACACCGTTAGGCCGTCTTCCGCTCACGCCCCAACATTGTGCAGCCCGCCTCCAGTGGTGTCGCGACAGGCGTGAATGGAGGGACGAATGGAGACGTGTCGTCTTCAGCGATGAGAGTCGCTTCTGCCTTGGTGCCAATGATGGTCGTATGCGTGTTTGGCGCCGTGCAGGTGAGCGCCACAATCAGGACTGCATACGACCGAGGCACACAGGGCCAACACCCGGCATCATGGTGTGGGGAGCGATCTCCTACACTGGCCATACACCACTGGTGATCGTCGAGGGGACACTGAATAGTTCACGGTACATCCAAACCGTCATCGAACCCATCGTTCTACCATTCCTAGACCGGCAAGGGAACTTGCTGTTCCAACAGGACAATGCACGTCCGCATGTATCCCATGCCACCCAACGTGCTCTAGAAGGTGTAAGTCAACTACCCTGGCCAGCAAGATCTCCGAATCTGTCCCCCATTGAGCATGTTTGGGACTGGATGAAGCGTCGTCTCACGCGGTCTACACGTCCAGCACGAACGCTGGTCCAACTGAGGCGCCAGGTGGAAATGGCATGGCAAGCCGTTCCACAGGACTACATCCAGCATCTCTACGATCGTCTCCATGGGAGAATAGCAGCCTGCATTGCTGCGAAAGGTGGATATACACTGTACTAGTGCCGACATTGTGCATGCTCTGTTGCCTGTGTCTATGTGCCTGTGGTTCTGTCAGTGTGATCATGTGATGTATCTGACCCCAGGAATGTATCAATAAAGTTTCCCCTTCCTGGGACAATGAATTCACGGTGTTCTTATTTCAATTTCCAGGAGTGTATTTGACATATTGACACCTACCTTACAAGATATACTGTGGATTTGTGGTAAGTGGCTCCACTCAGCACAGCCCCTCTATAAGTGCTAGCAATTCCTGACTGGAAGAGATTTGTGCAGTATACCAGCAACACGATTAAGTTAAGAGAAGGGCTGTATGTCAGTGGCCTATATAGTGTTGGTGGGAACAGAATTAGATTGGTTAATGTGGCAGCTTGCTGCTATCAGTCATTGACAGCTTACTGTAAACCCATGGAACCATGTTATAGTCACTTGGTGGTGAGTTAATGAATGAATGAATGAATGAATATATACACACACACACACATTGTTAACAAGAAACATCTGAAATCTACATGTGAAAACACTTCTGCTATCTATGTCATTTTATTTCCATGTGTCAGGTTTATAACTGCATATTTCACCCATTTCCGTGCCAAAGTTAGATTCATTAAAAGGGCAATGCAGATTATTTTTCCTTCAAGTATTCTATTTGTGAATGTGTCTGTTGCTCTCAAACCCATATAAATTGTTGGTAACAAATTTCTTAAATGGATAAATGTACTGTGTGGTAATGGTTAATATTCCCAGCTTTTTTAAAGAGATGCCTGCAAGATATGGGTGTATGAACTCCACGTGTAATTCTATTTACTTTCTTTTGTGCAGGTCCTAAAAACCACTAACAAGGGGAGGCCGCCAATTGTGAAATTAGGGTTCGATTCATACTGCGCATAATAAACGCTCATGGCCAGAGGTGTAATGTAATACTTACTAACTGAGCACTTCTCAGCCATTGTTTATTGGAACATATTTTTACACAAAACTCACTTAACATTGCAAATAAGTACTCAATAAACTTAGAATAACTCCAGTTTAGAAACATGTACTCAGTGAAGTTATTTTTTCTACTTACAGAAGAGGACTTGGCAGGTCATTCTGAGACGATACAGTCTGTCCATAAACTGAAAATGGAAGAATGCTACAACTGCTGCAGAGAACCACTAAGAATCAGTTTCCCCAATGGCAGTCTAGAACAGTGTGCGAAGATTTATGTAGAATCTGTCGACACTGTTTTCTTGCATTTATATTATTACAACTCATATTTGTATTCACTGTAGTGTTAACACTCTTCTCTATTTGCGCCAGGTTCTTGACATTGTTTTCTCTCCCTAACACATGTTTAAAAGATGGAAGAAACAGAGTTTGCCTCCATATCAAGTTCAAAAGTGATATCTTCCAATATAGGACCTATTTTACTCTTACAAGGGGAGGCCGCCAATTGTGAAATTCAGATTCGATTCATACTGCGCATAATAAACGCTCATGGCCAGAGGTGTAATGTGGCAAAGCACCAAGATGCACTTCTCAGCCGTTGTCGAGCAAATCGACAGTTAAAAGAAACTGTTGCCGTGAAATACTCTCTACGATTAATAATTTTCTACAGCGTCGTGGCGCAGCGGTAAGCGCTCAGGTTCATAATCCGAAGGTCGCCGGATCGAATCTCGCGCCATGCAACTTTTTTTATTATTAGTTTTTTGTAATTCAAATATATATATATTATTAATGAATTGCTTATGCATGTTGGTGAAGGCGGATCGCTCTCCAATTGCACCGCCTCCATTTTTCCGTTTTTTAACAGGGTGTACCAAAGCTCCCGTCCGCACTGATTTTCGACGATGTTATAAGTTGCACTAGGGACCGCATCTACCTTCTTTCGAAGTTAGCAGGCAACTACGCTGTTATGCGGTGGCTCGTTTCGGCCCATTCAACATCTGTCCTTCAAGTGTAACGAGCGAGTAACGGAGTTTATATTTCATACCTGCCACAGCAAATTTGTGTTCGTGGGGTCTCTATTCTAATTCGAACATTTGACTTACGCTATACGTATTCGTTTCGGAATATCGCTTCTATGTCTTCCATTAACTATACGTGGTTAACATTATGAAGACAATTAATAACATTTGTGAAATACAACTTTGTTTGTGGAAAACATAATGATGTTCGAAGTCGCCAGTTTTTCCACGACAAACGACTTTCAACAGCTTATTATATGCATAATTGTTGCAACTTATATATATATATATATATATATATATATATATATATATATATATATATATATATATATATATATATATAGAGGGAAACATTCCACCACACACATTTTTGAATTACAAAAAACAAATACAAAAAAATAAAAGGTCGCATGGCGCGAGATTCGATCCGGCGACCTTCGGATTACGAACCCGAGCGCTTACCGCTGCGCCACGACGCTGTAGAAAATTATTAATGGTAGAGAGTATTTCACGGCAACGGTTTCTTTCAACTGTCGATTTTCTCGACAACGGCTGAGAAGTGCATCTTGGTGCTTTGCCACATTACACCTCTGGCCATGAGCGTTTATTATGCGCAGTATGAATCGAACCCGAATTTCACAATTGGCGACCTCCCCTTGTTAGTGGTTTTTAGGACCTGCACAAAAGAAAGTAAATAGAATTACACGTGGAGTTCATACACCCATATCTTGCAGGCATCTCTTTAAAAAAGCTGGGAATATTAACCATTACCACACAGTACATTTATCCATTTAAGAAATTTGTTACCAACAATTTATATGGGTTTGAGAGCAACAGACACATTCACAAATAGAATACTTGAAGGAAAAATAATCTGCATTGCCCTTTTAATGAATCTAACTTTGGCACGGAAATGGGTGAAATATGCAGTTATAAACCTGACACATGGAAATAAAATGACATAGATAGCAGAAGTGTTTTCACATGTAGATTTCAGATGTTTCTCGTTAACAAATCCTTCTACACCATAGAGGAATTCTGCACATGGTCAAGACCTACACAATGTTGAGAGCAATGGACAGAGCTCACATTGACTACAGATATATCCACTTAATTTGCTACATTTATGAGAATGCCATTCTACATGTGAAAATAAAGGAAGACTAGACCAGTGTAGAAGTTCTTTTGAGGAGAGGTGTCAGACAAGCAGACACAATTATCACCTAAATTATTCACCATGGCTCTGAAGGATGTGTTCAAGTGTCTGTCCTGGGGACAGAAAGGTATCAACATAGATGGAAAACATTTCATCCACCTTTGCTTTGCAGATATCATCCGTAAACTGCCTATCCCTATAAATTCAAAAAGGGAAGTCTGACACATGCATTCTGCCAGTAACAACATATGGGCTCAAAATAATGAAACTTACAAAAAGCAAGTGCAATTTGGTTCCGGGTCTGTCGAATGGCAATACAGAGAGAGCAATGCTTGGAGTGAGTCTCAGAAACAGGATCAGGTTCAAAGAGATAAGGAGAAAAACGAGGGTTTATGATGTCGTTAGGCAGGTAGTGAGACTTAAGTAGTATTAGGCAGGACATAATGTAGTTTATTCTGAATATAATCTATGGAACTAACTACTTCACTATCTTTTTCAGTGTTAAGCCATTCCTGTTCTATGTTATCTGCTGACAGAATTTTTCTGTTAGTCTGCTTTGGTGTAAATTGCTGTCAGTTTGTAAAATATATGTTTAGTAACACTCTGATGTTTGTGCTCTATCTTTGCTTTCATTTTCTTCTATGTAGGTAACTTAAATATCTCTGAGATTATTAAATAATTGCCTAACATTATGGTACATCTTCTTTCCCACTTCAGTACTGGTAGCTGTGGGACAAAGTTCCTCATTAGTTACCACAGAATCAATTATTAACCTATGTCACTACCCTTGTTAGGTGAATTTATAAATATGTTTCTTTCCAAAAAACTCATCTCATAATTTTGCATTTACTGAATGTACAAAATGCCCTTAGATGGTACCCATATTGCCAAGGCAAGATTCTCCTTCTGTCCCTACAACTTATGGAAAGATTTATGTCAAACCATTGCATTTTAATTACTGTTTTTACAAATAAAGCCAATTTTATTTATCATGTCCATCAGCTTTTGTAGTTCCTTATAAAATGGACAGACATTTGATTACTTATGCTTAAAACATCGGTTTTAATAAGCCCAGTATATACTATGAATGTGTTATTCATTAGCATGTCATTTTGTTAAAGTTGTTACTTTTTAATCTCATAGGGTGGAGAGTCTGCACGTTAAAGATGAGACAATGCTATACAGATTTTTTGATGAAGTACCCATAGATACAAGTCTTACTGACCTAAGCAACATTTTAGCAATCTGATACTTGCAATACTTACCAATTTATCACCGGGTTCCAACTGCCAGATTCTTATAAAAGAATCTTCCGATACAGATAACAATAATCCAGCTTCAGGTGTAAAGTCGAGAGCTGTGACAGGACGTGCATGAGCTGTCACATCATAAAGAAGCTGACCAGATGGGCTCTCAAATAGGCGGAGGTGGCCAGAGAGATACCCCGCAATTACCACACTGTCACAGTTCACCAAAGACGTGCAAACTGAACTGAAAGCATGTACTTAACAGTTAGCAATAGATAATCTTTCAAAAAGAGATAGATTGTTACTAGCTAACAATTTTTAAAAAAATGAATTTATCAGACCATAAAAAAGGATGATTCGAATACAGAATTTCCTGAGCTTTCAGCCAGGTCCATCAGGTAAGAGGAACAGATCTATATTATACACTGAAGAGCCAAAGAAACTGGTACACCTGCCTAATATTGTGTAATTCCCCCGGGAGCACGCAAAAGTGCCGCAACACGACGTGGCATGGACTCGACTAATGTCTGAAGTAGTGCTGGAGTGAACTGCCACCATAAATTCTGCAGGGCCGTCCATAAATCCATAAGATCTCTTCTGAACAGCATGTTTCAAGGCATCCCAAATATGCTCAATAATGTTCATGTCTAGGGAGTTTGGTGGCCAGCAGAAGTGTTTAAACTCAAAAAAGTGTTCCTGGAGTCACTCTGTAGCAATTCTGGATATGTAGGGTGTTGCATTGTCCTGCTGGAATTGCCTAAGTCTGTCTGAATGCACAATGGAAAAGAATGGATGCAGGTGATCAGACAGGATGTTTACATACATGTCACCTGTCAGAGTCATATCTGGACTTATCAGGGGTCCCATATCACTCCAACTGCACATGGTCCACCACATACAAAGCCTCCACCAGCTTGAACAGATCCATGGATTCATGAGATTGCCTCCATACCCATAAACGGCCATCTGATCTATACAATTTGAAATGAGACTCGTCCAACCAGGCAACATGTTTCCAGTCATCAACAGGCCAATGTCGATGTTGATGGGCCCAAGCGAGGCATAAAGCTTTGTGTCGTGCAGTCATCAAGGGTACATAAGTGAGCCTTCAGCTCTGAAAGGCCATATCGATGATGTTTCATTGAGCAGTTCGCATGCTGACTCTTGTTGATGGCCTAGCATTGAAATCTGCAATTGCGGAAGGGTTGCACTTCTGTCACATTGAAGGATTTCTCCTCATTTGTCATTGGCCCTGTTCTTGCAGGATCTTTTTCTGGCCACAGCAATGTCAGAGATTTTACATTTTACTGGATTCCTGATATTCACGGTACACTTGTGAAATGGTCATAACAGGAAAATCCCCACATCCACACTACCTTGGAGATGCAGTGTCCCATCATTCGTGCACTGACTATAACACCACGTTCAGCCTCACTCAAATACTGACAACCTGCCATTGTAGCAGCAGTAACTGATATAACAACTGTGCCAGACACCTATTGTCTTACATAGGCTTTTCTGACTCCAGTGCCCTATTCTGCCTGTTTACATGTATCTCTATTTCAAAATGCATGCCTATACCAGTTTCTTTGGCACTTCAGTGTAATACATTTGTAAGGGGCTGAACAGCAATTTAAAAGCATGGGGACAACACAGCTTTCAAGAGACCCTAAGCAGACAAAAAGGAAAAAACTTACAGAGATTTTAAAGTCTCAACAGTTTTGTTTTTTAATTACAGTGTCAAAAGCTTGTTTGTAAGGTTGTGTGTATGTAGGTACCAATTGCTTATTACATTTTTGTAGTTGTTTATTGTTATTATTACATTCATATATACATAATTTTTTCACAGAATTAAGGGTTTTCTGTTACAAATAACTATGTACCTAATATATGTAGTACCAGTTTTGCTTCTTTTTTAATTTTTTGCTTATTATGCAAAAGAGTGTAAGAACGGAGGAATCAAAATGCTGTAATATTACTACAACGGAATCCTAGTATTCCAAGACAGTCATGGCCGGAACAACCTCAGATAACTGCAATGAAATTGTTGTGTCGGTAGCTGGGCCGACACCGTGAAGTTGAGAGTGCTGAAAATGAACTCTAGACTAACGCTGTAGCCGATAGTGCACGCAAGGCTAACGCCGACGGGCGTGAAGTCTGGAACATGAGAACTATTAAATGAATAAGAAGAAAAGTATGTAGATGCTTATTACTTATCTTTTTATTAGTCCTTGGAATACATCTCTCTTGAATACTCGTAAGCTATAGGCACCGATACAAATGGCGCCTTGCTAGTTCGTAGCCATTAACTTAGCTTATGGCTATTCTGTCTCTCGGCTAATGAGAGAGAAAAGGCTTCGTACATCTGGTCGGTAGCTAGGTTCTCGTACAACTGGGCGGTAGCTAGGTTCTCGTACAACTGGGCGGTAGCTAGGTTCTCGTACAACTGGGCGGTAGCTAGGTTCTCGTACAACTGGGGTGAGTGCTCTCTCGTATCACGAGACCTGCCTTGGTGGTGGCGCTAGGTCTGTGATCACAGTGGCGACACGCGGGTCCGACATGTACTACATGGACCGCGGCCGATTTAAGCTACCACCTAGCAAGTGTGGTGTCTGGCGGTGACACCACATTCCTCCCCCGCAAATCGGCGAACGGTCGTGAGATAAGGCTTCCGCCCGCCGTGGGGAGGACCACATGTTGACGTATGCGATGAGGTGGGGAGCCTAACAACAGGCGAGGCTGTGCCACCCGCACCCGGCCATACGGTCCGAGGGGAGCTAGGAAACGCCTGAAAAACTAGTCCAGGGTGCACGTCAACATGCGGTGTATGCGCCCGTAAAGAGACAGGAGTGCCCGAAGGATCAACCTCCATTGCGTCGGGGTAGCCGACGCGCGAGGACGTCATGTGGTCCGGAGCGGGCGGAAGTTCCATGGCGGAGGACAGCTGGTCACGGGAAGCGATCGGCGGCGCGTGACCCTGGGAGGCGCTTGGCGGCTGCAACGAAGCGTCGAACGCGGGCGGCGCCGGCGGGAGAACAAGCGGCGGCGGCGGCTGCTGCTGCTGCGGCGGCGGCGGCGCGGCGCCATGGGGCAAAATGGAAGGCATCGTCGGTAACACCTGGGGATGAGGCGAGCCAGTAGATGGGTCCCCAGGGCGCTGACCGGACGGCACCGTCGCTGAAAGCAGACGGGGAGCGGCAGAACCCGAGCGACGACAGAGGCGCAGCTGATTGAGATGCCGACGCACCTCACCAGAGGCCCCCAAAACCAAATACATCGCGCGGCCGAGGCAGCGAAGAATGCGCCCTGCGAGCCAACGCCGTGAACCTCGATAGTTGCGATAAAATACAACGTCGCCTGGAGCAAAAGCAGGAGTCTGCCGCTGCACAGGAACCTGATGCAGCGGATGCAGCAAAGACATCAAGGTGCGATGAGGACGACCGTGGAGCAACTCAGCCGGCGAGCGACCATCTCGGGGCTGAGAGCGATACGAAGACAAAAAGAGCAACAATGCGTCCTCCCGAGAATGCGACTCTTTCAATTTCAACATCTGTGACTTGAAAGTCCGGACCAATCGTTCAGCGGCACCGTTGGACTGAGGCGAAAACGGCGCGGATGTCAGATGTTGAATACCATTGGCCTGGCAGAATGACTGAAATTCTGCGGACATGAATTGTGGGCTATTGTCGGAAACAATAGTCTGCGGAAGACCTTCAATGCAAAAGATAGCAGACAACGCTTGGATGGTGGCGGAGGACGTCGTGGAAGACATCCGGACAACAAAAGGAAAATTACTGAAGGCATCGACCAGAACCAACCATCGAGCATTCCAGAATGGACCAGCAAAATCAATGTGCAAGCGTTGCCAAGGGGAAGTGGCTTTTGGCCACGCAAAGACTTTCCGCGGCGGTGCGGACTGTTGTTCGGCACACGCCGGGCACGAAGAACACATATGCGTAATCGCAGCATCGATTCCGAACCAAGTACAGTGCTGACGAGCAAGTTGTTTCGTTCGCACTATACCCCAATGTCCTTGGTGAAGAAGCCGTAAAACAGAGGACTGTAACGAACGTGGGACCACGACTCTGGACTGATCATTATCAGAACGCAACAACAAAACACCACGTCGAACAAAAAGTCTCTCCTTGTGAGCAAAAAATTGGCGAACCAACGGATCCTCGATCCGAGACTTTGACAAAGGCCATTGCGTAGCAACAAAACGCAAAACAGTAGCAAGGACAGGGTCAGCAGCTGTAGCTGTAGCGACACGACGAAAATCAATCGGAAACGAGTCGACCACTTCATCGGTTTCCGAATCAATGAACATGCAAGCAAGTTCGGAAGAATCGAATGCTTTATCCTCAGCAACAGGCAAACGGGACAACGCATCGGCGTTTCCGTGCTTAGCAGTGGACCGATACAAGATATCGTAGCGGTACTGCGAGAGGAAAATAGACCAGCGAATGAATTTCTGCGCTGTACGCGGAGGTACAGGCTTGGTCGGATGAAAAAGCGATGTCAAAGGTTTGTGGTCTGTGATGATGGTAAAGTGACGACCATACAAGAAATCATGGAACTTAGTAACACCAAACACGAGAGCCAAAGCGTCTTTCTCTATCTGTGAATAATTTCGTTGCGCAGACGAGAGCAATTTGGACGCAAAGGCAATAGGGCGATCATGGGAGCCAACTTTGTGCGCAAGCACCGCACCGATCCCGAAATCCGATGCATCTACCATCAACAAAAGGGGTTTCTGGGGATCGAATGGCGTAAGGCAAGTATTAGAAAGCAACGCCGATTTCAACTGGCGAAAGGCGCGTTCGCATTCCGTCGTCCAGAGAAACTGAACACCCGTACGGCGTAAGCGATGAAGCGGAGCTGAAATGAAAGAGGCATTGCGCACATTCACTCACACCTTGTGATTCTACATTGTTCAACGTTCTTGCGACCTCCTGACGCAATGCGTGGGGAACATTGCGCGCTCTGAAAAATTTCGGTTGCGCGTTTACCTTCAGTTCTAAATGTGCTTCATAGTTTTTAGCGCAACCTAAGCCCGGTGCAAAAATGTCTGCAAATTCGTCACACAGCCGAGAAACACTGTCTGTAGGCACAGTCTGATTCACTGATAGGACCTGATTTACAATAGACATGTTAAACAACTGAAACAAGTCGAGCCCAAACAAGTTCACTGCAGAAGAAGAACGAAGAACGTAAAATGACACAAGTTTTGTTTGTCCCTTGTATGTTGCAAGAAGGCTGTACCGTCCTAACACAGGAATTTTCTGTCCGGAATATGTAGTTAGCTTAACATTTGCGGAACGCAACGGAGGTTTGCCCAGTTGTTTGTACGTGTCGTGATTGAGCAATGAAACTGCAGCTCCGGTATCGAGCTGGAATGGTATCACTTTGCCTTCAAAGTCTAAGTCCACAAAAAGCTTATTGTTCTGCTGACGACAAGAGCGACTGTTTTGTGCAATTGGAACAGACACTGGTACAGAATCACTTGCTAATTGACGTGATTTCCGGCGACGTCGACGCACAGTTTTTGTGGGACGAACACAGTCACTGTTAGAGAAAGTGTCACTGGACGAAGCGGAATTAACGACATGAATGTCCATAGGCGAAGGTCCACGAGCCTGAGTGTCCTTGGTTCGATTCCGGCGCGAAGCAAAGGGCCTGGAATGATTGTGATTGTCTGATCTGAGCTTTTGCCGGCAAACACTTTGAACATGTCCTTTCTTATTGCAGAAAAAGCAAATAGCTAGGCGTGACGGGCAATGTTCACGCGAATGTCTAGTAGCACACCGCGGGCATGATTTCACTGCATTTGTGGGCTGGCGCGGCACACCTGGCTTAGCACGCGGCGGTCGCTGTGTCGACGTGCGCAAGGCCCGGTTACCGGGCCGCGCAGCGCGTCCAGCGGGCCGGTTAATGTTACACACGGCTGGCGAAGTTTCAAAAGATTCCTGAGCACAGTCAAGTGTGTCCTGTCTATCCAATATGTCTATCACTTGTTGAAGGGAGGGATTAACTAGTTTCAAAATTTGCTCCCGTATGCGAACATCAGAAACGTTCTGTGCAATTGCATCACGCACCATTGTATCTGAATAAGAAAGACCACAGTCACATTCAAAGGCACAGTCCCTAGTAAGTCCTTGCAATGTTGCTACCCACTCCCTATTAGTTTGACCGGCCGTACGTTTTGTACGAAAGAACGTATACCGTTTTGCAACCACATTAACTGTTTCTTTGAAATAGGCATCTAATGCAGACAAAATTTCCTCGTAGGACAGAGTTGCTACGTCGCGTCGGGGAAACAATTTCACTATCACACGGTATGTGGACACACCGACACAAGAAAGCAAAAACGGCTGCCGCTCATTACCTTGAATTCTGTAGGCAGCAAGGTGGAAGTTGAACTGGCGAGACCACTCTTGCCACGTCTCATCGGCTGCCACGTATGGTCGAAAGGGAGGTGCAACAGCGTTTAGTGGCAGCGGTAGCGAAGAAGCGGCGGCGGCCGCATCGGTGTGCAGCGCACGTTGACCCTGGACGAGCTGTCCAAGGGCATCCAGTAACGCCTGCGTCTGCTGATTCTGCAAGCGATAAAATTCGGACAGTACATCTGGAGAATGTGGCGAAGCCATGACACAATTAAATGTAAGCAATCAGAACACTTTAAATCGTCGCCAATGTTGTAAACGAATTAATACAAACTCTTTTGCTCGTCGCCAATAAATGTTGTGTCGGTAGCTGGGCCAACACCGTGAAGTTGAGAGTGCTGAAAATGAACTCTAGACTAACGCTGTAGCCGATAGTGCACGCAAGGCTAACGCCGACGGGCGTGAAGTCTGGAACATGAGAACTATTAAATGAATAAGAAGAAAAGTATGTAGATGCTTATTACTTATCTTTTTATTAGTCCTTGGAATACATCTCTCTTGAATACTCGTAAGCTATAGGCACTGATACAAATGGCGCCTTGCTAGTTCGTAGCCATTAACTTAGCTTATGGCTATTCTGTCTCTCGGCTAATGAGAGAGAAAAGGCTTCGTACATCTGGTCGGTAGCTAGGTTCTCGTACAACTGGGCGGTAGCTAGGTTCTCGTACAACTGGGCGGTAGCTAGGTTCTCGTACAACTGGGCGGTAGCTAGGTTCTCGTACAACTGGGGTGAGTGCTCTCTCGTATCACGAGACCTGCCTTGGTGGTGGCGCTAGGTCTGCGATCACAGTGGCGACACGCGGGTCTGACATGTACTACATGGACCGCGGCCGATTTAAGCTACCACCTAGCAAGTGTGGTGTCTGGCGGTGACACCACAGAAATAATAATAATAATCAAAAAATTAAAAAAGAAGCAAAACTAGTACTACATATATTAGATACATAGTTATTTGTAACAGAAAACCCTTAATTCTGTGAAAAAATTACGTATATATGAATGTAATAATAACAATAAACAACTACAAAAATGTAATAAGCAATTGGTACCTACATACACACAACCTTACAAACAAGCTTTTGACACTGTAATTAAAAAACAAAACTGTTGAGACTTTAAAATCTCTGTAAGTTTTTTCCTTTTTGTCTGCTTAGGGTCTCTTGAAAGCTGGGTAGTCCCCACTTTCTTTTAAGTATGCAGATGTAATTACAGAGGCTGCAGGTTGCTGCTCCAAATATGTTAACGCAGTTTCAAGTGCTGATGAGTGAAGCTCCTGTGCAGCACCTATGTACATTACCATCACACTTGTCATCAAGCAGTGTTCACCTGTTAACAGCTTTGTTAGTCATCTTTACCAGATCACCACTGTTAAGGACAAATTCTACCATCTGCCTGAATCTGAGCAACAAAACTTTTTAGTAATGTCTTCATGGTTGGGAAAGCATTTGCCAAATTTGAAAGGCAGTTATTCACTACAGTGAGGTCCTCAGTTCTGCAATGTTCTTCACAGTTTAGCAAGTTATTTCATGATCACCCATGTTATTTTGCAATGCTAATATTACTGTGGGTAACATTTTATAGTTTTCATTCATCTCTAAACAGATGATCTAGTGTATAACACTCTTTCCCCAACAAATCTTGAAAGACTTTACAAAAACAGAACAGATGTTGCAACAGATGCTGCGTCACCTCACATGTCTCTGCCCTCGGATAAGTTGACTGCTTCATACTCTTTTTATCACCATGAATGCTCCATGAGTTTATCATTTATTTCTGTTTTGTTGTCCACTCACCCACACTTTGAGATGATAAACTTTAATGTTGTTCCTCGCCATTATTAGGAGGTGTTATTGCTTTAAATTTCTTTTGAAGCATTTCCATTTCAATGTTGTGCTTTTCTTGGGCATAAAATTTGACAGAAGAGTGTTTGAATGCTGGGAAAAGAAGTAAAAACTGGGACATGGAACAATAATGATGCAGGCATTTTTATAAATACAGGTATTCAATTTGTAAGTCAGCTGATATCTAGGACAGGCTGTTCCTCATGTGGCATGGTCCTCATGAGTAGCTTACAGCTCACATGCAGGCAGGCACAGTTAGTACTGGCTACCTGTCAGGCAGCTCTACTGTACACTTTCTGTGCATGTGCGAGTCATTGGACACCCCTGCTTACAGGTGCTCAGTTATGGCAGTGCTGTCATACAGGACATAGCCAGGCTCCCTGACTGTCTGCATGGCAGCAGTTTGCCACCCCTGCCCACCAGAGTGCCCTACTGCCCACGAGTGCGCACTTGAGCTGGAGCAGCCTGCCCTAGTGAGCCCCTTGTGCCATACAGTTTCAACTACCAAATTACAACAATACAAGAACTTAAATGTAATATTATTGCAGATAGACTGTGGCATGTACTGACTGCTGCCCAAAATGGTCAAAATATGGCACCTTATTTTGAAACTAGAGGAAGATTACAAAATGCTGTAAAGAGACTGCAATTCAATCCGTATCAATGTCATTTGCACCTGAGTGCTATTGAATTTGTCACAACACAGGTGTTGTGTTAAAATTCATACATTTTTGACTGTTTTCGTTATGTATTTTTTGCAAAATTACTGCTGGCCTATTTTTAACATGGTTCAAGCTACAATTAAACCTACCTGAAGCTGGGAATAGTAGCAAGATGGCTCATGCTGTCGTCGATTGCCCATATTGTAATAACACCAGAGTTATCAGTGGAAATCATCGTTTTTCTGCCACTCTCTAACGAGATCACTGCCTGATCATGTGCCTTAAAGAGCCTTACTACTTCCAGTACCTGACAACTCTCCTCATCTGGATAGCAAAATATGTAGATATAGCCCGAACTGTTCCCTGTGTTGAACACAAATAAGTACTGCAATTTCCATGTATTTTACTTGACTACATTTTTAAAAATGGTTTTCATTAGTAAAGATGAATTTTAGAAGGAAATCTACATTTTGTCTATATTACCTATGCTAATGGAAAGTCCTTGGAGGAACGTAAATAATGTAAGCTCAACTGGGCTGACAGGTTGTGGCACGTGGAGTGGGCGAGGGGAGAAACAAAGTGGGGAGTGGGAGATAGTGATGCGGAAAGGTGACCGACAGCTGGGAGGGAGAGGCAGCAGGTGCATGCAATAGCAATGTGTCTACAGTGAGCTTGTTCTGGCCTCAGGCGGAGGGAGTTATGTTCAGTGCACAATGACACAGAGAGTGGGAGGGGCTTCACAAAAATTATGGTAGAGCTAGTATATTACATGACTGCTTTCAAATGTGGTCCAGCCCCTGACAGGATAAGATAAGCTTGGACTGTAGCAGCATGTGCACGTGGGTGCAGTGGGCAGGTCTTACACTGTATCTTCCATATGACTTATGTGGCAACTCTTGGGGATAGTTATAATGTAAGGACATAGTAGGATATTGTGTAGATAAGATGTGCACTGGAATACTATTTTGGGAGGGGATGGGATAGATCACTAGAATCATGTTCTTTATTTCAGTGTATGATGGCAAACTGGTAACTGGCAGTTTGAGAGGGTGGGAGGAGGGGTGCGTCATTTGCAACTGGATACTGATGTTATTGCTGAACCATGTGTAAGGAGCAGTCAAATGAAAACCGAACACGTGCCACAACGAGACCATGGAATGGATCCATTCAAAAGTAATTATCATTACGACATTTATCGCACTGGGAGACGAGATGGCCAATTCTTGTTTCGTAGAATGTGGTCCGTACTGATGGATCCACAGCCCTACTCACTCTTGCACTTCCTCGTCCAACTGAAACTGACACCATGCGTGTCTTTCTTCAAGTCACCAAAGATGTGAAAACCACATCATGAAATATCTGGGCTGTAGGGAGGATGTTGTAGTGTTTCCCAACCAAATCACTAAAGTGTAGCTTTTGTCTGATTGGCAGGGTGGAGCGGGCATTATTGTGCAACATGATGACTTCATCTGACAGCATTCTTGGGCATTTCGACGTTATGGCACATCACAGTTTCTACAAAGTGTACTCACGGCGCCTGCACATTCATTGTGGTTCCACGTTTGAGGAACTCAACAAGCAGAGTTGCAAGATAATGGATTTGCTGATTGACATTGTGGGGCCAGGCATTGTTGTGCAACTCTGCTAATTGAGTTCCTCAACAATGGGATCAGAATCAATGTGCAGCACTATGACAAGGGCTATGCCTCGTTGATTTGGTTAGGAAACACTGCAGCAGCCTCCATATACCCCAGATCTTTCACTGTGTAGTTTTCACATCTTTGGTGACCTGAAGAAAGACATGTGTGGACATTGGTTTGAATCAGACAAGGATGTGCAAAAGTGGGACCAGTTGTGGTTGGTTGGTTGGTTTAAAATGGGGGGAAAGGGACTCTTTCCAGTAGAACAATTACCCAAGGGAAAGAAGAAAACAAAGAAGATGTACGGCACAATAACAGAAGAAAGGAAGAACCGGAAGAATGACGGGAGGACAACAAACACTACAATGGACAAAAGAGGACAAGAAAACCACAGAGACACACAAGAAACAGGGAGAGGAGATTAAAAACAAGAAAGCAGATTACTATGGCTGGCTGACCATGAGAATAATAAAAGGAGAACCCAGCCACTCTGCAACACATTAAAACCTCCACCCTAAAAGCCCTAGGGTGGAGGACACAGAGGGACAAAGGACATGGGCTAAAACTCAGATCAAATGATAAAACTCAACCTCACGAATAAAACGTAAAACTAAAGTTGTTGCCCAACACCGAAGTTAGGGTGCTGGGAAAGTTAAAGGTCCACCACAGAGCAGCTAAAAGTGGGCAGTCCAACAAGAGGTGAACGACTGTCATTTGGGAGCCACAGTGACACTGAAGTGGGTCCTCGCGATGGAGGAGGTAACCATGTGTGAGCCATGTATGGCCAATGTGGAGGCAACAAAGGACAACAGATTCCCTGCGAGAAGCCCACAGGGAAGATTTCCACACATTCACAGTCTCCTTAATGACACACAGTTTGTTGTGCATACTGTTATGCCACTGTGTCTCCCACAGCCGAAAAACCTTGTGGCGTAAGACAGAACACAGGTCAGTTTCAGAAATGCCCATCTCCAGGAGCGGATTCCGTGTAGCCTGTCTGGCTAGTCTGTCAGCAAGTTCATTGCCTGGGATTCCAACGTGTCCTGGGGTCCACACATACACCACTGAACAACTGGACCGTTCTAGGGCAGAGATGGACTGCTGGATGTTCGCTACCAAACGATGGTGAGGGTAATACTGGTCGATGGCTTGTAAGCTGCTCAGGGAGTCAGAACACAAAAGAAACAACTCACCAGAACATGAACGGATGTACAGAAGGGCACAAGATACAGCCGAAAGCTCTGCAGTGAATACACTGCAGCCAGCGGGCAAGGAATGCTGTTCAATATGGCCTCTGTGGACATAGGCGAGGCCAACATTACCATCAGCCATTGAGCCATCAGTGTAAACAACTTCAGAGGCCCGGAACACGTCAAGAATCAAGAGGAAGTGACAGTGGAGAGCGGTGGGGTTAACGGAGTCCTTAGGGCCACGCGAAAGGTCCAGACAAAGCTTCAGCTGAGGTGTACACCATGGAGATGTACGTGAATGGATCTCAAGTAGAGGTGGTAAAGGAAAGGACTCCAGTTCAGAGAGAAGGGATCACACGTGAATCACAATTGTGAACCCTGACCTGGGCCGCCGATGAGGGAGATGAACTGCTGCGGGTGGGAAAAGGAGATGATAATTTGGATGCTCAGGAGAACTACAAGTGTGTGCAACATAACTGGTGAGGAGTTGTGCACGTCGCTTCTGCAATGAAGGGACTCCGGCCTCCACCAGGACACTGGTCACTGGACTTGTTCTAAAAGCTCCCGTCGCTAGGCGAACACCACAGTGGTGCACTGGTTCAGTAAATGCAACACTGAGGGTGCCACGGAACTGTAAACCAGACTCCCATAGTCAATACAGGATTCAACAAGGGCTCTGTAGAGCTGCAGCAGTGTAGAGCAATCTGCACTCCAGTTGGTGTTACTCAGGCAGTGGAGAGCATTGAGGTGCTGCCAGTAATCCCACTTAAGCTGATGTAGGTGAGGTAGCCAAGTCAATCGGACATCGAAAACCAGTCCTAAGAATCAATACGACTCCACTACAGTGAGTGGATCCTAATGAAGATAAAGTTTGGGTTCGGAGTGAACAGTACAATGCTGACAGAAGTGCACGACACATGACTTGACTGTGCCTTGTGAATGACTCCCTGTAGGTGCTGCTCAGCAGCACCAGTACTGGAGGAGCAGTGCGAAATGCAGAAGTCATCTGCATATAGAGAAGCGGAGACCGACGACACTACAGCTGCTGCCAGGCCATTGATGACCACTAAAAATAGAGATACACTCAATATGGAACCCTGCAGAATGCCATTCTCCTGAATACGGGAGGAACTATGGGAGGCACCAACTTGGACATGGAAAGTACGGAGCGACAGTAAGTTTTTGGATAAAAATTGGGAGCGGGCCCCGGAGACCCCCCCCTCGTACAATGTGGCAAGGATATGCTGTTGCCAGGTTGTCTGTCGCCAGGTCATGTTGTATGCTCTACATAAGTCAAAACAGATGGCAACCAGATGCTGGCTTCCGGAAAAGGCTGTTTGGATGGCAGACTCGAGGGACACAAGATTATCAGTGGTAGAGTGATCCCGGCGGAAGCCGCCCTGACACGGACCCAGTAGGCCACGTGACTCCAGGACCCAACCCAACCGTCGACACACCATACAAGCCAGCAGCTTACAGCGAACGTTGGTGGGGCTGATAGCTATCCACATCAAGCGGCTTTTTACCGGGATTTAGCACCTGAATGATGGTGCTCTCCCACCATTACGATGGAAAGACGCCATTGCATGAGATCCGGTTGAAGATGACAAGGATATATCACTTGTAGTCAGATGACAGATGTTTAATCATCTGCTGTGGCTCCGATCAGGCCCAGGAGTTGTGTTGAGGCAATGTGCAAGAGTGCTGAGGAGCTTCCACTCTGTAAATGGGGCGTTATAGGGTTCACTGTGGCGTGTAGTGAACGAGAGGACCTTCCTTTCCATCTGCCATTTGAGGGTGTGAAAGGCTGGGGGATAGTTCTCCATCGCAGAGGCTCGAGCAAAGTGCTCGGCAAACACATTTGCATTGGTAGAGAGCACGCCATTGATGTTAACAGTAGGGACACCTGTTGGGGTCTGGTACCAAAAAAGATGTCTGATCTTCGTCCAGACTTGGGAAGGTGACGTATGGCACCCAATGGTCGACACGTACCTCTCCCAACACTCCTGTTTCCGTCATTTTATAAGCAGGTGAACGCGGGCACATAGCCGCTTAAAGGCTATTAGGTGTTCTACGGAAGGGTGCCACTTATGTCGCAGTAGAGCTCGCCGGCGCTCTTTAACTGCCTCAGTGACTTCCGGCGCCCACCAAAGGACTGTCTTTGACTGGGGGCACGCTAGAGAAAGAGAGATTGCATTTTCCACTGCAGAAATGATCGTTGTAGTGACCTGCTTAGTCACAACATCGATGGCACCACATGGGCGAGATTCAAAGGTGACAACAGAGGTGAAGGCTACCCAGTCTGCCTTTTTTAAAGCCCATCTGGGTAGGCATCCATGGGCATGACACCAGGGGAGTGACACGAAGATGGGGAAGTGGTCACTACCACACAGGTCGTCATGTGCTCTCCAGTGGATAGATGATGGGAGAAGACCTGCTTAGTCACAACATCGATGGCACCACATGGGCGAGATTCAAAGGTGACAGCAGAGGTGAAGGCTACCCAGTCTGCCTTTTTTAAAGCCCATCTGGGTAGGCATCCATGGGCATGACACCAGGGGAGTGACACGAAGATGGGGAAGTGGTCACTACCATACAGGTTGTCATGTGCTCTCCAGTGGATAGATGATGGGAGAAGTTCTGGACTGCAAATTGATAAATCAATGGCCAAGTAACTGCCATGAGCCACACTGAAATGCGTGGTGGCCCCAGTATCTAAGAGGCACACATCGAGTTGGAACAGTAAATTTTCGACATCTCTGCCACGGCCAGTAAGCATGGTGCTACCTCACAAGGAGTTAAGGGCATTAAAATCTCTCAAAAGTAGGAAAGGTTAGGGAGTCAATCAATGAGTGCAGCCAATACATTCAGGGGTACCACAACATCTGGAGGGAGATATTTGTTGACTCATCACTGAAGTGACTTTTAAAAAAAACAAAAAAAAAAAACAGTCCTCAGCTTTCATTGTTAGTTCATTTTCAGTGTACAAAGTGAGGCAAACCAGATTTGTGGTTATACAAAATAACTTACAAGATGCAGAAGTACTCATAACCTATAATTTTGCTAAAAGTTACTCATTTGTGATTTAAGATGAAATCCAGTCCTACCACTGGACCATCAGTTAAGACTACTGTACCTTCTTGTTCTGTATTACGAGGGATAACAATGAACTCAAAAATCTGAAGTAATATTTCATTTATGATTACTTACAAATGATACACTTGAGTTTAATATCTGGAAGTCAAACTTGATCTCAGTAATAGTAATAGTAGTAGTAGTCGTAATCCATAGATCACTTTTACAAAGATACTGGACATACCATTGCATTACCATTTAAGAACAACAAAAATAATTCATATATAAAGACATTTACATACTTACAGTGTAGTTTGATAGGGGTGGAACATTCAGTTGGAGCTGAAGCAAAAACTGTCTTAACATATTTTATATGTTCTACCTTTATGGCAACTGTGCTGCAAAATATAAAACAGGAAAAAACTCCTCAACACGTGTCTTTATAAGACTAATTAGAATATTGATGCAGAATGGCACTATTATGTCACAGCACAGGGTGAAAGTGCTTGCAATAGATTAGAGAGTTCTGTCAAAAGGCTTGCTGCTGAAGCCAGTTTAGAAAGGCACTAGAAAATTATATGTTACTCAAGCAACTGTATGATTTTGTTCAAGGAACCATTCTTGGCTTCCACTTTGAATTATGCACAACATAGGATACTAGCAAGGGGAGTGTTATTGTCCCAGTTTAGTAATTCAAATATCAGCCAAGAGACTAATACCATACTTCTTGAGTTTCAGTGTTTATACTTCTGGCTATAATTAAACCATACTCCTTGATGGTAAATTCTAAACAGCATTCTTTCACAGAAGATTTAAGCATTACTGATGCCGGATTCGTTACATTTGTCTTAACTAGTACAGCCAGTTCTCAAAAATTGGTGGCTCAAAGCTTGCATTCTTGAAGAGGACTCTCGATCTTAGAAATTAGAGTTCTTCATCCAAACGGAACTGCAAGTGACATGGCTTAAGTGACTGCTTGTGCAGCTTTTTCATTTTATTTATTTTTATTCTACATGTCACAAAAAATACTGCTTAAAACTCCTCTAACCAAAATGCAGTTAAAGTTCATTAACCCTGTTCTATTCAGGTATATATGACCAAAAATGGTTATTAATTTCATTTCTCATTATGTAAATACCAAGATAACTTTACAAAATTTTCAGTTACTTTGTCTGAGAATGTATGAACAACACGCATATAAAAATGCTTGGCAATATTTTAATAGCTTGGTCACAAACCTTATTGGAGACACATGCAACAATTTCCCAACATAAATATGATTACTGTTCCTCTAACGTCGGTTTTTGTTTGTTTTCTGAAACAATATTATCAAACTGACAGTTGCTACTTACCATATAGCGGAGGCCTTATCGGCTGAAAGCTCATTTTGTGACAGTCTCATTGTTGTGCCTAACTGTGACTCAGCATCTCCACTTTACGGTAATAATGATTTTTAATGTTCCAACTTACTTTGAACAATGAACAAAACATAAAAAACTTTCAGTTTACTTTACACAAGGACTGTGTCGAGAAAACTTCATAGCCAAATCAACAAAGCCTCTGTGTTTACAACAATGGGATTACTTTTTTACTCCTTCCCAAGGAATGTTTAATACTCCTCAATTATTTGAATCTTTATTGTTGCTAATCAATCTGAATTGTGACAGTACGGTAACTACATCACTGACTGATGTTGAGTGGCAGAATTAATAAATTCCTCAGCAGCTTAAGGATCACTTTCCAAATTTGAAGATCATGTTAGTAATGCCACTGACAGTAAGTATTCCGATGGCAGTCCACAACTTGTACAAAATACTGTACAGTCTTTTCTTTCTAATAATGGGAATACAGAATGGCAGTTAGACCCACTAGCACATGGCTGCCTATCAGCTTTGAATGCCACCAAGAGTATAGCAGGAGTTAACAGGTACGAAGCCAGCAGAATAAATTATGTAAAAAGTTCATTTGAAGTAGAATTTTGTACAGTGTTTCAAAATTATATATTGGAGATGCCAGGGCAGGAAGTTTATAGTCAACAATGGACAAAAATTGATGCTTCTGTTTTGCAAAACTTGATTATTCTGTTTTTCTTGCGTACTAGGACTCGTATTCCTTGTGGGGTGCATATCAATTACATGGCACTCTACAAAACCTTTGTGGGACAAGGATACTGGGCACAAAATATTTCAAGCAATTATGTCAAATGAAATGTCCTGTAAGATATTGTGTGTCTCGTGATTTGCTAAGAAATCCACTGTGAGAAAAATGTACAAACTAATAAACTTGCTGCGTTTTGCAGTGTTTAGGAGAAGAGGATAGAAGCACATCATAAATTCTACAATCTTTAAGAAAATGTTACTATCAACAAGCAGTGAGGAGCATTCAGAGGTTGCTGTTCATTCAAACAGTATATCTCAAGTAAACTTGCAAAATATGGTCTCAAAATATGGACGCTGTGACAGCAGTTTTCACTTGTACTGAAAGACCAAATTTATAAAGTAAAGGAGAGCAGAATGGCACTAGGGAAAAAATCAGGTAATGAGGGTAATTGCTGATCTCACTTCTGAGTTGCAAGGTCGGAATACCATATGTGACAACTTTTTTTATCTCATACAGTTTGGGACAACTTCTGAAACAGAAATTAACAAAGTTGGAAACTATAAGGAAATATAAGCCAGAGCTTGCACAAAATATGATCAACAAGGAGGTTCATAGATCTTCATTTTACTCCACAAATGTCACTTCTGTGAACAATTATATTTCTATCATAATTTCTATTACAATAATATTGTACTAATGAGCATACTGCACCATGATGATGAAATCAGTGACAGGGCTGATAAGAGGCCACAAATGATTTTGGATTATAGTTCAATGCAAGGCGTTTCATACAGTCTTTCTCAGCTAACAGGCACACAACATATGCAAATAAAAAACCAACAGGTGAGTCATGAAAGTTTTCCACAATATTCCAGAAGTTTCCATTTGTACTGCATACTAGCTTTTTCCCCAGGGCTACCTCTGTGTATGTGTTCAACACATATACTGAACACATCACCTCTGTCCCCCCTTTGTGTCCACCTTATCATCCCATCTCTGTCTGTCTCTCCTTTTCCTTAACTCCATCTCTCTAACCATATCTTCACCCCACCCCCCTCCCTCTGACCATATCCTCCTCCCTCTCTCTCTCACCTTATCTTCATCCTCCCTCCTTCTGACCATATTCTCCTCCTCCTCTCTTTCCATTGCCGTCTCCCACTCTTCACCTTCTGCTAGCCCACTATCCCCCTATACCTTTCGCCTGCCTCATGCTTCTCCCCCTCCTCTTCTCTCTCTGTCCATATCCTTGTCCCCCTTGTTCTGTCCGCCCCTCCCCCGCTCTGTTCATCTCAACCTTTCCCCAGCTCATTAAAGCAGACCAATATTACTCCAACAACACACCTGTTATGCAGAGCAGGAGCCACGCCAGGGGGTTGAAAATCATTTATTTGCCCCTGATGCACAAGCCGCCATGCAAAACAGTGGATAAAGCAGGCCACTCCCACTCCAACACAACATGCCTATCATGCAGGGAAGTCTATGTGTTGGGGCCTGGAAAACTATTTCTTTCCCCTGACATGCAGGCTGCCCTGCAGCACAGGTTGATTTGGCAAGTCAATACTGTTCCCACAACACATGCCTGTCAGGCAGGCAGCTTATATGCCAGGGGCTGGAAAAAACATTTTTATCTGTATCTCTACTCCTATTGGAGCTTGAAAGTTATAAACCTCACACTATTGATACGCACAAGGCCTGCTGTTTCTGTGCCAGATCTGGGTGAACATAGTAAGGCACATTCAATACCCCGAATGTGTGGCAAAGTGCATCAAAAACAGTAACAACAATAAAACAGACTAAATGTTTGCACTCTATGTTCAGTCCAGCAAGCAATGACTATAAAACAAACAAATTGTATGGAAAATGTAACAAAGTTGTGTCACCTACTTGTGTCTAAACAACAACGTGTAAGAACTAAAGTCAGAAAACAAATTTTAATGATTTCAAAAACAATTGCCTGCACTGAAAACTGTTGTTTCATATTTATAATTTTATTGATAATTATGTAACTATTTGTTTCCAAACTACAATTAGGAATGTAAAGAAAGAAAAAAAGCAAGAAAGAAAGAAAGAAATGGAAAATAATCTAATGCTTTCTGTGACGAATGTCTTACTGAAAACTGACTGTTCATTCAAATTTACCTTATATGAATATTAAAACAATAAATATTGTATATAAAGTTGTGTGTGTGTGTTGTTGTTATTATTATTATTATTATTATGAAAACTTTTAATCAAGTTCTGAGTATTTTTATCACTGTTATTTTCAATAACATATTGGAATGTAACAACTGTACAAAATATGTGTGTTAGTAGAAGCTCTTTACAGTATTTTTATGTCAGGCTACCTTTATTACTGAAACATATTATCAGGTTTATACTGTTGTTTTGGTCTTCAGTCCAGAGACTGGTTTGATGCAGCTCTCCATACTACCCTGTGCTATGCAATCTTCTTCATCTCGAAGTACCTACTGCAACCTACATCCTTCTGAATCTGCTTAGTGTATTCATCTCCTGGTGTCCCGCTATGATTATTAACCTGCATGCTGCCCTCCAATACTAAATTGGTGATCTCTTGATGCATCAGAACATGTCCTACCAAGCCGACCGAAGTGGCCGTGCGGTTAAAGGCGCTGCAGTCTGGAACCGCAAGACCGCTACGGTCGCAGGTTCGAATCCTGCCTCGGGCATGGATGTTTGTGATGTCCTTAGGTTAGTTAGGTTTAACTAGTTCTAAGTTCTAGGGGACTAATGACCTCAGCAGTTGAGTCCCATAGTGCTCAGAGCCATTTGAACCATTTGAACCATTTGAACCATTTGTCCTACCAATCGATCCTTTCTTCTAGTCAAGTTGTGCCACAAATTTCTCTTCTCCCCATTTCTCTTCAGTACCTCCTCATTAGTTACGTGATCTATCCATCTAATCTCCAGCATTCCTCTGTAGCACCATATTTCAGTAGCTTCTATTCTCTTCTTCTTTAAATTATTTATTGTTCATGTTTCACTTCCATACATGGCTACACTCCATACAAATTCTTTCAGAAAAGACTTCCTAACACTTAAATCTACACTCGATGTCAACAAATTTCTCTTCTTCAGAAACACTTTCCTTTCCATAGCCAGTCTACATTTTATATCCTCTCTGCTTTGACCATCATCAGTTATTTTGCTCCCCAAATAGCAAAACTCATCTACTACTTTAAGTTTCTCATTTCCTAATCTAATTCCCCTAAGCATGATCTGATTTAATTCGACCAAATTCCACGATTCTCGTTTTGCTTTTGTTGATGTTCATCTTATATCCTTCTTTCAAGACACTGTCCATTCTGTTCAACTGCTCTTCCAGGTTCTCTGCTGTCTCTGACAGAACTACAATGTCATCAGCAAACCACAAAGTTTTTATTTCTTCCCCATGGATTTTAATTCCTACTCCAAATATTTCTTTTGTTTCTTCTACTCATTGCTCAGTATACAGATTGAATAACGTTGGGGATAGGCTACAACCCTGTCTCACTCCCTTTTCAATCACTGCTTCCCTTTTGTGTTTCTCTACTCTTATAACTACTATTTGTTTTCTGTGCAAACTGTAAATAGCCTTTCGCTCCCTGTATTTTACCCCTGCCACCTTCAGAATTTAAAAGAGAGTTTTCCAGTCAACATTGCCAAAAGCCTTCTCTAAGTCTACATGTGCTATAAATGTAGATTTGCCTTTCCTTACTCTATCTTCTAAGATAAGTCATAGGGTCAATACTGCCTCGCCTGTTCCAACATTTCTATGGAATCCAAACTGATTTTCCCTGAGATCACCTTTTACCAGTTTTTCCATTCGTCCATACAGAATTTGTGTTAGTATTTTGCAGCCATGAGTTATTGAACTGATAGTTCAGTAATTTTCACACCTGTCATCACCTGCTTTCTTTGGGATTGGAATTATTATATTCTTCTTGAGTCTGAGGGTATTTCGCCTGTCTCATACATCTTTCTCATCAGATGGTAGTGTTTTGTAAAGGATGGCTCTGCCAAGGCTACCAGTAGTTCTAATGGAATGTTGTCTACTCCCCAGTAGTTCTAATGGAATGAAGTCTACTCCCAAGGCCTTGTTTCGACTTTGATCTTTCAGTGTTCTGTCAAATTCTTCACACAGTATCATATCTCCCATTTCATCTTCATTACATCCTCTTCCATTTCCATAATATTGACCTCAAGTACATCGTCCTTATATAGACCTTCTATATACTCCTTCAACTTTCTGCTTTCCCTTCTTTGCTGAGGACTGGTTTTTCATCTTCTCTCTTGATATTCATACCAGTGGTTCTATTTTCTCCAAAGGTCTCTCTGATTTTCCTGTACGCAGTATATATTTTGTTGTTGTTGTTGTTGTTGTTGTTGTTGTTGTGGTCTTCAGTCCTGAGACTGGTTTGATGCAGCTCTCCATTCTACCCTATCCTGTGCAAGCTTCTTCATATCCCAGTACTTACTGCAACCTACATCCTTCTGAATCTCCTTAGTGTATTCATCTCTTGATCTCCCTCTATGATTTTTACCCTCCACGCTGCCCTCCAATGCTAAATTTGTGATCCCTTTATGCCTCACCCCTAGTGATATATGCCTCTACATCCTTACATTTATCCTCCAGCCATCCTTGCTTGGCGATTTTGCACTTCCTGTCGATCTCATTTTTGAGACTTTTGTATTCCTTTTCGCCTGTTTCATGTATTACATTTTTATATTTTTTCTTTTGATCAATCAAATTCAATATCTCATCTGTTACTCAAGAATTTCTACTAGCCCTCATCTTTTTACCTATTTAATCCTCTGGTGCCTTTATTTCATCTCTCATAGCTACCCATTCTTTCTCTACTGTATTTCTTTCCCCTGTATTTGGCAATTGTTCCCTAATGTTCTCTCTGAAAGTCTCTACAATCTCTGGTTCTTTCAGGTTATGCAGGTCCCATTTCCTTAAATTCCCATTTTTGCAGTTTCTTCAGTTTTATTCTATAGTTCATAACTAATAAGTTGTGGTCAGTGTCCACATCTGCCTCTGGAAATGTCTCACAATTTAAAACCTGGTTTCTAAATCTCTGTCTTACCATTATATAAGCTATCTGAAATCTTCCAGTGTCTCAAAGCCTCTTCCATGTATACAAACTTCTTTCATGATTCTTAAACCAAGTGTTAGCTATGATTAAGTTACGCTCTGTGCAAAATTCTACCAGCCGGCTTCCTGTTTCATTCCTTACTCCCAGTCCATATTCACCTACTACTTTTCCTTCTCTTCCTTTTCCTACTATCGAATTCCAGTCCCCCATGACTATTAAATTTTTGTTTCCTTTAACTATCTGACTTCTTCCTTTCATCGCCTCATACATTTCTTCAGTCTCTTTCATCATCTGTGGAACTAGTTTGCACAAAAACTTGTACTACCGTGGTAGATGTGGGCTTTGTGTCTATCTTGGCTACAATAATGCATTGCTAGTGGCTTATCCACACTCCTATTTTTTTTTTTATTTGTCATTACACCAACACCTGCATTATCCCTATTTGAGTTTGTATTTAAAACTAGGTATTCACTTGACCAGAAATCTTGTATGTCCTGCCACCAAACTCCACTAATTCCCACTATATCTAATTTTAAACTTTCCATTTCCCTTTTAAAATGTTCTTACCTACCTGCCCAATTAAGGGATCTGACATTCCACGCTCTGATCTGTAGAATGCCAGTTTTCTTTCTCCTGATAGCGACATCCTATTGAGTAGTCCCTGCCTGGAGATCCAAATGGGGGACTATTTTACCTTCAGAATATTTTACCCAAGAGGACACCATCATCATTTAACCATGCAGTAAAGCTGCACGCAATCAGGAAAAATTATGGCTGCAGTTTCCCCTTGCTTTCAGCCGTTCGCAGTACCAGCACAGCAAGGCTGTTTTGGTTAATGTTACAAGGCCAGATCAGTCAAACATCCAGACTGTTGCACCTACAACTGCTGAAAAGGCTGCTGAAGCTCTTCAGGAACCACACGTTTGTCTGGCCTCTCAACAGATACCCCTCCATTATGGTTGCACCTACTGTACGGCTATCTGTGTCGCTGAGGCACACAAGCCTCTCCACCAATGGCAAGGTCCATGGTTCATGAGGGGAAGTTTATAGTATTATTAATCCTATAGGTTTATACTTAGGATTAATAAATATGTAATTCAAATTTTAGTAAAACAAATACCTCGATTTCGTTTTTCAAGGAAAAGACTGAATATAGTTTGCTACAGCTACCTCGTTGTTCTTTTATGTAACTTAACATTCTTTATTTTATATCTGAATAAACCACTCTCTCTCCATCTTGAAACTGAAACAACTGTTTGAAAAGACACACATGACAAAACATTTTTTTTCTTCTTTTTATAAAAAACAAAAGGAATGTGTTTCACATTTTCCAAAGCACATTTTGCCATACTTACACAAAAATAAGCAAATGTTACAGCATTATCAACTTACATATTAAACTAAAGTACACCAAAAACTTTACAATAGCATCAGTTCCAGCTTTTTTAGCATTAATAATTTTGATTTCATGGCCCTATCAGAAAAATGAGCAGTTTCGGTTCTTGAAATTTTAAAAACAAATGATCACTGGATCAAAAGGGTTTGAAATTCTGTAGTTTTTGCACTCTTTTGATTTTATGTGGACTGTCCCTTGCCTGACCCTCCAGGTTAGCCAAGAGCACTAATGTGATGCTTTCTGGACTTGGGTAGGCGCACCAGCCCTGGATCGTATCCACCCGGCAGATTATCGACATCGTCTGGTGTGCCGGCCAGCTTGGATGGGGGTTTTTAAGCAGTTTTCCACGTTTTGCTAGGTGAATACTGGGCAGGTCTTCATGTTCCACCTCTGTTACACGACTCATAGACATCTGAACATGTTCGCACTGTTCCATGGATTACATTAGATGCAGACAGCTGGGGTACACTCATTCCACCCCCGGGGGTACGGGGTGGTGGCAGGAAGGGCATCTGGCCACCTCTTAAACTTACCGTAATCTTGCCAAATCCTATCCTAACCATGCCGACCCTGCGAAATGGTGGGACAATGCACCAGTGAAAGAAGAAGAAGAAGACGTCCCTTACCTACTACCACACAAAGCCCTTGACAATAAACCTCTCAATAAACTCATGACATAGATCTTCTCTTTCATGGAGACTTTAAAGTACATGTTAAGCAAACAGGGTTTGCTACTAAGTACCACAGGGCCTCAGCTGTTTGGAGCCTTATTTTAAGAGAAGAATTGTTTTCTGAACACCAGACATAATGGCCACTTGTCAACTGGTTCAACAGTCAGGCGCAGCAGAGCCAGAAGGAAGTCAATGAAACGGATGCTTATGAAAGTGCGCTGGCTGAATCATCAAGAAAGATAAGTACAAATGTGTGATCAGATGGTCAACTAAATCCACTTGTCATTGCCACATCTATTCTAGTGTCTATGTGCCGCCTATAAAGTTAATGTGAGGTTATATTAAAAGATCTGTGTTGTGACTGGACAAACAACACCAAAATTACATTATTTATCATTTTACATATAAAGAAAGTTATGTAAAAGAATTTTTCATGTAACATATAAAGCAAATTATTTACAACAAGGACATACGAAACAGATAAAAAGCAATATTAAGGAAGATTTTAAGGTAAAGTACAAGCTACCTTGTTACTACTGTTAGCATTTATGAATATGAGATACATACTCTATGTGATGCAAAAATATTCCATCAAAATCACCACCACTGCCAGTCAGAATCAAGGAGGCTGCCACCAAGTGGTATATAAAGACTTCTGTGCCTCAAAGGTACTTCTTTCATTAGTGAGCTGATACTGCTTTTCCTTGTTTCAATTGGCTGAGATGAAATTCATTACAACACATTGAATTAATTTACAGAGAGAACTAGAGAAAGGTCTTCTTTGTCCTTTTTGCAAGGGTCACCATTAAGTTTTTAGTTTTTAGGTATGATCACTAGAAAGCTGGTTCAACACTGCAATTGATAGCAGTGAAATTCTTGGGGTAAATTTAAGCGTACATCGAAAGAATATGCAAATGGTAAATGGAGATGGTGTATTTATCATAGTACAGAAGAAGCTCAGATCCGCCAAGATAGAAATTGAAGTTGCACGTGAGATTGTTTGGACAAGACTCAATGCCAGGGATCATTGGATCTTTCTATTGGCCATTGACCCCCCCGCCCCCCCCCCCCCCCCCCTCCCAAGACTCATCTCCTGGTGTAACCAAAACCTTCAGAGAAAACCTCAGTTCACTTGTATGTAAGTTCCCCAATCATAATCATAATGTAATCCTCAGTGGAGACTTTAATCATCTAACAATTAATTGAGAAAATTACAGTTTCATTATAATGGGCATGATAAGACATCCTGTGAAATTTTACTAAATGCCTTCTCTGAAAACTACCTAGAACAGGTAGTTAGGAACCCCACTCATGATGGAAGTATATTAGATCCAATGGCAACGAACAGACTTGACCTCTTTGAGGATGTCCACATCAAAACTGGTATTAGTGACCAGGTGCAGTAGCAGCAACAATGATAACCAAAGTACAACTAAACCAAGCAGAAAGATCTATATGTTCAGCAAGCTAGACAGAAAATCAGTAGTGTCACATTTCAGTCAGGAACTTGAAGCTTTCAGCACAGGGCAGGAGCATGTACAGCAACTCTGGCACAACTTTAAAAGACTAACTTACCATGCACTGGATAGATATGTGCTCACTAGAACAGTTCATAATGGGAGGGAACCCCCATAGTATACAGTCACTGTAAAGAAATTGCTAAAGAAACAGAGATTTCTGCATAATAGGTGCAAAACAAAGTATGGGACTAATGAGAAAGAGATATTGAATGAACAGTGTCTAGTCCCTAGCAAATGAAACAGGAATTGAAATTCAGGGTAGTAAAGCAAAAGCTGAAAAGCTTAACAGTGTTTTCAAATGTTCCTTTACAAAAGAAAACACAGGAAAATTGCCCCAATTTAATCCTCATTCCACTGAAAAGATGAAAGAAATAAGTATTAGTGTCAGTGGTGTTGAGAAACAGCTGAAATCATAAAAACTGAACAAGGCTCCAGCCCCCAGTGGAATCCGTCAGATTCTATACTGAATTTGTGGTTGAGTTAGCCCCTCTTCTAACTATAATCGACCATAGATCTCTCGAACAAAAAACCATGCCCAGTTCTTGGAAAAAGGTGCAGGTCACACCTCTCTACAAGACAAATAGTAGAAGTAATCCACAAAATTACCAATCAATATCCTTGACACTGATTTGTTGTAGAATCTTAGAACATATTCTGAGCTCAAACACAGTGATATGTCTTGAATGGAATACCCTCCTCAATGCCAACCAGCAAGGATTTTGAAAATATCAACTGTGTGAAACCCAACTTGCACTTTTCTCACGACATACTGAAAGCTTTGGATCGAGGCAATCATGTTGTAGTCTTTCTTGATTTCCAAAATGCATCTGACTCAGTACCACACCTATGCCTATTGCCAAAAGTACTATCATAAGGGGTATCAAGTAAAATTTCTGACTCGATTGAGGACTTTCTGATAGGGAGGACACAACATGTTACCTTGGATGGAGAGTCATCATCAGATGTAGAAGTAACTTTGTGTGTGCCCCAAGGAAGTGTGCTGGGACCCTTGTTGTTCATACTGTACATTAACGGCCTTGCAGACAATATTAATAGTAAATTAGGCTTTTTGCAGATGATATAGTTATCTATAATGAAGTGCTATCTGAAAGAAGCTGCATAAATATTCAATCAGATCGTGATAAGATTTCAACATGGTGCAGAGATTAGCAACTTGCTCTAAATGCTCAGAAATGTAAAATTTTGCACTTCATGAAAAGAAACATAGTATCCTATGGATATAATATCAATGAGTCACTGTTGGAATTGGCCTACTAACACAAATACCTGGGTGTAACACTTTGTAGGGATATGAAATGGAATGATCACATAGGTTCAGTCATAGGTAGGCTTTGGTTTATAGGTAGAATACTGAGGAACTGCAATCAATATACAACTTCAATTGCTTACAAATCACTTGTACGACCAGTTCTAGAATACATCTCAGGTGTGTGGGACCCATACCAGATAGGACTAACAGGGGATATTGAATGTATACGGAGAAGGGCAGCACGAATGGTCAGTGGCTTGCTTAATTTGTGGGAGAGTGTCACAGACATACTGAAGGAACTGAATTGGAAGGCTCTTTAAGACAGAGGTACACTATCCTGAGATAGTCTATTAACAAAGTTTTAGAAACCGGCTCTAAATGTTTACTATAGGAATATACTATAACCCCCTATGCATCACTCACATAGGGATTGTGAAGATAGGAGCACACACAGAGGCATTCAAAAAATCATACATCCTGCAGTCCATAAGTGAATGGAACAGGAAGAAACACTTATAAACTGTAACTGGTACAATGGGATATACCCTCTGCCATGCACCTCATGGCGGTTTGCACAATACAGATGTAGATGTAGAGCGTGATACTGGGATATTACATTACTGTTGTTTTTGAATGTGTCACTTTTTATTGTTTAAAATAATGGCAGCTCAGGAATGCATCAAGTAGCTTCTTTGCAGTTACTGTTTAAGCAAATGTGTTATGAAAAAGTGGAAATTTCATGTTAGGTTTTTCACTGAGTGGTTTTCCATGGTTTTGGTGAAGGCCTAGCTCGACAACAATGCCTTGAATCACTAAATTCAACTTACGGCAATCAATCAACTTCAGAAAAGACTGTTTAGAACTGGTTTGCAGAATTTCATCACAGTTAGTCTCCTGTCAGAATTTGTTGTTATTTCAAAAACAACAATGATGCCGTGTGAAACATGATTGAAGAGGATCATCGTGGGACTTACCGTGAAATGAGAGGCATGATAGATTTCATAAAATTTGACCAAAGCTTAAAAATAGGTAAGTGTCAACTCATTTAGGCATATGCTCAAAAAAATTTGACTAAAGTTATGCAAAATCCCTATACAACATTTTACGAGGAAATGAAACTTGAATATATTTATATGAGCTGGTAACCAAGCAGGAATCAACTGTCTGGTCATTCAAAGAATCTGAATCAAAATAACATTCAATAAAATGATTACTTGTTTCTTTTGTAAGATGAGACATCACAACCACTGCTTTACACTGGTGAAGAACAGTTAATGCTGAATGATACACAAAAGTGCAGGTGACTCCTGTACATAAGAGGGCTAAAAGAACAGACCTGCAAAATTAAAAATATCCTTAACAATAGCTAGCTGGAGAATTCTTGAACATATTATAAGCCCTAATATAATAAATTTCCTTGATACAGAAAAGCTAATATGAATAAATCAGCACAGATTTAGAAATCAGCACTCAAGCAAAATTCATCTTGCCCTTTTATCATGTGATATCCTGCAGACTGTGGAGGGGGGGCAACCACGAGATTTCATATCCCTAGATCTACATCTACATACACACTTCACATCCCACAACAGGGTGCACGGCAGTGAGGGTACCTTGCACCACTGGTAGTCATTTCCTTTTCTGTTCGACTTTCAAAGAAAGTGAGAGAAAAGCAACTATCTATATGTCTGTATAAGAGTCATAATTTCTCATATCTTATATTTGTGGTCCTTATGCGAAAAGTACGTTGACGGCAGTAGAATCATTCTGCAGCCAGCTTCAAATATTAGTTCTCTAAATTTTCTCAGTAGTGTTCCATGAAATGAACATCGCCTTCTCTCTAGGGATTCTCATTTGAGTTCACAAAGCATCTCTGTAACACTCACGTGATCATCCAATCTGTTGTTGTTGTGGTCTTCAGTCCTGAGACTGGTTTGATGCAGCTCTCCATGCTACTCTATCCTGTGCAAGCCTCTTCATCTCCAGTACCTACTGCAACCTACATCCTTCTGAATCTGCTTAGTGTATTCATCTCTTGGTCTCCCTCTACGATTTTTACCCTCCACGCTGCCCTCCAATGCTAAATTTGTGATCCCTTGATGCCTCAGAACATGTCCTACTAACCGGTCCCTTCTTTTTGTCAAGTTGAGCCACAAACTCCTCTTCTCCCCAATTCTATTCAATACTTCATCATTAGTTATGTGATCTACCCATCTAATCTTCAGCATTCTTCTGTAGCACCACATTTCGAAAGCTTCTATTCTCTTCTTGTCCGTACTATTTATTGTCCATGTTTCACTTCCATACATGGCTAAACTCCATACAAATACTTTTAGAAATGACTTCCTGACACTTAAATCTATACTCGATGTTAACAAATTTCTCTTCTTCAGAAACGCTTTCCTTGCCATTGCCAGTCTACATTTTTATCCTCTCTACTTCGACCATCATCAGTTATTTTGCTCCCCAAATAGCAAAACTCCTTTACTACTTTAAGTGTCTCATTTCCTAATCTAATTCCCTCAGCATCACCAGACTTAATTTGACTACATTCCATTACCCTCGTTTTGCTTTTGTTGGTGTTCATCTTATATCCTCCTTTCAAGACACTATCCATTCCGTTCAACTGCTCTTCCAAGTCCTTTGCCATCTCTGACAGAAGTACAATGTCATCGGCGAACCTCAAAGTTTTTATTTCTTCTCCATGGATTTTAATACCTACTCCAAATTTTTCTTTTGTTTCCTTCACTGCTTGCTCAATATACATATTGAATAACATTGGGGTTAGGCTACAGCCCTGTCTCACTCCCTTCCCAACCACTGCTTCCCTTTCATGCCTCTCGATTCTTATAACTGCCATCTGGTTTCTGTACAAATTGTAAATAGCCTTTCGCTCCCTGTATTTTCCCCCTGCCACCTTCAGAATTTGAAAGAGAGTATTCCAGTCAACATTGTCAAAAGCTTTCTCTAAGTCTACAAATGCTAGAAACGTAGGTTTGCCCTTCCTTAATCTAGCTTCTAAGATGAGTTGTAGGGTCAGTATTGCCTCTCGTGTTCCAACATTTCTACGGAATCCAAACTGACCTTCCCCAAGGTCAGCTTCTACCAGTTTTTCCATTCATCTGTAAAGAATTCGTGTTAGTATTTTGCAGCTGTGACTTATTAAACTGATCGTTCGGTAATTTTCACATCTGTCAACACCTGCTTTCTTTGGGATTGGAATTATTATATTCTTCTTGAAGTCTGACGGTATTTCGCCTGTCTCATACATCTTGCTCACCAGATGGTAGAGTTTTGTCAGGACTGGCTCTCCCAAGACCGTCAGTAGTTCTAACGGAATGTTGTCTACTCCCGGGGCCTTGTTTCGACTAAGGTCTTTCAGTGCTCTGTCAAACTCTTCACGCAGTATCGTATCTCCCATTTCATCTTCATCTACATTCTCTTCCATTTCCATAATATTGTCCTCAAGTACATCACCCTTGTATAGACCCTCTATATACTCCTTCCACCTTTCTGCTTTCCCTTCTTTGCTTAGAACTGGGTTTCCATCTGAGCTCTTGATGTTCATGCAAGTGATTCTCTTATCTCCAAAGGTCTCTTTAATCTTCCTGTAGGCAGTATCTATCTTACCCCTAGTGAGATAAGCCTCTACATCCTTACATATGTCCTCTAGCCATCCCTGCTTAGCCATTTTGCACTTCCTGTCGATCTCATTTTTGAGACGTTTGTATTCCTTTTTGCCTGTTTCATTTACTGCATTTTTATATTTTCTCCTTTCATCAATTAAATTCAATATTTCTTCTGTAACCCAAGGATTTCTACTAACCCTTGCCTTTTTACCTACTTGATCCTCTGCTGCCTTCACTACTTCATCCCTCAAAGCTACCCATTCTTCTTCTACTGTATTTCTTTCCCCCATTCCTGTCAATTGTTCCCTTATGCTCTCCCTGAAACTCTGTACAACCTCTGGTTCTTTTAGTTTATCCAGGTCCCATCTCCTCAAATTCCTGCCATTTTGCAGTTTCTTCAGTTTTAATCTACAGGTCATAACCAATAGATTATGGTCAGAGTCCACATCTGCCCCTGGAAATGTCTTACAATTTAAAACCTGGTTCCTAAATCTCTGTCTTACCATTATATAATCTACCTGATACCTTTTAGTATCTCCGGGATTCTTCCATGCATACAACTTTCTTTTATGATTCTTGAACCAAGTGTTAGCTATGATTAAGTTATGCTCTGTGCAAAATTCTACCAGACGGCTTCCTCTTTCATTTCTTAGCACCAATTCATATTCACCTACTATGTTTCCTTCTCTCCCTTTTTCTACACTCGAATTCCAGGCACTCATGACTATTAAATTTTGGTCTCCTTCACTATCTGAATAATTTCTTTTATTTCATCATACATTTCTTCAATGTCTTCGTCATCTGCAGAGCTAGTTGGCATATAAACTTGTACTACTGTAGTAGGCGTGGGCTTCGTATCTATCTTGGCCACAATAATGCGTTCACTATGCTGTTTGCAGTAGCTTACCCGCACTCCTATTTTCCTATTCATTATTAAACCTACTCCTGCATTACCCCTATTTGATTTTGTGTTTATAACCCTGTAGTCACCTGACCAGAAGTCTTGTTCCTCCTGCCACCTAACTTCACTAATTCCCACTATATCTAACTTTAACCTACCCATTTCCCTTTTTAAGTTTTCTAACCTACCTGCCCGATTAAAGGATCTGACATTCCACGCTCCGATCCATAGAACACCAGTTTTCTTTCTCCTGATAACGACATCCTCTTGAGTAGTCCCCACCCGGAGATGCGAATAGGGGAATATTTTACCTCCGGAATATTTTACCCAAGAGGATGCCATCATCATTTAACCATACAGTAAAGCTGCATGCCCTTGGGAAAAATTACGGCCGTAGTTTCCCCTTGCTTTCAGCCATTTGCAGTACCAGCACAGCAAGGCTGTTTTGGTTAGTGTTACAAGGCCAGATCAGTCAGTCATCCAGACTGTTGCCCTTGCAACTACTGAAAAGGCTGCTGCCCCTTTTCAGGAACCACATGTTTGTCTGGCCTCTCTACAGATACCCTTCCATTGTGGTTGCACCTACGGTACGGCCATCTGTATCGCTGAGGCACGCAAGCCTCCCCACCAACGGCAAGGTCCATGGTTCATGGGGGGGGGGGGGGGGGGGGGGGTCATTCAATCTACTGGAAACAAATTAAGCATTGTCTTCTGAACTGCTTCAATGTAGTCTTTTAATCTGACCTGATGCAGGTTCCAAACACTCAAGAGTACTCAAGAATGGGCCGCACCAGTGTTCTACATGCTGTCTTCTTTACAGACAACCCACACTTCCCTAAAATTCGTCCCTAAAGTAAAGTTGACCATTTGTCTTCCCTACTACTGTACTATTGTCATTATGTGTTCATTCCATTTCACATCATTCTGCAAGATTGTGCCTAGATATTCAATTGACATGACTGTGCAATAAGCACACTACTGAGCTGTATTCAAAGAATATTGGATTGTTTTACTACTCCTCTACATTAACTTATATTTTTCTACATTTGAAGCTAGCTGCCATTCACCACATCAACTAGAAATTTTGTCCATATCATCTTTTATCCTCCTGCAGTCATTCAACAGCAGCACTCTGTCTGGGATATCAATTACGTATATAGAAAATAAGAGCGGTCCGATCATGGTTCCCTGGGGCACACCTGATAATACCCTGGTCTCTGATGGACACTTGCTGTGGAGGGTAATGAACTGGGTTCTATTACTTAAGAAGTCTTCAAGACACTCTCATATCTGGGAACCTAGTCACTGTGTTAAATGCTTCTGAGAAATCTAGGGATATGGGATTTGCCTGTTACCCTTCTTCCACGGTTTGCAGTATATCATGAGAAAACAGCAAGCTGAGTTTTGCATGAGTGATGCTTTCTAAATCCGTGCTGATTTGTGGACAGAAGTGTTTCCATTGCAAGCAAATTTATTATATTTGAACTGCGAATATGTTCAAGAATTCTCAATAAAGAGTACTGTGTAAACAGAACTAGTGCAACTCATTCTGTAGTACTGCTAGATTTGATACGAGTAGGTTCAGTCAACACATTAGTGTTACAGAGAGAAGCTGCTGAATCCTTACAAAACCATGCTTTTGAAGAACTGACATCAGAGTGGAAAAAATGCTTGCAAATTTATTTTGAAGAATTGCAAAATTGAATAAAACTTAAAGGCAAACATTATGAGAAAAAAAAAGAATTTGTACCAAAAAAATTGTTTTTGTAAAAACTCAAATTGGGGGGGGCGGGGGTCTATGCAATTTAATTTAGGTGATGGGACATCTCAACTTAAGGAAAACGACATTTTAATTAATAGTACTCAAACTTGCTAACAATCATTGTCATAGTTCATACGGGTAATACTCCACAATACATGTAGGGAAGACCTCACAGCAATTCATTACGTGGCCTCTCAAACGCAGATGGAATGATAGTCACTTTCTTTTAGGTTGTAGGAGATAACATAGTTAACCTGTCGCTGCCAGAAATAGCTATGCACGTGGCTTTCCTATCAAAACAAAGCTAAATAGATGTCTTTTTCAGGCTTGAAATGGTCTATGATACTACTACTGACCACCTGCAATACTACCAGGGATAACACAAAACTGGGGATTCCTGGGATGTGTTCCATTCTTTACGTGGTTCTTTACTTGTCCAGTGCTCAGAGTAGGATTATGAACTCTGGTGCAAAGCTCTAGTTTAAATGGACTCTAAACCATAACGCAACTCAGCAGTTTTCACAAATAATTTTTAACAAATAGATGCCAGAGGTGAAGTAAGTCATAGATGTCATACAAGACCTTCTCTAATTGGGGACTGAACTTTCAGACATTTGGTTGGTAGTGTGTCACCTACCCACTGAGTCTAATTAAGCTGTAGGGTCTATAGTGATAGTTTGTGGCTAAAACTGTATGTAGATACATTCCTGCATGTCATTCGTCTTTTGTTAATGCATATTTTGACTCATTCCTCATGTCTAAGGCTTCTCTTTCTATGAGGGTTCTATGGAACATGATGAATGAGTGTGAATGCACGACAGTTTTGTGAAATTATACTTTTAGTAACATTATCTCTAAATATACTCCCTGCCATAAATACTACAGAAAAAGCTCATAGAATGAATTACTGCATACGATATGTAAAATTACGATCCATCAGATATTTCTCATTTGTGGGGACTTTCATCTGATGATACAAGTTTTTAATATGAATTACCAGTGCCTCTCCTATTTGGCTCGGTATGTGCTCTTTTATTTATCGACTGCAGTATTTTTTTTAGAACTTGACTCAAAATTAAGAGTGATCGATGAAGACTCCCAAATATCATTTGTAATGCAAAAGGATAGTCACTCTGTATGATGGTTCACAACTAGATACAACTATAATGGCATGTTTAAAAGCATGGCTGAAATATACTATCTGAAGACAGATCTTAGTGGTAATGTACCTATAATTATTCACTCTTTCACAATGCATACATCTATCAAACTTCAAGAGACACAACTCATGAGTTAATCAATGTTTATATCTTCTGGGCTTGTACTTACCAACACAGAGCAACTGGTCACCTATCAATGCAATGCCCCTTGCAAAAGTTCCTGGAGACCTTGGGCCATCACAGCATGGATGAGTAAATTTGAAGATCTGACCTTCTTGGTCATAAACGTTGATTCCTAAGTTCGATGTTACCAGCAGATGGTACCGGTTGCCAAAGAATGCCCATTTCACCTGTTACACAAATACTGCCATATATACTTATTTTTACACACACACACACACACACACACACATATGTACGCACAATTCCAATTCCCAATTGTATGCTAATGAATTATATTCATGTGCAAGACCATCAAACAGGGCCAGTGCCATTGTAGTTTTAATACATAGGGTACGGGTAAAGGAAAGAAATTATGCCATCAGCAATATTTTGTGTCTGATTATATCCGTTGTGTTACTGGATACGTTTGACTTAACGTGTGACAGTATTGTTCAACATGGAGAAGTATAGGCCCCAACATACTGCTATTGTTGTTGTATTACGCGGCATTTGCCGTTCTTTTTAATGGAAGAAACCTAACTGCAGTCCATATGAGGGAATCATGTAATTTTCCTGTAACGTGTGACTGCTAACCAGAATCCAAACAAAAATACGTAACGCAAAAGTGCTATACTTTTGTGCCTTAGTTAAGTCCACAAGTAAGGGTAAATTCTTTGCTATTTCATCATCAGTTTTTATATATTATTAAAAAACGCCAAAGAGTAGTTATTCATTCACGTAAGACAATAAGAAATTCTATAGCAATAACTGGTGTACACTGTAATGATTGTCCGTACTTACTTCTGTTACATAAGCGGTGATATGCTTTGGTTTTGTGCCCATTTCTATACATGGCAAATATTTTGGCCTTACGTTCGGTCCATGAGCTATCAGGATATTAATGTATCCGCCATGAATAACGGCAAATGTTCGTAGTGTTTCGTCCTCTATTGAATAATGCACTTTCAAGTTCCCGTAAATTAAGGAAGCTGACGTTACAAGCATAACTTCAGTATCTTTTTCGTACATTGTTTTTCTGTTTCAAGCAAACCAGTCTCATAGGTAGACCCGGTTTTCTTTATACGCCCCTTAAGCGAACCGTTACATTTTTTAACACGTTAAACTTCGTGTTATTGTTCTCACAAAAGCGAATTCTCTCAGGATACCGGTACGATACAGTTTGCACGGACGGAACAGCGACAATCGTAGTACAGCAGATTCATGCGTTTCAGCTCATGGATTGTTTCCATTGGGTAACTATAGCAACAGAAACGAGTGGAACAACACGCTATCTAATTCGTCAATACGAAAAGCGCGGAATTCTTGCTGTTATAACAAGTATCCTATGTCGCTCTTGCGTTAACTGTAGAGTGTGATGTGTTGTAATAATGTCTTTCCCCAGCATTTTGAATCTGACTGAATAAATGTGTATCATTCTTTTTTAAGCAGCAGCAAGCAAAAGAATGAGTTATTGCTAAGGTGTAAACATTGATGACAGTGCAGATTTTCGTAAATTATAGATTAGGACTCAAATCTATGGCAGCACTTCGCAACGTATACAGTCACTCATGGATCTGCGATATTCCGAATTGAACAGGGGCAAAAACTTGACAGTCCCCCCTCCCCACCATCACCACCACCCCCCCTTCCACAAGAGAATTTGATGTAGGACGCCAAAAATGAAAAAAAAGGTTTTTCAAAAATATGTTAATTTTGTAGCGCACATCTTTCAAGAAGAGTTTGATATATAAAACATATATGTTCGAGGAAATGTAAGACATGTTATTTGGTCTTACATGCGTCAAAGTGCAGTGCCACGGCTCTTCATACTATCGCACCTCATTGTATTTCGCTCTGTGGAATCCAAAAGTGTATATTTTGTAATGAAAACCATCAAACCTATGTTCAGGACAGTGGAAATTAATATGTCCTGTGCTGCCTCTCCTGTCCCCAGTCGGCCGGTTTGACAACTCCTTCCCCCTTTTTTTTGCGGGCCGCGCCGGCCGAGCGGCTCTAGGCGCCTCAGTCCGGAACCGCGCGACTGTTACGGTCGCAGGTTCGAATCCTGCCTCGGGCATGGATGTGTGTGATGTCCTTAGGTTAGTTAGGTTTAAGTAGTTCTAAGTTCTAGGGGACTGATGACCTCCAATGTTAAGTCCCATAGGCCTCAGAGCCATTTCAACCCCACCCCTCAACCCCCTTTTTTTTTTAAAGAAAAAAACTCCCAATTAATATTGGGTGGGATTATTTGTGACCGGGAGAAAAGGAACTCTCAAGAAAATTCGCACTCTTTATTGCCCATTAGCTAATTAAATACAGGGATTATAAAAGCAGTAAAGACAAGAGACAAGTAAGACAGTACACATTTTTTCAGTCATTATGTCCCAGCATTTTTTTCTCTCTAACTTTGCTACAGCTTTACACGGCGAGCTTTCCTTTCCACGAAAGAATCTATTAACCTCATCAAAGTTCGTCAAACGTTTTGCAACATAAAAAATCAAAATCTGGTCTAATATTGAAAAAGCTGTTAACACTAATAGTGGCCAAGACGGGCGTGGTTTCTCGATTTGATTACGTCTATTTTGTCACTGGCTGCTAGGTCAAACGAAATAGGCCTTTCTAATATTGCAACAATTGTAACACACGCCAAATAAGCGAGACTGTTTTGGCACAAACGGTCATTTTTATCTACCTCATTTACGTAAATAACAGAACAGAATATAATTCACGTAGTACCAGTATCAAAGGCCTATTAGGCTACTACAAGCAAAACGTTTTATGTTCCAAGGGCTGCACGTGAGGTCACAGGTTCGCCTGACCAGTGGGAGAGTGTTGCGGAGATGCTGTAAGAACTGAACTGGCAGGCTCTTGAAAATAGACGTAAACTATCCCGGGAAAGACTATTTACGAAGTTTCGGAGTCAGCTTTCAATGATGACCCTAGAAATGTGGTATACTACAGCCCCGTACGTACCGATATCACTCCCGTAAGTATCGTGATAAGATTAAATTGATTACAGCGCCCAGAGATGCGAAACAGTAATTCTTCCCACTCTCCATACGTGAATTGAACGGGAAAACGCCCCAACAATTCGTACAATGGGAGGTACCCTATGTCGTGCACTAAGCAGTGGTTTGCCGAGTATAGCTCTAAGTGTAGATGGGCACAAGTTACATAACGATCTACAGAAGGCGTCAACAAGAGCGTACTCTGGCTCTGAAGAGGGAGGCAACTCGTAGTAGTTTCTTGAAAAGCGGATGGTTGAAGGAAACGAAGCACAGTTGCTTTCAAAATACAAGTCTGTCCTATTGAAAAACTGTGCTTAATAATAACCTAACATACTAGGCCTAAACCACTTTACAACACATGGTGATTGATTAATGTTCCGTTCCAAAACGCTACATAAAAAGAACCACTACTCAGAATGATGTCAAATTTCAACGGTATATTACCGAAGAAGGGAGGACCGTTATGGAAACAAAATAATTTTCACCAAAATTTTCCTACTAAATTCTGCTGTAAGTGTCATAACGTAAAAGGATTCAGCTAAAAATGACGGATGAATCGCTATACGACGGTTATGATGTGAGTTGCATATTGAACCTACCGTAATGTGTACATGACCGCACAGGTTTAGCATTTAGAAGTCGTGGCACTGTTACGTTTGTAAAACCACCCACCACGGCAATGTTACAGCACATCGAATGGGAAAAATCGGTTTTTAATTGTGCTGAGGCAAAAACCGCGTAAAAGACATCGGGGTTTCAATTGTCCTGAGCAAAAACCGAATAAAAAGTAACAATGAAATCTGTTTTCAATTGTTCTGAGGGCATTAACGGCGTAATAACAACAATAAAATCGGCTTTTAACTATCCCGAAGCCAAAAACCACATAAAAAGCAACAATGAAATCGGTTTTTTCATTGTAGTGAGACTAGCACAAGACAGGTTCAAAATACTGCCCACCATTTCCTTTCACAAGATGAAATCGAGAAACAGCATGTTCCACAACAGATTGGAGTGCCACAAGGGTCACATTCAGAATGCGTTGCACGATGTGTGCCTTCAGTTCAGCTATGTTCGTAATCGGAACATTGAACAAGCGTCTTTCAGATAAACAGCAGTTTCACCGGTTGCATCAGACTGGTTTACTCTCTCCAAAACCAGATATTACCTCGCACTGCCTAACTGCAATGTCAGATATTTTCCCTCAGCAGATGGCAGGAAATTATTCTCTGAATGGGTCACAGTGCTCAGTTATGCTATCAAATTCGTTTTTTGCATATCTATTGACTCACTGCCTGATGACCAGTCACCTCACCCGCATCAGATGACTTTGCACCTGTGCCTGCCGCGTCATGCATCACCTGTGGCCATTGCTTACTCCCTCTCCCTCCCCAAGTCGACCTCGGGTGACACAGCAGATCAGACTCTTTCTCCACATTGCACACTCAACCCAAATTTTGCTTCTGCCGTTGTGGATAAATCACTGCACACTTCTACATTGCTGACCACGTCTCTCCACGTGTTGACCCAAACTCCAATGATACAACACGTCCGAATGTGCAGGTTCCCAAAGCTACCTCAGTTACAGAAGGACAGCCCCAAAATGTGGTTCGTGCTGTTGGACAATCTACTTGACATACACCGCATTCTCGTTGACAACATCTGATGCATATGCCATATCCACAATTCCACAGGCCTCATTAGTGACTGTTGCATCTGCCATTTGAAGCAATTCATCATATTATTCACAAGAGCATCTCGGTTCAAGATCGTCCTTGCAGCATTGGTGCCACCAATGTGCACCAGTGGATCCAGAGGTAACTTTTCTGGGCACTGTGGTTAGTGAAACTTCTGCATGAACTACAAGTCTAGCCTCTCTTGCAGTGATCAGACCTGTTGGAAAGATTATTTAGTTATTCATGTACTGTAAAAATATGGGTATATAACATTAGTTTATGTATATAACAAGAATACTGCAAGACAAAACTACATATAAAAACTAACTAAATATCTATATCTTAGTTCCTAATCCATATAAGAGCTGTGTCATCAGCTTTCATGAGGTTGCTCCAACACCCCGACAGGAACGCAAGGGGCATTCCTCTCTAATGTGCTTGAGTGTCTGGTTTGGAGCCCCACAGTCACAAACTGGAGACTCTGTGGCACCCCATTTGTAAAGTGCATCTATGCATCGACCATGCCCAGTGCAAGCTCTGTTTAATTTGACCCAGGGCTTCCTGTCAATTTCTGTGCCAGCAGTATCACAGTTATACTTTCAGAATGACTCATGATCTTCAGGATTTTTAATAAGTGGACAGTTCTGATTCTGTATGTCTCTCACCTCAATATTACTGGCATCTAGCTGTTCTGCTTGCCATTATGGTGAGTTTCTCGAATTGAGTCTGTTTTGTCATAGACTTTGTATGTCTTCTTGTATGGATGATTCCAGATACTCCTGTAGCTTGCGGTATCCCTAAGCAATGCTTCACTTCTGTGGAATGCAGGTGGACGGATGTTACTCAGCGGAGGAAGTCAATAAATTGGTGTTTGCTGGGTCATCCCAGTTATTAACCACATAGTGTGATTCAACTGGACGTCAACGAGATTGGTGTGTGGCAACTGTTCAGTTACACTGGGGCACAATGCTTGGCTGCTGAGAAGACCAGGACAATGGATGATGTGCACAAGGTATCTGCTGAAGCTTCCCATGTCATTCCACACAATTTTTGAATAATATTGTTCTGAATTTTTGTCTTGGAAGTGATATTTTCTAGCTGCTTTTTATATGAAAGGGCGCAGTCAAGGGCGACACCAAGGTATTTAGGGTATTTGTTATGACAAAGAGTGTTTTCATTAAGTTTCACTCTGAGCTCTGTGTTAGCTTGTTTATTGTTCAGATGGAATGTACATACTTCAGTTTACTTATACTGGGTTTGAGTCGACACTTTATAAGATAGGAGCTCATAACGGCTAGATCTTCTGTGAGAATTGTCTCCGCTTCTCCAAGATCTTTGATTCTACAAGCAAGAGCAATATTGTCCCTGTAGCAGAATTTTGTAGACCTGGTATTGGGGAGATCGGAGATATGTAGGTTGAATAATAGGGTAGCTAAGACGGTGCCCCTAAATACTTAATTTCCTCTTCTTGCTCACATTTTCTCCCAAGTAAATGCAGAAATATCTATTGTTTATTGCAGTGTTGATGAGAGTTACAGTGTTTCAGCATAGGATTGTTTTTAATAATTTGTATATCATCTCTTCACTCCAGACTGTGTCATATGCTGTGCTTAGGTTTGCAAACATGACAGATACATTCACACTGTTTTGGAAACTAGCTTCCATGAAAGTTGTATCTGGTCGCAGCAACTTCTCTGTAGCCTGAAACCAGCTTGCTCAGCAGGGATATGTTCTCGACTGAAGCCGCTAATTCTATCATAAATGAGCCTCTCCAAAAGTTTATAAGAACAGCTCAAAAAGGAAACTGGTCTGAAACTTTGAGGGCGGTTAGCTGGTTTACCCAGTTTCAAAATTGCCACTATTTTTGTTCTCTTTAGCTCATTGGGCAGTGACTCATTATGTAGGATGTTGGAGAAGAAGCAGACCAGCCCTTTTTTCCACCCTTACCCATGTTTATCAGAAATTCCAGGTGTATATTATACAGACCAGGTGCTTTACCATGTTTACTTTGTTTCAGGGCCTCATACAATTCAGTCAATGTAAATGGTGAAGAGAAACTGGATTCGTTTAGGCACTGAGCTTTTATGTGGAAGCATGCGCTGCCTGTTGGAAAGTGAACTTGACTTACAGACCAGGCTCACAGAATTATTTGCCTTAGATGGTTACTCCCAGTCGCAAGTACACTGGCAGTAGACAAGGTTGGTAATACTGTACATGCCACCCCACCTCCTCTGATATGCTTGGATGGCAGGGGATGTACCAGAACAGACTTGATACATCAGAACAATCTGCAGCCACCTGGCAGCTGCTGACAGTGGGCACTACTTGCATTGGATTCCTGAACACTGACACTCCGCCTAAACATGCAACCAACTTAACAGCATTCCACAACAGATGGCACGGGTGATGAATGCCTCACTCTCCACCCTACCTACCTGCTCTGGTAGCATTTAATGACACAACGAGAAACTGCTGGCTGGCCTGCACTATGCAAACTCTACATGCTAGCCAGTCTAGATAGCACAGCTTGCGACGAGTGTGCATGGTGCTGTCGTGAGCAGCAGTCAGCAACACTGCCACCAGACTCTACACCTTGGATCTTATGATCTTATGAGTCTTCACTTTCTTGGTGACACAGGGGCAGATGCCAGCATCATCACCACCATTTGCATGCTCCCACCCACCATTCTGGCAAAACCCTCCTTATGCATAGCCAACAGATCCCACTTCAATGTTAACGGTGCAGCCGAACTTCTGGTCCAACTTACACTGGGGTGGAGTTTACTTGGACATTCCACATAGGTGACACTGACGAACCAGTACTCTCAAGCATTTCGGGCTACCACCAAATCTACAAATGGCAGCCTTACTGCACCATGCTCCTGGCACGCACATCCAAGGTTCACTTGGTGCTTTGACCCCCACCCCTTCACAAAATAGTGATCTACTTCAGCTTGCCCTTTCTGAGTGCTCTACACTGACTGCTCACTTTACTTCCTCACTGGTTGAGCTCAAGATTCAGAGCTTCAAGACTGATGCCCCATGCACTCATAACGTCGAGCTGAAACAGCTGATGGACACTCACTACACAATCTGTCACCTATCCTGTTTGTGATCAGCAAACGCTACTGACACAACTCCTGCAGTCGACACGCACCTATTGGTGCCTCAGCATCGACACCCTAAGGTTAGTGACATTCACGTCCCCAGTATAGTGTCTGATTGTGCCCCCATCCCACACGAGGACACCTGTGTTCCTTATTCTCATGCACAAGATGTACAATTAGGTGCAATCACTAATAGCACCTGCCCTGGGATAATGATGACAGAAGGCCCTCCTGTGTGCCACAAGGCTCACCACCTACAACAAAAAAAATGACGCCATGAGAAATCGGCTGTTAATGACCTTTTAAACACGAGTATTGTACATCCCTTAAACAGGAAGTGGTCATCAACTGTTCACCTTGTACCTAAGAAAGACAGTTAATTCCAGTTATGTGGTGGCTATTAGAAATGCTTGCACCATTATCAACAAATGCACTATCTCCCACATCTCGTACTTTTCCCAACTGCTTAAAGGGGCATGAGTATTTAGTATTCTTGATTGCTGTGAGTGTACCTGCAGGTCCCTATGTTCAAAGATGACCTGCTAAAACAGCAAGCATTATGCCATTTGTTCTATGCCTTGCCACTTTATGCCTTACAGCCTGAAAAATGTGGTCCAGACATGCCATAGATTCATTGACTTCTCCTTCATCTTGTTCAATCTCCCATATTGCTACACCTACCTCAACAACATCCTCGTTTCTCCTCAGCTGTTGAGGACCGTGAACACCACCTGGACCAGGTTCGGGCTGCCCTACATGACAATGGCACAGAAATTAACTATGACAAATCACAACTGGGCAGCACAATTGCAACCTTTCTTGGACACACTGTCACCGCTGACTGCGTCCACCTGACTACTGATTGCGTCAAATTCATCTGTGATCTTCCACTAGCCATGACTTACCACAATTTATACTGTTTTCTCAGTATGAAAAATTTCTGCTGCAAATATTTACCCCATGCCTCTTCTATTCAAGGACCACTCATAGATGCTTTGGCTGGAATAAACACCTCTGGGCAATGTAGGGTGCAGTGGTTGGACAAAACAATTCAAGCTTTCAACACTCTTAAGACTGCATTTTTGAACACTGTCACACTTGCGTACCCTGTCCCAGACTCATGTTTCTCTGTCACAGCTGACATGAGTGACACTTGGATGGGCACTGTCCTTCAGTAGCATGTTGGCAATACAACCCAACCACTCTGGTTCTTCTCAAAAAATTTACGGCTTCCCAGTGTAAGTGGGAAGTTTATAAAGTCATGAGATACTTGCATGAGGACGTTGAAGGGTACGCAATTACGACTTTTACTGACCATAAGCCGCTTGCTGATTCTACTTGCAACCCAGCACAGGACCTGCCTCTGAGGAGACTCCACCATATGGACATGGTTCGCAATATCCCACTGGCATTCAGTACACCTGGGGGTCAGACAATGTGGTTTTTCTATTCTGATCTGTAGCCTGTGTTGCCATGCTGGTTTTGTGGGTTTCTTCTGTGTGTTGGTTGGTTCTGATCTCTGCCTAGTGCGTATATTTAGTGTAGTGAGTGCTCCTATATAAACCAGTAGTTGTAATTCTTCTATAGTTGTATTTTCATTTATTTTGTTGTGTATGATTGTGTTGATAGTTGTTATTGTTGTTTCGACTTGTGGGTTATTTGGGGGTCTATGCAAGAATGGTCTACTGTCTCTATTTGTGTCTTTGTATTCTATATATGTCAGCTGAAATTTTTCTTCTATATCTAACATGTGTGTCACTTCGTGTTCTATTTGTGCTTGTTCTGGTGGCTGTCTTAAGATTTCGTTTTCCTCTGATTGTTTAATTGATGTGTGTTATTATTATTATTATTATTATTATTATTATTATTAGTAGTAGTAGTAGTAGTAGTATAAATTACTGACTCTGCCCCCATTGTAAATTTTCTTCCAGAGAATTTAGTGGAGAAACATACGAGAGCAGATATGTATCGGCCTGGCATCATCTCACTGAACTCAGTGTTATGAAGACATTGCAAGTAAGTGTACCTTCTGACTACAAAGAACTGTGAGCAAGACAATTTGAAACAATAGAGTTAACTGTTTCAATTAGTTTTTGCTTAATTAACTCTGACACTGCATCAACTTCTTGTTGGAACACAAACAGCTAACTGCTGTTTTTTTAATAATATCTCATAAGAAAAATGGGTAAGAAACTTTTATGTTCATATATCTTGCAACAGAACATGAAGTCCCCCAATATTACTCCTACCAGAAATTACTGTGCCCTAATAAAAGATTAAGAAAGCTGATAGTTTTTAACATAATACACAAGTTCTCATGTAAATTTTGAAGTAACTAAAATCATAAAATTGTAAGTATTCTGTAAATTAAGTAAAATTTTATATCCACACAGAATGAATCAGTTACTAATAGTCACCATACAAGTATGCAAGCCCCACAATAGATTTTTAATTCCATAGTATGACGAATAATGATATATAAACTAACACCATTAACACGCATCTATCAGAATCAAAGTTTTCCAGTGAGCTAAATACTTAACCAATGAAAACACACCTAATCTTTTTTGACTGGCAACAGCCAGCTGACTTAATGGAGGACATTATAAAAGATAGGCACTTCACTAACACACTGCAATAAATAGCACAAATTTCAACACACAAATTGGATGAACATGCAGTATGCAGGAGTAACTTTTCACAAACACTGCAATTACGTATAAGGGAACGAGATATGATTATCTGTCAAATGCAATAACTATCACCATTAAATTCCAAATAGAGATATATTTCGTAGTTAGTCGTAAATGTGTACACAGCTTGAGACACAGAACAGAACTAAAAACTAACATGGAGGCTTGGCAGAGCAATAAGAGTCCAAAGATGGTGTTAATCTTGGTCGATACAACCTATCAACACCACACAGCAGTCCCCCGACCCGCAGTATGGAGTACCACCTGTGAGGCTTGAGTGGAGGTCATGTGGGTGTCGGTGTCGGTAGTAGTCATGCGAGGCAGCAGGTGCTGGACCGGGATTTCCGTCTTGGTCAGTGCGAAGGCGGAGTGATTGGCGGCAGGTCCACCTCTTAGTCAGTCAACCAGCAGGGCTGTACGATGCGTCGGCTGCCCTGAGAGCAGGTGTGTGCAACGGCCTGCGGTGTGGTAAAGGAGTGCCCACCCCGAATTCAGATTGAGCCATCCGAGGAGCTGAACACGCGAATTTCTGACGGGTCACACTCACGAGCGAGGGACAGGCTATGCACTACACTGACATTTAACTGCCCGTTGGTGGGCGAGGCCGCTGTGTCTATTAGGAGCACGAGCACACGGCCATCGAAGGCGACGATCGACACATCGTCCACATGGTGTGGTGGCACATTGCAGCACAGGTTGAATGTGGGAGAGCGAGCCCCCGCAGTCGGTAAGTGGCGGTGAAACCCGCAAATGGGGTGGATGGCGACATGCCTGGAAAACCTGCGAATGGTGACGACGAATCATGGGTTGGAGAAAACAGCACCGTGAGATGAGACAAAGTATTTTTAGTCTCCACAGCGGAAAAGTCATCAGGAGCGTCCGACTGAGAAGGCAGAGGGGTGTCGGAGTAACCTGTGAAATGAAACAGTTTGAGGACGATCTTTAACCATAATGCCGAATGTTGTGTCACCCTGCTGGAGTACTTTAAACGGGCTGGGGTAGGGTGATTACAGGGGTTGTCTAATAGAATCATCCCTGAGCATAATGTGGGAGCAAGTGTCTGGCAGGGAATGGCTGATAGGCAGGTGTAGCTGTTCATGTTTGAAGTGAGTGCACATGCAACTAATGAAATCTGGGGAGGGGGGAAAATCCCTGGATGCTTGAGGCAGGATAAGTTCCCCTGGTAGGACTGGGTTCTCTCCGAAAATGAATTCAGAGATGGTTCCCTGTAAGACTGGTTTAAAGATCGAACGGAGACCGAGTAACACCATGGAAGCGCTCAGACCAGAGGCAGTCGTGGTACCTGATGGCAGTTTTGAAGGTGCAGTGCCACCGTTCAACTAACCCGTTACTTTGTGGGTGGTAGGCTGTTGTATGAATTTTTTTAATGCTGCAGATGTTACATAAAATGGTGAACAGGGCAGACTCAAACTGCCGACCTTGGTCAGTGGTGATGGTGGTTGGGCAACCGAACCTGGCAATCCATGAGGAGACAAAACCCTTGGCCACTGTTTCAGCGGTGATGTTGGGTAAAGGAGCAGCTTCCGCCCAGTGAGACATGTGGTCGATTGTGGAGAGAATATATCTGTGACCCTCCGATGGTGGTAGGGGTCCGATAAGGTCGATATGTACATGACAAAGTCTTCCTTGCGGAATGTGGAACTTGCCTAGTGGAGGGGAGGTGTGGCGGCCGATTTTGTTGCGTCGACAGTAGACACAACTGCGTGGCCAGGTCTGACAGTTCCGCTTAATATTTTTCCAAATGGAATGCTCGAATACGAGCCGTGTGGTGGCACGGACGCCAGGGTGGGCGAGGTTATGCAAGGCGTCAAAGGCTTGCTGGCGCAATGTGGGCGGGTGCAATGGCCACATGGTGCCGGTAGAAGAATCACACCACACATAATCCAAAATGCCGGGGAACTTAGCTTTGGTAAACACAAGAGATGTTTGAGGATGTACGAGGAGAGCTTGAGATTCCTCGCCAGAGGCCTGGAGAGTGGCCAGGTTGGGTAAGTTGATGATGTGTGAGACAGTATTGATCCAAGAGAAAAAATCAGCGGGGATGTTTTCTGTGCCTTTGATGTAGTGGACGTCTGTTGTGAATTGAGAGACTAAATCAGAGTGGCGGAAATGCCGAGGGGGTGGGTCCTCAGGAAGGTTGCAGAAAGTGTCCGCTAGTGATTTGTGATCAGTAAGGATGAAGAAAGAATGGCCCTCAACGTCAGGGCGAAAGTGTTTGGCAGCTTCATAGACCGCCAGAAGTTCCCTATCAAAAGCGGAATATTTCTTCTGAGCTGTAGACCGCCTTTTAGAGAAGAAATGAAGAGGAGAAACCATGTCACCTTTGTGTTGCTGTAGTACTGCCCTCACCGTGATGTCGCTGGCATCCGTAGTGATGAACAACTCGGCCAACGGGTTGGGATGGGTGAGTGTCACAGTGTGAGGTAAGGAAGTTTTTAAGAGCCTTGAAAGCCTCCAGCATAGGTTCAGTCCAGCGAACTGGTTTAAGGCCTGAAGTCTGTTTGCCCAACACCTAGTCTGTCAGCGGGGCCTGCAGGGCAGCAGCAGAAGGCAGATGCTGATAGTAGTAATTTATTGTATCCAAGAAACGTCGGAGCTCTTTTTAGGTAGCCGGAGGCGGAAGTGACGTGATGGCCTGCACGCAGGATTTGGGAGGCTGTATTCCATCTATGGAGATGGTGTAACCCAAAAATGTGACAGAAGACTGGCACAGTTGGAATTTGTCCTTGTTGACCTTGACGCCGTTGGAGCTCATGGTCAGGAGGACCTTGGATAAATGATTTTCGTGTTCCTCAGCCGATTTGCTGAAAATGAGTATGTCATCTAGATATGCAAAGCAAAACTTGTACTGTCGTAAGATTCAGTAGATGAAATGTTGCCATGTTTGTGCTGCGTTTTTCAGGCCGATTGGCATGAAGTTGTATTTGAACAAACCGAGTGGCATGATAATAGCTGTCTTTGGAATGTCTTCTGATGCAACGGGAATCTGGTGATAGGCACGTTTACAGGCAATAACACTGAGGATTGTGGCACCCGATAACACATGAGTGAAATCGTTCATGTTCAGCACTGGGTAATTGTCCATGATGGTACGAGCATTTAAGGGTCTGTAGTCACCACACATTCAGAAAGAACCGTCATGTTTGGTGATGAGGTGAATCGGTGAAGACCAGTTGCTGTCCAACAGTTGCAGGATATCTGCCTCCAAAAGTTTGTTAATTTGCTGCCTGGCTGCGTGCAAGTTAATGGGGTTGAGGCGTCTAACCTTGTGCCTAATAGGAGGGCTGACAGTAGTAACTATCTTGTGTGTGTCAGTGACGGAAGAAACTGAGAACTGCACATGAGACTGCGCAATGTCCTGACGTGAAGTTTTTTGGACGAGTGGGGCGCACCGAGGTGTAACTGTTAGTGCGAGTGGGAAAAGGCAGCACAAAAGTCACATGTCTATTACGTGAGTGCGGGGTGCGCTTGTTTGGCGAGGTCGGCTGCGCACGCAGTGTGGAGTGGGTTGGGATGTGCAGAAACTGTCTGTTGTCAGCCTTGCAGTGGGTAACCAGCGCGGGCGAAGGAGGCATTGGCATTGCGTGGGGAACAGCGATGTCTGCCGAGTCACATGGCTGGTGCGCGAGAGAGGGAATGTTTATCAACACGAGGGGCGGCTACCTGCGCTGTGGGTGTGGTCGTATCGCGCGTGCAACTGTCAGTAGAACCACTGTTTGAAACACATGGCAGTGAACGTGGCAAGCGCATTAGGGGTGCAGTGTCTACCGGACGTGAATTGTCACACACAATTAATGTTTTTGGACTAACCTGCTGAGTGTCTGAGCTGGTGTCTGCTGGAGAAACATAATTAGGTGGCGGCACTGTGGACTGCAGTTTCAGCAGCGAGGTACGAGCCGCGACAAGCTCGTTGTAAGTGTGTGCTATTCGTTGTTTCAGCTCATTGTTTTCCTGGCAGAGTTGTGCCGCCAAGTTGTATTCTGACAGTAGGTTAGTGACGCAGGTCACAATATTGCCCGCGAGGGCGGAGCATTCACGTACTAACTCACATGTCGCAAGAAAAACAGAACGCGGAACATAAGTGTGGGAGCACAGTATCTGAGTGTTAGTGGGATGATGTAGCACTGAGCCCTGAACCATGTTAGGAGAGAGTTTGTAATGTGACAAAAAAATCCATACCGAGAATTGGTTCATCAATGTCGGCAATGTAGAAAGTCCATGGAAAACACGGAGAAGGAGGTGTAGACGGCACGGAGGTGGAGCGAGCTCTGCCTCTACCCACAGACAGCTGGTAAGCAGGAGCAGTTGTGCCAACCAGTGGTGAGTGGTGTGCTGGTTGGTGTTGTCGTAGCAGTGCATACAGCTGGTCTGCGATGTGAAGAAGAGAGCCGATTGATTCGAAGGAGAGCAGTAGCAGGTGATTCTGTAGGTCAATTGGCAGACCATACCCCCCACAGATTAACATCTGGCACCGTATGTTCACTCACAAGTAATCGAAGGCGGTGCCAGAGTTGTGATGGAGTTCGGTCCCCAAGGTGCTCCTTGTACAAGATCTTGATGATTAATTCTTGTGGTGAGCAGGCAAGTCGGTCTAATATTGTTTTCTTTGCAAACTCGTACTTCGGTGGAGGTGGTGGCAAGAGGAGTAGATCACAAATTAAGTCCGAGTGATCACAGAGGTGTGTGACAAGACATAGGAATTTAAAGTTGTCGTCGGACACATGATGTAACTTGAACAGATGCTCCACAAGCATATAAAAGGGGGCAGCTTCAGCAGATGGCCAGGGGACGGAGGGGGGGCGGGGGGTGATGAAGGCAGCTTCAGTGTATCTTGAAAGGCCTGCTGGCCCATGGTAGGAGGGGCCGTACTGCAGCCCGGCACCACAGGCGTAGATGTGCCATTGACAAGCACGTCCGAAGCAATGGCGGCTTGCATTGTCCTTGATGTGTCATGAAAACATGCCGCGGCATGCATGGATGGTACTGTGGGAACGAGTAGTTGCGTAACACGTGTGGCGGTCCCGGAGTGGAGGTTAGAGTTACAGATTTGAAACTGTCCACCTCGGAAATGACATGGAAGGCCAGCACAACAGACACAGGTGGAACTGTGGGAGAGGCGAGCGGCTGAACGGTCGGAATCGGGCCCCCCCCCCCCCCCCCCCCATGCGGGTGGGGGGGATAGAGGGACGGGTTAGTACTTTGTGCGACAACAGTGTGCGTTTTCTGTGCACACACCCCGTGTGGTCGGACTATAAATTACTGGTGAAACTTGTTGAAGATCACATAGTTGTTTTAAAATGTTCCTGGAAGGTGAAACGCCATAAGGTGTACTTGAGCCCAAGTGGTCAAAAAACTGAGCAACAGGTCTGGTGGGTGAGCAAGGGGAATATGGTGCATGAAAATGTCCATTTTTAGTTTGTGAGTGAGGCAAAACTGGAATAGGTTGATAGCAGTTGATAGCGTGTGCGTTTTGCACAAATGGTGGCATTGCATACGGCACGACTGTAACTGACATTGTAGCCCGTTGAGAGTCAAAGTACTTGTGCAATTGTAGATCACTTTGAACATTACACGATCAGTCGGGAGGTACATAGTTCTGAAAATTATCCACATCACATTTCACACGTTGGCGAGCACAGTCTGGTGACACGAAACCTGAGTCCATTATTTGAGTTAACGGTGTAGCACTCAACCATTGTAGAACAACAAAGCTTGAGGGTAACTTTGTTGGAGATCGCAAATCACTGTCGATTAGTGGAGAGCCGGCCGTTGGCAAAGGATTGGAGTGGCCAGGTTGTTGTAGCTGGGCCTCCAAATCTTCGAACAAAGTGTTGAGTGAGGTAGCCATGGCATCGTGTGCATAACCTGTTGATTTACAACACCTGGTTCGGAAGTCGCGGAAGACGTAGAAACGTCGGGGGCCCCAGTATGGGGACGAGATATGATTATCGATCGAATGCAGTAACTATCTCCATTAAATTCCACATAGAGAGATATTTTGTAGTTAGTCATAAATGTGTACACAGCCTGAAACTAACATGGAGGTCCAGTAGAGCAATAAGAGTCCAAAGATGGTGTTAATTGTGGTTGATATGACCTATCGACGCCCCACATATTTATATGTAGCAAAAGAGGAAGAAAACACAGACTAAAAAATTCTGTACTACAGCAAACAGATATGAGGTGCATGTAAATGCTGTAGGAATGGAAGCAGTGTCAAAAGATAAAGTATTCACTAAAAAATGTAATATTTGTTATGGAAATTCATTTAATAAAAGAAATTAGTTTCGATAAATTAACACCATCTGGATCACAACCTTTTATTTACTGACAACTGGTTTCAATTTGCACAGCAGATCACCTTTAGGTCTGGCACCACAAAGTGCAGTTTGTCAATGTTGTGTGAACTGGACCTTGCAGCATCAGACCTGAAGATGAGCTGCAGTGCAGACCAAAGTCAGTTGTAAGTAAACAATAAGTTGTGATCCAGATGGTGCTTGCTTGCTTACTGTAACAAAATGGTCACAGAACTATGAAATTAGTTTTGTTTTTAAGCTTTTAAAAATTAGAGAAAGTATTATTCAGAATTGATTGGTGTTTCAGTTACATGAAAAGGTAACAACAATAAGATGTACAAATAACTTCAGCCCAAATTAATTGTTTATTAAAAAATCCCTTCTGTCACTTGTCTACAAGAGAAAAGCTTCTATCGTTTATAAAGTTCAATAAACAATCACTTAGCTGATGTCATTGGTGTGTCATCATTACACAATCCCGGTCTGCAAACCATAAGAGTAATCCATATAATATCTGCTGCTGTAATTGTCCTCTTGAAAATTACCACTAGTTTGTAGATGTAGTGGGATAGTGCAATATTTACAGAGACTACTACCTTAATGATTGTTCTGTTTAATCATAGTGAAGTCAATTTTGCGATAGTATCAAAATCATGGCCTGTTGTATGTGGTTTTAAAACATTTTGTGACTCTGATGGTTTTCAACTTATCTAATGAAATTGTGGGTGGAGCTGGGAATAGTCTTGATAGTGCCACATAGTATGACATATGAGGTGACCTGGAAAAGATAGCTACTCAAACTGGTGGAACAAATGTTCACCTAATGCAGCTGTTTCAGCATCATGATAAGACTCTTCTTAATACAGCTGTTAGCTGACATACCAGAGCGCCACTTACTGTGGCTATTCAGAGGCTGCTTATACTGGAATACATATTTGCTGGCTATTTTTCATGCAGCTGCTTTTGGAGGGTGGGAGTGGCCATGTATGCGAAAAACGGTTCCATTTGAATCTGTTGATGTATCAAAGCGCTGTAGTAAACAAATCATTGATTGTTGTGCAGGGGCAGCTAAAGTTATTGAAACTGAATTTTTAATTATAGTTATCTATAAGTCTCCTAGCTGTGATTTCAGGACGTTTTTGCTCAAGCTAGTGTTTTTGGATCACTTTGTAGAAAATATCAAAAATTAGTGGTATGGTGACATTTAATATCAATTGTGTAAGTGACTGTACAAGAAAAAACATGCTGGAAGACCTAAGTTCATATCATCTGATGCAGATTTTCCAGACTGAGTGCAGGGGATCAGTAGCACAACTATAGACATTTCTGTTTATTTTTCACTATCAGAAGAGGTATCATGTTAGTAAAAGGGTACATGGCCTTTCAGACCATGATGCACAAATTTTAACACTAAAAGAAATTTAAGTGCGTGCACATGCACACATGTGTGCACGCGCGCTCACATACACACACACACACACACACACACACACGTTAAATATAATTAACAGTATAAGGAAAAGGATAGATTGCTACTCATCCTAAAGAAGACACGTAGAGTTGCTGACAGGTGCAGTGAAAGGATTGTTACACATATAGCTTTTGGCCAAAGCCTTCTTTAGCATAGACACCATGCACAAATTCACACAAGCAAGCAAATCTCAAGCACACCTGACTGTTACAACCAGCAGCTTCAGTTGGTGAGCAGCAATCCATCCTTTTCCTAATACTATTGATATTTCAACCTGGAGTTTCCATTGTTTGAAAACACCTGGAGTTTCCACTGTTTGAAAACATACACACATTCTTTCATAGAAGCAAGCACACCCCACGCACATATGACCACCATCTCTGGCAGCACGGACTGGAGGTGAGGTGTGCTTGCTTGTGTGGATGAATGTGTGTATGTTTTCTTTTCACAAGGAGGCTTTGGCTGAAAGCTAAATCTGTATCATAAAGAGTCTTTTCATTGTGCCTGTCTGCAACTCGGCATGTCATCTTTAAGGTGAGTAGGAAATTATCCTTTTCCTTCTACTGTTCATATTACAACATGAGGTTTCCATTGAATATCATTAAACTATTTAGAAATGTTATTCCAGTATAACAAAGATATTTCTGAACATCATTAAAGAACCAGAGTGTCGTGACTTTTATAGAGCTGATAACATAGAGGATAAAGTTAATGCTTACCTCATTACATTTCTCATGCACTTAGAAAGCAGCTTTCCATTAAAAGGCCTAAAACATGGTACTAGCACTAACAGGCAACGTGGCTGGCTAATAACTAATGGGATAAGAAAATGACATCTACATCTATACTCCGCACACCGTAGTGAAGTGGATTGCAGAGGGCATGTCCCATTGTACCAGTTATTAGGGTTTCTTCCTGTTCCACTCATGTACTGAGTGTGGGAAGAACAATTGTCTGGATGTCTCTGTCCATGCTGTAATTAATCTAATCTTTCTCTCAAGATCCCTATGTGAGCAATACATGGGGGGTTGTAGTATATTTCTAGAGTCATAATTTAAAGTCAATTCTTGAAATTTTGTTAGTAGACTTTCTCAGGATAGTTTATGTCTATCTTCAAGAGTCGGCCAGTTTGGTATCTTCACTATCTCTGGGACAGCCTCCATTGGATCAAACAAACTTGTGACTATTCATGCTGCCCTTCTCTGTATATGTTCAATATCCCCCGTTAGTCCTATTTGGTATGGGTCCCACAAACCTGAGCAATATTCTAGAATGGATTGCAAAAGTGATTGGTAAGCAATCTCCTTTGTACACTGGTTGCTCTTCCCCAGTATTCAACCAAAAACTGAAGTCTACCACCTGCTTTACCCATGACTGAGAGTATGTGATCATTCCATTTCATATCTCCACAAAGTGTTACACCCAGGTATTTGTATGAGGTGGCTGATTCCAACAGTGACTCATTGATATTACAGTCATAGGATACTGTTTTTTCGTTTTGTGAACCGCACAAGTTTACATTTTTGAGCATTTATAGGAAGTTTCCAATCTTTGCACCACTTTGAAAGCTTATCAGTATCTTACTGAATATTTATGCAGCTTCTTTCAGACAGTATATCACTACAGATAACTGCATCATCTGTAAAAAGTCTGTTACTATTAATATTGCCTGCAACATCAATAATATATAACGTGAACAGCAAGGGTCCCAACACATTTTGCTGGGGTACACCCAAAATTGCTTCTACGCCTGACAATGAATCTCCATCAAAGACAACATGCTACATCCTCCCCACCAAAATGTCCTGAATCCAGTCACGAATTTCACTTGGTACCTGATATGACCATACTTTCAATAATAAGTGTAGGTGTGGTATTGAGCACTATGGGACTTAACAGCTGTGGTCATCAGTCCCCTAGAACTTAGAACTACTTAAACCTAACTAACCTAAGGACATCACACACATCCATGCCCGAGGCAGGATTCGAACCTGCGACCATAGCAGTCGCACGGTTCCGGACTGCGCGCCTAGAACCGCGAGACCACCGCGGCCGGCATGTGGTATTGAGTCACATGCTTTCCACAAATAAAGAAATAATTCTTCCACCTGCCTGCCTTGATCCAAAGCTTTCAATATGTCACGTGAGAAAAATGCAAGTTTGCTGGCTGGCACGGAGGAGCTCATTCTGTTCAAGATACCTCATTATGAAATTTCAATTCATTACAAACATCAGCTGTGTACAGGACATAGATAACAAGGGGAAGAGTTGAAAATGTGCCTGACTGGGATTCGAACCCGGGATCTCCTGCTTACTAGGCAGGTGCTCTAATCCATGAGTCACCGAGGACACAGGAAATGGCGCAGCTACGCTGACTTATCCCAAGCACGCCTCCGAGCAGACTCACATTCTCAACTTACTCCACACACTACGGCAGTAGTGTTACCTGTCCATTAATCTCAATGCTCATGGCAAGGTCTATTCCCGCATGAGTTCAAGCATATGTATGCATCCGCACAGAAATGATCCTTGGCTTGTGATCACTGTAATTATATATGTATGGTGTCTGTTCTTTCGGACATGTCCGCAGGAAGACACACCATATATATGTAATTCTTTCAGACATGTCCGAAAGAACAGACACCATACATATATAATTATGGTGACCACAAGCTATGGATCATTTCTGTGTTGACGTATACATACGCTCGAACTCATACAGGAATAAGCCTTGCCATGAGCATTGAGATTAATGGGCAGGGAGCACTACTTTCGTACTGTGTGGAGTAAGTTGAGAATGTGAGTCTGCTGGGGGGGCATGCTTGGGATAAGTCCGTGCATCCACGCTAATTTCTGTGTCCTCAATGACTTAGGGTTTAGAGTGCCTGCCCAGTAAGCAGGAGATCGTGGGTTCAAATGCTGGTAGGGCACACATTTTCAACTCTCCCCAGTGTTATAAATGTCCCGTACACAGCTGATGTTTGTACTTCATTGAAATTCCATTCTTCACGGCTGTCATGATCCACCGTGGTGTCTGTTCTTTTGGACATGTCCAAAAAAGCAGACACCATACATATATACCTCATTATGTTTGAGCTCAGGATATGTAGAAAAAAGTGAGCATTAAGGTACGTTTACACTGGGATACATGTATCGCGACATGTATGAGCGACATGTCAATTTGACATGTCGCGATACATCACCTCATACAAAAATTCACGGAACTTGTATGCGGACCCTCGAGCTCATACATGTCGCGTATACATTTTGTATATCGCTTTTTGGCCATATACGCGACATGTATGAGCGACATTTGAAGAACTCGCGCATGCCCAGTACTATCATGTCCTTTCGCCTTGTCGACTGCCGCTTATTTCGACGATTAGCGTATGCGTAGTACCAGGCTCTTTGGCGGCTGTTTGAGTTTTGAAGGTGCCGACTGTCGTTTCGACGTTAATGTATCTGCATAGAATATCAAAAAGTGCCATATGCAACATTATTCTTCGTGTTTGCGAGGCCATTGTGAAAGTTTTATCCCAATAAGTGAAGGTAAAAGTTTTATATATATCAGAGTATGTAATACATTATATAATTTTTTCATGCATCTGGCACGTATATCAATGTTTTGCTGTTATTCCGGCGGCCTCGCGTGATAATGTTGACAACGGATGCCGACAATCGTGTGTGAGACGTTGGCATTAGCAATCGCGCGACAATGCAAATGTTTTGTCATGAAATCTTCGTTTTACGAGGAATCCCCAGTGGCTAAAAAACGGAGTGTTACTGCCAACTGATCCTCTGGTGGAATCGCTTCCCGAAAGTTTGTGTTGGTTTTGGACACAAGAGGAGCCAAAAGTGATAACAAACCGCGGAAATCCTCCATACTCATCCAAACATAATTTCTAAAATATGCGCCATCCTTTAGCGTTAATTCGCGAGAAACTCTCTGTGCCACCATCTACGCTTCCTCCGCCTTTTCTTCCTATCATCTTCCAAAAGAGCAAGTGTACCAGCACATAAAAATGTGAAAACTTCCAAATCGTCGTCGAAAGCTATCGCACAGTGATACATATCAACCAGTGTAAACGCACGCTCATACATGTATGAGGTTGATACTTGTCAACTCATACAAGTCGCGATACATGTCGCAAAGTCGCATTTACCTGTATCTCATACATGTGCCGATACAAATGGCAGTGTAAACGCACCTTTACATCAAAATGTCAGGAGTAGTCACAACTGAGCTGCAGTAGCCCATTACAAACATCACTGTCAGCTCTTTACAATGTCTTTAGAAAGGTTAAAAGCATGTGGTATGCAAAGGAATAGTTAATTCTCAAAATAAAATTAAAACAATGTGGTCAGTCACGAAGTAAGTGTCTTGCCAACAGCACAGGGTCAAGGATATAAGGTCAATACATAGTAAAAATGTTTTTGTTACTCATAAGTCAGATAAATGCACATTAATTAACAATCCCTTTTGAATATAGCAGGTGAGTTAAATACAAACATACTTGCTACAAGGAATCACAAAACTCTCTTAGAAAATGTAACAATATTGTGAAATGCTGAGTCGCAGTTAGGCACAACAAAAAGACTGTCACAAATATAGCTTTTGGACAGTAAGGCCTTTGTCAAAATTAGATCACACACACACACACACACACACACACACACACACACACACACACGCACGCACGCACACACACACACACACACACACACACACACACAAACGCAAACACAACTCACACACATGACTGCAGTCTCAGGCAACTGAGACTATACTTTCACAATTTTGTTATATTCCATCCTGGATTTTCTGTTGTTTGTCTCTTAGAAAATGGGTTTCCAAGGCTCTTTGAAACATAGCTAAGGACTCTCATGGATATGATGGAGTTTCTAGCATGATACTAAAGTACCGTGCTGCATATGTTAGCCCTATATTTAGCCACATTTGTGATTTTTCCTTTAGGAACAGCCAGTTTCCTGGAAGATTAAAATACTCAGTAGTGGTGGTGGTGGTTAGTGTTTAACGACCCGTCGACAATGAGGTCATTAGAGACGGAGCGCAAGCTTGGATTAGGGAAGGATTGGGAAGGAAATCAGCTGTGCCCTTTGAAAGGAACCATCCCGGCATTTGCCTGAAACGATTTAGGGAAATCACAGAAAACCTAAATCAGGGTGGCTGGAGACGGGATTGAACAGTCGTCCTCCCGAATGCAAGTCCAGTGTGCTAACCTCTGCGCCACCTCGCTCAGTATACTCAGTAGTGAAACTGCTTTATAGGAAGCGGTAAAGGGATAATTCAGACATATTTAGACCTATTTCTATGCCACTGGTACATAACAGTAACTGATCATTTCATTTCACATAATTTGCTGTTAAGCATACAGTTTGGTTTTAGAAGTAGTTTAACAAATGAAAATGCTGTATTCTCTTGCTCTGTGAGGCAGTGAACAGAGTAATCAAAAGTTGTGAACATTAGGCACCTTGTTTAATTTAATTAAGCTGTTTCTTGTGATCGCAAAACATTACAGCAATAAGATGGATTGTTATGGAATAAGTGGAGATGAGTATTAAATGATTAAACTTTCATTCCATTTAGAACTGATGTCCACCAACATCAGTATGAGGTCTGACACCTGTGGGCACGAATACCCTCTTACAGTTCATGAAGATTGTTGGCTGGAGGCTAGCATCAAAGAATGCTTCTGACCATTGTATCCCAGCCACAATCTATGGGGGCACACAAGGGGCATTTGCTGTGTGAACTGTTGTGTGGGATCTTGCATTATCCTGCTGGAATGTAGTATTTGGTACCTGGTCATGAATGGTTTACCATTAACATGGTTTAACATTCTTGCCACAAGCTGACAAACATACAGCCTTCTTTCGACAATTAACAAATTAGTTGAGTTGACATATCCAACACCTTCCCATACCATGATGTCAGCAGCTCGAGAGAGATGGATCTCAAGAATTGCTGCTTTGTGAGCTGTCACCAGACATCTATGAAGATAGTGGTACCAATCTGACTATTACAAATAGAAGCAAGACTCATGGCTCAACTAACATCACAGTATGCAGTGCAGTATCCCACATGATTCTGTCTGTAGGCCATGCAAGTCTCTGTTACTGAGGTATGATGTCAACGATAAATGTCACATGGCAACTAAAGATAACACACTTTGCTGTACTCTGTTCATGGTGTCATTTTGCGTGTAAGCTCTGCTCAGATCTGAGGTGTTGTCATCAGTCTATTTGTTAGAGCCAACTAAACAAAGCTACAATCTTCTCATGATGTAGTCCACAAATGAGCAACAGGGGACCCACAGGATTCACCCCGCAATTGGTTTCAATCTGACACATGGAAGAAATTCGTATGACATAAAGCAAGGCACTCGAATTGCACCCTGCCTAAGAAATATTAGAACATTACAACTGTTGAAACTGAGGGTAACTTACAGTGAATTAGCTGCAACCAGTTGGCTTTGAGGGCACTTTGTTTTCTGTGGTGCCATTTCAAGATGCATGGTATCCCATATTTGGATGTTTACAATTATTGTCATGTCATGAACATAGTACATTTAGAATTTTGCAATGGAAGTTTTTAAGGCAGGTACTGTAAAATGTCTTAAGTAAAGAAACAATGTTCACAGTGCGTGAACATAAAATGCATGTTTTGAGGTATAATTTGTCGGCTTGGCTTGTTGCAAAAGGGGTGCCATTCATATCAGTGGTTTTATCTATAAACATTAACATCATGAACACTAAGTTTGACATGTGCTATGAGCACTGCTGTGGTGTCACATGACACAGCAGCCCAAGAGCTCAGTATGTGTATCAGGCCTAAAGGTGACAGAGGATTGTCCGTGTGTGGTGTAGTTCTTCTGGAATACAGTTGTTACGAGGCCAGGGAATGTTCTGCAGTCATTGCACTACAGCCAACTGTCTTGGGTGATAGGTATGATGCTGCTATGTCCACCACGCTAATGATTTGACATATTTCAAAGTTGTTAACGTGGTCTTAACTGCATGTGCACATAGGGTTAGAATCACCACTTGAAAAGTTCCAGTAATGTTAAGACGTATCCAACAGCCACCATGCACTCACACCATTCTTCATCTACGGGAGTGACTTTTCCATATTGAAAATAAGCTCACATAAGAACGATAGTTTGATGAACATACGGTGTACAACAGGCACTGAAATACTTTAGTATCAGTTCAACAGCATTTGGTCCAGATGTTCCCCTTTAGATTTCTGTCATTGTATCTTTCCTTTGATAAGAACCAGAATGTTCATATCACATACTTTCCTTAGCCTTTATTTAAATTCTGCACCATTTTCCTTCATGGTATACCACTCTTTTCATTTCTTTTACCTTTCCTCATATTTCCTCCTGCTTCTCCTCCTCCAGGCAAACCTTTATCATAACCTTTTCTCTTTCATTTTCTTCATAACTGACAGTACTTTGGTATAACAGAGCGACACATCTAGGGGATCAAATGTAGTGTGGTTGTGCATATGCACAGGCACGTGATGCAGGAGGGAAGCAGACAGTGTTTTCATTGCAAAATTCAACGACTGAGGAGCAGTGAAGCATCATCAGATTTTTTACTGCGGAAGGGGTTAAACCACCGATATTCTTCAACTTATGGTGGCTGTGTAGGGGGGGGGGAGACAGTGTGTCCAAAAGGTCAGTGAGAAAGTGGCGTGCCCATTTTTGTGAAGTGACAACTTGAGACCAGGCCAGGCACACACAGTAATCATGGTCGAACTCATAGACAAGGTGAATAACCTGGTAGAAAGTGTTTGGTGTGTCAAAATGCAAATGTTGGCAGTAATGGTGGAGGCCAGTGTTGGGACAGTGTGGACAATTGTGCACAACAGGTTCGGTTACTGGAAGTGTGTGTGCAGTGGATTCTGAAGCAGCTCAGTGAACCGCAAAAGGCACTGCATACAGGGCTAGCACTGCAATACCTGCTCTGGTATCACAAAGACTCTGCTTTCCTGGAGCGGATTATCACTGGTTTTGAGAGCTGGTGCCATCCCTCCCGAGCAAGGGACAAAGCGGGGCAGCATGCAGTGAAAATATGTGTTGTCACTTCTCCCTAAAAAATTCAAAGCTGTGCTCTCAGCAGGCAAGATGATGCTCACTGTCGTTTTCGACATTCGAAGTCTGATACTCATCGAATTCCTCGAGCATGAAAAAATCATTAACAGTGATGTGTGCTGAGAGACACACCGTAGCCTACAAAAGTCCATCAAGAGCAAACAGCCTGGGCTGATTACAGAGGGACTGAGTCTGCTCCATGATAATGTGTTTCCACACATCTCTGCGGTCACACCCAATGTAATGGTCAAGTTCAAGTGGGAGCAGCTTGAGCATCTGCCCTGTGACTTCGATGTGTTTGGCTGCTAAAACGTCTCAGAGAGAAGTGCTTCATGTTGGACAGCAAACTGAAGGACACAGTGGAGGACTGGCTCCTGTCAGGGCCATACGAATTCTGGAACATGGAATCCTTCAGCTTGTGAAACAGTGGGATAGTTATACTCAGGCATCTGGTGATTACTTTTGAATAAAGACCTCAATTATACCCTAGTGTTGTTTTGTATCTTTCCCTTTGAACACCCTTTACACTGTACAATGTCAGAACTATTAGTTCATTGTTACTTTTGTAATCAATTGTGTATCTTGAAATCTAGAGATTCAACTGTATCCCTGTATGGCCCTACAAACTGGAGTTCAAGTTATGTAGTTGAACACTTCTTTCAGTAACTTGACCTTATAGTTTGATATAAAGTAGCTTGCATTAGTAAAATATTCAGCTGGATAGCTCTCACCACCAATACATCACTGGGAGCAATAGTGCCATCGTCAGCCCGTGTTGTGTTGCCATTTCCACAGTGCAAAGCATTGTGCCTGCCAGATCTCATGTGGAAACTGTCCTGAACACATTCATTTTGCGCATTTCAATAAAAAATGTAAAACTCTGGCCAAAATTAAAACTAAGAACAGATTTTTGACATGCTTAGAGACATTATAAAAATGTATACCATAAGATTTAACAATGTACGAAGAGAAGACAGATTGATACTTAACTTTTTAAGACACGTTAAGTTGCAGACAGTTACCGTTAAAAAGCACTTACATAAAGCTTTTGACCATAGCTTTCATCAGCACTTCAAAAGTGAGACATACACCATTCATACACAAGGAAGCACACATGACTGGTGTGTCTCTCTCTTTTAATGAAGGTTGTGTCTGAAAGCTTTATGTAAACGTCTTTTAATTGTGCTTGTTTGCAACTTCATGTGTCTTCTTTATGGTAAGTAGAAATCTGTCTTTTGCTACATTGTTGATTTTCCTACCTGGAGTTTCCATTGTTTGATATCTGATTTTTTTTTTTAATTTTTTTTAAGGAGGTAGATTTTTCGACAATTTTCTATCACTGCAAAGAGGGTCATTGTGGTGGCTGCCTGCAGACAGTACTTATTGCAACAACATTGGACCTTAAACATCAGATGCCAACAACTGTAAATCACACTGCAACTGTTCTAATATAACAATGAAACCACCTGGCAGCTGCTGACAATGGGCACTACTTGCATTGGATTCCTGAACACTGACACTCCGCCTAAACATGCAACCAACTTAACAGCATTCCACAACAGATGGCATGGGTGATGAATGCCTCACTCTCCAACCTACCTACCAGCTCTGTTAGCATTTAATGACACAACGAGAAACTGCTGGCTGGCCTGCACTGTGCAAACTCTACATGCTAGCCAGTCTAGATAGCACAGCTCGCGACGAGTGTGCACGGTGCTGTCGTGAGCAGCAGCCAGCAACACTGCCACCAGACTCTACACCTTGGATCTTATGAGTCTTCACTTTCTTGGTGACACAGGGGCAGATGCCAGCATCATCACCACCATTTGCATGCTCCCACCCACCATTCTGGCAAAACCCTCCTTATGCATAGCCAACAGATCCCACTTCAATGTTAACGGTGCAGCCGAACTTCTGGTCCAACTTACACTGGGGTGGAGTTTACTTGGACATTCCACATAGGTGACACTGACGAACCAGTACTCTCAAGCATTTCGGGCTACCACCAAATCTACAAATGGCAGCCTTACTGCACCATGCTCCTGGCACGCACATCCAAGGTTCATTTGGTGCTTTATCACAAAATAGTGATCTACTTCGGCTTGCCCTTTCTGAGTGCTCTACACTGACTGCTCACTTTACTTCCTCACTGGTTGAGCTCAAGATCCAGAGCTTCAAGACTGATGCCCCATGCACTCATAACGTCGAGCTGAAACAGCTGATGGACACTCACTACACAATCTGTCACCTATCCTGTTTGTGATCAGCAAACGCTACTGACACAACTCCTGCAGTCGACACGCACCTATTGGTGCCTCAGCATCGACACCCTAAGGTTAGTGACATTCACGTCCCCAGTATAGTGTCTGATTGTGCCCCCATCCCACACGAGGACACCTGTGTTCCTTATTCTCATGCACAAGACGTACAATTAGGTGCAATCACTAATAGCACCTGCCCTGGGATAATGATGACAGAAGGCCCTCCTGTGTGCCACAAGGCTCACCACCTACAACAAAAAAAATGACGCCATGAGAAATCGGCTGTTAATGACCTTTTAAACACGAGTATTGTACATCCCTTAAACAGGAAGTGGTCATCAACTGTTCACCTTGTACCTAAGAAAGACAGTTAATTCCAGTTATGTGGTGGCTATTAGAAATGCTTGCACCATTATCAACAAATGCACTATCTCCCACATCTCGTACTTTTCCCAACTGCTTAAAGGGGCATGAGTATTTAGTATTCTTGATTGCTGTGAGTGTACCTGCAGGTCCCTATGTTCAAAGATGACCTGCTAAAACAGCAAGCATTATGCCATTTGTTCTATGCCTTGCCACTTTATGCCTTACAGCCTGAAAAATGTGGTCCAGACATGCCATAGATTCATTGACTTCTCCTTCATCTTGTTCAATCTCCCATATTGCTACACCTACCTCAACAACATCCTCGTTTCTCCTCAGCTGTTGAGGACCGTGAACACCACCTGGACCAGGTTCGGGCTGCCCTACATGACAATGGCACAGAAATTAACTATGACAAATCACAACTGGGCAGCACAATTGCAACCTTTCTTGGACACACTGTCACCGCTGACTGCGTCCACCTGACTACTGATTGCGTCAAATTCATCTGTGATCTTCCACTAGCCATGACTTACCACAATTTATACTGTTTTCTCAGTATGAAAAATTTCTGCTGCAAATATTTACCCCATGCCTCTTCTATTCAAGGACCACTCATAGATGCTTTGGCTGGAATAAACACCTCTGGGCAATGTAGGGTGCAGTGGTTGGACAAAACGATTCAAGCTTTCAACACTCTTAAGACTGCATTTTTGAACACTGTCACACTTGCATACCCTGTCCCAGACTCATGTATCTCTGTCACAGCTGACATGAGTGACACTTGGATGGGCACTGTCCTTCAGTAGCATGTTGACAATACAACAACATTGGACCTTAAACATCAGATGCCAACAACTGTAAATCACACTGCAACTGTTCTAATATAACAATGAAACCTTTTTGTGTGTGTGTTCTCCTGCCACCACTTGGTGAGTAGGTGTTTATCTATCCGTTTACATATATAATTGTTCTCAGGAATTTATAACTACTGTCTCCCATAAAGAACCAACAAATTAATTAAAATAATAAAAATATTGCTTTATTACATTGAGGTCCTTTACAAAAGTATTTACAATTACAAGAAAAACATTGTTAAGTGCAAACAATTTCAGCAGTTACAATTTAAGTCTTTGTGACTTTCTATAGAAAGGATTGATAGGACTTGGTAAATGACCTGCTTTAAGCACTCCCTGAACTGGTTTCTTGTTGGCATCAAAAGGAATACTGGGACTCTGTTTGACAGCTTTGGGGTAGTCACGGAAATCTGGAACAAGATAAAGTGATGTATATTTCATTAATAAACGTTTTCTTTATTGAAGCACTTAAATTAATATTGCTTGTTACCCTTTTCTCTACACAGTCCAATTTAATCAGTTAAGTACAAGAATATTATTTTGAAAGTTACAATGAAATACATCCACTCTCATGCTTTTTATAACAGGCTATGTGAAACAAGTGTTGGTCTGGAATTTAAAAATGTACAACTTCCTTTTGTTCCCCCTTAGAGACTGAATCAAAGCTGCAATCTCCTATGACCAGGTAGAACACAGTTCTAATTCAGCACATATAAACACTGAATATGCTATTTGAAGAAATGTAAATATTCCATTCAGTGCAACACAATGTCCTGTGTTCCTAATAAGAAGGAAGGAAAGTCAAGCAACTACTAACTTTATAATATGAAGGAATCTTATTGTTATTTTCTCAATACTCTGCTGTTTCATTTAACTTGATATCTGAAAGTTAAGAGCAAGGAAAACTTGAATGAAGCATTAAACCAAAAATCAAGCATTTTCCTGTATGTATGTAAATTCTTTACAATCAGACCAAGGAACGCAACATGAAATTACCAAACAAATCACACTGGAATCAGCTCGTAGACACGGTTGTGTTGTTACAACAGCAATAGAGCTTAGAGCCATAAGTTCTGTGAAAGAACTTAACAGTTGCTAACATGGCAAACTAATCACAAGCAGAGTCCATATTCATAACTAAAAGGCAGCTGTGACAGTAGAGGTGCTGTCTGGCGGCCAATGCCAGTTATTGGGCAGCTGTCAGATCTCCATCTTGGGTGGTGGTGTGATTCATGGCACCACAGTCAAAAAATGCTAAAGTGCATATCCACATATGGGCTTGGTCATCAAATCAACTAGAGACTTGAGCACTTTGGAAAGCTTGTGTATTAAATTGTGCTTCTATCACTTACCCTGCTGACAAATTGGTAAAGAATGGAAGAAAATGCCTGATCCAACTCAATGGCTGTAAGAAATGCTGTTTGCCAAGCTAGTGACAATGAATGAGTTAACGTTAATATCTTAAAAAGGGATTGCAGAATGAAATGCAAAATACAGAAATGAATCAATACAGCAAAATAGCATGACAGAGTGCCACGAAAGAACAATGAATGAACGAAGTTTCACAACTGGTTAACTTTTTATCCTCAAGCTTTTGCTGACGTGTAAACCATATTTAAGTCCTAATCCTCCATATGGTGCAGCAACAAATTGTGCATAATTTCAAAAATTTAATAGTTTTTTCCACTATGGAATTACTCTGTGCTCTGCCATCAACAGTTTTCTCTTCTTACACGAATCCAGCTTAACCAAGGGATTCTAATGTCTAGACTCAAATGAGACCAGCCACAGCTCTAACAAAACAGTTCCCTTAGTTTGAAACTCTGCTTCTGCAACTTCTCAGAACTGGCAAAAAGTTTTATCTCCAACTGTGCCCCCAGTTTCATCAAACTATTCCTGTCAAGGACTGATTATTTTTCATAACACAGCACGTATCCATCTCCTCTCCCCCCCATATGACTAAACTTAACCCAATATTGAGAACAACAGCACTGAACCTTATCCTTCATTTTTCTTGAACATCTCTTCTTTCAGGCTCTCACTGCATCTAGCCATGTGTCAATACCATTTCCAATCTCTTTAGAATACAAGGCAATGTAATATGAGTGCCATTTACTCATTGGAAAGTGACCACTATAGCATGAGTATTCCTATAGACATGGTAAACTGTAACAAAGCTAGCCATCTATATGCATATCACAACTTTCTGCAGTGTAGCCTGAGATACCAATCAATTTTCTTTGTTTCTTCCTGTTAAACAAAAAGGCTATTTAAAGTGTTAGTACTGTGTGGACAATGATGATTCAAATTTCACTTTGTATTCACTACAAGGACATATTGTGGTATGCCTTACTGTGAAAGAATATCAGAGAGTACTGTAATAATTAACAGTTGCAGCAATTCAGGTCTTCATTTGCCTTTGATTGAGGAAAATCACTTTGATGTTAACAAAGCTTTGGTAAATGTATATTGGACTGAAGAAAACAAAGAATAAAAATGTGTGCTGTCAAGATAGCCAACTATGCAGTTATTTCAATGAGAAACTTTCTGTAATGAAGTGATAGTATTTTACTTGCAGTTAATAGCACGTTTGAATCATCTATTCATCAAATCACAGATAAAATCATTAGCACACAGAAAAATAATTACAGTTTTTCTCTACCAATGAACACTAGTGCAAGTTAATGGATTTAGTAACTTTTCAAATAATTAAATTCATTTGGCCAGTTATCCAATACAAATGCTTTCATTGCAGTTTCTATATTACAAAGGGCTTCCTTTCCCACACTTTTGCTTTCTACCAGCTTTTTAAAGATATGCATACAAAATCATCTATAGTTTTACAATTTTCTTGTTTTAACAACACATACAACTGACTGTTTGGTATCATTCATCCTATGTTTAAGACATTTACTACTTCCTGTAATACTTGAAATAGTTCTAGCCCTACTTTCAAGGACAACCATCTTTAAGGACCTTTGTCTTTGTGACTCTACTCTAGTATTCCTAAACTTTGATTAAAATTAACTTTGTGGCTGATGCTTTCATGTATCCAATGGTAAGGGTCAACCATTAAACAATTGTAGTTTTTGCTCAAGTGCCCTGTCTTGCCTGTATTGTTGTGCATGTGTTTGGGTTATACACTGGCAATTACTCCCCCCCCCCCCCCCCCCCCCGCCCCCCCTCCTACTCAAATATTCTTACATGTGAAGATAAAGAATTAAGGAAACTGGTACAAAAGTTACGCTTACACACACTACATGCTAGTCCTATTTATGATGTTTTGTACACAACAAGGAAATGAATAGGATTTACCAAGTTCCAGTTTAAAATGTCAGAGGAAATCCTATATACTCAACTCGTAGATGCTCATTACGTGAGGTAACAGTGATTAAGGGGGTGCATTTGGGAAGACCACAGTTCAAATCCTCATCAAACCATTAAGAAACAGTGTTCTGTGGTTTTCCTAAATCAAAGGTGATTGACGGGGTGCGTCCTCTAAAATGTATACAGTCAATTTCCTTCCTCATCATTGCCAATCTGAAGATGTGCTTTGTCTCTAACGGTCTCATTGTTGACAGCACATCAAATTTTAATCTTCCCTTTTGCTTCGTAGATGACCCAAGCATGGGAGAAAATCTCCTAACATCCAAGGATCAGTCTTGGACCTATTCTCCAACGAACATTCCACCAACTGGCAAGATGGCTGGCTTCGCAGTTGTAGACTATGATATGGAAGAGAAGAAATGTATTTTTGCACTCAAATGCAAGGATGTCTTAAAAACAAACAGTTTCATAGTTTAACATGCAGAAATGGCTTATTGGAAAACCCTTATTACAGATAATCTCTTTAGATATTTACAGTCTCTGCATCAAAGTGCTTTGTGTAAATTAATAATACCACCTAACAACATTCTGTTGCTGAACATGGAATGCATTACAATAGCAGGGCCTCCCATTATTAATGATTTGAAAAAATGTGGATCCCATCCAATTCCTCAACAAGTACTTCCAAGCTACAGAGATGGCTACAGGCCCTCCAATATAAATCTCATTTTTTAAATATATGCAACTTCTTTCCTTTTTTTGTTCTCAGTTTCTTAGCATATCTCTGTATTTTTTATCAGAAATTTCTCCGTTTCTGACCTACTACTACTACTATTTCCACTACCACCACTACACCTTTCTCTTTACCACTCCTTCTACAAGCATGTGGATTTTTTCCAAGTTCTAGTTCTTTCTAACTGTCTACAGCTCATTATTAAAACTCTACAATTTAAATCTCTGTTGCTATAATACTAGTGCCATGTACAAAATGGCCTTTCACTGTAATCCAGATTCATTATCACAAAGGTGAAGCAAACGTTCTATTTTTTGCCACAAATCCATGAACAAAGCAGTCTCCATCTATCTAGCCCCCCCCCCCTCCCCAACCTAATTACAGTCAAAAATGTCTCAGATCGTTACCTCTGAAAAATAAACCTTATGTTCATACCCTGATGTACCCATATATCTAATCAGTAAAAATAGATTTTTTTTTTTTTTTTTTTTTTTCATACAGTAAAATTAGACTAGTTGAGAATTTTTACCATGTGCTATGTTTTTATTGAGAACTATGTTCACTTTCTTTGCACTTTTTGGTGTTTTGGCACAACTGCTGTTGGAGTCCAGTGTGGTTGTTAGCAAAGAATTTTCATTTGGACTGGTACTATATTCATTTTCTGCTTTCTTTTCTTTCTTCGGTGTTTTAACAGAACTCTTCATGATTTCTGGTGCGGTTCCTGGCAAAGAATTTGTAGCAGTGCAAGTGGTTGATTCTGGAAGTTCTTTTGTAGTTGCATTCATACTAAATGGCTGTTGAGGTGAAAAACTCATTAGTAATAATTTTTTACATAAAAAATTACACAAGTAAAGTCTATCAGTCTAAATAAACCATATAAAACTACAACATTATAAACCTATAAGATAAAAAACAATAAAGTAGATACACAGACATTAATTTCATTTTCACAAATTAGTTGGAAGAGAAAAGACTCTGAAAGAAGTTCCACATAATTTTATTAATGTTTCAGACGTAGTTGACTTACTTGTGATACTTCTGTTACAATCCACGATGAAAGACTGTTTCGTTTCTTTGGGATGTATGGCGAAGAGGTCTGCTGTAAGGGCAGGCTCTTCCTTGTGACCATCTTAGTTACATTTACATTATTTCTGAGAGATTGGAGGGTATTTCCTATGCACAAACCCATTTCTTCTCCATGGATTGAGCCATTTAGTTTCTTTCTTGCACGTGTTTCTGGACTCTGCCTAGCAGCAAGTAAAAAGTTGCTACCGCCTGTAACAGTATTTGTTGTATGCACATTATTAATTTGATTACAATCTGATGCACCACTAACTAAATCCAGATCAGAATGTTGGAAGTGGTTCTCATCATTTTGTGCTACATTGAAGGCTTTACTATTCTGTTTACTCTTTTTAGTTTTCCTTGTTTGACTGGCATTACTAACTGTATGTGTGAGCAGTTCAACAGGAGCAGCCTTAAGTTTCCTTTTCTTCTTCCCCTTCAGAAGTTTGTCAGATAACTGCACTCCAGCATTAACTTGTTTACTTGGTACATCATCATTCTCATTTCTTTTCTGAGACAGTACTATTCTGTTAGATCTTTTTGAGTCTGCAACACTATTGTTAAATGTCACATTATCATTACCCTTCGATGTTAATTCATTTCCCTGGTTTTCCTCCCCAGCTTTTTTAACAACTGTGGAAGACTTCTTTCCTTTATTCAAGTTGTGGGTGCCTTTCTTTGGTTTCTTTAGGTCACCACCGCTTTTCTGCAAATCATGTGGGTGCTCTGAATTTTCCTCAGACAATTTATGCTTCTTTCTTTTGCCTTGAACTATTTCAGCATCAGCATCAGGACGCTTCCTTTTCTTGAGTGGTTGTGAACTACTATTATCATCACCTTCATCATTAGGGTCCTTTCGCAGCAGATCTTCTTCAAATCCAATTAGATCTTCTGCTGCTTGCCAGAGTTCTTCCTGGTGGTCAGCACGACTGGGACGATCTGTGGATCCTGGTGGTTTCTTAAACCCAAGTGGATACTTGCCATTAGAAAGAGTAACAAATCTGTCAAGAGAATTGGAAAAGTTAGTAAAAATGCTTGAAAGATTCTACTAGTTTCAAAAGATAAAAAAATTACGCACCTTATACAGAGCACAAATGAAAGATGTTAACTAGGATTGTGTAAGTGAATACAAAATTCATAATTTTAGAACAAACCGCAAAGCAGAGACAATATCATAAGTTGCTTTATTTTTTGTGGTGATGTAGTATGGTTTATGAATACACACTATTTTCAGTGTAGTTGCATACTGAATATAAATTTGCAGTACTACCAGTCAACAAATAAAATATCTTTAAAGCAAGATTGGAAACAGTATACTCAGCAGGAACACTTTCTGCTACAGCAAGATGACCAGGAAGAAGAAAACACACACACACACACACACACACACACACACACACACACACACACACACAGAGAGAGAGAGAGAGAGAGAGAGAGAGAGAGAGAGAGAGAGAGAGAGAGAGCACTCCTCCCACCCTGCAAAATGGAACAGTTGGCAGTTCCCTATGACTGGGATGTCCCTTGACTGGGCATAAGTGTGACAGTCAACTTCAATGTGGTCGATGCACATGGTAACACACAGCTCATTGTGGGTGACTGAGCATGTAACATTACATGTAAAGCATGTAGGCACTGGGAATTTCAAGTATCAAACTGTCAAAGGTGCACCTCAGTTTTGGACAAAACAAATCAGTCAACTGCCACAGGAGACAACATGCTGATGTCAGGGGCCACCACTATCATATATCGTATCAGTGGATAGACAGGTCACAGTGTAGGAAATCACTTGCTAATTCAATACTGAATAACCACAAACTGTGAACAGCCACACCAAGCAAAAATTCACCTCCTCCCTGTAGCATACAGAAGCCACTGTACAACAGGTGTATCTCTGCTAACTGCATGCCACAGGGGACAAAGATTTTATGGACACAGGAAAATTACTTTTTATGCTCACAATTTCAACTGGATTAATGAGTTACAGTACACCTTACAACTTATGAAGTGGTAAGAATACTTTGAAAAAAAGATGAGGCAGTTCATTTTACTTGACAGACACTGGTCAAACAAACAGTGACATATTCCACTGTGAAGGACATTTGTGTGTGAAGAAACTGGACCCCAGATACACCTGCCTTCATGGAGGGAGGAACACAGGAAACTACTGTGAATCATGTCCATCTAATTGTTTGCCAACAGCACCGCACAAGTATCTGCACTTTCAAAAACACACTGCGCCTGTCCGCTACCCCTGAGCTGTCAGAATGGTTTGAGGCACATTTAACAGATATTATGGCACTTGTAGAGCAGGTCAGGTAGGAGAGAGATATGCTCATCTTGAAATCTGCTCTGAGCAGTCGCCTGAATTGTAGCCAATGGCTGAGCCATCGTGGAGCAGGCTCATTCTCAGTGTCCATCCTAAGATGCATAGCTTCTGTTATCTGCTTGAAAACAACCATTATACCCTACTAATTCTGTTGCTCATAAGCAATATAATATCTGATAAAGGCCATTTGAGGACTTGGACCCCATTCTTCCTAGCTTGGAGCCCACTGTTTTAATCATTGAGCTATCTTTCCCAAATTTTGGCTCATGAATTGGGAAGTGCAACAAATGAAGTTAGTGGTGTGATTATTATTGTCTATATAGTGTAAGGCTTGTGATCAGAGTGTCCACTAATAGTACATACAATTACAACTATACCGTCAGCTTCTGGAAGAAAGTTGCAATCTTACAACCAAAAATAAGAATTACAAACAAGTAATAGAAATCAGTGGGCATCATCTTTGGTCATACTGGCCTGTATAATTAAACAGAGTACACAAACCATTTGATCAAGTTTGTAAGCTATATTGTACAATGTAATCAAATACTTGTAGTTTATTATCTTTCATGGTAATTAGATTATTTCAAGTTTTATAAAAATTTGTGTAGCCTGTTGTACATGAACAGCAAAGCAGGAAAAAAGGGGTAGCATAACTAGAATTTCATCTGTGCACTTACTGTGATACAAGAACATTCAATGCCTTCCTCTGTTTCACATTAGCAGCCTTCTGCATTTGTGACTTAAGTAATGAAGCAATTTCAACAGCATCAAAGTCTATAGTTGGCAACACTATATCAACCTTCCCAGCTCTAGGGTCAAGAAGCTTCTCTCCAGTCACGGAAGAAGAAATTTCATTTTCATCCTGTTCTTCATCTGGTTCATCACCTTCATTATCACTGACATCCACTGGTACCATGTCACGCCAACTGTTCCCTGGAAATCCAGCCTGAAATGACACAACAAACACAACTGTTTCATTAGTTATTATATGGCTATGTTTTCCTCGTCAAGATATTTTACCTGGCCGACAGAAGTAAATATGTGGATGCAGGCTGTCACTCCCTCCCCCATTTGCGTATGTACAAGTTCCCCTCCCCCACCTTGTAGCACCAGTATCGATTGTAAGTGGTTTAAACAATGTAATTATGTGTATGTAACTATGAAGTAGTTGTTCTTTACTGATTAAGATCTTTGAATTGTCAGAGGGAAGTGGAAGTTTGTAAAGTATATCTACTGTAAAAACTTAATAATGTTTAAAAATAATGAAACTTTAAAAAATATGTGTGCTCGTAAAAGAGAAATTGTGCTTTGAATACTGGTTCATAATTAGGGAAATTGTACGATGTAACTTAAAAGACGTAGTGAACCCCCCTGTACTATGGAAGGGCTTGGCGCCTGGGAAAAGATGGATTTGGCAGTCAATCTGGGCGGCAAGAGAGAGAGCATGTTACACAGTCAGTGGCTAGATGCTGTACTGTTAACAATGCAGGTGCCAAGTAAGGCATTGGGAAGCAAATTTATGTTGAAATTGCCTCGGATGTGGTTTTGGCTGGCGTATGGTGCTCTTGTTTTCATGGAATGGCTCTGAAATGAAGGAAATATGTTGACAAGAAGAATTTATAAAGAGCATTCAACTTCAAGAGCATGGGACCACTTAGCCATCATGTCCCTGCCACCACTATTGCGCCATTGCTCCACCAAATGCAGGAATTCAGATATGTATCACAGTATGGACCAGTATATTGATGTGAGTGTTTTTTTTTCCTTTTTTTGTTTTTTCCTTCAATAATAATTCCAGTGACATAAAACTGTGTTTGCACCTTAAAATTTGTCCTAATCACAAACCAATGCAGGGTCCTGCCCTTAACGTACAGATAACCAAGCATCATGTTTCTGAAAAATAATGGTTTGTTGTTGCACTAAAGGTGTTAAAGTTCAGTGCTAAAATATTTGAATGTTATGAAAGCTACCTGCTTCACAGGTGGTGAGAAAGGCACTTATATTTGACTATGGTGAAAAGTAACGTGAATTGATTAGTATTATGAACTATTTTCTGAAATTGTTTGAGCTTAATATTTGACTAACTTGTGTTAAAGCTTTAAAACATAAATTACTGCAAGTGGAGCTAAAAATTTAATGTTATTAAACTGCAACTGGTGCCAGAGTTTGCATGTAGAGAAAGTAACAGTTTATGACCCCCCACAGTAATCTATTCTCAAATTGAAAGATAATTGGGTTTTTCATTGCTATTAAAAGAAATCAGTGACATTGCTAATAATGAAGGCATAATAAGTATAGGTGTAGAATTATTTAATTTCAGTTGTGGTATGTATGTGTTAGCTGAAATCAGAACTCTTTCCATGCCCAATTTCAGTCCAGTGTGTCTTTAGTAACATCTTAATGTTGAATTAGTACTGAATCAATTAATGATTGCAATAGTAACTTTTATTACTATGAGTGAAGTATTATTTATAGGGTGGCGCACGAAATGTGTTACCATTTTGTTTTTGAATATAAACTTTATTGCCAATACAATCTGAAAGGAACATATACTACAATGAAGAGCCGTCCATGGAGATTTGTTCTAACTCAGCACATGCTCAATATGTCCACCATTTCATTTCCTAGCTTCCTTCAAACGAACACTGAAGTTAGTGATTACCCTACAGCACATGTCTTCCGTAATTTCACTGCAAGCTTGATGAATAAGTCTTCTGAGCTCCATTAAATCACGTGGATATTTCGGGAAAATTTTTTCCTTTAGGTACCCCCAAAGAAAAGAGTCACATGGATTGAGGTCTGGACTATTGGGGGGCCGATTTTGTTCATTACTGAAGCGACCTGGAAACCTGAGTGAAACGATCTGCATGTCGAAATGCTCGTGTAAAAACTCCAATACAGTGTTTGCAGTATGTGGCCTTGCTCCATCTTGCATGAACCACTGCGTGTTGAAGGGCAAGACAGTAGCAAGAAGCTGTGGAATGAAGCTATTGCGAAGCATGCTCAAATAACGCTCACTGTTCACAGTTTCTTCAAAGAAAAAGGGTCCAATAAGTCCGTGACTGGAAATTGCTGCCCACGCTGTAATCCACGGAACATAATGTTGTCATTCATGAAGCACTTGTGGGTTTTCAGTGGCCCAAAAGCGTACATTTTGTTTGTTAACCACACCGTCTAAATGAAAATGCGACTCGTCTGAAAACCAAACGTTGTTGAGAGTTTCTTCCCTATCCTCCGCCCACTGAGCAAACAGTAGTCTCTACTGCTTGTGTTCTTCAGTGAGCTTCTGTGCACAGGTCATCTTGTATATATGGAGGTCACTTTTAAGAATGCGTTGAACGGAGCATCTGGATATTCCCAGTTGCACTGCTCCCTTTCTACACGATTTCCCGGGACTTCTCTGTACAGCAACTCGTACTGCTTCAATATTCTTCGATGAACAAACATGCTCAGGCCGAGGTCGCTTCACTTCCAATACTGTTCCTTCCTGTACAAATTTATCGTACAACCTGTGGATGGTCTTCTTGCAAGGGACCCATTGTGTGTTAAACTGTTGTCGAAAACGCCTCCGAGTCACAACAAGGCTTTTCGTTTCATGAAAAAGTAACACAATGGCCGATCGTTGCTGTGTTGTCAGTCTTCCATTGTCAGTCATTGCTGCTTACTAGTCTCCTACCGGCAGTATCGTGAATGACACGTCATTTCGTAACTCATTTGTTTTTCCAAGCTCTGCTGGTACTGCTGTAGAGATCCCAGCGGGATATCCAATGTGAGTCGTAAATTGTGAAAGAAACAATTGGTAACACATTTCATGCGCCACCCTGTAGTTCTCTATGTTTGCTGGTTTGTGTAAAAGCTATCTATTGCTAGCCACTATGTAGTTCGTTCGTTAGTTGTGTGTATCCATTGTATTATTGAAAAGGAGCATTAACGAAAGTCACTTCAGCAACCCATGTTCATTTTTCTTTAAACTTAATGTTTCAAAGTATTATGCCTAATTAGGTTGGTGACCATGGATTATTTTATTTGTATGCATTTTATTACTTTCATTACCTCCAAAACTCAGTCTGTTAGTCTTTCTATTAGAAACGAAAATACTGTTTGATACCCTCTTCCTATTAGGTTAGCACATGGTCAAACTTCAAAAAATCATACCAGACGGTAATGCTAGATTGCAATAGAGTGTTATACTATACACAAACTTGCAGTAATAGTGTTAAAAATTGAATTACTTTTTCCACACTAATTAATTTTTACTCTAGATGATAATACAGGAAGATCCCAAATGTAAAACCGTCTAGACATTGCAAGGTGAAGGACAAGATTTAATCACACAAATTAAGTTACCTATGGAAACCATCAACCACTATGTTTGTTTCAAGTATATGCTATGACTAGAGGTCTGCGCGGATGTGGATATCCGTGGTATTTGTTACTTGGCAGATAAAATCATGACCGGCATGGATATCCGCGGGTCATCTGCGGATAATGAGCAAGGCATCTGCCCAGTACGTATGTTGTAATGTTAGTTGAAAACTTCAAGTCTGTTGACATTCTTGGAATCTTGCAGGGCCCGGGTAGAGCCGATGTCTGTTGTCCTCAGCCCCTGGCTACGACCGATGTAGCTGTACCCAAGAGACCTGCGCCTAATCTGTTTCCATGACCGTGTCTTTTGTGTGGCCTGTGAAGTGCTCTCTGGGTGGCAAACCTGCCCACTGTCTACCAGACAGGTGCCCGTTACAATTTTCCGCTGCCTTCAGTTAGCGCTTTGTAGTGACCGAGTGACAACGTGCATCGTAGCAAATATCAGTGAGAGTTCTTTCTTCAAATGAACACCATATCGATGGATACAATTTCGTGTAAGGTGAAAAAAAGGTGATTTTACATTAGTGAAGGAAAACAAATTGAAATCGCCAATCTGGAAAAAATTCGGATACATATTTGATGGCAATGAAAAGATAAAAGATATAGTGGCTTGTTTTGCATGTAAAAAAGTATATTCCTACACTGGACACAAAAGTGGAACTTCAAATTTGCAAAAACATTCGTGTGAGGCTGGACAAAGTAGCATAATTACTTATTTAAATGCCATGAGAGACGTGAAAGTTCCTGAAGTTCCGCCAAATTTGAAGACAGCCGCGACAGAAAAACTTATCAATCTTGTCAGCAAAAACATTTTACCATTCGAAGCTGCGTGTGGATCTGGGTTTCTCGAGACGGCACAGTTTCTTATTGATGTGGGGGCCAAGTACCGTGCAGTGAGTGCTAAGGAACTGCTACCTCATCCAACCACCATATCCAGAAATTTGGAGGAAACGGCCGATCGTCTGCGGGAAACTATCTCCGCAGAAGTGAAGAATATATTCAGAGATATAGGTGGAGCACTAACTGTAGATTTATGAATTGATTCGTACCGTAAAATAAACTATATGGGAGTGACTGCACATTATGTTAATTATGAAGAAGTGAAACTTGAGGATCGAGTGTTGTGCACCAGAAATTTTTAGAGTGAGATTAAAAAAACAGGAGAAAACATTAAACTTGATTGAATTAAGATACTACGGTCGTACGACTTATTCAGTGCTGTGAATAACATCGTGTTCGTTACGGAGAGAGGTCCAAATATTGTGGCAGCACTTCACCAATACAAGAGGCTCTCGTGCTCAGCACACATTCTTAATACTGTGCTGGGGCACACGACTCAAGGAGACGTGAATGATGAGAAGAGTGATGTGCAGCGACTAATAAATTCCTGTCGAGCTATCACAACTTTCTTTAAAAGATCTGGTCTTCAGAATCGCCTTCAGAAGTCATTGAAAGGAGATATAGACACACGATAGAACAGTAAATTGGATAGCCCCCCCCCCCCCCACACACACACAAATAAAATGTAAAACTAAATCTGTTGTTGAGGCATTGTTGCTCATTATCGAAGGTATGGTGCTGGGAAGGTTAAAAGTCCACTGCAGAGCGGCTAAAAGTCGGCAGTCCAGCAAGATGTGGACAACAGTGACACCAAGGTGGGTCCTCACGATGGAGGAAGTAGCGATGTGTTAGCCACATATGGTCAATGCAGAGAACCAGAGGCCCTGTGAGAGGCCTGCATGGAGGTCTTCCACACATTCATGGTCCCCTTAAGGGCATATAATTTGTTGTGTGTACTGAGATTATGCCATTCCATCTCCCAAAGCTGAAAAACCTTGTGGCGTAATAATGATCACAGGTCAGTTACAGGGATGCCGATCTACTGAAGCAGTTTCCATGTAATCTGTTTGGCCAGCCTGTCGGCAAGTTCATTTCCTGGGATTCCAACGTGGCTTGGGGTCCACACAAACACCACGGAACAAATGGACCATTCCAGGGCATAGATGGACTCCTGGATGGTCGCTACCAAAGGATGGTAGGGGTAGCACTGGTTGATAGCTTGTAGGCTGCTCAAGGAGTCAGTGTAGAGAGGCATGAGTGGATGCGCTCAAGAGCATGAGAAATGGCCACCAGCCCTGCAGTGAAAACACTGCAGCCATCTGGCAAGGAGTACTGTTCAATATGTCCTCCATGAACATACGCGAAGCCAACGTGATCATCAGCCACTGAGCTGTCAGTGTAAACCACTTCCTGGCCCCAGTACATGTCAAGAATTGAGAAGAAGTGACAAAAGAGAGCCGCTGGGTTAACTGAGTCCTTTGGACCATGTGAAAGGTCCAGGGGAAGCTTTGGCTTAGGTGTACACCATGGAGTTGTATGTGAATGGACTTCGAGTATAGGTGGTAAAGGCAAAGACTCCACTCTTAAGCCCTAACCTGGGCCTCCAATGCAGAAAATGAACCACCATGGATGGGAAAAACGAGACAGTAATTTGGATCCTCAGGAGAACTATGAATGTGTGCAATGTAACTGGCGAGCAGTTGTGCACACCTAACCTTCAATGGAAGGACTCCCCTGCCTCCACAACAATGCTGGTCACCGGACTCGTCCTAAAAGCTCCTGTTGCCAGTTGAACACCACAGTGGTGCTCTGGGTCGAGTAAACGCAATGTTGAGGGCGCTGCTGAGCCATAAACCAGACTCCCATAGTCAATGCAGGATTGAACAAGGGCTCTGTAGAGCTGCAGCAGTGTAGAGCAATCTGCACCCCAGTAGGTGTTGCTCAGAGAGGGCATTGAGGTACTGCCAGCACTTCTGCTTCAGCTGATGAAGATGAGGAAGCCACGTCAATCGGGTGTCGAAAACCAGTCCTAAGAATCAATATGTCTCCACTACAGTAAGTGAATAATCATTAAGGTACAGTTCTGGTGCCGGATGAAGGGCACAATACTTACAGAAGTGCATGACATACGACTTCATGGCTGAAAATTTGAAGCCGTGCGCTAGAGCCCATGACTGCGCCTTGTGGATGGCTCCCTGTAGTCGCCACTCAGCAACACCAGTACTGGAGGAGCAGTACAAAATGCAGAAGTCGTCTGCATACACAGAAGGTGAGACGGACACCCTGAGAGCTGCTGCTAGACCGTTAATGGCCACTAAAAATAGAGACATACTCAATACAGAGCCCTGAGGGACCTCATTCTCCTGGATATGGAGGGAACTATGGGAGGCACCAACTTGGACACGGAAAGCACGGAGCAATAAGAAATTTTGGATAAAAATTGGGAGCGAGCCCCAGAGAACTTACTCATATAATGTGGCAAGGATATGACGTCGCCAGGTCATGTCGTAAGCTTTTCGTAAATCAAAAACGATGGAAACCAAGTGTTGGCGGCTGAAAAAAGCTGTTCGGATGGCAGACTCAAGGGAAACTAGATTATCAGTGGTAGAGCAACCCTGGCAGAAACCGCTCTGGCATGGAGCCAGTAGGCCATGTGACTCCAGGATCCAACACAACCACCAACTTAACTTACGTTCTAAGAGCTTACAAAGAACATTGGTGAGGTTGATGGGCCAATAGCTACCCATATGAAGTGGGTTTTTACGGGTTTTGAGCACTGGAATGATGGTGCCCTACCGCCATAGTGATGGAAAGACGCCATCACACCAGATCTGGTTGAAGATGATGAGGAGATGTCGTTTGTAGTCGGATGAGAGAGGTTTGATCATCTGACTGTAGATCTGATCTGGCCCAGAAGCTGTATCGGGGCAATGTGCAAGCTAGAGAAGGGTGCCACTTATGTCAGTGTTGAGCTCACCAATGCTCTTTAATGGCCTCAGTGATTTCCGGTGACCAGCAAGGTACTGATTTTCGCCGCGGGCATCCTACAGAACAAGGGATTGTGTTTTCCGCTGCAGAAACGATCATTCTAGCGACCTGCTCAACTACCACATAGATGGTACCATGTGAGGGAGATAGTGACAGCAGAGGTGAAAGCTTCCCAGTCTGCCTTGTTCAAAGCCCATCTTGGTAGATGTCTGGGTGAATGGTGCTCAGGGATTGACAGGAAGATGGGAAAGTGGTCACTATCACACAAGTCATCGTGGGCTCTCTAGCGGACAGATGGGAGTAGTCCTGGGCTGCAGAGGGATAAATCAATGGCCGAATAAGTGACATAAGATACTGAAATGTGTGGGGCCCCAATATTTAAGAGGCAGAGGTCGAGTCGAGAAAGGAAAGTTTAGAGATCTCTACCTCGGCCACGAAGCACAGTATCACCCTACAAGGGGTTATGGGCATTAAAATCTCCCAAAAGTAGGAAAGGTTTAGGGAGTTGTTGAATCAGGGCAGCCAATGCGTTCAGGGGTACTGCACCATCTGGAGGAAGGTATACGTTGCAGACAGTTATTTCCTGGGTCGTCCTTATCCTGACAGCTACAGCTTCAAGAGGGGTTTGGAGGGGCACAGGTTCACTACATACTGAGTTCAGGACATAGATGCAACTCCACCTGACACTCTCATAGTCACTACTGTTCTTGTAATATCCCCAATAGCCGCGAAGAGCAAGGGTCCACATTGGCGGGAACCAGGTTTCCTGGAGGGCAATGCTGAAAACAGGTGTAAAGCTTAACAGTTGCCATAGCTCAGCCAGGAGGTGGAAAAACTGCAGCAATTCCACTGGCGGATGACGTTATAGTGAGGCTGGGAAGGCATGGAAGTGTGCAAGGAGGTACGTTACGCCTCAGGGTCACCTGCTGCCACCGAGTGAGTATTTGTATCCATTCCTATTGTGGATGAGGCATTTGTGAGTTCCAGGTCCTCAGGGGATGCTGAGATCTCCACCTCATCCACAGGTGCGGAATTAGTAGGGAGTGATGGTGTTGGGGCCACCGGATGAACCTTTTTCTTGGCAAACTTGTTTGTTTGCTTGTCCTGTCGCTTCTCTTTAGGGGCTTGCTGGGTGGACTTCTCTGAAGTAGCTTCATGCAAGGAGAAAGACTGAAGCTCTTCATCAAGCAGCTTTTGGCTCCTTTAGCCACTGGTGAGTGTCTGCTGTGGCATTAGTGGAGACCTAGGGAGAGAGGGTCCTTTGGGACCGCACGAGAGGAGCCTGTTGCTTCTCCGACTGAAGGGAGGGGACCGATGTCCCCTGCATTTGGGGGGGGGGGGGCCTTACTCCCAAAGTAAGTTCTTTTGGAGCAATGGAAGGAGATTTTCCCCCTACCACCAAGGGGGAAGATGTATTCTGGAGGCCCGGAGGACCCACTGTCCGTGGCACAGTGTGTGGTATGACTGGTACTTGTGATGGCGATGGTAATGTAGCTGCAGCATATGTGGATGTCAACTGGATGGGGTGTAATCGTTCAAATTTACGTTTAGCCTCTTGGTAAGTCAACCGGTCCAGGGTCTTGCAATCCATAATTTTCCACTCCTTTTGGAGTACTATGCAGTCTGGCAAGCAGGGGGAGTGCTGCTTTCTGCAGTTGATACACATGGAAGGAGGTGCACAGGGAGTATCTGTATGCAGTGGACGTCTTCAGTCTCGACATGTGGCATTGGAAGTGCAGCGGGAAGATATGTGCCCGAATTTCCAGCACTTAACGCACCGCATAGGGGGAGGAGGGACATATGGTTTAACGTCACAGCAGTAAACCATCACCTTGACCTTTTCAGGCAATGAATCACCCTAACAAAGGCCTTCAGGCACCGGTAGCAACCCTGTCGTCTTTGGGTCCCCTGTAAATGCGACGGATGAAATGAACACCCCACTGTTCTAGATTGGCACCGAGCTCTTCATCAGACTGAAAGAGGAAGTCGCGATGGAAAATAATCCCCTGGACCATGTTCAGGCTTTTATGGGAAGTGACGGAAACGGGAATATCACCCAGTCAGTCACAAGTGAGTAACGACCGGGACTGGGCTGGGGATGCTGTCTGAATCAAGACTGTACCGCTTCTAATCTTGGACAGTGCTGTCACTTCCCCAAACTTATCCTCAAGATGTTCAACAAAAGATTGAGGCTTCATAGGTAGAAAGGAGTCCCCACACCGAAGTGAATATGCCTCTCTTCTTTCTGTAGCCCTACGTTCCTACCATGGTGTAGCGAGGGAGGGAAACGATTTAGGGTCATATCTGTCAGCTTTGAACTCAATCTTGCCCTTCTTAGAGACTGCTGGCACCGTACAGTCACCAGCAAGAGATGACTTAGTCCACTTCAATGCGGGTCATCCACCCTGATGCCACCCACTCGGATCATAGGCTCTCCCCACGGGTGCCACCCAGCCACAGCAAAGGCCACCTGGCATGATGACCGTTGCTGGGAGTCCTGATGCTCCAGGAAGACAGGCATCTACTCCTTGGCATACGTGGGGAGTTTACAGCTCAGGCATCAGCAGTGCAATCCCTGTGTTGTCAGGGGGCCAACCACCAAATGGGTACATGATGGCCCCACCACAACAGACTGGCTACTGTGCTGAACATTGGGCGCAGAGAAATCCAATACTGTCATGGGGCAAAAGAGGACAGGAGACAACGGAAGAAGATGACATACCCCGGAAGTGTCCTTGCCTAAATAGTTGAATTGCGGGTGGAGACGCTAAGTGATGACAAGAGGTTCAGGAGACTGAATCTAAATTGATAACTCATGCCCCACGTAAGGCCTCCTTTCTCATATGGCCCTACTTCTGTAGAATTTGAAAAGTGGCAGGTCAAACCATAAAATGGGACCTGAACTTATAGGGCCGAAAAGTGACAGACTCCTTTTAGTCACCTCCTACAACAGGCCTCAAGCCTATTCTAACCTTCGGACCCACAGGGGGATTGGCATAAATTGTTCCTGACAGTTGCAGTGTGTAGCTGTCAGGGATCATCTTGCACTGACTCTTCTGTAATTGTTAAGCACTGCAAGGTGATGTAATACAGTAAAGATGACCAAGTATCCCATATTTAAACAAGCAACACTTTCTGGTAGTGAATTATCATTCTATGCAAAGAAGATGCTGCGTTGATTCATGAGAAGTTTTTAAATGAGAGCCAAATTGGGATTAGGTCTCAGATCTCTGCCTTTTTAGAGTAACGCGCTAATGATTACCTAGTGCATGAACACCTCATACACCAACTCTGAGCACCAGCTTCTCAAAGGTTCCTCTCCTTTCCTTTTAAATACTGCAGAGGCTTTCCCACAATGCTGTGAAACTAGCAAATATGCATATGTTAAAAGCATTCATTCTCAGCAACAACCCTGAAAATGTCGATACGCCTAACCCCATACTATATCCTGTGTATGTGTTTCACAGGTTTTAATCTTACAGTATTTTGAGAGAACCTTTGTAGAGATTGGAAAAAGAGGGGACAAACCCACAACAAATACTGTATTGGTGCTAGAGGCACACTCAATAGCTTGATTAGTGCATCGTCCACAAAAGGCTTTTTCCAAGTCCAGCAAACACTTTCAATTTGTCTCGTACAAACAAGCAGTAATTTTGTCATGACCTGTAAAACTCTGCTGACCCACTCAAGATAGCGAGAGTTTCATTGATGACTTAGTACCTTTATTTAGTCCCTCAACTATATGACAAAAATCCTTATTTACATGACTGCAACCGTAATTTTTATTCTCATAACTTGTTGAGGAATTTACTGTTTTATCATTGAGGCCTGAAACTAAACTGAGCAAACACTTCAGCACTTCAATAACTTCCATAAAATATATCATTGTCTTCAACTACATTTTATGACAAGTTCAGAAAGTGCAAAATGCTGCATATTGAGAATTTTAGTTTCATATCATGTTGATGGAAATGTCATTAGGAAAAAAGTATAAAAGATGCACCAAAAGGATTTTACCATCATCTTTGAAACAATCACACTGAGAATTTATAATGAACAATATTGTATGAATCCAAGTCAAATTCTGAGCAATGTTTTTTTTTCTTTTTTTAAAAAAATATTGCCACTGAAAATCTGCTGGTTTTCAAAATTGCTGGGCCATAATGTTGCAGCTGCTTCAAATCGCGCGCACACACACACACACACACACACACACACACACACAGGTGGTAGTAAATCATGATAAAGATTTAACAAACCTGTTTCCAGGCTTCAAATTTTTCTTGAAATTCAATACCAAGTGGAGACTGCTGGATCAAGTGATGAAACACCCTTTCTGAAACATGCTGCCGAATCCGCCCATCTTTACTGCAAGCAATTAATGCAGCAAAGGGCAAGAGAACAGCATGAAGGCCCTTTTCAGGGCTTTCCACTTTTGCCAGTTCTTCGAGTATTATGTCAGCCATATGAAATAACAAACCCAGCGATGGGGATGACTCAGCAGACGATGTGATGCCCCGTTCCAACAAGCCTGAAATACCTTCACAAGTTTCACTGGGCCATGAGTGTGACGAGCAGTATGCAAACAGTTGACGTATGCATCGACGAACAAGCTGAAACAATTTCGGAAGAATTCATTACTTTTATTTCATTAGCATATAGCTATAAAACAAGTAAATAAATATTCAGACCACATACCTCAGAAACCACTATCAACAGAAATATATAAAAAGTGGACCTGGCAATAGAACTAAAATAGTGTATAACCAACACACTGAAAAGAAAACAGTGTAATTTAACAATGAAGTCACGGAGTCAGTAGTGGAGTTTTGGTATTTAAGGCTGTTAAAGTTTATGAGTTGGTGGCCTGGGGAATAAATAAATGTCAGAGTAAAAGAGTTCTTCCTGTAAACTAAACAAGAGTTTTTAAAACTAAGCTTCCAATGTGTGTGAAATGGAAAGCTTAAAAAATTAATGCATGCTACCTGTTTGTCTTATGCCGGAGAGACATGGACTACTGCCTAATAAAAATGAGATAAAGGTGAGCAGTACATGTATTTATAGTGGTATGCACATAAGACGACGCAGGAGGAGGAGATTAGTGTTCAACATCCCATCGACAATCAGGTCATTAGAGACGGAGCACAAGCTCTGATTACAGAAGGGGGTAAAAGGAAATCATTGTGCCCTTTCGAAGGAACCATCCTGGCATTTGACTGAAGCGATTTAGGGAAATAAAGGAAAATCCAAATCTGGATGGCCAGACGGGTTTGAACCATCATCCTCCCGAATGTGAGTCCAGTGGGCTAACAACTGTGCTACCTCGCTTGGCCGTAAGATGACGGGTCATGGGCAACGCTCAGTGGCAAGGAGCAGTGCATCACATGACACTCCAGCCAATAGTGTCATTCTGGTGTGTATGCCTGTAGCAGATACATCGGTGTGAATGTAGGACATTGAGCATTGATTTTTGTTTTAGTCCAGGTGTTGTGATGTTACTTAGCAACTTCAGTGTTCATTATGGGTGTCATAAAGGAAACAGGATAAGTATTACATTAAGAAGCAACAGTGACAGTTCTCTGAGTACATAAATTCTGTTAGGCAGAGTCAGAAGCAGAAACTGTGACCTGGTGTAATGCTCACTCTTGCGTTGCCAGTTACCAAGGTAGGCAATGGCTGGAGCATGAGCTGCGAGGTAGAGACAAAGAGGACACTGGTGACACCACAAAGTATTCTCTGTCTTGTCCACTCCGAATGCATTGTGCTGCTCCCTTCTTATGTGCACCCCACTGTGGGCAACTGGATAATAGCTGGACAAAGGAAGTTCTTTGCTAAATGCAGAAAGACTCTAAAACACCAAGATAACCTAATGGAAAGAGAAACATGGCTGTGTGTAGTTGAAGATCACAATATATGGAAAAGTCTAGAGGAGGCTTTTATCTGGCACTGAATCTTAAATGACTGATGAGGATATACATGGATCATTTCATAAGTCATGGCAACTACGGTATATCGCGCAGAAGTATGGCATCACTGTAAGCACAATAAATACATTTGAAAGCTCACGTAAAATATTACTTAAATCAGCCAACACATTGTGACCACATGTGAATATGGCTCAGTATCATCACCTGAGACATTTATTGTCAGGTTGGCCGTGTTACAAGATGGTCCTCCCACACCCTCTCTACTCATTAGACCTCAGTCCACGTGACTTTGACCTCATTCCACAACTGAGGAAACCATTGCATGGGACGCACTTTGCAACAGGACAAATGTTCTCAATGCATTTTGGCAACACACTGATGGGAATGCCAATGGCATTCAACACAGGCAACAATGTTTGTATATGCACTGGGGGACTATCTTGAAGCACAGTAGTTAATTTTCATTCATTTTTGTTCCATTTGTACTTGTGCAGAATAAATTTACACAGCATTCCAATGCGTGTGTTTCATTTCAACCTTTACTGAACTGGAACCCTATTTTGTGTTGGCATTCACATACACACTGTATACCGCTTCAATGCACATCATGGAATTCTCATGTAGTTGCATTATCACAAGATATACCATAGTTACCATGACTTATGGAATGACTATCATATGTTACATTAACTTTTGTTTGAACTACTTATAAGGTGGGAAAAACAATAGTCATCATTTGGACTGACAAAATGAATGCGGCTGTTTATCTGCTAATATTTGTAAGATAACATTGCAGGTTATATGGGCCTACAGACAGAAACACCATTAAGTATACTCCTGTAAAAGCAAAGTCAAGCTGTTTAGAATTGGAACAGTTCTATATGTGATAAATAAATGCTGTCAGTCACTTTTTTTTAAACTTAAGTAATGCCGACAACAATCAAAATAATAAAAGTAGATTGTTTAGGGCAAAATAATTTTTTTTCTGGGGCTTTCGCACACTTTGCCAGTTGGTCGTCATTGAATCTTGGCAACATCTTGCTAAAGAACCTACTGTAATTATGAGGCAATGATTCTTCTGACTGGGGGAAATTTCAGCATGGTGTTAATTATCATGGAAAAACAAGAATGTACATGTCCCAAGAAATAATCTTTGGGTCCAGTGGTGAAAATAGGCTATCAGTTGTATGCTAAATATGAAAACACATTGGTCTTGGACTGCCAGAGTAAACTGAAATTTAAGAGAGTTGTCACAAAGTATCAATGTGTAAAGAAGTAGAAGAATGAACATGTCGATTTGAAGTTCTTTAAGGCAGTAGATAATGTGTAAGGAATAACCACACTATACAATTTAGTTAAAATGGAATGGACATCTCTTACCGGTGCAATCAGAGACCTTGGAACAAAAAGTATAGGTATGAGGTAGGTAACTATGAAGAAACCTTGGGTAATAGATAAAGTACTTCACTTCAACAGCAAAAGAAAGAAGTGCTGAAATGTTCACAAAAAGACAGGAATACACAAATATAAGTAACTTACGAACAAAATAAACAGGAAATTCAAGGAAGAGACGTGAAACAGCTCCAAAAAATGTGAAGAAAACTGAAAAAGATGTCATCAGCACAGATTAAATTAAAAGGAAGGGTGTCAACATCAGAAGTGCAATAGGAATTCTTCAGTTAAAAGCAGAAGAGAGAGCAGATATGTGTAATGAGAAACTTGAGGGCCTCTACAAGGGGGAGGAATTGTCTAGTCACATACATGTTGGCACAAGAAATGGGAGTGGATTTGGAAGACATAGGTCTAAAATTTTTGGGGACTGACAAGCATGTGACTATTCATGTTGATGTATATAATATATGAGCATGGAGATATACCACCAGACTTTTGGAAAAGTATCAGTCACACAATCCCAAAAATAGCAAGAGCAGGTAAGAGCAAGATCTATCTCACAATCAGCTTAACAGCTCTTGCACCAAAGTTATTGACAAGAATAATATACAGAAAATGGGAAATAAAACTAAGGATCTGTAAGATGAAAACTGGTTTGAATCAGTGAGGCAGTTTGGATATTGCACTTGATAATGGAAACAATACTTAAAATAAATTAAGACGCTTTCATAGGATTTGTTGACCTAGAGAAGTGTTTGACAGTTTAAAATGTGCTAGATGTTATTTGTGATTTTAGTCGGATGGGCATTAGGATGTGGTCTAAGGCACGTTTCGGTGCCCAACAACAGCTAATGCTGGAGACAACCTCAGAGATTATAAAGAGTTTGTTAGATGGTGTACTAACACAAAGAAGCTCAAAGTCAAACCATCTATATGAAACCATGCCACTGCTTAAGAATGCAGATTCGCACCAATGTGTGATACAGAACTTATTCTGCTAAAGAGTTGGTCTGTTTGGTTTATTTAGGACTACGGATGACAACTTGTCTAATTTCAGTCCTGCTTTTATGTTGAAGGCATTTTGTGTTTTTGAATTTCTATACCTTCTCTATACTTCCTAGCGTTATAATGAATAGACCTTGGTAAAGCTCCAGCAACAGAAAATAAAATTTAGTGGTTCCTTGGTCCCAGTGCATCAACTGCTATTGCCAATTTATCTGTGTTGCCCAGATGATAATTGCTTTTGTGTCCTTCTGGAGACAAAACATTAAGCACACAAACATACCTAAACTATGGTTTAAGGACCATACAAATAAAATCACCAAGATTGTAAATAGTGGCCATGAAAGTCTACACTGTACCTATGTCTACATCAATACTCTGCAAACCACTAATCACCAGCAATACCTCCACTTTGACAACTGCTACCTGTTCCATACCAAGAATTCCCTTCTGTACAGAATAGCCACCCATGGTCGTCACATCTGCAGTGATGAACAGTCCCTCTTTTCTGAATAGCGCAGGTGGGAACTTTCCCTGCAATACATCCTATGTTCCTGTAACCCTCTTGGCCTCAACCTTCGTTAGTCACTGTCGTCACTCATCCAGCCCCTTCCCTGTTCCCATTCCAGCACTACACAGCCGTCATTCCACCATACCCAGTCTTTTTATTTCTCTACTCTTCCACTACCTCCTGCGCCCCTCCCTCCCCACCTCTCCCCTGCCCTCCCTCTAACCTGCAGCACTTCACTGTCCACCACCCCCACCATACTATTCCTCCCCCTCTCCAACCGAGCCGCCTCCTTACCCTCACCCAGTCGCCACTCCCATTATGCACTGGTGCTGCTGCTGCTCACAGTGTGGTTTCAGTTGCCTGAGACTGCAGTCGCGCGCGCGTGTGTGTGTGTGTGTGTGTGTGTGTGTGTGTGTGTACTGTTGACAAAGGCCATTGGTTTCAGTTGCCTGAGACTGCAGTCGTGTGTGTGTGTGTGTGTGTGTGTGTGTGTGTGTGTGTGTGTGTACTGTTGACGAAGGCCATTGGTTTCAGTTGCCTGAGACTGCAGTCGTGTGTGTGTGTGTGTGTGTGTGTGTGTGTGTGTGTGTGTGTGTGTGTACTGTTGACGAAGGCCTTAATGGCCGAAAGCTTTAATTGTGAGAGTAGCTACAAGGGTAGCGGAGTACGTGTGGAGTGCACATGGCGGTTTTTTTAGGTTAGAGAATTCCCTCTCTAGGCCCGACAAGACGCCTCCTGAGATGCGGCAAGGTAGGAGTAGGCAAAATGTAACAGGGAATAACAATATTAATGTGCTAATGGTAAACTGCAGGAGCGTCTATAGAAAGGTCCCAGAACTGCTCTCTTTAATAAACGGTCACCACGACCATATAGTACTAGGGACAGAAAGTTGGCTGAAACCAGACGTAAACAGTAATGAAATCCTAAACTCAGATTGGAATGTATATCGCAGAGACAGGCTGGACAGTGAAGGGGGAGGTGTGTTTATAGTGATTAGAGGTGCAATAGTATCGAAGGAAATTGACGGAGATCCGAAATGTGAAATAATTTGGGTGAAGGTCACGGTTAAAGCAGGCTCAGACATGGTAATTGGATGTCTCTATAGGCCTCCTGGCTCAGCAGCTGTTGTGGCTGAGCACCTGAGGGATAATTTGGAAAATATTTCGAGTAGATTTCCCCACTATGTTATAGTTCTGGGTGGAGATTTTAATTTGCCGGATATAGACTGGGAGACTCAAACGTTCATAACGGGTGGCAGGGACAAAGAATCCAGCGAAATTTTTTTAAGTACTTTATCTGAAAACTACCTTGAGCAGTTAAACAGAGAACCGACTCGTGGCGATAACATATTAGACCTTCTGGTGACAAACAGACCCGAACTATTTGAAACAGTTAACGCAGAACAGGGAATCAGCGATCATAAAGCGGTTACTGCATTGATGATTTCAGCCGTAAATAGAAATGTTAAAAAAGGTAGGAAGATTTTTCTGTTTAGCAAAAGTGACAAAAAGCAGATTACAGAGTACCTGACGGTTCAACACAAAAGTTTTGTCTCAAGTACAGATAGTGCTGAGGATCAGTGGACAAAGTTCAAAACCATCGTAACAATATGCGTTAGATGAGTATGTGCCAAGCATGACCGTAAGAGATGGAAAAGAGCCACCGTGGTACAACAACCGAGTTAGAAAACTGCTTTGGAAGCAAAGAGAACTTCACAGCAAACATAAACATAGCCAAAGCCTTGCAGACAAACAAAAATTACGCGAAGCGAAATGTAGTGTGAGGAGGGCTACGCGAGAGGGGTTCAATGAATTCGAAAGTAAAGTTCTATGTACTGACTTGGCAGAAAATCCTAAGAAATTTAGGTCTTATGTCAAAGCGGTAGGTGGATCAAAACATAATGTCCAGACACTCTGTGACCAAAATGGTACTGAAACAGAGGATGACAGACTAAAGGCTGAAATACTAAATGTCTTTTTCCAAAGCTGTTTCACAGAGGAAGACTGCACTGTAGTTCCTTCTCTAGATTGTCGTACAGATGAAAAAATGGTAGATATCGAAATAGACGACAGAGGGATAGAGAAACAATTAAAATCGCTCAAAAGAGGAAAGGCCGCTGGACCTGATGGGATACCAGTTCGATTTTACACAGAGTACGCGAAGGAACTTGCCCCCCTTCTTGCAGCGGTGTACTGTAGGTCTCTAGAAGAGGGTAGCGTTCCAAAGGATTGGAAAAGGGCACAGGTCATCCCCGTTTTCAAGAAGGGACGTCGAACAGATGTGCAGAACTATAGATCTATATCTCTAATGTCGATCAGTTGTAGAATTTTGGAACACGTATTATGTTAGAGTATAATGACTTTTCTGGAGACTAGAAATCTACTCTGTAGGAACCAGCATGGGTTTAGAAAAAGACGGTTGTATGAAACCCAGCTCGCGCTATTCGTCCACGAGACTCAGAGGGCCATAGACACGGGTTCACAGGTAGATGCCATGTTTCCTGACTTCCGCAAGGCTTTCGATACAGTTCCCCACAGTCGTTTAACGAACAAAGTAAGAGCATATGGACTATCACACCAATTGTGTGATTGCGGATTGAAGAGTTCCTAGATAACAGAACGCAGCATGTCATTCTCAATGGAGAGAAGTCTTCCGAAGTAAGAGTGATTTCAGGTGTGCTGCAGTGGAGTGTCATAGGACCGTTGCTATTCACAATATACATAAATTACCTTGTGGATGACATTGGAAGTTCACTGAGGCTTTTTGCGGATGATGCTGTGGTGTATCGAGAGGTTGTAACAATGGAAAATTGTACTGAAATGCAGGAGGATCTGCAGAGAATTGACGCATGGTGCAGGGAATGGCAATTGAATCTCAATGTAGACAAGTGTAATGTGCTGCGAATACATAGAAAGATAGATCCCTTATCATTTAGCTACAAAATAGCAGGTCAGTAACTGGAAGCAGTTAATTCCATAAATTATCTGGGAGTATGCATTAGGAGCGATTTAAAATGGAATGATCATATAAAGTTGATCGTCGGTAAAGCAGATGCCAGACTGAGATTCATTGGAAGAATCCTAAGGAAATGCAATCCAAAAACAAAGGAAGTAGGTTACAGTACACTTGTTCGCCCACTGCTTGAATACTGCTCAGCAGTGTGGGATCTGTACCAGATAGGGTTGATAGAAGAGATAGAGAAGATCCAACGGAGAGCAGCCCGCTTCGTTAGAGGATCATTTAGTAATCGCGAAAGCGTTACGGAGATGACAGATAAACTCCAGTGGAAGACTCTGCAGGAGAGACGCTCAGTAGCTCGGTACGGGCTTTTGTTAAAGTTTTGGGAACATACCTTCAAGCAGTATATTGCTCCCTCCCACATATATCTCGCGAAGAGACCATGAGGATAAAATCAGAGAGATTAGAGCCCACACAGAAGCATACCGACAATCCTTCTTTCCACGAACAATACAAGACTGGAATAGAAGAGAGAACCGATAGAGGTACTCAGGGTACCCTCCGCCACACCTTGCGGAGTATGGATGTAGATGTAGGTATCTTTCGGCTTGCTTTAGTCGTCTTTTCTACTTTGGTAATCATTGTTGCCACAACCGCATCATGATTACTGCACATGATTACTGTCACGATCACTGATGCCAGTTTTCAATGTGGACATCACTGATGCCAGTTTTCAATGTGGACAGTCTTAAATAGGTCAGGTCTATTTGTTGCCATATGATCCAATATACTTCCATTATGAGTAGGGTTCAGAACTATCTGTTCTAGGTAGTTTTCAGAGGAGGCATTACTAATGTTTCACAGGATGTCTTACAATGCCTACCGCTAACAAAACTGTAATTGTATGGTGCAAGATGTTCGAAATTCTCAGAGAAATAGTTGTAAGCTATTGGGAATGACGTACAAGAAATAAGAGGTAACAATGAGGATGGAAGCCCGAGAATTAAATAGATTAAGAAGGGCATAAAATAGAGATCCAACCTTTCACCTATATTGCTCAATCTGCATATCTCAGAAGCAATGAGAGAAATACAAGATAGATTTTGGAGTGAGCAAAAAGTTCAGCATGAAACAATATTCATTGATAATACTGCTGTTCTTCGTGGAAATGATGAAGAATTACAAAATCTGTTAAACGGAATGAACAAGCAAATGAACACAGAATATGGATTGAGAGTGCGACAAAGAAAGATGAAACTAAACAGGAGTAGCAGAAATTATATTAGTGATAAATTTAGCATCGAAAGTGGTGATCACGAAGTACAGGAAGTTAATAAAGTCTGCTACCTTGAAAGGAAAATTATCCATGATGGACAAAGCAAGGATATAAAAAGCAGATCAGCACAGCCACTGCTGCTGAAGAGACATTTACTAGTATTTCAAGAAGAAGAAATTTCTGAGAATGTATGTTTGGGGCATGTCATTGTATGGTTAAATCATGGACTGCGGGAACACTGGAAAAGAAGAGCGTCGAAGTGTATAATGTGCTGCTACAGAAGAATGTTGAAAAATAGGTGGACTGAAAAGATAAGGAATGAGGAGTTTCTCTGCAGAATCAGCAAAGAAAGAAACATGTGGAAAACACTAACAAGAAGAAGGGACAGGATGATAGGACATGTGTTAAGACATCAGGGAATCACTTCCTTTGTATTAGAGGGAGCTGTAGAGGTTAGTAACTAGAAGTGAAGGCAGAAATTGGAATATACCCAACAAATAATTGAGGGGCATAAGCACTACCTTGTGATGAAAAGGTTGGCACAGAAGAGAGGGAAAGAGACGGAGAGGGAGAGAGACAGAGAGGGAGGGAGAGAGAGAGAGAGAGGGAGGGAGGGAGGGAGAGATAGCAGTGCTGAGGAGATCAAATCAATCAGAAGATGGATGACGAAAATTTCTTGCTCCTTCATACTCTCCAACTGATATGTTTTTAGTAAGCCAGTGATGGATCCCTCACTATGCAAAGGTATGTCATATGCCTGTCAACTAAATCGTTGCATGTGCAGATTTTGCAACCACGCCAATTAAGACGAAAAATGGTCTATGGCTGACAGGTCTGCTTGTAAATATTCCACGTATGAAATAACTCAGAATTACATGCACAGGCACCCTAAATGCTATGGTCTCTCCAGTGTGGATGACAATGCCTGAAGACAAATATCAGTATGCATGTGCTTCTGACAGAAAAATATGTGGATTCTTGGGCATGTTTACCTCAAATGCATGTGTAGAACACACACACACACACACACACACACACACACACACACACACACACACACACACAGCCACTGAGACAGGACTGCAAGCACTTACGCTTAACGGGAGAAGCAATCTGTGGGTGTGGATGAAGGATATATTGCAGGGAGAGTTCCCACCAGTGCAGTACAGAAAAGCTGCCATTAGTAGGATGGACACTAATGGTGCAGGCTGTCAAGTAGCCATTGAAGTGGAGCACAGCAGGTTGGGCAGCATGTGTTCAGCAACTAGGTGGTCCAGCTGTTTCTTCCACCACCTCTACGACAGCCTCTGAACCTCCCCAACATCCCCTTATTGCCAATAAACCCCGCCTTGCAGACCTACTACATTTACCACTCCCTCAGAAACTCCTTCCTACCACCATACAGAATGCAGAACCAAAATGGAATTGAAACACAGTCATAAACCTTTCCTCCAAAAACCTTAACCCTAAAGAAGTATCAGTCCCACTTCCAAATTCAATCGCACTGGACTTGTTAAAGACCACCTCTCCTTCTCTTGGTCCCTACAGTGGAAAGCCTTTTTCACCAACAACCCTACCAATCAGACTCAACCCAAAGCTAATGTTGAACCATGCCTGATTCAGTTCACTTCTCCATCCAACTATGATTCACCCCAACTGCCCCCCTAATCACCCCCTGTTAACGTTCGAGAAATTCTTAATCACAAACCTTGCCAGTCTCCAAATCCTTCAACATGGAACCTAACGTTACATTCACAGAAAGAACTGCAATCAACCACCTAAAAACTGATCACAACCTTACCATCCCACCTGCCAACAAAGGCTTCACCACTGTGTTCTGAACCAGAGGGACTACATGGCAGGACTCCACCAGCTGTCAGATTTATCCACCTATAAACCCTTCCACAGTGACCATATTCCAGAAATCCCACAGGACCTTCAGTCTCTCAAATCCTTACAGCTATCCTAGAGCCTCTCCTCTGAAACTCACTCTCTCCTCCCCCTTATCACTCCCCTCATTCCTACCTTCTACGTGCTTCCTAAAGTCTGTAAACCCAACAACTCAGAAGCCCCACTGTGGCCGGTTACTGTGTCCCCAATGAGAGCAACTCTGCTCTCATGGCCCAACACTTTCAGTAAAGGTCAGAAACAGACTGGAAATCTTGTAAGGGTGTTGTAGGGGGTGTTGAGCAGAGAAATAAGAGTTAAGAAAGAAGTCTGTGACCATGTGCAGTTTCTGAGTTATTTAGCACTGAAGTTAACCAATCAGGCCATCACAGGTGCAAATTGAAGCAGCCTGCCAGAGGCAGTCTTGCCAAATTAGTTCTCCCCAATCTGGATAATTGTAACTTTTTCTCACCTGGTTTAAATTAATAACTTTTGAAAAAGGCACATATTAACTAGTAATGAGCATTTCAACAAATGGTACCTCAAGGACCCACAGATGTTGGTGCATTATCACATGTTGGTGTATGCAAGTGCTTGAATTTGCACACACATAAACTTGATTGGCTAAATTTCACACTACATAACTCTGAAAAAGTGCAATGTTTCGAATTTTTTTCTTGACGATTATTTCTCAGCACAATCTTCCCTCCGCCAAATACCCTTACAAGCTTTTCAGACTGTTTCTGACAACCCTGTATAAAAGACAGCAACCATTTCCTCCACCAAATTTCCACAGTTCCTGTTCCTTTACACTATAACATGCTCCTTGTCACTATTGATGGCACCTCTCTCTACACTATCATCTCTTATGTCCATGGTCTTGCTGCTACTGAATACTACCTTTCCAAATGCCCAACAGACTCCAAACCTACAATTTCCTTCCTGATCACCATGATCCCCACAATTACTTCTACTTTGAAGCCATTATCTACAAACAAATCCGTGGTATGGCAATGGACACCTGCATGGTATGGGCCACTTAGAGGAATCCTTCCAAACCACTTAGAATCCAAAACCTCTCACCTATTTCAGATTCACTGATGACAGCTTTGTGATCTGCACTGAGCATAAGGATACCCTGTCCACATTCCTCCAGAACTTCAACACTTCTTCCCCCGTTTGCTTCACCTCATTCTCCTCAACTCAATGAGCTACCATCCTCCATGTTGACCTCCATCTCAAAGATAGCTACATCAGTTCCTCAATCCACATCAAACTGACCAACCACCAGCAATACCTCCACTTTGACATCTGCCACCCATTCTGTACCAGCATGTCCATTCTATACAGCCTAGCCATCAGTGACTGTCACATCTGTATGGACCAACAGCCTCTATCCAAATATACCGAAGGTCTCACCGAGGCCTCTGCAAACTGAAATTATCCTCTTAACCTTGCATAGAAACTTATCTCCTGTGCCTTGTCTTTCCAGTCACCTACTGTCTTCCACATTCCCACTATTCGACCACAAAGGAGCACTCCCCTTGTGACTCAGTACCACAGGACTGGAACAACTGAATCACATTCTCCACCAGGGTGTCGATTACCTCTCATCATGCCCTGAAATGAGGAATATCCTACCCACTATTCTTCCCACCCCTCACATAGTGGTATTCCACCACCCATAGGACCTAAATAATACTCTTGGCCATCCATACTCCAGCTCTGCTCCCAGCTGGTTCATATCCCTGCAATAGACATAGATACAAGACCTGTCCCATACATCCTCCCACAAACAACTACTCCATTCTGGTCACAGGCATCACCTATCTCATCAAAGGCTAAGCTACTTGTGCAAGCAATCATGTGATTTACAAACTAAGCAGCAATCATCCTGTACCATACATCCTCCCACCACCAACTACCCCATTCTAGTCACAAGCATCACCTATCCCAGCAAAGGTAGGGCTACCTGTGAAAGCTATCATGTGATTTTCAAACTATGCAGCAACTGTGCTGCTTTCTATGTGGGCATGACAACCACCAAGCTGTCTTTCCGCAGGAAAGGCCATTGACAAACTATGGCCAAGAGACATCTGGGCAATTCAGTTTCTGAAAATGATGCCCAACACAATGTGCTTCGCTTCAATGACTGCTTCACATACTGCTCCATTTGGACCCTTCCCACCAACACTCCACTTTTCTGAAATGTGCAGATGGGAACACTCCCTGCAAAACATCCTACTTTCCTGCAACCACCCTGGCCTCAACCTTTGCTTGTTCTTGTACTTCACCCATTTACCACCTTCCCTGCTCCCACTGTAGCACTACACAGCTTTCTATTACACCAACTACAGCTTTCTATTACACCAACTACTCTTTTTTCCCTCTACTTTTCTCCTTTTCCATTCTCCTTCCCCTCAAACCTTTCAACTTCATCTAGCAGCCGTACTTGTGTCCCCATGGTGTCCCTTCATGCTCCCCACAATCAGCACTGCATCCTCCACCTCCCCAGCTTCCTTCTTACCTCCATTAAGCACAGTTGCAACCTGGCCTCAGTGACTGGTGACAGTGGTCAGTGTGTATGAGTTGTGTTTGCGTGAATGTGTGTTTTATATTTTAGAAAGAGACCTTTTGGCCAAAAGGTCAAATGTATAGCTGTCTTTTTGTTGTGTCTGTCTGCAACTCAACAGCTCCTTTATCAGATGAGTATTTGTGCTGCCCCCCCCCCCCCCCCTTTTTGTGTATATGATCAATATCCTTTGTTAGTCATACTTGGTACAGGTCCTGAACACTTGAGAAGTATTATACAACAAGTCGCACGAGTTTTTCGTAAGCAACCTCCTCTGTAGACTGACTGCATTTCCGTAGTATACTGCATATGAACCAAAGTCAGCCACCTGCCTTACCTTCCACTGAATTTATGTGACCATTTATTTTCATATGCCTACAAATTTTTGATGCTCAGGTGTTTGTATGAGTTGTCCGATTATAAATGTGACTTGGTATTAGAGGCTTCCACTATATTATTCTTTTTATTTTGTGAAGTACACAATTTTCAATAAATCAATTTTCAATAAATCTCCAATTCAGCTACAAATTTCATTTGATACACCTTATATGGTTAAATTTTTTGATAATAAGTGTAGGTACTGAATTTATTTAACACAGACAGGGGTATAAACTCAGCAAGGTATGGGATTTCTCTCTCTCACCCCCCCCCCCCCCCCCAAAAAAAAAGAGGAATGCTATTTTTGCCTTGTCAATTAACACCTTGGTGGGTCTTACATGAGCATCATCATATAATTCAAGTCCAACAAACACATTAACATTATATAACACTGTAATATGATTCACATTAAATGCGTAAATAGTTTTAAAAGTCACAAGCGAAAAGGAAGCCACAGCAAACTTCCACATTTTGTTTGGCACTGCCGATTCCTAACACAGTCACTTAACAGGAATGCTGTTTGTAATTTATTATATTTTGCTACTTTATAATGCTTTAAATTAGCACTTAAATGGCTATTTTCGAGTGTATGGGTTTGCAGAGATATGAAACTTTTGGGATAAAAACAATGGAATAAACAAACGTAACTAGTCAGTTGAGCAGTAAATAGGCATTTAAACAAGACCTGAAACACTGTAGCTCAGCTTGATATTTTTATTTTTATTTTTAGAAACACACATAGGAGAAAGACTGAATGTAGAAGGAGCAGTATAGGATCGAGAGGAAATCCAAATAGTGCAGATGAGGTGAGTGAGTCAGAAGTGAAAACAAAAAGCCACCTGGAGAAAGGCAGAGTTGTTGAAGGGAAGACTCTAATGATAAGTGAAATGAGGGTGTGCTGAGTGAGTGCAAGGGACAGTTCTTGCGCAATGGTCTTTCACCTGCATATGACCCATGTGACATGGCATTTGAGATAGGAGTGCCATGGTTTAGGATGTTTCATACATTGTGAGGGTGACAATAACAATTTGGGAGAAGTGGGAAGGATTTTGGGGAGCACAATCCTCATCTGAAGGTAGGAAAAACAGTACTCAAAGCCTGAGCATAGGATGTAATGCAGCTGTTACAGTCTGTGGCAATACTGAGTAATAAGGGGGAGGTAAATAGTTGGATTGTTGGTATAATCTGTCTGCAAACTGATGGATGAGCAAGCAATTGCCCACTCCCTCTACCCATCTACATATCATGGAGCAACTACAAGCCGTTTCACACAGTTGCACCGGCCCTTCTGTGGTGCACCTTTTAAAACAGAGGGGTCCACATACATACCTGGAAGTGTTTTATTTTCCACTACATGTGTTAACACTATACTGAGTAAAGGAATTAATAACTAATACAACTACAGTCCAGAGAAATGAACAAGAACAGAATATACGTAAATCAGCACATGTTACACTGAACTTCTTGACGAGAAACTCGTTTTTAGCTAACCTGTATGGCAGTTGAAGCATTCTTCTGGGAAAGGCCTCTTCCTTCCACAACAAGCACTGCCCACTTTTCAGTTTACGGACAGACTATAACTGCCCTCCTATCCACTGGAAACCTCCATACCCTGCCCCAACAACACAGATATCTTTAAAGATGACTGAGCATGGATCCACAAACTTGAAAGATACTTCACATGTGATTCTCCAACAGACAACGGCTTCATCAATGTTGCTATGTAGTCGCATGTGATCTCCAATCCCCAGAATCCTAAAATCTACAATTATAAAACACTGTGGACACCCCACTGTGACATCACACAAGAAATTTATGGTCTAGTTGACCAACTTCAATATTGTTTGCAGCCAACTTTCTACATTAGGGCCACTAACCATATCCTCCAGTGCACAATACTTATCCCATAACTACCTGGCCTCTGAGTTGTTACTGCTTTCAGTGCCTCCATATACGTCAACATTCCCCATACTCATGGCTTTCCTGAAACCAAAGACTACCTTCCCATGTCTTGCTGATTACAAACTTTCCATCACACTTCTTATAGTTATGAAAGACTGTATAACTCACAACTACTTCTCTTCCGAAGGGTATATATAAAAACAAATCGATGTCATGGTATGAGCACTGGCCTGGTACTTTGGAACAAAGATCAGTTTATATGCCAACTAGAAGCAACATTTCTACACACTCAAATTCTCAACCTTTTATTCACCTGGTTCAGCCTCCAATATCTTCATGGTATAAAAGCAGGACCAAGGCTCACATTCACTGCAGCATTTCCATATTTACCATTAATTTTGCCTCGTTGTCCTTAGCTAAACACTCCACATTCCTTGAGGTCAACCCCCCCCCCCCCCCCCCGAGCTCATAAAAGCCCCTGCATACATAAAATGACTAACTCCACTCATCAAATATCAGTCAATGCTTTTGCACCAAAAAGTGTCTCCAGCACAGCCTTGCCTCTTGCAGACTGTTCATCTACAATGATGAGCAATTTCTTACTCAGTACATTATATGGAATGTGTTCCCCCAAAACCTGGTCCAGAAGTGTATCCTCCAAGATCCCTAATATTCCTACAGACCAACTATAAAGGACTGGTTCCTTTATTACGTAATATACATGCTCTGAACAACTACATCACATTATCTACCAGAGCTCTGACTGTGTGTCCCATGCACCCAACCTCTATAACTTATTCCAGTCCTGTAATAGGTATTTTTTATTTTTACACCATAATAAGCAATATTACCTCTGAAAGCAGCCACATTACATACCAGCTGAACAACTTTCACACAGCCTTTTAGGTGGAAATGACCAGAGGTCCAGATGAATGAATAGGCACTGTTACACTAAAGACACGAGTAAGGTTTACCATACACTGGCCAAGAACACGGGTGAGAACAACTCTGATGACTTGAACATGAGCTTCAGAAGTGGTAACGTACAGATCCCCATCTCCTAATACTTGCTTCTTTGAACTGTCCAAGTAAGATCTTCTTATTCTTAACATATTCCTTGGTCCTGCAAATGAAATGGCTCCCTGCAACATCCAGTACTCCCTCTCCGGCAACCACATCATCTGCCTTTGTCTACTTCCCTCACTACAGCTATCATTCAGCCTCTTACTCCCAACTAATTCACTATGGTCCTCTCACTTAAATCATACTTTTACAAATATGAATTTTTTTTTTGTCCATAGTATTCTTTCAATGTCTCTCTATCTTCTTCACTCTCTTTATGTATAAGTGTGAGTGTGTGTGTGTGTGTGTGTAACTTCTAATGCTGAGAAGAATCTAGGAAGTTGTAATAAAGTTGCAAAGGAGACCACAAATAAGAGACTTGTGCAACTTTCTATCAGCACTGCTCGAGAATAACACTACTGATCAGACATAAGCGTTATTACTGATGTAGCCTATTTAATGGAGCAAGGTTGGCACATGGCATGTGGGCACATTACAGAGCTTTTCCGCAACTGAAAAAAAAAAAAAAAAGGAGAGAAGAGAAGAAAAACTGGTAAACTTAAAAGATAGCTGCTGTAACATTAAAAATAAATTGGTGGCACATAAAATATAACTGAAATATTGACACAAAATACAGAGATGTTTTTAACATGCGAACACTGATGAAGGTAAGCTGTGGTTTTGGCCAGGACGTTTCAACAACATTAATTGTTTGGTAAATGGAGGCAGACTTTCCAGCATAACAACACTTTTGTTCTCTTCACCAAATCTCAACCAAACCATCACCTTTCACGATGGATCTTGGGTGATTCTACAAACACTCTGTCACCATAACCCCGATTTTAACAAATATCTTCTTTTTATATCACATTTGTTGGTTTCGCCAGCTCACAACCAAACTGTCATCTTTCAACTTAACCGTGACCTCAGGTGCCACTAAATACAAGTATCATCACAACCTCTATTACAAAACAGAAGTAAACAAACTGTCAAGCTGCTGTCCCAAAAATTGAAAGAAATCATGAACAATGTACAGTGAATATAGAACAGTTTCAATTTCAATGCTTGACATCACCTGTTTTGTCACTGCTCAAAGGTTAATTACACAACTGTCCTTTCGTTGGCTAAAAAAAAATTGACACTGTCAACCTGTGTAAAACAGATGAATAATGCACCGCCTGGCACTGCCCTTGGTCTAGAAGTTAGCTCTCTTGAGAGATTGAAAGCACCCCTTGTTCATATTACAGGAGAATATCAATGACATTCACAACTATGCAACGACTAAAATTGTAGACAGTCAGTTCACCAATACTGGAGTGTTAACTTTCATGCTCAGTGATCTTTAATATAGAGACTTTCCATGTAATCCTGCTAGAATAGTTTAAGGGGAGTTAGAATGGGAAAAATATTTTTTTCACATTTTCGGATTTTTATCTCATTATGAAATTTGCAATTTTCCAAATAAAATGATATATATCACTTACAAACTCAAATGGGAAGTATTTTATTTTTTGGATATAATCTACACCATTTGAAAATTTTAAATTTTTTACATGCATTACTTCAAGATCTAATTTATTGGTAATTTTTTATATAGAAGGCTGTGGATTGCTGTGTTATAAAGGTTAACAGAGGATGGGCACCAGGTTGAGGAAGCTGAAGCAAAGTTTGAGAGACAAACTTTCTGATGGTAAAACCATAAGAGGCAGGCTTACAGACAAAATGATTAATGAACTACAGCAGTATTGTGGCATGGCCGTTACAAATAACACTGAGGAACTATTGAAAATGAAGCAGGCAGTATGGGCTACCTTCTTCCACAGAATGTCAACAGATGAAAAACCAGTACACCACCTTTGACCTCATGGAACTGATTCATGGTGCAATTACCGCAACGCCCAGAACTGAAACATTCCATCCAAGCAGCAGTCATGGATATCATAAAACCTATTAACCGAGACCTGGCAAATCCTGAATCACTGAAGAAGTGTCTGCATGGTCAGACTCAAAATCCTGAGTCCTTCAATACTCTTATATGGACTCGCTTGCCAAAAACTGTTTTTGTTGGAATGAAGATGCTGAAGTGGGGTGTCAGTGATGCTATTATTGTTTTTAATGATGGCAACATTGGTAGGGTGAAAGTGCTACAGCATATGGGAATTAATCCTGGAGCAAACTGCATCAGAGAACTTCAACATATGGACAAGATTCACATTGATAAAGCAGAGTATGAAGCACAGTTGGCCACTAAGGAGTCCAGAAAGAAGAAAAAACATGGAAAAATGTTAAAGAGGAAGATAGACAGTATGGTGCAGGGTGCTTCTGAGTGACCTAAAAAAATAAAAGCATATATTAAGTGAGTTATAGTCTTTAGAAACTTTAGAAGGTGTCCCTGAAAATTTACATTTTCCCCTAAATCTCAGAAACCACTTCGAGTAGAATATTCAAATTTTCAGGGAGTAATAACATACAAATCCTGAGTCTACGGAACTAAAAGAAGAACATAATGTTATGTATGATTAAAATTATTTAGGATAACATACAAAAAAGTACACTAAATTTTAACCGTGTAATTAAAAAATTGTATTTCTGAAAGCAGTGCTGAAATGCAATTATTGTAGTTCAGTAGACTCAAAACATACAGTTTCATGTCCTGTAAAAGTTTCATGTCAATGGCTACAGTGGCTCCTGAAATACAGGGAGGCCAAGTCACTAAATTTAACATTGTCGGGATAATGTGTTCCAACTCCCCTTCAATGACAATCATGTCAGGTGGCTAAACTGATTCTATTGCCTCAATTGTATATCCCACACAATAACCATTATAACAATTTGTGATTGATTAAGACACGTTGGGATGCTGTACTTATGACTAGAATAGGAAAGTGAATTGTTCTCTTCACAGTGCACTCTTCAGTGGCTTGCAGAGATGTAATGACAGCATCTCCCATATTGTGGTGTGCAGCTAACTGGAGCCTACACATATTGTGAAAAGGAAAGCTGCTACTCACCACACTGCAGAGCTGCTGAGTCGCAGATATGCACGACAGAAAGACTGTCACAAATATAGCTTTCAGCCATTAAGGCCTTTGACAAAATTAGATAGGAGAAAACCACACACACACACACACACACACACACACACACACACACAAACAACTCACAAGCTATATGATAAGTAGCAACTTTCCTTTTCGCAATATTGTTTGATTAGGGCCTACACATGTAAGTCATTTTAATTTTGACACATGTACTTTTGCCTTTGATTATTCTACAGTGCGTATTTATATCTCATATGCTTTACTGCTGTCACTTAAAAATAAAACTGGTGTTGTTAATAAAAACAAGGCCATTTGGCACTGTACAAATCTGACTTAACTCACAGAAGCAAGTGCTAATGACAGCAATTATTCAGACTTGTGTTGTACTAGTATTTATCAGCTAATAGTGGCACTCAAAATTTCATGGATATCCCTTGAATAAATGTTAGAGTTCTGTAATAATCTACATATGGTAAAAAACAGAAAATTTTAATTTGTGATATTTTCAGTGTTGGTGTGGCTGTGGGTTTACACATGCAGCTACTACTGGCTCTGAGCACTATGGGACTTAACTTCTGAGGTCATCAGTCCCCTAGAACTTAGAACTACTTAAACCTAACTAACCTAAGGAGATCACACACATCCATGCCCAAGGCAGGATTCGAACCTGCGACTGTAGCGGTCACGCGGTTCAAGACTGTAACGCCTAGCTACTACTCTTTGTCGATGGTGGATGGGCAGTAAATGCAGTCAGTCCACGTTCCTACATCTTAATTGTTAAATAATCATATATCCCATACAAAGAAACTAGTAAATTATGACCAACTTATGTAACTAATTGCTTCCCTGCTATGATTCACTTTTGGATGTTATTTCTAATATGAACAAAATGTATCAGCTCGCATAATTTACTATCCAGAAAATCACAGCCACTAACTTTAGAAAGTATTTGCAAATTTTACCATCATGAATTTATCCAAACGGTGTTGGTCGATTCCAAACCATTCCCGCCTCAATGTTAGAAGGAAGCACTCAGCATAAAGTAATCCCTGTTCCAATTTCTTGAAACAATGAATTAAATTTGCAATTCGTTCTGCTAACTCCTCCTGTAAACAAATTAGTGTAAATGGCATGTTGGGTATTATATCGAGTGCTTGGGCACACATATATATGAAAAGTTATATGGTATGATATTCGTTATATAATAAACATATAACCATACATTAAAGTGTGTTACCTGGTACAACGGTTTGTCAGCCATCCACATGCAGTAAAATAAACCTTTCCATATAGTCATCATATCCTGTTTGGTAAATTCTGCAATGGAAAATTAACTACTTACGTCAAAAGTCACATTGAAACAATAAATAAACTCCACTACCATTAAAATGGACGGAAACTATATGTTGAACGTAAATTACACATACAAGTTATATTTCAAGTATGCATATTGATCGTACTGAAGGAAAGCTAAGTAACATGAATGTTAACGAATAACTGTCATGATATGAACGACCTGGTCTCACCTAATTTGCTACCTGATCTAGCAGTTATCCATTTACTTAATCTTTTAATGCCTTTGTCACGTATTGCTTTATCATTTGATGCTAAAACTTTAGCAAGGGATATTTGCTGAGCTGTTAATAAAACTTCTTGCCGAGCTTTTTTCGATGTTTCCATTTTGCACGTGTTTGGAAACACTCTTCAAATTCAGAACTTTGTAAACACGCAGGTTGACTATCGAACAAATCAACTAGCAACCAAAGTCGATAGTCTTGAATGAGACTGTTGCGAGATACATGCCAGCACCAGTGAGCTTACAGGTCAAGAGAAGACACGCATCGGGAAGGTGGAAAAAATTAGACAACATAAAATAAACTGAAAAGCTAACAGAGAACGCGCGACTAAAGGTAGCAGCAACACAGGCAATAGGAGAACTCCTAAGATAAGCCGCCAACCTCATGAATAAAAGAGCGAAACAACAATGGTTCGACTTCCAATAGTGGAGACGAGCGAAAGAAGTACTGGAAAACCCTACACTCTCAGAAGTTCCATTGGAAAATTATAAAACTGCAAGAATAACTTAAAAGAAAAGAACTTTCTGGGAAAGGGAAGGAAATAAGCTAGAGGAAAATACAATATGGCGGCTGGTAATGTTTATACTTATTCAAGCGGTTTATCGAACATGACAAACGTAAAAAAATGTCCTGAATATGTGAAACTATTCATGTAAAAGGCGGAAAGTATTCTGTTCTTTGCGACTTAATGCAAAACACAATACAAAATGATCTGCAGAAAGAACTGTATGAACTTGATGCGGTAATGTATACAGACAGTAAAATCATTTATAAAGATTGGATTTGAATAAGTATCGTGTAAATCAACATTCTGAAGTTTGTGGGACTGAAATTCCTGCAGAGGACATTGTGAAATGGCAAAAGCAATTTATCTAAATACTGTCCAATATCACTACTGTTTCTCAGAAGTATTGGAGAAACTAATGTATAAAAGAATTGTAGAACACCTTAACAACCACAAAATACTCAACAGAAACCAGTTTGTTTTCCAAAAACATAGATCAACAAAGCACAGATTAGATTAGATTAGTACTTGTTCCATAAATCATGAATACGACACTTCGTAGTGATGTGGAACGTGTCAGGTTAATAAAAGGTGTCTATATAGATCTTTCATTACACAAAATATTACGTGATAGTTGATATTTTTAATTTTTTGTTGGGGTTGGGGAAATTACCCACTTACTTACTCCATGCGGCTTTTTGCGGATGATGCTGTAGTAGATTAGATTAGATTACTACTAGTTCCATGGATCATGAATACGATATTTCGTAATGATGTGGAACGAGTCAAATTTTCCAATACATTACATAATTAGGTTAATTTAACAACATACTTAAGTTAATATAACAACTTTATTTTTTTGTGTTTTTTTATTTTTATTTTTTTATTTTTTTTAATATTTTTTTTTCTTAATTTATATCTAAAAATTCCTCTATGGAGTAGAAGGAGTTGTCATTCAGAAATTCTTTTAATTTCTTCTTAAATACTTGTTGGTTATCTGTCAGACTTTTGATACTATTTGGTAAGTGACCAAAGACTTTAGTGCCAGTATAATTCACCCCTTTCTGTGCCAAAGTTAGATTTAATCTTGAATAGTGATGATCGTCCTTTCTCCTAGTATTGTAGTTATGCACACTGCTATTACTTTTGAATTGGGTTTGGTTGTTAATAACAAATTTCATAAGAGAGTATATATACTGAGAAGCTACTGTGAATATCCCTAGATCCTTAAATAAATGTCTGCAGGATGATCTTGGGTGGACTCCAGCTATTATTCTGATTACACACTTCTGTGCAATAAATACTTTATTCCTCAGTGATGAATTACCCCAAAATATGATGCCATATGAAAGCAATGAGTGAAAATAGGCGTAGTAAGCTAATTTACTAAGATGTTTATCACCAAAATTTGCAATGACCCTTATTGCATAAGTAGCTGAACTCAAACATTTCAGCAGATCATCAATGTGTTTCTTCCAATTTAATCTCTCATCAATGGACATACCTAAAAATTTGGAATATTCTACCTTAGCTATATGCTTCTGATTAAGGTCTATATTTATTAATGGCGTCATACCATTCACTGTACGGAACTGTATGTACTGTGTCTTATCAAAATTCAGTGAGAGTCCGTTTACAAGGAACCACTTAGTAATTTTCTGAAAGACAGTATTGACAATTTCATCAGTTAATTCTTGTTTCTCAGGTGTGATTACTATACTTGTATCATCAGCAAAGAGAACTAACTTTGCCTCTTCATGAATATAGAATGGCAAGTCATTAATTTATAATAAGAACAACAAAGGACCCAAGACTGACCCTTGTGGAACCCCATTCTTGATAGTTCCCCAGTTTGAGGAATGTGCTGATCTTTGCATGTTACGAGATCTACTTATTTCAACTTTCTGTACTCTTCCAGTTAGGTACGAATTAAACCATTTGTGCACTGTCCCACTCATGCCACAATACTTGAGCTTGTCTAGCAGAATTTCATGATTTACACAATCAAAAGCCTTTGAGAGATCACAAAAAATCCCAATGGGAGGTGTTCGGTTATTCAGATCATTCAAAATTTGACTGGTGAAAGCATATATGGCATTTTCTGTTGAAAAACCTTTCTGGATACCAAACTGACATTTTGTTAGTACTTCATTTTTACAGATATGTGAAGCTACTCTTGAATACATTACTTTCTCAAAAATTTTGGATAAAGCTGTTAGAAGGGAGATTGGACGGTAATTGTTGACATCAGATCTATCCCCCTTTTTATGCAAAGGTATAACAATAGCATATTTCAGTCTATCTGGGAAAATGCCCTGTTCCAGAGAGCTATTACACAGGTGGCTGAGAATCTTACTTATCTGTTGAGAACAAGCTTTTAGTATTTTGCTGGAAATGCCATCAATTCCATGTGAGTTTTTGCTTTTAAGCAAGTTTATTATTTTCCTAATTTCAGAGGGAGAAGTGGGTGAGATTTCAATTGTATCAAATTGCATAGGTATGGCCTCTTCCATTAACAGCCTAGCATCTTCTAATGAACACCTGGATCCTACTATATCCACAACATTTAGAAAATGATTATTAAAAATATTTTCAACTTCTGACTTTTTGTTTGTAAAGTTTTCATTCAATTTGATGGTAATACTGTCTTCCTCTGCTCTTGGTTGACCTGTTTCTCTTTTAATAATATTCCAAATTGTTTTAATTTTATTATCAGAGTTGCTGATTTCAGACATGATACACATACTCCTGGATTTTTTAATAACTTTTCTTAATATAACACAGTAGTTTTTATAATTTTTGATAGTTTCTGGGTCACTACTCTTTCTTGCTGTCAGATACATTTCCCTTTTCCGGTTACAAGATATTTTTATACCCTTAGTAAGTCATGGTTTGTTACAAGGTTTCTTACGAGTATATTTAACTATTTTCTTGGGGAAGCAGTTTTCAAATGCATTTACAAAAATGTCATGAAATAAATTATATTTTAAATTGGCATCAGGTTCACGGTACACCTCATCCCAGTCTAACTGCTGTAGGCTTTCCCTGAAATTTGCAATTGTTAAATCGTTGACTGAACGTACTACTTTGGAGGACTGTTTAGTATTGCTGAATGGAGCTATGTCATATATTGTAACTAGCTGTGCACCATGATCAGAAAGACCATTCTCAACAGGCTGAGCATTTATCTGGTTAAACTTATCTTGGTCTATAAAGAAGTTATCTATCAGTGAGCTGCTATCCTTTACCACCCGAGTAGGAAAATCAATAACGGGTGTCAAATTGAAAGAACCGAGTAATACTTCAAGGTCATTTTTCCTATTACCCTCTTTCAGAGAATCTACATTGAAGTCCCCACAAATAATGATTTGCTTCCCCCTGTCTGACAGATAGCACAACAAGGAGTCCAAATTTTTCAGAAATAGATGAAAATTTCCTGATGGGGACCTATATACAGTTACAATTATAAATGTGCCTTTATTTAATTTAAGCTCGCAGGCACATGCTTCTATATGTTTCTCTACACAAAACTATTTTGTTTCTATACTTTTTGCACAATGATAACTTTTGACATATATGGCAACTCCTCCTTTCTCCATATTTTCTCTCATTACATGTGCAGAGAGCTTATAACCACTTACATTTACCTTATCCATATCAGTAACAATGTGATGCTCAGACAGGCATAGTATATCTATTTCATTCTCAGCATCTAAATCTTCTAAACAAACCAGAAGCTCATCTACTTTATTCTTTAAACTCCCAATATTTTGATGAAATATACTTACATTATTTTTAATTGTACTTTTATGAGAACCTTTCCTTATTCTAACATTTGCAGTACTCTCCTGTCTGAGTTTCTCATTGTGCTTAGGCCTAGTTCCTATACCAGTGGTCACATGGTGTTCAGAGAGGCAGATTATGTCAATTGGGTTGGGTGACTTTAATTCATCAATGGAATTACCTAGGACTGAGATACAACTTGGTGGAGATAAAATTTCTGGTGATTGGTGAAAATTTATAATTGATAGTTGTGATTGGTGATCCAATGTGCTAGAATTGTGCTGTTTAATTTCTTTCCTAAACTGAAGATTTGTTTCAATCCTGACCTCTCGTAGAACTTGACATCTTTCTGTCTTACCTATCCTAAAAAAGGTGCTGCTCCAACACCTTTAACCACTGGTATTTTACCATTCATGGCAGTGCCTCCCCCCCTTAAATTTCCTGCTATTACCCCAGCCAGTTTCCCCTTCCCTTTCCTGTTGAGATGTAGGCCGTGCCTGGTATAGTCCCACCTACTGAGATAATCAACAGGAACCACACCAATATGAGCCCCCGCCCCCAATCCAAGCAGCCGTTCCAACTCCAAATTAACTCTCCCAACAGAAGAGTTCAAATGAGGCCGGTCATGGCGTCTCAGGACAGATACAAACTCAACATTGGTGTGTCTCGATGCTGACGCAATCTTTACCAGGTCACACTCTATACAGAGTATACAGAGAAGTTGCAGCATTAGAAAATTGTAGCGAAATGCAGGAACATCTGCAGCGGATAGGCACTTGGTGCAGGGAGTGGCAACTGTCCCTTAACATAGACAAATGTAATGTATTGCGAATACATAGAAAGAAGGATCCTTTATTGTATGATTATATTATAGCGGAACAAACACTGGTAGCAGTTACTTCTGTAAAATATCTGGGAGTATGCGTGCGGAACGATTTGAAGTGGAATGATCATATAAAATTAATTGTTGGTAAGGCGGGTACCAGGTTGAGATTCATTGGGAGAGTGCTTAGAAAATGTAGTCCATCAACAAAGGAGGTGGCTTACAAAACACTCGTTCGACCTATACTTGAGTATTGCTCATCAGTGTGGGATCCGTACCAGATCGGTTTGATGGAGGAGATAGAGAAGATCCAAAGAAGAGCGGGCGCGTTTCGTCACAGGGTTATTTGGTAACCGTGATAGCGTTACGGAGATGTTTAATAAACTCAAGTGGCAGACTCTGCGAGAGAGGCGCTCTGCATCGCGGTGTAGCTTGCTCGCCAGGTTTCGAGAGCGTGCGTTTCTGGATGAGGTATCGAATATATTGCTTCCCCCTACTTATACCTCCCGAGGAGATCACGAATGTAAAATTAGAGAGATTAGAGCGCGCACGGAGGCTTTCAGACAGTCGTTCTTCCCGCGAACCATACGCGACTGGAACAGGAAAGGGAGGTAATGACAGTGGCACGTAAAGTGCCCTCCGCCACACACCGTTGGGTGGCTTGCGGAGTATAAATGTAGATGTAGATGTTACTATATTCAAAAATTCATCTAATGAGTAGAAGGAGTTGCCGTTAAGAAATTCTTTTAATTTCCTTTTAAATGCTATATGGATATCTGTCAGACTTTTGATGATATTAGGTAAGTGACCAAAGACTTTGTTGGCAGCATAATGTACCCCCTTCTGAGCCAAAGTTAGATTTAACCTTGAGTAGTGAAGATCATCCTTTCTCCTAGTGTTTAGCCATGTACATTGCTATTACTGTTGAATTCGTTCGGATTGTTAATAACAAATTTCATAAGCAAATATATATATTGTGAGGCTACAGTTAAGATCTGTAGCTCTTTAAATAAGTGTCTGCAGGATGATCTTGGATGAGCTCCAGCAATTATTCTGATTACACGCATTTGTGCAATGAACACTCTTTTACTTAATGATGAGTAACCCCAGAATATGATGCCATACGAAAGCAGAGAATGAAAATAGGCATGGTAAACTAGTTTACTGAGATGTATATCACCAAACTTTGCAATGACCCTAATAGCATAAGTAGCTGAACTCAAACGTTTCAGCAGATCTTCAGTGCGTTTTTTCCAGTTCAACCCCTCATCAATACATACACCTAGAAATTTTGAATATTCTACCTTAGCTACCGATTTATGATCAGGTTATTTTTTTTCACAAATGAAATTTTGGGGTCAATAAATACTAAAATGTCGCCTATTGGAATCTTGTGTGACTTGTCAAAGGCCTTTGACTGTGTAGACCACAACATTCTCTTACAGAAGGCAAATTCTTATACCTTGAGAGGTAGCTTTGGTCAGTGGATAGATTCATATCTACAAAAAGAAAACAGAAATTGATAATTAATGGTGCTGATGATAGTCCCGTCTCATCTGATTGGGACATATTAAAGTGTGGAGTGCCTCAAGGGTCCATTTTGGGACCTTTACTTTTTCTTATCTTCATCAATGGTCTCTCACTTAGTACAGACACCGAGTGTAAATTTACTCTTTTCGCTGATGACACCACTATTCAGCTGTACTTGTTGACATCCTACACTGGTTTAAGTGCAATGGACTTACTGTAAGTATTGAAAAACTCAGTGTATGCAATTTCATACATCTCAGCAAGAAAATGAAGTATGCCAGTTACACTGTGGTAAACTAAATATATTACTCCATGTATCATCTAAGTTCTTGGGCATTCTAATTGATGGCAAGTTGAACTGGTCTGTTCATATCCTAGATCTACATAGAAGGCTTGGTGTGGCAAGTTATGCTCTGTGTGTAATCACCCCCATTGGTGGCGTGGACGCTATCAAAGCTGCCTACTTTGGTTATTTACATTCTATCATGTTACCATCCTTTTTGGGGTAACCATCCTTTATCCAAAAAATATTTACTGCACAGAAGAGAGCTGAGAGAATTATGAGTGGTGTTTATCTATGATATTTTTGCAGAAATCTGTTCCGTAAGTTACAAATATTAACAGTCGCCTCTCAATACATTTTTTCTTTGATGATTTATGTTTCTAATAACCAGTCTCTTATAAAACTAATAGTGAATGTCATGATCATGATACTAGGTCAAAAAATATTTTACATAGGGATCTGAAACGTTTAAGTCTTGTAAAAAGATGTGTCCATTGTTCTACCACAAAATTTTCAACTTTCATCCTTCAGATATTAAAGTTCACATTAATGTCTTACCTACTTTTAAACATAAATTAAGAGAATACCTAATGGGAAATTCCTTCTACTCTGTTGAAGAGTACCTGAAGATAAAGCAATGAATGTTTTTTGTAAATTATATTGTGATTGGTGTTTATGTTCTTAAAACTTTGTTTAAATGTATTTTGCAGTAACTCATCTTAACTGTTTAAGGTGAACAAAGTACTATATTTTCTTTTTCAGTAATTGTTTTATATTACTTGAGCTATACATTTGATTTGTTTTTAACTGTCAAGTTTACTAATCATTTTATGGGGCATTTTTGTCATTTTATATACATGTATTATATCTGTGTTATGCAATTATGACTCATTCCACATCCTTGTGATTTATCACAATACGGATTAATGGAATATGGAATATATAAATAAACAAAAGAAAATGGGATTACCAGTATCCTGCAACATAACAAAATCGAAGAAAGTCGTATGACTATGCAAACAGCTCAACAGAAACTCAAGAGAGCGCCAACTGTAGTTCAAGAATGTGTAGGATCTGAAAATGAACATATGGAAACCAGACAAAAGTGTTCATCTCGATAAGACGACGATGTATGCTGTGAAAACATGTTCAAAGCATGTTATGTTATCGAAAAAGTAGCAAACAGAAGCAGCAGTAATGTCGAAAGTGTCTATAAAAGAACACATCTAGGCCCAATACACAATTTTACAACGAACCATGAAAATCTCTGAACACAAATGCCTATTCCTGGAAGGAACATGGTATCAAGATATAATGTTCTTAAATTGCAGAATCACTTCAACTATGTTAGCATACATTCGAAAAGAAAAGTGTGGCTTTGTGCAAAATGTGCTGAGCTGGGCCAAAAACTGGAGGAAAAAGAACCATAAAGATGTAATCATTACAGTGCTTTTACAAGAGATACGTACTTTAAAATATAAATATTACCAATACAAGCATGCAACCAGTAACTGCAACAGTGAATCATATAGTGATAAGATAAAAAAATGTGGAAAGTCTTTCAGTTTCACGTCTCAACAGAGCCCAAGTGCACAGTGGTAAAAATCTGTTAGTTAACCAACGTGAACAAACTTCGAAACAGCGCTGGACTAGCGTTACAAAACATTTAAGTAAAATACTAGTGTTATCAGATGGCCTTGGGCGTGGACTTACTAAAATTATTAACCAGTCAACACTGCTGAAAGCAAGCAGTATTATGGAACCAAGTGCCCCATTGTCAGAAGTATGGAAGGTAGTAAAATTTGCGGACTGTGCCAGTATAAACCAACATGGTTTTGTTATTTTAATAGGCTGGAGGGGCGGGGGCTCAAATGACCTACTCCATTGGTCACAGGTTTCATACTGCTCACAGCTTGCATCTCAACAGACAGATAAGCAACTGATAGCCAAACAAATTGTGAATATTGTTACAAAACAGTTAAAGCAGCTATGCCAAGGGCAGTACTGACAGCAACATTATCACCAAACATCAGACTCACCTGCAGCATCATCATTGGATCCAAATGAAGAACATCCCTTTCAAAATCTGTCAGCTGATACATCACCATCCACCTTAGAGACATATGGAGAATCATCTGGGGATACACCAGACTCCAATGGCTACATCATCAATATTAATATCAACATTAATTCCAGCACTGACAAAACTTGCAGCATTTGCGCTAACTCCAGTAAAAACATCAACAACAGTGGCAGAAGCAGTGCCAACAACAGCAGTGTAGCAGCAACAGTAACAGCAACAGCAATACCATCAAACAGAAGGAAGAGATCCAAGGTAGACGAAACAGTGACAAATGTTGTGGATAAATGAATAACAATGCCTCCTCTCTATCTAAATGATTTTTTATTGAAGGAAGCAGGTAGAAGAAGCCCATAAGATAAGTAATAGTAGTGTACAAAATTTTATAGCCCCTCAACAAAGTGTTAAACTTAAAAAGAATAACAGTTTTGATCTAAGAAAATGCTATTTGAACATTCAAGGAGTAAATGATAAACAGTTTAGTGTAAATAATTTTGAACTTGAGAATAAGTTGATATTTTTTGGTTGTTAAATTTGGTAACTATAGTATACTCAAGAGTTACTGTAGAAAATTCCAGTAAGAGGTGGTGTGGCAAGTTATGTTATTCAGTCTCTCCATGGCTCTGTTATTAAATTGGATCAAAATATCTTTTTTGAAAAACTTTGAGGGTGCTGGTATAGTTATGGACAGTTTTAAATTAGCAATAACATCCATCTACAAATCACTTAAGGTTATCAACAGTGTATTTTTAGAAAAAATTGGATGTGTTGTTAGATGGCTTTAGAAGGACAAGATGGATGCATTATACATTGTAATAGGTGGAGATCTCAATGCCGATTTTAATATAACAGTGCGTAAATGTAGTGTTACAGAACTGAAAAAAGCGACTAAGGTAGTGTAATTTACACTCTGTTAAGAATAGCCAACAAGAGACCAAGCCTGTCTTGACAATAGTTCTGTCCATTTTAAAACAACTGAAGGATCATGTGATGTGACAGTGTTTCCATTTTCTGGTCATAATTCTGTCTCTTTAATTTACAGAACAACAATAATGTAACAGGGCCTGTCTCAAAAGTTGTCATCACCAGGCCTGTCACTGATGAAAAAGGCTTTGTAAGAGTCTTGCTAACAGAGACTGGTTTGGAGAATGTTATGATGACACACAATATATTTTAAGTAATGATCTGTCAGCAGAGGTAGTATTCGATAGGATTTTTAAAGCATTTTTGATTCATTTCAATGAAAGCATCCTCATAAATAAATGCAAATTAATTGACAAAGGTTTCAAAACCAAGGTTCCAAGCAAACTAAATCCATGCTACACAAAGCAGCTGACAAATTTGAAATATCAGGCTATGTTGTTGTACAACAGATTTAATAGTCTGAAGACTGACTGTTCCAGATTAGCCTATGTTGCATGTAGCAATAAGTATAAAAAAGCGATTGTGGAAGCCAAAAAAGCACACAGCTGCAGCAGTATGGAGAATTCCTCCAATAAGTGCAAAGCTGCAAGGAAACTAATAAAAGTTGTTGCAAAAATCCAAGAAACAAAAGATTGATATCTGCTCCCAAAAACTCAATGATGCTTCTTTATTAAATCAGTTGAAGAAGAACGAAAGAATAACACCAAACCTGATATCAGTTCATCACAGTCACTTTCAAAAAATTTTTGTAGATCATCAACAAATACAAGTATATTTACCTTCACTGTGATCTCACTTAGTTGCATTATAAAAGTAATAAAAAATTGGAATCATCAGACAGTTTCGAATCAGAATTTTATTGTCTCGTAAAATACAAGTAAAATCGTTGATTTTATGTACAGGAGACTCGTCACCTTATAACTATGATAAATTATACATGGAATACAATATTTTTATATAATAACAATAAAATCTGAATATTAGTTATTGTTATTATTTTATCCTGCTCAGATTAACATTTATGCACTAGGGTGCTATACATTTCTCTTTTTACTGCCCCAGTCTGGACCTTTCTAAAATTTGTGTCTTTCAGTTTATTGTATATTTTCATTCCCATATATTGTGGAGTCTGTGCAAAAAGATTAAGCCAGTGTGTAGGCAGCATGAAGCTTTCTTTGTTTCTAGTTTCGTAACTATGCTGGAGACAATTTGCCGAAAAGTTAAGGCTTATTACTTGTAAAAAGAATTATTTCATACAGATACAATGAGGGAACGCTTAGTATCTTGAGATCTCTTAATAATGGACGACAAGAATCTCTTGGCTATGCACTGCATATGTTTCTGATAATTTTTTTCTGCAAAGTTAATATTTTTGTCATGTTGTTAGCATTCCCCCAGAAGACAATACCGTATCTCACTACTGACTCAAAGTAACTATGGTATACTACTTTTTTGTGTCTATACTAATGACATTGTCTAAGATTGTCATAACAAACGCTAGGCATTTTAATTTTTTTTAGATAATCTATGTAGGAGCACCATGATAGGTTTCTGTCCAATTACATTCCTAAGAATTTAACATGCTCTGCTTCATTTCGCTCCTGGTTTCTGTGTGTAATGTGAATATCATTTATTCGAGACTGTTTTGTCTTAAATCGTATCAGTTGTGTTTTTGAAATATTAAGCTTTAGGTCATTTAGATGGAACCAAACATCTAGGTTTTCTAGAGTTTCAGTGACATTTTCAGGAATTTCTTATGTGTTTTTATTATAGATGTATATAACATATCTTGCAATGTGTTAAAGAAAGTAATCGACTGTGTTGTGTACCACTTAATAAAGTGTATAAGCAAGTGTATATCTGAGGGATATTTTCATGATGAGCTGAAAGTGTCTAGGGCAGTTTCAGCATATGAAAAGGGAGATACAGTCTCACCTTTCAAGTTACAGGCCAATTTCCATAGCTCCAGCTTTTTCTAAAGTATTTGAATGTATTACTTACCAACAGTTATATGATTACTTTGAAAATATAGGAATAATTAGTGGATCACAATATGGCTTTAGGAGAAACTTGTCAATGGTTGATGCTGTAGACTCTGTATTCAAAAATCTTCTTCTAGTGTTTGAAGACAAAGGCTTTGCTCAAGCCACTTTTTCTGATCTAAGCTGGGCTTTTGAGAGTGAAGGGCATACACAACTTCTTGACAAAATTGACTTCTATAGTATCAGAGTTGGCAGCCTTAAATTATTAAAATATTATCTACAGAATCATAACCAAGTTGTCTGTGTTAGGAAAGAAATGTACAGTATAGAGGAAGATAAGGTAGATGTTCCACAAGGTCCTGTACTGGGCACTTTCCTGTTCCTAATAATGATTAATGATCTGTCATCATTTATTAAATCCAGTACAGAGCTATATGCAAATGATACTACTTTTCTCCACAGTATTGTTGATATTGTTGTTATTGTTGTGGTCTTCAGTCAAAAGCCTGGTTTGATGCAGCTCTCCATTCTGCTGTATCCTGTACAAGCCTCATCATCTTTGAATAACTACTGCAACTTACATCCTTCTGAATCTGCTTAGGGTATTCATCTCTTAGTCTCCCTCTTCGATTTTTACCTTCCACTCTTCCAGCCAATACTAAACTGGTGATCTCTTGAAATCTCAAAATGTGTCCTATGAAATGATCAATTTTTTGGTCAAGTTGTGTCACAAATTTCTTGTCTCCCTAGTTCTATTCAGCACCTCCTCATCAGTTATGTGGCCTACCTATCAAATCTTCAACATTCTTCTGTAGCACCACATTTCAAAAGCTTCTATTCTCTTCAAATGTAAACTATTTATCGACCTTGTTTCAGTTCCATATATAGCAATACTCCAGACAAATATTTTCAGAACAGACTTCCTAACACTTAAATCTATATTTGATGTTAACAGATTTCTCTTCTTCAGGAACAGTTTTCTGGCTATTGTCATTCTACATTTGATATTCTCTCTACTTTGGCCGTCATCAGTTATTTTGCTGCCCAAATAGCAAAACTCATCTACTACTTTAAGTGTCTGATTTCCTAGCCTGATTCCCTTAGCATCACCTGATTTAATTCCACTAAATTCTTTTATCCATTATCTTTGTTTTGTTTTTGTTGATGTTTGTCTTATATCCTCCTTTCAAGACTTCATTCGTTCTGTACATCTGCCCTTCCAAGTCCTTTGCTGTCTCTGACAGAATTACAGTGTCATCTGCAAACCTCGAAGTTTTCATTTCTTCTTCCTGAATTTTAATTCCAACTCCATTTTTTGTTTCCTCTACTGCTTGTTCAGTGTACATATTGAATAACATCAAGGATAGGCTACAACCCTGTCTCACTCCCTTTTCAACCATCACTTCCCTTTCATTCCCCTCCACTGTTATAACTGCCATCTGCTTTCTCTTCACATTGTAAATAGTCTTTTGCTCCCTGTATATTACCCCTGCTACCTTAAAAATTTCAAAGGGAGTATTCCAGTCAACACTGTCAAAAGCTTTCTCTAAATCTACAAATGCTATCCTATCTTTTAACATAAGTTGTAGCGTGAGTGTTGCCTCAGGTGTACCTAAATTTATGTGGAATCCAAACTGTTCTTCCCTGAGGTCAGTTTGTACCAGTTTTCCCATTCTTCTGTAAAGAATTCATGTTAGTATTTTGCAACCATGACTTATTAAACAGGTTGTTCATTAATTTTCATACCTGTCAGCAACTGCTTTCGATGGAATTGGAATTAGTACATCCTTGTTGAAGTCTGAGGATATTTCGCCTGTCTCATACATCTTGCATACTGGATGGAAGAGTTTTGTCATGGCTGGCTCTTCCAAGGCTATCATTAGTTCTGGCAGAATGTCATCTACCCCTGGGGCCTTGTTTCGACACAAATCTTTCAGAGCTTATCCTTGCAGTATCATATCTCCAATCTCATCTTCATCTATATTCACTTGCCTTTCTGTAACATTGCTTTCAACTTCTTCTCTTGTGCAGGCACTCTGTATACTCCTTCCACCTTTCTGCTTTTCCTTCTCTGCGTAGGCCTGGTTTACCACCTGAGCTCTTGATATTCATACAATTGCTTGTCTTTTCCCCAAAGCCTCTTTAATTTTCCTGAGGGTGGAATCTATCTCTGCACTTGTGAAATATGCTTCTAAATACTAACATTTGTTCTCTAGCCGTTCCCGCTTAGCAATTTTATACCTCTTGTCAATCTCAGTTCTTAAACATTTATATTCCCTTTGGCCTGCTTCATTTGTTGCACTTCTAAATTTCCTCCTTTCATCAACTAAATTCAGTATATCTTCCATTATTCAAGGTTTTCTGCTAGGCCTTGTAATTTTTCTATTTGATCCACTGCTGCCTTCACTATTTCATCTCTTAAAGCTATATATTCGTGTTCTACTGTATTCCTTTCCCATGTTCTTGTCAACCATTGCCTAATGCTTCCTCTGAAACTTTCAACAATCTCTGATTCTTTCAACTTATTCAGGTCCCATCTCCTTAATTTTCTACCTTTCCTTAATTTCTTCCATTTTAATCTACAGTTCATAACCAGTAAATTCTGGTCAGGGTACACACCTGTCCCTGGAAATGCCCTGGTTCCTAAACCTCTGCCTAACCATTATATAATCAATTTGAAACCTTCTGGTGTTTCCAAGTCTCTTCCACACATACAGCCTTCTTTTATGATTCTTAAACCAAGTATTAGCTAAGATTTTAGTAGTTTTAAAACTTGTGTTGCAAAGACAATTGGTCAAGCATCCTGTTCGTTTAAGGCAAATGGATCCTTGCTAAGTGAAAACAAAACACAACAAATGTGTTTAGTCTAAAAGACAAGCTTCCATCACATGATCCAAGTTATTTTTAAGGTTTTAGGGGTATATTTAGATAATAAATTAGATTAGTTGAAGTTGTCAAGAGTAATCTATTTGTTAAGGCAACTTGGGGATTGTATACCAGAAATATGTATTAAACATCCTATTTTTCATTTTACCAAAGCATAATAAAACATATTATTTTATAGGGTAACGCTAGTTGTGTGCATGACATCTTAATAATACAGGAGAAAGTTATTAGAGTAATTACTGGTTCTTCACATAATGCAAACTGTGAACCTTTGTTTTTTTGAACAAGAAAACTTGATTGTGATAATGTTATACACAAACACACAAATACACACTCAAAATTTTTATTTTATACAAAGAAGAAGTTACCAGAAGCAAAACACACAAGTAATTTACATTGTTTGTTGTTTGAACAGAAAAAGCAATAGATGTATGTACACTTCACACCACAGACTGTCAAAAACACTTAACAGCTATGAACTCATGGGGCACAAATTATTTAATAAACTTCCACAAATTGTACAAGATTTATCATAACAAGCATTCCAACAAACGCTGTATGACTGGTTACTAGCCCACCCATTCTACAACATAAAAAATTTACCAATTGTAACATTACACTATAATCCTAATAATGGCCTACTGTTTCTCTTACATTATCAAGTGTACATGCTTGACATTGTCTATTGCTGTAATGGCCCAGTGACAATAAAATTATTATTATTATTATTATTATCATACATTGTGCTACCTCCAGGAAACGAGTTGAAAGACTTTACAATGATATGAAAGAATGGGAGGCAACTCAAACTAGAGGGCAAACAAGAGATAGTGTCATGGAATGGGGCCATTGGCTATAGAAGAGGTCAAAGATACCATTAACAGCACCAAGAACAAAGAAACTATGGGCTCTGACAGCCTGTTTACAAATGTATAAAAGACACAGTCCAAATACAAACAACAGTGTGGACAAAACTATACAAGTGCACAAAGCAACCTCCATTCCAGGACAGTGCAGAGAATCAATAATAAAAGTGCTATATAAGGGGAAAGGAGACCCAAGGACCCCAAAACATACAGTGGCACAGCATTAGAAATTGTACCTTTTAAAACATTCACAGAAATAGTAATGGAATGACTAAACAAAAAAATCGATGAACACCTCCCAAAAATCCATTTGGGTTTTAGGAAAGGGAGATCAACTGTGACAGCAATAAAACTCCTGCTGAATAGCATATGGGAAGTCCTTGAACAGAGAGAAAAGTTTTAGGCAGTATTTATAGACATCAGAAAAGCCTTTGACCTTATAAACAAAACGTTATTGACAGAAGAACTAGAGGAAACCCTCAGCAAAAGCAAAATATGAACATGAATCATAAGTGCAATACTTCACTAGAACGAAATAAGGATCTCAGACAACCTCTCTCTAATATTAGAGTTGATACTCCAACAAGAAGAGTACTTCAGGGAGCCAATTTAAGTCCATTGTTATTTATTCTTTCCGTGGAAGAAATTGTAAGACTATCCTAAAGGGAGGATGAACCTCATAACCATATATAGATGATACTGTAATAAGCTCAAGAGGCTTTACAAAGCTACATGGAATAATAAACGATATTGAAGATTGGTGCATCAAACATGACCTCAAAATAAATGTGGTAGAAACAGAAATGATGGTGCTCAGAAATACAGATAAACTAATTGCTTGAGAAGAGATCTTCATACAGGAGAGAAAAAAAAAAAAATCGCAACTAGACATCATGAAACAATCGAGTGCAAAAAGTTTCACGTCGTACATAACTGAGAAGGCAATGCAAATAATAATGGATATTTATGAAATAAAGCAAATCACATCCCTGACACCAAACGCACTATTAGGAATCAATATCTTGCTAATACTGACATATGGTACACAAATAACAACATTAGAAAGGATAAAGGCGACGTATATAAAGAAAGCAATCATTGTGTCCAAAACTATGTGATCCAGATTTCTACACCTTCCAGCATCATCATACTTTCTCACTGAATACCTATAGAGAATATAAGTGCTGCGATAAGCTCGTACTGTTATCAACTGTGGTGGTGCAACTTCCCTGATTGGAGAAAAAGAAGATCCCTGTCCTGGGAGGCGAGGAGAATTAGTATGCTCTGTGCGCTTGTAACGATTACACTAGTCATGTATATTGTGCTCTGTAATAAATAGTGCGGAAATCGTGTCTCTATGGTGTGTCACTATTCTGCTTTCACATGTCTGGTACCCCATCTCCCACAGCAGTGACCCAGAATTTCCGCATCACGCCGCGATTTTGTTGCAAAGTTGAAAATCTGTGATATTCTTTTCGCTGTCGAGAATGCTGCAGTTACAAGCAGTACAACCCCACTGTTTCTTCATTGTCAACATTATCTCTCAACTAGTGCTCATGAATTCCAAGAACATTCTGTGTGCAAAATTTCTAAATATCGACCAAGGCTTCGACGATACTACATTGTCGAACGACATAGCAACAACTCCTTCAATGTTTACACTATCTTCGGACCAACCTCGCATCACTGCCGATATCAAGCAGTGAAATGTGCCATGACGAGTGCCGAATTTACCGATGACTTCACAATAAACATTCCAGATTGGAGACCGAGTGGATCTATTCCTGGTACTTCAGACAAGAGTGCTGCAGAGAACACGATAAAAACAATGGCCACCTGCTTCCATAACAAATGTTAATCTAAGTACCTTCAACATCTGCACAGGAAAAAAACATCAGTTGTTCCAGTACTAGTGATTATGAGCATTATAACACTCGCTTTAATGACCTGAACGATATGATGTTTTCCACACTACCATTATGGTTGAACTACAAAGGTCTGTGTTGTACCACTCTGTCGCTCTGTTTCATCACCCATCTGCCAGCAGACTGCAGGATCAAACTTTACATGTTCTTTCTGCTCCTGTGCAATCTGATTTTCCAAACCTGGTTCCGACCGTTGCGACTAAACGCGAGTACCGTGAGACAGGCCATGATGTCACTCATATCCCAGCTGCACCAGCCATGATGGGCATCACAATTGGCTCGTTTCCAGTCCAGCACCGTGTTTCACATTTGCATCACCCGCACCCAGCACCAAAACCACCTATGGACTTTGAGAACGCGTTTTTCACGACCTTGCCTCTGTTTGGTTAGATACTGCTGCTTCCCAGTTCGAGTGACGTCACACCTGCGGCAGCCATGTCGTCAGTGACTGCACGTCTGCGCTAACTCCATTAAACACAGTTGGTACCACTGGATAATAAATGGACCACGCATTCCTTCTTTATGGTGCCACTACCTCATGTGAATTCTCGTATACATTTTCCGCTGTCTCAGACTGATAGTGGAAGAGCCGTATCTACTGTGTCAGCGCTGGAACTTCACTCATGCACAGCCATTCTTCAAACAACCACCTGAGTTAAACGCACATTGCCACATGACGCTGACGCCACTCACGCTGCGTTATGAATCTCCTCATCACTTGGCTCGAAATTAAACCACTGATGACCATCATACCATCTACAACTATCTGAAACTACCATTGTTCCATGCACATTTTCCCACAATGTGGTTTGCCCTTTGCTTTTGAACGTTCCAGTTTCCCACAAATATGAAACTGCTAAGACACTGCTGCTAAGATGACTAACACACATGCTTGAACAGCAGCTACATCTCTTCATCCATGAGATTACTTTGGTCAACAGCAGGCCATCTTCGTTCTGTCTCCGCCTACGAACTTTAATCGATCAAACACTACCGCCTGATCACAAGGTATGGACACTTAGGCTCTTAAAACTGCCAGAAAACACCCAGACAGTGATGCTAGCACACGAGGAGGCATTCTAAAGTTTAATCTTCGCCTCATTGGCAGAATGCAGGCACTATCACAGCACCGCATTCTAATCAACTATCAACAGAATTGTGCTGCAGTTGACACCAAGAACGCCTGCACTGAAACCTATTTTGCGCAATCGCAAGTGAGCTGTCCTGACATCCTGCACAGTCACAGACTTTCCAACGATGGCCGGACCAACACGAACCTAGCCGTGCCCCTGCCTCTACCACCCCAATTGCCTATCACGGCTCCAGCATACAACAGTCGTGTACCGTGACAGGTGAGATTGTTGCTCCCCCCCTCCCCGCCCCCAGCTGACCACCACCCCAACTCTGTGTATAAACAAAAGCTGCATTGTCCAAGTGCATCGCCTGCTTCCACACCAACACAGAACTACGCTGCTGCTAGTTTCACACCAGATTTGGGCAGGACACACAGAGCTGCAGACAACCCTGCTCATACCCAAATTAGAATGGCTACATGATGTAGGTGCACTTGGCCGCTCTTCACTAACAAAACACCTCTGCACACCATGACAAAACAGCACTGTTGCAGCATTTCAATAGGTAGATGGTTGCCAAATATTCGAACATGACAGGCACCTACACACATATTTCCTCGTTGATACCATGGCTGATGTGAACGCTCTACTGCTGGCTCTCATGCCTGCTACACTGTCGCTGTCGCCACTGCAACTGTTCGCAACTGTGGACATTGTAATCACAGTTGCTGGAACTGCCCACATCACACTCGACCTCAGAACAGATACACAAATACCTTGGACATTCCTAGTGGCAGAGTCAGCTGAACCAGTCATGGAACCCAATTTCCTCCAACACCAGAAACTACTGCCAGATTTAAATTGCGTCCTCCTATTACGATGGGATGGCCAGCATCCGATGAGTGGTGTTGTCAGCTGCACACTATCTGCTGGCATAGTAATGCCCTTGGTTTTGCTGCTACTGCTCGACACACCACTCGACCTGACACTACAAAGTGAACCACTTTTCAACCATCTATGCTTAAAGGCAGCTGAGTATTCACCATTACATCACGACAGTGAGGTCACATGCCTCAACAATGAACAACTACGGAGATGAATAGCGGACGCCACTGCATCACTGCATGCAGCTCAGCAGTGCCTCGACGACCTTTGTCATCTCGACATTGATTATTGATGCCGATACTACGGACACTTCTCAGTTTGTTGAGGTATCACAATGCCCACTTGCGTGCATTCCTGAGATGATGCCATGTGATGTTAACAGCAACGGCAAATCACATTGCGCCCCGTTTCCTGGAGTCATTCCATGCTCCCTCATTAGACTACACATAATAAGCGCTGTGCAGGGCGGTACCGTCCGCCAAATTGAGGCCACACTAGGTCCTCCTGTCCATCACCACCCCCAACGTCTAGCTCCCCACAAACTTAAAGGGCCTAAAGCTATGGTGGAGGAACTTTTGTGTGCTGGCATAGTCAGGTCATCACACAGTGCTTGGGCCTCTCTGTTAAACTAGTTCCTAAAAATAATGGTACTTGGGGCCTATGTGGCGACTACTGTTACCTCAACGCCTGTAAAGTCATTGACAACTACCCTGTTCTGAACTTGCACTGTTTTTCCCACGTCTTGGCCGGTGCAAATAGTTTTAGTGTGTCGACTGCAAAACAGCGTACCTGCAGATTCTGATGGTGACCAAAGACGTACTGAAAACTTCGATAATTACGCCATTCGTCTATTTGAGTTCCTCCACATGCTGCATCGACTAATAAGTGCGGCACAGACATGGCAAATATTTATTGACAGAATACTGTTTAATTCGCCTTTTCCTTCCGCTTTTCTTGATGACGTTATAATCTTTCTGAAAAATGAGCAATACCACAAAGACCACCTGCGTATCTTGTTTGATAAGCTGGCCTTTCAGGGGTCATGATAAACAGTGACGAGTGCTAACATTGGCAACCCTGTGCGACCTTTGTCAGAAAATACATTGACGCATCTGAAGTGCATCGTACTCCTGAGAAGACTGAATAGATACGCCTCCTCACACCTCCCAACAACTAACAAGAGCTGTGTAAGTTTTTGGGCCTCATGAATTTCTACAAGAACCAGTTATCAAACGCCGCCGAGACTTTACTACCACTCACACTAGCATTGCTTGGCAAGAATACGTCTGGTAAACGACGTCTCAATTGGACACCGTAAATGCACAGGGCCTTTGACAAAATAAAAGAATATCTATTACATGCCACGAGCCTCACCCACCCATCACCCGATTCACATCTAATTATCGTGTCTGATGCTAGCGATCACGCGATTGGGGCTGCTTTACAGCAAGAGACTGGTGGAATCATTCAGTTACTCAGGTTTTTCTCTCACTAACTTATGGATACCCAGAAAACTGCTAGCCATATATGAAGCAGTTTGTCACTTTCAAGATGATGCTGAGGGGAGACCCCTCGCCATATATGCAGACCATCGCACATTGGCAGACACATTCCGCAACCCGTCAGCGGATTCTGCACGCAGGAGATTCCGTCACCTAGATTTTGTACCATAGTTCGCTACCAATGTGTAACAGGCAAAGGTGCCGATAATATTGCGGGGGATTATGCTTCCCGTATGGTAGCTACCTCAGCCGAGATGGACTTTTATAGGATTGCAGATGCACAAGCAAAGGACGCCGATCACTGCAGCTCGTTTAACAAAGCAGGCACCGGACTCCAATTGCAACAATGCACGCTACCTGGTTCTACCAAATAAATCTGGTGTGATCTTTCGGATGGACAGGTCCAACCAGTCGTCCCAGAGCCGTACTGCAGGACAATTTTTGACCTTCTCCACAACCTTGCGCATCCCAGCATGTGCCCTACGTATGCCTCATCATGGAACAATTTGTCTGGAATAATAATAAAAAAGGATTGTGCCATGTGGGCCAGGATTTGCATTCCATGCCAGCAGGCAAAAACTGGTCGCCACGCACAGCCCCTCTCCCCCCCCCCCCCTTCCCCCTTTAGTAAATTCCCGATTCCAAAACGGTGGTTCTAGCGCATCTACATTAACATCATAGGGCCACTCCTCAAAACGCGTGGTTATCATTACATTCTGTCAATGATAAATCACTTGACACAATGGGTCGAGGCCATCCCCGTTTCTGACATATTAGTAGAGACTGTAACAAAAACTTTCATCAACAATTGAATTGTCAGATTCGGCTGCCCAGCCTCCTTAACGCCGAACCGGTGTCAGCAGTTCGAATCCCAACTGTTCGACTTATGCCACCTATGTGGATGCCATCGGTTCCACACAACCGCCTATCACCTCCAATCCAATGGCCTCATGGAGCGATGGCATCAGAAGATGAAACTTTTTCTCATGTGCCACTCAGAATCGTGGGTGGAGGCCCTTCCATGGGTTTTCTGGGCATTCGCACAGCACATGAAAATGTCTCGAAGTCTGGCAGAAAACCCAAAGAAATTCTGCTCATACATAAAGCACACCAGTGGCAAGACTCAATCAATACCTGCACTGCGCGATAACAATGGTGAAGTCACTGATTACAGTGCCACTAAAGCAGAGTTATTAAACACGGTTTTCCGGAACTCCTTCACCGACGAAGAAGAAGTAAATATTCCTGAATTCCAATCAAGAACAATTGCCAAGATGAGAAACATAGAAGTAGATATCCTCAGTGTCGCAAAGCAGCTTAAATCACTTAATAAACACAAGGCTTCCGGTCCAGATTGTATATGTCAGGTTCCTCTCAGAGTATGCTGATAAAATAGCTCTGTATTTAGCAATTATATACAACCACTCGCTCATAGAAAGATCCGTACTAAAGACTGGAAAATTGCTCAAGTCACACCAATACTCAAAAAGGGAAACAGGAGTAATCCGTTGAATTACAGGCCCATATGACGAACGTCGATTTGAAGTATGATTTTGGAACAGATATTATGTTCAACATTATGAATTACCTCGAAGAAAACGATTTATTGACACATAATCAGTACGGATTCAGAAAATATCTTTCATGCGAAACACAAGTAGCTCTGCATACTCATGAAGTAATGAGCGCTATAGACAGGGGATGTGAAAATTGATTCCATATTTTTAGATTTCCAGAAGGCTTTCGACACCGTTCCTCACAAGCGTCTTCTAATCAAACTACGTGCGAATGGAATATAGACTCAGTTGTGTGACTGGATTCGTGATTTCCTGTCAGAAAGGCCACAGTTCGTAGTAATAGATGGAAAGCCATCGTGTAAAACAGAAGTAATATCCGGCGTTCCCCAAGAAAGTGTTAGGCCCTCTATCGTTCCTGATCTATATTAATGACATAGGAGACAATCTGGGTAGCTGTCTTAGATTGTTTGCAGATGATACTGTCACTTACCTTTTTGTTAAGTCATCAGATGACCAAAATGAATTGCAAAATGATTTAGATAAAATATCTGTGTGGTGCGAAAAGTGGCAATTGATCCTGAATAAAGAAAAGTGTGAAGTAATTCACATGAGTACTAAAAGAAATCCACTAAATTTCATTTACGTGTTAAGTCACACAAACCTGAAGGCTATAAATTCAACTAAATACTGAGGGATTACCATTGCAAACAACCTAAATTGGAACGATCACATAGATAATGTTGTGGGTAGAGCAAACCAAAGACTGCGATTCATTGGCAGAACACTTACAAGGTGCAGCAGGTCTACCAAAGAGACTGCTTACACCATGCTTGTTCGCCCTATTCTGGAGTATTGCTGTGCGGTGTGGGATCCGCATCGGGTGGAACTGACGGGTGACATAGAAAAAGTACAATGAAGAGCAGCTCGTTTTGTATTGTCGCGAAATAGGGGAGATAGTGCCGCAGACATGATACGTGAATTGGAGTGGCAATCATTAAAACAAAGGTGTTTTTTGTTGCGATGGGATCTTCTCATGAAATTTCAATCACAAGTTTTCTCCTCCAATTGCGAAAACATTCGGTTGGCACCAACCTACAAAGGAAGAAATGATCATCATGATAAAATAAGAGAAATAAGGGCTCGCACAGAAAAATTGAAGTGCGCCTTCTTCCCGCGCGCCGTTCGAGAGTGGAACGGTAGAGAGACAGCTTGAAGCTTCTTTGAAGCCTCTGCCAGGCACTTTACTGTGAATAGTAGAGTAACCACATAGAGGTAAACCTTGACACGTCACTCGCGGAACTACTATACAGAAACCCTTCATCCTACCCACTGAACTTGTAGTGCATGAAATAGACCCCACAGACCAGGACTTACCAGACTTAGTCACACGCATGTGCACACGTATATAAAACATCCGTGTACCCTCCCTCCCATCATATGACACAACAAATTTTTATTCATAAATATCAGGCCACATTTTCTCATATGATGCTAAGTAGAGACGCAGTGAAAACCGCCCTATAACCTCCATTTACAGGACCATAGTGTTGAGATGAGGTACAAAAATTTGTGATACCGAAATTGCTGGAAAACAAACAACAGTGTTGGTGAATCAGCTTAAACTGGCATGGCCTTAGTGTAGCTGTCACAAGAGATACTCCCTGCCCCACTGCCTCTTATGTACCTGTTAGTCGATTTCCTAGTGCATGTGAATCTCCATGACTTTCTTCTTGACGACATATTCGTCACATAATGTTATGCCCACCTTTTGGTTACCGCTACCTACATGGACAGGCTGTCATGTGCAAGCACTGTCGCACACGGTTTCATGCGCACCACTCCTGTCCCACCAGAAGTTGACACGGCAGAACTCTCTTCCCATTTTTTCAACAGACGGTACAATTCAATTCAATTCAATTCATTTGCGTCCTTGTAGTACATCATCAAAATGACATAGGACTTGTCAATAAACATTACAAATTAAAATACATGTGCATGAAAATTTATAATTGAATTTACTTGTCACTTAGACATTACAATTTCAATAGAACTATAAGAACATTAACAGTAGGATGACAACATACAAAAAAAGCTAGTAATTCTCACATCAAAGATTATTTCCATTCTTACATTAACACTGTTTTACAGTTTCATAGAAACAGCAAGTATTTAAATGTGAGCAATTACACTCGTACATTCACCAACACTGCCACAACTTACACTGACACGGGCCCCACAACACCTCCTGTGGATGCAACAATGCAAGGCAACGCCGCCAACATGGCTCCCTCTTCAAATACTGCCGCTGAGCCAGCAACCATTAGAGATGCTACTGTGAATACATCCTTATCTGCTACTGCCGCCAGCAGCAACCCGTTAGTTGTACTGCCGAAGTCATGTTTTGGGCACGTCCTGCACCCCTGGTGCACCTCACTGACTATGATGTGTCTTCCACCACATCCACTGTCACACATCCATCTACATCTTCTAATAGACGATGGCCCAGCAGTCTCTCCTCATGTGCTCCGCACTGTAGGTAGTGGCGAGGGGGGGGGGGGGGGAGGGCTCAGTGGTAGCATAACGTCCCTGACTAGAGAGTGGGAAGTAGGAAGACTGCATCAACAGGAGGCAAGGAGAGTTAGAATGCTCTGTACGCTCATAACGATTACACTACTTCTGTGTATTGTGCTCACTAATAAATAGAGTGGAAATCTCTATGGTACCCCATATCCCCACATGTCAATTTTAGGCTTAAACTTAATTGTACTCTTTAAAAATTTTTGAGAACAGGAGGCCTATCATCGTTCAAAACAATCGTTTCTAATGTCACTGTATAATTACATGAGAAATATATTATTTTTGAGAATTTTCGGACTCTTTCAAAACTTACTGGTATGAGTAAGTATAAATAACCTATTTTGTAGCAAATCAGCGTTTGTGGTACATAGCTACTGCCAAAGACTATATCAACCCTGAGTTTCCTTGTATATCAAAGCAAATAAAGGTGTGTTTTTGAGAATTTTGGGAAGCTACCATTCTCCTTTGCATAATCTATGAGTAATTTGCAGAAAATTTTGATTTAGTTACTGTAGCAGATATTGGAGCTAACTTATTGTGTTACATCTAGTTTTCCTTTAAAGAAGAATAACCCTTTATATTATCTACATCTATCATAAATTAACTCTGTTTTCGAATTTGCGAACAACTCCAATTAACCCCAAAACATTTTAGGAGACTATTAATTTTTATAACAGGTTTTTGTATTGCATAACAGAAATCTGATTTTGTGTATTTGCTTGAATTCTAGTAGGGGATTAACTATTTGTTAGCTCAACAGATTAAAAGATAATCAGTGGGCTTAATTTAAAGACTTTTGTTCACTGCCCTGTAATATATTGCACCAGCCAAAATCCACTTCCGCTGTGAATGGTGTTCTCGAACGTGAGAGGAGTTGGTTGACGTTCATAAGCAGCTAGAAATCGCCCTGACTACTGTCAAACGATTGGCAGCCGCTGCAAATCGGTGTGTTGCAAGAGATCCTCAGCATTGTGTATCTGTGATACTGGTAGTAGACGCACTTCAAATACTATCTTTTTCTGTGGATCCTGTCTCTTCTCCAGGAAGTACAGAATCAGTCATTACTCATCCACCTGGCTGCGAGTGGTATGTCAGTGGTACATCTAGGCATCCTGTGCAGGGTGGATGGGGCGCCAGGAGGACTGAGGATATTGTATTGATCCCCTAAGCAAGACGTTTGAGGTGCTGTTTCATTGATACTGAAACTGAGTTAGTGGTACTAACTTGACCTGTTTTGGGAAAACCTGATGTGTTCGGTATTAAAAGGAAGCAAACACAAAAGGGCATGTATGGTTTATTAATCATCAGCAGTTCGAACGTATGGCGAATGGTGGTACCCCTTAGGGAAATGGCAGCAGAGGACAGGAAAGGACACAGGTGCACTCAGTGTGTATACTTGGGGGTCTCACTCAACATGTTGAAGGGGCTATTCCAGCAGTTATTGAGGGAACAGGGTGCATCCAACTGCAAATTGTGGTGCATGTTGAAACAAATGATGCCTATCTTCTGTGCTCTGAAGTCACACTTTGGTGATTCCAGTGATTGGCAGAGGATGTTTAGAAGACCACCATTATGCATGAAGTTTCAAGGAAGCTCATAGTTTGTAGCCTTGCTCCCAGAACTTGGTCCTGAAATGAAGGACTGAACCAGAGGCTTTGAGTGGGGCTGTGATTTCTTGGACTTGCGCCATAGGGTTGAGATCTGTAAGGTCCCCCTAAATGAGTCAGGTTTATGGTATATCTCAGAAGCTGATACTCAAGTAGCTGACTGTGAGTGCACACAAGTTTTTTTTAGATTAGGCGACTCTCCATCCAGTCCAGATAACGATACTGTAGGAAACCCAAAAGTGCCAGTGTAAGGTCGAAATAAATGCCTCCCACAGGTGAGAGTATTAAAATCCTAATGGTTAACTGCTGAATCGTTCGCTACAAAGCGCCAGGACTTGAAGCGCTCCTAAAAAGCAGTGTATCTCACACAAAACTAAGTGCAGTGAGCTCGTTGAAACCTGAAGCTGATAGCCTATCAAAAGGATAGGCAAATGAGAAATGGAGGTGTAGACAAGAAACTCAAATCCACCAAGACTGAAACTGAAACTTCTTGTGAGATTGTTTGGACAATACACAGTACCAACAGTGGATACACAATTGCAACTGAATCCTTCTATTGCCCACCAGATTCCTATCCTGATGTAACCAAAAACCTCAGAGAAAACCTCATCTCACTCGTACATAAGTTTCCCAATCATAATGTAGTCATCTGTGGAGACTTTAATCATCCAACAATTCACAAGGAAAATTACAGACTCGTTAGAGGTGGGCGTGATAAGACACATTACTAAATGCCTTCTCTCGAAACTACCTAGAACAGATAATTAGGAATCCACTCACAATGAAAATATGCTTTATCTAATGATAACAAATAGACCTTATCTCTTTGAGGATGTCTGCATTGAAATTGGTATCAGTGACCATGATGCAGTTGTGGCAACAATGATTACCAATATACAAAGACAATTAAAACAAGCAGAGTTAGGAATCCACTCACAATGAAAATATGTTTGATCTAATGGTAACAAATAGACCTTATCTCTTTGAGGATGTCCACATCGAAACTGGTATCAGTAACCAAGATGCGGCTGTGGCAACAATGATTACCAATATACAAAGGCAATTAAAACAAGCAGAGAGGTATATATGATCAGCAAACTGGATCAAAAATCGGTAGTGTCATACCTGAATGAGGAAGGTGAAGCTTTCAGCATAGGCAGGAGCATGTAGAGGAACTATGGCTCAATATTAAAAGACTAGTTGACCACACACTGGGTAGATATGTACCCAGTAGAACAGTTCATAATGGAAGTGGCACTCCCTTGAATACAATTATTGTAAAGAAACTTCTAAAGAAACAGAGTACTGCACAATAAGCGTAAAACAAAGTGTAGGGACGTAGATCGAGACATACTGAATGAAAAGCATTTGGCTATTAAGAGAACAATGCATGATGACCTTAGTGACCACAGTAGCAGACTTGATGGTTGTAGTGCTGACATCACAGTTATAAATAGTCTGCGTAAATCAGTTACGTTGGCCACTTATGTGGATCGCAATAACCCCTTCAACATCAACTAAGGCCTGAAGGGGGCGCATTGGAACGCCGAAACTGGTAGCTACACAATAAATAAGATCATAAGGACAGGTGCAAGCGTTTCGTTTTCTTACAGTAGTGAACGGCTGTGGTCCCCACGACCTCCAGTCACAAGGATGGACATACAAAAACCATAACAGAATGTTATGAAATGATATTTCACAAAACCAAAAGAAATTCTTGTCGTTTGTAAAGACTGTTAGTGGCACAAAAGTTAGTATCCTGTTCTTAGCGAATGAGATAGGAGCTGAAAGTAAGGGTAGCAAAGCAAAAGCTGAAATGCTTATTTCCGTTTTCAAATGTTCTTTTGCAAAGAAAACCCCCAGAGAATTGTACCACTGAAAAGATGAGTGAAACAAGTATCAGTGTCAGTGGTGCTGAGAAACAGCCAAAAATCTTTAAAACTAAACAAAGCTCCAGGTGCCTGATGGAGTCCCTATGAGATTCTATACGAAATTTGCAGCTGAATTGACTCCTGTTCTAACTATACTCTATCATAGATCCCTCGAACAAAAAAACCGTGCCCAGTAGTTGGTAAAAAGCACAGGTCACACCTGCTTATAAGACGTGTAGTAGAAGTGATCCACAAAGCCACCGTCCAATATCCTTGACATCAATTTGTTGTAGAATCTTATAACATAATCTGAGCTCAAACATAATGAGGTGTCTTGAACAGACTGACCTCCTTCACGCCAACCAGCAAGGCTTCCAAAAACATCGATCATGTGAAACCCCAATTGTAATTTTCTCACATGATATACTGATAGCTTTGGATCAAGGTAGTCAGATAGACGCCATATTTCTTGATTTCTGGAAAGCGTTTGACCCAGTACCACACCTTCACTTATTGTCAAAAGTAAGATCATATGGAGTATCAAGTGAAGTTTGTGACTGAACTAAGAACTGTTTTATAGGGAGGAGCAGCATGTTATCTTGGATAGAGGGCTGTTGTGAAATGTAGAAAAAACTTCTGGTGTGTGCCAGGGAAGTGTGTTAGGACCCTTGCTGTTCGTGTTGTATATTACTGACCTTGCAGACAATATTAGTAGTAACTTCAGACTTTTTGCAGATGATACAGATATCTATGATAAAGTACTGTCTGAGAGAAGCTGCGTAAATATTCAGTCAGATCTTGATAAGGTTCCAAAGTGGTGCAAAGATTGACAACTTGCTTTAAATGTACAGAAATGTAAAATTATGTACTTCACAAAATGAAAAAAAATTGTAGTATCCTATGACTTTGATATCAATGAGTCACTGCTGGAATCGGTCAACTCATGCAAATGCCTGGGTGTAACACTTTGTATATGAAATAGAATGATCACACAAGCAGAGTTGTAGGCAGAGCTGGTTGTACACTCTGGTTAAATGGGAGAATACTGAGGAACTGCAATCAGTTTAAAAGCAGATTGCTTACAAATCATTTGTGTGACTAGTTCTAGAAAATTGTTCAAGTGTGTGGGAACTGGACCAAATAGGAGTAAGACGGGTATTGAATGTATACAGAGAAGGACAGCACGAATTGTCACAAGTGTGTTCGATACATGGGAGAGTGTGACAGAGGTACTGAAGGAACTGTGCAGGAAGTTTCTAGAAGATAGGTGTAAACTATGCTCAAAAAGTTTCAAAAATCAGCTTTAAATGATGACTCTAGGGATATAATACAACCCTCTATATATCACTCACTTGGGGATCAGGAGGCTACGATTAGAATAAAGTTACTAACAAAACACAGAGGCATTCAAACAATCATTCTTCCTATGTTCCATAAGTGAGTAGAATGGGAAGAAACCCTAATAACTGGTAGAGTGGGATGTACCCATCGTCATGCACCTCACAGTGGTTTGCAGAGTATAGATGTGAATGTAGATAAACACCAGCACTTCAGAAAAAACTATTATAATCATCGAAAGGAAAAAAAGGTAATACATCCCTTCAGAATTTTAGGGCATAAGGGCGGTGAATATGGATGAAGGAAAACTTTGAGATGAGATATTTGATTACCAGACTGGAAGTCCATGTGAGACCTGAGTTTCTCTTGGTGTATACAACTTTCAAATAACATCCGAGAATTCAGCCAGGAAACACTTTCAGCGACCGCCGATATTTCGGCGGGAGAACACCCCGCCATTTTCAAGGCAAACTGCAACGGACAGGCGGCGTACACGCAAATTTAAAACCTCGGTTCTCGGACTGTAGCAGGAAAGATAACACACACACTGAACACTAGTGCCACCAAAGATGCCCAAAGGCAGAGCTATCGATAGTGAGACTATGAAGACTATGAATTCGCAGGTGAGGTAGCATTGACTCTGTCCCTCTGTTTTTTGACAATGGAGAGAGCCGGATTCCAAACAGAGTTTTTAAACAGAAACCTCCATCCCTGTTAACGAGGTTGCTCGCTAATTTCATCTCAACTGCCTCCCTAATAACACTGTCCCAATAGCTGGACGTGCATGCCAATATCTCGGTGTTATTATATAACATGGGGTGACCGGTATCCAAGCAATGTTCGGCAATAGCAGATCTATTTGGCTGCTGTAATCGTGAGTGCCATTTATGTTCAGTACATCGGTCCTCCACGGTCGTGATAGTTTGACCAATGTATGCCACGCCGCAGCTACAAGGAGTACGACGATATACACCCGCCTTACGCAGTCCAAGATCTTCCTTATCGGAACTCAAAAGTGCTCTAATTTTAGATGGAGGTCGGAAAACACATTTGACATCGTATTTCCGTAAAATACTACCGATCTTGTTGGACGTGTTTCCTATGTAAGGCAAAAAGGCAGTAGACTAAGGTGTTGACTCAGAATTATCATCAATCACCCGATGTACAGTTGCTCGATACCGCAACGCACGTTCAATCTGTCTATCACTATAAGCATTTGACGAAATGTAACTTCAAGATGGGACAGCTCAGCTGGCAAAGTCACAACGTCAGAAACGACATGTGCCCTGTGTACCAAGGTACGAGGTACCCCATCACAATGAGCCAGATGGTGACAACTATTATCCTGTAAGTACAAGTCGGTGTGAGTACGTTTCCTGTAGACTGCATGTCCCAATGACCCATCATCCTTCCTCCTAACCAACACGTCAAGGTAGGGAAGGCAACCATCCTCTTCCACGACCATTGTAAAACGAATGTTCGGGTGGAACGATTTCAGATGTTCTAGAAAGACATTCAAATTCTCCCTACCATGAGGCCAAACAACAAAGGTTGTTGTTGTTGTGGTCTTCAGTCCTGAGACTGGTTTGATGCAGCTCTCCATGCTACTCTATCCTGTGCAAGCGTCTTCATCTCCCAGTACTTACTGCAACCTACATCCTTCTGAATCTGCTTAGTGTATTCATCTCTTGGTCTCCCCCTACGATTTTTACCCTCCACGCTGCCCTCCAATACTAAATTGGTGATCCCTTGATGCCTCAAAACATGTCCTACCAACCGATCCCTTCTTCTGGTCAAGTTGTGCCACAAACTTCTCTTCTTCCCAGTCCTATTCAGTACCTCCTCATTAGTTATGTGATCTACCCATCTAATCTTCAGCATTCCTCTGTAGCACCACATTTCGAAAGCTTCTATTCTCTTCTTGTCCAAACTATTTACCGTCCATGTTTCACTTCCATACATGGCTACACTCCATACAAATACTTTCAGAAATGACTTCCTGACATTTAAATCTATACTCGATGTTAACAAATTTCTCTTCTTCAAAAACGCTTTCCTTGCCATTGCCAGTCTACATTTTATATCCTCTCTACTTCGACCATCATCAGTTATTTTGCTCCCCAAATAGCAAAATTCCTTTACTACTTTAAGTGTCTCATTTCCTAATCCAATACCCTCAACATCACACGACTTAATTCGACTACATTCCATTATCCTCGTTTTGCTTTTGTTGATGTTCATCTTATATCCTCTCTTCAAGACACCATCCATTCCGTTCAACTACTCTTCCAAGTCCTTTGCTGTCTCTGACAGAATTACAATGTCATCGGCGAACCTCAAAGTTTTTATTTCTTCTCCATGGATTTTAATACCTACTCCGAATTTTTCTTTTGTTTCCTTTACTGCTTGCTCAATATACAGATTGAATAACATCGGGGAGAGACTACAACCCTGTCTCACTCCCTTCTCAACCACTGCTTCCCTTTCATGCCCCTCGACTCTTATAACTGCCATCTGGTTTCTGCACAAATTGTAAATAGCCTTTCGCTCCCTGTATTTTACCCCTGCCACCTTTAGAATTTGAAAGAGAGTATTCCAGTCAAAATTGTCAAAAGCTTTCTCTAAGTCTACAAATGCTAGAAACGTAGGTTTGCCTTTCCTTAATCTTTCTTCTAAGATAAGTCGTAAGGTCAGTATTGCCTCAAGTGTTCCAGTATTTCTATGGAATCCAAACCGATCTTCCCCGAGGTCAGCTTCTACTAGTTCTTCCATTTGTCTGTAAAGAATTCGTGTTAGAATTTTGCAGCTGTGGCTTATTAAACTGATTGTTCGGTAATTTTCACATCTGTCAACACCTGCTTTCTTTGGGATTGGAATTATTATATTCTTCTTGAAGTCTGAGGGTATTTCGGCTGTTTCATACATCTTGCTCACCAGATGGTAGAGTTTTGTCAGGACTGGCTCTCCCAAGGCCGTCAATAGTTCCAATGGTATGTTGTCTACTCCGGGGGCCTTGTTTCGACTCAGGTCTTTCAGTGCTCGGTCAAACTCTTCACGCAGTATCGTATCTCCCATTTCATCTTCATCTACATCCTCTTCCATTTCCATAATATTGTCCTCAAGTACATCGCCCTTGTATAAACCCTCTATATACTCCTCCCACCTTTCTGCTTTCCCTTCTTTGCTTAGAACTGGGTTTCCATCTGAGCTCTTGATGTTCATACAAGTGGTTCTCTTGTCTCCAAAGGTCTCTTTAATTTTCCTGTAGGCAGTATCTATCTTACCCCTAGTGCGATAAGCCTCTACATCCTTACGTTTGTCCTCTAGCCATCCCTGCTTAGCCATTTTGCACTTCCTGTCGATCTCATTTTTGAGGCGTTTGTATTCCTTTTTGCCTGCTTCATTTACTGCATTTTTATATTTTCTCCTTTCATCAATTAAATTCAATATTTCTTCTGTTACCCAAGGATTTCTACTAGCCCTCGTCTTTTTACCTACTTGATCCTCTGCTGCCTTCACTACTTCATCCCTCAAAGCTACCCATTCTTCTTCTACTGTATTTCTTTCCCCCATTCCTGTCAATTGTTCCCTTATGCTCTACCTGAAACTCTGTACAACCTCTGGTTCGTTCAGTTTATCCAGGTCCCATCTCCTTCAATTCCCACCTTTTGGCAGTTTCTTCAGTTTTAATCTACAGGTCATAACCAATAGATTGTGGTCAGAGTCCGCATCTGCCCCTGGAAATGTCTTACAATTTAAAACCTGGTTCCTAAATCTCTGTCTTACCATTATATAATCTATCTGATACCTTTTAGTATCTCCAGGGTTCTTCCATGTATACAACCTTCTATCATGATTCTTAAACCAAGTGTTAGCTATGATTAAGTTGTGCTCTGTGCAAAATTCTACCGGGCAGCTTCCTCTTTCATTTCTTAGCCCCAATCCATATGCACCTACTACGTTTCCTTCTCTCCCTTTTCCTACACTCGAATTCCAGTCACCCATGACTATTAAATTTTCGTCTTCCTTCACTATCTGAATAATTTCTTTTATTTCATCTTACATTTCTTCAATTTCTTCGTCATCTGCAGAGCTAGTTGGCATATAAACTTGTACTACTGTAGTAGGTGTGGGCTTCGTATCTATCTTGGCCACAATAATGCGTTCACTAAGCTGTTTGTAGTAGCTTACCTGCACTCCTATTCTATTTATTCATTATTAAACCTACTCCTGCGTTACCCCTATTTGACTTTGTGTTTATAACCCTGTAGTCACCTGACCAGAAGTCTTGTTCCTCCTGCCACCGAACTTCACTAATTCCCACTATATCTAACTTTAACCTATCCATTTCCCTTTTCAAATTTTCTAACCTACCTGCCCGATTAAGGGACCTGACATTCCACGCTCGGATCTGTAGAATGCCAGTTTTCTTTCTCCTGATAACGACATACTCTTGAGCAGTCCCTGCCCGGAGATCCGAATGGCGGACTATTTTACCTCCGGAATATTTTCCCAAGAGGACGCCATCATCATTTAAAAATACAGTAAAGCTGCATGCCCTCGGGAAAAATTACGGCCGTAGTTTCCCCTTGCTTTCAGCCGTTCGCAGTACCAGAACAGCAAGGCCGTTTTGGTTATTGTTACAAGGCCAGATCAGTCAATCATCCAGACTGTTGCCCTTGCAACTACTGAAAAGGCTGCTGCCCCTCTTCAGGAACCACACGTTTGTCTGGCCTCTCAACAGATACCCCTCCGTTGTGGTTGTACCTACGGTACGGCTATCTGTATCGCTGAGGCACGCAAGCCTCCCCACCAACGGCAAGGTCCATGGTTCATGGGGGGGACAACAAAGGTATTGTCAGCATATCTAAAGAAACAGGCGGGTTTCAAAGGCGCTGACTCCAATGCATGTTCCTCGAAATCTTCCATAAAGATATTTGCGATCACAGGAGACAACGGACTAGTCATCGTAACTCCATCTGTCTGCTCGTAATACTGGTCATTAAATAAAAAAATGTTAGTGGATGTCAACACATGCCAAAAGAGATTAGTTAATTCAGCACCAAACCTGGCCTCAATTAACAGAAACAAATCGGACAGAGGAACACGAGTGAAGAGAGAGACCACATCGAAACTCACTAAAATATCAGAGTCATTCAACCTCAGTCCCTCCAAACGATGTAAAAACTCAGCTGAGTTCCTGATATGATGCTTACACCGACCTACTTCTGGACTCAACAGAGAAGCAAGATGCTTGGCTACACGATATGTCGGAGTGCCGATGTTACTCACTATAGGATGGAAAGGAATCCTTTCCTTGTGAACCTTCGGAAGGCCATATAACCTAGGGGGAACAGCACTATAGGTGTTAAGACACTTGATAGTGTCCTGTGACAAACCACTTTTCTTCAGGAGGCTGTTGGTCTTTCTCTCAACACTTTCTGTGGGGTCAGCATCGATTCTGCGATACGCTGAATCAGATAGTAAACGTTGCATCTTTTGTACATAATCATGTTTATTTAAAACAACGGTGGCATTGCCCTTGTCCGCAGGTAAAATAACGATTTCAGGATCAACTTTGAGAGAGCGTAAAGCAGTCCTCTCTGCTGCTGTTACATTACTCTTTGGTGGACGAGCCCTAGTCAAAACACGGCATGCTCCCTCCTAACCTCCTCTGCAGCGTCAGGAGGTAGTTTGCAAACTGCGTGTTCAATTGAACTAATAAAATCAACTACCGGCAAACTCTTCGAAGTGGGTGCAAAATTTAAACCCTTCCCTAGCACGGATAAGGTTGCGTCGTCAAAAGATTTCTCTGTGAGATTTATCACAGAACATCGAGATATAACATCCGACTCCGCGCGATGAAAACGTTCAAATTTGCCGAATGCCCGGCAGTGACGGAGTTGTATTCCCAGTCAGCTTGAGTCCATGAGGCACCATCCAACCAATCCCAAGTGAAATCAGACACTTCAGATGCAACAATTAAATGAAAACGATACAATTCTTTGGAAACAGAATCCAAATGTCGACGAGTAAAACGAATCCTTTCGTGAACAAGAGCCAAGCCAGTACGTTGCTTGATACGATTGGCGGCAGGAGAATTAATACGGTGCACAACCTTGGCAAATGTTGGGACATGATTTTCATCACGACACCTCAATAAAAACGACAAAGCACATTGCAGTTTAACTCGACAGCTACGAAGTTTATCCAGCTTACGTAAACACCGATACATTTCCTCCCCGTAGACGTAAACAATGTGAGACTTGAGTTTCTCCTGGCGTATACAACTTTCAAATAACTTCCGGAATTCAGCCAGGTAACACTTTCAGCGACCGCCGATATTTCGGTGGGAGAACACCCCGCCATTTACAAGGCAAACTCCAACAGGCAGGCGGCGTACACGCAAATTTAAAACCTCGGTTCTCGGACTGAAGCAGGAAAGATAACACACACACTGAACACTAGTGCCACCAAAGATGCCCAAAGGCAGAGCTATCGATAGTGAGACTATGAATTCACAGGTGAGGTAGCACTGACTCTGTCCCTCTGTTTTTTGACAAACAGAGTTTTTAAATAGAAACCTCCATCACTGTTAACGAGGTTGCTCGCTAATTTAATCTCAACTGCCTCCCTAATAACACTGTCCCAATAGCTGGACGTGCATGCCAATATCTCGGTGTTATTATATAACATGGGGTGACCAGTATCCAAGCAATGTTCGGCAATAGCAGATCTATTTGTCTGCTGTAATCGTGTGTGCCGTTTATGCTCAGTACATCGGTCCTCCACGGTCCTGATAGTTTGACCAGTATATGCCACGCCGCAGCTACAAGGAGTACGACGACATACACCCGCCTTACGCAGTCCAAGATCTTCCTTATCCGAACTCAAAAGTGCTCTAATTTTAGATGGAGGTCGGAAAACACATTTCACATCGTATTTCCGTAAAATACTACCGATCTTGTTGGACGTGTTTCCTACGTAAGGCAGAAAGGCAGTAGACTTAGGTGTTGACTCAGAATTATCATCAATCACCCGATGTACAGTTGGTCGATAGGGCAACGCACTTTCAATCTGTCTATCACTATAACCAATTTAACGAAATGTAACTTGAGGATGGGACAGCGCAGCTGGCAAAGTCTCAGCGTCAGAAACGACATGTGCGCTGTGTACCAAGGTACGGGGTACCCCATCACGCTGAGCCGGATGGTGACAACTATTAGCCTGTAAGTACCGCGTGATCAAAAATTCAGTATAAATTTGAAAATTTAATAAACCAAGTAATAATGTAGATAGAGAGGTAAAAATGACACACAATCTTGGAATGACATGGGGTTTTATTAGAACCAAAAACAAAAAAAAAAGCGAAGTATTGCTAGACGCGTGGAGATTTCTTGTGCGCGTCGTTTGGTGATGATCGTGTGCTCAGCCGCCGCTTTCGTCATGCTTGGCCTCCCTGGTCCCCAGACCTCAGTCCCTGCGTTTATTGGCTTTGGGGTTACCTGAAGTGGCAAGTGTATCGTGATCGACTGACATCTCTAGGGATGCTGAAAGACAACATCCGACGCCAATGCCTCACCATGACTACTGACATGCTTTACATCACTGTTCACAACATTATTCCTCGACTACAGCTATTGTTGAGGTATGATGGTGGACATATTGAGCATTTCCTGTAAAGAACATCATCTTTGCTTTGTCTTACTTTGTCATGCTAATCATTGCTAGTCTGAACAGATGAAGCGCCATCTATCGGACATTTTTTGGACTTTTGTATTTTTGTGGTTCTGATGAAACTCCATGTCATTCCAAGCATGTGTGTCAATTTGTATCTCTCTATCTACATTATTCCGTGATTTATTCAGTTTTCAAATCTATACTGACTTTTTGATCACACGGTACAAGTCAGTGTGACTACGTTTCCACCTGAAGACGAGTGGTTCGTCGCAGGACACTATCAAGTGTCTTGACACCTATAGTGCTGTTCCCCCTAGGTTGTATGGCCTTCCGAAGGTTCACAAGGAAGGGGCTCCTTTCCGTCCTATAGTGAGTAACATCGGCACTCCGACATATCGTGTAGCCAAGCATCTTGCTTCTCTGTTGACTCCACAAGTAGGTCAGTGTGAACATCATATCAGGAAGTCAGCTGATTTTTTATGTCTTTTGCAAGGACTGAGGTTATATGACTCTGATATTTTATTGAGTTTCGATGTGGTCTCTCTCTTCACTCGTGTTCCTCTGTGCGATTCGTTGCTGTTAATTGAGGCCAGGTTTGGTGCTGAATTAACTAATCTCTTTTGGCATGTGTTGACATCCGCTTACTTTTTATTTAATGACCAGTATTACGAGCAGACAGATGGAGTTGCGATAGGTAGTCCGTTGTCTCCTGTGATCGCAAATTTGTTTATGGAAGACTTCGAGGAACGTGCATTGGAGTCGGCGCCTTTGAAACCTGCCTGATTCTTTAGATACGTTGACGATACCTTCGTTGTTTGGCCTCATGGTGGGGAGAGTTTGAATGTCTTTCTAGAACATCTGAGCTCGACCCACTCGAACATTCGTTTTACGATGGACGTGGAAGAGGATGGTTGCCTTCCCTTTCTTGACGTGTTGGTTAGGAGGAAGGATGATGGATCATGAAGACATGCAGTTTACAGGAAACGTACTCACACCGACTTGTACTTACAGGCTAATAGTTGTCACCATCTGGCTCAGCGTGAAGGGGTACCTCGTACCTTGGTACACAGGGCACATGTCGTTTCTGACACTGAGTCTTTGCCAGCTGAGCTGTCCCATCTTGAAGTTACATTTCGTCAAATGGTTATAGTGACAGACTGATTGAACGTGCGTTGCGCTATCGAGCAACTGTACATCGGGTGATTGATGATAATTCTGAGTCAACACCTAAGTCTACTGCCTTTCTGCCTCATATAGGAAACACTTCCAACAAGATCGGTAGTATTTTACGGAAATACGATGTCAAATGTGTTTTCCGACCTCCATCTAAAATTAGAGCGCTTTTGAGTTCCGCTAAGAATGATCTTGGACTGCGTAAGGCAGGTGTATATCGTCGTACTCCTTGTAGCTGCGGCGTGGCATACATTGGTCAAACTATCAGGACCGTGAAGCATAAACGGCACACACGATTACAACAGCCAAATAGATCTGCTATTGCCGAACATTTCTTGGATACTGGTCGCCCTATGTTATATAATAACACCGAGATATTGGCATGCACGTCCAGCTTTTGGGACAGTGTTATTAGGGAGGCAGTTGAGATGAAATTAGCGAGCAACCTCGTTAACAGGGATGGAGGTTTCTGTTTAAAAACTCTGTTTGGAATCCGGCTCTCTCCATTGTCAAAAAACAGAGGGACAGAGTCAGTGCTACCTCACCTGCGAATTCATAGTCTCACTATCGATAGCTCTGCCTTTGGGCATCTTTGGTGGCACTAGTGTTCAGTGTGTGTGTTATCTTTCCTGCTTCGCCGGCCGAAGTGGCCGTGCGGTTAAAGGCGCTGCAGTCTGGAACCGCGAGACCGCTACGGTCGCAGGTTCGAATCCTGCCTCGGGCATGGATGTTTGTGATGTCCTTAGGTTAGTTAGGTTTAACTAGTTCTAAGTTCTAGGGGACTAATGACCTCAGCAGTTGAGTCCCATAGTGCTCAGAGCCATTTGAACCATTTCTTTCCTGCTTCAGTCCGAGAACCGAGGTTTTAAATTGGCATGTACGCCGCCTGTCTGTTGCAGTTTGCCTTGAAAATGGCGGGGTGTTCTCCCGCCGAAATACCGGCGGTCGTTGAAAGTGTTACCTGGCTGAATTCCTGGAAGTTATTTGAGAGATGGAAGTCCATGGTTCCTACTGCTTTATATGCAGCAACATTAAATTTCATGAGTCAAGTGCAACGTGTGAGTGTAAAGTGTGTCACTAAATTTCCAGATGTTACCATGTAAAAGAGCCAACGGCCTTGCCACAGTGGCAACAACGGTTCCGTCTCTGAATTTAAGCACTGTTGGGTTATGCTAGCACTTGGATGGGTGACTGTGCAGTCTCCCAAGCGCTGTTGATTGAGAAGCAGCGGATCTGGTCTCGTAAACTGACATACGGCTGGGAGAGTTATCTGCTGACCATATGGCCCTCCATATCCGCATGCAGTGACGCCTGTGGGCTGAGGGTGACATGGTGGCCAGTCGGTACCATTGGGCCCTCAAGGCCTGTTCAGGCAGAGTTTAGTTTTTTACCATATAGATGTGGTCAATAAGTGACTATGCAAACTACAATGTATTTAATTTTTAATTTGTTGTATTCTTTTGATTGTACTTTGAACTTGTGTGGCTATTTGACAGCAATAAATGAATTATTATTATATGTATTATTATGTCTGCATAGCAGCATTTCCACAGGCATTAAGTTGTTGTGCATTCACTTCACCATAACTGCTCATGCCAGCCAGCTTGCTTGGGGAAATACGTTTTGGCTCACTGAAATGTAGCTGGTGCAACACTCACAGACGTTCAAACGGTTATAAAACGTAAATATCTAATTAATACATTCTTTTTATTTTATAAATTGATGACTTTCTTGTACCAAAGCAATGAGGAGCACATAAATACAGTGTTTTTCATGACTAAAACAGTACATATAGAGCTAAATTATGAATAACAGACCTTAGCCCACATATGGTTGGGCAAATATTGTTTAACAAACTCACAGTCAATATAAGAATATGTGAAACAAAGTTATTCAAAATAAAATTAAAATTCTTTCTGTTAAAAAATAAATTGCTTGATGAATTTTAAGTATCATAGATTTTAATCACATCTCTCAGGGTACGTAACTATTTATAATTCAGGGCAGACTTAATTTGTATAAAAAAGTATGTAACATCATACACCTGATCTTACACAGCATGTCACAATTTTATGTTACTGACTGTGTTACAATGTCCCACAATGCTTGAAAATGACCACACATCGAAATTACAGTCCCAATAAATAATGTTTTAACAGCCAACAGCCAAATTCAAAAAATGGTTCAAATGGCTCTAAGCACTATGGGACTTAATATCTGAGGTCATCAGTCCCCTAGACTTAAAACTACTTAAACCTAACTAACCTAAGGACTCACACACATCCATGCCAGAGGCAGCATTCGAACCTGCGACCATAGCAGCCGCGTGGCTCCGGACTGAACCGCCTAGAACCGCTCGGCCACCGCGGCCGGCTACAGCCAAATAATTTCATTTAATACTATATCAATTAGTTTGGGCATAAATGTTTTATTATTATTATTGGTAACATCATATTCAATATACAGGGTGACCCTAAAGTTCGTTGACATTTGAAACTTCAATACCCCAATAGAGGGGTAAAAGTTGACATATGTGCTTCAAATGACATGGGGTTTCATTGAAACCAAAAGAGTGCAGAAAATTACCAACAGATGGTACTTCATATGATATAAAAACAGTAATTAGTATAACAACTCGTTTTTAGGAAACATGCTGTTTTTGTAACAGATGCTCAGCATACCAGACGTCATTTATCACCAACACTTGCAGTCGAAGGATTATGTTGTGAACAGCACTGTACAGCACATCAGTAGGCATGGTTAGAAATTTCTGTTGAATGTTGTCTTTTAGCATCCTTAGTGAGGGTGGACAATTGTGGCAGACATGTGACCTCAGGTATCCCCACAACCAATAAACACATGGATTGAGGGGTGTGGGTGGCCAAGCATGACAGAAGTGGCAGCTCAGCATGCAATCCTCAGCAAGCAATTTGTGAAAGAGTTCTTCCGTATGTGTACCAATATGAGACAGAGTGTCATCCTGCATAAAAGTCATACCTTCCAGCAGGTGTTTATCAGACAGGCTGGGGATGATGCGAATCTGTAACATATGGATGTACCCCACACCCATCATACTGACGATTCTCATGTGGTGTCACTAACTTGTTGCTGCCCAGTGTTTTTGTTGGCTGGTATTTCCACTCTTTTTGGTTTCAATTAAACCCCACGTCACTTCAGACATGTGTGACAAGTTTTGCCTCTATACCCACGTTATTCTGCGAATTAGTGCATTTTCAAATGTTAACAGACTTCTGGGTCATCCTGTACTAGTGTCAGATATAATTTATTATTATTATTAACACTTATTTTTCAAAGAAATGTAAGGAAGAAAAACTGTTTGGACTTCCAGTTGAATAAGAAACGCAATAGTGCTACATTAAATGCCAGTGTTGCTGTAGTAAAATGTGTGAATGAAACCATATATTTTGGAACGAATGTAGGCTCCCAGTTGAAATGAATGTAATACGTGTATATATCGTCAAGGAGAATACCTTCGAATCCTTGTTCCAGAGTGCAACATTTCCTATCTCAATGTGTCATATATAGGACAAGTATATTCAATTCTCAGTTTTGGGACCATGTTTTGGCAGTATGTAAGTGTTGGGAATATACATACTGTCTTCAAGGAACAGAAAAGGGCTGTGTGAACAACAACAACAAACAGCAGCGGTAGGGCCCATTGGGGTGAGCTGCTGAAAATGCTAGAAATTCTAACTGACCAATGAGAATATATCTTTCAGGGTATAATCTACATTAAGAAATTGCCTCTGCACATGTCCCGCCGTCCCACATCTATAACACCTCACATTGTTGGAGAACACTCCTCTTAACCCACATCCCTTTTACTACATCAGTTTCTTCAAACACTGTGACTAATCTGACCACAGAGTATAAATCCTTCGGGGTACCGCTTCTTACTCTCCTTGACATATCAGAGGGTAAGCTCCTTAAAATGCGTCGACTGCCATCTGTTATGGAGTATGACTCTTTTTGCCTTGTCGCTCTCCTCTAATTCATGCGTCAGTACATACAGTTTCCGTACTTTGTCTGTAAAATTCTCTACCGACTCATTAAGCTTATTTGACAGATTACCCAACTGCTCGAGAAAAAAAACATCGCACTGTTTTGTTTCTCATACCTTTGTAGCAGCCCTTTTCTCAGTTCATCAAATGCCTGTGCACTTCTTAGTCCCTCTGTACAACTGACATACGTCTTGGCTTCCCCTGCCAACCATAACTTTGTCATCGATAATAACTGATCCCTTGACCACATCCTAATATTGGTTGCACACTGCGGGTCATCCAAAAGAGACATTATGTCATCAGTCATCTTTCCAGAGAAGGGTGTGATCAAACTGGTTGTGGCTGGGTCTAATAAAGAAGTAGGTTGCTTGACTAATTCCAGTTTTTCATCCCTAGCTGCAAGCCTATTGCCCAACTCACAAGGGGAGGCCGCCAATTGTGAAATTCAGATTCGATTCATACTGCGCATAATAAAAGCTCATGGCCAGAGGTGTAATGTGGCAAAGCACCAAGATGCACTTCTCAGCCGTTGTCGAGAAAATCGACAGTTAAAGAAACAGTTGCGGTGAAATACTCTCAACGATTAATAGTTTTCCACAGCGTCGTGGCGCAGCGGTAAGCGCTCGGGTTCGTCATCCGAAGGTCGCCGGATCGAATCTCGCACCATGAAATTTTTTTTTTTTTTTTTAGTATTTGTTTTTTGTAATTCAGATGCATATATATATATATATATATATATATATATATATATATATATATATATATATATATATATATATATATATTTCCTGGCAATCAGTTGCAACAATTATGCATATAATAAGTTGTTGAAAGTCGTTTGTCGTGGAAAAACTCGCGACTTCGAACATCATTATGTTTTCCGCAAACAAAGTTGTATTTCACAAATGTTATTAATTGTCTTCATAATGTTAACCACGTATAGTTAACGGAAGACGTAGAAACGATATTCCGAAACGAATACGTATAACGTAAGTCAAACGTTCGAATTAGAAATGAGACCCCACGAACACAAATTCGCTGTGGCAGGTATGAAATATAAACTCCGTTACTCGCTCGTTACACTTGAAGGACAGATGTTGAATGGGCCGAAACGAGCCGCCGCATAACAGCGTAGTTGCCTGCTAACTTCGAAAGAAGGTAGATGCGGTCCCTAGCGCAACTTATAACATCGTCGAAAATCAGTGCGGACGGGAGAGTTTTGGTACACCCTGTTAAAAAAACGGAAAAATGGAGGCTGTACAATTGGAGAGCGATCCGCCTTCACCAACATGCATAAGCAATTCATTAATAGTTTATATATATATATATATATATTAATCGTAGAGAGTATTTCAGCGCAACGGTTTCTTTTAACTGTCGATTTTCTCGACAACGGCTGAGAAGTGCATCTTGGTGCTTTGCCACATTACACCTCTGGCCACGAGCTTTTATTATGCGCAGTATGAATCGAATCTGAATTTCACAATTGGCGGCCTCCCCTTGTCAGTATTATCTGCTCTGAACTGCGCTATTTCATTATCCAATGCTTGAAGTGCCTCCTGACTAGTGACAGCCAGCGTTTAACACTCTTCTGTTGCAAAACCTTAACCTTCAATGCACACTAACAGACACAAAATACTCTCGCAACAGATCATAGGACAAATACACACTTACATCTTAGATACATCTACATCTACATAGATACTTAGCAAGCCACCGTAAGGTGTATGGCGAAGGGTATTTTGTACCACTATTTGTCATTTCCTCTCTCGCAGGCAGAGCGAGGGAAAAACGACTGACTATACGCCTCCGTATGAGCCCTCTAATTTCTAATATCTTACCTTCGAGGTCCTTACCCACGAGGTATGTTGATGGGAGCAGAATCGTTCGCGTACAGCTTAAAATGCCGGTTCTCTAAATTTTGTCAATAGTATTTCCCGAGAGAACGCCGCCTTCCTTCCAGGGATTCCCATTTGTGTTCACAAAGCATCTCCATAACAGTTAAGTTTTGTTCGAACCTACTAGTAACAAATCTAACTGCCCATCTCTGAATTGCTTCCATGTCTTCCTTCAATCCAACCTGGTATGGATAACGAACACTCGAACAGTACTCAAGAACAGGTCGCATCAGCGTCCTACATGCAGTCTCTTTTACGCGTTAACCACTCTTTCCTAAAATTCTCCCTGTAAACTAAAGTCGACCATTTTCCTTCCCTACCACAGTTTTCACATGCTCGTTCCACCTCATATCACTTTGCAACGTTACGTCCAGATATTTAAACGACTTGAGTGTGTCAAGCTGGACACTAGTAATACTGTACCCGAACATTACAGGTTTGTTCTTCCTACTCATAGGCATTAACTTACATTTTTCCACACTTAAGGGTAGCTGTCATTCATCACATCAACTGGAAATTTTGTCTAAGTCATCTTGTATCTTCCTACAGTCACTCAACATTGACACCTTACCATACACGAGGGGTCTCCAAACTACGGCCCGCAGGCCGAAACCGACCCGCGAGGGCCGGCAAACCGGCTCGCGTTAGCTGACCGGACATCCCCGGTATCCGGCCCGCCAAATATTTGCGGTGGTACCTATACTGCCAACAACTGAGTTTTGAGGCCTATCGCGACCAATACACCGCGACATTGTCGGAGCTCTATCTTTACAAAGCAGAAGGTCATGGTTAAACTTGTGGCTATCCACAATAAACAGACAGACCATTCTCCGTGCGATAGTGAAAAAAAAGAACGATTAACAGAGTAGTTTGGCGAAAACATTTTACGTAAAAAAATTCTTTGCATTTTAATCTACTCGCGAGTCTGGTGCAAGTCTTTTAAATGGACGCCACTTCGGCGACTAGCCTTAGTGATCAGTCATTATGGAGGATGCTTATTAAGCGAGGTTTCACTTTCTTTTGATTACGTTGTAAAATACACATAACAAGTAAATTGTATAAAATATTTTTATTGAAAGACAATTTAAAGAAAATACAATACCTGGTGTACATAATGATATTGGATATTTTAGTTGTAACTCATGTATAAAAATAACTGTAATTAATTAATATCTTGAAAACTCACAGTGTTAGAGTATTCACGTAAAGATATTTAACATCTTAGTAATAATTAGTGACTTTTATGTAGCTGTAACTTTCCTGTCATAATTACCTCCAGTTGTGGACTAAGTTTAATGTAGAGATAATCATCAGCGACTTCAAATGCTCATCACTTAATTTTGATCTGTAAATACTTTTTGCATGTTTCATTTTGGAGAAAGTTTTTTCACACAAGTAAGTAGTCCCAAAAGCGGAAAAAAAGTCACGGGCAAATTTATGTAAATTTGGAAACTGTGTGGATGGAAGACACTTATAAAATTCTAGTGATGTTGACTTTGAATGTTTTTCTTTAAAAAAATCACTACATTGCAAATCAATAATTTGAAACTGAAGTTCTACGGGTAACGCTTCTATATCGACGTCAAAGGGATTTTGAAATATCTTGAAATCGTTTGAATTTGCATCGATATCTGAAAAACGTGATTCAAAATTAATTTTTAAAGCAACCAAAGCTTCAATTGCGGAAGTTACAGAAAACGGAATCTCAGTTTGCTGACTGAATGTTTGTCATATATTAAAATGCGTGAAGCATACTTTGTTCAAATGAGATAAAAAAAGCAATCTTTTGTCGAAAGGACTTAACATACGTGTATAAATCAGGCAGAAGCTGGTTTTCACCTTGCAATTTTAAATTAAGGTCATTCACATGTTTAGTTAAGTCTGTATAAAATGTTAGCTTCCATAACCACTCACCGTTCCTGAACTCAGCCAGACGGCGATTCCTTTCGTTCAAAAAAATTTCAGTTACTGTTCGGAGTTCAAATAAACGGGTCAGAACATTAGCGCAGCTAAGCCAGCACACTGTAGTATAATATGCAAGTCGCTTTCCTCAATATCTTCAAGAAACTCGCGGAACTGGCGATGACTGAGTGCATGGGATCTGATATAATTAACAACTGAAATAACTGGCTTTATAACTTCTGACATATCTAAATGTTTTGCACACAAAGACTGTTGGTGAATAATACAATGCACTACTAATGGTTTTGAGCCACCGTCATTTTCTACGGCCTTAGAAAGTGGTTCAAATGGCTCTGAGCACTATGGGACTCAACTGCTGAGGTCATTAGTCCCCTAGAACTTAGAACTAGTTAAACCTAACTAACCTAAGGACATCACAAACACCCACGCCCGAGGCAGGATTCGAACCTGCGACCGTAGCGGTCTTGCGGTTCCAGACTGCAGCGCCTTTAACCGCACGGCCACTTCGGCCGGCGGCCTTAGAAAGGAGAGCAACAACACCTTTATTTTTCCAACACATGTTTTCGCCACCATCAGTTGTAATACATTTTAATTTCTTCCACTAAAGATTGTTTTTCTGAACTGTCCTTTCAACTCCTTTAAAAATATCTTCGCCAGTAGTCGTCCCGTGAATACTGTGTACATCAAGGAGCTCTTCATACACTTCAAAATTTTTGTCAATCCCTCGAATAAAAAGTAGTACTTGAGCAGTATCTGATACATCTGTTGACTCATCCACGGCCAAAGAGAACCAGTCTTAGTCTTGATTTTTGTCACGCAGTTGTGCTGATATGTTTTGTGCAATGTCATCTATTCTTCGAGCCACAGTGTTTGTCGACAAACTTATGTTTTTAAATAAATTAACTTTTTCTGGACACATTACTTCTGCTGTTGCAATAATGCAGTTCTTAATTAATTCACCGTCGGTAAATGGCCTACACTGTTTCGCTACTAAATGAGCCACACGAAAACTAGCACGAGTTGTTGCATGTTGTTCAGCATTTACTTTCTTAAACAGCGACTGCTGGGTTTTTAGCTGGCGTTTCAGAGACTCATACATTTCTAATCATTCACACCCTGTAAACTTGGAGTAATTCTGAGAGTGCTTAGTCTCATAATGACGTTTGATATTGTATTCTTTGAAGACTGATGTTGCTTCATTGCAAATAATACACATTGGTTTGTTGCCTGACTCCTCCACGAAATATTGACATCCCCAATGCTCTTCAAAAATTCTACATTCACTGTCAACCTTTCGTTTCTTTTCCACATTTGTACAGAACTTCACAAAAGATTGTAATCTGAAAATAAAATTGTGCTATTTAATACTAATAAAGCCAGGGAGTAGTCTGCCTAAACAAAATGCAATGAATTTTTTAAGGTACTTTAATTACTAAATTAAACTTTCACGATTACACTGTAGTTCCACTAAAAAATACAGTGAAAAAATACTCAAGTCGTGCTATACGTATTTCGATTTTCAGATTTTCCTTGTCTCTTCGAATTCAGACTTTGAATTGTCCCACACTTCGTCGTCTCACCTATTAGTACAGCGCATAAAACACTAAAAAACTTGTAAGACACTCGCAACATAGACACAATCACGCAACACAACTATCAAATATATGCTCTGGCTCTGCTACTCACTACAAGACTACATAACTAAACTTATTGTTGTGCCGCTTGAAATGACAGTGCGTTGACATACTCTACCTCTGTTACGTCTTGCTGTAATAGTGTTGCTAACAATGATTTTGAGATTTCGTTAACTTTGCAGGACGCTTACGTGAAGAATGTGCAGTGACATACTTTTTGTCGGTGAAATTCGCCAGTATAAAATACGCCAGAATTTCGGTCAGGTACGTCCACCAAGCAAAATTATGTAATTAAATAAAAATCGTAGTTCGTTTCAGTGCTGGCTATTCCCACAACCTTAGATTTTTGCGATTTCATCTTTCCTTTAGCCTTACATTACGGTGATCATGGAGTGCTAGGGTGCTTTAATCCCACTTTGTAGATCTTGGCCCTTATGACTTTGTGGATGAGTCAGTGTGGCCAGTAACTGCAGACTGCTGGCGACCCCAAATAACTTATGTATACAGAGAACAACAGCAGTCCTACCACACTTCCATGGGGCACTCCTGGCTATATACCCTTGCCTCTGATGAAAACTCGCCATCGAGGATAACATATTGGGTTCTATTATTTTAGAAGTCTTCTAGTTACTCACACATCATATTCTCACACATCATATTTCCGTGACTTTGTTAACAGCCTACCATGGGGCACTGTGTCAAATGCCTTCCGGAAATCTAGAAATATGGAACCTGCCTGTTGCTCTTCGTTCATAGTAACTAATATGAGAAAAGGGCAAGCTGAGTTTCGCACAAACGATGCTTTCTAAAACCATGCTGATATGTGGACATAAGCTGCTTAGCCCAAAAAAGTTTATTAAATTCGAACAGAGAATGTGTGAATTCTGCAGCAAACAGTAATTATGGATATTGGCCTGTAATTTTGCATGTCCATTTGCGGCGGGGCGGGGTCGGTCGTATGCTTTTTTGTTAATGCTATCGTGCAGTATACGTAACTCGATAGGATTCTTGCCGATGTCCCTTCACTCTGTGGTAGCAGATACGTGCTAGGCAGTGTAAAGCAGCGTTGATGAAACCACCTAATCCTCGCACAAACGAAAAAATGGCTGACATCGAAATAAGTGTCCAAGGAATAGAAAAGCAACTGGAATCACTCAATAGAGGAAAGTCCACTGGACCTGACGGGATACCAATTCGATTCTACACAGAGTACGCGAAAGAACTTGCCCCCCTTCTAACAGCCGTGTACCGCAAGTCTCTAGAGGAACGGAGGGTTCCAAATGATTGGAAAAGAGCACAGATAGTCCCAGTCTTCAAGAAGGGTCGTCGAGCAGATGCGCAGAACTATAGACCTATATCTCTTACGTCGATCTCTTGTAGAATTTTAGAACATGTTTTTTGCTCGCGTATCATGTCATTTCTGGAAACCCAGAATCTACTATGTAGGAATCAACATGGATTCCGGAAACAGCGATCGTGTGAGACCCAACTCGCCTTATTTGTTCATGAGACCCAGAAAATATTAGATACAGGCTCCCAGGTAGATGCTATTTTTCTTGACTTCCGGAAGGCGTTCGATACAGTTCCGCACTGTCGCCTGATAAACAAAGTAAGAGCCTACGGAATATCAGACCAGCTGTGTGGCTGGATTGAAGAGTTTTTAGCAAACAGAACACAGCATGTTGTTATCAATGGAGAGACGTCTACAGACGTTAAAGTAACCTCTGGCGTGCCACAGGGGAGTGTTATGGGACCATTGCTTTTCACAATATATATAAATGACTTAGTAGATAGTGTCGGAAGTTCCATGCGGCTTTTCGCGGATGATGCTGTAGTATACAGAGAAGTTGCTGCATTAGAAAATTGTAGCGAAATACAGGAAGATCTGCAGCGGATAGGCACTTGGTGCAGGGAGTGGCAACTGACCCTTAACATAGACAAATGTAATGTATTGCGAATACATAGAAAGAAGGATCCTTTATTGTATGATTATATGATAGCGGAACAAACACTGGTAGCAGTTACTTCTGTAAAATATCTGGGAGTATGCGTACGGAACGATTTGAAGTGGAATGATCATATAAAACTAATTGTTGGTAAGGCGGGTACCAGGTTGAGATTCATTGGGAGAGTGCTTAGAAAATGTAGTCCATCAACAAAGGAGGTGGCTTACAAAACACTCGTTCGACCTATACTTGAGTATTGCTCATCAGTGTGGGATCCGTACCAGGTCGGGTTGACGGAGGAGATAGAGAAGATCCAAAGAAGAGCGGCGCGTTTCGTCACTGGGTTATTTGGTAACCGTGATAGCGTTACGGAGATGTTTAATAAACTCAAGTGGCAGACTCTGCAAGAGAGGCGCTCTGCATCGCGGTGTAGCTTGCTCGCCAGGTTTCGAGAGGGTGCGTTTCTGGATGAGGTATCGAATATATTGCTTCCCCCTACTTATACCTCCCGAGGAGATCACGAATGTAAAATTAGAGAGATTAGAGCGCGCACGGAGGCTTTCAGACAGTCGTTCTTCCCGCGAACCATACGCGACTGGAACAGGAAAGGGAGGTAATGACAGTGGCACGTAAAGTGCCCTCCGCCACACACCGTTGGGTGGCTTGCGGAGTATCAATGTAGATGTAGATGTAGATGTAATACTAATCTCACAAAGGCCGAGTAACTCTAGTTGAAAGTCAGTTCTTCAAAGCTCATGATAAAAAAATCGGGCATTTGGGATCTTCAGTCTGCTTGCAGAAAAGCGTTTAAAATTAGATTAACTCTGCCTTTTATTCATATTGAAACATATCAAATGGCTGTCAAGTCCGTATTTAATATGTAAAACGTCATCATTTAAAGTTCACCGTCTGTATAACAAATATTCAACTGAAAAGCAGCCAGAATTTTAGTAAGTCCGACCTGACTAATTTTCACGTTCTACAGTCACAGATCCATAACTATTCGTGAGTTAAACATTTGGTCGTTTCAGTGGTCTTCTTTGTAAGAGGTGCTCACCAAAATATTCCGTACAGAGCACGAAACACGCCATGTGGAGTGGTTACGACGACCAGAAAGTTCACACACACGCTCATAGCTCTCAAACTATTTAATTTAGAAACACCAAACTTTCATTAAGATGTTCGTAACTTCAGTCGCTTCAGTCACGATATGTTCAAACCGAAATTAGCTCACTATTTCCTCATCTTACAGAGTATTTTTAGGGAGTGATCTGAAGGCGGTGGGCGCGACCACTTCTGACACCAAATCTGTAGGCGCCCCGGTGGTCCCAGTCGCTTACGGTGGACTGGATGGCCAGTTGTCAGGATGCTAGGAAATGGCTATAGAAGCGTCAGAAACGCCAAAGAAACATTATTAATTCTTAACACCTTTATTCCTGCCGAGTACAATGTGGCTTGGTGATATCAACGACCTTCCCCGAGACCTCGCTGACTCGTAGCGAAGACACCAGATCCGGGCCGCACAGTCTTGCTAGCGCAGCGCCGCGTGCTGTGACGTAGCAGAGGAATGTCCTTACTTGCCGGCCGAAGTGGCCGTGCGGTTAAAGGCGCTGCAGTCTGGAACCGCAAGACCGCTACGGTCGCAGGTTCGAATCCTGCCTCGGGCATGGATGTTTGTGATGTCCTTAGGTTAGTTAGGTTTAACTAGTTCTAAGTTCTAGGGGACTAATGACCTCAGCAGTTGAGTCCCATAGTGCTCAGAGCCATTTGAACCATTTTTTTGTCCTTACTTCGGCCGCGTGTGGCTGGCGGCGCCCGGCTGGGCGGTCGGCAGGCTCGGCAGCGGACAGCAGATCGTTGCGCCTAGAGGCTCCGGGTTTGAGTCCCGGCGCTGACGGCACGAGAGGCGTTCTCGTAGTGCAGAGTGTACTCTATCCCACCCCGTCTTCTTCCCTGCTCCTCCTGGTGGCTCGTCCGCGGTGGACAGGCAGAACGGGCTGCAATCCCCCAGCGTCGTTGGCTCACCCGGTTGTGACGGCGGATGCACAGGGCCTAGGCCCCGCACGATCTCGACGACGGCTCACTGATGTGGTCAGCATTGGCGGAGAGCAAGTCTGCCGCAATGTCTGCTAACCCTGGGTTGATGATTGACAGCGGCAGCAGAGAGGACCAGAGCTGGTACTGTCCCCTCACGTCTGCTGCTGGATGGGCCGCCCTTACTGCAACATCTCCTTAATAAAGATTAACACGTCGATCACCGAGCTGAGCGCTACGCAGCGACCCAGTACACATCTAACTGCAAGTCTAAGTGCGAATGTCTTGTTGCTGTCCAAGCTAGCGTTTTTAAGGGAAGCACGAGCGACGTCCTGATGTCATGCTCGTTTGTAATGAACGCATTCATTCCACTTATACTGCTGATTCATCTGTCGTACTCGCCCCTTAGGTGTTCTTGCGACAGAGTTACGTGTTGTTGCGGCAGACTTACGCGAAGTTGTGAAATGCAGTACAGCTGACGCTATACGAAAGTCTCCGTCTAACCCAAACCCGCGTGCTAAGCAATTCTCTCTTGCCTGTTGTGCGTAACCAGGCCATTGCCCCTGCGTGACGACACATTCCGATATACACTCCTGGAAATTGAAATAAGAACACCGTGAATTCATTGTCCCAGGAAGGGGAAACTTTATTGACACATTCCTGGGGTCAGATACATCACATGATCACACTGACAGAACCACAGGCACATAGACACAGGCAACAGAGCATGCACAATGTCGGCACTAGTACAGTGTATATTCACCTTTCGCAGCAATGCAGGCTGCTATTCTCCCATGGAGACGATCGTAGAGATGCTGGATGTAGTCCTGTGGAACGGCTTGCCATGCCATTTCCACCTGGCGCCTCAGTTGGACCAGCGTTCGTGCTGGACGTGCAGACCGCGTGAGACGAAGCTTCATCCAGTCCCAAACATGCTCAATGGGGGACAGATCCGGAGATCTTGCTGGCCAGGGTAGTTGACTTACACCTTCTAGAGCACGTTGGTGGCACGGGATACATGCGGACGTGCATTGTCCTGTTGGAACAGCAAGTTCCCTTGCCGGTCTAGGAATGGTAGAACGATGGGTTCGATGACGGTTTGGATGTACCGTGCACTATTCAGTGTCCCCTCGACGATCACCAGTGGTGTACGGCCAGTGTAGGAGATCGCTCCCCACACCATGATGCCGGGTGTTGGCCCTGTGTGCCTCGGTCATATGCAGTCCTGATTGTGGCGCTCACCTGCACGGCGCCAAACACGCATACGACCATCATTGGCACCAAGGCAGAAGCGACTCTCATCGCTGAAGACGACACGTCTCCATTCGTCCCTCCATTCACGCCTGTCGCGACACCACTGGAGGCGGGCTGCACGATGTTGGGGCGTGAGCGGAAGACGGCCTAACGGTGTGCGGGACCGTAGCCCAGCTTCATGGAGACGGTTGCGAATGGTCCTCGCCGATACCCCAGGAGCAACAGTGTCCCTAATTTGCTGGGAAGTGGCGGTGCGGTCCCCTACGGCACTGCGTAGGATCCTACGGTCTTGGCGTGCATCCGTGCGTCGCTGCGGTCCGGTCCCAGGTCGACGGGCACGTGCACCTTCCGCCGACCACTGGCGACAACATCGATGTACTGTGGAGACCTCACGCCCCACGTGTTGAGCAATTCGGCGGTACGTCCACCCGGCCTCCCGCATGCCCACTATACGCCCTCGCTCAAAGTCCGTCAACTGCACATACGGTTCACGTCCACGCTGTCGCGGCATGCTACCAGTGTTAAAGACTGCGATGGAGCTCCGTATGCCACGGCAAACTGGCTGACACTGACGGCGGCGGTGCACAAATGCTGCGCAGCTAGCGCCATTCGACGGCCAACACCGCGGTTCCTGGTGTGTCCGCTGTGCCGTGCGTGTGATCATTGCTTGTACAGCCCTCTCGCAGTGTCGGGAGCAAGTATGGTGGGTCTGACACACCGGTGTCAGTGTGTTCTTTTTTCCATTTCCAGGAGTGTATGTGCAATCCTCTTAGCTCTTGGCTAACCTACTGCCACTGGCTCTCGGCATAGGCAACGAAACTTTGACAATATTCCACGTTTCCAAGTCTTTACTATTCCGCAACACTACAGATCTGACATCATGTTATCTGTAGACCGCCTAGCAAGCGAATCTTCCCGAGGTACTCTCCTCGTTCCGTGTGGGAACAGCTTAATTCTGATTGGCTGTTGATCTAAACGACCAAGCAGAACATTCCTTCCAGATCATTCTCGTGGAAAATCTTGCCTTATCCAATCACTAATTTGATAGTAATTAATGTCAGCAAAACTTCAAATTCTTGTATTTTGATTAATCAAAATAAACTAAGTGCGAAATAGTCTTCAAATTGATAAATAAACTTATTCCGCCTCTAACTTTCATTCTGGTTAGTTTTATACAAAAGCAAGCACACACCGACATACGTCACCTGAATCGTTGTTGCAACATAACTTTCTCATGGTTTGTTTGTACAAGGTTATACGTAAAATGAAATATTAAATTTTAACGTATGTCCGAAATACACCCTCTCAATCTCTCAATCATTCTCACGTACTTACGTGGCAAAATATAATCAAATAATAATTTTGACGTATTTTTGTATTACATAATCCACAGTGACTAAAGTTTAAAAAAGAAAATTCTAATTAATTGGTTTTCATGCACTGATAACTTTGGAATGGCTTGAAATGACAGTGAAAGTCAATCTGTGGTTGTTCCTAACTTGGTTTAAGAAAAAGCGTCGGTTATAGGAGTTTTACGTAATTCTTTTTATCTTCAGAACTATAATAAATAAAAATCTGAAATTCTGACAGCATCATTCCATTAATAGCAAAATGCTGTGTACCAAATTTGAACAAAATCGAACAATAACTAACATGGATTATTTAGATTCGTAGAGGGTATGAATCTTCGTATCGACTGTATGTTACGCTATGCGGTTTTCATGGCAGACAGCGTCAGCTGTGCTGTGAGCAAAGCGAAAAAAAAAAAAAAAAAAAAATCCACTCTACAGCCGCCGTACTTGACGGCTGCGTGCCCTACTGCAACGAACGTCATCTCGTGATAACTTGCTGGGCTACACATTCTTTTACCTTTCTTATATACTAGATCCACCTGGGCTTTTTTCCAGTCCCTTGGGACTTCGTGCAGGACGAGAGATTCACGACAAATGCAAGGGGCCAGTGCCGTTGAGTACTCTTTGTAAAATCGAACTGGGATTTCATCCGGACCTGGTGATTTATTTGCTTTCAAATCTTTGCCTCTCTACGCCAGGTATGCTTATTTCTATGTCGTCCATATGGGAATCTGTCCGACGGTCAAAAGACAGTATGTTCGTATGGTACTTCTGTGTGAACGATTTCTTGAACATGAAATTTAAAAGTTTGGCTTTCATTTTGCTATCTTCTACTGCCACGCCAGGCTGGTCAACAAGGGACTGAATGGAAGCCTTAGACTCGCTTAGTGATTTTACATACGACCAGAATTTTTTCGGGTTCTTTGCCAGACCTTTTGCTTAGGTGTGACGGTGTAGTTGTATGCTTCGCGCATAGATCTTTTCACAGACGGACAAACCTCTACTCTCTTTCGCTTGTCGTCGTTTGTGCGTCCCCTTTTGAACCTAGAGTGCAACAGTCTCTGCTTCATCAGCATCTTACGAATTTTGTAATTAAACCATAGTTGGTCTTTTCCATCCATTATCCACTTACTAGGCACGTAACTCTCCAGACCACGATTTACAGTCCGCTTAAACTTTGCCCATAATTCCTTTACACCCATCTTACTGGTACTAAGGGATGCCATTTCACTGTATAAGTAAGATGTTAATAACTGCTTATCTGCTCTATTTAGCAGAAACACTCTCCTAGCTTTCAAGACTGTTGTATTAACTTTCGTAATGAAAGTTGCTATAATGACATCATGATCGCTGATTCCCGTTTCTGTACTGATATTATCGATGAGATCCGGCCTATTTGTAGCTACAAGGTCTAACATATTTCCATCGTATGTGAGCTGCAGAGCTAGCTGCTCAAGACAATTTTCAGAAAACGTGTTCAAAAGTATTTTGCATGACTGACTGTCTGCACCCCCAGCTGTGAATCCATAGACATCCCAATCTATACTCGGCAGGTTAAAGTCGCCTCCAACTAGTGAGCATGGTCTGAGTATTTACATGCTATTGACCGTAGACTTTTCTTGAATGACTCTAGAGCTGCCATAGTGGAATCGGGTGGCCGGTAAAAACATGCAACATTTGACTTAGTTTCACATACACCTGTTATACGCGACCAGACGACTTCACTGTCACACTCAACTTCGAACTCAATAGAGACAATATTTTTGTCAATTGCAATGAAAACTCCTCCTCCTATGGCCTTAAATCTGTCTTTCCGATATACGTTCCACAACTCGCTAAATATTTCAGAGCTTTCCAGTTCGGTTTTCAGCTAGCTCTCAGTGTCAAGAATAATTTCGGTGCGATAATTTTCCTGGTTTGCAGCAAACTCGGAAAATCTATTACGAACACTTCGACAGTTTACTGATAAGATTTTGGCAGTCGAAGTGCCTTTATTTGACTTGTCTTGCTGTGAATCGACTGGCGAGTGTTCATCAGACCACCTCAAACTACCGCCTTGCCAAAAAAACGCTCATGTGCACTCCACAAGTTCTCTGCTACCCTAATAGCCGTTTCCTTACTGTAGAGCACCCCTGACATATCAAAGGGAGTCCTACAAATCCCCACACGATAACGCAGCTCCAGAAATCTGCAGCCAAGACCATCACAGAGTCGACGAAGCCCTTGGTTGAGATCTCCTATTCGGCTCCAAAACAAATAACCTCGATCAACTCTGGAAACGATCCTGCAAATTACGAGCTCTGCTTGCATCCTTCGGGCGAGGCCAGCAGTCTTCACCACCTCTGCCAGCCGCCTGTACAATTTGAGGATCGCCTCAGAACCCATGCAACAGGCGTCGTTGGTGCTGGCATGAGCCACGATTTGGAGATGACTGCACCCTGCACGCTCGATAGCCACCGGCAAGACCGCCTTCACATTTCCAATGAGGCCTCTCGGCAGACATATTGAGTCTTGGCTTTCTTTCCAGCCCTGAAAGCTATCTGCCTAAGGGAATCCATAATGTGCCTAACATTGGAGCTCCCAATAATCAGTAAACCCCTCCCCCCATGTGCCTGCTCGGAATCAGGGAGTTGCCACCCGTCCACTCACAGAATTAATGTGCGACGCCAGGCAGTCAGTCTCCACAATGGCCTCCTCGAGCAACTCGTTACCATCCGCCAATCACCCTACTGTGAGGGCGGAACCACTGAATCGTGTACTCGACGAGGTGCCTCGGATGCAGAACCCATGGGCAAAACAAGTGACACCTGAGGTGTTCCATGCGACACGCCAGATTCTCTGCCACCACTACACACTGTGGCATGCAGCATGAAGGTGACAGACCATAGCCAACAGCACATTCAGCTGTTCGCGAACTGTGGCCAGCTCTTTCTACGTCCGCACACAGCATGCACACATCCTACTCATCCTAGCAAGACTAACTGAAGAAGTGAACTATAAAAGCAGACAATCCTAGATATGCGAGTTGCTACCCTTTTTATGTGTCACCAATGTACACTGATGCGTTAAAGAACTATGTAGCTGCCTGTTCAGTCAGCAACTATTACGCTAAAGACTGAATAGATTTACACTTACAAAAACGCGAGATTAACCTTCTTAAACAGAGAAACACACACGAAATTTTATAAATATATTACGTGGAAAACACATAAAAGGATAAACACTTAACTTGCCGCTCTGTAGACGCTCTCGTATCACAGTCGAGAGCTGAAGCCTTATCGTCGTCCATCTTGACTCTATGCACTGACTAGCTATATGTCCGTACCAACAACAGTTAACACAAGCTACTGGTATTAACTCTGTACAATGTCCAAAATGCCTTGACAAATTAGACTGACCACACCTCGCATCTTGTAAATATTGTCCCTTTGTATTATAATGGAATTGTGGAAGATCAGCTGGTTCCATGGCTGCACAAACGTAACCCTCAAATCCCTCTTCATCTCTTAGACTCCATGCCCTTTACACATAAAACAGGGAAAACAACCGCGAAACCGCCTATCTACTGACCCCTCAGTTTGACGAAACCGTGTCCTGTGGTAGCGAGGCCTTGATGTGTGGAGGTCGACTGTACTGGCAACAGCTGCCAGATCAGGTCCACTGATACCAAAATACTTCTGACACCACTCTACAGTGACCCAGGGAGAATGGGGCTGCTAAGGTGTAGAGAGGCGTGTTGTGGAGTTGGTGGTGCTGGTCAGCAAAACTCCACTGCAAGATAAAACTTATTTAATGTAGCCTTGAGCAACAATGTTGAAGTGCTGCAATGCCCCAAAATATGCCCCCTGCAATCGTGTATTCTACCTGTGGTGCCACTGATGTTGGCAGGCCATGGCGGCAGGATGGCCTCTTGACTTCTTGCTTGGCTGAAACCGTGTACCCCACTCAGCAATGCATGCCTGAGTTAGCACTATGTGGCCCTGAGTGAGCAGTGCCTGTGGTGACGTCCGCTGAATTCTCATAGGAGTCTACCAGTACCAGGTTAGAAGCTCGCCCTCTGCACACAGATCGCATTCGGGAGGACGACGGTTCAATCCCGCGTCCGGCCATCCTGATTTAGGTTTTCCGTGATTTCCCTAAATCACTCCAGGCAAATGCCGGGATGGTTCCTTTGAAAGGGCACGGCCGACTTCCTTCTCCGTCCTTCCCTAATCCGATGAGACCGATGACCTCGCTGTTTGGTCTCTTCCCCCAAACCAACCAACCAATCTACACACAGATGGTGGCAGTACTGCCCTGACTGCGAACCGCTATCCTCCAAGGTAGGAATTAGGCTGCTACCATGGAGCCTGGGGATGGCTTATCCATCATGTCATTCTAAGTCCACAGAGGTCTGGTGAGTTGGTTGCCCAGACCAGCACCAGTTGCTGGCTGGCCCGTAACGTGATGGAGACTTCTGTGGACCCAGTGTTGTGGAGTGCACTCCCAAACTGCCTATAACTGTGCTAGAATCAGAGGGTTTTTATGGTAATTAATTGCTGTGCCAATACATTACTTCCTGGTAATGTCTCAATGGTGCAGAAATACAGTGTAGGCTGATTTGTAGTGGCGTGGCCTTTCTGCAATGTCACCATGATTTCGCAGCTTGGCCTGGCTGCCTTGTGGTGTACAAACAGCCTCACTTGTGAAATTACATATCAGTGCCTTTGTGCTTGCCTGCTTGCCTCACACAGAGCTGCAGTGAAGTTACTTTTCACCCAGTAACGCCCAAAATTAACAACAGCGTTACACCAGTATTGTCAAAATGTTTTCCAGTATTTTAGTGACTTATAGATCAGCAAGCCTTCATCCACATGAAGTGGCAGGCCTGTATCGCGTGTTACAGTGTGGAAACTGCGTCTTTCCACGTTCAGTTGCTCAGTTGTCAGAAACTGTACAATTTTTGATTCCAACAATGTGGTGATCGAGTAGATACAGACTCAGATTGCAAACGATATTAGAGCCTCTTAAAACAAATTCTTTTAGTTTCGCCATGTAAACTTCTTTCACATTCCCACTGACGAGTGCATTATTAAGTTCAAACTGGCTAATTTCCATATCTTGCGAAGCTGCTGTTGCTAATAAAACACCGATCGAGTTGTATCGGACCATAGGAGAGAAAAACTCTTCACAAACGATGCCTTCCCCTTGAAAATGCCCTTTTGCACATATTCTAGCTTCAAAGCGATCAGTTGCTCCATCAGAATTCTGCTTCACATGGTACACCCACTTAGACTTCCCCTGTGCAAAGGAAATGTTTTACAGCAAATTTTTACAGGCAAAATGACTTTATAGAAAGCATGTAGAAGAAGCCAAAAAGATAAGAAGTTATAGGTCCATTGAAGGGAATCACAGCCTGTGCAAGGCAGTCTGGGACCTGATCAATGAACACAGGAGAAAACGCACCTCTCCATTAAGCTTCTATAACTATTCTATTGACATTGTGAGAAACACTGTAAGTCCAATTCCTGCTTTGAATATAGAGCCTGCAGCTGCTGTTGGAAACAGAAACAGGTGCACCTTCAGGAACTGGAGGAAATGAGAAAAAATGAAATGGTAAGGATTGTAAAATCTTATAAGTTTTCTGGCAGACAGGTTATATATGGGATGCCCACTAATGGTTCAAGAAAGTTATACATAATAGTAATGAATCATGGATTATGGTAATTAATAAGTGGTTCTCCGCTGGTGTATTTCCGGACTTTCTGAATTTTGGAAGGACAGTATCAGTTCATACAAAGCGTGACCCAGTCATGGTCACAAGCTTCAGACCAATGTCAATAATTCCAATCTTTGCTAAAGTAATTGAGACTGCAGCGAAAGACCAAATCTCAATTTACTTCAAAATTAATGAACTCTTCTCAGATGCACAGAATGTTTGGAAAGGCAAATCTACAACAACAGCAGCGCTAGATGTGATTATTATGATGAAGCACAGTTTTGAAGAAAAAGGATCTCAACACTGACATTTTGTGACCTTAGTAAGACGTTTGACTGCATTTCTCATAAGGTCCTTCTAAATAAGCTCAGTCAGTGCCGAGTTGGAGATACTGTTCTAGCAATCATAAAATCTTACCTGGAAAACAGAAGGCAGATCATATCAGTCCAAGAAGCGCTATCACGTGAACAAAAGTTGGGATCTGACGTGCCACAGGGATAGGTAATGAGCCCGTTCGTATTCCTAGTTTTTGTTAATGACTTAAGCTCTCATGAACAGTTCTTGCAATTTGTGGATTGCACATCTTTGTACTCAAAAGACATCAACTGCTTCTTCAAAAGTTTGAGGTTCACAAATATTGGCACAACAGACTGTATCTTGGTCCCAAAAGTGAGCAGCGGGTTGAAGATTAGACCGAAATCTCAGATCCATCGTTTTATTTTCGCGGACTTGTTCACTATTAGCATCCTCTTCAGATTCCTGTGCAGCATGATCTCTCAGGTAAAATCCAGCATACGTCTGTTCCACATCTAAGTTATAGTATTCTTCTTCCTTGAAAGAGGCATTGCGGAGATTGTAATTTTCTTCGACTTAGGATTGTAGAGACGATAATGGGTACAACATTCATTATACCCAACCATGATCAGTTTCTTCGGTTTTCTGTCCCATTTGTATCAAGACTGATCAGTAACGTGTATGTATGCTACTGAGCTAACCTTCCTCATGTATTTTAAACGTGGATGTTCTCCAAACTAATTTTCTTGCCACGTAATATTACTACTTGCTTTACCATGGTCGTTGATTTAAGGTATACAAAGCACAACTTACTGCTTACGCCCTTAATTCGAGAGACAAGTGTGTACACAATAACACAATGTGTGCTCAATCAACAGTAGTTTTCTTGATCAATTTTCTCATGTGTTGTTCCATTTTGCTTGATATTCTTCAAATTGCTTATTTATGCAGTTCAGCCATTCTGCTGTGGTCTGTAGGGACTTGTTTTCTCATGTATTATTCCATTTTGCTTGATATTCTTCAAAGTGCTTATATATGAATTCGGTCACTTTGTCACTTCTCAGAATTCTGATTTTGTTTCCAGTTTGCCTTCCAATCAGTATAAAAAATTCCAAACACAGGGAAAGTATCATATTCAAATTTAAGAAAATACACAAATCTGTATGAAGCATAATCATCTTTGAAAACTGTACAAATGTGCACCTGCAAGAGACTCTTTTCTCATCCATCCACTCGAATCTACATGAATAAAATCGACAACAAATTATCATCTTGAATTCAAAGTTAAATTAAACGATTTGCTCTTCATCTTGACATACTGACATGATTCAAAATGAGGATTTCATCTTCCTTCGTTTTTAAACCAGGAACTAAATTCATATCAGCCACAGTCTTCAGACATTTGAAATTGATGTGTCCAAGTCTCTCATGCCAGATGATTGTGAAATTCAAGGAATCAGGATTCGCCTGTATTACATCTGAACATTTAAACCACGTTTAATAACTATAGTTCATCTTAATTCCTACCGCAACTAGACTTGAAATGCGAACTTTCAGTGTCTTGTCGTCGAAAAATAACTTTCAACCCTCCTTTTCGTGACTATTCCCACTGAAAATCTTTAGCTTAGGAATGTATAACGGATTCTCCAAAGTGCAAGGTTGTCATTTTCCCTCAAAAAACGACAATACTTCAATGGATCCAATATCTTCTGTTTTAAAAATCAAGTTGTCTGCAATTTGAACATAGCAGTCATCAGACTGAATTGACTTAAAGGTATTAAACCAATATTTGTGTGGTGTCATACGTTTTGACGCAGCACTATCAGTTAAACAAATATTATTGCAACCTAGAGCAAAAACGAAACTTCCTAGCAGATTAAAACAGTGTGTCCGGCCGAGAATCGAACTCGAGACCTTCGCCTTTTCTGGGCATGTGCTCTACGGACTGAGCTACTCAAGCACAACTCACGACAACGCCTCACACCTTTACTCTCGTCAGTACCTCATTTTCTACCTTTCTAACTTCACAGAAGGTTTCCTGTGAACCTTGCAAGACTAGCACTCCTGGAAGAAAGGACACTGCGTAGACATGGCTTAGCACAGTCTATGGGATATTTCCAGAATGAATTTTTCACCTTGCAATGGAGTTTATATGAAACTTTCCAGCAAATTAAACCTGTATACAGGACAGGGACTCGAACCCAGGATGTTTGCCTTCTGCAAGTAAGTTCGAGCCTCCGTCTGGCACACAGTATTAATCTGTCAGGAAGAGTAATATCAGCAGACACTCCGCTGCAAAGTGAAAATTTCATGTCAGAACAGAAACATTCGGTTGTTCTCAAAGTCTGGTGCTCATAATTATCGGTTTTTGTAACGATTTTTGCTAAAATTTTTCTGTACATAGATTTAAAATGGCCCATTTTGAGACAAAATTTTTAATTGGCCATGTTAGAAAATTTGTTATTCTTTGATTTTTGTCTTACCTGTCTTGTCCTATAAATTATGTGTTTTTTGGAAGTCAGATCTAAAAGCTGTAGAGCGCTGGAGAGATTGAATAAGAGTCTCTAACCATTCTTTTCATCAATCTGTCGTCTTCTAATGTTGTGTCCCCAGCGCAGAAGACAGTTCGTCGGTCGTGGGATCATCTTCGGCGGAGGCTGCTACGCTGTCATCTCGAACCTCTGATTGTGCTTTTTATATGGGATGCCACTTGCGCAGAATAGTCTCTGTATTTACAGAGGGGAGACCGGTAGAACTAATAATGATGGTAGGCGACACTTCTCATTAATGTATCCTGTTTGGTTATTATTTAAATATTCATACAGTTTACACTGGCTTTTACAACGCTCGACATAGCTTTGTTAATTGTACGGTAACTTTTCCATCCAACTCCCGATATAGAGTACGACATGTCCGTCCCTGCAGAACGCCCGAAACAGAGTGAGTAGCACAGCCAAAGCACTTCGTCTCCCACGCGCACCAAAGCGACCCGAAGATGTACGAAATACTTCGGTTGTAATATCGTTACTCTTATGTTTCTCAAAATTAGTGAAATTTAATAAACAAAAACGATAGACTCGTTGGGTAATCATGAGAGATCGTCATACTAAAAACTCGGTTAAATATGGCGAAAAGTATACTAATAATTAATAAGAGAAGTTAGTCGTTTTGCCCCCTAACACTCGAACGTGCCGACCAGTCAGAAGCAAATTCAGTACAATTGGCGAACTCTCCCACGGGACTGGTACATACTGTACTATTTGTCGCTTGTACCTCACTCCACTTTTGTATTATATGCTACTTCACGTGTATCAAGCTGCATCCAGGCGAGCTTCTAACAACATAAAATACAGGCGCCCACAGCCAGGAATATCATTGTTAAATTTAGTTGTTGGGAAGGCCGTTGACGTTTCATCACGTTGTAAAAGTTCTTGTTCCTCTTTCAATAACACTGCAGTCAAATCACCGAACGTTTATTAATCTTTAGCAGATGAATCCCATGCAGTGGAGAAAGCTCAAATTTTTCTGGCAGACTTCCCAAAATTTTAACCATTTTGTCAGCGTCTGTAACAGATTGTACCAAACACTCAACTTGACTAAGATGGTGTGCGATTGTGTCTGTTGGGGACCTCCAATAAAAACAACTTTTGGTTCACTCAGCTGCATTTGTGCATGTTATAGCACACTGCTATTGGCCAAATTCCATCAGAATAGGTAGAATGCCCATCACGTTTACATTTAAGTCATCACAGCTGTTTCATTCTCAGCAGCTTTATTTGTCCTCATTGTCCCCTTCACGAAATCGAGAACTTTTACATAAAAAAAGATTGGTAGCAGATATTTTCATCGATGAAAATTCTTACCATCAGATTTCTGGATACTATAACTTTTCGCTTTATCCATATTTGTATAATTCTGAATGTAAATCAGACTTATGCTACTTTGTTCGGAACAATGAAGAATGTTTTCCATAAAAGAGGAGTAAAACATGACGGTTCAAGAATTTTAACATCGGAAGTTGGTGTGTTCCAACTGATTATCAAAATGTACAGGCAATTTATTCATGTAGCAACTGTAATCAAGAGGATCATTTTTCCATAGAATGTCTAATTGCAGCATCAGACAGAAATGAGACAAATTAAAAACCCAATCATACAGAGGCAGGGAGTTCCAAACTTAGAGGGTTAGCCATTGTTTCATTATTTAATCCAATATAAATGTGATTCGATCAAGGAAAGTTTCTAATTTGGAAGCAGCTTTATCTTTCTTGTGCAGAAAATAAACAGGTAGGAAATGGGAAAATCATGCTTAAATGACAAAAAATACCTTGTGCCCCTCTATCAACAAGAGATTAGGCATGAAAGTCAACATGAATTATATCCAGAGTATACACTATTCTGGCACTCTTTGCATTGAAACCTATAGTACAGTGATTGGGCCACCATGCAACACGTTGATTTCATCTGGTGACATTTCTGTAGAAACTTCTTCCCCTGATGCAAGTAGTGCAGCAAAGGGAGTATGGGAACACTTTTGATATGAATGTCATATCAAAACCTACTGTGTGTACATGAACCTACTTTCTGCTAAGTGCTTTTTCGTGTAACCTCTGCTCCTCCTTGCCCCTGGGGTCCCTCAACCATTTTCCTGCTGATTTCCCTGCATTCTCCCCTTCAACCATCTTCTTCCCCCACCTCTCTCAGAAAAAGAACAGTTGTTCAGATCTGAGTCACTTGCACCTCTCCTGGGAAGTCTTATAGCCCTCCCCTATCCCACTCCCCCCCCTTCCCCAATTCCCAGTGTGTGCTGAGCTGCTGGAAGGATGTAAGATAGTGTCTTTATTTATTCACTTTACTTGTATTTGAGGGTGTTGGATTGTCCACCACACACCGCTGCCCCTCACCCCTCCCTTTCCCTTTCTCCACCTCAAGCCACTTGTTCAATACTGAGCCTCTTGTCCCCTCCTGGGAAATCCACCTGCTCTCCTGGTCCCTCCCCCACTTCCTCCCTTCCCACCCCCACTTCACTTGTGAATTGATGGAGAAAAGACTCGGTGTGTGCTGGAGAGGAAGGATGTCATGACACAAAATTCAAATCAATGCTAATAAGATATTATTCAATTCAGTTTTCATATTATTTATTTAATCAGTTTGTAGGAGACAGGGTCCCCCAATTTCCTTGATGTAAACACCAAGGAATGGAAGGAATGAAGTGTGGTATATTAGCTGCTGTTTTGGGTTGCCCACATGTGTGTCAGCTGGCTGGGTGCTCCGCCCACTGTCTTCCATGCCTGTCAGCTGGTCATGGAGTGCCGAGAGCACACATGTCAGACCACTACTTAGACTAGTTTCACGTGTCATCGCCAGGTGGCAGCAATGTTGCAATTGGCTCACATCCCTAAATCTCTCAGTCTGTGTTGAGCCGTCAGACAGGAAGGATATCACTACGGAACACTCATGTGATGATGAGAAAAAAAGATAGCTATTGTGATATAGTATGCATTTAGAGGAAGAAACAGGATCGCTGTAGAAGAGATAGGGGTCCTGGTACTAGAATCAGAACGTAAAAGAGCTATGGAGGACTTACTGTAAGATAAAATAAGGCAGAATGGATAGATAATATTCCAGCTGAATTTCTAAAATCATTGTGGGTGTGGCAACAAATCGACTGTTCACGCTGGTATGTAGAATGTATGAGTGTGGCGATATACCATCTGACGTTCAGAAAAATATCATTCACACAGTTTCGAAGACTACAAGAGCTGACAAGTGCGAGTATTACCGCACAATCAGCTTAACAAATCATGCATCCAAGTAGATTAAAAGAATAATGTACGGAATAATGGAAAAGAAAAGTGAGGATTTGTTAGATGCCAATCAACTTGGCTTTAGGAAAGGTAAAGGCACCGAAGAGGCAATTATGACGTTGCAGTTGATAATGGAAGCAAGACAAAAAAAAAAAAAAAAAAAATCAAGACACGTTCATAGGATTTATCGATCTGGAAATAGCGTTCGATAATGTAAAATGATGCAAGATGTTAGGAGTTCTGAGAAAAATAAGCCTAAACTATTGGTAGAGACGGATAATATACAATATGTACAAAAACCAAGAGGGAATAATATTACTGGACGATCAAGAACGAAGCACTTGGCTTGAAAAGGATGTAAGACAGGGATGTAGTCTTTCGCCCATAACATTCAATCTGTACATCAAAGAAGCAATGATGGAAATAGAAGAAAAGTTCAAGAGTGGTATTAAAATTTAAGGTTTTGGGATATCAGCGATACGATTCTCTGACGAAATTGCTGTTCTGAGTGAAAGTGAAGAACGATTCGTATTCTGCTGAATGAAATGAAGAATCTACTGAGTACAAAATATGGATTGAGAGTGAATCGAAGAAAGACGAAAGTAATGAGAACAGCGAGAAACTTAACTACAGGATTGATGGTCACAAATTAGATGAAATTAAGGGATTCTAATACCTAGGCAGCAAAATAACCAATGACGGACAGAGCAAGGAGCACATCAAAAGCAGACTAGCAACGGAAAAATGGCATTCCTGGCCAAGAAAAGCCAACTATATCAAACACCTTAATTTAAAGAATTAATTTCTCAGAATGTACATTTGGAGCACAGCATTGTATGGTAGTGAAACATGGCCTGTGGGAAAACTGGAACAGAAGAGAATCGTAGTTTTTGAGATGTGGTGCTACAGACGAATGCTGAAAATTAGATGACTGAATAGATAAGGCATGAGGAGATTCTGTGCAGAATCGTAGACGAAAGGAATATGTGGAAAATACTGACAATGAGAAGGGACAGGACATGAGGGAATGACTTCCATGGTACTTCAGGAAGCTGTAGAGGACTAAAACTGTAGAGGACTAAAACTGTAGAGGAAGACAGAGATTGGAATACGAAGGCCTTCCCGGCGTAATAACTGATAATATTTTTCTCGGGTGTGCAGCCGGATCATAACGTCATCTTCACACATATTTCTTCGTCCAACTGACCGCAATCTTCAGATGAGAGTAGTGGTACACTATCTCGCCGGAACTAACTTCTCAGCGCTTTTTTTTTTTTCTTTATTGTTATTTTAAACCTGTACAACAGGCAGGCTGTCAGCAGCATTCTACGCCGCTCTTCAGCCAGAGGATACACAAAGAGAAGAATCACTGAGAAGACACATAAGTTACAGAATGGTGGGCAATAAAACAGTAGACACATAAAGACAAACACGGAGCCGTTCACACTCGACGATAATTCACACTGCAAACTGTTGATACGACGCACAAACACTGAAGAAGACGATGGCACTGGTGAACGATGGAGTGTGACGGTGAACACTGAACACTAAACATGACAGCACACACGAAACACTGATGGCGGAGATCTCCGGCGCGCGAATGTCCACTTAGCGTGTGCGAGTCCGGGGACCTGCCAAGAGGGGAACAGGGGTGAGGTGGGGGAGACGGGAGAAAAAGGATGCCAATGGCTGAGGAGACGGGGGCAGGAGGAGAGGGACAGGGGAGGGGAAGCCCGGGGGAGGAGGGGGGAAAAATGGAGGAGGGAGGGAAAAGGGAGAGAAGAGAGGGAGGGTGCCCAGAGGAGCAAGCACAGGAGGAGGGCGGGAGGATCAAAGTTGGTAGGAGGGGTAGATGGAGGGGAGGAGGGCATCATCAGGGAGGGGAAGCTGGCGGAAACCACCTTGGGAGAGGGTAAGGAGGGTGGAGAGATGGAGACCGGGTGGGACGTGTGAATACAGGCGCGGCAGCGGGCGGGGGTGGGAGAGGATCGGGGAGACAAGCGGGTGAGGAGGATCGAGTTTGCGGGAGGTGTACAGGATCTTCTCAGCGCAAGGCGGCGCCCCTATATAGGGCGCAGAAGGCCCACAACGCGTGCGCGAGAAGGTGCCGTAACTGCCGTCTAGCGCAAGTAAACATACCGCGCCGCCAGTGGTGGAAACAGGCCAAATCGAGATATCGCTATCAAAAATTAAAAATTATTCCGCCGATCGAAACACAGACCGTTGTTTTTTAATGTCTGATAACACTGGGTTCCAAGTCGTACTTAAAAGGTAACCCTTGTCTCTATTAATAAGATTATCAGATAAACTAATCTCTATGGATTCTTTTAAAACACTGTCCCAATAGCGAGATGCAGAGGAGAGGAAAGAGTTCAAACCTGTGTCCAGCCATCTACGCCGACGCGGACTCTTCGAGTATTTGCTGCAATAAATAATTATAAAAAGCGTTGTTATTAAGATGTTTTTAAACGTTTACAGTTGTTATAAATATAATCTAAGTGTTGTTAAATTAGTGGAAGTGTTAGTGAAGTATAAAATAAGAATAAACGGGGTAAGAAGCGTATTTTTCTTCTCGCGCCTGTAGCACGAATCCTAGGCCTAATTTCACGCGCTGGAATCGTGAGTAAGAAGTGAATTAAACTTATAGGTAAACGTTTCCAGTTGGTATAAATATGCCTATAGCACGGACTTTAGGCTTAATTTCATGCACGCGTATCGTAAGTAAACAGTGAGTTAAACTTATATGTAATCACCAGTCTTTTTATTCAGTACTCTTTCAATTTATTTATATCTGCCTGAATAGTTTCTAGGGTCCTTTGTTTACGTTTTAGTCAGTACTTAAATCAGTTTATACGATTTCTGTTTTTACCATGAGTGAGAAGTGTGTGACATGCCGTGGGATCGTTAGTTCTGGGGTGTGATGTGATGGGTGCTGTAGTTTCTTTCATTGGGGCGAATGTAGTGACGTGGGAAATGAGACTCACCAGTGGTATTGTAGGATCTGCAATAGAGATAGGAAAATACTGGAACAGGAAGGGAAAATTGCAGCTCTTCAAGCTGACTTAGACAAGGCAAGGGAGGATCTGGACAGGTTAAAGATGGAGAAGGGTGAACAGAGGTGGGAAGTAGCAACAGGTAATAGGGCGAACAGGCAAAGGAGAGCATCAGATGGCTTTGCCATAAATCTTGAAAATGGATTTGACATGTTGCCTCAGTCAGTATCAGATGAGCCTCATGTAGCTGAAGCTGTAGGATGGGTAGGATGTGTGACTGCTGTGTACAGATGCAGGAGGAGCTGGCCACTGTTCACGAACAGCTGAACGTGTTGATGGCCGCGGTCAGCCGTCTTCAGGCTGCTGCCTCAGAGTGTAGCGGCAGTGGGGAGTCTGGTGCGTCCCATGGTACACCCCACGTGTTACATGCTTCACCCACTGTCCTTGCTGTAGAGACATCTTCACGGGTACCAGGCGCAGTTGGGCCACCCTCTCCCCAAGGGGTGTGGCGGGTTCAGCGGCGTTCGCGGTGCACGAGGCAGAGGATCAATGTGGAGGCTGGCCATGTGGCATCGCCCGCTCTGCCTGTGAGTGGACATGTGGCCACTCCTTCAGCAAGGTCCGAGCAGGCACACGGGGGAGGGGTTTATTAGTTATTGGGAGCTCCAACGTTAGGCCAGTGATGCAGCCCCTTAGGGAAATAGCGGAAAGGTCGGGGAAGAAGGCCAGTGTTCACTCTGTCTACTTGTCAGGGGGTCTCATCCGAGATGTGAAGGAGGCTCTCCCGGCGGCGATAGAGAGCACTGGGTGCACCCGACTGCAAATTGTTGCTCATGGTGGCACGAATGACTCCTGCCATCTGGGTTCAGAGGTCACCTTCAGGTAGCGGAGTCCGTGTGGAGTGCACATGTGGGTTTTTTAGGTTAGAGAATTCCCTCCCTAGGCCCGACAAAACGCCTCCTGAGACGCGGCAAGGTGGGAGTAGGCAAAATGCAACAGGGAATAACAATATTAATGTGCTAATAGTAAACTGCAGGAGCGTCTATAGAAAGGTCCCAGAACTGCTCTCATTAATAAACGGTCACAATGCCCACATAGTACTAGAGACATAAAGTTGGCTGAAACCAGACGTAAACAGTAATGAAATTCTAAACTCAGATTGGAATGTATACCGCAGAGACAGGCTGGACAGTGAAGGGGGAGGCGTGTTTATAGTGATTAGAGGTGCAATAGTATCGAAGGAAATTGACGGAGATCCGAAATGTGAAATAATTTGGGTGAAGGTCACGGTTAAAGCAGGCTCAGACATGGTAATTGGATGTCTCTATAGGCCCCCTGGCTCAGCAGCTATTGTGGCTGAGCACCTGAAGGATAATTTGGAAAATATTTTGGGTTGATTTACCCACCATGTTATAGTTCTGGGTGGAGATTTTAATTTGCCGGATATAGACTGGGAGACTCAAACGTTCATAACGGGTGGCAGGGACAAAGAATCCAGCGAAATTTTTTAAAGTGCTTTATCTGAAAACTACCTTGAGCAGTTAAACAGAGAACCGATTCGTGGCGATAACATATTAGACCTTCTGGTGACAAACAGGCCCGAACTATTTGAAACAGTTAACGCGGAACATGGAATCAGCGATCATAAAGCGGTTACTACATCGATGATTTCAGCCGTAAATAGAAATATTAAAAAAGGTAGGAAGATTTTTCTGTTTTGCAAAAGTGACAAAAAGCAGATTTTAGAGTACCTGACGGCTCAACACAAAAGTTTTGTCTCAAGTACAGATAGTGCTGATTATCAGTGGACAAAGTTCAAAACCATCGTAACAATATGCGTTAGATGAGTATGTGCCAAGCAAGATCGTAAGAGATGGAAAAGAGCCACCGTCCTACAACAACCAAGTTAGAAAACTGATGCGGAAGCAAAGGGAACTTCACAGCAAACATAAACATAGCCAAAGCCTTGCAGACAAACAAAAATTACGCGAAGCGAAATGTAGTGTGAGGAGGGCTATGCGAGAGGCGTTCAATGAATTCGAAAGTAAAGTTCTATGTACTGATTTGGCAGAAAATCCTAAGCAATTTAGGTCTTATGTCAAAGCGGTAGGTAGATCAAAACAAAATGTCCAGACACTCTGTGACCAAAATGGTACTGAAACAGAGGATGACAGACTAAAGGCCGAAATACTAAATGTCTTTTTCCAAAGCTGTTTCATGGAGGAAGACTGCACTGTAGTTCCTTCTCTAGATTGTCGCACAGATGACAAAATGGTAGATATCGAAATAGACGACAGAGGGATAGAGAAACAATTAAAATCGCTCAAAAGAGGAAACTCCGTAGTTCGATTTTACACAGAGTAAGCGAAGGAACGTGCCCCCATTCTTGCAGCCGTGTACCGTAGATCTCCAGAAGAGGGTAGCGTTCCAAAGGATTGGAAAAGGGCACAGGTCATCCCCGTTTTCAAGAAGGGACGTCGAACAGATGTGCAGAACTATAGACCTATACCTCTAACGTCGATCAGTTGTAGAATTTTGGAACACGTATTATGTTCGAGTATAATGACTTTTCTGGAGACTAGAAATCAACTTTGTAGGAATCAGCATGGGTTTCGAAAAAGACGATCGTGTGAAGCCCAGCTCGCGCTATTCGTCCATGAGACTCAGAGGGCCATAGACACGGGTTCACAGATAGATGCCATGTTTCTTGACTTCCGCAAGGCATTCGATACAGTTCCCCACAGTCGTTTAATGAACAAAGTAAGAGCATATGGTCTATCAGACCAATTGTGTGATTGGATCGAAGAGTTCCTAGATAACAGAACGCAGCATGTCATTCTCAATGGAGAGAAGTCTTCCGAAGTAAGAGTGATTTCAGGTGTGCCGCAGGGGAGTGTCGTAGGACCGTTGCTACTCACAATATACATAAATGACCTTGTGGATGACATCGAAAGTTCACTGAGGCTTTTTGCGGATGATGCTGCGGTATATCGAGTGGTTGTAACAATGGAAAATTGTACTGAAATGCAGGAGGAAGTGCAGCGAATTGACGCATGGTGCAGGGAATGGCAATTGAATCTCAATGTAGACAAGTGTAATGTGCTGCATATACATAGAAAGATCATTTAGCTACAATATAGCAGGTCAGCAACTCGAAGCAGTTAATTCCATGAATTATCTGGGAATACGCATTAGGAGTGATTTAAAACAGAATGATCATATCAAGTTGATCGCTGGTAAAGCAGATGCCAGACTGAGATTCATTTGAGGAGTCCTAGGGAAATGCAATCCGAAAACAAAGGAAGTAGGTTACAGTACGCTTGTTCGCCCACTGCTTGAATACTGCTCAGCAGTGTGGGATCCGTACCAGATAGGGTTGGTAGAAGAGATAGAGAAGATCCAATGGAGAGCAGTGCACTTTGTTACAGGATCATTTAGTAATCGCGAAAGCGTTATGGAGATGATAGATAAACTCCAGTCGAAGACTGTGCAGGAGAGACGCTCAGTAGCTCGGTACGGGCTTTTGTTGAAGTTTTGAGAACATACCTTCACCGAGGAGTCAAGCAGTATATTGCTCCCTCCTACGTATATCTCGCGAAGAGACCATGAGGATAAAATCAGAGAGATTAGAGCCCACACAGAGGCATAACGACAATCCTTCTTTCCACGAACAATACGAGACTGTAATAGAAGGGAGAACCTATAGAGGTATTCAACGTACCCTCCGCCACACACCGTCAGGTGGCTTGCGGAGTATGGATGTAGATGCAGATGTAGAAGGGCACAACAAGCTTTCAAGGACTTGAAAAAGGTAGGGAAATTTGTAAAGAGAAAGAAAGTTTTGTTGTTAAGTAGCTCCCATGGTAGATGTGTTGGCCAACTACTGCAGGAAAATCTAGGTCCAGAGTACCAGGTCACAAACTTTTTCAAGCCTAGTGCAGATCTCGGTCAGGTAACAGATGATGTAGGTTCTTTATGCAAGGATTTCACAAAGGAGGATGCCGTGGTTATAGTGGGTGGTCCAGGAAATAGCACTGACAGAGACTCAGAATATTCCATAGAGAGTGACTTGGTGAAGATAGCATCAGCAACGAAGCATACGAGTGTGGGATTTGTGTCTGTGTTGAGACGCCATGATCGGCCTCATTTGAACTCTTCCGTCGGAAGTGTGAACTTAGGACAGATATAGGATCCCATATTGGTTTGATTCCTGTGGATGCTATCGATAGGTAGGACTACACTAGGCATGGCCTTCACCTCAATAGGAAAGGGGAGGAAAAACTGTCTGGGTTGACTGCAGAAAACTTAAGGGGGGACACTGTCACAAGTGGTAAAATACCAGTGGTCACAGGTGTCAGAGGGATGCCTTTTTTAGGACAGGGAAGGGGGAAAGAAAACGAGTTTTAAGAAAGATTGGCAGACACACTCAGTTTGAGAAAACAGATGAACTAGAGTCAGATTTTAGCATACAGCCTCCATTTAAACAATGTTTAACAGAAAGTAATCAGAAACTGGAAGTTCAACTTCGCCAAAGCAGTTATAATTCCATTTGTATGCAGTATCAGTTATCTTTATTACACCAGAACATTCTGGGACTCAGAAATAAAGTTGATAAACTACTCATTTGTATTGATGAAATGAATTCATCTAACCAAATTGACATAATCTGCCTCTCTGAACATCAAGTGACCACTGGTATAGATACGTTGGACATTTCAGGATTTAAGCTAGCTTCCTACTTCTGCAGAGTAGATATGGATGGAGGAGGAGTTGCCACATTTATTAAAAACTGCCATAAATTCAAGAACATTGACGTTAATAAATTCTGTTTAGAGCAGCATCTAGAAGCATGTGCAACAGAAGTAGAGTTCCATAACAGATCCTATATAATAGTAACTATTTATGGAGCACCTGCAGGAAATTATAATCTATTCATAAATCATCTAGAAGCTCTTTTGTGTTATTTAACAGAAAGAAACAAAGAAATTTTGATTTCTGGTGACTTTAATACAAATTTTCTAATGCAATCTTCCAGTAAACATTTACTGCAGTTAGTAATGTTGTCTTTCAATCTAACCCACACTGTAAACTTTCTAACTAGGATCACTAAATCCTCAAGGACAGCCATTGATAACATTTTTATAGACAAATCAAAGGAACAAAATCATATCATAAAACCTGTAATAAATGGACTATCAGATCATGACATGCAGCTTCTTGTTTTAGATGTAAATTCTAAGCAGATTATTAAGGCTGCTAAATCTGAGTACAGGAGTGTAGTCAATCAACCAAAAATTGAGTGTTTTAGAAAACTGCTCAAAGATATGAACTGGAAAGATGTTCATAGCGCTCATGATATGAATTAAAAATATAACACATTCATGACCAATGTCAGTACAATGTTTGAAAACTGTTTTCCTGTAAAAGTTACTCAAATTAAACAAAAGTATATAATAATACCTTGGATTACACAAGGAATTAAGATATCCTGTAAGACAAAAAGGAAAATGTATCTGTCGACCAAGAATAGCTCCAATGCTGATGATTTAGCTAAATACAAAGAATACTGAAAAATATTAAAAAAAGGTAATTGAGACATCTAAAAAAATGCACTACGAGAAGAAGATAGCAATGTCAGGGAACAAAATAAAAACAATATGGCATATAGTGAAATAGGAGACTGGTAGAACAAGGAACAGGAGAAATAACATTTAGGGTAGATGACACATTAGTAACCGATGGGCACAGTGTGGCAAATCTATTTAATAAGTACATTATATCCGTTACTGATAGAATGGGATTGTCAGGATCATTAAATAATGCCCTTGAATATCTGAAACTAGCCTTTACAAGTAGCTTCAGGTACATGAATATGTCACTCAGTTCACCAAAAGAAATAACTTCCATAATAAAATCTTTAAAAACAAAGTATTCTAGTGGTTATGATGAAATATCAAGAAAGTTAATTAAGGCATGTTCTTGTGAGTTTAGTACAATTCTAAGTTGCTTGTGTAATCAGTCAATTATAACTGGGACATTTCCTGACTGGCTAAAATATGCAGATGTTAAGCCTCTATTCAAGAAAGGGGATAAAGAGATACCATCAAACTACAGACCGATACAGGCAGCTTCTCAACCATCTGACCACAAATTACATATTATCAAGAACACAGTTTGGATTTCTGAAGGGTTCTAATATCCAGAAGGCTATTTAAACCTACAGTGAAAATGTACTTAATTCATTAAATAATTGCAAGCAGCAGGTATTTTCTGTGATTTGTCAAAGGCATTTGATTGTGTGAACCACAACATCCTTTTAAATAAATTAGAATTCTATGGTGTCATGGGCAGTGCTGCAAAATGGTTCAAGTCATACCTCGCTAACAGGAAACAAAGGGTGTCAGTGCAAGGGACTAGTGAATTAAGTCATCAGTCATCATCAGAATGGGAAGAAATTACATGTGGTGTCTCACAAGGATCCATCTTAGGGCCATTGCTTTTTCTTGTGTACATTAATGATCTCTCATCAGTTACACTGCCAGAAGCAGAGTTCGTTTTGTTTGCAGATGACACAAGTATTGCAATAAATAGTATGTTGAGTGCAGTTCTAGAAAGATCTGCTAATGATATTTTCATGGATATTAATAAATGGTTTAAAGCGAATTCACTGACATTAAACTTCGAAAAGACTCAGTATATTCAATTCAGAACCTTAAGAGGTTTCCACCCAGCATATGCATAAAGTATGAAGAAGAGCAGATAGAAGAGGCTGACAGTCTTAAATTCCTGAGATTAAAACTCGATAATAAATTCAGTTGGGAGGAGCACACCACAGAACTGGAGAAACGCCTTAACAAATCTGTATTTGCAATTCGAGTGTTAGCTGACATAGACGACATAAAAATGAAAAAGCTTGCATACTTTGCCTACTTTCATTCCATAATGTCATATGGTATAATATTTTGGGGTAAATGTGGTGCTACAGAAGAATGCTGAAGATAAGGTGGGTAGATCACGTAACTAATGAGGAGGTATTGAATAGGATTGGGGAGAAGAGAAGTTTGTGGCACAACTTGACTAGAAGAAGGGATCGGTTGGTAGGACATGTTTTGAGGCATCAAGGGATCACAAATTTAGCATTGGAGGGCAGCGTGGAGGGTAAAAATCGTAGAGGGAGACCAAGAGATCAATACACTAAGCAGATTCAGAAGGATGTAGGTTGCAGTAGGTACTGGGAGATGAAGAAGCTTGCACAGGATAGAGTAACATGGAGAGCTGCATCAAACCAGTCTCAGGACTGAAGACCACAACAACAACAACTCTAGAAGTCAAACAAACGTTTTCTGAGTCCAAAAGCGTGTAATACGTATTATTTGTGGAGTAAATTCACGGACGTCCTGTAGAAACCTCTTCAAAGAACTGGGTATACTAACTACTGCCTCTCAGTATATTTACTCCTTAATGAAATTTGTCCTAAATGATATATCTCTTTTTCCAACAAACAACTCAGTTCATACATACAACCAGGAACAAAAATGATCTACACAAGGGCTTAAAAGCACTTACTTTAGTTCAAAAAGGGGTCCACTACTCAGGAACACTCATCTTTAATAATTTGCCAGCAAACATAAAAAATTTAGTTACAAATAAAGATCAGTTTAAAAGGAGCCTGAAAGACTTACTAGTGGCCAACTCCTTCTACTCCATTGACGAATTTTTTAATAGAAACAAACGATGTATTGTATATGTTCATACAATTAGGATTGTTATTTAAGCTTAAAAAAATATTGACATGTTCCACATCCACGAGGATCTCATCAGCACGGATCTATGGAACGAAAAACAAATCTAATCTAATCTAAGGGGCAACCATTTGTGTCTCGTCATACAGCATTCTATGTCCCTCTGTGAGACAGTGCTCCGCCACTGCAGATTTCTCTGTCTGAAGCAACCGTGTGTGCCGCTGGTGCTCAACACATCGGTCCTGAATGGTCCAGATTGACCAATATAAGCCTTCCCACAGTGGCAAGGGATCTTGTACACACCGGGCTTCCTCAAACCCAAGTCGTCCTTAACGGAGCCAAGAAGGGCTCTAATCTTGGCTGGTGGACAAGAAATACCTTTGATATGATATCTTTTTAGAATTCTTCCTATCTTCGAGGAAATGCTCCCAGAAAAAGGTAGAAAAGCCACCGATTTGCAGGTATCTTCTAGTGGTTCAGGCGAAGGTCCAAACTAGAAAGCATGACAGATCTGTTTATCTGTATAGCCATTCGGCTGGAACACAGCCTTAAGATGGTTCAATTCTTGTGTCAAACTTTCTCCATCTGAAATGGCATAAGCTCTTCTCGCCAATGTCCACAGGACCCCCTTACGCTGGAACGATGGATGACGGCTAGAAGCACGCAGGTAACGGTCCGTGTGCGCAGGCTTTCGATAAACACTGTGTCCCAGTGTCCCATCATCCTTCCTGTACACCAGAACACCCAGACACGGAAGCTTTCCATCACTTTCCACCTCCATGGTAAACTGGATGCTAGGATGCAGGGAATTAAAATGATCTAGATGGCGGTCAAGAGATTCTCTCCCATGAGGCCACACCATAAATGTATCGTCGACGTACCTCCAGAAACAGGTTGGTTTTAAAGACGCCGTCTTCAGCGCCATGTCCTCAAAATCCTCCATAAAAAGATTGGCGACTATTGGGGACAATGGACTCCCCATAGTCACTCCGTCAGTCTGTTCAAGATATTTTTCATTGAATAAAAAGTACGTTGACGTCAGCACATGGCGACAAAGCTTGGTTGTTTCCTCATCCAGTTTCTCACCAATTAATTGCATGGATTCTTCCAAAGGAACCCGGGTAAAAAGCAACATGGCATCAAAACTCACAAGCAAATCCCAGGGACTAAGAGACAAGGACTTCAATCTCTGAATAAACACCATATAATTAGGAATGTGATGTTCGCATTTACCGACGTGAGGGCCAAGAACAGATGTTAAATACTTGGCTAGATTGTTGGTAGCAGCACCCAAATTACTCACGATGGGACGAAGCTGGACCCCTTGCCGGGGAAATCGCGTACCAGCACTCTCACCTGAAGATGGCGGCCAGTTGGACCGCGGAAATATTGTGTCAAGATGACGTTATGATCCGGCTGCACACCCGAGAAGAATATTATCAGAGATTGGAATACATCCAACAAAGATATGAATTTTGCTGGATATTTTAGCTCAGTTCGGAATTATGTCACTGTAGTATCTGAGTGTGTAGTGTCCTCCCGAAAATGTATTGTCATAATGTGTTCAACTGACGAGACGTTGGTGTTGGACAGAAAGGAGTTTAATAAATGTATTACCAGTAAGCATACAGCTGAGGACTGCGTCCAAGGCCCCCTACACAAGGAATTGGAGGAGGTGATAATGGATGAATACTTTTCAATAGATATTGGAGATGCAGTGGGATGCATTTCGTAACTTATAGAGACTACTACTACCTGTGCTGGAGCTGTTTATGTTTTTTTTGAATGACCAGTCAATCCATGGTGCAAGTTACAACCTCCTCCTATTCCTCTACCCTAGACAGAACGAACCTGAACTGCTTGCCTTGGTGCGTATGGGGATCGACTGAAACAGGTTTTGTTTCCTGGGAACCAGAAGTGCTTGCCTTGGCTCGTATGGGGATCGACTAAAACAGGTTTTGTTTCCTGAGAGCCAATAGGAATTCGGCATTCACCTCACCCCCCTCCCTACCTGAAAATTGGTTGGAACAAATAGGAATGATGCATCCAGTCATATGATCCGCCTCGCAGAAGGAGAATAAAAGTGAGTACAAGTGGTTTCGTTCCACGTCTTTTCTCAACTTCATGTCTTTGTCTGTGGTTGCTTATTGTTTCTCCTTCTTCTTCCTTGTTCAGCGTCCTCCTCCATTGTGGCCCAGCAGGCAGCCTCCCACCTGTCAGAACCCGCAATGACCTCAGGCATGTCAGGACCAGCGACCTCCAACTAGGCTGCGGCAGTAGCACCGTAGGATCCTGTAGAACACCTGGTCAGGACTTTGGAGCAGGACAACAAGCTCCTATGATTCATCCTGCTGATTGATAAACAAACCCAGCCAGTCCCTGACTTTCAGAAGAATTGAGTGGGGGGGGGGGGGGGCCCTGCATCTCACAGTGCAGGTCAGTGTTGGTCTCTGACATATGCACCATCCCAGAACACTGCTGTGTTAGTGCAAGAACAAAGTGTTGATGTGGTGGATGAGAAGCTGTCGATTCCTCCGAGTGCTCTACTGCATTTCACTTCAACTTATAATTTAAAGCTGGCGGTTCAAAGCCCTTAAATATTGGTATAAGAGAATCGGTGGACAGTGACTGGCTTCTTGTGTACATCCGTCAACAGATGACCTCCGAGTATTGTCCATCTCGTCCACACCCAGACACTTACTGTGATCGCCTGACGCTATCGATAACATCATTGTACGACAGCGCCGCCCTCATAGTGATATCTGTAGATTGGTCCATTTATTTATAGCACTCTGCCATTACAAACTTGTTCGGCCTATGGGTAGTGCTATTTCTTGTGTTGAGAAGACTGAAACGTGGGCTGCCACGTATTCAAACTACGTATGAGGACATTGCAAATTGTCTCCATATGTATAGTGTGCATGCAGATAATTTAGAATATTGCATCGATACAGTATCAAAGGAAGAGTCTAAAGGAACACCCATCGGACTGAGAGAAATACACCTTGAATTTTAAGTATTCAAGAAACCCTTATTTGCCAAATAATATACCGTTGTGAAGATTGAATCAGTGAATTTTTACTGTTGTCTACCGTTGCTGACACGTAAATAAAAAATATTATCGTAAATCTTTGTTGTTTTTCTTATTTAACTATGCCATCATATAATATAAGGTGCAGCCACTGTAAGCCCTGTCAGTAAGATGATTGTGCTATAGTGATTACATGTATTACTATTATTATTATTAACAACATTATGAGAAGGAAAGTTGCTACTCACCATATAGCGGAGTTGCCTGAGATTGCAGTCGTGTGTGTGAGTTGCGTTTGTGTGAATGTGTGTGTGTGTGTGCGTATGTGTGCCTATTGTTGACGAAGGCCAATGGCAAAAATCTTTGATTGTGAAGTCTTTCTGCTGCGCCTATCTGCAACTCAGCATCTCCGCTATATGGTGAGTAGCAACTTTCTTTCTCATAACATTGTTACATTCCATCCTGGATTTTCCATTGTTTGATTATATTATTAATATTATTACAAGTGCTCATTTTTCTATAAAAGCCTATTGCACACCAAAACCTGATGTAGTCGGTATCGTAGTCGGATGGGTGAAGCTTCAGGACATTGCTCTGACTGGTCCTGTGATGGTGTGGAAGAAGACCAGAAGAAGAAGGAGAAGAAGAAGAAGATTGGGATACTCCTGCCCGATAATATATGGGCGATAATTGTAGGTCCATCCAACTGTGACACGACAAATGTTCTCATGCCACTGCTAACATACCTGGATGGAGTCCCATTCAGGTGTGTGTATTTTCAAAAAAGCTGTTTCAGCCCAAGTAACAGCTGCTGCAAAAGATACTTCAGAATGTCTATGGTGTAACATATACTGCATTCAGTCGAAGCAGTCAACTGCGTCTGCCAGGAAAGTAAAGCCAAGCACCATATTCATATTTGATGATGTTGCTGTATAAAGCCAGGATCAGAGTCTGCAATTTTGGTCATCATATGGGTGTTGACGTATTTTATTTGAGTCAAACATATTCCAGAATCATGAAATAGTTGGTGTGGGATGATGCAAATCTCATTATGGCTTTCAAACAACATTTACTCAAGTGGGAACTAAAATGTCACTCAATGAATTTGTAAAGATATGTGGAGATTGCTAAAGTCATACACAGTAGAGGTTTCTTGTCATCAGTAAATCGCCGGCCGCGGTGGTCTAGCGGTTCTAGGCGCTCAGTCCGGAGCCGCGCGACTGCTACGGTCGCAGGTTCGAATCCTGCCTCGGGCATGGATGTGTGTGATGTCCTTAGGTTAGTTAGGTTTAAGTAGTTCTAAGTTCTAGGGGACTGATGACCATAGATGTTAAGTCCCATAGTGCTCAGAGCCATTTGAACCATTTCATCAGTAAATCAAGAAAACTGAATGACGATAGGTATAGATGGAACTTTCAGGAGTTTCTTTATATGTAGCTACGAAAAAGAGGTGGGTAAGTTAGTATGCATCGCACCATGGACCAGTCCACAGTCGGCAGCTCGTGGTCGTGTGGTAGCGTTCTCGCTTCCCGCGTCCGGATTCGATTCCCGGCGGGGTCAGCGATTTTCTCTGCCTCGTGATGACTGGGTGTTGTGTGATGTCCTTAGGTTAGTTAGGTTTAAGTAGTTCTAAGTTCTAGGGGACTGATGACCATAGATGTTAATTCCCATAGTGCTCAGAGCCAGTCCACATGTATGTCAGGCACTCAGTCATAGAGGATATGTATACATAGAGTATGCATCTGTACATACATGGAAAACTTCAGTCTCTCAAACGTCACAGTTAACGATCTAGAGACATATATCTAGACCCCTCTGAGACTGGTCAACGAATTACATACCAGGGTTACTCTGCTTCAAGAAAACGTAAACGACTTAACTGTAGAGGTTGATAAGAATTTATATAAGCCGCAGCCTGTCAAGCATCCCACTTACAGGGGAAACTTCCCATCTCACCTCCCCCCTCCCTCAGATTTAGTGGTAAGATGGCCCACTGGATAGCCATCAAGAACTGAACACAGATCAAGCACGAAAACAGGAAGAAGGTGTCTTTTAAACTTACAGGCTGCGTCCTCAACATGTATGGTTTCGCACTACTGACACAAAATTTTTTATCTATCCTATCATCACTTCGATGGTTAAAGAAATTGAAACAGTGAACGGTCCAAGCTGAAGATATGCAACATCGAGCGAAACTATGTAAGTAAGATATCATGGTTGTGTGGGCACGGTCATGAACTGTGACAGGGGAAATCCATGTGCAAATCTCTCTCTCGTGGCCTATTCTTTTTTCACAAAATTATGAACATTATGTCTGGTCATTGACGTATCTGTTCTCTGTATTCAAATTTGTGTTTGTGTTGTGGTGCAGCGTCCGTCTCCAGTAGTGAGGTGTAAGGAAGGGACCCCCAGACAGACATACCTCCTATTTGTACTACAAAAGTACCACACGGTATGACTCATGCATTCCGTTTCGGAAGTTTTGATCCTTGAATTCCTTTGTTATATTATAGTTCACACCCGTTTATTTGTTGTTTTCTGTTCTGTGAGAGGTATAAGTGGTACTCGCCTGCTCTCACTATTCTTCACATTTACTTGCGACAGTAACACATTTTTACCACATTTCTCATATTATATAATCAGTGTGTAGTATAACAATTATCAAGACTACAGAAGGAGAACAGTCACATCGATGACCAGGCGGAAGGTTCATAATTTTGTGAAAAATGATGTATGGCACGAGGGAGATTTGAACATGGTCTCCCCCTGTACATTCCAACACCGTGACCACACAACCACGACATCATAGCTATTCAGATTCGCACATCTTGATTTGCATCCTTCACCGCTTCTATTTTGCTTTTTTTTTCACCATTCAGTGCACTTTCTTCGTGTTTTCATGCTTTACCTGTGTTCTGTACTTGATGGGCTATCCACTGGTCCATCTTGCCACTAAATCTGAGAGGGGTGCGATAGGGAGTTTCCCTCGTTAGTACATAACAGAATGCTGGCTAAGCATCAGGTCACGATGGCATGGAAGGCTGTACGAGAGAAGTTACGGCGGCTAAGATTAGGACATTTGGATTGAGAGGAGACACTGAGAGAAACCATTAAACCACTTACTGAATCTCTCGATGAACGCTCAGTAAAATTACACAACGATGATGGCGTTGCTGATTTCATTAACCATTGAAGTGATGATAGGATAGATAAAAAATTTTGTGTCAGTGGTGTGAAACCATACATGTTGGGCACGCAGCCTGTAAGTTTAAAAGAAAAAAAAAAAACAGTAGAGTTAGGCGATAGGAAATTTCAAAGAACAACTGATCTAATGGACCTTGTTTTTCTAAATCCCACAAAAACTGTGAATTATTCACCCAAAGATCAGGAACTGTATGGTGAAATACTCCAGCAGTGTACATAGGAAAGCGGGAAACCATTACAGAACCTATATTAGATGCTAACCTGATGGAATTAACACCCAGAATAATACAGTCAGTAATCGACCCCCGCAGGTTATATGCTATGACGATCCCAATGAGCTAATAGATCGACTACGATTGCTAATGGCATCAGCTGCTGGTGGTAATACTGCTCATTTGAGTGAGTTTGTTTCAATAACTTCCGAGCTTAGAGATAGGTATCATCAAATAAGTATGGGGACAGTAGTTTGAGAACTGTACAAACCAGCATGCAAACATATCCTCTTGGGCATGTTATGATTGAAGGTTTGGATAAGTTACGGTAGGCTGATCTTGTAGGTGTGAGGATATATTCACATGCTAACGATGGATTCAAATATGTTTTAATGGTCATTGACACATACTCTAAATTTCCCTGGGCTGTACCTGTTAAAATAAAAACTGGGTAAGATATAAAAAATGGTTCAAATGGCTCTGAGCACTATGGGACTTAACATCTGTGGTCATCAGTCCCCTAGAACTTAGAACCACTTAAACCTAACTAACCTAAGGACATCACACACATCCGTGCCCAAGGCAGGATTCGAACTTGCGAGTAAGATATCACAATGATGTTTGAGCGTTTGTTGCAGAGAGGGACGAATCGACGCCCGGACACTCTTCAAACTGTTCATAGTGGAGAGTTTTACAAAAGGTATTTTAAGACCGTGATGCAGCAGTATGGAATACGTCACTACTCAATATTCACTCACATGAAGGCGAGTATCGTGGAATATCTGAACATAATAATGAAAGCTCAAATGTGGATGTGTTTTAATCTTCGTCATTCATACAAATGGAAGGATATCCTCCCAGAAATAACTGCACAGTGTAATCGAACCAAATACAGGACAATAAAAATGAGACCAATCAATGTTCGTAACAATGGACTCATGGAAACGGAATGCTATCGTATTAAAATGTGGGCTCCACGTCAACAGAAATTTAAGGCGGGTGAGTTAGTATGTATCTCAAAACACAAGGCAGCATCTGAGAATGAAATTTTCACTCTACAGCGGAGTGTGCGCTGATATGAAACTTCCATGGCAGATTAAAACTGTGTGCAAGACCGAGACTCAAACTCGGGACCTTTGCCTTTCGCGGGTAAGTGCTATGGCAGGAGAGCTTCTGTGAAGTCTGGAAGGTAGGAGGCGAGCTACTGGCGGAATTAAAGCTGTGGGGACGGGTCGTTCGTCGTGCTTGGCTGACTCAGTCGGTAGAGCACTTGCCAGCAAAAGGCAAAGGCTCCCTGTCCGAGTCTCAGTCTGGCACACAGTTTTAATCTGCCAGGAAGTTTCAGCACCTGATAAGTCATCCATCCCAAACTGGTCTAGTGAGATATCCATTATCTCCAGAGTGTAGAAAACAAATCCCAGAACTTACATCTTAAAGGATAGCAGTGACACAGAGGAAATGCAGAAGAGCTCAGAACCATGTGTGTTTCTCATAGGGTGAGTCATAAAACGTCGAGGAAATAGCTTGGTTTCCCTGCAGCACAAAACAGTTGGATTGACGCTGACGATTTGGTATTTGATGAGATTCATGGAGCGCAGCCATCACAGTATTATAATATGTGCAACAGGGGACACATTAAAGGAGTATTGGTATTCTCGACAAACTTCTAGTCGAACTGCACATTCCGCGGTATTATTGCTGTGGCCCTGGTTCAAAGGGTCAAAGACGTTCACTTCGTGGGGATAATGGGGTTAACTTGCATGATGAGGCGTGTTTGCATGATGAGGTTAGCCGAGAGCGCTAATGCGCTGCTTCCTGGACTCGGAGGCGTGTTTGCATGATGAGGTTAGCCGAGAGTGCTAATGCGCTGCTTCCTGGACTCGGGTAATGTGCCAGCCCCGGATCGAATACGCCCAGCGGATTAACGACGAAGGGCCAGTGCGCTGGCCAGCCTGAATGTAGTTTTTAGGCGGTTTTCCATATCCCACTATGTGAATACTGGGCTGGTCGCCGTGTCCCGCCTCAGTTACACGACTCGCAGACATTTTAAACACATTCTCATTCTTTCATGGTTTACGCTCTATGCAGGCAGCTGGGGTGCACTGATTCCGTCCCAGGTGGTATGGAGTGGCGACAGGAAGGGCATCTGGCCACCCCTTCCATTAACCATGCCAACTCAGGCTGAACTATGCCGACCATGCGACAACTGTGGGACAACGGCACAAGCAAAAGAAGAAGAAAAAGTAGAAGAAAATGAGGCATGTTTGGAACAATGACATTTCACATGCAAAACATAAAAATCTCCCAGGACGTCAAGCTGCAGACCGAATTGTAGCTGATAAAGCCAAGGCAATACATGCAAGAAAGGATATTGATATTGGGCAGTGCATTGTAGAATTTGTAGTTGATAAAACCATGCATGGGTAAATTAATTTGGCTTGGGTGTGAATTTCAGTGAAGTTATGAACGCCAGAGGTCGTGTACCAAAGTATAAGATAACGATGATGAGAAGAAGCCAGGGCAAAGGTGCTAAAAAATCTGTATCCTGACAGCGATGTAAGCAGTTAAAAGCGTTCTGAAACATTAAGGACTGGTTAATGCACCCTAGGTTCTGCCGATACCCAAGACATCAGGCGGAATTGTCTCCTTCCTCATTCCTGCCCTCGGAGGTCTCTCAGCGATGGGTTCACTGGCTGATGGTGCTGCAGCTGTCGCCAGAACAGTCAAGAATGCACAGAACCCCCGGGAGCAGCTAGAGAAGGCAAGGAGACATAACCACGTGACGGAAGTAGCAGCCATTGGAAAAGGGCTATACTTGAAACCATTCAAGAAAGGAGTAGTTCTCTCTTAAATAAAAAAAAGATTATTAGCTATTCTACCGGATAGACTGCTTACAAGTAAATATCTGCTCAAGTGTGTTACCGTTTCTTTTAATGCTGATGATGTAAACGATGTTTTAAAATGGTCTGGAAAAGGGATTGTGCTACAATCAACCATCAGTATACTTAAATCTGATATAAAGACTTTGACTTTAACCAGAAAGGTTCAGTAGGATGGCTACTGGATTTCACAGAAGGACAGGTTTTGAAGAAGGACGCTAATAAATTTTATAGATCCGACCAGTCAGTGGATATACTCTGTCAGTACAATCTGTGCCGAGCGTACCCTTGCAAAAAACTCTTACCTCAATAACAAATTGATTCACACAATTTATGGATTCTCCCCATCAGTTGGAACAGGGTATAAGATCATTGAGAAACCTTCAAACGCTATTTACCTTGCAGTAACAGTTCAGACGTTGGACTATCTGAAGCTGCATATTGTGGATTAGGATAACAGACTCACTTTCGTTGCGAGGAAATCATTGTATGACTACATCTAAAGTGGAGCCAGCAGTTACCTCGAACATGCTGAAGCCCGGAAGCGGTGGCGGCGCCCATCAACCAGCTGGGGCCTGTCTGGAAGCGGTGATGACATTCTACCAGCCAGGACTTACAGCAGCTTCCTAGCGTCCTCATACTATCAACGAAGACAGTATGACATAAGATATAAAATCAATGTGGACAACGCAAAGCGCGGCAATTTCCAACAGAACGGCAAGGTGATAATAAGCGCAGACTGCGAGTTTCTTAAGTCACTAGGCTGAAACTTCGCAATGATGCAGTTAGATATAACTAGCACGATGGAAATGACATTATATGCCAACAGTACTTCTCGCATAAACATTATGCCTTAACCACGATCAACAAGAACGATGAAATTAGGATGCTCATTTAGCAACAAGATGCTTTAACCCTTCTGTGCAGGAGTTTCATATATCTCGATCGATCATTTACAAAAAGGGATGGTATTGCTACAGTGGCATAGAACCTTACACACAATGCTCTAGCGTTCCTGTTACATGAGATACAATATGAAATTAACGGGGTCGAGATTGACCATACATGCAATGTAGGCATAACATCAGCTCATAAAAGGTATGTCTCTGCTTCTCCATCGGATTTGAACGATTTATGGGTAGAACAGTGGCAGAGTATAGGAGATTTACTGCATTTATACCTCTAGAACTGTTTCTGGTATTCTTTGAGGACATGCTGCGAATTGTTCTAAATGGTAAACAGGAAAACGGGACTGGAAGAAGGCCCAGGTCATAGCAATCTATAAAAAGGGTAGAAAATCGGATGCACATAATTACCGACCAATTTCACTGGCATCGATTTGTTGTAGAATCATGGAACATATTTTGTGTTCAGACATAATGACCTTTCTAGACTCTGAGAAGCTCATATGCAGAAACCAGCACGGTTTTAGGAAACAGCGGTCATGCGAGACTCAGCTGGCTCTCTTTGTGCATGATATACAACAGGCTCTAGATACTGGCTCCCAGGTTGATGCCATATTTCTCGACTTTCGAAAGGCGTACGACTCAGTTACGCACATTCGCTTGCTACAAAAAGTGCGCGCTTGCGGTCTATCTGATGACATATGCGGTTGGATAGAAGGTTTTCTAACAGACAGGGAGCAGTATGTCGTCCTGAACGGGATGACTTCAACAGAAACAAGCGTTACTTCAGGTGTGCCCCAGGGCAGCGTAACAGGTCCTCTGCTTTTTACGATTTACATAAACAATCTGGTTGATAATATCGACAGCGGCCTTAGACTGTTTGCCGATGAAGCTGTAGTCTACAGGAAAGTAGTATCACACGAAAGTTGTGAACAAATTAATGAGGATTTGAAGAAAATAAATGCCTGGTGTAATGACTGGCGCCGCGCTGGATTAGCTGAGCGGTCTGGAGCGCTGCAGTCATGGACTGTGCGGCTGGTCCCGGCGGAGGTGCGAGTCCTCCCTCGGGCATGGGTGTGTATGTATTTGTCCTTAGGGTAATTTAGGTTAAGTAGTGTGTAAGCTTAGAGACTGATGACCTTAGCAATTAAGTCCCAGAAGATTTCACACACATTTGAACATAATGACTGGCAGCTATCTCTCAATATTAGTAAGTGTAACCTACTGCGTATAACAAGACGAAAATCCCCATTAATGTACGAGTACAAAATAAATGCGCAATCTTTGGAAGCGGTAACGTCCATCAAGTATCTGGGTGTGACTATTCGAAATGATCTCAAATGGAATGATCAGATTACACAAGTAAGGGTAAGGTGAACTCAATATTGCGGTTTATTGGTAGAATCCTGAAGCGATGCAGTCCTTCAACAAAGGAAACAGCTTACAATACGTTAGTTCGTCCAGTCTTGGAGTATTGTTCGTCTGTATGGGACCCTTACCAGTTGGGTATGATTCAAGAGATTGAGAAGGTTCAAAGAAGAGCGGCAAGATTCGTGACTGGTACATTTAGCCATAGCGAGAGCGTTACAAATCTCATAGAAAGTTTGAAGTGGGACACACTTGCAGATAGACTGCGCGCTAAACAGAAGGGGCTGCTCACTAAATTCCGAAATCCCATCTTCACCGAGGATGTAGAGCATATATTTTTACCACCAACTTTCAAATCGCGCAATGATCACGATTCAAAGATAAGGGAAATAAGAGCTTGTACTGAGGCGCTCAGACAGTCGTTTTTCCCTCGCGCGATCCGCGAGTGGAACAGAAAGTAGGGAGGTGGGGTAGGGGGTGGGGAATATGACTTTGGCGCGAATTGTCCCTCCGTCACACACCGCTTGGTGGCTAGCGGAGTATATATGTAGATGTAGAACTTATTCCGGTACGAAGTGCAACAGATAACAGCCCATACATTCAAGGCTCTCAAGAGGAGAATGAGATCACAATCAATAAAATAATATGGAAAATGCCACACATCAGTGTATCGGATGAGCAGTGTTTGAAACTTATAAAAGTTCTGGATACCAGTGTATTTCTACAGTTATCTTTCCATTCGTGGGAGGTTTGCGAGTATTCAGTACTACCGACTGCAAGCAGACAAATGTGGTATATTAAAACCTCTGCTCAATTGGAGACGCCCAGGTTCATCATAATTTCATTTCAGACCATTAGAAGAGGTAATATAGCAAATGATTGCAGATTAACTAATACCAGAGACTACCTGAAGACCTAATTCTACCCATATGATAATTTCTACATGCGATGGGATGAAAGTGTATACAGTCTAACATAGGTACGCAAGGTTTCGTGCTTCTTACGACGAAGAAGAGGATGTCTACTAAACTCATGGAAATTCAAGGAGCTGGCGCCAGTCGTCATAATAGACTGCTCAAAACAGAGCGAGACAGTTAAATCTGGGCTTATGGATGTACGAACTAAACCTGAATCTTCGGCAAATTTCCCAGAACACTCTCCAGTGTGTGCTCTAGTCGTACATGAAAGTATCATTAACTATTGCCCGCCCACCGGTGTTGTGCAATGAGCTGTATAAACGCACAGGTACTGAGCCACACTTAGAGCACTTCACAATGGAATCTCAATATGTGAACATCATTTTAGACGGTCAGGGTTCCAATAGTGATGAACTTAGACAGTTTATATTTAAAGAAGTTGCATTCATAGCATACACATAAGATGCTGGTATAATAGAGACAGTCTCAGCAAACATTGCATCGCTGAGGTCTTTCAAGGACGTGAAATGTGCTAAAACACAGCAGTGCAATGTGGTTAACACGTTTCTACCATGTAATTCACTGGAATGATGTGGTGATGTCTCTTCAATTATTTGGCCACATGGATACCATCATTTACGTCAAAAGCGAGGAGAAGACCACATGGATGCATCGAATCTTCAATTTTGCTGCCATTCAAGACCTGGAATCCTACAGGTGTCCTGCTATCCATCGAATCAAGAAGAAGAAGAAGATGTGTGAAAACTATGTTGTGTCTACTAATGAAACCCTTTTAAGTTGAATGAAAAATAAATGAATTTTTATCTCACAATCTGTTTATGATTTCTTTTCACCCTGCTTCCACCTTGATAGTATATAGTTTTGCCCAGATACTACATCAATACTGATGATATCATGCTGCTTGATAGTCGTAATCCCTTACAACCATTCTATGTATTTTGTTATCGTCCAAGTTAAACTACACCTTCAGATTCAAAACTGATGTCGTTAGTATCTTGCACATCCTTTATATATAGCAATGGAGATAGGTTTTTTGTAAATAATGACAAAAAGATGTATGGTAACGAATTCATTTACATTCAGTTCTCACATATACATTTTTTTAAAATTCACATCTCAGATGATAGATACAATTTGATACTTTAAAAAAAACTACATGATAATATTTGCAATGCGAAGTTACATTTTTAGATACAGTTACACAATTTGGTTCTTAAGAAAAAAAATGTAACGTAATATTCCTTTAATGCACAGATACTTTTGTTTTCTTGCACTAAAAACTATATAAATCCACAGTCCACCTAACAATAGCACTGGTTGACAATTGTTTTATCTGAACGATCAGTTTGATAGTTCACATAATAGCGCTTGTTCAACAGTAATAATTTCGATGGACTACCAAGTAAGCATACATCTACACTTAAAAACGCTAATCAAACTTGGATGACTAGCTTTGCAGGTGAAACTTAAAAACTAATCTGTTTTCATGATGTACAATTTTTGTCAACACACATTGTGGCTGGCTGGCTCTGAGCACTATGGGACTTAACACATTGTGTGCTGATATTTTATGTTGTTGTTGTTGTTGTTGTTGTAGGGGAAGGAGACCAGACAGCGAGGTCATCGGTCTCATCGGATTAGGGAAGGACAAGGAAGGAAGTCGGCCGTGCCCTTTGAAAGGAACCATCCCGGCATTTGCCTGGAGCGATTTAGGGAAATCACGGAAAACCTAAATCAGGACGGCCGGACGCGGGATTGAACCGTCGTCCTCCCGAATGCGACAGATATTTTGCGGGTACAGCTTTGTTGATGCACATGGTGTACAGACTTTGTTTAGAATATATATATATATATATATATATATATATATATATATATATATATACACATGTATACACAGCACACATTCCTCACACACATAGTGTACATAAATAAATAAATATTTAGATGACTCTCTCTCTCTCTGTCACACACACACACACACACACACACACAGAATTCTTACACTGTGATAAAAGGACCACACTGTTATGCAACATTTACAACCAGTCTCATTCTTCCCTCTCACTGAATCATAGTCTCTTCCACCCCCTCTCTCTCAACAGGTGAATATTATGAGTATGGAAGAGTTTCAGTCCGATCATCACAAATGATCCTTTTATAGTCATGAGGTGACAGGCCGATTATAGATTGCAGCACAGTGTACTCCTCATGTGCTCTTGATTCTATACTAGTTTGTCGCACCATATGTTGCGGCTGCGGTGGAGCACACAGACACTACAAATAGTCTTCGATAAAGAGGGCTCTTGATGGCTCACGTCGCACACCCCTAGACCACCTCTGGGTGGCACATTGCAATGTGTGACATGAATACATTTTTGCTTGCAGACCTACAAATTCAACAAACGGTGATACATTCGCTCGTCTTTCGTTAGACTGATAACCTTCTTGTTGTGTGGAACAATTCTACAAGGATTATCAGGTGTGTATAAAGAGACGTCGAAATCTTCATTGTGGCACCTTATTACTTCATATGGATCGCTGTTCTTTCAGCAATAAATCAAGCTACCTTAGAAAACTTAGAATCAGCGAAATGAGATTTCGCAAACTGATAATGAAAGTGCTACATTAGGAATTTGGATCGGTCTCATGTGCACATCCCCATATAGGTAAGTTTATTGAAGCTTACTGTAACCTTCAACTTCTCCACAGAAACAAAGTTATCATTGGATATTGTGCCCCATATAAAATTTGGTCTGGCAATACATTTTGTTATGCCATAACGCCCATCCCATTTGGTTGTAATCAAAATATTGCGACATTCTGTCAAATTCTCCATTGTTTTGCCAGAATGACTTGTTCATTAATTTAATAAAATCTTTTCCAAAGTCACACGCCACAGAAGCCATCAGTGTCGTATTCAAATCAATATACTCCTTCAACCTGGAGTATTGCTTGAAGAAGATAGTCTGGGTGATTCTAAACAGTTTTATCACCAATCTGAGACACTGCTGGAGATTACGATAACAAATAATGTATGTGTGCTTATTCTCCAGGGGCCAATGGCATTGCTGCAGTGGTAACACCGGTTCCCGTCAGATCACCGAAGTTAAGTGCTGTCGGGCTGATCTTGGATTTGGATAGGTGAACATTGGGTCTGCCGAGCGCTGTTGGAAATAGGGGTGCACTCAGCCATTGTGAGGCAAACTGAGGAGGTACTTGATTGAGAAGTAGCGGCTCCGGTCTCGGAAACGGCCCAGAGAGCGGTGTGCTTACCAAATGCCCCTCCATATCCGCATCCGGTGACGCCTGTGGGCTGAGAATAACACGGCAGCCGGTCGGTACCATTGGGCTTTTATGTCCTGTTCGGGCGGAGTTTAGTTTTTAGCTTATTCTCTAGCGTTGTCATCAGTTCTGGGTGGGGTCTCCTTGCAGAACTAGTTGCTCTGGACACAGTGGCAAATTGGCGTTCGCATCATGTTAATTAACATGTTATGTGAGTCCTGCCTCAACCACATACCCTACATCAGAATCAGCCACAACACACCTACTACGTACAGTTTCACCTAATCCAATGCATTCATCATTGGACAGCCATCGAAATTCGCGAATCGGCAACTATTGTTGCGTGGTGTGCCCATATAAATTATTGACATAAAGATATAAGATGTAGCTTGAATTGTTGGATACACTGAACCTCTCACCTATAAGTTGGTTATTTGCCTTGGCGTGCCTATGTACATGTTGGCAAAGTTCCCCATGGATCCCTTACTCAAAGAAAAGAAGCATATCAGCATCAGTTAATAGTTCGATGTTGCGCTTCGTTTTCTTCAGCATAGCATCCCAAGACAACGCAGGTGCTGTGCAGTAAAAGACGGGATCCAAGGAATATGTGGTAATGCGTAGACGCCGGAATTTCTCGTAAACGTTGTAACACTCCGGTTTATTTTACTGACTTATCCCGCTCGATCGAGATCTGATAGCAGCCCAAAACAGATATTAATTAATGTGACCGTGTACCTAATGGGGCTGGCAATTGGATTGGACTGCTACGGAGTTGTTACATTCCATTTTGTCCTTTTCGAATGCTGTAATAATGAAATGTCTGGTGGCAAGAAGAACAACAACACAGCTTCATTAATCAACGACCTATATTCATCACAAAAACACAAAGTAAGGAGACAGCCACTGCCTTCGTCGTACAAAATTAATAACGGCTAATCTCAGCACAGGCCCTTTCGTTAATCATTATCGTCACACGCAATTTCAATCATTGTAATCCAACACTACAATCCAACACTGCAATCCAACACTGCAATCCAAATGATGCCGGCGCGGTAGACGCGTAATTACAAATATCGGCACAAAAATATCACTGAATCACACTAGTAATTATACTTTTTCACTTTCCCGAATATTCCTAACACAAAGGGGTTAAACCACGGCGATGGCCACTCCCTTTGTCGGTACGGTCTTGCATTCCAGCAACAGACCTCCACCCGGCTCGGCCCACAGCGCGTACCACACTCTACTCTCTCAACACTCGCTCTCGCTCTCGCCACCCGACACACACTATCGATTGTTTGTCCTGTCGACCTGTGCTGTCGCAAAACTTATAATAAGGGCCTACGGACCCCTTACAACGTCCAGAAGCAAACACACATCCATGTCCATGTAAAGTTTTGTGTAGTCTCCTAAATCATGAATATTGAATTCCATCCAAACGTTCAGAATATGCTCATACTCTGCATCCACTATGGTATCGCCAATGAGGTTGCTAGAGAACGCAGTTATGTCTGGTATTCCGGTTTCCTTGAGTTCTGGCATACTATCTAGATAATCATATGGAGAATACCCCTTCTTAGTTACAAGTGGACACTTTTCCTCGAGTGATATGCATATGCTTCAGCAGTAGACTTCCAAGTAAATTTCTGGAGTGGCGATTGCATATATCAGCGTGAGTCAACGAAGTGAAATGTAATTCTAGGCGCCATTCGTTTGGGGAAAGAACTATATTTCTCGACGATCACAGCAGGCCATTGACCTGATCTTTCTTCATACCAAAATTGGTCAAGTCCTCAACAAGAAAGTAATTGTCATACCCACTTTAATTATGGAAGAAAACATGCATGTGTCGTGATAATCGATACTTCAAATTGAATGTGTTGTGAGCTGCGCCATTCAACATCCCTGTAAGATGACAGTGGTCTCTGTGAGGAGTTTCTGCTTTTCTATCTAATGGCAGCCCACAAATATGACAGTCAACTTCCTTATCATTCAGAATCTGCGATTTGATCTCGGAAATGCTTTTCAATCTGCCATGCAAGTTTTTCGAGCTCAGTGAGCAACTTAAGTGCAGGATTATCCCCGACATAATATTCATAGTGGTAATAACTAGAACCATAGGTTTTTCTGTGAAGTAGTGTGTGATGTTGGGGTCACCTTCACTGTGGGTCACAGGAGTGTGAAGGCACTTGAAGTCAGCATACACAACAAATGGGAATCGCTCCTGATGGTTAGCATTCTTAAACTTCATGAATTTCTTTTGCTCAGTAGGCATGATAACATGTACTGGGTCCTTGGAACTGCACTCTACTGGATGCTTTGCTAGAAATTCGACTGCTGAAAAGGCAATGAAACACCTTAAGCAAATATGATTCATACATTTCTGTATGCTCAGTTGGAAGTATAGGAGTCAGGATATGTCTTTGATCGAAACAGAGTCTTTTCTGTCTCCATCTGAGATTAGTAGCATGTTTACATGCAGCTTATGCTCAACGACAAAATCGTATATAGGGGTCCAATGACAACATGCTTGTCCTGTTCGTCTGACTCGCGTTTCAGGCCATAAACATTAACCAGGATACTGGTATCCTGTGCATCAAATTTAGACATGTCCTGGATCTCGATGGGCGATACCATCGAAGTTATACACCCCCTCCCCCCCTCCCCAGGGATAGTGTCTTTATGCACATGGTACCTACCTGGATGCTCAAGTTCTCTCACAAGCCAGGAATGATCATATATGTCATTGGGAAGCTTACTATAGATAGACCCTCCATTCACAAGATCACAGACATTTGTATAGACGTCGAGGTGTGGTATTCGGCTGAGTGCTTTAGCTAACCCTCGAATTTTCATCTTGGAAACCTGGGTCTGTATAGCACTCAACGTGGATTTTTCGAACCATTATTGTCCCCCCAAAGATAGTGAAGGCTCGCCTGATGAACACCACTGTTACCTTGTTTGATAGTCAACAGCATAACACTGTGCTGCGTTTAATGGCGGAATACCGTGGATCGCTAATGACTTTGAGTTGCTCTGGTTCCAAAACAGGAAGGAGCGTTTTGAGAAACAGTATTGGGTCTTTGTACTCCCTGATGCATTCGTGATCTGTGAGAGACATCTGCTCCTAAAATGCATCCGCAATCACATTGTAATTTAATTCTGTAATGGCATTACTGACTTGATGCTGTCCACCAAAAGAATGGGAGAGGGCGCTACCACTAGCCATAGGGTTACTACTATTACTATAATTAGTCGAGATGGTGCTGCTGATGATGTCTGCATGGAGAAGCAGGGACTTGCACATTACTAGTGGTTCAGGTGAGAACGTGAGGGTATGTTGCGCTGCACAAGTGTGAGCACCCTGTCTGCATAGGTGGCTGTTGCTAAAACCCTGAACCAGTTGCCAGATGGAGGGTGGCACATGAACGGCAGAGCGGTGCTGATGCAGTCGAGTGGCTATGTAGGTGGCTGCCATGGCTTCTCATGTCACAACAAGACATGTCTTCCAGGGCTGTCTGTATAACAGTTCCTTCGCTCCCCTCTGTACCTGTGCCGTTGTGTGGTGTGGTGAGACACCTGCTGGGAAAAGAAAAATAACAAAAAAAGTAAGTACAGCATTGCTTACTGCTACTGCTGCAAGGAAAGGACACTGGTTATATGTAAGCAGACTGAGTACGTATAAAAATTATCTATATCTCTCTGGCTCCATGACGTATCCATCATGTCATTGGGAATCAACTCTGGCATCTCCTCATGGTGATGCAGCTCCCTCTCCATCTCTTCCACCCATTGTGCCATCTTGTCATTCTCGCCTGAACCACCGTGGGTCCATCAATCGAGGTCACCAAAATCACCTACAACAGTAACATATTTATTTAATAATAAGAAAACATACACACACAAAACTAAAAAAAAAAAAAAATTTAGAATGTGCATGTTCGTGGGAGCTGTGATGAGGAAGGTATCACAGCCTCTGTCCACCCTGCTCCTGCTCTTCGAAATCATCTACAACAACAAAGAATATGTCTCAGACAACGACATGCTATGTATACACACAACACTATGATGAAATTTTTTTAATGAAACGAATATGGCTCAGCAACATGTTATATATACAGACAGTACTATGAAGAAGAACATGATGCTGATGCTGCTGCTGCTGCTGCTGCCTCTGAGCTTCCACTTGATCCACTGTTTCATGGATATGCGCTGAAACACCAAGAATAAGACATGTATTCAATACTATGAAGTTATTAGTGAAAGAATTCTGAGAAAAAAGGTACACTTATTGATCTGAATGTGTACTTACCAGGTAATTCTCCTTGCCTAGGGCGTTTGTCACTGACACTGCTGCTGTTTGCTAATCTCTTTGTCTTGGAGTAGCCAACTAGTGTTGTTGTTGTTGTGGTCTTCAGTCCTGAGACAGGTTTGATGCAGCTCTCCATGCTACTCTATCCTGTGCAAGCTTCTTCATCTCCCAGTACCTACTGCAACCTACATCCTTCTGAATCTGTTTAGTGTATTCATCTCTTGGTCTCCCTCTACGATTTTTACCCTCCACGCTGCCCTCCAATGCTAAATTGGTGATCCCTTGATGCCTCAGAACATGTCCTACCAACCGATCCCTTCTTCTAGTCAAGTTGTGCAACAAACTTCTCTTCTCCCCAACCCTATTCAATACCTCCTCATTAGTTATATGATCTACCGATCTAATCTTCAGCATTCTTAGTTATCGTCCATGTTTCACTTCCATACATGGCTACACTCCATACAAATACTTTCAGAAACGACTTCCTGACACTTAAATCTATACTAGATGTTAACAAATTTCTCTTCTTCAGAAACGCTTTCCTTGCCATTGCCAGTCTACATTTTATATCCTCTATACTTCGACCATCATCAGTTATTTTGCTCCCCAAATATCAAAACTCCTTTACAACTTTAAGTGTCTCATTACCTAATCTAATTCCCGCAGCATCACCCGACCTAATTCGACTACATTCCATTATTCTTGTTTTGCTTTTATTGATGTTCATCTTATATCCTCCTTTCAAGACACTGTCCATTCCGTTCAACTACTCTTCCAAGTCCTTTGCCGTCTCTGACAGAATTACAATGTCATCGGCGAACCTCAAAGTTTTTATTTCTTCTCCCTGGATTTTAATACCTACTCCGAATTTTTCTTTTGTTTCCTTCACTGCTTGCTCAATATACAGATTGAATAACATCAGTGAGAGGCTACAACCCTGTCTCACTCCCTTCCCAACAACTGCTTCCCTTTCATGTCCCTCGACTCTTATAACTGCCATCTGGTTTCTGTACAAATTGTAAATACCCTTTCGCTCCCTACATTTTACCCCTGCCACCTTCAGAATTTGAAAGAGAGTATTCCAGTCAACATTTTCAGAAGCTTTCTCTAAGTCTACAAATGCTAGAAACGTAGGTTTGCCTTCCCATAATCTTTCTTCTAAGATAAGTCGTAGGGTCAGTATTGCTTCACGTGTTCTAACATTTCTACGGAATCCAAACTGATCTTCCCTGAGGTCGGCTTCTACCAGTTTTTCGATTCGTCTGTAAAGAATTCGCGTTAGTATTTCGCGGCTGTGATTTATTAAACTGATAGTTCGGTAATTTTCACATCTGTCAACACCTGCTTTCTTTGGGATTGGAATTATTATCCGCCATATGCAATCGATTTTAGCATAGTGTGTTGAATTAGAACACCTGCTTTTTAGAACAGTGTTACTATCAATGGCGTTTGTTTATGAGACAACAACTTAGGAGTGATGAGCTGTATGGGGTTTTGTGCGTTTAGTCAGATTTTAACCTCCACTATTGTTCTCGTTTTCTTTTCTAGCACTCTGTGACTTCTAAGAAGTTTTTCAATGTGTAGACCAGTTTATAGGATTGTTTCAGTTATCGTTTTAGTAGTATCTTACCAATTTCGAGTGATTTTGTCGACTAGGGCACACAGCAAGGTGAACATATTTGCTTGTGATCGGAAAAAGTCCAGAGCTCAGCACACACAAAGTCTTTTTCCTGCCAATTCACAAGTGAGGGAGGGGAGGGAGGAGAAGTGGGGGAGGGGAGAGGGAAAGTGGAGGAGGGGATTGGAGGGCTAGGGGATTTCCCAGGTGGTGGACAAGTGTCTCAGAACTGAACAAGTGTCCCTTTTCCCAAAAGGGTGGTGGAGGAGGAGGGGAGGGCAGGGGTAGGGGGAACAGCACTTAGTAGAACGACAGGTTCAGGTTATAAATCAATCAGCTTTCACAATTTAATTAATTTGCATATGAATTTGGTATAAAAACTACCGTCTTTGCCCCACTACCAACACATATGTCTTTATATGTAGAAGAGAAGTAAAGTACCAGTTTTCGCAGATATAGCTTTACAAATTCTTTAACATAACAAAATGTTTTCTTAAAAATTTTCATCCCCTGTTTCACCTACTTAGAGTTTGAATTTCCAAAAGCAATGAAATATGTCTTTTTTAATTTCTAACAAAGAAGCCAAATACAAATTTTCGCAGATTTAGCTTAGAAAATGTTTTCATAATGAAATAATTTCACAAAAACTTTCATCCCCTACATCATTCCCTGAGGGGATTGAATTTCTAAAAACACTAAAACCCATATTTTTTTTTAATTTCCAGCCGAGAAGTCAAATATCAGTTTTTGTATATGTAGCTTTAAAAAGGCTGTAGTAGTTCTTTATTAACGATTTATTTTCAAAAACACTTTCACCATTATAGCTCCTTAGTGGCTGACATTCCAAAAATGCTGCAACACGTATTTTTTTATTTCTGACCGAGAAATCAAATATCAATTTTCGTTCTTCTAGGTTCAAAATTACCTCAATAGCGACACATTTTCATAATGCCTTTCAGCCCCAATTTCACCCCCCCCCCCCTAAGAGTGCAATTTCCAACAATCCCTTATCAAACGATGCCTACACTGTAAGATCCACATCCTCTCCAAACTTTAAGTTTCTGTTTTCAGTGGTTTGGACTGGGTCTGTGAATGAGTCTAGACCTGTTTTACCCCTTAGCGATTGATTTTCCAAAATCAGCAAAATACGTATTTCTTCATTTCTAACTGAGAAGCTAATAACAATTTTCAAAGATTTAGCTTCAAAAATGTTTACACAATGAAATATTTTGATAAAATATTTCACTCCTATTTCAACTCCTTAGGGGTTGTATCCCCCCGAAGAACCATGGACCTTGCTGTTGGTGGGAAGGCTTGCGTATCTCAGCGATACAGATTGCCATACCGTAGGTGCAACCACAACAGTGGGGTATCTGTTGAGAGGCCAGACAAACGTGTGGTTCCTGAAGAGGGGCAGCAGCCTTCTCAGTAGTTGCAGGGGCAACAGTCTGGATGATTGACTGATATGGCCTTGTAGCACTAACCAAAACGGCCTTGCTGTACTGGTACTGCGAACAGCTGAAAGCAAGGGGAAACTACAGCCGTAATTTTTCCTGAGGGCATGCAGCTTTACTGTATGGTTAAATGATGATGGCGTCCTCTTGGGTAAAATATTCCAGAGGTAAAATAGTCCCCCATTCGCATCTCTGGGCGCGGACTACTCAGGAGGACGTCGTTATCAGAAGAAAGAAAACTGGCTTCTACGGATCGGAGCTTGGAATGTCAGATCCCTTAATCGAGCAGGTAGGTTAGAAAATTTAAAAAGGGAAATGGATAGGTTAAAGTTAGATATAGTAGGAATTAGTGAAGTTCGTTGGCAGGAGGGACAAGCCTTTTGGTCAGGAGAATACAGGGTTATAAATACAAAATCAAATAGGGGTAATGCAGGAGTCAGTTTAATAATGAATAAAAAAATACGAGTGCGGGTAAGCTACTACAAACAGCATAGTGAACACATTATTGTGGCCAAGATAGACACGAAGCCCATGCCTACTACAGTAGTACAAGTTTATATGCCAACTAGCTCTGTAGATGACGAAGAAATTGAAGAAATGTGTGATGAAGTAAAGGAAATTATTCAGATAGTGAAAGGAGAGGAAAATTTAATAGTTATGGGTGACTGGAATTCGGTAGTAGGAAATGGGAGAGAAGGAAACATAGTAGGTGAATATGGATTAGGGCCAAGAAATGAAAGAGGAAGCCGCCTGACAGAATTTTGCACAGGGCACAATTTAATCATAGCTAACACTTGGTTCAAGAATCATAAAAGATGGTTGTATACATGGAAGAAGCCTGGAGACAGTGACTGGTTTCAGATAGATTGTATGATGGTAAGACATAGATTTAGGAACCAGGTTTTAAATTGTAAGACATTTCCAGGGGCAGATGTGGACTCTGACCAAAATCTGTTGGTTATGTAGATTAAAACTGAAGAAACTGCAAAAAGGTGGAAATTTAAGGAGATGGGACCTGGATAAACTGACTAAACCAGAGGTTGTACAGAGTTTCAGGGAGAGCATAAGGGAACAATTTACAGGAATGGGGCAAAGAAATACAGTAGAAGAAGAATGGGTAGCTCTGAGGGATGAAGTTGTGAAGGCAGCAGAGGAACAAGTAGGTAAAAAGACGAGGGCTAGTAGAAATCCTTGGGTAACAGAAGAAATATTAAATTTTATTGATGAAAGGAGAAAATATAAAAATGCAGTAAATGAAGGAGGCAAAAAGGAATACAAACGTCTCAAAAATGAGATCGGCAGGAAGTACAAAATGGCTAAGCAGGGATGGCTAGAGGACAAATGTAAGGATGTAGAGGCTTATCTCACTAGGGGTAAGATAGATACTGCCTACAGGAAAATTAAAGAGACCTTTGGAGAAAAGAGAGCCACTTGTATGAATATCAAGAGCTCAGATGGAAACCAGTTCTAACCAAAGGAGAGAAAGCAGAAGGGTGGAGGGTCTATACAAGGGCAATGTACTTGAGGACAATATTATGGAAATGGAAGAGGATGTAGATGAAGATGAAATGGGAGATACGATACTGCGTGAAGAGTTTGACAGAGCACTGAAACACCTGAGTCGAAACAAGGCCCAGGGAGTAGATAACATTCCATTAGAACTATTGACGACCTTGGGAGAGCCAGTCACGACAAAACTCTACCATCTGGTGAGCAAGATGTATGAGACAGGCGAAATACCCTCAGACTTAAAGAAGAATATAATAATGCAAAATACTAACGCGAATTCTTTACAGATGAATGGAAAAACTGGTAGAAGCTGACCTCGGGGAAGATCAATTTGGAGTCCGTAGAAATATTGGAACACGTGAGGTAATACTAACCCTACGATTTATCTTAGAAGCTAGATTAAGGAAAGGCAAACCTACGTTTCTAGCATTTGTAGACATAGAGGAAGCTTTTGACAATGTTGACTGGAATACTCTCTTTCAAATTCTGAAGGTGGCAGGAGTAAAATGTAGGGAGCGAAATGGTATCTTCAATTTGTACAGAAACCAGATGGCAGTTATAAGAGTCGAGGGACATGAAAGGGAAGCAGTGGTTGGGAAGGGAGTGAGACAGGGTTGTAGCCTCTCACTGATGTTATTCAATCTGTATATTGAGCAAGCAGTGAAGGAAACAAAAGAAAAATTCGGAGTAGGTATTAAAATCCATGGAGAAGAAATAAAAACTTTGAGGTTCGCCGATGAAATTGTAATTCTGTCAGAGACGGCAAAGGACTTGAAAGAGCAATTGAACGGAGTGGACAGTGTCATGAACGGAGGGTATAAGATGAACATATACAAAAGTAAAACGAGGATAATGGAAAGTAGTCGAATTAAGTCGGGTGATGCTGAGGGAATCAGATTAGGAAATGAGACACTTAAAGTAGTAAAGGAGTTTTGCTATTTGGGGAGCAAAATAACTGATGATGGTCGAAGTAGAGAGGATATCAAATGTAGAATGGTAATGGCAAGGAAAGCGTTTCTGAAGATGAGAAATTTGTTAACATCTAGTATAGATTTAAGAGTCAGGAAGTCGTTTCTGAAAGTATTTGTATGGAGCATAGCCATGTATGGAAGTGAAACATGGACGATAACTAGTTTGGACAAGAAGAGAATAGCAGCGTTCGAAATGTGGTGCAACAGAAGAATGCTGAAGATTAGATGGGTAGATCATATAACTAATGAGGAAGTTTGGGGAGAAGAGAAGTTAGTGGCACAACTTGACTAGAAGAAGGGATCGGGTGGTAGGACATGTTCTGAGGCATCAGGGGATACCAATTTAGTACTGGAGGGCAGCGTGGAGGGTAAAAATCGTAGAGGGAGACCAAGAGATGAATACACTAAACAGATTCAGAAGAATGTAGGTTGCAGTAGGTACAGGGAGATGAAGAAGCTTGCACAGGATAGAGTAGCATGGAGGGCCGCATCAAACCAGTCTCAGGACTGAAGACCACAACAACAACAACAGCGGTTGAATCTCCAAAAAAATTAAAAGATTATTTTTTTATTGCTAACAGAGAAGCTAAATTCATGTTTTCATATATACATCTTAAAAAAATGCTTTCATTGTCAAATATTACCATAATAATTTTCATCTGCTGTTTCCAAAGACAGTGAAACATCTATTTCTTATTTCTAACTGAGAAGTCGAACTCACGTTTTCATTGATGTAGCATTAAAATGTTTTCATAAAACATTTCATCTCCTATTTCACCTCCTTTGGGACTGAATTTCAAAAAACACTGAATCATGTAATTTTTTATTTCTAGCTGAGGAAACAAATACCAGTTTACGTAGATGTAGCTTTAAAAGTACTTTGGTAGTTCTTCATCAATGATTTATTTTAAAAAATTCATCCACTATTTCACCGCCACAGGGATACAATTTCAAAAAATGCTGAAACATATATTTCTTTAATTCTGACTGAGAAACCAAACACCAATTTTCGTAGATCTGGTTTCCAAATTGTCTTAACAGCAACGTATTTTCAAAATACATTTCATCCCCTATCGCTTCTTAAACGACGCCTACCGTATAAGATTGACACCCTCTTCCAATTACAAGCTTCTGCCCTAAGCAGACTGGGCTGGCTGATGACGAGTCAGTTGGTCAGCACAGTGCCACTTTGGATATTTCACAAATTTAAAAGATATTTACCAGAATATATATATATATATATATATATATATATACATATATGTATGTATGTATATATAATTTTATCTTTTAAATTCGTGAAATATCCAAAGTGGCAGCGTGTACCCAATCTGTGTCTCAATTCGTATTGGTCTACGAACTGTTCTAGGTGATCTGACAGTTTTATTTTGTGCATATAAGGTGGGAAATGTGCATGTTTCCCGCATTATATGCTCAAAATAAATGTCAGCATTTTCAGAACATTTATAACATTTTGTAAACGAATTCACAGATTGTGAAGACTGCCGATTCAGACATTTGGCAAATTTAAAAGATATTTATTACGCAGTGGCTTCATAAGCCGAAATCAGTAGCGAAAATAAACAAATAACTGGCTAAGTGAAGAAAAAATACCGCATTCGGTAAATATTTGGCTTTGGTATCATCCATGAAGAATATACATAAAATTAAGAAAGAACAGGTTAATAAATTATTTGAAACTAAATCAATGTATGGAAGAATGGACTGGTATACTGAATTAGAAAGTACTGGAGTGGGAAAAGTTGAATTAGAGACTTTAGATCTGTGGTCATGAAAGTATTCATGCGGACTGTGGTTCTCAGCTGTTTCCTTTAGTGGCCGAGGGTTTCTAGGCGCTTCAGTCCGGAACCGCGCTGCTGCTACGGTCGTAGGTTCGAATCCTGCCTCGGGCATGGATGTGTGCGATGACCTTAGGTTAGTTAGGTTTAACTAGTTCTAAGTCTAGGGGACTGATGACCTCAGATGTTAAGTCCCATAGTGCTTAAAGCCGTTTGAACCATTTGTATCCATCGATAGAAGTTATAAAATTGGATGTACATACACTGATAAGCCAAAACATAATGACCACTGTCTACCGCGGCGCTGGATGTCGCCTGGTGACGTTGTGGACACGTGATGTGGTAACAGAAGCATGTAAGCGGAGCAGATATGGACGGGGATTACCCTTGCAAACATATGAGCTGCAAGTGGGAAAATCCGTTGAAATATGCGACACTGACAAAGGGCAGGTTATTATTACGCAGAGCCTGTGAACGAGCATCTCCAAACCGGTGAAGCTTAGCGAATGTTCACGAGGTACTGTCGTAGAAGGACAATGAAATTACCGCTAGGTGCTAAATGTCTGGACGTCCGTGACTCCTACAGAACGTGTGTTTCGGAGGCTTGTCTGCTCTATAGAATAGGACATATGTGATTTGTGGCATCTCTGCCGAAATACCACAATGCTGGTATGTGTTGCACAAGTGCTTTGGAGCACACCGTTCATTGCACATGATTGAAGATGGAGCTCCGCTGCAGACCACCTGTGGTGTGCGTACTGTAAGGCCTTCAGTACACACACCATCAGATTATTTGACTTGTCGCTCTAACGAAGTAGGCGAGTGTCAGCAATATGTCTCGTGGTCTTATCATGGGGTGTTTATCTTCTGCCGTTAGGTCAGACGATAGAAATGCCACTTGCACGCTTAGAGTAGCAGATTGACGGTGACCAACTTTAAACAGAACTTGATTAATTTTCACACACATTTATTAAAATAATAACAAGTATAAAAATTGCTTAACTTGGTTCTGGATGCTATTTACAATTGACAATCTGAAGTTCCTTTGGTATTGGTACGTTAATCTTATTCTCAGATATATCTCTGATACTTGACAAAAATGTCTATACATTTATCTTCATGGCTATGTACAGGAATATGGTAATCTTATTAGGCACAGACTGAAACTTGACTATAAACTGGTGCAGACGAATGTAGAACTCGTACAGAATGGTAGAGACTAATGCAGACTGGGACAGACTGGTGCAGACAATTGCAGACTGACTAATCAGAGGTCTGTACACTCGTTATAATACATCACACATTCATGCATCACTGCGCAAGTGTGACCCATGAGGAGAAAAGGTTCTACATTAGCAGCAATCTCATTGGCTGCGTTACATACTAATACGTGGATCAGCAGAAGTAGAATTTGGTCCGTCTCTATGGCAGCGCCATCTCGTAGTGCGGAGACAGATGAGCGCTGCGCCTGCACTGTTGTGCTTAGCGGGGCGCGCTCTGGTGGGAAAGTAGTGTACGCGCTGACTACACGGAACTACGTACACAACACCACCCCTACGTGTTCACACGTTGACCCAATGACATCATCAATTAAGATTGCAGTGGGAAGGGGACCCTCGGGATTCCACCGTAGATCAGTGGGAACGTGTCGGCTCTACAGGTGAATTACATTTTTGCTGTAGTACGTCGGTGGTTGTCTTCACAAACGTTGTCATCGAGGTAAAATGTGGCTCTAAACGTGCAGCTTGCTCGGGTGAGGTTGATTTGGTGGAAGAGACCAAACAGCGAGGTCATCGGTCTCATCGGATTAGGGAAGGATGGGGAAAGAAGTCAGCCTTGCCCTTTCAAAGGAACCACCCAGGCATTTGCCTGAAGCAATTTAGGGAAATCACGGGAAACATAAATCAGGATGGCGGGATGTGGGATTGAACTGTCGTCCACCCCGAATTCGAGTCCAGTGTGCTAACCACTGCGCCACCTCGCTCGGTCAGCGAGCTCGGACGCAAACTTATGAGGGAGCAGTGTTATGCTGTGGGAGACATTCCTCTGAGCTTGCTTGGGACCTTTACTAGTAGTGGGAGACATGCTCACAGCTCCAAACCACCTACATCCCTTCTTGCGTGATATCTTTCTTGACGACAATGTCATGTTTATAATTGTCCATGTCCTGGAGCGAGGCAGTGGTTTGAGGAGCATTATAGTGAACTCACGTTCACATCTCGGCGACCAAATTCACCTGATGTAAACCGTTTGGAACCCACCTGGGTCGCTATGTGGCTCTATCATCGTGAACGCAAAAACCAGCGGCCTGTCATTTACAAGAATAGCATGACTTGTGCATGGACATTTAATGCCACATACCTCCACAAACCTACCACCAAACTGTTGGATCCTTGATACCCTGAATCTCTGATGTATTTCGTTCCACAGACGAACAAACAAACTATTAAGTAAGTGGTCATAATGGTTTGGATCATCAGCGTACGTATGTATGTATGTATGTCGTATGTATATACTTCACATCTCATCCTAAACCACTGGACCGATTTCAACCAAACTTCGTACACATATCATTTACCGTCTGGAAAGAACCACTGTGGGGGTAAGAACCAACCACCCACCAAAGGGGTGGAGGTGAGGTGAAAAAACAATGTAGCCGACTACGCGAGAATAGTCATACTCTAGTCATTCAGTATCTGAGAATGAGCAAATCCTTACGAAACCTTTTCTCGCTCATTAACCACAGAAAATGACGAAATGAAAAAAGTTTGTCACTCACTACACTCTCATTGTTCGTGCAATAAAACTACCAATGAAGTATGACGTTTTAATTTATTACTTCTTTACTTGTAACTGTATTAGTGGCACATTTTGCAGACAATATTCACATACATCTCTGAATTTACCAGAAAAATAATATCATTGTACAACATGTAGATCAGAGTACGACGTCATAATATAGGATCATGCAACACAGTCAAATTTATTATTTCCTTGCTGGTAACTGTATTTGCAACACTTTCCGCAGACGCTATCCACATCTGTCGCTGAATGTACCTACGAAAATATGTCATTGTACGACACATAGTTCAGGGGATATGATGTCAAATACTGAGATGCTAGAAAAAACAGATGCACCATGCATGACGTTTTAACTTATTACTTATTAAACGAAATTTTCACTCTGCAGTGGGGTGACCGCTGATATGAAACTTCCTGACACATTAAAAGTGTTTATCTGACCGAGATTCGAAGCTGGGACCTTTGCCTTCCGCGGGCACGGGCTCAACCAGCTGAGATACCCAAGCACGACTCCTCACCTGTCCTCAAAGCTTTACTTCCGCCAGTACCTCGTCTCCTACCTTTCTTTCAGAAGCGCTAGTCTTGCAAGGTTCGCAAGAGAGCTTCTTTGCTGCTAACTTTATTGACAACACATTTCGTAGACAGCATACACATATTCCGCTCAATGTACTTGGAAAAATAAATCACTGTGCAACTCATAGTTCAGGAGATATGACGTCGTAAGCACTGAGGTGAGCGAGAAACTGTCACATCACGCATGACGCCTTAATTTGTGATTTCTTTACTGCTAACTCCATTCATAAGACATTTCGCGGACTATAGGCACTTATACCACCGGATGTACATGCAAAATTATATCACTGCACAGCATATAGTTCAGAAGACTCGACATCATAAAAATTAATCTGCACGAAAATGAACTGCTGGGCGGTATTTGCTAGATATACAGGTGTTCAAATACACGTGAAATATGTTAAATATTTGCAAAATTTATTTGATGTTTGTGTATGCGGGTAAAAAACTCACCCTAAGCCCTCGCCACGATTTTAATCAAATTTGGAAAGAAATACTGTACGGGTAGAACCACCAGCCTCCTTTGGGGTGAAGGCGATAACATGGAGATGGATAGACAGCGAGGGGGAAGGAGGAGATAAGCACAGATAGGAGAAGGAGACAGTGTGTGATAGGGGATGGGGAAATGGACAGAAAGAAAAGAGAGAGGAAGAGATGGACAGAGAAAGGAAAGAAGAAGAGAAGGACAGAGGCAGGGGAAAGAAGAGACATTCAGAGAGATGGGGGAGGAGGAGATGAACAGAAAGAGGAGGAGGAGGAGGAAATTGACCGAGAAAGGGAAGAGGGGGAGGTGGAAAGATGACAGAGGAGGAGATGGACTCATTCTGGAAACATCCCCCAGGCTGTGGCTAAGCCATGTCTCCGCAATATCCTTTCTTTCAGGAGTGCTAGTTCTGCAAGGTTCGCTGGAGAGCTTCTGTAAAGTTTGGAAGGTAGGAGACGAGGTACTGGCAGAAGTAAAGCTGTGAGTACCGGGCGTGAGTCGTGCTTCGGTAGCTCAGTTGGTAGAGCACTTGCCCGTGAAAGGAAAAGGTCCCGAGTTCGAGTCTCGGTCGGGCACACAGTTTTAATCTGCCAGGAAGTTTCATGTGTAACATAATTATACGTTTGAATATGTGAGCAATGGGTAAAAAGCCCAAATTAGACACCTGGAACGATTTTAACCAATTTTGGACCACGAATTAATTACAGTCAGGAAGAAACACTGTAGGTGTAAGAAACATCAGTCTCCTATAGAGGTGAATATGTTAACGTGAGAGAGAAAGGAGGAAGAAGAGATGGACAGAGAAACGAAAGAGGAGGAGATGGACAAAGATGGGGGAAGGAGGAGACACATAGAGAGATGGGGGAGAAGGAGATGAACAGACAGAGGAGTAGGGGGAAATGAAGGGGAGAGAGAGAGAAGGATAGGGAAGAGGAGGAGATGACACAGACAGGACAGGGGAACAGATGAACAGGGAGAGGGAAGGAGGAGATGGAAAGAGAGAGAGGGGGAGCAGACTGACAAAGGGAGGGGAAGGAGGAGATGGAATTAGAGGGGGGATAAGGAGATAGACAGTGGGAGAAGAAACGATGAGCAGAGGGGGAAGGAGTAGATAGGCAAAGGGGGTGAGGAGCAGGTCAACAGAAAGAGGGCCAGGAGCAGAGAAACAGAGAGTGGGGGTGATAGAGATGGACAGAGAGATGGAGAGGTAGAGGCAGGGGACAGGGACAGGACGTGGACAGAGGGGAGAGAGAGGTGAAGTTGATGAAGAGAGAAGGGATGGGTAGAGAGAGGGGGCAAGAGGTGATGGACAGTCAGAGGGGGAAGGAGGAGATGTCTAACAGAAAAAAAGGAATGAATAAATACCAGGAAAGCCAGGCTATCAGCTAGTACAAATTATAAAAGTGTTTGTATGTATGTATATGTGCATGTCTACATCTCTTCCTAAACCAGTGGATCGACTTCAACCAAACTTGGTATACATATCCTTTACTGTCCGGAGAGAATCACTGTGGGAGGTGAGAACCACCCATCTGTCAAAGGGGTTGGTGCGAAAAAGCAGTGTAGCCCACAATGTGAGATTACCTTACTGCAGTCGTTGTTGTTGTTGTTGTGGTCTTCAGTCCTGAGACTGGTTTGATGCAGCTCTCCATGCTACTCTATCCTGTGCAAGCTCCTTCATCTCCCAGTACCTACTGTAGCCTACATCCTTCTGAATCTGCTTAGTGTATTCATCTCTTGGTCTCCCTCTACGATTTTTACCCTCCACGCTGCCCTCCAATGCTAAATTGGTGATCCCTTGATGCCTCAGAACATGGCCTACCAACCGATCCCTTCTTCTAGTCAAGTTGTGCCACAAACTTCTCTTCTACCCAATCCTATTCAATACCTCCTCATTAGTTATGCGATCTACCCACCTAATCTTCAACATTCTTCTGTAGCACCACATTTCAAAAGCTTCTATTCTCTTCTTGTCCAAACAATTTATCGTCCATGTTTCACTTCCATGCATGGCTACACTCCATACAAATACTTTCAGAAACGACTTCCTGACACTTAAATCTATATTCGATGTTAACAAATTTCTCTTCTTCAGAAACGCTTTCCTTGCCATTGCCAGTCTACATTTTATATCCTCTCTACTTCGACCATCATCAGTTATTTTGCTCCCCAAATAGCAAAACTCCTTTACTACTTTAAGTGTCTCATTTCCTAATCTAATTCCCGCAGCATCACCCAACTTAAGTCGACTACATTCCATTATCCTCGTTTTGCTTTTGTTGATGTTCATCTTATATCCTCCTTTCAAGACACTGTCCATTCCGTTCAATTGCTCTTCCAAGTCCTTCGCCGTCTCTGACAGAATTACAACGTCATCGGCGAACCGCAAAGTTTTTATTTCTTCTCCCTGGATTTTAATACCTACTCCAAATTTTTCTTTTGTTTCCTTTACTGCTTGCTCAATATACATATCGAATAACACCAGTGAGAGGCTACAACCCTGTCTCACTCCCTTCGCAACCATTGCTTCCCTTTCATGCCCCTCGACTCTTATAACTGCCATCTGGTTTCTGTACAAATTGTAAATAGCCTTTCGCTCCCTGTATTTTACCCCTGCCGCCTTTAAAATTTGGAAGAGAGTATTCCAGTCAACATTGTCAAAAGCTTTCTCTAAGCCTACAAATGCTAGAAACGTAGGTTTGCCTTTCCTTAATCTTTCTTCTAAGATAAGTCGTAGGGTCAGTATTGCCTCACGTGTTCCAACATTTCTACGGAATCCAAACTGATCTTCTCCAAGGTCGGCTTCTACAAGTTTTTCCATTCGTCTGTAAAGAATTCGCGTTAGTATTTTGCAGCTGTGACTTATTAAACTGGTAGTTCGGTAATTTTCACATCTGTCAACACCTGCTTTCTTTGGGATTGGAATTATTATATTCATCTTGAAGTCTGAAGGTTTTTTGCCTGTCTCATACATCTTGCTCACCAGATGGTAGAGTTTTGTCAGGCCTGGCTCTCCCAAGGTCGTCAATAGTTCTAATGGAATGTTATCTACTCCCTGGGCCTTGTTTCGACTCAGGTGTTTCAGTGCTCTGTCAAAGTCTTCACGCAGTATCGTATCTCCCATTTCATCTTCATCTACATCCTCTTCCATTTCCATAATATTGTCCTCAAGTACATCGCCCTTGTATAGACCCTCTATATACTCCTTCCACCTTTCTGCTTTCCCTTCTTTGCTTAGAACTGGGTTTCCATCTGAGCTCTTGATATTCACGCAAGTGGCTCTCTTTTCTCCAAAGGTCTCTTTAATTTTCCTGTAGGCAGTATCTATCCTACCCCTAGTGAGATAAGCCTCTACATCCTTACATTTGTCCTCTAGCCATGCCTGCTTAGCCATTGTGCACTTCCTGTTGATTTCATTTTTGAGACGTTTGTATTCCTTTTTGCCTCCTTCATTTACTGCATTTTTATATTTTCTCCTTTCAGCAATTAAATTCAATATTTTTTCTGTTCCCCAAGGATTTCTACTAGCCCTCGTCTTTTTACCTACTTGTTCCTCTGCTGCCTTCACTACTTCATCCCTCAGAGCTACCCATTCTTCTTCTACTGTATTTCTTTGCTCCATTCCTGTCAATTGTTTTATGCTCTCCCTGAAACTCTGTACAACCTCTGGTTTAGTCAGTTTATCCATATCCCATCTCCTTAAATTCCCACCTTTTTGCAGTCTCTCAAGTTTTAATCTACAGTTCATAACCAATAGATTTTGGTCAGAGTCCACATCTGCCCCTGGAAATGTCTTACAATTTAAAACCTGGTTCCTAAATCTATGTATTACCATCATATAATCTATCTGAAGCCTGTCTTTGTCTCCAGGCTTCTTCCATGTATACAACCTTCTTTTATGATTCTTGAACCAAGTGTTAGCTATGATTAACTTATGCTCTGTGCAAAATTCTACCAGACGGCTTCCTCTTTCATTTCTTACCCCCAATCCATATTCACCTACTATGTTTCCTTCTCTCCATTTTCCTACGCTCGAATTCCAGTCACCAATGACTATTAAATTTTCGTCTCCCTTCACTACCTGAATAATTTCTTTTATATCATCATACATTTCTTCAATTTCTTCGTCATCTGCAGAGCTAGTTGGCATATAAACTTGTAATACTGTAATAGGCGTGGGCTTCGTGTCTATCTCGGCCACAATAATGCGTTCACTATGCTCTTTGTAGTAGCTTACCCGCACTCCTATTTTTTATTCATTATTAAACCTACTCCTGCATTACCCTATTTGATTTTGTGTTTATAACCCTGTATTCACCTGACCAGAAGTTTTGTTCCTCCTGCCACCGAATTTCACTAATTCCCACTATATCTAACTTTAACCTATCCATTTCCCTTTTTAAATTTTCTAACCTACGTGTCCGATTAAGGGTTCTGACATTCCACGCTCCGATCCGTAGAATGCCAGTTTTCTTTCTCCTGATAACGACGTCCTCTTGAGTAGTCCCCACCCAGAGATCCGAATGGGGGACTATTTTACCTCCGGAATATTTTACCCAAGACGACGCCATCATCGTTTAACCATACAGTAAAGCTGCATGCCCTCGGGAAAAATTATGGCTGTAGTTTCCCCTTGCTTTCAGCCGTCTGCAGTACCGCAACAGCAAGGCCGTTTTGGTTAGTGTTACAAGGCCATATCAGTCAATCATCCAGACTGTTGTCCCTGCAACTACTGAAAAGGCTGCTGCCCCCCTTCAGGAACTACACGTTTGTCTGGCCTCTCCACAGATACCCCACTGTTGTGGTTGCACCTACGGTACGGCTATCTGTATCGTTGAGGCACGCAAGCCTCCCCACCAAAGGCAAGGTCCATGGTTCATGGGGGGGTTACTTTAGTCATATGGTATTTAAGGAGAAGAACACTTAGACTTGGAACAAACGTTACACATAATTTCAAGCTTTTACGAAACTTTTCCTCGCGTGACGACCCTCAGAAAACGACGAAAGGGAAAAAGTTTGTCACTTACTAAATTTTTGACGTTCGTGAAATAAAACTGCCACATCAACATGACATTTTAATTTAGTACTGTTTTATTACTAACTCTATTCACAGCACATTTCACAGACAGTAGCCACATATACCGCTGAATGGATGAAAAAAAAATTATATCATTGTATGCCCCTTACTTGAGGAGATACGATGTCATAAACACTGAATGCGTGAAAAACTATCACATCATGCAAGACTTTTAAATTTACTACTACGTTGTAACTAACTGTATTTGCAACACTTCTCGCAGACAGTATCCACATTTTCTGGTGAATGTACCTGCAAAATACTGTATGTCATTGTAAGACACATAGTTTTGGAGATATGACGTCAAATACTGAGATACGTGTGAAAAAATGGTTCAAATGGCTCTGAGCACTATGGGACTTAACATCGGAGGTCATCAGTCCCCAAGAACTTAGAACTGCTTAAACCTAACTAACCTAAGGACATCACACAACGGGCATCCGTTGGCTGGTGGTTTTTAAAGACACTTTTGTTTAGCCATTGACGCGTGGGTATCTCTGTTCTCTGGAACATGGTCCAGTGTAAGTTCAGATTACCTTGTGTTGTTTAAAATGTAGATTACTTTGAGGGGATCAACGTGCTTAGATGGATTTAACAATCATTAATGCTTCTGGAGAAGATCCCGTTTTGATTTCAGTAAACAATCATTTTATCTTGAAACTCTTGCATGGGTCCGCATTTGCACAAAAACAACCAAATGAGATTGCGTGGCCACCTCGATGCAAAACCCTTTTGATTTATTTATTTTCTTTGCCAAACTAGTTTCAGCGGCAATATCGCTATGAGCAATGGGTTTTCTTCATTCTAAAATACGCAAAATTATCATTGTTATAAACGTAACAAAACGTTACTACTTCAGACAAATTCAGCAGTGCAGGAATATACCAAATCACATGTAACACCTGCTAGGCTCAATACACAGGAAAACAAGCAGAAACTTCCGAACAAGGTACACAAAGCACGTGAGAACTCTGAAGAGTGATATTGACGCACCGAGAACTAACAGTAGAAGAAAATTATTGCATACAAAAGGCTATAGTGGAAGAGAAAAATGTAATAAATGAAAGTACAACACTTTGCAACAACACATTCTTTACGGCTTTGAGAGAACTGACACAGGACACAGAACAAGAGCAAAACACTGACACACAAGCACACACACATCTAATCACTCCCCCATGACACACAGAACACACACAGATAAATAAATAAGGAACTTAGAGCGTCAGAACGCCCGCTACAATTTTCAATACCTTTTTGAATTGAATTTTATTTGATCCTACAATATTACATTGTGTACAGTAAATGTACGTGTAATATAGGAGATGTCAAAGTAGTTCAAAATGGTTCAAATGGTTCTGAGCACTGTGGGACTTAACATCTGTGGTCATCAGTCCCCTAGAACTTAGAACTACTTAAACCTAACTAACCTAAGGATATCACACGCACCCATGCCCGAGGCAGGATTCGAACCTGCGACCATAGCGGTCACGTTGTTCCAGACTGAAGCGCCTAGAACCGCATGGCCACACCGGCCGGCGTCAAAGTAGCAACATTCATTATCACTTATTTTTCTACCTCTTTAGCTTAGATTTTTACATCACTGATAATGAATAACAGTATATACAAATTTAATGGCATAAGTATTCTGCAACACTGTAAAACTCTTTTTCAATGAGATAGTCTTTAAGTTTCTTTGGAAAGTCATTGTCACGTCCTGCAGGTTATTAGGCAGACTTCTTAATAGTCTGATACTAGAGTACTGGGGTCCTTTTTCTAGCATTGCCAGTCAGTGGGGTATGATCCGTACTTCATTTTTCCTTCTTGTATTGTGGGTGTGTGCACTAGCATTTGTAATCCAGGCCTCACTACCTTTTGTGATGTGCATTATTGTTTTGTATATACACAACGATGAAAAAGTTAAGATACCTAACTTCTTGAAACAATTTCTGGACGTTTCAGAGGTCTTTCTTCTTAAAATGGTCCTAATTGCTTTTTTTGTAATGAGAACACTCGTTTTGTCTCTTGTTTGTTTGAGTTTCCCCACACAGTCCCTCCATACCGTAAATATGATTCGATAAGTCCATGATACACTGTACACAGAAGGTTCTTGTCTGAATACTGTGATAGCTGCATCATTAAGAATATGACAGAGCTCATTTTCTTACAGACATTATTAATATGTTTTTTTTTTCATTTCAGTTCATTATCCACAAGAATACCTAAGAATCTAGCAGATTTTACTTCTTCCAGCCTTGTTCCATCAACCTCTAAATCCATGTCTATAGTCTTCTCCTTGTTTTTAAACACTGCATACATAGATTTTTCCGATGTATAACCAGTTCATTTTCCAACAGCCATTGAGCTGTGACATTTGCAGATATGTATGCTCTTCTCTCAAGCTGTTCTATGTTTTGGTCACTATTTAGAATTGTCAGTCATCAGTGTACACATTAAATAACAATGGCCCCATTACCAAACCCTGTGGCACTTCATATTTGATGAGTTTGGTTTCTGATTGGTATGAGTTTCCTAATGATACATACTGCTTGCGGTTGCACAAGTATGATTTTATCCATTCACCCGGTTGCCCTCGAATGCCATAGTTGCCTAATTTTTGTATCAGCTTTTCATGGTCAGTGGTATCAAATGCTTTTGCAAAGACAACCTATTTTTCATCTAAGGACCGTAAAATGTATTCTGTTAGACTGGCAATTGCTGATTCTGCAGATTTACCCTTTCTGAAATCATGTTGTGAGGGTATGAGAATGTTATGTTTGTCCAAATAATTAACAAATCTGGTATACATAAGCATTTCTAGGATTTTCGAGAAACCTGATATAAGTGAAACTGGTCTGTAGTTGTTGGGGTCATCCCTATCCCATTTCTTGTACACTGGCACCACCTTCGTTATCTTCAGTTTTTCTGGAAAAATTCCATCTCTGAAAGAACATTTTGCTATGTTCAGCAGTGGTGTTATTATCTGCTCACTTACCAGTTTTATTACATGATTTGATATTTCACCATCACCAGCTGATTTCTTGGACTTCAGTTTCTGTATAGTTTTCCATAGTTCATCTTCCGTGACTGGTCTTAAGAACATAGTACTGCATGATTTTTTATGGTATCTTAATGCTCTTCTATTTTTGACTCTTTCTTTCCAATGTTAAGTTGTCTACTACACTGGTATAGTTATTATTCAGTATGTTTGCTATTTCCATACCATCTGTGACCACTGTGTTGTCTGTTTTAATTGACCTAATACCTTCTTCTTGGTTTGACCCATCTTTTTCCTTTGTTTCAGCATTAATTTCATTTCAAGCTGCCTTTGCCTTGTTTTTTTGAGTTCGTTATGGTGGTGTCAATTGCTCTTGATTTTGCTTCTCTGATTGTTTTTCTATACTTCTTTTTTAACATTTTATGGTTTTCAGCTTCGCCTATCCATCTCAGATCCTGCAGCTTCCTTCGCTGTTCTAGTATTTCTCTGGTAAGCCACTGTGTTTGATCTTGCAGCCTTTCTTGTCTCTTTACTTTGGGAAATGCTACATTAAAATTGTATTTAATTGTTGAAACAAATGCATCATATTTTCCATTTACACTCTGGGCCTGTAAGGTTTCATTCCAGGTTTCCTTACTTAACATTGTTCTAAAGATGTTGATATTATTTTCACTGACGATCATAATTTCTCTGGTTGTTCGTTTTGGTTCTGATACTGTGTCACTACTTCTGCAAAAGCTGATTAGTTGTCCATGATGATCAGATATTTCTGACTGAACTACATGTGACTCATAGTTACACATATTAGTAATTATGTTGTCAATAACTGTCTCACTTTGTGAAGTCACTCTTGTTGGTGCAGTTATTGTTACTTTCATGTTATGCTGTATTAACAGTTCTTCAAAATCCTGTCTTATTTTTGTCTCTTTTCCCATGTCAATGTTGAAGTCTCCACATATAATAAGGTTTCTCTTCATATTCATTCTCAATAAGCTAGCAATTTTTTTCAGAAAGATGCTGATATTGCCACATGGTGATCTGTACACACAAAACACTCTAAAATCCTCTGTCACTATACCAGTAACTTTAACGTCTGTTTCTCTAGCCATGGGCAGTGTAGCAGCTTCACTGTTTACATTCTTTAGGAGAGTACCTGTTTTAATATATATACAAACGCCACCACCCTTATGTTTAGATCTGCAGAAGTAACTAGCTAGTTTGTAGTCCTTTTTTGCAACATTACCTATTTTACTTTCAGTTAGTCCATGTTCACTGATGCATAATATGTCTGGTTCTTATTTCACTCAGGAGTACTTCTGCTTCTAATTTTTTTTTTTTTTTTTGGCAAAGTATTGAATATTTTGATGAAGTACTTTTATGTAATTTTTATTTTGTTGGTTTACATGTTGTGAGCTGTATTCTGAGGCAAATTCTTTAGCATCGTCTTTTTTGTATGGTCCTTATATTTTTCTTTTCCAGCTAGAGTGTATGATTTTTCACCCTCTTCAGGCCATATTAATTTCCCTTGCTTCTAATGATTTTGCAGACATCTGCAAACATTCTGCTGAATGTTACAGACCCCAGTCTATTTAAATGCAAGCCATCCTTCGCTAGTGAGTTTTGACATAGGAATTTGTTTGGGTCTATAAAAACTGTCCCAAGACGATCACATTGTTCTTTAAGGGCACAGTTTATTTTGGCGATATATTTTTCACTCACTGACCTTCTGTTTATGATTCCGCTAAGTATCAGCCGAGATCCTGCATACATATTTCTTGCAGAACGAATCATGTTTCTTGATTCGTTTGCCATTTCTTCCTCACTGCTGCTCCGTAACGAATTCGTTCCAACATGTATAAACACCTCTTTATAATTATGTCTGATTTCAGAATCTGGTTCTGTAGTAGCTTGTCTTGCATTTGCCATATTTTTAAAATGTTTACCGAGTTGTTGCGTTCTAATTCCAGGTCGTACGTCGATCTTGCAATTGGAGACAGCGATATTCTTCAGCAGCGAATCACCAATTATTATAAAGTCATTATCCTTTTGTTGCGTATCTGTCGCCTTGTTTTTCCTTTTGATGTATGTCACCACCTTCCATTTATATTTATCTTCCGGTTTTTGGCTTACTGAGTTTACCGAGACATCAACGGGAAACACTTGAAATGTTGCTTTTAAAGTCCGATCTTTCACTCGTATTTTCGCGATCTTCTTGCTTTTCCGTTTGATGGTTTTTACACACACAGGACTTCTTTTCTTGTATTAATGTATCGTTTTCTTTCTTGATGGTCGAAAGGTCGGTTTTAATGCCGCAATGTCACTTTGTAGTAACTTTATAATTTGGTTTTTTGTATCAACTGCACTTACAAGATCAGCCGTTTCGTCACGTAAACAACCGTGACATGTCCACGGAAAATCATCGCCGAGGAATTTTAGATTTACTTTCGCGCACTTTTTGTGTAACCGGTAGTTGAATTTGATACACAGAATACCCTTCATCACACGCTTTTCACATTCTCTACACGAAGAACTGTTCATTTTTGGCTTTGTAACGAGAGAGAAGTGTCACTACACTTTCCTATCGGCGCCATCTTACCGTGGCAATGTATGCAATACATTTTCGCTATACGCGCGAACAGCAGGACAGCGTAAAGTTCTGAATTATGACCAAGGTGTAAAAGTAATGTTTTCTTTGCTTAAAAGCAACTGGAAGCCGACCAACGAACATGAGAATATGACAAGTTATGTAACAACCTACTGCACACCAATACTACATCCAAAACACTACCACAAATCCCAATAGTATAACGCTGGCGTATAGAAATTCACTTTTTCATATTTGTTAATAACAGTTACTCTTACAGTTGTAGATGACATGCTGTATGCCGGAGGAACGGCAACAAAACACAGAAAATATGCCGGAAAAACGGCGAAAACGTAGAAACCACGCTGTGAATAAAAGTAAATAAGATATACAGGGTGAACATTAATAAAACCGACAAACTGTAGGGACGGATTCCTGACTGGAAGTGGAGGAAAAAAAAGGCCCTGTGAACATGTGTCCGGACACGCATCGTTGCCACGGTAGATGGCGCTGACGTATGAAAATTCGTCAGACCACGTGCCATGTCTGTAACCGACAAATGACGATTATACAGATTGATGATGTCAGTTCTGATAAAGGTTGCCTCGTCGGTAGAGAGGACTGATGGGAGAAATCCCATATTTGTGACGGTCTGGTGCAAAAACCATTGACAAAATCCTTTTCGTATAGGGAAATCCGCTGCTGGTAACCCTTGTACTGATTGCAGATGACAGGCATAGTAGCAGCTGTCATGCAGGATACACATAATCGTACTCTGGATTACACAATGTTGCCGGGCCAGTTGCCTGGAGCTTGTACTGGGGTTCGTCTCAATATCCTGTAGAAGTCTGTCCTCCAGTTCTGTTGAATACACAGTCCGCTGCCTCCCTGCACGTTTGTCGGTCTGAAAGGACCTATAAGTATGATCGCAGAAACGCCCAAAAAGAACCTGAAATGTAGTGTGGTGTGGTTGGTATCTGTAACGGTACCTGTTTTGGGGTAGCAGTGCCTCTCAACCGTTTCCATCTGCTTGGCCGTGTACAAACGCCATCTCGGCTCGTTCCCGATATGAATACCGAACCATGCTGCTGCTGCTGCTTGCAATACGCTACGTCAATTACGCAGCCTTCAATACACAAGAAACAGATGGAATGTGGTCAGAGGAACTTTCATTCGTGAGCTCCGTATAGTCTAAAGAGCCGTGTGTGTAGGGCCTCCCGTTGACGCCACTTTGGTGACTTGCGTGTCGATGGGGATGAAATGATGATGATAAGGACAACACGGGCCCAGTCCCTGAGCGGAGAAAATCTCCGACCCAGCCGGGAATCGAACCCGGGCCGTTAGGTACGACATTCCGTCGCGCTAACCACTCAGCTACGAGGGGTGGACGCTATCTGGTGTGGCAGCGATGCATTTCCGGACACTTGTTCATAGGATCATTTTTTCTTTTCTCCATTTTCAATCAGGAATCCGTCTCTGCAGTTTGTTGGTTTTATTAATCTTCACCCTGTATAAAACTACTCGCTGAGCACGCCTTCTTGCTCGGGTATGTATTTATTGCAATCTTATATTAGTCATCTCCTCCACCCGCTCAATCTCTGTCCATCTCCTCCAGCCCTTCTCTCCTTCTATCCCTTTCTCTGTCCATCTGACTCCAACTTCTGTCCATCTGCTCCTTTCCCCTCTTGGCCTATTTCTTCCTCCCCCCTCTCTATCCATGTTCTCCTCTTCCTGTCTGTGTCCATCACCTCCTCCCCCTTCACTCACCCCAATAGCTTGTTTTAAACAGTAGTTTTACTGACAACTTGACTCATGCGTGTGATGTGATTTATATTTGACGATGCTGGTGCTGATTCCGTATTTAACATTTGACGATGCCACTATGGCTGCAGTACATTAGGATTTCGTTTTTGTGAAACAGATCTGATAATGGTCATTAGAGACCGAAACCGGTAATCTGTTAAACAAAAAAGATTGTGACCATAGACGTAAATTAAAGAAACTTATCCAATAGGATGGTTCAAATGGCTCTGAGCACTATGGGACTCAACAGCTGAGGTCATCAGTCCTCTAGAACTTAGAACTTCTTAAACCTAACTAACCTACGGACATCACACACTCATCCATGCCCGAGGCAGGATTCGAACCTGCGACCGTAGCGGTCGCGCGGTTCCAGACTGAAGCTCCTAGAACCGCTCGGCCACTCGGCCGGCCCCCAATAGGAGGCCTGTGGTTCTTCCCCCTACAGTATACATTTGCAGAACGTAACAAACGTGTATACCAAATTTAGTTGAAATCCTGCCAGGGGTTTAGGATAAGCTTCTTACCAGTGGCTTTGCCCGCATACGTTCATGTGCAACATATTTCACACACATTTATCATATTTCAAGCTTATTTGTACCCACATTTTATCCATATTTCTGGCGAATTTCGCCCTGAAGTTTCATTTTCACTCAGCTCAATGTTTATGACGTCGTAACTACTGAATTACGTATCGCATAATGATATAATTTTGCAGCTACATCCTACTGTATATGTGGCTAAAGTCTGCGAAATGTGACTAAATTAATAGTAAAGAACTAATAAGTTAAAGCGCCATACATAATGCCGAAGTTTTTCACGTATCTCAGTATTCTACGTCAAATCTCTTGAACTATGAGTCGTAGGATGATATATTTTTGTAGGTACTTTCAGTGGCGTAATAATGTGGACATTGCTCTGGCAAAATGTGTTGCCTATAGAGTTAATAGTAAACACGTAATAAATTAAAACATCACATAGATGAGCCAGTTTTTCTCGCATCTCAGTATTTGACGTTATATTTCCTGAACTTCGTGTCGTACAGTGGTATATTCTCGTAGTTGCATTCAGCAGCGTATGAGGATACTGTCTGCAAAATGTGTCACGTATACAATTAGTAGTAAAGAAGTAATGAATTTAAACATCATGTATCATATGGAATTTTTACTGCATGAACACGAATTTGTAGTAAACGATAAACTACTTTCCTTCCATCATTTTGTGGTGTACGTCAGCAAGGAAAATTTTCGTTAGTGGTTCAAATGTCTCTGAGCACTATGGGACTTAACTTCTGAGGTCATCAGTCCCCTAGAACTTAGAACTAGTTAAACCTAACTAAGGGCATCACACACATCCATGCCTGAGGCAGGATTCGAACCTGCGACCGTAGCGGTCGCGCGGTTCCAGACTGAAGCGCCTAGAACCGCTTGGCCACCTCGGCCGGCGTTTCGTTAATGTTTGGATTTATGTGTAAAGCTTGTTGCAAGTCACGAATTGCACTCAATGTTAAGTACTGGATGACTTACGTAAGCCGGCCGGAGTGGCCGTGCGGTTCTAGGCGCTACAGTCTGGAACCGAGCAACCGCTACGGTCGCAGGTTCGAATCCTGCCTCGGGTATCGATGTGTGTGATGTCCTTAGGTTAGTTAGGTTTAAGTAGTTCTAAGTTCTAGGCGACTGATGACCACAGAAGTTAAGTCGCATAGTGCTCAGAGCCATTTGAACCATTTTTTTTACTTATGTAAGGGTATTCGCGCATCATGGACTACGATGCTTTTTCACCCCCACCCCCACCTCAGTCCCTTCGACAGGTGGTGTTTCTCACCTCCACAACGACTCTTTCCAGACAGTAAGTGATATGTGTACCAAGGTTCATCGAAATCGGTCCAGTGGTGTAGGAGGACAAGTCGAACATACATACATACGTACATCCACTTTTTATAACATTTATACATTCACAAAATACAGTATTTGGAACCAAACAGTACACGTAACCCATGTCTCCACAATATCCTTTCTTGCAGGAGTGCTAGTTCTGCAAGGATTGCAGAAGAGCTTCTGTGAAGTTTGGAAGGCAGGAGACGAGGTGCTGGCAGAACTGAAGCTGGGAGAACGGGACGTGGGTGCTTGCATATCTGTCGGTAGAGCAGTTGCCCGCGAAATGCAAAGGTCCCGAGTTCGAATCTCGGTCCGGCACACAGTTTTGAACTGCCAGTAAGTTTCACGTGTAATAGTGTTTCATAATGTCTGTAAAGATGCTAATTTTGCTTGCTATAGAGTAAAGAAGAACCACTGATGATGTCCATATTGTCGGTGAAACTAGTTTGGGAAAGAAAATAAATAAAACAAAGGTGTTCTGTACCAAGGCGGACCCACAGACCCACATTGTTGATTCCAGTAAAATTTGCGAATAATGCATGAACCTGTGATTGTACTCTGTGCGAAGTCCGGATCAGTTCGCATACCCTTGGCATGTTTGATTTGGTTAATTTCAGTGTTTTCTCCCATACTTAATAATTAACGCATGCTATTTCGCAGAGCGCATCTTTTGGCGGAGTGTGTAATATCATTTAATCTCTGATATAACAGGATTTGCGCATTATGAGTGATGGAGACCCTGTGGCGATTTCTAGTACAGTAAAGTTTGCTAATCATTCTGTTAATTAATCACCTTCAATGATTTACCCACAACATCGGCACATGGTCCCTATAGGTTCATCATGTTTCCACTATCACATGTCCCCTAGGCTGTACTTGTTCTTTATGTTGTTCTGACTACCATGTGTAACTGGATCGGTGATTTGTTGCTAGGGAACATTCTGATTAGAGTGGGCAAAATTTACTGAACAGAGCGAACTCCTACATGCACGTAATATTTACACGAACTGGATTTTATCGATATTATTGCATTTTCGCGGATTGACACCGAACTCGATTTCTAATACTAGTAGTCTTCTCTGATCGCAAAGCGCTAATTTTCTTGAGCAAAACTTATTCCTCCATGTAGAGCACTATTATAAGAGACCTATCAAAATAAAAATCTTTTTGTTGGATGCTCTAGGCCTCGATTTCCATTCTTTATAATCCATTATGATGAAAGGGCTTTACTTTCTGGTACTTGCATTGTGTTTGGTAACTCCCGTAGTTTCCTGCTGTGTGAGTGAGTACTCGATGTGGGGAGCAGAGTTATTCATTCCTAAACAGTTACCGGACGTTGTGTCATAATCTTCTCGTGAGATGCCTATGCTTCTGATTACGCTAACGAGTTTCATTAATGTTTCCTTGTGTGTGTATGCAAGGGACCGTATGGAATCAATATTTATTCCGTGATGTACCTACTGTGTTTTGTGCAGTAATAGATGATCACTGTAATAAATGTACAGTTAATAGTAAATGTTCTATAGTTGGCCTTACTGCCTTTAACACTCCGCTTTCCTTGGTAATTTTAAGAAATTCGGTAATCAGAGCCACTAAGCCATGAAAAGATTTTCATGTCATAAAGAATTAAGAAGCGGCTAGTTTACTGTGCTATGTACAGGGTATATGATAACTTGTTAAGTAATTGAAATATTCGTTGAGGGTATGTTTCTACAAGTCAGGTAATTTGAAACGTTTTTTTACACACCTAATACACCTCGATATGCACACCATTAGTGGCGCGACAGACAACTAATCTGTATTCCACTTTCCTCCAAGTGTATTGCACCATTGCAGGCGTAACATTTGCGACAGCTGCACGAATAAGGTGGTGCAGATCTGGCAGATAACAAACTGGCGTCTCGCACAGTTGATTCTAGATAAACCCCCAGAAAAAAAATCAAGTAACTTCTAGGACGACAAGCAACTGATGGACTACCTCCCCCAATCCAGCGATGTGGGAACTCATGATCCAACACAATGTTTGTGCAATTGCATGCTGCACCATCGTGTTGAAAGATCATGTCACGAAGAAGTTGTGACACAGAATACAGTTCTATGTCTACATATGTTGTTGCATTAACTGTGGGCTCCACGAAGAATGCGCCTATAGCCTCATGCTTCAACAGTCCTCACCACACATTCAGTTTCGGAGAGCCACTTTCACGCTCTATCACGACGTGTTTACTGTGCCAGAATTGTGGAATTTCCTATAAACAGATGATATCGAGAAATACCTCGTTTTCACCTATTTTTGACATAGGCAATGGCGTTGCCGCAGTGGATACACCGGTTCCTGTGCGATCACAGAAGTTAAGCGCTGTCGGGCGTGGCCGGCACTTCAGTAGGTGACCATCCAGCCGCCATGCGCTGTTGCCATTTTTCGGGGTGCAGTCAGCCACGTGATGCCAATTGAGGAGCTACTCGACCGAATAGCAGCGGCTCCGGTCAAAGAAAACCATCATAACGACCGGGAGAGCGGTGTGCTGACCACACGCCCCTCCTATCCACATCCTCAATGAGGTTGACACGGCGGTCGAATGGTTCCGATGGGCCACTTGTGGCCTGAAGACAGAGTGCTCTATTTTTGCCACGACTGTCTCCCCAAAGAGCTTCCATCGCAGGCTGTCCTCCGACTTGATTTTGTGAGGAAGTGCAGATTGTACACCCATAGGCGCAGTCTTTTATGGACAACACCGTGTACTTCTGAACGAGGTAGCTGTAACAGTTGTTTGTTGGGCTGTCTAACGAGGATTCTACTGGAAGGACGTACGGGTTAATTCGACAATAACCTTTGGAACTGCGTACTTGGCGTGGTGCTCGACATCGAAAGCAAACTCCCAACTTGTTCAATTTTTTGATTACTGCGTAAGTGGGAACTTCATCAATTAGTCGCAGTCCATACTGACGCCGAAAACGACGCTGTACCAATGTAAGTGACCATAGCTCCGTGAGAGAAAGCACACACACTGTGGAGTCCACATGGCTACTGACGCGCATTTACACGAGTAAAGCAGTTACGCGCATTCGCATGCGGTATCCACTGCTGCAAACAAACACAGAAAACATTTTGAGTTACCATGTTTATAGAAGCAAACCGAAAATAAATATCTCAATTAGGTCGTAAGTTGTTACATTTTATATTATTGTGTGTTTAACCTGGACACCTCGTATTGTAAACCCTCAAGAAATCGTTCGACATTGTCTATTGTATGCGCAAACAAAGTTGACACTCGGCGCGGTGGCTGATGGGAGTGACTGCAGAGGCATTTCCCATTTACAGCCGATCCCATCAGCCAGCGCGCCGAGTGTCCACTTTGTTTGCGCGTTTAATAGTCGTGCCGAAGGCACTGTGATTTCCGTTGCGCACCTTAAATTTTAGGCTGTCAATCTGCCTGGACTTGAAAAGTAACTTCACGTGACGTCATACACGCACTGGGCAATCATAAGACAAAAGGATGAATAAATTTTTCTCTCCATCTACGAAGAGATCTGAATGGTCAACAAGTGGATTTTATGTGGCGAACGAGGCAATCCAAGTAAAGAAAAAGTCGGTGAAAAGAAAATATGGAATCCAACATCCATTTCGGCTACCCACTATCAAAGTACACACATAAAAAAAGGTTTGCATCACCCATGTTCCCAAAACTCCTGAAGACAGACGTTGACTGTGGATATTGTATCACAGACATTGTCCCTTTGACTGTTGAGAGATGTCACTAATCCCGCCCAAAGATGTAAACAGCCATGAATGAGTAGCTCCCATTATACGGAGGGATTCAGACAGCCGATCAGGAAGGGGGTACATGGCTCGTGTTGTCTGTAGTTCAAACACGCCTAGACGGTCAATACTGCTGTTCGATCACGTCCGCATTGTTACTTTGTGCCAGGAAGGGCTCTCAACAAGGGAGTGTCCAGGCGTTCGGACGCGATGCTGTTCGAACATGGAGGCGATAGAGAGAGACAGGAACTGTAGATGACATGCCTCGCACAGACCGCCCAAGGGCTACTACTACAGTGGATGACAGCAACGCCAGCATGTTGAATAATGCTTTTCGTGCAGCCACCGGACGTCGTGTTACGACTCAAACTGTGCGCAATAGGCTGCATGATGCACAACTTCACTCCCGACGTTCATGGCGAGGTCCATCTTTGCAACCACGACACCATACAGCGCGGTACAGATGGGCCCAACAACGTGCCGAATGGACCGCTCAGGACTGGCATCACGTTCTCTTCACCGATGAGTGTCGCATATGCCTTCAACCAGACAATCGTCGGAGACGTGTTTGGAGGCAACCCGGTCAGGCTGAACGCCTTAGACGCGCTGTCCAGCGAGTGCAGCAACGTGGAGGTTCCATTAAGGTTTTTGGGTGGCATTATGTGGGGCAGACGTACGCCGCTGGTGGTCATGGAAGGCGCCGTAACGGCTGTACGATACGTGAATGCCATCCTCCGACCGATAGTGCTCTATTCGTCTTCATGGACGACAATTAGCGCTCCCATCGTGCATATCTTGTGAATGACTTCCTTCAGGATAAAGACATCGCTCGACTAGAGTGGTCAGCAAGTTCTCCAGACATGAACCCTATCGCACATGCCTGGGATAGATTGAAGAGGGCTGTTTATGGACGACGTGACCCACCAACCATTCTGAGGGATCTACACCAAATCGCCGTTGAGGAGTGGGACAGTCTGGACCAACAGTGCTTCGATGAACATGTGGATAGTATGCCATGACGAATACAGGCATGCATCAATGCAAGAGGAAGTGCTACTGGGTATTAGAGGTACCGGTGTGTACAGCAATCTGGACCACCACCTCTGAAGTTCTCGCTGTATGGTGGTACAACATGCAATGTGTGGTTTTCATGAGCAACAAAAAGGGCAGAAATGGTGTTTATGTTGATCTCTTTTCCAATTTTCTGTACAGGTTCCGGAACTCTCGAAACCGAGGTGATGCAAAACTTTTTTGATATGTATATAATCGCTAAACGAAAAGTAGGAGCTTCTTTTAGTACTTGGGGACTGGTGGCGAAATTATGGTGCCCTTACTGCAGCTAATCTATTAAAGGTTCATAAAATACTTATTTACGTAGCTTACTAATTAATAATAATATCTGTACATATGTAGCTAGAGGCGCCACCCTAAAATGTCAGTTTTGGCTCTTGAGAAAAAAAGTTTAACGATCCTTTACTTTAAATAGGCAGCAGTAGTATGATAGACTCATAGGTCTGGAACATGTTTCGTATGTGCCAAATACTTACTTACTTACTCCTTGGCGCTACAGCCCATGTAAGGCCTTGGCCTCTCTGATGATCACAGCCCAATCCTGATGCTTTCTGCTCGTTTCCTCCATCTCCTGACTACAGTCTTTTTCAAATAATTTTCCACATTCTCCAGCCATCGGTTTCGGGGTCTCCCTTTGCTCCTTTTGCCACCTGGATTTCCTGGGTATACCTTTTTGACAGCTCGATCCTCCTACATTCGCTCTACATGGCCCAGCCATCTCAATCTGTTACACTTAATTTCAGTCACCAAGTCAGGATTTCAATACAGTTGTTCCAATTTCTTGTTTCTCCTTGTCCCCCATTTCCCCGCCTCATACACGGCTCCATAGATCTTCTCAAGAGATCTTCTTCTGCTACAGTCATTGTCAATTTTTCTGAGCCATACATTACCACCGGTCTTACGACGGTTCGATAGACAGTCACCTTCGATTTTCTGCTCAGGCTACGTGGCTGAAGGATTTTGATCAGGGCCCAGTAAGCTCTATTTCCTGCAGCAATCCTAGATTTTATTTCTTCTCTTATTCTGCTGTCCTCCGTAACCACCACTCCCAGGTATTAGAACTCCTCCCACCTCTCATAATTGCCTCTGTTCAGCGTAATATATTTCTCTTTAACAACAGCATTTCTCCTGGAAGCAAAGAGATACTGTGTTTTTGTGTCGTTTACTCTAAATCCCAACTGTTCTGCCTCCTTTTCCAGTCTGCCTATTCCTTCTTCCATTTCAAACTTCTAGACAGCATACACACATCGTCGGCATAAGCTAGATTTTGGTGCATACGGCTAAACAGATGGCCACCTCGGTTATCAATCTCCACCCTTCGCATCACTCTCTCCAACACTATGTTGAAGAGTAGCGTGGATAATACATCACACTTGGTTGACCTCAAATTCTTTAGAAAGTTTTCCTTCTACTTTTACCTGGCATTTTGTGCTGGTGAGGGTCATTTGTATCAGTCTGATAAGTTTACTTGGGAAGTCCATCCCCATGAAGGCGTCATATAGCTTTCTCCTTTCAACACTATCGTCAGCCTGTTTAAAGTCTACAAAAGCTGGTGTACATCCACATTATATTCATAACATTTTCCGATTATTTGCCTTATAATGAACTTCTGGTCAGTTGTTGAGCTGCCCCGTCGAAAACCGCACTGGTAATCTCCGAGTATTTCTTCTGTAATTGGTGCAAGTCTCATAGCAATGACTTTGGCTATTACTTTGTACACCACACTGACTAAAGTAGTACCGCGTTAATTTTCACAGTTTGCTTTGTCCTTCTTCTTATGGCCATGTTCCACTGGTCTAGCATATCTTCCTTTGCCCATATTTACACAATAAACTGATGTACCTATCTCGTTAGATGTGCCAAATATAATCTATAATTTATTTTCTGTCACTCAAATATTAGATGAAGACTATATTCAGTCAAGAAACGCAGATATTTCAGTTTTCAAAACCACTGATAAACTGGAAACTGTCGTCATAATCAGAAGCGAATGACAGCTGTACTGAATGAAGTTTTCTAAAGAAGAGTGCGGAAAATGTATGACAGAAAACTCAACTAAAATACGGAATGGGAAGTGAGCATATCAAACTATCACATATTTCAGAGGTGGACTAAAAAGAAGTAGCATTGAATGTATCGGCGACTGGAATGATTACGTATATATTGGTTCCTTGGTTGTATCTATTACAACCAGCATGGCAAATCTCAATAAAAAATGCAAAGATAACAGAGAATATCTTCGATATAACTCATGTTGCCTTTCGTGAACCGAATCTCATGTCGTTAAGAGAAGCAAGGTATTTTTGTCATTTAAGGCTGATTTTTCCCGTTTCCTACCCATTTATTTTCTGAAGACGAAAGACAAAACTGTTTACAAATTAGAAACATTCATGATGTGATTGAAAATTGGTTGCATATAAATTGAAGTGTTTAAATTGAGACAACAGTGTAAGTAGGCTGTTTAGGTTTATATGTTGGTAACGCCACGTAGCGCTCTGTGCTGTGTGCAGTCTGTGGCTGGTTGGACTCATTGTTGGAATATTCGCTTGTGTAGTGTTGGGCAGCTGGATGTGAACCGCACGTAGCGTTAGGCAGTTGGAGGTGAGCCGCCAGCAGTGGTGGATGTGGAGATAGATGTGCTAGAGTTTTGAGAGTGTGTCCGCCAGAAAAAGGAAATTTGTAAAGATGGAGGTCATGAATTGATATATGATGATTTTTGAACATTATTTAGGTAAATACATTGTTTGTTCTCTATCAGAATCTTTCATTTGTTAACTACGCCTGTCAGTAGTTAGTGCCTTCATTAGTTAGAATCTTTTATTTAGCTGGCAGTATTGGCGCTCGCTGTATTGCAGTAGTTCGAGTAATGAGGTAAGTATTTCATGAAAAGTATATGTTATTGTTAGTCAGGGCCATTCTTTTGTAGGGATTTTTGAAAGTCAAATGACGTTGCGCTAAAAAATATTGTGTGTCAGTTTAGTGATGATCAGAATAAGTAAAGAGAGAACTGTCTGAGTATGTTCAGTTTTACTCAGCTGTCTTTGTATCAAATAACGTAGAAGTTTACTAGCACAGACATTCATAATTTTTCTAAGGGGACGTTACAACAGGGCAAAAAACAAGAATGCTCACATTAAATTTTTCTAGATGAACTTGAAGCTTTTAACATCAAGACGATATTTTTACACCTAACATAGAGGGATTGAAAGAGAAATGGACACAGTTGCTGAATCAGCAGTATTAGCAATACATGCACGAAACGTTAGGACATCTGTCAGATACAGAGACTATGAACTCGATCTTGCACAATGCAGTAACAAACCAAAATTTGTCATGGCAATAGAAGTTGAAGACACTTCTGTCTCTGAAAGAGTACTAATCCCTAATAACACTGGAAACTTGGAGTTTTATAAAGCTTTTGAAGAATGTAAAACCTTTAAGCAGTCACTTAGTATTGCAATAAAAGCAAGAAGGGTGCGGTAAAGCCAGGTTAGCTGCAAGAGGTTTTCAGGAGACCAGGCCTAGCGAAGATTTGTACCTGCACTCCGTGAGTGCAGACGAGTCTGCTCAGTGCTCTGGCTTCCCCCACCACTATGCTATTCCGAGATGGTGTGTGAGTGAGATGGCTCTATGGCAACTTAGGAAGATGTGCGTGCTTGCAACGTAGTGTGACTGCTTCTAAAACGTGAATATTGCACCATACCTCTTTTAGTGCAATATGTTCTAATTATAATTCACTGCGAGAAAAATGAACTTCTTCCTTTGAATATGAAAGTAACTGAAACAGCGGCAGGAACATTCCTGTATGAGTGCCAGTACCAGAACACATTTGTCTGCGTATGTACTTTAATTGCCAGGCGGAGACTACTCAGGAGGATGTTGTTATCAGGAGAAACAAAACTGGTGTTCTACGGACTGGGGTGTGGAATGTCAGATCCCTTAACTGGGCAGGTAGATTAGAAAATTTAAACGGGGAAATGGGTAGATATAGTGGAAATTAGTGAAGTCTCAGTCATTTTACCTGGAGTTTGTTCACATTGGTCCTCCCTACACAAGATGTAACTCTGGAACTGACGATTAAAGGCTATTTTATTTGGGCTGTGACAGCACAGTCACGTCAGGGTGTCCTCACATCGTCCATCACGGCAATTCAATTCAGGTCACGTGATCTCAACTCGCATGGCTGTCCTCAGCTGTTTTCTCGTAGGAACTGCCGTCTCCGCAAGATGATTCTCAATCAATATTGACAAATCAGGTTATTTAGGACTAACTCTGGCTTGTTTTAAATAAGTACCATTTATTTGGTAAGTGAGTATTATAGCTGGGGTTTGGAAGAATGGCTTTTTTCACAAACATTTGGCTTTGTTTTGACATGGGGAGGCAAACTAAAGCTCTGTTGGTGTGTGTTCCAGGCTTGTCAGCATACGCATATGCAAGACATAACTACAAAATACAAACAGCTGGGAGCGTTTCTGGAAATTCTGTTACAGCTTAGCTGACATCAGCAAGGTATCAGTACTTCACAGTGTTGAAGGATGCTGTTGTAAGCAAAGCAGACTGATTTCTGCATCAGAAGTGATGCGCTTTACAGTTGCAATAAACAATGTGCTAGCGACTGAACTGAGAAGAGGGACAGAGAACTTCCATTCATTGCAGTAGTTTGCTAAGTGTAAGAAATAATGTAATACTACAATGCATGTGTTGTGAAATTTGTCGCCAGAAAAAACCGTTATTTATATTTTTATTGCAAGAAAAAGAAAGTCATGCAAAAGAACTGACATCAAGATGTTTATTTAAATACATTTTGCTTAAAAATATCGAGGTTTTAAAAACTGAAATAATGTTATATATGCACAATTAATTGTTTGTATTACTACAATGTCCAGCAGATTCCAAATTAAGAAAATAAATATAAATTCACGCTAATCTGTTAAATGGTATAACTATTGCAAAAATGAAACTGCTCATTAATAAACATTGTTTTATTTCAGCTTTTTCCTGGCTCTTTTTGTACACACATTTAGCTACTTCTAATTAGGAGAGTTGGCAACAGTGCTCTCAAAAGTTTTTACGCGGGAGGTGCACATATACAATGTGGTAGCTTATATACGTGGGTGCTGGATTACACATTGTACGAAAATGACATTTATCGTACTCATAGTTTGCAGCTTGCAAAGATAGATTGTATATTAGAGGAAGGAGACGAAAGTGCGAAACAGCGCGAAGAAAGAGTGTTTGGCCGAAAAATGATGTCATTACATCGTTCAGATGGGGAATTTAACTTACACTACAAGGGGCTCGAGGAAGAGGAATCCGCATTTTAGAAGTATTTTAGAATGTAGAAGCACTAAGGTTTTCATTTGACACGTCCAATTGCATCCAGAATTACGAAAAGGAACACAGTGTAATGAACTGCCATCAAACCCCGTAAATCATTGGTTAGTTTAAGGTTAAGTTGCCAAGCCAGTGCAAATTTTTGTGCAATAGGCACATCTCCCTCAATATATTTCCCTTCAAGATTTGTAGGTATTATTTACATTTTGTATTTGGGTTTTAACAGCTCAGGTACCTTATTTATACTGGGGCTAGCTAGTGAAACCACATAAAATATTGACCACTGATACTTTCAAATCTGGTCCACACGCAATCCACAGAGCTACTTAACAATGTAAGCCTGCCACAAATATGTATTTAAACAGGCAACTATAATACATTAGTTAATATAAATTTCACAAAAGAAGCATGTTAACACTGTTGCAGCTTGTGAGGGTTTCACTTCATTTCTTTATCGAACATTACAAATGTCTGACAACATACAAATAAATTAGACTTATTAATCAATCTCATTCTACCAGCAGTACTTTCTTCACTTCAAGCAGCAGCCATACTGCAGTCCATTTCCTTGTAAAATATCCAATAGCGATATGTCTAAAAGCTCACTTTATAAATGTAGTAGACGGCTCGCAATTGAAAAATGCTACCGAAAATACATTTCTGGCGCATGATAATTACAACGCAAGTATGAGTAGGTATAAGATGTTTAGGAATCAGACCTCAGACATTCTTTCTTTATTCTATAATGCTCTTTTCCTAGTAGAGTCTCAGGGCATCTTATCGCTCATGTCGTACAATTCTGACTGCTGCCTCACTTCTTCAATTAATCTTTCTCATTCGTCATAAAATTGTAAATTTTAACAAAAGAACTAACGAAACGGAACAATTTACAACAAACTACAGAAGTAAGAAGACCAAAGACTTAGAATAATATCTGATAACAAGCAGAAAAAGCACGACAGTCGACGTACGGATATTCGAGCGCACGGTTGTGTATCGGGAAGATTTGAGTTTCGGCTTTCGGGATCATGCGATCAGCCGTCAAATCTTTTTTTTTTTTTAATTTAAGACTGAAAAATCATGTACTAACTGAGACGCTACATCACGTATTCGTTCGTCCGGTCTTGTTGAAGCAGTGAGCATCTTTGTGCGAATTACCACCAGCGCCGTGTGACTGAGCGCCAGCTGGCGCCAACGGCAGCCGGATTAGTTGGACGGTCGGGCGCCAGAGCGCGGGAGCGTCCAGCGCGGCCGGCCGCCGACCTGCCGCCTGTTGTCAAACGAGTAAATAATTGAGTGCGGCGGCCAGAGCGGCACTTGGCCGCCACTTGCTAACACAGCCACTCATTATTCAGCAGGCGGCCACGGGCGCAGCTGCTGCGGCGCTGGGATTAGACCTTGCTGTGGGGCTGCTACAGGTTTGCGGGTGCGCACTGTCCGCTGCGGGAACACGTGTAGCGTTCTGGGACTAAGCACAGCTACGTAAGTGGCTGTGAAGCGTGTTCTCTCTGCCTTTAAACGCGGTGAACCCGAACTCCACCGCCAAAATCTCGGCTGTCGCTCTAGGATATTTTATAAATGTTTTGGTATAAGGATTGGTTGGTTTTGGGGAAGGAGACCAAACAGCGAGGTCATCGGTCTCATCGGATTAGGGAAGGACGGGGAAGGAAGTCGGCCGTGCCCTTTGAAAGGAACCATCCCGGCATTTGCCTGGAGCGATTTTAGGGAAATCACGGAAAACCTAAATCAGGATGGCCGGACGCAGGATTGAACCGTCGTCCTCCCGAATGCGAGTCCAGTGTCTAACCACTGCGCCACCTCGCTCGGTCTTGGTATAAGTAACCGCAGTCTCTGGTGGCTCGTTACCAAGTTGAGTTGTGCTCTATCATAACTACGTTTCGCTAGTTTTAGCATGGTATATAATGATGTAATGAATGGTAGGATTACCGGTAGTAATGATAAGGAAAAAACAAATAAATGTATGAGGGTGGAAGTGAGAGCCGACGACTTTTCTTTGTTTTTTGTTTGTTTTGCACATAATTAGAATTACCCATCTTTCAAGTTCAGTCCATGTGGATTTTTACCCTTACAAAACATAAATTGAATTTTATAAGTAATAAAAATTAATTCATTGCGTAACTTCTGCAGTTTTATGTAACCAAACCAATTACTTTTGATGAAAGTACACTTTACATGCATGAACATAATAAAAAAATCAATATAAGTGGTCATTCATTTAAAACAGTGGGGAAGCTGAAAATTTGTGCCAGACTGGGATTCGAACCGGGGTCTCCTGCTTACTAGGCAACCGCGCTGATCACTGCGCCATCCGGACGCAGTCGTAATCAGATCTGCACGGAGTACCCTTGCACGCCTCTTGTCAGACCCAAATTTTCAACTTCTCCACGCTTTGATAATCTAGTGCCCCACGCCCATTATTCTCGTTAGTAGCGACGTTTCGCCGATTCCCGTAAGTGTTTGAAAACCTGGTGTTACAGTCACCGAGATAGTGGTAATAATGGAAAGTTGCTGCAGAGGGGGTTGGTGTTGACTTGTGTTTGCTCTACCAAACGAATTACACAAACAGTTGGGTTGAGACAGTGTAGTGAGAAAGTAGTGCAATGCAACAACAACCTGACTTACCTGAAGCTATGGCATGGAGAGACTTAGGACGGTTAGAAGTGGGACAGACACAGAGGGATGTGGCTGCAGCTTTTGGAGTATCCCAAAGTGTAATTTCCAGGATTTGGACACGATTTCAGACAACAGGAACCGTTAAATGAAGGCAAGGCCGAGGTCGACCACAGGTAACAACAGCAAGAGATGACCGTTATCTCTGGTTAACAGCCACTCGAGACAGGAGGCTGAATGTAACTTAGCTGCAACGCACCCACCAGGCAGCAACAGGACGCACAGTATCAACACAAACAGTCCGAATTCGCCCCTGGGAATGTGGCCTCCACGTACGGAGACCTATGGTGTGTGTCCTATCAAATCCACGACACCGCTTAGCCCGCAAAAACTGGGCGGAGGAATATCAGGACTGGAGTCGTAACGCATGGCGCCGGGTGCTGTTCACAGATGAGTCAAGATTTTGTGTTCAGCCGGACAATCGTCGTTCCCTCATCTGGAGAGAACGTGGAACTCTGAACAATCCTGGTTATGCGCAGGAAACATCACCATGTCATGGTGATGGACGAATGGTGTGGGCAGGAGTCGGTATTGGCGGACGTACGGGCCCCTATACCATTCAGAATGGCGCTTTGACTGGTCAGAGGCATAGAGACGGGATCCTTCGACCTATTGCTGTGCCCTACACTGGTGCCATAGGAGATGGGTTCCTTCTGGTGGACGATAACGCTCGTCCCCAAAGGGCTGCACTGGTGGACAACATGCTTGAAACTGAGGGAATTGAACGAATGGAGTGGCCAGATTGTTCAACGGACTTAAATGGAACATGTGTGGGATGGACTTGGCAGACGCATTGCAGCCTGACCAGCACCTCGCACAACGGTTGCAGAGCTGGATATTGCATTCATGGAAGAATGGCCAAATATCCCTCAAGAGCTGATTGATAACCTCATACTGTCCATGCCACGCAGGTGTGCAACTGTACTGGCCGTCTGAGGTGATCACACTCCATATTAGAGGGCAACGAGAATGACTGTTTCACTATTATGGTAGCCCCATGGTGCCTCATTCTATGTAAACGCCTTGTAAACCTCAAGTAAAGAGTTGAGACAGCAAAATATCGTGCTGTAGGACACACATATTACAATCGTAACCGATATCTGAATAAAATACGTTACCATTTGTTTATTGTGCATGATATCTCACCTGATCCCCCCAACTGTTTTGAGCAGCATATATATGGTGTCTACTCTTTCGGACATGTCCGAAAAAAACAGACACACACACACACACACACACACACACACACACACACACACACACACGTGTGTGTGTTTGTGTGTGTGTGTGTGTGTTTTTCGGGCATGTCCGAAAGAGTAGACACCATATATATGCTGCTCAAATCAGTTAGGGGATCAGGTGAGATGTCATGCACAATAAACATAGGGATGTCGTAATATAATTACTGTTGTCATTTAGTACTCAACAGGATGTTCTTCAGCGAGCGAGGTGGCGCAGTGGTTAACATACTGGACTCGTATTCAGGAGGATGACGGTTCAAATCCGCGTCCGGCCACCGGCCATTCTGATTTGGGTTTCCAGTGATTTCTCTAAATCGCTTCAGGCAAATGCCAGGATGGTTCCTTTCAAAGGGCACGGCCGCCTTCCTTCTCCACCCTTCCCTAGCCAGACGAGACCGACGACCTCGCTGGTTGGTTCCCTCCCCCAAATATCCAACCAACCAGATTATTCTTCATCAATGAAGAAAGGCAACGGTTTCTTGTTACTTTTTACAAATGCGAAAATTATTTATGAATAACAGAAAAATGTTTTAAGCCCGACGAAGTATTGTGGCAATGTTTTATACGTTTTTGTTTTGAATTTTTTAAAATTTTTCCTTTTTTTTGAGGAACTCGCGTATTCTGGAAATATATGATAAATATGTATTGTTTTTATTATTTTTACTACGACATGCCTCTGTTTCACGTTACAAATCAACAATTTCGAATAAAACCTGAATTAAACATTGACAATTTCAGTTTTGCTGTAAATTCTGTTTATTTTTAAGTAACAGACAGCAGGGGAACTATGTAGGATGAAATGTTCCGTAGTTTACCCATCCCTTTATATATCCTTGCTCAATTTCTGGACAGTTCATCACTTCTGATTTTTACGGGAATCTAGTCAGACACTGATCGCATACGCAAACAAAAGAAATCGAAATGACATAATCCCCGATATGTATGCAACGCACCTAACGTACAGGTGACTCGGTTACTGCCTTCACTGACCAACGCTGCTAGGAAAAATAGCGTATTCTTCTCTTACTGATTGCTAGTCTACGCTAGCCTGCGCTAGTTTTATAACTCTGTTACCGAAGAATTAGTTTTCGTTTGCTTTCTTACTCCCGTTTGTATCCGTATTTTATTCAAAATATGTTCACAACACTGTAAATGTCGACAGTATGCGTTGTGTGTCTAGTCTGGAAACAAACTTGTTCCATTCACTCACAGTATTTGCTCTTGACGACAGAAATACTCGCTTTATTCTTAGTTCTCAAGTTTCCGTTCGGTCTGCTCAGTTCTGTCTCGGGTTGGTTTTTCTGGCAATGTTATTTGTACGTTAAAAGTGAAACGCAACAGTGTAGGGAGGTTCACCGACGAAGAAATGGTCAATGGGCACCTCGTGTATGGGTTCACTCAATGCAATGGATGGGCAGTGGTAAAAGTATTCGTATTTCTACTAGGATTTCCGCATTACTCTGTGTTTTATATTGTACTTTTTCGTTGCTACCTCTTACTAGCTTTTTTTACTGTTGTGAATGTATTTTCAGCGAAACAAAGGTAACAGGGGAATCAAATCGAATATATCGTAATTATTTAGTTACTCTGTAATGAGTCCACGGGACCCTTATATCAGAATACTCAGAAAGTATCCCCGAATGACCTCCCAGCTCTTTTTCGTTGGTGCTGGTGTTCACCCACTATAGTTGAAGACTTTTTAATGGTCTTCAGAGAAGAAGCAATAGTAGGAGAACGTGGAGCAGGGGAAAAATATGAAGGGGGAAGCTTACTGGCAGAATCTCTGACAAAGTCAATACGGGGTGTGGCAGAAAAAGGGACTGGCTTAATTAGTCTCTACAAGTGGAGTGGTACTGTTGACAACACTGAATGTTTGTAATATGCGTCAGGTAGGTATGCCATTTTCTGATATGGAGCACTGTCGGGGGACTGAAAGTGCTGTGGCTGTAAAGGTACTGTGGTTGTGGGGGCCTTTTAAAAGAGCGGTGACTGCGTTGCTGATGCTAGGCGAACCTACCGTCGTCATTTCAGATTTAACTTCCTCTAACATGCAGTCAAGTTATGGTTGAAAAACATTGAAGCAACAGAAAGTGCACTTAGGTTGACATCGGCAGGAAGGCCCCAGAAGTTGTCGTCCCCAGGAACGAATACAGCAGGTGTATCAACAGTCCAAAGCGTTCTGTGAGACAAAATGCAGCAGTTGTGAGAATATCCAGTCGTAGTGTGCACAGAATTTCACAGAATGACTTACTGAATTTGCAACCCTACAAGATACAGATTGTGCAACAGTTAAACAAAACTCATTATGTAAACCGAATGACTCTGTCTGTTAAACTGTTGACTAAAGTTACAGACATTGAAGGGTTCTTATATTTGCTACGGAAGAGCGACGAGGCACATTTTCATCTGAGTGGTTCTGTCAACAAACCAAACTGCCATTGCTGGTGCGAGCATAATCCTCACGAATTCCATCAACGCCTCTTACACAGCCATAAAGTCGCAGTGTGGTGCACTGTCTCTTGAATGGGCACAATCCTTCCTTTTTTGAGGCTGAACTTGGACGAGCAAACACAGTCACATCGTAACGGTATGCTGCCATGGTTGACACATTCCTCGTACCTGCACTTGAACAGTTTCATGCAAATGGCTATTGGCTTGAGAAAAATGGTGCTACGTCCCGTAGTGCTCAAATTTCAGTAGAAATATTGTGCAGATTGTTTGGTAACCACATCATGCCACATTTTGTGCACTCACAGATCTCCCGACTTGTCGGTCTATTATTAGTTCCTTTGCGGGTTCCTGAAACACAAGGTGTATGCTAGACGGCTACACGCGATTGCGAAATGGAAAGACACCATTCGCGCAGAAATCAGAAACATTGCTATACAGACACTTGAACGTGCTTTAAACGATTTACATCGCGAACTGTATGGAGTGTCAACGTAACAATGGTGGTGACCTACAAGACAAAAAGATTGTTCAAATGGCTCTGAGCACTATGGGACTTGACTTCTAAGGTCATCAGTCCCCTAGAACTTAGAACTACTTAAACCTAACTAACCTAAGGACATCACACACATCCATGCCCGAGGCAGGATTCGAGCCTGCGACTGTAGTGGTCGCGCGGTTCCAGACTGAAGCGCCTAGAACCGCTCGGCCACCCCGGCCGGCCTACAAGACATCATTTTCAAAATGTGAACAGTGCATGAAACGGCAATAGGCAAAGGTTTCGTTGTTGTGATTGAAAATGTTTTATAATATAATCCTTAGCCTGGTTCGCTATATCCAAATCGCCCCTTTTTAATGCCAGACCCTGTGCTTAGTGTAAGAATCACGAAAGAAGGAGACATCACACGTTTTCGGACTTACAATGTAATGATAAAACGAGATTCAGATACCACATAATACATTTCAAAATATTTCTGGGAGCAGATGTGGATCCTGACCGTAATTGATTAATTTCAGAGTTCAGAAGAAGGCTAAACAAACTGCAGAAGTTTAGGAAATAAGAGATATGGAACAAGGATACGATGAAACAACAAGGCTGTTGTTGCAAATTACAAAAAGAGTTAGGCAAAGATTGACTCAAACAGGCAAAAGAAATGCTATATAAGAAAAACAGGTAGCTTTCAGAGATCAAACAGTTAAGAGAACAGTAGAGACCCGACTAGGGAAAAAGAAGAGGCCCTTTGAAATCCTTGTGTAATACACGGGATACGAAATGTAATTAATGAATACAGGAAATGTATTGGCAGTTGCGAGTGTGAACTAGTTTCGACTATCTACTGGAATGACGGCAGGTTCTCGAACCAGCATTTCCCGCTTTATGCGAGCGGTCGCCTTAACTGCTTCGGTTATCTCGGTACACGAATCATGGGCACACCAAAACCTCCATATGTCGCCGCCCTTTGTCACAACCTGCACTCGTACGATACGTATATTCCCGTCGAGGAAGAACATATTTAGTGAGAACTGAGGGCCTGGTATTGGCAAATAGATACGAAATAGCAGTGCCTATGTTATTAAGGAACACTGGATTGTACTTCTTAATAGCACGAGCACTGCTATTTCGTATTAATTAATGACAGGAGGAAATATAAAAATACGGTACATGTTCTTGCAAAAGGAAATACATGTCTAAAAAATTAGATTAACATAAAGAGTAAAACTAGAAAACTGGAATCGTTAGAGCTGAAATGCAAAGCTATAAAGCATGCAGGGCTACAGAAAATATTAGTATTGTATATACGGAAATTAAAGGAACTTGTGGCGAAAAACAAGGAGCAGCTACAGGAGCTCAGATCGTTCTTAACAAACAAGGGTATGATGGGAGTTGCAAGGACTGTGTACTAGGCTATACGGGGTGAAGCAAAAAATGCCACACTTGGAGATGAGCGTTTGATTACTCATCTAGATTCAAACAAAAGCTTATCTAACACAATCAGATCTGATGTATTTCGAAAAAATGTATAAAAACGAGGAACTGGCAACACTGTCACATCGTGTAGCGTATTGGAATGTACAGAGGAATGTATATCAGCCCATATTACATTAGGACCCTTTGCAACTCAACGAGTAGACTGCTGGGGCATCAAACCCAAATTCACCATGTACAAATGCTCATGAAGTTCCTTGTTTATCTTTCTGGCGCCTGTCCCCTAGATATCGTTGTTTATAGGTAGGACATCATTTTGCAACATGACAATAGCCTATCACATAACAGTAGGATCCATTAATCTGAGTGCATGTGTCACTAACTTTGCTGTAAACAACCGTAACTAGTCTTGTCAAGTTCATACAGGGCGGCCTCCCGATGGTGTACACAGTTGTGAGTAGGTCGATATGCTTTTGGTGCTGAGCGCATCCGAAAACCAAGCTGCTGCTGCTGCTCGGCGTATGCTGCACGGTACCCTCAAAGGCGCCATCCCGATAAGAACGTTCCACTTGATGTTCGGCGACAGCTATTGTTTCAGTATGATGGTGCATCGCCACACACTGGAATAAATGTGCGTTTCCAGGGAAATGAATTGCTCGTGGAGGTCCAGTGTACTGGCCTCCACGTTCCCCAGATCTTAATGCACCAGATATTTGTTTGTCGGGACACTGAAAGGAACAAATTTATAGTACTCCGCCCAAGGACGTACATTACCTAATAGCTCGCCTGCATGCCGCTTCGTAATGGTGGATGTGGATGCAGGTGTGTTATGCAGGGTCCAAAACGCTATGTTCGAGAGGGGAATTGTTTACAAACGCAAGATGGTGATTTTGAACATCTTCTCTAAAGTGAACGTTGCTCGTATGTCTACGTACCGGTTCTGTGAAGACAAGCCTGGGTGTCAAACATACATAATGGAATTATTGTGTATAGCATAGTGTGCAATCTAGTGTAGCCTGTCTGTTTTGTTTTTTGTACCTCACTGGGTACTGTATTCCCTATTGTTTTGTATTGGCTCTGTTTTTGTGTCGCGGGTGAAACGAAGTGGTCGTTTACGTTTGTAAGAGGTTCATGTTGTGTCTTAATGATGGAATAGAGGCAACGATAACAGCAAGAAATACCCGTGATACCCCATTGTGGAGGTGTAAATGGGATATAATGTTAACTGAAAAAATAGTTTGGCTCAAACAAGACTTGAAAATCGGAAAGCCTGCATATCTGTTTCCCATGGCACTGCCTGGTCCCACTGAGCTAATGGGACACCTCCGGCCTGTGTTCCACGCCACACGCTCTAGCTATTGCCTGTTCGGGTTGGCAATGCTGCGGCAATTTCGCCAGCGTAGAGTTTATGATACCTGCTGTTGGCCATGCTGTTCGCATTTACAGCATTGCCAGGGCCTCGTTTTTTAACTCGCATTTCTATTAAACCTATTGGCGGGACTAGGTTTTGCTAGATACACTTTTGTGTTGAGTTGGGATGAGGGAGCGCTTGCTAGCTGCCAAGTGCGGCATATTTTCTTTACTTTGTCTATAGGAAAAGTCCGCCTTGTAACTGGCTGCACGAGGTAGCTGCTCGGTCTGGGGCGTCTTGTCATGGTCTGCGCGGCTGCCCCCATCTGAGGTTCGAGTCCTCCCTCGGGCATGGGTGTGTGTGTGTGTGTGTCGTCCTTAGCGTTAAGTTAGTTTAAGTTAGATTAAATAGTTGTAAGTTTAGGGACCGATGACCTCAGCAGTTTGGCCCCATAAGACCTTACCACAGATTTCCAGATATCCTTGTAGCTGAGCTGGCAGCATCGTTGACTGCCGTGCAAAGGACCCAGGTTGTACTCCCTGTACTGCCAGGGATTTTTCCCTGGTTGGAAGACTGCAACGGCTCCACTCAGCCTTGTGATACCAATTGAGGAACTACATGAGTGAGTGATAGCAGCTCCAAGGTCTATGAAACCGACAATGGCTGGAGAGCTGAAGCCCATGCCCCTTCATACCACATCAAAATGACGCCATTGGCTGAGAAGGTCACGGTAGTCGGTCGGTTCTGACTGGCACCTCTGAGGCCAGAATGGGCGGAGCTTTGTTTGTGTACATTGAAGAGAATGTTGTTACAGCGTAAAGTCAAGCACCGGCACGCCAGTTGGGAACGACAGAGAAGAGATGGGTGTGAGAAGACGTCAACCAATCGCACACTGACCAACCCTTCTCCAGGATGACAACGCAACAGCAGCGGCCCCTATGTGAAGAGGAAATAAGCGCTGCGACCGACTGGCGATGCCCCAGTTCAATAGTAACTTCAAGACTAGTAACTCGGAGGGAAGCGTCAACTCTCGGAACTTCGCTTGTACAGTCTATGTAACTCCGACTTGGAATTGTTTATACTGAAGAAGATTGTTTATTTTGTGTGTGGCCCTTTGGTTCAAAAATGGTTCAAATGGCTCTGAGCACTATGGGACTTAACATCTGTGGTCCTCAGTCCCCTAGAACTTAGAACTACTTAAACCTAACTAACCTAAGGACATTACTGATAACAAACAGACCCGAACTTTTCGACTCTGTATGTACAGAACAGGGAGTCAGTGATCATAAGGCCGTTGCAGCATCCCTGAGTATGGAAGTTGATAGGAATATAAAAAAAGGGAGGAAGGTTTATCTGTTTAGCAAGAGTAATAGAAGGCAGATTTCAGACTACCTAACAGATCAAAACGAAAATTTCTGTTCCGACACTGAAAATGTTGAGTGTTTATGGAAAAAGTTCAAGGCAATCGTAAAATGCGTTTTAGACAGGTACGTGCCGAGTAAAACTGTGAGGGACGGGAGAAACCCACCGTGGTACAACAACAAAGTTAGGAAACTACTGCGAAAGCAAAGAGAGCTCCACTCCAAGTTTAAACGCAGCCAAAACCTCTCAGACAAACAGAAGCTAAACGATGTCAAAGTTAGCGTAAGGAGGGTTATGCGTGAAGCGTTCAGTGAATTCGAAAGTAAAATTCTATGTACCGACTTGACAGAAAATCCTAGGAAGTTCTGGTCTTACGTTAAATCAGTAAGTGGCTCGGAACAGCATATCCAGACACTACGGGATGATGATGGCAATGAAACAGAGGATGACACGCGTAAAGCTGAAATACTAAACACCTTTTTCCAAAGCTGTTTCACAGAGGAAGACCGCACTGCAGTTCCTTCTCTAAATCCTCGCACAAACGAAAAAATGGCTGACATCGAAATAAGTGTCCAAGGAATAGAAAAGCAACTGGAATCACTCAATAGAGGAAAGTCCACTGGACCTGACGGGATACCAATTCGATTCTACACAGAGTACGCGAAAGAACTTGCCCCCCTTCTAACAGCCGTGTACCGCAAGTCTCTAGAGGAACGGAGGGTTCCAAATGATTGGAAAAGAGCACAGATAGTCCCAGTCTTCAAGAAGGGTCGTCGAGCAGATGCGCAAAACTATAGACCTATATCTCTGACGTCGATCTGTTGTAGAATTTTAGAACATGTTTTTTGCTCGAGTATCATGTCGTTTTTGGAAACCCAGAATCTACTATGTAGGAATCAACATGGATTCCGGAAACAGCGATCGTGTGAGACCCAACTCGCTTTATTTGTTCATGAGACCCAGAAAATATTAGATACAGGCTCCCAGGTAGATGCTATTTTTCTTGACTTCCGGAAGGCGTTCGATACAGTTCCGCACTGTCGCCTGATAAAACAAAGTAAGAGCCTACGGAATATCAGACCAGCTGTGTGGCTGGATTGAAGAGTTTTTAGCAAACAGAACACAGCATGTTGTTATCAATGGAGAGACGTCTACAGACGTTAAAGTAACCTCTGGCGTGCCACAGGGGAGTGTTATGGGACCATTGCTTTTCACAATATATATAAATGACCTGGTAGATAGTGTCGGAAGTTCCATGCGGCTTTTCGCGGATGATGCTGTAGTATACAGAGAAGTTGCAGCATTAGAAAATTGTAGCGAAATGCAGGAAGATCTGCAGCGGATAGGCACTTGGTGCAGGGAGTGGCAACTGACCCTTAACATAGACAAATGTAATGTATTGCGAATACATAGAAAGAAGGATCCTTTATTGTATGATTATCTGATAGCGGAACAAACACTGGTGGCAGTTACTTCTGTAAAATATCTGGGAGTATGCGTGCGGAACGATTTGAAGTGGAATGATCATATAAAATTAATTGTTGGTAAGGCGGGTACCAGGTTGAGATTCATTGGGAGAGTGCTTAGAAAATGTAGTCCATCAACAAAGGAGGTGGCTTACAAGACACTCGTTCGACCTATACTTGAGTATTGCTCATCAGTGTGGGATCCGTACCAGATCGGTTTGACGGAGGAGATAGAGATGATCCAAAGAAGAGCGGCGCGTTTCGTCACAGGGTTACTTGGTAACCGTGATAACGTTACGGAGATGTTTAATAAACTCAAGTGGCAGACTCTGCAAGAGAGGCGCTCTGCATCGCGGTGTAGCTTGCTCGCCAGGTTTCGAGAGGGTGCGTTTCTGGATGAGGTATCGAATATATTACTTCCACCTACTTATACTTCCCGAGGAGATCACGAATGTAAAATTAGAGAGATTAGAGCGCGCACGGAGGCTTTCAGACAGTCGTTCTTCCCGCGAACCATACGCGACTGGAACAGGAAAGGGAGGTAATGACAGTGGCACGTAAAGTTCCCTCCGCCACACACCGTTGGGTGGCTTGCGGAGTATAAATGTAGATGTAGATGTAGATGTAGATCACACACATCCATGCCCGAGGCAGGATTCGAACCTGCGACCGTAGCAGTCGCGCGGTTCCGGACGTGGCCCTTTGGTTGCCACACATCTGTGTAAGTGCGATGTTAAGTACTGTATCTTTTCTTTTTGTAATAAAACTCATTAATATGATTTGTCTGATTTGATTGTCTAGTGAACGGAGACGAAGGATTCCTAGACACCCTATATTTGACGACAGGGTTGGACGTAATAAATGTTTTGGAAAGAGAAGAGCGACTGCGAAAGGTCAGTTTAGGTTGCTGTGGATGATAGCTTAAAAAAAAGCGAACCCACATTACCTTGGACAATGTTGATGCGAATACACTCTTCGAAATTTTGAAGTAATCAGGGATAAAATGCAGAAAGTGAGAAGCTATCTGCAACTTCTACAGAAACCAGGTTCCAGTCATGAGTCGACAGACGTGCATGCATGGGCGGCCATCAGTGAGAAGGGTACGAGACGAGGTTGCAGTCTTTCCCTGATGTTTTTCACTCTGTACATTGAACAAACAAATAAAACAGTTTCCACGTCAGTCGCTTGATTATTTTGACACTTCGCGTTTCTGTGGTTCACACTATCATCTTCAGGTGGAGAATTTTTTGTTTACAAGGCTGGTGTTGGTGAATAGTACAAACATCTTTTCACAGTCGTCACCTCCACTGCGCATTAGTAATTGTAATGTGCAGTGGAGAGGCCATTCATCAGGCAACAGTACGCAGACATTTTACAACTCTACCGGTCTGCGACTGTGAAAAGACGTCTGTATTCTCCACCAACGCCAGCCATGTAAACAAACATTTTTCCACCTGAAGATAATGGTGTGAACCACCGAAACGCGTAGTGGCAAAATAAGCAAGTGACTGACACAGAAACTGTTTTATTTGTATTGGTCAACAGTCGCAGCCCTCATATGCTGCCCCTTATGGGCGAGATATTCAATTGAACTAGCAGTAAAGGAAACCGACCGGAAAATAGTGTTCAGAGAAAATAAATACGAAATTTTGGGTTTATTGACGAAACTGTAATGCTGTTAGAGACGGGAAAGAACTGTCATAAGCAGTAACCACGACCGTAACGAGTGAGGTTATCCTACATTCCGCTAGAACAAGTCCGCACACAGGGTGGATGCAAGTCCGTAATAGAAAGCAGAGAATCGTTAATGGAGTCTGCGCATACACAGTCATCAAATGAAATACCACAGAGAAAGTCGATTAACGTAAGGCAGTCGGAAGTGCATTGCGAGCTGACGTGATTCTGAGGCGATACAAAGCGTAAACCGAAACGTGGCAGAGAGCAGCATCGTCAGATCCTGTATACTATAGTGGCGTGCAACTTAGGGTGCGTTTACACCTGCGAAACTTTCCGTGCACACTGCGTTTATGCGGCCTTTGCACGAAGGGGCGAGGCGGCGCATGCAGGGGTGCAAAGTCACGCATTCCTCTGAGTTATGCGCAAGGGCCATTGTGCGCAGGCGCAAGTCTCCCCATGCCAGAAGAGGAAACTCGTGCAACAAACGTGCGTCTGTTGACGGTTGTATCAGTTTTGGTGCTTTGTTTCACTACGTATCACTGTTAAAAGATTCAATTTTATTTGCACACATTCAAATTTGCCTTTGCGTTAGCACTTTGGCCGAGTGGTCTAACGAGGAACGCGTGGAATTTAAACATTATTATTGTCGATTTCATTTATTCTGGCTGGCCGATTCCGTGGATTGTAAACACAGAGCGAAATTAAATAGCTGTCTGCAGTTCCTCACAAATAAGAGCAACCTGGAGCCAACTGGCCTAGACGCACGCTAGCCCAGATGTGTGACGTCACAGCCAATTATGAAACTTTTTTGTTAATTGGTATTTTTCAATTTTTTTGTTTTATTGTGGTCCTATAGTTAAATCTACGAAATTTACGTTAAGATTTTTTTTTTATTTGGTCTCGTAGTCGTGCAAGTTGATTGTGGCACATGGTACCAGTCGGATAGTTGAAACTTCCTGGCAGATTAAAACTATGTGGCGGAACGAGACTCGAACTCGGGACCTTTGCCTTTCACGGGCAAGTGCTCTGCCAACTGAGCCACCCAATTACGACTCACGCCCCGTCCTCACAGCTTTACTTCTGCCGGTAACTCGTCTCCTACCTTCCAAACTTTACAGAAGCTCTCCTGCGAACCTTGCGGAACTAGCACTCCTGAAAGAAAGTATATTGCGGAGACATGGCTTAGCCACAGCCTGGGGAGTGTTTCCAGAATGAGATTTTCACTCTGCAGCGGAGTGTGCGCTGATATGAAACTTCCTGGCAGATTAAAACTGTGCGCCGGAACGAGACTCGAGCTCGGGACCTTTGCCTCTCGCGGGCAAGTGCTCTACCAACGGAGCCACCCAAGCGAGACGCACGCCACGTCCTCACAGCATTACTTCTGCCAGTAACTCGTCTCCTACCTTCCAAAGTTTACAGAAGCTCTCCTGCAAACCTTGCAGAACTAGCCCTCCTAAAAGAAAGGATATTGCGGATCATGGCTTAGCCACAGCCTGGGGCTTGTTTCCAGAATGAGATTTTCAGTTTGCAGCGGAGTGTGCGCTGATATGAAACTTCCTGGCAGATTAAAACTGTGCGCCGGACCGAGACTCGAACTCGGGACCTTGCCTTACGTGGGAAAGTGCTCTACCAGCTGAGCCACCCAAGCACGACTCACACCCCGTCCTCACATACTTCTGCCAGTAACTCGTCTCCTATCTTCCAAATTTTACAGAAGCTCTCCTGCGAACCTTGCAGAACTAGCACTCTTGAAAGAAAGGATATTGCGGAGACATGGCTTAGCCACAGCCTGGGGCTTGTTTCCAGAATGAGATTTTCAGTCTGCAGCGGAGTGTGCGCTGATATGAAACTTCCTGCTTCCTGCTTGGGTGGCTCAGTTGGTAGAGCACTTGCCCTCGAAAGGCAAAGGTCCCGAGTTCGAGTCTCGGTCTGGCACACAGTTTTAATCTGCCAGGAAGTTTCATGTCAGCGCACACTCCGCTGCAGAGTGAAAATCTGATTCTGAAACAACCCCCAGGCTGTGGCTAAGCCATGTGTTCCCAATATCCTTTCTTTCAGGAGTGCTAGTTCTGCAAAGTTCGCAGGAGAGCTTCTGTAAAGTTTGGAAGGTAGGAGACGAGTTACTGGCAGTGGCCGGCCGTGCACGATCAATCGAGCTGTTTTGCATGATAATTACACAACATGTGAATATTATTTTCGTCTAAGTTTTACACACCAGTGTGATACAGACGTTCTAACACTGTTAGCGCTCATTTTACAATGTCTAGGTCATGGGCTATACACTTCCATGTGAATAAGTGACTTGTTGGAAACAAATTCATTTCCTGACGTGACGTGGCTGTACTATCTTGCAAGGACAATGGAACAAAATTTTTGTCCTCTCGGGTGGTAGTGGAATGGAACGACTGATGTCTTGTATGGCTTGATTATAACCCTCCTGAATCTATTGATTACATATTCACGTGACGATTGTGGAAACCCGGCCAGCTTGAGCAGCTGTGTTGCAGAACGATAACATACAGTCTCGATATGCCACGGTCCTGCCACTGTCGATTTCTGACGAATGCTGTACTCTTTCTTGCATGAGGCCTGACACGATCTCACAAAGAAACAAGGTTCAAGTGTGATTTCTGAATGAGAAATCTACTACGCAACCTCACGGAATATACGGAATTCACATGGCGTTACTCCTGCCTAGTCCTGTTGCGAACAAAATGCTAATAATTTACGTACCAAGCATGTAGCATAGTTCACGTCAATTTGAGATATGTCGTATGCTGTCTTCACGGTGTCGCGATTATGATGGACGGAAGCGTACATTACGATAAATCTAAAAGTAACCTTGGCTATGAAATATTACAATGCACGTATCTACTTGCGACACGATGAGATTAACGCAGCTTCGCTTCGCTTCGTCAAATATATCTGTTTTAGTACTTTATCCATCCTTAGCAGTTGTACGAGCATTTATTGAAAACAAAAAACAAAAAAAATCAGCAACCAGTTGCACAGGCATATAGTGCTCTTCTTCAGGAGTTTAGAATTATCGCATTATTAGCGAGCGTCAAAAATAAACAGATGTATGCAGCATATTATTGCAGTTTCAGTATACTTGTCATAAAACAAAAACGATCGAGGGAAACCAAACGACAAGTGCAGACATCCTGCGTGATGTGTGGACCTGTAGAAGGAAACCATACAAGTTCAGACGTCCATGATGCCTGCACTTGTTCAATTTTTTTCTACCGTATTTATTTTATGACAACTTTTGTTGCGACTATAGTAATATGCCGCGTACACCTGCTTATTTTTGACGCTCGCTACTAATGCGATAATGCTAAACTTCTGAAGAAGGCTGTTGATATACTTTCCGGGATGTGAGGTCGTGGTCTAAGAGCAGAAAAGTTCTTGGACCACGACCTCACATCCCGGAAAGTAGATCAACAGCCATGTCACTCGGTCGTGAAAGCCTTCATTCTACAATTCTGAAGAAGGGTACTGAGTGCCTGAAACCAAGCAAGAAATAAAATTTCTTTTGTGCAACTGGTGCTTATCTTTTCACCAAATGCCTATTTTATTTGGAAATGACCATGATTGTATTTTGTCTAATGAAATGGATGAGGTTCTTCCAACGCAGAAGGTTTTTCCAGGCATGAAAATGGGTTCTGTATGATTGTTAGTTACAATGCTTCAAAATAATTGCCAGTCCGTAAGAAAACACACTGTTTTCCAATGACAGTTATTAGCGTGAATTTTATTGGCTTATAAATAAAGGATTTTAGCCAGAAATGCAATAAACAATGCCCAAACGACTTGGAAATTCAATTTTTGTTCGGTGCATCCTTATACGTTAGAAACGTGTAGCTTTAATCTCAATTCTGATCTTAATACAAAAGCAGATAGTTAATGAATAGTAATTAATCACGTGAAATTTAGACAGGATGGCTTGGTGTATGTTCTCTCCTGAGACACTTTAGTTACGATTATTCAGAACCATGAAAGCCTTTATCACTTTATGTATCATGATTTCGGTACTGAAATTTTTCACATATTAATAAATACAGCTACGCTTTTGTAATGACATATCAAACGAAGGAACACAAATTTGTACTAAGGGTATCGCAATTGAACAGCAAGTATTCAGCAACATGAAATTGAATAAGTTGTAAGAAGATTACGAAATAAACTTATAGTTAACAAATTGCTTTCAAGAGCGTCGTTCAAAACTTCTGATTGAAATTTAGCATCTTAATTGATTTATGATGCAACATCGGTACTAATGGACCAGGTGCAGGATCCTAATAACAGCATAGTGATTGCAAGTAAATGGCCACAGTATTCCTTTTGGAACATACAGTAACACAATTAACATTTTCACTGATTCGTGTCCTAATAAAGTTCTGCTCGAAGTATATTCGTGCATTGCCTTAATATGATGAAGACGAGCTGCAGCCCTCGTCAGCTTGCGCTGGTACTATCGTCCACATGCCACATCAGTCTTGAAACTTTCGAGACCGGATTAATAAAGAATAGGGAAATACGAAAAAGTTGAGATGGTTTTAATGCTTTAAGTGTTCTACACAGTTTCCGTCCTCGCCCCCTCCCCCCCCCCTCCCAATCCCCACCCCTCACTCCGCCACACACTGTAATATTTCTGGCTTATTCATCCATCATATTAGGCTCCAGGAAGCTACTCCCAGGGCAGTGGAGATGCAAGAAGCATAGAGATGACGCAATGTGGGATGAGGTACCGGTGACATGTTAGATTCGATACCATTCCCGTGAGAAAGACCGCCTGCATGATGCTGCTGCTCTGTGATTGGCTGCTGTGTTCGGCGGTAGGGCGCCAAAACGTTAAACTTTTGTTGCTATTATTAATTAAACCTGTCATCCAAATTAGTTCATTTTTTTAAATAAACATCTCTCAACAGCCAGCTATCAATCAGTCGTTTCAAAATTATTAAAATCAAAGTATTACTAAAACGAAAGACTGACGATATTACAGCCGATGCAATTCGGTGGCGTTCGGGTCACGCCTTGCTGGCTTGGCGCGCGAAGTGTCTCGGGCAGTCCGTCTCTCCAGTTCTGACCGTTCCAGTAGACAGACGTGTTGTCTGTTATACCAGTATTTGTTTCATGCAATTTTATTTACTACAGTTCCGACCGTCGCTAGGTACAGACATGTTGTCTGTAATAGAAGTATTTGATTCATATAATTTTATTCTCCAGTTCTGACGGTTCCAGTAGACAGACATGTTGTCTGTGGCAGGATGTATTTCATGTTATTTTAGCCAGATATAATGACTGTGTAAAGATATGTTCAATACGTTGTGATCACGAATAGTTTCTCGTGTCTATATCAATAAAGACGCGAGTGGCATCCCAAATGAGTTATAGTTTATTCGTAGCAGCAGTTCCTTGCGAAGTTAATTTCAGCCTCAAGAAAAAGAATCCACGACCTGCGTGCTGTTTTCTGCGCTTGGGACATCATCATCATGAAGACAGCAGGTTAGTTCAAAATGGTTCAAATGGCTCTGAGCACTATGGGACTTAACATCGATGGTCATCAGTCCCCTGGAACTTAGAACTACTTAAACCTAACTAACCTAAGGACATCACACAACACCCAGTCATCACGAGGCAGAGAAAATCCCTGACCCCGCCGGGAATCGAACCCGGGAACCCGGGCGCGGGAAGCGAGAACGCTACCGCACGACCACGAGCTGCGGACAGCAGGTTAGTGAAGTGTACAAGAACTTATGTATTCCACACAGGGCAGTGGAAACAACTAGGCACCTCACGTGTACTGCATGCACAGTACAAATGTGCTCAGTGACACGTCATCGGTAGTAAAGCAGAGGAGGTAAAGAAGGATGAAAGTATTAACACTATCTCACTTTTATTCATTTTTTCTTGCCGTAACACCACACACTTGAGTACAACGCAAAGAAACGTTTATAAAATCATAAGCGACTGTCAGAAGCATTGGCCGTTCATGGCACTTTCTGCACATTTCATTTTGCATTAGGTTCATGTTGAGATGATTTTGCATTTTGCAGTCTTCCGATGCAGATGTGTTTTGTATTTCAGTCAGGTCATGGCAGGCGTCCACGCGCCGTTGTTTTTGTTCGGGAGTCGAGGTGTGGAGGTGTGTGGGGCAAAGTTTGCAGACACTTTTCCTCTTCTTCGAAACATTCTGGAGAATATTTTGAACACATGATCTACGGACGTTGCTCCGTCGCGATTTGTGACAACATCGTTGACACACAGCAGCCGCGTGTCCTCTACGTGAAGGTGCGTTTACAAAAAAAAAATGGTTCAAATGGCTCTGAGCACTATGGGACTCAACATCTTAGGTCATAAGTCCCCTAGAACTTAGAACTACTTAAACCTTACTAACCTAAGGACATCACACACACCCATGCCCGAGGCAGGATTCGAACCTGCGACCGTAGCAGTCCCGCGGTTCCGGACTGCAGCGCCAGAACCGCTAGACCACCGCGGCCGGCGGTGCGTTTACACTTGCGGGCCTTGCGGCTAGTCACCGTGCAAATGCGCTTGCCCACTCTCCCCGTCTGGTATGGGGAGACTCCTGCGCCCCTGTACGGACAATTCAGAGGTATGCGCAACCTTGCACCAGCGCATGCGTCTCCTTGCCTCTTCGTGCAACGGTTGCTTGCACCTAGTGCGCACGGGAAGTCACACAGGTGTAGATGTGTAGATGCACCTTTGCACTTCCTGCTCACAGCTTGCTGATCAAATGCACATCTGTTATTTAAAATTATTAGTTCAAGCTGCCACCGTAGTTGCTGCCCTGACGGCACTTATACGTCAGGAATAAAGACAGTCTCGGAACTTTTTAAACGGTCGGTGTATATGGATGGAAGTATAAGGTCTACAACTTTGCTTCCGCCGTTTTGCAATAGACGGCATTAGAGGCAAGTGGGGTTCACGTGGTTGGTGATAAGTGTGGTATAATAAGCGTGGGCATCTGTAAACATAATGCCATAAAAATATTAGTCGATTTGTGATTGCGTCATAAGGTCATTCTCGATTAAGTACGTCACCTTACGTACCTATTTCTCGCTATTTGCGGGAAGTTTTAATTTAACATGAAGAAATCTGGGGATGTGGCTCTTAAAATGCTGGGTAAGACCATTAGTGGGTAAGACTATTAGTGGAAGAACGTGCAGAGAATGTTTTCAACGCCTTAAGAACGGTGATTTTGATCTCGAAGACCGGCGTGGTGGGGGAAGACAGAACGTTTTCGTAGCTACTGGAACAGACGAAGACAGTCACAGGACATCATTATCGAAACCAATTGATGCATTCGAGCCCAGCACTGAAACACAAACGGTCACAATACAGAGATAGACACGTAAAGGTACTTTTGCAGCAGGTCAGTGCTCGAACCCATGTCTCAAAACCCGTCAAAACAAACATGGAAACGTTGAAATAAGAAGTCCTACACCTCCCGCCGTATTCTCCATACGTTTCTCTCTCCGACTACCACCTTTTCCGATCAGTGGCATACAGTCTGGCTGACCAGCACTTCCGATCATATGAACAAGTGCAAAATTGAATCGGTTCATGGATCGCCACGAAAGACGCCGAGTTCTCCCGCCACGGGATTCGTATTCTATTCGAAAGATGGGAGAATGTAGTGGCCAGCAATGGACAATACTATGAATCATAATTTTTTTTACGTTTTCCACAATAAAGCCCCGAACTTCGAGAAAAAACTATGGAAGCAAAGTTATAGGCCTAGTAATATGTTCCTTAACTCTTCTCGAAACGGACGCAACAGGTAATGCATAAAACCTGTCTTGCAACGTTTGCCACTGGATTTTGTTGAGCATTTCACAAGGAAAAACCGAGCGAGGTGGCACAGTGGCTAGCACACTGGACTCGCATTCGGGAGGACGACGGTTCAAACTCGCGTCCGGCCACCCTGACTTAGGTTTTCCGTGATTTCCCTAAATCACTCCAGGCAAATGCCAGGATGGTTTCTTTGAAAGTTTGAAAGGGCACGGCCGACTTCCTTCCCCGTCCTTCCATAATCCGATGAGATCGATGACCGTGCAGTTTGGTCTCTTCCCCAAAGAACCCCCCCCCCGCCCCCCCCCCACAAGGAAAACTCCCCCCCCCCCCCAGATTTAGTGGTAAGACGGCTCGACGGACAGCTCGTCAAAAACTGAACACAGATCAAGCATGAAATCGGAAAGAAGGTCTACTGAAGTGTGAACAAAAGCAAAATAGGAACAGCGCACGGTCCACGTTAACATGTGCAACATGGAACGCACTGGAAGAGCAACGGCATGGTAGTTACTTGGTCACGGTGTTGAGCTGCTAAGTGGGCGATGTGGGGTCAAAACTCCCCCGTGCCATTTATCTTATTTTTTTTCACAACATTATAAAGTGTCCGTCTGCTTACTGAAATGTTTGTTCCCTTTCTGCAGTCTTGGCAGTTGTCACACTATACATTGGTTCTAGAATATGAGTCACGTTGTAAGAATAGATTTCGTCGCAAACTGAACGCAACTTCAAAAACATATGTTTTGACAGAGCACAGGGAAAACTGTTTGATTATGAAACTGTTGCGTTCATTTGTTGCAGCTTATCTGACAAGTTATTATGTTTGCATCATTTATTTGTGAGCGGTCGCATTCACATCCATACGAAAGCCTAAGTCGGGGAAGGAGGCATATTTCACTCACTCACCAGCTGTACAAGTTAGGTGCGTCGACAAGAGATTACTATCATATGACACACGCACTGTCACTAACGCCGTGCGTGTCACACCAGAGGTTGTGGGGCGGCGAGTAAATGACTTCACTGGTTTAAAGTTCTGATGCCGTCTTTAATCACGTGAGCCTGGCAACTAATTTGATGGTCAGCCAGAAAGCGAAGGGAAACACACTGACCTTAGTTGCCAGTCTGCACGGCCACATTCCGGTCCAGTCCACTGAAAGAGAAGTGTCTATTTCCCATTTCTTTGCGGGATCAGGTCTATGACTTCAGTAAAAGTTTATAGCTCCAATCAAGATTTAATCTAATTAAAGTTTCTCACAAACAACACTTAAAATTGCGTTATGTTCAATTGAAAACAAGTCTTTCTAATCTAACAGCACCTTTAGCAGTTCAGAGGTGACCTCTACGGTAACTTCCTACCAGATTGTTTTTCGCCCTGACTAACGTCATTCAATTGAAAGTTCGCAATAAATGTTCAAAATTTAATGCTCGCCATAAAAGTGGAAATAAATTCACCACTTGCCACGCGGAATTGAATTTCACACAGACGGCACACTAACAGTTATTTTACCGAATTCTAAACGATCCAGGACACGATGTACAGTCCTCGCGAGTTCACTATCCGTTTTCACTGCCAAATACGCGCTTGTCACAGCTCGGCTCTGACGTCATCCGATGCAGAGCGCGACCAGACGTTTAACTGGCGTGGACCTCACAGTGTCTGAAAGCGAAGTGAACCTTCCTACTAGACTTGGCCACTGTTTCTATGTGTCGATACGTCGTATCGATACGTGGAACTGTTTCATTGTTTCGAAATGACTATGTTCCACTGTTTCGAAACAGAGGTGTTTCATTCCGCTCTGTATCGGATAACGGGACCATATGCGATCTCGAGCCAGACGCAGAAACAGCATCGTTGTTTCAAAATAACGCTGTTTCAGTCCACTTGTGCTTTGAACGGACTAGTTTTATTGAAAGAGTGTGTATCATTCCGCTCTGTCTCGGACGAGATTCGGGGACGGCACAGATACTGAAACACATTTAACATACTGCTTCATAAAACAGTTTCAAGAGTGTCGAAATCTTTTTGACACACAACAGCATGAAGCTTAAAATTTCCGAAAATAAAGCTTCGTTTCTAATTGACTGCCCTATTCCGAAATGGCGTAATATCTACCCCATAAACACTAACAAACAACAAAATAACGCACACTATTCGCATTCAAAATAAAGTGGGAAAAACTCTCAGTGAAATTACACATCTCTTATAACATACGCTTCTCTGCTCATGAACAGTAATAATATTAAAAAACGCAAGTAAACCTACAACATTCTGAATAAAAAAAGGCGTAGAGTGGCAGTTTTTAGACATATACATGAACTGGATGTATGTATAATTGCAAGCAATCTGATTCACGGATTATTGAAGGTGTAATGGTGAACGGGAAGGGCTGGGAAGCATGGTAGATACTAGCTTTAAAACTCACTTTACTCTTTTTGCGATGACACCTCTATCCTCATCAACAAAACTCCCAGCCTCAATCTTGAGGAATCGGCCAATATTGTCTTCAGTGAAGTATGTAATTGGTTTGTAAATAATGGTTTATCACTAAATGTTAATAAGACCCAGTTTGTGCATTTCCAAGTATTAGGATAATGAGCGGAGTCCAGCGTTGACATTCTTGTAGGAACCTTTTCAGAAAATTAGGGATACTGACAACTGCATGCCAATATATCTACTCCCTGTTATGTTTCACTGGTAAAAATGGACAATCGTACAAAACCATTGATTCATACCATACCCACAATACCAGGAGGAAGATGGACCTCCATTATGAATAAAAAAAACCTTACTATTGTACAAAAAGGAGTCCATTACATAAGCTGCAAGGTGCTCAATGCTCTCCCACTATCACTGAAATTACTTATCCACGAGCTTCCCAAATTTAAACAACAGCTCAAACAGTGTTTATTAGAAAATTCCTTCTATTCGGTAGATTTAACTGTAACAGATTTTTTTATTTACTAATTTGATGTGCTATTGTGCATTACGATACTCACAATCACTGTTAACATTACTGTGTCTTTCATTTAGGTATTAACATCTACCCTATTTTTAATGTAATTTTTTCTACACCTATTAATGTGTATTTTGTCTTATACCAGATATCCTCTTGCAAGAGGTACTTTTATGTATTCCTTTTGTATTATTTGTAATAATTCTGACACGTCCTACATCCATGCGAATGCCTCGCAGTATTGGGTTTATGGGATATAAATAAATAAATAAACAAATAAATAAATAAATAAATTTGTAATAACGGTTCGGAACACCTTGCAAAACAAATTTTTTTCTCTTATATTTTGTTATTTATTCGAATTATGTGGCGTTATTTGTGAGTCTATAGTCAATGTGCCTATTCTCCACAAAGATTCGTTTTGTGTGCATGGAAATTAGCTGAACGGGTATATTATCCATACTAACGGAATGTGAGAATTCCAGTAGCGTATCCCTTGCTTCTGCAGTTTCTCCCTCCTCCAGTTCCGTTCGTGTTGGTTCTTCTGTTTTCAGCTATGGCTTTACGAAGCCCGGTATGGGATTATTTTATGAAGATCAATCCTGAGAAAATTCAGCTTCCACAGCAACTGTTCAGGAATCTGCCATTTCTGTGCCTGTGCGTCAAGATGAACAATTTGTGCAAGAAATGCCCAGCACTTCCACCAGTTCAGTGGTGAGTAGGTGTGGTAGACAACCAAAGATTAGTGGATTTACATCAAGACCAGTACCTTCACGAGCCAAAATAGACGAACAGGTTTTAAGACTTGTTGTTAAAGAATATCTTCCATTTAATGCAGTTGAGACTGTAGAGTTCAGAAAAATGACTTATTTATTAAATGCAAACTATGTACCTCACAGTAGTAAAACACTTTCCAACAGTTTACACTCTCAAATGTTCGACAACACACTAGTGCAAGTAAGGTCTGCAGTGCAAGCTGCATCCTACATCTGCTGGATGGACATCTGTGAAAAATGAGAATTATATTGCATTGAGTGCTCACTTTATTGATGAAAACTGCAGTCTGTAGTCATATTTTTTATCTAGTTTTAAATTCCACAACAAGCATTCAACTGAAAACGTTTCCAGTGGATTACAAAATGTGGCTTCAACTTGGGGTATTACCAATAAAATTGTAGCTTACATTACAGATAATGCTTCTAATACGGTGAAGGCAGTGATGACATGCAAATGGTACCATGTACCTTGTTTTGACGTACACTGAATTTAATTGTGCAAGCAAGCCATGAACCAATTACAGACACAAGGGCAAAGGTGAAGTCAATAGTGAAATTTTTCAAAAGCAGTCCCCACGCACTTGACAAATTGCACAATATTCAGAAGCAAAAGGGCTCCCCTATTTTAACATCGAAACAAGATTGTCCTACGAGATGGAATTCCACGTTTGAAGTGTCTGATAGGCGTTTGAACATCAAAGAGCCTTTGAAAAGCACCCTCGCCATCCTTAGTGTGTACTCACGAACAAAATTGTCCAATGAGGACTGGTCAGTTATTGAAAAATCTTGTGAAATACCATCTCCTTTTGAGCAAGTCACAACAGTATACAAGCAGCTAAAAAAATGTAACCTTGTCAAAAGTTGTTTCATAAAGCAAAGGCTTACAAAGTCATTGTCTGAGACTGAAAAACTCAGATTACAGCAATGAAGCCATTAATACTGTAATTTTAAACTTGAGGATGGAATCTGTACGAGCCTCGTTCAAAAGTTTGCGGATAAAGCAATTGCTTGTGAAGTAACATTATTGGTTCCTCGCTTCAGGGAGCATGGCTTTCCAAAAGCTGGCCATTGATTAAAAGAAACAAAAGATGCCATAATTAAGAAGTGCTGTGCAATACGACAGAAATCTATTCGGTGTTCTACAGATAATCCACCAGCAGCCAAACCAGTTGTGCTAAGCACATTCAGCTCTGGCAGTGGCAACATTTGGCAAGATTTTGAGCAAGCTGTAGGAGGCTTGATCCAAAGTGTAGACAATCCTTGTGCTGCAAGTATAGTCGAGCTTGATAAATATACGAAGAAGCCACTGATACACAGATCACAAGATCCTTTGCTGTGGTGGCAAGAAAATCATGTGCTGTTTCCTATGCTGTTTGAAATAATGAAATGGCGTCTTTGTATTATGACCACCTCTGTTCCATGTGAGCGCATATTTTCAAAGCAGGGGCAAACAATAACAGACAGACGATCCCGTCTTTCAAACGAAAAAATATAAAAAATGATATTTCTAAACTATAACTTAGAATAAGTACAATAGATTACTCAGAAATGAAACAGTAAAATTTCAATTGATTTTGTTCTTTTCTGGGCAATGTACACTGAATTTGTATTTGATTGTAATTTGTTTAGTCCACTAAATCTTACATTTAGCTACCTTACAAGAACATTTTTCTCAAATTTGTTGCACGCAGAAGACACATTTTTGCTCACCATTCAGTGAGTTTAATTTCTTTGTATATGTCATTTATTTATGAGTATAATTATCTCATTTATGTATGTATATGTTTGTGTGCTTATTTTTGTAAATTTGCTATGTTTGGTTATTACACTATAGCCATCTTATACTTGCATATCATAAGTAATTCTCAGGCAAATCAACAATGATACTCTGATACTTTTGTTTTTGGCGTTCGGATACTGTGGTAAAAATTGCATTTCAACAACAACTTGACTTCATCTCTGACTTCCTGGGGAAGTTTATAACAGAATGATAATACATCTGCTTGCTGTGAGTACTTGAGGGAACTACGTATACATGTACATCAAACAAATTTCTTTAGCAAGAATGGTAAGTGGTGTAGAGCCAGATCTGTCATGATATCGGTCACAGTCTAAAAGACTGTGATATCGGTATCACAAAGGCATTACGCTGTGTGAATTGTTTTAAATTTTAGTCTGGATTTTATACTTCAAGGAAACATACCGATCTCTGCATTTCAGTTACCATGAAATGTTTTAACATGGTTGGTTGGTTGGGTTAAAGATTAAAGGGACCAAACTACAAAGGTCATCGGTCCCTTGTTTCATAAAAACACAGAGCAGAGTGAAACTATCCACCAGTCAGGCGAAGCACTAAAAGAAAAATTCCGGGGGAAGAAAAGCCCCATAGTCCATTGTAAGACAACACGGAAAACAAATTGGTTCAAATGGCTCTGAGCACTATGGGACTTAACAGCTATGGTCATCAGTTCCCTAGAACTTAGAACTACGTAAACCTAACTAACCTAAGGACAGCACACAACACCCAGCCATCACTAGGCAGAGAAAATCCCTGACCCCGCAGGGAATCGAACCCGGGAACCCGGGCGTGGGAAGCGAGTACGCTACCGCACGACCACGAGATGCGGGCACGGAAAACAGAGCACAGCAACAAAAACAATATAGAGAACAAAGGCAGAAGGAATTAAAACTGCACAGCAGAGGACTGTGGCTGGCTGATCACGAAAATAATAGGATGAGCCAGCAACTCTGCAACACGTTAAAACCCCCAGCCTAAAAGTTTAGGGCGGAGTCGAATCACAACACAAAACTAATTAAAAGAGAGAGCTCAAAAGAGGGTGATGTTAAAAAAAATTTAAATGGACCTATAAAAGCCGCTTGCGCGAATAAAACTTAAAACCCGATCTGCCATAGAGACATTGTCACCTAAAAGAGATGATAAAGCACCCTGGAGATTAAAAGTTCGCCTGAGGGCGGTTAAAAGAGGACAGTCCAACAATATATGGGCCACCGTCATAATCGCACCACAGCGACAATGAGGGGGGTCCTCTCGACGCAGCAGATGACCATGCATCAGCCAAGAGTGACCAATGCGGAGCCTACAGAGAACCACAGAATCCCTGCGAGAGGCCCGCATGGAGGAACCCCACACGGTCGTGGTCTCCTTTACACGCCGCAGCTTGTTGGGTACAGACAGGGTGCGCCATTCGTCTGCCCACATCCCAAAGACCCGACGGCGTAACACCGATCGGAGATCAGTTGCCGGGAGGCCGATCGCCAACGGCAGTTTGCGGGTGGCTTCTTTAGCTAACTTGTCGGCGTGTTCGTTGCCCGCTATCCCAACGTGTCCCGGGGTCCATATGAACACCACTGAACGGCCACGTTGTTCAAGAGCATGAACGGACTCCTGGATGGCAACAACAATGGGATGGCGTGGGTAGCACTGGTCAAGAGCCTGGAGACTACTGAGAGAGTCACTGCAAATGACAAAAGACTCGCCAGTGCTGGTACGAACACGCTCAAGGGCACGAAAAATAGCTGTTAGCTCTGCGGTGTAAACACTACAGCCGTCCGGCAAGGAGCGCTGGTCGACATAGTCCGCATGAGCGTAAGCGTACCCCACACGGCCATCAACCATCGAGCCATCGGTATAGATAACCTCCGAGTCACGGGATGCGTCGAGGAGAGCAAGAAATTGTCGGCGCAAGACTGCAGGAGGAACTGAATCCTTTTGCCATTGGGAGAGGCCCAGCTGAAGCTGCGGCCGACGGATACACCAAGGTGGTGTATGTGGGCGGACCTGAAAAGCAGATGGAAGAGGCAAAGACTCGAGTTCACTAAGGAGTGACCGAACACGGATCCCAATTGCGTGGCCTGATCGCGACCGCCGGCGTGGAAGATGGACTGCCGCATCGGCGGAAAGGAGACGGTAGTTAGGGTGACGGGGAGAACAACGGACGTGGGCAGCATAGTTGGCTAAGAGTTGTTGACGCCGAATGTGGAGCGGAGGAACCCCAGCCTCAGCAAGTAGGCTATTAACAGGACTGGTGCGGAATGCTCCTGTCGCCTGTCGAACCCCACAGTGGTGAACGGGGTCCAGCAGTTGCAACGCTGAGGGCGACGCTGAGCCATACGCCACACTCCCATAATCCAGTCGGGACAGCACAAGGGCTTTGTAGAGCTGCAGCAGCGTGTTACGGTCTGCACCCCAAGTTGTGTTGCTGAGGCAGCGGAGGGCATTCAGATGCTGCCAGCACTGACGCTTGAGCTCACGAATATGTGGAAGCCAAGTAAGCCGGGCATCGAACAGCAATCCCAGAAAACGGTAAGTGTCAACAACCCTGAGCTTAGCATCCTGAAGATAGAGCTCAGGGTGGGGATGGACAGTGCGACGCCGACAAAAGTGCATAACACAAGTCTTCGCAGGAGAAAACTGAAACCCATGGGCTAGGGCCCACGCCTGCGCCTTGCGTATGGCTCCCTGCAACCGACGTTCTGCAACACCAATGGTAGAGGAGCTGAAAAAGATGCAGAAATCGTCAGCATATAACGTGAGTGAGACAGACGACCCTACTGCTGCTGCAAGGCCATTAATGGCCACAAGGAAAAGGGGCACGCTCAATACAGAGCCCTGTGGAACGCCGTTCTTCTGGATATGAAGTGAACTATGGGATGTGCCAATTAAAACGCGGAATGTCCGAACAGATAAAAAATTCTGAATAAAAATGGGGAGAGAGCCCCGGAGACCCCACCCGTGCAACGTGGCGAGAATATGGTGCCGCCACGTCGTGTCATATGCTCTGGAGAGGTCGAAAAAGACGGAGACGAGGTGTTGGCGCCTGGAAAAAGCAGCGCGGATTGCAGACTCAAGGAAGACCAAAGTATCGGCGGTGGAACGGCCCTGACGGAAGCCGCTCTGGCATGGAACCAGAAGACCCCGAGACTCGAGCAGCCAACACAGCCGTTGACTCACCATGCGTTCCAGCAGCTTGCACGGAGTATTTGTTAAGCTGATGGGCCGATAACTATCCACAGTAAGCGGGTCCTTACCAGGCTTCAGCACCGGAATGATGGTACTTTCTCGCCACTGCGACGGAAAGACACCATCACCCCATAGGCGGTTGAAGATGGCAAGAACACATCGCTGACAGTCCGGGGACAGGTGTTTGAGCATCTGATTGTGGACGCCATCTGGCCCAGAGGCTGTATCGGGGCACTGTGCCAGGGCGCTCTGGAGTTCCCACAAACTAAATGGGGCGTTATACGCCTCAGGGTGGCGAGAAGCGAAAGAAAGCCGTTTGCCTTCCTCCCGGCGTTTGAGCGCGCGAAACGCAGGCGGGTAATTCCCCGACGCAGAGGCCCGTACATAGTGCTGTGCGAAATGCTCGGCGATTGCATCGGCATCGGTGGATACTGCCCCGTTGATGGTAAGCCCTGGGACACCTGTAGAGTACTGCAATCCAAAGATGCGCCGAATCTTCAGCCACACCTGGGAGGGGGAAGTACGGGAACCAATGTTGGAAACGTACCTCTCCCAACACTCCTGTTTCCGCCGTTTGATAAGCCTCCGTACCTGAGCACGGAGACGCTTGAATAAAATGAGGTTCACCAAAGACGGGTGCCGCTTATGTCGCCGAAGAGCCCGCCGACGTTCTTTAATGGCGTCAGCGACCTCTGGAGACCACCAAGGCACCGACTTTCGTCGGGGGCACCCTAACGAACGAGGAATGGTACGTTCCGCAGCGAAAACAATCGCTGCAGTCAGTGTCTCAACCGCCACATCGATGGTACCATGGGGGAGAGATTCAACAGTGGCAGCAGAGGAGAACGTGTCCCAGTTTGCCTTGCTAAATGCCCATCTAGGCGAGCGCGCAAGGGAGCGACGCTGTGGTAGTGAAAGGAAGATCGGAAAATGGTCACTACCACACAAGTCCTCGTGGACTCTCCAGTGGACCGATGGTACAAGCCCTGGGCTGCACAACGACAGATCTATGGCCGAGAACGTGCCATGCGCCACACTGAAATGTGTGGCAGCGCCAGTGTTTAAGAGGCAGGGGTCGAGTTGGGAGATGAGATTCTCGACCTCCCTGCCTCGGCCAGTAACCTTCGTTCCACCCCACAGGGGATTGTGGGCGTTAAAATCCCCCAGGAGAAGAAAAGGCGTGGGGAGTTGGGCGACAAGTGCAGCCAATTCGGTCAGGGAGACTGTACCACCTGGAGGGAGATAGACACTGCAGACGGTTATGTCCTGGGTAGTCCTTACACGGACAGCCACAGCTTCCAATGATGTTTGAAGGGGCACAGGAGCACTATATACAGAGGTAAGGACATACACGCAGGCTCCACCTGACACACAATTGTAAGTGCTACGGTTGCAGTAATAGCCCCTGTATCCACGAAGGACAGGGGTCCGCATTGCCGGGAACCAGGTTTCCTGGAGGGCAATGCAGAAAGCAGGTGTCAGGCTTAGAAGCTGTCGTAGCTCAGGGAGATGGCTAAAATAACCGCCACAATTCCACTGGAGGATTGTACAAAGCGTGTCCGGTAGGGGCATTCAGGCACTGAAAAGGCAAATTACTTGGCAGGGTCACATGCTGCCACCGACTGAGCGACGGACGTCACTACGGCCATCGTTTCTGAGGAGACGGCGAGATCCAGATCATCAGGGGACGCAAAGAGCTCGACCTCGTCCTCAGAGGCTGAGCTGACAGGGAGCGTTGGTGCGGGAACCACTGGGTCCTTATCCTTCTTGGAGAGCTTCCTCTTCTCTCTCTTGTCTTTGGGAGGAGGGTTGGCATGCTGGGAGGGCTTTCCTGACGCATTATCAGGAACAGAGGAAGAGCGTGAAGCCCTACGACCAGCAGCTGGTGGCTTCTTCAGCCACTGGCTAGTGTCTTGTGAGACACTGGGGAAGTCCTTGGAAGGGACTCCCCCAAGGGATCCCTTCCGAACAAGTGAGGCCGGAGGAGGCTGTTGCGTCTCCGGCTGAGCAGCCGGAGAGAGCTGTCGCTTCCCCGGCTGAGGAGCCGGAGAGGGCTGTCACCGCTCCGGCTGAGAGTTGGGGACTAACGTCCCCGGTTGCTTGGGGCGCACTGCTCCCAAACTCGGTGTTTTGGGAGCAGTGGAAGAGAGAGCGGCCTGTCCAAGCGGTGGGGCAGACGTTACTTGATTTCTCTGTGGGGCAACAGAGAAGGTAGTCTGTGCAGGAGCTGGTGGCGGCAGTGTGACGGTAGCATAACTCCTCAACAGAGGTGTAGGGGTGAGTCGTTCTAATTTCTTCTTTGCCTCTTGGTAACTTAAACGGTCCAAGGTCTTAATTTCTTGTATCTTCCGCTCTCGTTGATAGACTGCACAGTCTGGTGAGCAGGGAGAATGATGCTCCCCACAGTTAACGCAGGTGGGAGGCGGAGCACATGGAGCATTAGGATGTGGAGGTCGTCCACAATCACGACACGTGGGGCTGGAAGTGCACCTGGAGGACATGTGTCCGAATTTCCAGCACTGGAAGCATCGCATAGGGGGCGGGACATAGGGCTCGACATCGCACCGGTATATCATGACCTTGACTTTCTCAGGCAAGCAGTCGCCCTCAAAGGCCAGGATGAAAGCACCGGTAGCGACCCTATTATCCTTCGGCCCCCTAAAGACACGACGGACAAAGTGTACACCTCGTCGTGCCAGGTTCTCACGTAGCTCGTCATCAGCCTGTAGCAGAAGATCTTTATGAAAAATAATCCCCTGGACCAAATTTAAGGACTTATGGGGAGTGACAGTAACGGGGATGTCACCGAGCTTCTCACAGGCGAGTAATGCCTGGGACTGCGCAGATGAAGCTGCTTGTATCAAAATGGCCCCGCTCCTCATTTTGGAAAGAGACGCCACTTCCCCAAACTTATCTTCGAGATTGTGCACGAAGAAAAGAGGCTTAGTCCCCAAAAACGAATCGCCATCAGTTCTGCTGCATACAAGGTATCGTGGTGAATACGGCTCCTGTCTGTCTGCAGCCCTACGTTCCTCCCATGGTGTGGCTAGGGAAGGGAACGACTTCGGGTTATATGTCACAGCGTTAAATTCCACCTTTCCACGCTTAGAGACATTGGCGGTCGGACGACCACCAGATTGAGATTTCATCCGCTTCATTGCGGGGCATCCGCCCCGATGCCACCCACTCCGACCAGGGGCTCTCCCCACGGGCGCCACCCAGCCACAGCAAAGGCCACCTGGCAGGATGGCCGTTGCCGGGAGTCCCGATGCCCCAGAGAGACGAGCATCTACTCCTTCGCTTACGTGGGGAGGTGTCAGCTCAGGCATCGGCAGTACGATCCCTGTGTTGTCAGGGGGCTACAACCTAGAGGGTACATGACGACCCCACCACAACGGGCTGGCTACCGTGCTGGATTTTGGGTGCCATGGGTAGTCCATGGTGATCGTGGGTGCTGGTGGTGACGCACTAAGGGCGGTACATACACAATACATCAGGTGTCTATGCCCAAAATGAGGGATGGAGGGTGCAGGTACGACGCCAAGACGATCAAGAGTGCCAAGGTCGTAGGGCACAGAGGACTGATGGTGCACCACGTAAGGTGTCCTTCCCCAAAAGGCTCGTACTTCTGTGGAATTTGGAAAAATGGAGGTCAAACCCTAATGGGGACCATCACATTAAGGCCAAAACGTTTGAGACTCCTTTTAGTCGCCTCTCACGACAGGCAGGAATACCGCGGGCCTATTCTTACCCCCGAACCCGCAGGGGGGGTGTTTTAACATGTTTTCCAGTTCCATCAAGTGTACATATTATGAGCTGTATCTAGCTAACTTGTGAATGTCTGATGAAAAACTTCCATACTTGACCGTTGTGCTATTCGCTCCAGTCTGTTATGGTAATTTTTTCATCTGTGTGCATCAGTTACTTTGCATCCTGCTCTGTGTGACAAAGAATGGAAACTTTAACTGCAAGAAAAGTGTGAGTGGCACATGTTAATTCAGTGCCTCGCTTCTCAGAATGCTATCTCAATAAATTATATCTCATGATATACATTTTCAAGAGCACACACACTCACAAGACCTATCGAGATTAGGCATTAGAATACAGGGAAACGAGTTCGACAAAATCTGTTGTGTCAAACATACAAAGTCTGTCCTTAGCCAATTGGAAGTCATGAAACTCACATGACACGAAAGCAGCACATTTGTTAAAGGAAATACGAAACTATAAAGACGCCTAAGTGAAAGTTTCATCCTTACTGCGATATGACTGGCTCTCGTGTTTTTATGACAATATTTATACAGTAGACACTCAAGGTGATATAATGTGTAGGTGTATACGATTACAAAACTCAAACTATTTCATTGCTTCGAACAGCATTTCGAAACATTGCATTGTACTGTTTCATTTGTTTCGAAACAGTTATGTGTTTCAGTTTGCCCATCACTACTTCCTACTGACGCTGACGCTGAAGAGACGAGCCTATCCTTGGCTCGAGGTGGTGCAGTTTAGACAAAATTTGTCATTCCTGCGGTTCCTGTAAAAGAGAGAAAGATATATTACCAGTCTTGTTGATTGATCCTAGCTGGTGTAACCTGAAAAAGAGAAAGACACACTCTGCTGAGGGATTAGTAAGACTTAATCTCTCAGCAGGTCACGCCAACGCGTGGTTGGCCTGTGATGAGGTTGTTGGCCCAGTCCACGGATGAGCCGGTTGCGGGAGCGTCCCGTCTTTTCATAGAACTTCCTGGCGATGGCGCGAAACCTGTCTCGGAGAGGCAGGATCCCGGTGTCCTCGTGGAGTTGGCGCGTTGAGAAGCGCCTCGAAAGATGCATAGCAGCCTTCAGGGCTCGGTTCTGCATCCGCTGCAGAGTCACAATGTGAGCATCTGCGGCTTTCCCCCAGACCACAGCCGCATACTCTAACAGTGGGCCAACCAATGTTAGGTAAAACGTGATGCCGTGTTGCGGTGGCAATGACGACTGCGGGTTTAGCAGCGGATACAGGGCGCGAAGGCGTCCTATTGTTCTCCCTTTCACATCACGGATGTGATGCTTACAGGTGAGCCTGCGGTCTAGGGTAACCCCTAGATATTTCGCCGTCCCACTCCATGGGATAGGTTCTCCCAGGATTTCGACAGGCGTAAGCCCTGGCGGCAGAAGTCTTCGGGTGAAGACGACTGCCTGGCTCTTTGTGGCGTTGAATTTCAGCCGCCACTTTGTTGCCCATGAGCCCAAGGGGCCGCACCCGCGTTGGAGGCGGTTTCTCAGCACTTAGGCGTTCATGATGCGAGTGAACAGGGCTGTATCATCGGCGTACAGAGCCAGTTCGACTCCTGCCACTTTCGGCGCGTCGGCAGTGTACAGGGAGTACAGCAAGGGGCCGAGAACCGACCCCTGCGGCGCCCCTGCACGTATCTGCCGGTCTGTGGACGTACCGTCGTCAGCCCAGCCCTCACGTGGAAGGTTCGTTCAGACAGGTACGACCGCAGCACCGTCAAGTGGGACGTCGGTATCCCTTGTTCAAAAAGTTTGAACTCGAGACCGTCGTGCCACACCGAGTCAAACGCTCGGGAGACGTCGCGGAACACTGCCCCTTGTTCCCTATGCCCTCATCGCCAGTTCTACCACCCGCAAGAGCTGGTGGGAAGTGGCATGTTCTTCTCGAAACCCGAACTGCTCGTCTGGGATGATGTCCTCCTGGGTGACGTGTCGCATCAGTCTTCTCGCGTACAGCCTCTCGAAAACTTTCGAGAGGAACGGGAGCAGGCTGATGGGTCGGTAGCTCGATGCCTAGCGTGGGTCCTTGCCGGATTTCAGAATGGCCACGACCTCCACGTGTTTCCACGCAGAGGGGTAGACACCTGATCAGAGAATCTCGTTGAAAACATCGGCAAGTTGCCGGTGTAGGCCCGGCGGAAGGTTCTTCAGCAGGAGGTTTGTGACGCCATCGCTGCCTCCAGCCTTCCTGGGGTTCAGCGAGCGAAGCTGCACTGCAACTTCCTCCTCCGTTATCTGCTCGATAACGTCGCCTTACTCCCTTGCGGCGCGGAAGGTTGGTAGCTGGTCGTGGACCCGCCGTGTGTGATCGTCGTCGATGACGTCGGCCACCGGTGTGAAGTTCGCTGCAAATGCGTCAGCCAGGACGCTGGCTTTCGCGTCGGGGTCGCTGGCGGAGTCGTTCCCGACCTGTAAAGGCGGTATTCGCTGTAGCCGGCGCAGGAAGGACTTTACCAACCTCCGTGCACTGCCATCCTCAGGATATGAGGGTAGACACAAGGTCTTCCCATTCCTGGTTCCGGTGTTGCTCGACTGCTGCCTTAATTTCCCGTCTCATGCGGTTTAAGCGGGGCTTCGTGTCTGGTTGGCGAGTGAGCTGCCATTCACGAAACAGTCGGTTCTTCTCGGTGATCGCGTCCAGGATAGGGCGCGGAACCTGTCGCGAGAAGTCTCGTGGTCCTCGGTGATGTCTCGGCGTGGCTTCCTCCGCTGCTCGGAGTATTATTCGTGTGAAGAATGCTAGGGCGGCGTCTGCCCCTGGCACAGCGGGGTTTGGCGCGTCCTCGAGCAGTTCGAGGGCTTTCGTCTGAAAGCGCTCGGTGTCGAGCCTGCGATAGCTCGGACGGCTCTCTGGAAGAGAAGCTCCGGCCACGTCGAGGCCAAAAATGACCGGTACGTGGTCGGAGGAGAGGACATTACGCGTCTCGGCGGTCGCGAAATGCCCGATGCCCTTCAGAAGTGCAATATCGAGCACGTCCGGTTGTCCCCCCGCAGGGAAGATCTAGGGATCGAACGGCCCCACGGTGATTGCGCCGTTGCGGTGAACAACGCGGGAGAGGCGGCGCCTGCTGCGGCTAACAGTTCACGAGTTTCATTCGGTGTGTTTCGCATTGAAATCCCCGGCAATGAAAGCTCGCCCCTCCAGCGACAGCAGAGCGTCGAAGTCGGCTTCGTCTAGCGGTCTGCTAGGTTGCCGGTACACCGACACGAAAAGAATCTTTCCGGCGGTGGTGTTGACTGCCACTCCTGTGGCCTCCAGCGCATTGAGCGCCGGCAGTTGAACCCGGTGATGGCGCAGTGACTTCTTCACTTAGATGGCAGCACCGCCCCCGTGGGTGGCTCTGTCATCTCGATAGCAGCAAAAATTTGCTGCTCGCACGTCGACCCCGGGTTTGCGGAAGGTCTCCTGCAGAGGGCAGATGTCGACCGCCTCGTCCCGTAGTAACTGGCGAAACTCGCCCTGCTGGGGGTGGAGACCCCGAGCGTTGAACGTGCAGATGGTTAACCCATAAATATGGTCGTTATCCATTTTAATGTTGGCTTCTCCCGACGGTGGCCTGGAGGGCCGCCGTTATTGCTCCCACGAGCACCGGTAGCTGAGTCATCAGCTGGCTGAGCGACCGCAGAAGTGCGGCCAGCTCGGTGGTGTCTTCCTCCGCCGTTTCGGGAAGGTTTGACTCCTTCGCGACGTTTCCCGTAGTCGGCAGCGGAGCGGCGTGCCTGGAACGCCCTGCGCGGGCGGCAATCCTCCTTACAGCTGCGGGCGCCGGCAAGCCGACATCCCCGACTGCAGGCGGCGCCGCGGGCGAGGGCAGCTGCGACGGCTGCGGTGCCGGTGCGGCCTCCCCTGCGAGCGGCCGTGGCCTCTCGGAGGGGGCGGCTGGTTTCCCCTTAGCGACTTCCGCAAAGCTGCGGCTCGGGTTTACGCGGCTGGCGCGCTTCCCGCTCTCGAATGCGGCGCATCCCCGGTAACAGACGACGTGGTCCCCGTTACAGTTACAACACGTCGGTCGGTCTTCCTTCTTCTTGGGGCAGTCCCGCGACGGGTGCTCCTCGGTGCACTTGCAGCAGCGCACAGGCATCCTGCAAAACTTTGCCACCTGGTCCATGCGCTGGCAGTTGAAGCACTGGGCTCGTCTGCCTATTGCGCGGAGTGGCTCGACTTTCACGTCGAAGTCGGCAATGTTTTCAACCTGAATAATCTTCCGGTTGTCGACATTGTCGACTAAAACCGCAATGAACAAGGGCATGTCCCTGTGGGTCCTGGGCGACCTCATCAGGCCGACGTGGCGGGTCTGGAAACCGAGTTCCTCCAGCTGCCGCTGTAGGAACGCCGGTTCCATCCTCAGCAGCAGGTGATGAATAACGACCTTCAGCTGCTTCAGCTGCTCCGTGCTCTGCGTGAAGTAGTTCCACTTCTCGGTCTCACAGAGTTGCACGAGTTTCGAATGGTCCTCTATGCACTCTGCTCTGACCTTGTAAGTGTCGGTCTCCGCGATCATCTTCCGCGGTTTTGCGACGGAGTAGAGCTTCCCTCTGAGCTCACTAAAGCCCACTGGATGGTAATCAGCGGCGGGCAGCTGGGTGTTTCGCCGCCGTAGTCGGTGTGGTCCCGTCGCCGTCGGTCTCGGCTGCTTCCGGCAGATCTGCAAACCGGTTTGCAGTCTTGAACTGTTCCGGCGTCACCGGTCCAAACGACCTGGCTCTCGCTGTGTGGCGCCGGGAGGGCGCGATGAAGCCTTCTTCGTCAGGCTTCCTCGGCGATGCGGTCGTCGTCCTGCGACGTACTATCCTCTTCTTCCGCCTGGCTCGACCGGAACTTGCCTGGGGGGAGTGAGTGTCTTCTACGGCCGCGGCTGGGCGCTTCCGTGAGGTTTGCTCGACCTCGGCAGGCTCGTCAGGTGTTGCCAGCCTGGACGTTGGCGAGGGCGTGGCGGCTTCTGTAGCCATAACGGCTGGTGCGACTGCTGGTGCGGCAGCTGTCGTGGCAACTGCCACAGATAATTGCCTGTCGCGACCCACAGGTACCAGGGACCGGAGTCTCGTCAGTACCTCCACCCTGTCCGCATCGGTGCCCATGGCCAGGCCTTGCATGCAGTTGCAACTCTCCTCGGGAGTCAGCATGGCGATGGCGCCGGCAAATTCCTCCTTTGTCAGGGGGTCGGCGGCTCGATGCGTCGTCTCGGCACAGAGAGTGTGCGGGCGCGGCGCCGTCCGTTCGCGGAAATTTCCGCATCCGTCCGGCGGCCGCGACTAACACTCTCACTCGTCGTCCTCGTCGGTCGTGGGGGGCCAGACGCTGCCGTCATCCGGGAAACTTCCCTTAGACCGCTATCTGCCACACCCTGCGTCTCGCCGGAGCGATCATCTCGTTCCGGCTCCTCCTCCATGTCGTAATCCCCAACACGACAACTTTGCCTCTTTAGAAAGACACGACAGTTTTTGCTTTCTCAGAGAGTGGGGTCACGCCACGTGGATTTTGCCGCACGGGTCCCTAAAGGCCCTTGCAGGCTGATGTCGACTCTGGAAAAAAGAGAGTGAACCCGCGCAACCGATCGTTACAAAATCACGAGCTAGAGGTTAGCCTCGGCAGCTTCAGCACAGAGCGTCCGCATACTTCGGCAGCCACAACGCAAGTGTGCGTGCGTGGCAGCTTCCTACTGCTGCTGCTGCTTGACAGTGACAGATGAGCCCCTGTGGGTCGGTGGAGTCTAAGCCGGAAGTCTGTTCCTCCAAACTGACGGTGCGTGTGATGTGTCCTTACTTCTTGTTTTATGTCCTGTCAGTCTGCTGGGACGGTGTTCTGGACGTGCTGGCAACTCAGTGGTCGCGAAGCAGGTGGGGCCATCTGGTTGCGTTAAAACGCTCAACCCGGTGGCCCAGTGCTCGAAGGAGCTGATTGTCGGACCGTGCGTTCTTCTCGTAAAAGAGCTGTGCAGCCTGACGAAACCTGTCTCGAACAGTTCGGATGTTGGAGACTTGGTTAAGGTCGTACGATGGAAAGTCCCGAGGGAGGTGCAATGCCAGACGGAGAATCCGGTTCTGAAGCCTCTGGGTCGCTGCAGCATTGCCCCAAGCCACAGCGGCGTAGTCGATGAGCGAATGTATGAGTGTAAGATAAAGTGCAACACCCAGTTCTGGCGGGAGCGCAGGCGTCGGAATTAGGAAGGGGTAGAGTTGAGTGATTCTACCCCTGACCTTTTTGACGATGTCGGCGATATGGTGTCTCCATGTGAGCCCTCTATCCAGCGTCACACCCAGCTATTGCCCCAAGGTACGGCGGTTCCCCTGATGGTGATCTGCGGTAGGTCGGCCGGGATATACTTCTTGGTGATGAGGAGGGCTTGCGTCTTAGCCCCATTGAAGCTGAGGCGCCACCTCCAGGCCCACTGACTAAGTGTGTCAGCAGCCGCCTGCATGCGTCGTTGGAGCAGAGCCGCATTCTTGCTTCGCGTGTACATCGCCGTATCATCCGCGTAGAGGGCGAGATGGACCCTGTCCACTCACGGCATGTCTGCGGTATACAGGATGTACAGTATGGGGCCGAGGATGGAGCCTTGGGGAACTCCAGCCCTGACCTGGTGGCATGTCGACAGGTCCTCCGTGCGTACACGAAAGCTTCTGCCGGCGAGGTAAGATTTTAAGAGACGGACAGGCGGCAGGGGCACACCGAGGTCCAGGAGCTGGAAGAGAAGCCCCTCATGCCATACAGAATAGAACGCCCGTGAAACATACAGGAAGATGGCCCCGAAATACTCCCGTCGTTCGATGGCATCAAGGGCCTCTTCAACGAGTCGAAGCAGTTGGTGCGTTGTTGCGTGTCCAGGGCGAAAACCACATTGTTCGTCTGGTAGGAGACGTTATTTCCTGATGTGACGCAGGAGGCGGCAGAGATACAGCCGTTCAAAGACTTTGCTGACAGCTGGTAGCAAACTGATGGGCCTGTAGCTGCTCGGTAGACGAGGGTCCTTCCCAGGGTTCCGGGTGGGGACTACCTCGGCGTGTTTCCACTCCTGAGGATAGCAGCCAGTGCGGAGGATGTTGAAAAGGCGAGCCAGGTGTTCAGTGGCTGTTGGTGGCATCCGTCGCAACATTTCATTTGTAAGCTGGTCAGGGCCTCCCCCTTTTCGTTTATTGAGCTGCCGAAGTTGATTGGAGACTTCAGCAGCATCCACCTCTTCGATACATTCGTCACCTGTAGGGACATCAAGGAACACGGGGAGACGGTGAGCAACGAGTCGAACGTGATCCGGATCCATGGGGTCCATGATGGGTTGGAAATTTTGTTCAAAAACATCAGCAATGGCGTTTGCTTTGTCCACTGGGCTGCTGACGATGTTTCGACCAACTTGTAGCGGCGGAATCTTCTGACGCCGGCGGAGGAAGAGCTGTGTGGCTTTCCAGGCGGTACCATCGTCAACCCGAAGAGTGGCCAGGCGGTTGGACCATTCCTGATGGCGGTGGTTTGCAACGGCAACTTTTATGTCCCTCCCCATCCTGTTGAGAGCCCTCTTCGTCGCTGCGTTGCGCGTCAGCTGCCATTCACGAAAGAGGCGGTTTTTGGCAGTTATCGCCTCCGTGAGATGTGGTGGTAGTTGCCGGGATCGGTCAGGTGGGTCAGATCGCGGCCGCGGTGTGGCCCAGAGCACCGCTTGTAGAGCACAGTCTTGGAGAAATCGGGCACAGCCATCAATCCCATCGTCTGCGTCACGGAGACCCTCTTCCAACAGCTCCTGATACCGGTTCCAGTTGGTGTTCCCGCTCGGGATGCCTCTCTGCTTCACTGGCTGGGCATCGACATCGATGTCAAATATAACTGGGACGTGGTCCGAAGATAAGGCATTGCGGGTGCTGGTGGATATAACGTAGGGCACCCCCTTGACCACCGCAATGTTGAGCACATCCGGAGGTCCACCGTTGTTGGGAAAGTGGGTGGTTCGTGAGGTCCGAGGATGATGACATTCCACTGCTGGGCTGCTGCTCGGAGAAGTTTGCGTCTGTGGTTGTTGGTGACACAGGAATGCCATTCGGTGTGCCAGCAAAGACCTTTCCAGGTAATGCCAGCAAAACTTCAATGTCCTGTAGGAGTAACTGTCGGCCAGGCGGACGGTAGACAGCAGCAAATGTGATGAGCCCATGCGAAGTGTCGACAGCTACAGCAGTGGCCTCCATCGCTGTAGCGGCGGAAGTGGAACTTGATGGTGCACCAGGGAAGTCCGGACGTAGACCGCTGTACCACCGCCATGAGTTGGTCTGTCGGTACGGTAACACACATAGTTGGCAGCTCTGACATGGACACTAGGCTTGAGAAAAGTCTCGGGAACCAGGTAAATGTCGATGGCCTCATCCCGCAGCAGCTGTCGAAATTCGCCAATTTGGGTGCGGATGCCCTGGGCATTCCACACGCAGACTGTGACGCCTCGTTCATTACGGGCCATGCTGGGAGGCCAGTGGTCCGGTGGAGATTGCCTGAATGGCTGCACTGACAGCGGCAATGAGTTGCTGCGGGATATCTTTGAGAAGCTCCCGAAGTTCTTTCAGGAGGAGGTTCATTTCTTCCATGCTGGAATCGGCCGCCTGGGATGGTACAGTTGCAGCTCGGGAGTGTTGAGCCGGGCTTGCCACGACGCCAGCCTGACGTCCCTGTTGGGAGTGGTCGTGTTGGCCCTGGTCTTCACCCCGCTGCTGTTCAGAGCGCCGCGCTGGTATTCGCGCTGTGGCCCGTGGACGGCGGTCCATCTCGGCGTTGGTAGCTGTTGCAACAGTGGTACGGAGGGCTGCGGTGAGAAGCCAGAGGTAGTAGTAGCAGCAAAACCGACGCCAGGTCTGACTGGTGCAGGTCGCTTTATTGTGCCAGGTCGTTGACCACGGCTCCGTTCCGCAGCCCGTCGGAAGCTGGAACAGCCGCGGTAGGAGGCCACATGTTCCCCACAACATCCAGCGCATTTGGGCTGGCCATCTGTCCGCTGCCGTGTGCAGTCTCGACTGGCGTGCTCCCCTGCACACTTAACACAGCGTGGGGGAAGCGTGCAGATCCGCGCCACATGGCCAACCATTTGACAGTTGTAGCATTGCGGTTCGCCCCTCTTCGAGCGCAGTTTTTCCGTAGTGACAGGTGTCGCCGCGATCTTCGTGACCTGCCATAGCCCGCGGTTGTGTGAGATTTCACAGGTGACCACGAGGACCAGCGGAGTTTCCTTTCGGGTTCGTCGAGAGGGTAGGCGGGTTATCGACCGGAGACCAAATCCATAGCCCAAATCCTCCAGTTGCCGTCGGATGTGATCCAGGCTGCAGTTTCGAGGGAGCCCTCGAAAGACGATCGTGAGTGTCTTGCCCGTTGCAGAGGGGTAAGTGTAGAGCGGCTTCTCTTGTTCCCCGAACGTAGCCGTAACTTTTCTGTAATCTTCTGCCGTTTTTAAGGTGACCTTATAGAGGTTGGTGCCAGCCGGCTTGATAACGACGTTATCTTGGCCGACAAGGCGAAGGAGCATCCTGTAGAGGCCGTCGTAGTCCTCCTTGTGTTGGACCACAATGGGCGGCTGTTTGGGTTCTCTCTTCTGAGCAGGCATCTCCACACCTTCAGCGAGATCTTCATAGGCGTTTGCCGTCTGAACCGGCGGCGCTGAGGAGAGTTGAGCCTCCCTGGCTGTCCGTTTGACGAGTTGAAACCCTTCGTCATCGACGACGACATCGGCCTGTTTCACCTTTTTACCCTTAGGAGGGGCGCGGGTGGTTCCTGTGGCAGTGGTCGCTCGCCGTTTCGTCGTCCTGGCGGCGGCGGGAACGTCATTTCTTGCCGTCGACTCGTCGTCCGAATCGGGCAGCGGAACTTGCAGTGCGTCCGAAACGTATTCCATTTCCGTATCCATATTCGTTGCCACGGTCATCGTAGGTGGGGGGCCGGATGGGGCCGCCGACAAAGCGGGCTTTGCCGGACGGCGATCCGCCACACTCTTCGCTGTACGGACATCCTCTCGCTCCGACATCTCAACGCTAATTGGGTGCGTACTTCCTACTGCTTCAGGGGCTGTATTAATAAGGTGCCGGTGCGGACTGCCGAGAAGACATCTGTTGTCTCTGTCTATTTGCATACAGCGGCAGTCTACAAACGACCGCTATCTCGCGCACATAATCTTTAATAATATAGTTACCAATTACTTCAGAAACTTCTTAATTTTTGCTGGTATGCAGATAAGCAGTTTGAAAGCACGTAGAAAGTTTCAGCTCGCTAGAATGAAAATTTTGCTTAATAGAATTTATTTAGTGGAACTAACGGTAGATTGCTACCTCTGAACCATACCTTTGCTAAGACTTATATCAGTTGCTATTTATGTTACAAGTCTTAAACTCAGTGTAGCTCTATTATTAGATATATTTGATCATGTGGGTTAACCAAAATCCTCTATGATTAAAATTTCAAGTACTTAATCTACATCACTTTGGTACATTTTAATTACAAAATTAGTTTTTATTTAATTACTCAAAAACTATAAGAGGTAGATTAACGTGGACTCTGTTATTATTTTTGGGGTGTACTAAGCATAAAACAAATTTTCAAGTTTCTAAGTCCATTATTTAGCGCCTCTGATTTTTCCGAAAAACGTGTATTCTGGCGTTAATTTTCGTTTTATGGGTTTGGAAACCAGCATCACTTATTTATAACTTCTAACTGCACCTTCTGACCAAATTCTGGCTTCCTAGCGTCATTGTTTAGCGCCTCTGATTTTTCTCTTAAAACGGCATTTTCCGTAAACTATTAAGTTTAGAACATCAAGACTTGGTATTTAGAACATTATTACACTAACTATAATTTAACAAAGTTCTAAACATAAATTTTGATTTTTAATATCATACTAAATTGTGGTGCAATACTTGTGCGCTACATGCAGACGCGTTAAGGTGATGTGGACCTACTAGCAGTGAACTGGGGTAAGTCCCGGCGCACTCGCTCGCCTCTGTATCTCACACATGATACAGCGCTTGGTTGCTTCAACGTGTTTTCCAGTGGAGGATACGGTAGACTCGTCGCCTTGTCATCAAACGTTTGCAGTTCCCATTCGAAAGCCACTTCCTTTCGGCTGCTAATACAGTAGTTGTGGAGAATCAAGTGTCACTATAGGTCTCTTCCTTACACCTCGCTACTGCAAACGGACGTTACACCACGACACAGAGACAAAACCGAATACGGAGAACAGAGGAAAAAAATAATTGGACGAGCGAGCTTCGAACACAGCTCACCCGATTTGCAGTCTAACCCAGTTCAAAATGGTTCAAATGGCTCTGAACACTATGGGACTTAACAGCTGTGGTCATCAGTCCCCTAGAACTTAGAACTACTTAAACCTAACTAACCTAAGGACATCACACACATCCATGCCCGAGGCAGGATTCGAACCTGCGACCGTACCAGTCGCACGGTTCCGGACTGCGCGCCTAGAACTCTAACCCAGTGATCTCTTAACTATGACGCCGTGTCTCTTCCAGTTTTCTCTATTTTCCACTTCTTGTTTTTGGTCCGTTCACTGTTTATACTTTTTTTTTGTTTTCACAGTTCAATACACCTTCTTCCTGTTTTCATGCTTGATCTGTGTTCAGTTTTTGACGGTCTGTCAACGGGGCCATCTTACCACTAAATCTGAGGGGGGTGCGATGGGGAGTTTTCCTAGACAGTAACACTTCCACGTTCACTAGATTATTCTACAACGAAATGCACCATTCTTCGTTGGATCTTCACTACTTCTTTTATTAACTCAACATGATAAGGACCACGGACCGGCGAATAATAAGAATCGATCTAACGAGTTTTTTGTAAATAACTTCTTTCGTGTACGTATTAAAGTGCCTTAAGGCTCTTCCAATGAATCAACCTGGCTGTCATCTGCGTTCCTACAATTAACCATATGTGACCATTCAACTTTAGATCGCTCCGGGCAGAAACTCCTGGGTATTATTTGGTAGTTTCTGTTTCCAGCGACTTTTCGCCAATAATCGAATTCGCCTGTTTATGCGTAATACGTTACATTTATTTACGTTCACGGCGAACTGCCAGTTTCTGTGCCAATTTTCGATCCTCTGCAGATCATCCTGCATAGCTCTAAAGTTTTGCCGTTGAAATATTCCTATAGATGTTCCAAATTTAGCTCCGAGTTCAATCCGAGATGCTTTTAATAGTTTTCACAAAGAAGCGCTGTCTCGAAATCAGACAGAAAATCCAAAGAGACTCAGGTCGTATGTAAAGTACACCAGCGGCAAGAACCAGTCAACAACTTCACTGTGTGATAGCAATGATAATATTACCGATGACAGTGTCACTAAAGCGGAGTTAACCGAGCGAGGTGGCGCAGTGGTTAGACACTGGACTCGCATTCGGGAGGACGACGGTTCAATCCCGCGTCCGGCCGTCCTGATTTAGGTTTTCCGTGATTTCCCTAAATCGCTCCAGGCAAATGCCGGGATGGTTCCTTTCAAAGGGCACGGCCGACTTCCTTCCCCGTCCTTCCCTAATCCGATGAGACCGATGACCTCGCTGTCTGGTCTCCTTCCCCGAAACAACCAACCAACCAAAGCGGAGTTACTAAAAACGCTTTTCCGAAATTCCTTCGACATAGAAAACGAAGTAAAAATTCCACAATTCCAATCAAGAATGGCTGCCAAGGAAACTAACTTAAAAGTAGACACCCACAGTGTAGAGGAGCAACTTTAATCACTTAATGAAGGAAAACCTTCCGGTCCAAAGTGTATACCAGCTAGGTATCTTTCAGGGTATGCTGATGTAATAGCTCCATACTTAGCAAGGAAGCGCTCGCTCGACGATATATCCGTGCCTGATAACTAGAAAGTTGCACAGGTCACACTGACAGGCAAGAAAGGAAATAGGAGTAATCCGCTTAATTACAGAAACATATCACTGACGTCGATTTGCAGTAGGATTTTGGAACATTTACTGTGTCTGAACTTTCATGAACAGCCTCAAATAAAACGACCTATTGAAACATAATCAGCATGGATTCGGAAAACATCACTCTTGTGAAACACAACTGGTTCTTCGTTTACACAAAGTAATCAACAAAGAATACCAAATGGATTCCATTTTTCTAGGTTTCCAGAAGGTTTTTGACACCATTTCCTACAAGTGAAAGTAGTAGAACTAAGAGAGTTATGGGATAGACTGCACTGTTACCAGATTTTCCCATCCCCTTTCCCCCTCCTCTGTGATGTTGTGCATTGATGCCAGATCCTACCCCCCTCCGCCCCCACCTCGAAAAAATGGTTCCAATGGCTCTGAGCACTATGGGACTTAACATCTATGGTCATCAGTTCCCTAGAACTTAGAACTACTTAAACCTAACTAACCTGAAGACATCACACAACACCCAGTCATCACGAGGCAGAGAAAATCCCTGACCCCGCCGGGAATCGAACCTGGGAACCTGGACGTGGGAAGCGAGAACGCTACCGCACGACCACGAGCTGCCGACCGTCCCCCCCCCCCCCCCCCCCCCTCGATGTAGGCTAATTGCCCTATTATAAAACGATGTGAAATTCAAAAAGTGGTGAGAATTTCAAAATAATCAATTTTCCCCAACCATCTGACATTATTGTGTAGGTAGGGCAATCGTCCTAGTTGTAAAATGGTGGGAAATTTAAAAAAATCAAAGGTGGAGCATTGTCGTATTGGGAGAAGCAGGCTACTTGCGCTTAGTATAGAATCCAAGATATCGATCCAACATGTTGATCCAGGATGGTGACCTAGAGAATGGAGATATCAGGACAGTCTCGATGACACCATAGTCTAAGACAGTGAACTGGAGGTTTGGATTTTTTGAATTTATTGCCATTTTACATTTAGGGCAACTGTCTGACTTCCATAATGATCTTAGAGGGGTGGAAAAAATAGTGACTGTTTTAAATTTTCCACTATTTTTTGAATTTCCCAGATTTTATGCAAAAGACAATTGACCTATGCCAGAGGTGTGGGGGAGGAAAGACCTACCAACAGCACATGTCGTCATGGGGAAAGGGAAGGGGGAGAGGGAGGGGAGAGAGGAGGGGTATAGGGGGAAATCTGGCAACAATACAGACTGTACAAGAACTCTCTTAGCGGCTTGTAAGCAAATTGCATAAATATGGACCATTATTGCAGTTGTGTATCTGGATTTGCGTTTTCCTGTCAGAAAGGTCACTGTTTGTAGCAACAGACACAAAGTCCTTGAATAAAACAGAACTGATGCCTGGCTTTCCCAAGGAAGTGCTAGAGGCCCTCTACCGTTTCTCATCTATATAAGCGATTTAGGAAACAATCTGAGCAACTCTCTTAGATTGTTTGCAGCTGATGCTGTCATTTACTGTCTTCTAAAATCATCAGAAGATCAAAGTCAATTGCAAAATGACTTAAATGAGATATCTGTATGGTGCAAAAAGTGGCAATTGACTTTGAACACTCAAAAATTTGAGGGCATTCACATGAGTACTAAAGGGATCAACTAAATTTCAGGCACACAATAAATCACAAAAACCACAAGGCTGACAATACTGCTTAACACCTAGAGATTACTATAACATGCAGTTTAAATTGGGAAGGTCACATTGATAATATTGTGAGAAATGTGAGCCAAAGACTGCCTTTTATTAGTAGAACACTTAGAAGATGCAACATATCTGCTAAAGAGCCTGCTGACACTACATTTGTCCATCCCCTTCTGGAGTGTTGCTGCGCAATATGGGTTACTTACCAGACAGGATTGAAGATGGTTATCAAAAGGCTCAAAGAAAGGCAGATCGTTCTGTATTATCACGAAATAGGGGAGAGATCGTCATGAATGTGATACGCTATTTGAGACGGCAGTCATTGAAACAAAGGCATTTTTCGTTGTGGCGTCATCTTTTCCCGAAAGTTCAGCCACCAGATTTCTCTTCTGAATGCGAAAATATTTCGTTACCGTCCACTTATATAGGGAGAAATGATCATTGTGTTAAAATAAGACAAATCAACGGTCTTGCAGAATGATTTAAGTGTTCGTTTCATCAAATGCTATTCGCGAGCGAAACGATAGAGGAATAGTGTGAAGGTGCTTCGATGGACGCTCTGACAAACACCTGAATGTGAATTTCAGAGCAGTCATGTAGATATAGATGTAGATATTAACAATAGCTTCGTCCACGAGCATCCTCACTGAGTGAGCCTTTAAGCATTGGATTATTTATAGACAGGATATTAGGGGTATAGGTACAAATATTGTGGTCATTGGTACCTTACTAGGTACCCACTTCTGTGAATTAATTTTTTTTGCTCCGTCTAACACCCTTCCTGCAGACACATCACATAATTTACCACCTGATGTTTTCTGCACCGTCGTAACCTGCACCAGAAATGGTCTATGCCTGTCAGTATTGACTACCCATTTTGACTCCACGTGTTCACATTTCAATACTCGGCGTGCTCCCCAGATGAAAATAAACATTAATGGCTTGCTTGTGCCATGTATACTTGGAGGTACTAACCAACCTAAAACATGCTACTTGTAACAGCTATAATTATCAGTCTGCAAATGAAGTAAATATAGATTTAGTGTTGTTCAGAAAACTTTCCTCATTCATCAATAGACATATCTGCATTTATACCCCTAACACTCTGTACATTGTAAGCAGTCATGACTCCATAAGACTCCTTTCGGATACTCCTAATGTTAGCTTTGCATCCTACAATTTCGCCTCCTTACGAACAACATTTTGAGTTCTTTGTTCTAGGAACTCATGAATCCAATCACAAATCAGACATGATGCTCGGTAACCTCGTGTTTTCTTTTGAGTGAATGGCAGTGTGGTACTCCATCCAGCGCCCTCCGAAAGTCAAGGAACACGGCACCAGCCTGGGTGCTGTTGACTAAGATGCTCTGGATCTCATGAACGAACAGAAAGAGCTGAGTTTAACGAGATATCTGTTTGCGGAATGCATGTTGGTTTTTGTAGAGAAGGCTTTCATACTCCTTAAAGGTCATAATATGATGTGAGCATAAAACATGGTCTATTAGTCCACAACAAGATCATCTACATAGACTTACAATTCTTTGCATCAAGAAAATCAAGACTCCATTGATATTAACGTCTATATGTTACCAAGAGAAATTTTCTCCTTGTCCACAGAGCTAGCAACACCCACTACCATGACATTACCAGTGAAGGAAACGTCCCAGCAGATTCCTGAGGTTAGACAGATAAAGCTCAAGTGCCACAGATAGTGGTAGCTATACTGGCAATCGAACATAACTCATCCTTACATCACCTCGGTTGGCCATTGCAGATGTGATATTTATTTGCTTATTAGATTGTAGACTGTTACCTAAAATTTAAACACAGGCTGTAATCATTCTAACATAGATTATTAATATGAACAGCATTTTTGGTGTAAGGCATCAACTTATTATACAATATTCATTCATATAAACACATAAAAAAAGTTTTGCATCACCCCAGTTCCCTGAACTCTGGAAGATAGACGTTGACTGTGGATATTGTATCACAGACACAGTCCATTTGACTGTTCAGAGGTGTCGCTAAACCCGCCCAAAGATGTAAACAACGATGCACGATCATCACCTATTAGACGGAGGGGTCCGACAGCCAAAGTTCCAGTCATTCCACCAGGAAGGAGGTACACGGCTCGTGTTGACTGTAGTTCAACCATGCCAAGACGGTCAAAACAGCGGTTCGATCGCATCCACATTGTTACTTAATGATAGGCAGAGCTCTCAACAAGGGAAGTGTCCAGGCGTCTCGGAGTGAACCAACGCGATGTTGTTCGGACATGGAGGAAATACGGAGAGACAGGGACTGTTGATGACATGCCTCGCTCAGGCCGCCCAAGGGCTACTACTGCATGGATGACCGCTACATACGGATTATGGCTCGGAGACACCCTGACAGCAACGCCACTATGTTGAGTAATGCTTTTCGGCAGCCACAGGATGTCGCGCTACGACTCAAACTGTGTACAATAGGCTGCATGATGCGCAACTTCGTACCCGAAGTCCGTGGCGATGACCATCTTTGCAACCGCGACACCATGTAGCGCGGTACAGATGGGCCCAACAACGTGCCGAATGGACCGCTCAGTATTGGCATCACGTTCTCTTCACCGATGAGAGTCGCATATGCCTTCAACCAGACAATCCTCGGAGACGTGTTTGGAAGAAACCCGGTCAGGCTGAAAGCCTTACACACACTGTCCAGCGAGTGCAGCAAGTTGGAGGTGCCCTGCTGTTTTGGGGTGGCATTATGTGGGGCCGACATACGCCACTGGTGGTCATGAAAGGCGCCGTAACGGCTGTACGATACATGAATGCCATCATTCGACTGATAGTGCAACCATATTGGCAGCATATTGGCGAGCATTCGTCTTCATCGACGACAATTCGCGTCCCCATCGTGCACGTTTTGTGAATGACGCCTCGACTAGAGTGGCCAGTACGTTCTGCAGACATGAACCCAGTCGAACATCCCTCGGATCGATTGAAAAGGGATGTTTATGGACGACGTGACCCACCAACCATTCTGAGGGATCTACGGCGAATCACCGTTGAGGAGTGGGACAATCAGGACCAACAGTGCTTGATGAACGTGTGGATAGTATGCCACGACGAATACAGGCATGCATCAATGCAAAATGACGTGCTACTGGGTATTATAGGTACCTGTGTGCACAGCAATCTGGACCATGAGTTCTGAAGGTCTTGCTGTATGGTGGTACAACATGCAGTGTGTACTTTTGATGAGCGATAAAAAGGGCGGAAATGATGTTTATATTGATCTCTATTCCAATGATCTGTACAGGTTCTGGAACTCTCGGAACAGAGGTGATCCAAAAATTTTTTTGGTGTGTGTCTCTAAACATCTAATACAATACTACTTCCCTTCAGTATAGCTATTTCTACTATTAATAAAATCTGCACATACGACCAAATCTAAATACACTAAAGCGCCCAAGAAACTGCTATAGGCATATGAATGAAAATGCAGAGATATGTAAACAGGCAGAATATGGCGCTGTGGTCGGCAACGCCTATATAAGACAATGCAGTTGTTAGGTCGGTTATTGTTGCTACAATGGCAGGTTATCAAGATTTAAGTGAGATTGAGCGTGGTGTTATAGTCGACGCACGAGCGATGGGACACAGCATCTCGGAGGTAGCGATAAAGTGGGGATTTTCCCGTACGACCATTTCACTAGACTACCGCGAATACCAGAAATCCGATAAAACATCAAATCTCCGACATCGCTGCGGCCCGAAAAAGATCCTGCAAGAACGGGACCGTCGACGACTAAAAAGAACCGTTCAGGGTGACAGAAGTGCAACCCTTCCGCAAATTTGCTGCAGATTCCAATGCCGGGCCATCAGCAAGTGTCGGCATGCGAACAGTTCAACGTAACATCATCGAAATGGGATTTCTGAACCAAAGGGCCACTCTTATACCCGTTATGACTGCACGACACAAAGCTTTACGTCTTTCCTGGGCCACTCAACACCGATATTGGACTGTTGATGACTGGAAACATGTTTCCTGGTCGGACGAGTCTCGTTTCAAATTGTATCGAGCGGATGGCCGTGTACAGGTATGGAGAATCCATGAGCCTGCATGTCGGCTGAGGACTGTTGAAGGTGGTGGAAGCTCTGTAATGGTGTGGGGCGTGTGCAGTTGGAGTGATACGGGATCCCTGATACGTCCAGATACGATTCTGACAGGTGACACGTACATAAGGATCTTGTCTGATTAGCTGCATCCATCCATGTCCATTGTGCGTTCCAACGGAATTGGCCAATTCCAGCAGGACAATGCAACACTCCACATGTCCAGAATTGATACAGTGTGGCTCCAGGCTTATGAATTTAAACATTTCCGCTGGCCACCCAACTCCTCAGACACTAGCATTATTGAGCGTATATGGGATGCCTTGCAACGTGCTGTTCAGAAGAGATATCCACTTTCTCGTACTCTTATGGATTTCTTGGACAGCCCTATGGTATTCGTGGTTTCGGTTCCTTCCAGCATTACTTCAGACATTAGTTGAGTCCATGCCTCATCGTGCTGCGGCACTTCTGCTTACTCACAGAGGCCCCACATGGTATTAGGCTGGTGTACCAATTTCTTTGGTTCTTCAACGTATATCTACCACTGTTATAATAACAAAAGTCCTTTTCTGCCACATTCCGCAGTTAACTCCATTCCTCCCTGGTCTGTAGATACACCCTGCCTGTTCCTTGATCGCTGCGGATGGCATTGTGGTTGCATCTCCTTCTTCCATTATCTGCTGTCCCCCTGGATCCAGGGGACGGCTACCTTGTTCGGAGGGATTACCATTTCTGCCAGTGAGGAGCGCAGGCCCCCACATGAGTGATACACACCTCGATCCTAGTTTCTTGGGTACCGAGTCACGGCACTCGGGGCCGGCCGCGGTGGTCTCGCGGTTCTAGGCGCTCAGTCCGGAACCGCGCGACTGCTACGGTCGCAGGTTCGAATCCTGCCTCGGGCATGGATGTGTGTGATGTCCTTAGGTTAGTTAGGTTTAAGTAGTTCTAAGTTCTAGGGGACTGATGACCACAGATGTTAAGTCCCATAGTGCTCAGAGCCATTTGAACCACGGCACTCGACTGCGATTCCACACTGACGCCGTTGGTGAGCTCGCTATGTATGCGGTGTTGGTTGTTTGTCTGCTGCAACCGCTGACCTCATTTGTCTTCGCTCTGGTGCTTCCCCGCTCTTATGTCGCAATCTCCCATAGTGAAGTAGGCGAGACTTGATTTATAATGTAACACGCCACCCAAGCATCTCCTGAAATGGTGTCTGCAATATTGCTCAGTATGTGCCATTCTGTGTCACAACGCAGTATCTTCATGACAACGAGAGTTCCGTGAAGATTCATTTGCTGCCGATCAGTATCAGCAACATCGGCATACAGCGGAAATCCACAGACTGTATTTTCTGACGAGCGTTCTTCGATCAATAGGCACATTTAAATGTTCATCTTCATCTGCTTCGATTGGCGTAAGGTAAATGATCGGTCAAGAAGTGTTTTAGGCCTCTTGAGGATTTCTAGTATCTCATTCTCAGTCTCTGTTTTATGTTCAGGCACAAACTGTAAGTGCGTCCGCCGGCCGAAGTGGCCGTGCGGTTAAAGGCGCTGCAGTCTGGAACCGCAAGACCGCTACGGTCGCAGGTTCGAATCCTGCCTCGGGCATGGATGTTTGTGATGTCCTTAGGTTAGTTAGGTTTAACTAGTTCTAAGTTCTAGGGGACTAATAACCTCAGCAGTTGAGTCCCATAGTGCTCAGAGCCATTTGAACCATTTTTTTTTTGTAAGTGCGTCCCACAGTTTGAGAATGATTCCATCGCTTGTGCCATAGTTGGGGGATGAGATTCTAAATTTTCTGCTTGGTTGTGGCCCGTATTCCAATTAAATTCAGCACTTCACGACATTGTTCTTACTTCAGCCAACAAATCATCACTTTTTACCAAATTTTTACTGGCTCGTTTTCTTGTCAGTCTGTTCGGTACAAATTTTTATTTTAAACTAACTTCCCGGTGAGCTACAGTCTTGAAATTTTAAACAGAGCCTGGAACTGCATGGGAATGCAATATTAAAGCACTCTCTTGTCTGATATGTAGCTGAGGGAACTTTGTTTACCACTGTTATATCCTGACGAGGTAGAGATTTGAGGGTTTAAACATAGCTCAGAACTGGATGACAATGCAATATTAGCTCGCTTTCTTGTCTGGTGTGGGGCGGAGGATACTTTGTGTACCACTCCCGTTTTCCCCTCTTCCTCTTCCACTCGCGGATGATTTGCAGAAAGAGTGATTGCTGGTAAGCCTCAGAGTGAGCTAAGATTTCTCTAATTTTTATGTTCACGGTCTTTTCACGAGAGATATGTAGGAAGAAGCAATATATTGGTTGAGTCAGGTTAAAATAAACTGAAATAAACCTGACATTTACTATATGTCTGTGTTTTAATAGCATCGAAATGTTTAAAATTGACTGAAAAATATCACATGCACAAGTGTAAAAATGCAGAAAATAGTAGTTAAAATAAAATTAAATTTTGATATGACATGTTTTGAAACTGGACAAAGAATTTTAAAATGATTTCTCCTAGCCCATACAGGTTGCTAACCCCACGCAGATAGTCCTGATAATTTGCGATAGTGAATACTTAAGAGCTCTGAAAATACCTGTAAATTTTAAATCAAAAACAAATGTGGAGCACATGCAATACGTAATTGATGCATGAACAGTTCACTTCCTTAGTATTACACAAACTGATGAGTAAATAGTTTACTATCTTACTATGAGAGGCATTCAATAAGTAGAGCAACACATTCTCTTCTGAAAGCAGGTTGTTTTATTCGGGATTTCAGTACAACATATTAGTCTCCACTCTTTTGGGTACAAGACCCTATTTTTCAACATTATCTCCGTTCAATACGAAGGCCTTAGACCACCTTACTGGGGGGTGGGGGGGGGGGGGAGGTAGGGGAGGGCTGTATGGCCGCATGGTACCATTCCAGTTATGCAGTGAGGTATTTGATTGTACCGATCACCTGGAATAAGAGTGTCCGCGTATTCCAACACTGCGGGTGCCACAGCTGTGTGTAACCAGCTGGCACGCGGAAGTTTGGGAAGTTTGCGCGACATCGTTGCGATGATGACAGGCGCCTAGCCCATTGACTCACTGTGCTTTTGTTCACTGCTGGGTGTCCGGATATGTTCTGCAAGAGCCTATGAATATCTGCGTTGCTCTTGTTTTCCGCTAAAAGAAGCTCAATCACGGCTCACTGCTTGGAACGCACTTCCGTAACAGACGCCGTTTTGAATGCCACGTATGGTGCCGCCACCTGCCAGAACTTCAGACTGAAGCGGGAATATTCCACAATCTCCCACAAAAATTCCGTATATACTCAACCGAAATTGGCGAGAAAAAAAATGTTGCATTACTTATTGAACACCCCTCTTATTATCTACTGCATGCGCCCCACATTTCTCGCTTTAAATCTTACAACTATTTCCATAGTTGTTAAAAATTCGCAGTCACAAATTTTCAGGACTATCTGCATGGGGTTAGGAATTTGTATGGGGCTAGGAGACATTGTTTTATACTTTTTAGCCCGCTTTAAAAACGTGGTGCATTGAAATAATTATTTTCATATCTAGAGATCAAGTGGACATGCTCCAAATATTAACTGCTACACAGCAACTGACATTGTATCAAAAGCTCCTGTCAGCTGAAGAAGTACTCTGCGTTACACCCTGTTGACTTCTCCCGCTTGGCCTTGGAACTATCATCGCCTACACGACATTACCAATGAAAGAACCATTCCGACAACTGCTTGACGTGCTGCAGCAGAAGCTCAGATACTACACCTGGCGTTAGCCGACTGGGAATCGAACCCAGATCCTTCCAATTGCGACTCTGGCACTTACGTCACCTCGATTGGCGATTACAGACGTGATGGGCAATGGACCGGTGTAGAAGCGGAGGAGCTGTTAACACAGGCAGCTGGAGAGCGCTCCAAATCGGATTACGGGGCAGCTTATATCCATTACAGGCGCGCGGGCCGTTTGTTTTAATACCTGGCGCTGATTCAAACAGATAACGCGGTCGAAGGTGGCTCGCAGGGCGCTGTGTGACTGCCGTCGCGGGCGCACACTTTAATTAGGCGAAATCGCCGCGCGCCACAACTGTAGGATGGGGAGGGGTGTTTGCGCGCGACTAATTCCCTCGCGGGTAGCCAGACTCCTTAGCTGCTAGTCGCAGCGAACGACATGGGCTCGGCGATTAGTCGCTCGCGATGCGCATCCTGCTTGTGCGCCGCGACTAACTGGTTTTCTTACCTGCGCACAGCTGTGCGGACCGCACTAACGGCCTAATTACTGGCGTACAAGGTCGTTCCGCTAACGCTCGCGACCGATATGCGACGAGCGGCCATTCGCAGAGGGAAATGACTTCACTGTGGAATTGTTCTCACTTCTTCTCAACGAGAGGGCACCTCGTTTGCTTTTTAATCTGTGCACCGCCGGTAGTTGTACTCTGCTGGCCGTTAAACTTGCAACATCACTAAGACAGTATGCAACAAACGTTATATTGACGTGAAGCTGTAAGGCTGCGTTCACAGTGGCACTGACAACGGTCGTCTGAGACTGTCGCCAGAGGTCACCCGTCAACATTGGCCGACAGCGTGATCGTAGTGCGCCCGATCTCCTTCGTCAGTTTTTGACAGGGTCAAGGAGATGAGGTTAGGTTAGGTTAGAATCTATTCCATGTATGAAGGAGGTCAGATTTAAACTTCTGAGGATGGGGTGGATACCGCGACGCCTCTGTGCTTAGATTAGATTAGACTAGTTCTTCGTTCCATAGATCCGTGCATAGTATGAAGATATACAATACATCATTTGTTTCTATTAAAAAGTTGGTCAATGGAGTAGAAGGAGTTGGCCACTAGTAAGTCTTTCAGGCTCCTTTTAAACTGATCTTTATTTGAAACAAATTTTTTTATGTTTGCTGGCAAATTATTGAAGATGAGTGTTCCTGAGTAGTGGACCCCTTTTTGAACTAAAGTAAGTGCTTTTAAGTTTTTGTGCAGATCATTTTTGTTATTGGTATTGTATGTATGAACTGAGCTGTTTGTTGGAAAAAGAGATATATCATTTAGGACAAATTTCATTAAGGAGTAAATATACTGAGAGGCAGTAGTTAGTATACCAAGTTTTTTGAAGAGGTTTCTACAGGACGTCCGTGAATTTACTCCACAAATAATACGTATTACACGCTTTTGGACTCAGAAAACTTTTGTTTGACTTCTAGAGTTACCCCAAAATATTATACCATATGACATTATGAAATGAAAGTAGGCAAAGTATGCAAGCTTTTTCATTTTTATGTCGTCTATGTCAGCTAACACTCGAATTGCAAATACAGATTTGTTAAGGCGTTTCTGCAGTTCCGTGGTGTGCTTCTCCCAACTGAATTTATTAAGTTGTAATTCCAGGAATTTAAGACTGTCAACGTCTTCTATCTGCTCTTCTTCATACTTTATGCATATGCTGCGTGGAAGCCTCTTACAGTTTCTGAATTGCATATAGTGAGTCTTTTCGAAGTTTAATGTCAATGAGTTGGGTTTAAACCATTTATTAATATCCACGAAAATATCAATAGCAGATCTTTCTGGAACTACACTAGACATACTATTTATTGCAATACTTGTGTCATCTGCAAACAAAACGAACTCTGCTTCTGGCAGTGTAACTGATGAGAGATCATTAATGTACACAAGAAAAAGCAATGGCCCTAAGATGGATCCTTGTGGGACGAGTGTTGCATAGTGGCTTCTGCTGTTAAGGAGACAGCGAATGCATGTGAATGAACTTTCCTGTCTTGTAAAGAAATTGGCTAGTAATATACACTCTGTCCTCAGTTATCGGAATAACCAGACAAGTTTTACGAATATATGAGATAACGGGAGAAACGCTTTGTTACATACTCGAGATAATTCGTGGTGGTCTAAGGCAAGTTATAAACACTCTGTTTGACTATATTTATTTAAATCTGTGCAGACGTACGTCAATTAATCTTCAATGGCTGTCATTTAGCACACGACTGAAAGACAAGCATAAGGCACTCTGAAAACCTAGAGCACTTAAAATTGGAAATACATACTATACACCACATTTGCAAACCACTTCATATTAACAGAATCACTACCCTACTGACACAAGACGCCAGTAACCAGTAATAATAATTTGTAGACAACTAATGACAACTTACAACAAAAAGATCCGGTACAGTAACCATAAGCATATAAGATACGCCATCTTTTCCCTTCGAACAAATTATTTTTTGAGGTTAGTGTGCCTAAAATTTTCAATAAATATTTTTGCCTATTTGAGGTTTCGAATAAATCTGCGATTTCAGTCCTTAGATTCAGAACTATAACCAGATTATCATATTTTCATCTTCAGGATGCCACAAACTCACTATTTGTTGGACTAAACTTATCAGTTTCTCACACACCATATTTCGTGTGTGAGAACGTCGGTCGATTTGACCGAAGGAAAAACAAAATGATCTGAATTTCACTGATTGTCGTCCGAAGTTTGTACATTCTGGAGATAATATCGGCTACAGTGGGACGGTGCACGTATTAGCGTACTGATCTGAAAAGATCGACTGTCTCCGGCCGATGTCAGTCGTCGGCGGAATCGACATTGGAGCCACTGTGACCGCAGCCTAAGCACTACTACAGTGTATTCGGGAAGTCGCCGTGCATTAGACCGTGGACCACGTGTGCAGATTACAGTGGAGCTTCTTAAACCGGCAACACTAAAGGGGGGAGAACGTTGCATTGCTACCAACCCATCGTAAAGTACGCTACTCCCCATTTCATTCAAAGGAACTTGTGAATAAGTTAAATTACCATCATTAGATCTCGAATGGTATGTTACGTACCAAATTAAGTACAAAATGCCCTGTTTCATACCCTACTGCAATCGTAAATGTTACAAGGGTTTAGTAACCTAGGATTAGCCCGCCCGGTTAGCCGTGCGGTCTAACGCACTGCTTTCGGGGTGGGAAGGCGTGCCGGTTCCCAGCACGAATCCGCCCGGTGGATTAGTATCTGGGTCTAGAAGAAGGCAGCTGCAGCCGTTGCCGAAACGTTGGTTTTTCTCCAGCAGCAGTAGTTTTATTCATTATGACGCGATACCATACCCAGACGACTTTTATGTGGACTGACTCTGGCCGCGGAAGCCTACGCAATTATATTTAACTGTTTGGTTCAATTGGTGAAAGCTATTGGAAGCGATGCGTATAGAGTTTCGATGTTACATTTGTTTTTAAATTATGGCACTTTCAACTGAGGAACGTATTTTCTTTGTTGAACATGTGTTCTGACGAGGTTACACAAATTTAGAGCAGGAGGTAGTGAACTGAAAAATTATTGGGAACAGCTGCACCTCATTGTAATGACGTCTGTCGACTTACTGAGAAATTTAGAGAGACTGGCTCAGTCTTAGGTACCGGATGAACTGGAAGACCACAGGTATTAAACTAACAGAAGTAGTAGGAAATTTCTGACTATGTGCAGCAGAGACCAGCAAAATCATGGCCCAAGTCGGCGCGAGAAAAAGATGTCGCACCTGCAGCCACGCATAAAGCGGTTAGGTAAATATTGAAATATTTCTGGTATAAAGTGACAGCAGGGCTTGGATTGAAAGACGTGGATCGTAAATAATTAATCCGTTACTGCAAGTGAGTTACATAGTTTATCGAGAGGAATATCACAGATATTCTTGACCTCACCTTCTACACAGGCGAAGCCTGTTTCCACCTCTCTGCTCATGTTAACACGCAAAACATATGATTATCGTCAACGGGGAATCCCCGTGCTGTGCTTGAAACGCCACTGCGTGGTGGGAATATCACAGTGTGGGCAGCAAGATCCAGACCCGGCATTACTGGACCAAAGGTTTACAATGCTTGTAATCTGCCATTTGAAGATGGATTTGTAAAGAAAAATCCGAAACCGGTCATGGTCTGAAGATAATAAACCTTTTTAAACCATACATGTGGCTGGTAGCTGTTTTTTTATATAAATTATAAAACTTAAATACAACAGCCACGTTTCTTAACATGTCGACTTTCGACAAAATAGCGTTATTACCGGACCATATTTTCTGAAGAAACCGTGAACGGTGAAGTTATTATTTAATGATCCACTGTTTCATTGGACAGCTAAAGAAAGACAAAATCAGTTGCTAATGGCAGTATTGTGCACCCAACTAACAGCATTGCACTGATAAGCCAAAGCACTATGATCACCGCCCAGCGCGACGTTGGAATCCGCCTGGTAGCGTTGCGGGCACGTGACTCGGTAGCAAAAGTATGTGTGTGGAGCAGACACGGATGGGCAATTACCTTAGAGAAGACATGGACTACAAATGGGGAAACACATTGAGATAAGGGACTTTAACAAAGGGCAGATTATTATTACCCAGAGCCTTTGCTGGAGTATCTCGAAAACGGTGAAGCTTGTCGAATGTTCACGTGCTATCGTCGTGAGCATCTACAGAAGGAGGTAGAAGGGCAGTGAAACTACCACTTGGCGCTAAACGGCTGGACGTCCACGACTCTTCACAGAACGTGCGTTTCGGAGGCTTGCCCGCTCTGTAAAGCAGGATGGATCATAATCTGTGGCATCTCTGCCGAAAGAGTACAATGCTGGAGCACGCTCAAATGTTTCGGAGCACGCTGTTTATCGTACATGGGGCTCCGCAACAGACCACCCCTACGTGTTCACGTGTTCATCCAAGAACACTGCAGTGGGCACGGGACCAGCGGGATTCGAGCGTTGATCAATGGAAACGTCTCGGCTCTCCGGACGAATCACGTTTTTGCTACACTAGGTCGATGGTCGTCTCCACAAACGCCGTCATAGAGGTGAACGGCGGCCCAAAACGTGCAGCGCGCAGCGGACTCAGACTGGTGAGAGCAGTGTTATGCTATGGGAGACGTTCTCCTGCGCTTACATGGAGCCGGCCGCTGTGGCCGAGCGGTTGTGGGTGCTTCAGTCCAGAACCGGGCGACTGATACGTTCTCAGGTTCTAATCCTGCACCGGCATGGATGTGTGTCATATCCTTAGGTTAGTTAGGTTTAAGTAGTTCTACGTTCTAAGGGGCTGATGACCTCAGATGTTAAGTCCCATAGTGCTCAGAGCCATTTGAACCATTTTTGAGCTTACATGGAACCTCTGGTAGTATTCAAAGACATAATTTCAGCTGCGAACCACCTGCATCCCTTCATGCTTGATGTTTTCCGCGTCGGCGATGTCGTCTTTACAGCAGTATAACTGTCCGTGTCTCGGAGCCAGAACCGTGGTGCAGTGGTTTGAGGAGCATTATAGTGAACTCACGTTGATGTCTCCGCGACCGAATTCGCCGGGTGTAAATCCTATGAAACCCATCTGGGTCGCTATCAGGGCCATCACCACGTACGCAAATCATCGGCCCGTTACTTACACGGATTATATGACCTGTGCGTAGACGTCTAATACCATAAACCTCCACAGACCTACCAACAAACTGTCGGATCCCTGATACGTAGCCGGCCGATGTGGCCGAGCGGCTCTAGGCGCTTCAGTCTGGAACCACGCTGCTGCTACGGTCGCAGGTTCGAATCCTGCCTCGGGCATGGATGTGTGTGGTGTCGTTAGGTTGGTTACATTTAAGTAGTTCTAACTCTCGGGGACTGATGACCGCAGAAGGTAAGTCCCATAGTGCTTGGAGCCATTTGAACCATTTGGACCTGATACGTAGAATCCGTGGTATACTTCGCCCCTAAGACGAACAAACAAGTTATTAAGGAGGTGGCCATAATCTTTTGGTTTATCTGTGTGTGTGTGTGTGTGTGTGTGTGTGTGTGTGTGTGTGTGTGTGTGTGTGTGTGTGTGTGTCCTGGAAGAGTTTTTTGGGTAACGTGTCATCTCAAAACACCTATGGCCCCCTCGCTCGCCGGGTCTTACTCAACAATTTTTCTTTGAGGAGTAGCAAAGTGTAGTGTATCGCAAACGCCAATGCACGCTTTGAGACTTAGAAACTGAGACTCCGTGCGTCAGAAGTACATCACTATCAGATCCCCAGAAAGTGTTCTTCAATAAAATGAACAGTGCTCAGACTTGTATAGCTCCAATGGACATCAAAATGGTTCAAATGGCTCTGAGCACTATGGGACTTAACAACTGTGGTCATCAGTCCCCTAGAACTTAGAACTACTTAAACCTAACTAACCTAAGGACATCACACACATCCATGCCCGAGGCAGGATTCGAACCTGCGACCGTAGCAGTCGCGCGGTTCCAGACTGAGCGCCTAGAACCGCGAGACCACAGCGACCGGCAGTGGACATCGTTTCCAACGCATGTTGTAACTGCACAGTAACTTTCCGAACATTACAAATAATGTGACCACCACCTATGTTCGACACCAGTGAGCAATAACCACTCACAAACGGCAGGCCGCAGCACGAACAGCAGAGGGTGTTTAAAACGTATGGGGACGACGCGGAAAACTGTGCAGTCGTTGTTGTAATGTGTAAACGGAACGATTCATCTGACTTCTAATAGACCATGATCATTGGCTCTTGGGCCAAGGGTGGAAGGATTTCCGAAACGGCTAAGTTTGTAAACTGTTCGAGTGCCGCCATGGTTAAAGTATACCGTGTATGACAAAATGGCGCTATCCAAAACCGGCGCCGGGGCATCTGTGGTGCACCACAGGCCATAGATGACAGGGGTGATTGACGGCTGCGGAGATGTGTGCGGGCGACGTGCAGATGTTGAGCAACTGACTGTCCAGATGAGCCAAGGAGCTACTGACAGTGTCTCCTCAATGACCATTCAGCGAACCTTGCTCCGTGTGGGCTTCCCAGCAAGATGCCTGGTTCATGCAGCCATGCTGACTGTTGTTCGTTGGCGAAGAAGGCTGGACTTTGCATGCCAGTACAGCAGTTGGACGTCGACTGAATGGGAACAAGGGGCCTTTTCAGATGGACCTCGTTTTATGCTCCATCAGACACATGACCATTGGAGTATACGGCGTAAAATGTTTGAAAGAAACGCCCTGTAAGAACCTTAGGATGGGTCCATGCCGGAGGAGGGAGGGTAATGGTCTGGGAATGTTTTCGTGACATTCTCTGGATGATATCAAGTCGTCCTGAAAGGCACAAGGGATCAATACAAGTATGCATCAATCCTTGGGGATCATCTTCGTTTTTCTTCGGCCCGATGGAATCTACACTACTGGCCATTAAAATTGCTACACCACGTAGATGACGTGCTACAGGGGCGAAATTTAACCGTCAGGAAGAAGATGCTGTGATATGCAAATGATTAGCTTTTCAGAGCATTCACACAAAGTTGGCGCCGGTGGCGACACCTACAACGTGCTGATATGAGAAAAGTTTACAACCGATTTCTCACACACAAAAACAGCAGTTGACCGGCGTTGCCTGGTGAAACGTTGTTGTGATGCCTCGTATAAGGAGGAGAAATGCGTACCATCACGTTTCCGACTTTGATAAAGGTTGGATTGTAGCCTATCGCGATTGCGGTTTATCGTATCGCGACATTGCTGCCCGCGTTGGTCGAGATCCGATGACTGTTAGCACAATACAGAATCGCTGGGTTCCGGAGGGTAATACGGAACGCCGTGCTGGATCCCAATGGCCTCGTATCGCTAGCAGTCGAGATGACAGGTATCTTATCCGCATGGTTGTAACGGATCGTGCAGCCACGTCTCTATCCCTGAATCAACAGATGGGTACGTTTGCAAGACAACAACCATCTGCACGAACAGTTCGAAAGTGCATCTCGGAGACCATGGCTGCGGTTACCCTTGACGCTGCATCACAGACAGGACCGCCTGCGATGGTGTACTGAGCAAAGAACCTGGGTGCACGAATGGCAAAACGTCATTTTTTCGGATGAATCTAGGTTCTGTTTACAGCATCATGATGGTCGCATCCGTGTTTGGCGACATTGCGGTGAACGCACATTGGAAGCGTGTATTCGTCATCGCTATACTCGCGTATCACCCGGCGTGACGGTATGGGGTGGCATTGGCTGCACGTCTCGCTCACCTCTTGTTCGCATTGACACCACTTTGAACAGTGGACGTTACATTTCAGATGTGTTACGACCCGTGGCTCTACGCTTCATTCGATCCCTGCGAAATCTTACATTTCAGCAGGATAATGCACGACCGAATGTTGCAGGTCCTGTACGGGCCTTTCTGGATACAGAAAAAGGTTCGACTGCTGCCCTGGCCAGCACATTCTCCAGATCTCTCACCAATTGAAAATGTCTGGTCAATGGTGGCCGAGCAACTGGCTCGTCACAATACGCCAGTCACTACTCTTGATGAACTGTGGTATCGTGTTGAAGCTGCATGGGTAGCTGTACCTGTACACGCCATCCAAGTTCTGTTTGACTCAATGCCCAGGCGTATCAAGTCCGTTAATACGGCCAGAGGTGGTTGTTCTAGGTACTGGTTTCTCAGGCTCTATGCACCCAAATCACCTGAAAATGTAATCACATGTCAGTTCTAGTATAATATATTTGTATAATGAATACCCGTTCATCATCTGCATTTCGGCTTGGTGTAGCAATTTTGATAGCCAGTAGTGTACCAGCAGGGCAATGCAACGTGTCATACAGTTCGCAGTGTACGTGCAAGGTTCAAAGACCACGACGAGGAATTTACCGTCCTCCCCTGGCCACTAAACTCCCCAGATTTAAACTCAATCGTGAATCTGAAGCACCACCTCGATGGGGATGTTTACTGCATGAATCCTCAACCGAGGAACTTAGTGCAGCTGGTCATGGAAATGGAGTTGGCATGGCTCCTCATTCCTGCCGGTACCTTCCAGAAGCTCACTGACTCTTCCTGGACGTATCGCACTGAAAAAGTTGGTTATTCAGACTTTTGACAAGTGGACACATTAATTTTGTTGAAGAGTGTATACAGGGTGGTCCAGTGATCGTGACCGGGCCAAATATCTCACGAAATAAGCGTCAAACAAAAAAAACTACAAAGAACGAAACTTGTCTAGCTTGAAGGTGGAAATCAAATGGCACTATGGTTGGCCCGCTAGATGGCGCTGCCGTACGTCAAACTGATATCAACTGCGTTTTTAAAAATAGAAACCCACATTTTTTATTACATGTTCGTAAAGAAATATGAATGTTTTAGTTGGACCACTTTTTTCCGTTTGTGATAGATGGCGCTGTAATAGTCACAAACGTATAAGTACGTGGTATCACGTACCATACCGCCTTACCGCCATACGGCATTTGTTTCGTGATACATTACCCGTGTTAAAATTGACCGTTTACGAATTGCGTAAAAGGTCGATATCGTATTGATGTATGGCTATTGTGATCATAATGCCCAACGGGTGTGTGCTATGTATGCTGCTCGGTATCCTGGACGACATCATTCAAGTATGCGGGCCGTTCGCCGGATAGTTACGTTATTTAAGGAAATAGGAAGTGTTCAGCCACATGTAAAACGTCAACCATGACTTGCAACAAATAATGATGCCCAAGTAGGTGTTTTAGCTGCTGTCGCGGCTAATGCGAGAGTCTGGAATCTCAAAAAACGTCGGTGTTGAGAATGCTACATCAACATCGATTGCACCCGTACCGTATTTCTATGCAGCAGGAATTGCATGGCGACGATTTTGAACGTCAGGTACAGTTCTGCAACTGGACACAAGAGAAATTACGGGACGATGACAGATTTTTTGCACGCGTTCTATTTAGCGACGAAGCGTCATTCACCAACAGCGGTAACGTAAACCGGCATAATTTACACTGTTGGGCAACGGAAAATCCACGATGGCTGCGACAAGTGAAACATCAGCGACCTTGGCGGATTAATGTATGGTGCGGCATTGTGGGAGGAAGGATAATTGGCCCCCATTTTATCGATGGCGATCTAAATGGTGCAGTGTATGCTGATTTCCTCCGTAATGTTCTACCGATGTTCCTACAAGATGTTCCATTGCATGACAGAATAGCGATGTACTTGCAACATGTTGGATGTCCGGCACATAGCTCGCGTGCGGTTGAAGCGGTATTGAATGGCATATTTCATGACAGGTGGATTGTTCGTCGAAGCACCATACCATGGCCCGGACGTCCCCGGATTTCTTTTCTGTGGGGAAAGTTGAAGGATTTTTGCTATCGTGATCCACCGACAACGCCTGACAACATGCGTCAGCCCATTGTCAATGCATGTGCGAACATTACGGAAGGCGAACTACTCGCTGTTGAGAGGAATGTCGTTACACGTATTGCCAAATGCATTGAGGTTGACGGACATCATTTTGAGCGTTTATTGCATTAATGTGGTATTGACAGGTAATCACGCTGTAACAGCATGCGTTCTCAGAAATGATAAGTTCTCAAAGGTACATGTATCACATTGGAACAACCGAAATAAAATGTTCAAACGTTCCTATGTTCTGTATTTTAATTTAAAAAATCTACATGTTACCAACTGCTCGTCTAAAATTGTAAGCCATATATTGTTGACTATTACAGCGCCATCTATCACAAAGCGAAAAAAGTGGTCCAACTAAAACATTCATATTTCTTTACGTACTACACGAATATGTAATAAAAATGGGGGTTCCTATTAAAAAAACGCACTTGATATCCGTTTGACCTATGGCAGCGGCATATAACGGGCCAACCATAGTACCATCTGGTTTCTCCCTTCAAGCTAGACGAGTTTCGTTCTTTGTAGTTTTTTCGTTTGATGCTTATTTCGTGAGATATTTGGCTCGGTCACTATCAATGGACCACCCTGTATACACTTAGTCCCAACTGGACTATCCATGTCAGAGGTTGAGTTCAACCTTTGACATGGACAGTCTTGTTGCTAGTGTGTAGATTAAATGCTGATTTTTTTAACTTACAGTTGCTGCACCGAATACTGTCACACAGTGACCGAAGTCTGGTTTCGCAATAAACATTTACGACTGATTTCTGTGCTCTTTATCGCTGGTATAGTAGGATTTTGGGCTGACGTACGGTGAGACCACAGAGACGTAAGGACACAAATTGGCGGCGCCCGCAAGGCAAGACCCTGCGCCGACTCCAGCGCCCCTGGCGGTGGGCGGAGCAAGCTGCCGCGGCTGCCCGCGCGTGCCGTGGTGTTGCGCCGGGCGGCGTGCGGCGTGATGAATGTCTTCAGAATCTCATCTCCGAGCGCCGACTGCGAGTCGGCGCCGGCGGCCGCCGTATGGCCGCGCCCTCAGACGGTGTATATCTTCCCTGACAGGATTTATAAATATATACGCGGCGGCGGCGGCGAGTGTATTTCCCTGCAGAGGGAATATTAAACGCGGCAAAGGAGAGGGCGGCGGCGGTGGCCCCGGGCTGCGAGCTGCCATCAAAGCGATGCCGGTACTGGCGGCTCCGAGGCCGCTCTACGGCCGCAACGGTCTAGCGCTGGCTGGCGGCTCGCCTGCGCTTATGCCCGCATAGCTGGGAACTAGTGTAGTGCGACGAACGCCAGGCGAGAACAGAGTCGTACTCACAAACAATTTTCACCTTGTAACGCCGGAAATGCATATACTCCTATTTCCATCTATTGTACTATAAATTTTTTCCCTTATTTTGCTACCTGAAGATATGACATTTCTGTGTCTTTATATATTGTAATTGTTTTACAATAGCCGACCGGAGTGGCCGAGCAGTTCTAGGCGCTACAGTCTGGAACAGCGCGACCGCCACGGTCGCAGGTTCGAATCCTGCCTCGGGCATGGATGTGTGTGGTGTCGTTAGGTTAGTTAGGTTTAAGTAGTTCTAAGTTCTAGGGGACTGACGACAACAGAAATTAAGTCCCGTAGTGCTCAGAGCCATTTTTTTGTTTTACAATTTTTATATATATATATATATATATATATATATATATATATATATATATATATATATATGCATTTATTTCGATGTATAATTGGTTTGTTTTGTAAATATTATTTGTATTTTTACGCTGGGTCTTGCCTAGGGAAATCTATGATATCGAACGATTACATCGATAGGTCATGTGGAGATCCAAAGATTTAGGATCTTGGGTAGTGTTCACTCTGCCGCGTGGAGCGCTGGCAGAGCAGAGTCTGGCTGGAGTAGGGCGGTGGAGCAGTGTTCAGTGACGCTCCCGCGAGTTGCCGCGCTTTCGGAGTTTGGCAGCATGTAATTGCGCTCGACTTGCTATGATAGTTTCTGGCACAGTGTCACGGACGGGAAGCATTAGCTGGCACACATCAAGAGCCTGTTTCGCCTGGTGACTTTGTCGAGAAGAAGGCGCGCCAACATCCAGCTTCTGCAACAGCTACGGCCGACAATGAGTGATTGTCGCCCCCTCCTCGATCGACGACTTCAAACCTTCAATCAACCAACAAGGAAGACTGAAAGCACGTAAAATTTTAGAGCTGTACGGCAGACCTCAGCTTTTCAAACTTACCCATTTGCATCACTAAAATGCAGCAACTTAGCATGAACCTTTGTTGCTCATTGTCCCAATTGCATTACCAAGCAGGGTCCCTTCTTTTTCCGAAATGAACCCGTGTGTCATTGAAATTCAAACGCCAGCATTAAAGTAATATCATTTCATTTCACTGCTTTAATTTCAAAGTTCACTTAAAGTATTCATAGCTGGCTACAATAACCAAACAGAACTATATTTAGATTACACAAACACATATTAAGAGTGCGAGTTTTGTTACCATATTTTAGCTTACCTGTGACTGCAACTCAGCTTGGTACATACTAAATTTTACTATTGTTAACTGTTCAGAATCATTTAATTCAGCCGGCCGAAGTGGCCGTGCGGCTAAAGGTGCTGCAGTCTGGAACCGCAAGACCGCTACGGCCGCAGGTTCGAATCCTGCCTCGGGCATGGATGTTTGTGATGTCCTTAGGTTAATTCGGTTTAACTAGTTCTAAGTTCTAGGGGACTAATGACCTCAGAAGTTGAGTCCCATAGTGCTCAGAGCCATTTGAACCATTTAATTCAAGTTCAAAGTTAAATCTCTTATTTCTAAATTGCGTAGATTCAAGTAGCTTTTGAGATGATAGTTGAGGTAGCCCAAGGCTAACCTTATTTTATTTAATTTCGTAGTGCTTCAGAAACAAAGTTCACTATTAATTTCAGTCACTAAATTAAATTTCAATTTTCCAGTTTTATTAATTCTTTTGCTAAATTAAGTCAGAGTGTAGCGAAATTTATTGCTTCTGACAAACATTCAGTTTTCACACTACACGTGTCATCCTTCAGTTGCCACGCTTTTAGTGCTAATTATATGTGCATTGACCTTTCTTTTTCAGCTATTATAGTAGTTGTCCATAGGACTGACGACCGCAATTTTCCCCAAATCTCAAATATGTAATTAACGCCAGTTAATTGTTAACGTAACGACCGCACATTTACTTTCTTTATTAACTTTACCTTTTTTTAAAATTAATTTCCACCAATTTCATTTGCACTTTTGCTTTCATTTAGATGTAACCCTTCCTCCCTCTTTACCGACAGATTAACTTGGGTGACAATTGCTTTTCCCAAATTTCCATTAGGTTGACGCGGTTTAATTTTTCACTGTCAAAAAAAAAAAAAATGGCTCTGAGCACTATGGGACTTAACATCTGAGGTAATCAGTCCCCTAGAACTTGGAACTACTTAAATCTAACTAACCTAAGGACATCACACACATCCATGCCCGAGGCAGGATTCGAACCTGCGACCGTAGCGGTCACGTGGTTCCAGACGGAAGCGCCTAGAACCGCACGGCCACACTGGCCGGCACCTACTCCTTTCCCGTTTCTAGCTGTTTTCATTGGTTTACCCGGAGACGGTTAAGAAAAGGGCATATGTTTAGTAGAAGTATTTTGTTCAGAATCACCTGCAAAAGCGTGTACCTTTCCTCCTGACTCACCCTTTATTTTGAAACGTCCCCTTTCAACAATTATACAGGACTGTGCTTAAACTGACACACAATATTTTTAGCGCAACGCAATCTGATTTTCAAAATTCCCTACTAAAGAATGGCCCTGACAAACATTAAACTATACCTTTCACAAATCACTTACCTCACAAAAATCTTCGCTGCTCAAGCTACTGCAATACAGCGAGCGCCACTACTGCCAGCTAAATAAAAGATTCAAACTATGGAAGGCACTAACTACTGATAGGGATAGTTAGCAAATGAAAGATATTAATAGAGAACAAACAATGTATTTACCTTGATATCATCACAAGTCATAATATATATATCAGTTCATGACAAATTAGAAACCTCCGCCATCTCTCTCCCCACATCCACCACTGCTGGCGGCTCACCTCCAACTGCGCAACGCTACACGCTGTTCACAGCCAGCTGCCTAACACTACAATGGCAGACAACAATGCAAACTAGCCACAGACTGCACACAGCACAGCCAGTGATTTTCATATTGAGCGCTACGTAACGTTGCCAATAAGAAAACATAAACAGCCTACTTACATAGAGAAAACATAAACAGCCTATAAACAGCCTACTTACATAGAGAAAACATAAACAGCCTACTTACATAAAGAAAACATAAACAGCCTACTTACATAGCCCCCATGCTCCCCACAAAAAATTTTTACAAATGGTGTTGGGCACTGGCCAATACAGATTTGACAAAAATTTTTCACAATTACAGTAACAAAGATATAAAATGCACACACTTATTGATACAACGTTGGTCAAAAGCTCAAATTTTCTCACAGTCCCTAAAGACAGTCCTAATCGTACATAACAGGAGAATAGCAGTGTTTGTCTCAAAGTCTGAGCAGTAAAAGAAAATGCACATGGAAGTAGTGGATTTCCATGCAGTCTTGAAGAAGTAGTGTTGTCCTTCCAATGGAAAGACAGTGCTGACTCTCGACATGCTGACAGGTAATGGGCCACAACAGAGCAAACCCACTGCAGAGTCAGTCGAAGTTTTGATGAATATTGGTAGGTAGGTCATCACAGAGCAGACCCACTGTAGTCCTGGCAGAGATTGTGGTATTGGTGGGCCACCAGAGGTGCAGACCCACTGTAGTCCTTGTAGAGATAATGGTATTGGTGGGTCATCATAGATGCAGACCCACTGTAGTCCTTGTAGAGATAATGGTATTGGTGGGCCACCAGAGGTGCAGACCCACTGTAGTCCTTGTAGAGATAATGGTATTGGTGGGCCACCAGAGGTGCAGACCCACTGTAGTCCTTGTAGAGATGACCAGCAGCCATCTGTTGCGATTGTGCAGGTGCACATTCACCATCGAAGAGTCTTGCGGAGAATATAGCAAGTCCATAAACCACCACTTGTGCACTCACAAAGTTTTTAAAATTGTCCTTAGAACAAGCAATGCTGTTATCCAGTCCCTTGCTGAATTAGTAACACACGTGCAAACACTAACAGTCCCAACTTCTCACATATTGTCCATATACTATGACCAACAGAAACGTGTGCAGTGAAATGTAACTAACAAGTTAATAATATCATGAACTGGTGACAATTACAATTTTATGACGTAAGAATACAATAACAAAGGTACAAAATACATTATTAAAACATAATAATACAGATAACATTTGTAGTAAAACAGGCTTTAGAAAAGAATAGAAATAAACATATACATCAATGTTACAGGAATTATGACATAAGTACATACATAGATCAGAATAATTATTGAAACATCAACTTTACACATGAGCATTAAAACAAAACAATAAACAATGTCTAAACATCTTTACAAAGTAAATAACACATTATTAATGCCAATTGTATTTGAGGATAACAGTATTCCTCATCATAGTGAATGTAGCTTAATATTAAAAGAAAAAATTCTATGAAATTACACAGAGACAGGAAGAAAACAAATACACAAGGGTACACACACACATAGTGGGATAACACCAATAGGAAAGGACAGGGTTCGTTTTCAGTGTAACATTTGGTACTGCAGTCCAACCCAAAACTTCATATATCTTTCCTCTTATTTCATCCTTTGTTTCCACCAAAAAAAAATTCTATCTAAGCATGCTTTCTGTATTTATATGTTCACACATTTCTTACCTCAACATTTATTTCCAAGAAAATCCTACCTAAACCTGTTTTCTCAATGCATTTCTTCCAATTCATCGCAACTCATTCTCTTAGAGGCTACCCCCTCTTAAGCTAACTTAAATCTACTGAGCTCAGATGCTAAACTAAGGGACGAGGCAATGCAGCATCACATAACAAATCAACACAAACAGCAATGCAAAAAAATGCCAATTGGCAAAGCTAGCAGCATAAATGAGTAAAAGTCAAATTCAATAACACTATGCCTGGCAAACAGCAGCAAATTATACCTAAACATGACATAGCGCAAGCAGAAAAAATATTACACTAAAATGGCCATGTCTAATACCTATGTCACATCTTAACATTAGAGTGATGCATCACAAAAACTTATGCTAGTAGATAAGTTACCAAATCGTAAAAAAATTATTTATGCAATTCCTGTGAAGGGAAATGTTTTTTTTTTTTTGTGCTCCCTCATTTGTTTTGGATAGATCATAAAATTATTTACTGGATCTGTAGGCATAAAATATTTATATTAGTACATATATTAAATTTTATTTTAACCAATGCTGCAGTGCAGCTAGAAACTTGATATTAAACAAAATGTGTAAATAAATACATTAAGCAAGCCATATGGCATTTTTCTTAACTAGCAAGGCAATAGCTGTGAAATGTTTCTCATCGTTTCATTAGGCATTTCAGTAAATATCATAAATTACGAGCTCCACAGTATGCTTTCAACAAGGAGATGTCAGTAGCGCGGACAATGGCCTTCCCTTTCTTTTTTTTTTCTACCTGTGCCGCTGAAAAGGGCTCGCAATAATGGCTTTTTCTCCAGGCATCTGACACAGCTGGGTGCCCGCGACGCATTACGTGCAGGTGGTCACTTAACTTTCGTACGGAAATATTTACGACAGCAGTTTCTGCTACCGTTGCAGTCACATTTAAAAATATTTCACAGGTCAAGAATTAGCGTTGCAAATCTGTAGAAACAAAATCCTATAAATATAAGTGTCCAAAAAAAATATTCGTCAGCATTGTGATACAGTCACACATTTCATAACTCTTAAAGTACGTTTCTTGGTTTCCAACATCCTTTTCATAAATCAGAGTCCCTAAACACTACTCATTATTCCTTACCTCATTATACATATACATATTCGTCGACACTTCTTCAATATTTCATCGTGAGAAATACGTAGCATAATAAACATTCCTCAACAACATAATACACATCGTCGTCGTAATAACAACATCATAACACTTCAGTCAAATCTCAAAATCGTCGTAACTTCCTCCAATAATTTCTAAGCCTAAAATAATTCTCTGCTAATGTCAAAAGTGTCAGCTGCCTCAAACGTACTTTAAAAATCATGATCTCATACCAAATACATCATTCAAAGCTCTCATAGTATCACAATGATTCCGAAAAAATATGAACAGTTTACAAAGTACAGACAAAATACAGTTTCATAAGTGTGAAGTTATCCAACTGTATAATTACGTAAACATCTGTCACTGATATAGTAAAAATAAATGTTTGTCTCTCTCAGTTAAATGATCGGATAGCTGTGTAATTTGTGTGTTAGAGAAATATGGTACCGATGTGTAAAGTTGTATAAGCAAATACCATATTAGCTAGGGTTCCTTGTGCTTGCCAAACACATGGTACACAAAGTAAGCATGTACCCCCCTGAGGATAAATGTAATTATGCCCTCAGGTGTTACAAATTACAGCAATGGAATGAAATGTATCACGGAAAACTTTCTTTGTAATTAAAAAATCTTTAAAAATAAATGTTTCAAGAACAAAATTAATCACTCAAATACGTGTACTGTAGCGCTAAATGTGCGTCTTGTTGCAACATAATCTGTGTGGAAGTGTCGTAGTTATCGTCCTCCGAAAGCTAAGTTCTGCAGAAGCCAATGTACTTACCTCATGATAAACAAAAGTGAAATGCTTTGCGTAGAGATATCTTAGTTATTACGCTTATTGTTGTGATGATGAAAGTACTGTGCTGTAACGTATTGTTGTGCTATGGAAAAGGCTGTCTCCTTGTAGCTATACCACAAAAGTTACTAATAAAACATGTTTTGATTTCCAGAAGAATTCAGAAAACTGTGCAGATATAAAACAGATACACCGCAAAAGCAACATTGTAAATTGTCACTCATTAGTAGCGTCGTGATAAAAATCGTGTAGCTGTCACATAAACTAACCTCTGTGTCATCTGGTATCTCTCAGAAAGCACTTTAAATTCAGAATGTATTTTCAAATAAACCAAAATGTTGCATTAAAATCTCATTAGCAGTACTGGTAAATGTTCTAAGTATGTGAGCCTTATAGTCGTTACGTAATCGTACAACTAACAAGCAAGAATGTACACACACAATAACACTGTGACGTCTGTTCACTATAACAATGCATTCGTCATTTCTGTTTAAATAAGTTCTCTTGGTTCTTGATTGGATATTTAACTTCAAACATTGTTGTATGTTAACAGATTCTAAGTCTGACAAAGCATATTAGTAATGTGAAGCGAAAAATTTTATGACAAAGACTAAGTTAAAAAGCAGATTATCTTTCAATAAACGGTTTTACATGTGAAATGTGGTGTAAACCTTTACTCTTCCTAGTACGCAGAGTTTCAACTTCAACGCAATTATCATGTGGTATACGTCGGATTCTGTAAGGTCCATTGTAAACTAGAAAGAATTTGTGACTCAAGTGTTTCTTCTTATGTGACAATGAATGAGCTTTAATGAGAACTTTCTGACCAATATACAACTTCTTTGCATTTGCTTTACCGTGTAGTTTTCTCCTTTTGTCTGCTGCAGATTTTATATTTTTAAGAGCCAAATCAATTATGTCTTTGTGTCGAAGTTTACGTGTATTCGGGAAAGGTACAAGCTCTCTGATTCTGTTCGGTGGTTCTTCATTCTTCAGTACAAGAGTAGGTGGTAAAGCAGTGGAGTCGTGAGGCATTTCATTCAGCACGTTTTGAAATAAGTGTAAATATCTGTCCCAATGCTGATGCTTTCTGTGACAATAAAGTCTGCAAAGCTTATTGATTTCTTTCATAATCCGTTCAGACGGGTTGCAATGTGGTGAGTACAATGAAATAAAAACAGGTTTGATTTTATGGTTGCGAAGCATGCGTGACCAAACAGCAGATCTGAATTGCGGTCCGTTATCTGAAATGACTTTACTAACGTGTCCAACTTCACGTAAGAAATTTTTAACAAAGGCGTTGGATACAGACCGTCCAGTGGCTTTACGTAACGGTGTGAAAGAAACAAATTTTGAAGTAAGTCCAACAGCGACTAGAACGTACGAAAATCCATTAGAAGTTCTGACAAGCGGTCCCAAGAGATCAACGGCAGCAAATTCTTTTAATTTAGAAGGAATGATAGGAAACAACGGAGCACGATGTGAGACAGTGGATGGTTTCGCCTTTTGACAAAGTTTACAAATAGACAAGACTCTTCGAATTCGCTTTTCCATATTGTTAAAATAACAAGTCGTTCGAAGAATATGATAACATTTTCGTGGGCCAAAATGTGCGTAGCTGAAATGAATGTACCAAATGAGCTTATTAACAAAATCGTCAGGAATGCAAAGTACCCATAGCTTGTCATCAACAGTGCAGCGTTTGAACAGTATGTTGTTTCTAACCAGATAATAATGCCGAATCTGTGTGTGTGTCTTTACATGCCATTTGCTCTTGATGTCTTTCCAAATCGGATCTTTATCTTGTTCATGAGCAATGTCCTTTAAAGATGTGGTGATGAAGTTTTCAAAGGCGACTTTCTGAATGTAAAGAATACTGAAATTTTTCTCGAGGTTGCCTTCTGTGGTACTTTTCGCAAGCCCAGCCGGTGCGCGTGACAGTGCGTCCGCAACAATGTTCTCCTTGCCGGGAATGTAGACTATTGTGAAGCGGAATTCTTGCAGAAACAATGCCCAACGTTTTAACCTGTCATGATTTAATTTTGAAGACATAAGAAATTGTAATGCACGATGATCACTGTATACTTTTACGTGCTTACCAGAAAGAAAGAAACGGAATTTGTTAAATGCCCAAACGATAGCTAAAGCTTCTAATTCAGTAACGGAATAATTTTTTTCAGATTTTGTTAGCACTCGGCTAGCAAAAGCAATGGTTTTCTGAACGGTAGTGTCATTTTCTATGGCTTCTTGAAATAAATGGGCACCAAGACCGACTTTAGAAGAATCCGTGCTAAGGCAGAAATCTTGTGACAGATCTGGATGAGCTAAGAGTGGCGCGTGAAGTAACGCTTCTTTCAAAGAATTGAATTCCAACTGTGCTTGTTCGTCCCAGTTCCAAATAGTATTTTTTCCAGTGAGAGAACAAAGTTTTGGTGTAACAAGAATTTGCATATTCAGAAAACGACGGTAAAAATTTACGAGACCTAGAAAACTGCGGACTTGTCTTTTTGTGGATGGAACTGGAATGGCTCTGATTGCTTCTAACTTTTCAGGATCCGGCTGAATGCCTTCAGAAGAAATAATATGTCCCAAAAACCTCACCTTTGACCTACCGAATTCAGACTTTTCCAAGTTAACTGTAATTCCAGATTCTGCAAAAATACGTAACAGACTGTTGAGGATGCGATTATGTTGTTCCCATGAAGCTTCCGCTATTAGAATATCGTCCACATATAAGGTGATGTGACGTTTTAAGAACTCAGGTAATATGGAATTTAGCCCGCGAATAAATGCTGCTGAAGAAATGTTCAAACCAAAGGGAAGTTTCCGAAACTGATAACAAACGCCGAAACAAAGGAAAGCTGTGTATTTTCTGCATTCTGGATGAAGTTCGATCTGATAAAAGCTGGATCTGAGATCAATGGAAGACAACACTTTTACACCATTAAAATTTTGAAGAAGTTCTTCCATCGTCTGTGGCCTGTCTGTTTCAGGAATAATGATAGTATTGATTTGTCTCGAATCTAAGACAAGTCTGATCGATCCATTTTTCTTTTCAACAACATGTAATGGATTGTTGTATGAGCTTACTGCAGGCTCAATAATGCCCTCGTCAAGCATAGATTGTATTTCTGTTCTAACACGGTCCCTATAATGTGCTGGAATTACATATGGTCTAACACAAAATTTAGTATGCTCACGAACACGAAATTGGTATTGAAATCCCTTGATTGTTCCTGTTTTATGAGTAAAAACTGTGGAATGTGCTTGTAAAATCTCAAAAAGGTCCTGCCTATCAGTGTCATTACAATTCTCAATTGTTTGAATTTTATTCTGAATTAACTTATTAATGTCAAGTGCGCCGTCGATATCATCCCTGTCAGTACTTGCAGAGTGATTATTAGTGTCTAGTTCCGTAGAAAAGTCCGAACTGTTGTCTAACAGAAGGTAAAGCCGATTAATTTCCTCGTCATGGTTTGAGAGCCAGTCTTCAAATTTCAAAGCTATTGACTTACCTTCTTTCTCTAAACTTATTTCAGCATCGTGAAAGCTTAAGATTGCTTTGTATTCATTCAAAAAGTCTACTCCCAATATAATTTCCGTCGACAATAATGGAACAATAAGAAAGTTCGTAGAGAAGCTGTGGCTTTGACAAAAGAATTCTAAGTTGGTTTGTTGGCGTACATCTACACTTTTTCCAAAGATTGCACCTTGTAATTTAATCTTACGTAACGGAAGTGTGGGGCAATCGTTCGATTTGTTGCATTTGCTAAAGGCTGTTTCACTAATTACTGAAATGGGACTGCCAGAGTCAAGTACTGCCGTAAATTTTACATCATTTACTGTAATGTGAATCACAGGATATGCAATATTGTTATGTTTTATGTCGTGTTCCTGGAGTAAGATGTCCCTAATGTCTTCCATTTTTACGTAATTACTAGCTATGGCAGCTGCGTCGTTAGTGTCATAAGAACGTTTTGTGGCTGCCATCGGTGTGAGTCATTGCCTATTGTCTCTTTGTTGGCGCGCGTCGTTATTGGGATTTGGAGACCTAACTTCTACAAATTCACCGTGACGAGAGGGCCCTGCTCTGTTTGAATCCCGCCAGTTCTGATGCAGTTCAGGTCTATCGTTACGATCATATCGTCTGTCGTCATGTCGGTAGATGCCATAGTTTCTTTCTTGTCGGTCACGTGGTGGAGAATTTCTCCCTGAATCGAAACTGCGCGCTGGACCGTTGCGTCTAAAGTTATTCTGTCTCCCCTGATAATATTTATTTTGGTTCCCATATTGTCTGTTTCTCTGATTGTCTCTGTGATAGTCATTACCACGGAGAGGTGATCTTTCCCTGTAGTTATTACTACTCTGCCAACGGTTGTCATACGGGTGGTGTCTATTTTGGTCACGATTTGTGTTGTGAGAATAGCCTTGTCGTGTCCAGTTATTACTTCTTTCATCGCGGATTTGCGACGGATGTGACCTGTAATTGTTGTGTTCTTGGTTTCGCGTTCCGCAATTGTCAGTGTCAATTTCTAATTCTTGTAACAGTCCCTGAAAAGCTTCAATGTCGTCTTTGCAACGTCCTGCTAAAATAATATGTCGTAAATGTTCAGGCAGTTTGATTAAGCAAATGCGGATGAGTTCTGAGGGGCTGTATGGGTTTGACAGGTATTGATTCTTGTGCAACATGTCTTCAAAATATTTCACAAGACTGGAAAATTCAGATTGTTCGAAGTGTTTCATCATTATGATGTTATGTTTTACACGGTCTTGTGTAGCTTGAGACCAATATGCTGAGAGGAAGGCATGGTAAAACTCTCCTTCACTGTGGCAATCGTGAATTACCGATCGCATTCTTACAGCTGGTTCATTCTCCAAGTAGCCACACATAAATTCTAATCTGTGTTCTAACGACCAGTTGGGAGGAAAACAATGAGAGAATTGATGGAGCCATGCTTGTGGATGAATGTCGTTGCCAGAATTCTTAAATGTTTTGAATTTACGTGTAGTAATGAACAGCTTATAGTCAAAATCATCATGTCGGCGAGTCGCATATCGGTCATTGTTAGGTCGTGTCGGCCGTTCCATCTCAAAATTCGGTGCACATTGCCAATTTCTTTCATAACTTCCGAAATGCCCTGTGTTATTATTTTGCGGCTTTTCCGTGTTTCTAAGTCCCTCTTCCCGTGTTGGAGCGCGAGTGTCTTCTTAAATACGTAATTCTTGTATTACCTGTGTCAGCTGATCTTGTACTTCCCGGATTTCTCTTTGGTGTTGCGTATCAATTTGATTCAGATTTTGTTTCAGTTTCCTAATTTGTGCGTTCTGTTCTGTGTCATTAAAGACTACCGGTTTTGCGTCATTCAGATTATCATCTACCTTCGCAGATAAATTATTTAGCTGATCCGAAAGTTCAACTACTTTCTCTGATAATGAACACATTTCCTCAGTGTGTTTTTCTGAACCAAGTTTCAGAGTGTCCATTTGTGTTGAAATCGAATCTACTGTGTCTTTTAAGTTTTCTTGACTTTTTGCAAGTTGCGTAACCGAAGCGGTAGATGCAACTGCGTCAATTTTAGCTTGCAAGGTGTTGTGATTTTCATGAACAATAGTTTGCAGTTCTTTTATGGCTGCTTCGTGATTCTGTAATGCATTTTCATGACGCGAAAAAATAGGTTGGAAATGCTCACAAATTTGAGTTTTTACGTCATTACAGACTTTTTGACATTTCGATTCAATGTTATGTAACTCAGTAGTTAAATCTTCACGCGTTTGTTCAAGAGTTTGTTCCAATGAGTCTAACTTTTGAAGATTTTGTCCCATTGCGTCTAACTGTTGCTGTGTTTGTCTCTGATTTTGTTCCAGTGTGTCTAACTTTTGAAGCTTTTGCTGTGTTTGTCTCTGATTTTGTTCCATTGTGTCTAACTTTTGTAGCTTTTGTCCCATTTGTTGCATTAACTGTAATAACAATGCACTGGTGTCTGAAACATGTTCCTCAGTGCTTTTCGGCAGTGAATTTGCACCGGCAACATTCACATTTTGACAAGCGGAAAACGTGTCTTGACTCATTTGGGAAAACGGTGAGGACGCAAAACCTGAATCTACAGTATTTGCAAAGTTGTGTCCTGTCATTTCGGATTCCTGAGGCGAGCTGTTGCCGACCGATCGATCGATAATGCTTCCCTCTTCACTAATTGTTTCACTGTCCACGCCATTGTTTGCCGCCCGCTCCATTTCCCTATGCACGATTACCAAATTACTACTTTGAACATCAGTTAATTCATTACTCGGTGGCGCTAACACACTGCTTTCATTTTCACTGTCATTTCTCAGTTTACTTTGGAGCCTAGTATTACGTTTTTCACACGCCATTATTGTCACAGTATTTCACACGACAACACAGAAAAACACAATTTGAAGATCAAAAATAAGAGAACACATTAACATAGCACTGAAAATAATATCCAGTTAATTGCAGCTGCGAAATACTTCGTGCAAATCTACATGCCTGCCACAACTGTTTTACTATACAACAATGAAAGACTGCAACTACAAAGGAAATTCTCTCTATAATTACGCGCTAGCAATAAACAAAATCTACACTAATTACACAAACTACAAGAAAAAAATCAGAAGATTCCAGTGAGGTATCCTAGGCTAAGGGTCGACATATGAAACGTCCCCTTTCAACAATTATACAGGACTGTGCTTAAACTGACACACAATATTTTTAGCGCAACGCAATCTGATTTTCAAAATTCCCTACTAAAGAATGGCCCTGACAAACATTAAACTATACCTTTCACAAATCACTTACCTCACAAAAATCTTCGCTGCTCAAGCTACTGCAATACAGCGAGCGCCACTACTGCCAGCTAAATAAAAGATTCAAACTATGGAAGGCACTAACTACTGATAGGGATAGTTAGCAAATGAAAGATATTAATAGAGAACAAACAATGTATTTACCTTGATATCATCACAAGTCATAATATATATATCAGTTCATGACAAATTAGAAACCTCCGCCATCTCTCTCCCCACATCCACCACTGCTGGCGGCTCACCTCCAACTGCGCAACGCTACACGCTGTTCACAGCCAGCTGCCTAACACTACAATGGCAGACAACAATGCAAACTAGCCACAGACTGCACACAGCACAGCCAGTGATTTTCATATTGAGCGCTACGTAACGTTGCCAATAAGAAAACATAAACAGCCTACTTACATAGAGAAAACATAAACAGCCTATAAACAGCCTACTTACATAGAGAAAACATAAACAGCCTACTTACATAAAGAAAACATAAACAGCCTACTTACAATTTTATATACTAATCAGGTAACTAATCATGTAAACTCTCAACCGGGCACTCGATCCCAGTAGCAATGCAACTATCTAATGGCTTCCAAGCGCAACAAACATTTGCTTTTCAGTATTTCATATCATCACTGAGTGAATTTAAAAGATTTAAATGCTGTCATAATCTTACGTTGCAGGTTTAACCTTTTTGTGTACTAGTAGTTTCTGTCTGAAATCACCGTTTTATTTATTTCCTGAAGTACGAGTGCCTTCAGTAGGAAACTCATGATACTGTTGCAAGATGGCGACATCTAGTGGTGCACTGCGGTACTTATACGAATGTCGTGCAGTGTAGCAATCGGCGCAGACATGGAGGTACGGGATTGTAGAAGACTGTGACATGCGTTTCTTTTTTATATAGCGGCCATATTAAGGAGATTGCTGACAGTGGAAGTAAGTATATTTAAAGTTACTGTAACGAGATCAGCGATGTTAAGCGCTGTCGGGTTTGGCTAGGTCACCGTCCGGGTCTGCCGAAGAGGGGAGCACTCAGCCCTTGTGGGGCCAATTGAGGAGCTGACAATCGCCGGGAGAGAGATGTACTGACCACACACTCCTCTTTATCCGCATCCGGTGACGCCTAAGGGCTGAGGATGACATGGCGGCCAGTCGGTACCTTTGGGGCTTCAAGGCCTGTTCGGATGGTGTCTGGTTGCTTTTGCACCGTAAATCTGAGTCTGTAATACAGCCTTTATGAGTGGTTTCGAAATGAAACTGCTGGGGTAGTACGTAGTTTTTATAAAAAAATTAGTTAAAATTTTAGGCCCATTTTTGCTTGTTATTTAGGACTACAGCTTGTTTTAGACATTCTGAGTTCATTGTGAGAGGCACCCACATGCCTTACTCATACTGTGGCATCAAGCAGTCAGGCCTGCAAGATGAGTGGTCTGCCAAGCGAGTGGACTCATTCTTATTTATCGAGTAACATGAACTCTAGTACTCACAATTAAGTTACCAGTTATTCTCCTGTTTGAATATTACGCAACGGGTACGGAAACGCACACCTGACAATTAGTAATTTACACAGCTCTGACTGTTCACTACGCACTGGCAATACCACATTTTCTTTCTTATTTAACGGCTTTGATCAACGCGTGGCCATCGCACTGAATATGAATGGCGCACACATAATTTCTGGGTATCGTGACAACATACTATTCGAAGGAAAAGGCCACCAATCTTTTTCTTTTCAGTATCTTATTTATTCCGATAAATTCTATAACCTAAACACACAAATACACTAAGCAGATTCAGAAGGATGTAGGCTGCAGTAGGTACTGGGAGATGAAGAAGCTTGCACAGGATAGAGTAGCATGAAGGAAGAGCTCCATCAAACCAGACTCAGGGCTGAAGACCACAACAACAACAACACTCACAATTCCGCCCAGTGGGCATGGCTTTACATTGGTGATTCTCTATCTTATGGTCTCGTAATTATTTAATGCTACAGTGCACTTTCTGGATAGGATGGTGGATCTTTTTCTGTATCTCACACTTCGACTCTCACACCCCTCATTACGAAAATTTCCTCCAGACCGAGCGGTACAAAAAGGAACATGCATAACCCACTGCCTCTGAAACTATCTTGTTACTCTCCCATGCCAACCACACCTACTTAAATTTCATGAAATACACCACACTGGCAACATACATCACAAAGAATAGTCACAACGTTATAATCACATCACTTTCAGCTTTCCCACTTCAATTAGTATTTATCCCAGTTTCAAACGACACTGCCCCACTTCGTAATTTTTCTTTCCTACTATGAACTCTGGAGGATATATGCACGTCTTCCTGTGCAATGCAAGCCAAGTGACGTTGCTGGATAGACGGCTGACTCACCTTGCTTCTCTCTCAGAGTATTATAGTTTGAATCAAGCGTCACACGGAAACATAACACGCGAAGTAATATTAAGAACATATTCATCAGACATGCGAGTCCTCAACTGATACCGTGGACGAGTACTTCTCTTTATCCTTTGTCTCATACACAGATTGAGACTCACACAGTACTCACCACGTGGAAGTACTCGTCTCTAATTTCAAGTCCTGCACACGCCATTTCTTAAATATTTCCAACTTACAGTACACACGCTAGTAATTCAGCTTAACTTAAGCACTCGGAAGTATTTCAACTTATTGCTACACGTGGTTTCATTGTGACCGTTGGTCACTTCCGAAGATTACTACGATCCCCTTGGTATTACCTGCCTGACATTTAATTCTCCCCACAAAAGTTCCTGAATTAGAGAAATTATTATTCCAAACTACTCTTAAGTATTTCACATGCATACCATGTCTCCACTCTTATGTCTTTACGGAGCACACCTAAGACAGGTCTTGCCAACACTAGATACAGCGGCAGAGTGCTGAAACATGGCCGTTCTTCAGGTCCTCTCGCACCTCTGCCGAAGTGGGGGAGCACCTTGTTACCGTATTGGTCAGCCACATTTCAGGCGCTCAAAGCTCCGGTAAAATTTCATCTCTTTGGTTCCACCAAAGGTGGCCAAAGGATCGTCTCAAAGATGATCATATATTCACATTCACTATCTGCAGTTAGCAGATAACCATACATTCATACATTTCACAGATCTCACCAAACTGGATGTAGGCATTTATTTTGTGGGAGTGCACATGTGATCAATTAAATAAATAAATTGTCATTCTTTCCCACACTGGTATCTGGCTTCGCTGTATTAATTGAAATTGAGTTATTTTTACAAAAAATATGTTGTTCTGACAAGAATAATGAAGTATGTTGTACCTATTTTCAATGTCGGGCGGTACTGTACCCGTTCAATGGATGTTTCGAGATGTGGTACTGCATCTTGCTTTCAGATATGTCACATGGAATGATGGGCGGTTGAAAAGTGTAGGTCCTAGTGCTTCAAAAGTGGAAGGACGTCCTTAAAACAATTGTTTGTTTACTCTCTGGCAGTTTCTTCTTATATTCATTGATTACTATGATGAAAATTGTTACTTCCCGAAAAATTTTAAAATTATGTTTGTTTCATATTTTTGGGATTCAAGGAATTAACACAATAAAACAAGTATTAAAATACTGGAATCGAGCATGGTGGTGCAGTGGTAAGCACACCGGACTTGCATTCTGGAGGACGACGGTGCAGATCCGCGTACGGCCATCCGTGATTTCCTGAAATCGCCTGAAGCAAATACTGGGATGGTTTCTTTGAAAGGACATGGCCGACTTCTTTCCCCATCATTCCACAATACAATGCGACCAATGACCTCGCTGTTTGCTCCCCTCCCCCGAATCGACCAACCAACCAAAATACTGAACTGAGCGTGCTTCTTGAAGCAGTGTAGTCTTGGCAGCAAATTACCCAATATTTGAGAATGAGAGTACTTAGTGACCTGCGAAAAGCTTTAAGGATAAACTAAGCGATCGAAAATATCCGGACACTCGTATGTAACGCGGAATTGACCGCTAGATGTTACGAGAGTCGGACCCTCCAGAATAAAAGTAGATGTGGAGAGTTGTGTTGTCAGCAGAGGAGCAGTAAGAGCGGAATGGGTCGGTCAGCAGAGCACACTGACCTCGAACGTCGAGCAGGCGTTGCATACCACCTGACAAACTGATTCAAATTGCTCTGAGCACTATGCGACTTAACTTCTCAGGTCATCAGTCACCTAGAAATTAGAACTAATTAAACCTAACTAACCTAAGGACATCACACACACCCATGCCCGAGGCAGGATTCGAGCCTGCGACCGGAGCGGCTGCTCGGTTCCAGACTGTAGCGCCTAGAACCGGACGGCTACTCCGGCCAGTTCAAACTGATTCATCAGGGACATCTCAACCTATGTTTTTCAGCCCTGAAACATACATCTGATATATTTTCTCATTCCATTTTTAAATGATGGCATTCACTCGTTATGTGCTGCAGTCTTTTTTTTCTGAAATCAGAAAATATGCTATACGAAAGTATGGCTCTTCCAAATGTGGAAACATGGTCCAAGGTGCAACGTGGCCGTGCACACAGGAAAAAAAATGTTCTATTGAAATTTAAAAGCATTGCAATCGAGAAAATCTTCTGAGTGCCATATTTATTTATTTATTTTTATTTACACATCAAGTTCCGTAGGACCAAATTGAGGAGCAAATCTACAAGCTCATGGAACGTGTCAGTACATGAAATTACAACATACAGGTAATAACAATTAAAAATAAAATGTTTATGAACCCGAAAAAAATCTGTCCATAATTTTAAGTGAGCGCAATCAACAATACAACAAGAATCAGCTTAATTTTTCAAGGAACTCTTTGAGAAAATAGAAGGAGCGACCCATGAGGAAACTCTACAGTTTTGATTTGAATGCGCGTGGATTACTGCTAAGATTTTTGAATTCGAGTGGTAGCTTATTGAAAATTGATGTAGCAGTATACTGTACACCTTTCTGCACAAGAGTTAAGGAGGTCCGATCCAAATGCAGATTTGATTTTTGTCGAGTATTAACTATGTAAAAGTTACTTATTCTTGGGAATAAGCTAATAATGTTAACAAGAAATTACTGTAAGGAATATGTATATTGAGAGGCCAATGTCAAAAATACCCAGACGCGTGAACAGGGGTCGACAAGAGGTTCGTGAACTTACACCACTTATTGCCCGAACCGCCCATTTCTGAGCCAAAAATATCCTTTCAGAATGGGAAGGGTTACCCCAATATACAATACCATAAGACATGAGCGAATGAAAGTGAGGAAAGTAGACTAATTTTCGTGTAGAACGGTCACTCACTTCAGATACCTTTCGAATAGTAAAAATGGCAGCATTAAGTCTTTGAACAAGATCCTGAACGTGGGTTTTCCACGACATTTTACTATCTATCTGAACACTTAGAAATTTGAACTGTTCAGTTTCACTAATCATATGCCCATTCTGTGAAATTAAAAGGCCAGGTTTTGTTGAATTCTGTGTTAGAAACTGTAAAAACTGAGTCTTACTGTGATCTAGCGTCAGTTCACTTTCTACAAGCCATGAACTTTGATCATGAACTGCACTATTTAAACCGAGCCAATGTTGCGCACAACATCCTTCACTACCAAGCTACTGTCATCAGCAAACAGAAATACACTCCTGGAAATGGAAAAAAGAACACATTGACACCGGTGTGTCAGACCCACCATACTTGCTCCGGACACTGCGAGAGGGCTGTACAAGCAATGATCACACGCACGGCACAGCGGACACACCAGGAACCGCGGTGTTGGCCGTCGAATGGCGCTAGCTGCGCAGCATTTGTGCACCGCCGCCGTCAGTGTCAGCCAGTTTGCCGTGGCATACAGAGCTCCATCGCAGTCTTTAACACTGGTAGCATGCCGCGACAGCGTGGACGTGAACCGTATGTGCAGTTGACGGACTTTGAGCGAGGGCGTATAGTGGGCATGCGGGAGGCCGGGTGGACATACCGCCGAATTGCTCAACACGTGGGGCGTGAGGTCTCCACAGTACATCGATGTTATCGCCAGTGGTCGGCGGAAGGTGCACGTGCCCGTCGACCTGAGACCGGACCGCAGCGACGCACGGATGCACGCCAAGACCGTAGGATCCTACGCAGTGCCGTAGGGGACCGCACTGCCACTTCCCAGCAAATTAGGGACACTGTTGCTCCTGGGGTATCGGCGAGGACCATTCGCAACCGTCTCCATGAAGCTGGGCTACGGTCCCGCACACCGTTAGGTCGTCTTCCGCTCACGCCCCAACATCGTGCAGCCCGCCTCCAGTGGTGTCGCGACAGGCGTGAATGGAGGGACGAATGGAGACGTGTCGTCTTCAGCGATGAGAGTCGCTTCTGCCTTGGTGCCAATGATGGTCGTATGCGTGTTTGGCGCCGTGCAGGTGAGCGCCACAATCAGGACTGCATACGACCGAGGCACACAGGGCCAACACCCGGCATCATGGTGTGGGGAGCGATCTCCTACACTGGCCGTACACCACTGGTGATCGTCGAGGGGACACTGAATAGTGCACGGTACATCCAAACCGTCATCGAACCCATCGTTCTACCATTCCTAGACCGGCAAGGGAACTTGCTGTTCCAACAGGACAATGCACGTCCGCATGTATCCCGTGCCACCCAACGTGCTCTAGAAGGTGTAAGTCAACTACCCTGGCCAGCAAGATCTCCGGATCTGTCCCCCATTGAGCATGTTTGGGACTGGATGAAGCGTCGTCTCACGCGGTCTGCACGTCCAGCACGAACGCTGGTCCAACTGAGGCGCCAGGTGGAAATGGCATGGCAAGCCGTTCCACAGGACTACATGCAGCATCTCTACGATCGTCTCCATGGGAGAATAGCAGCCTGCATTGCTGCGAAAGGTGGATATACACTGTACTAGTGCCGACATTGTGCATGCTCTGTTGCCTGTGTCTATGTGCCTGTGGTTCTGTCAGTGTGATCATGTGATGTATCTGACCCCAGGAATGTGTCAATAAAGTTTCCCCTTCCTGGGACAATGAATTCACGGTGTTCTTATTTCAATTTCCAGGAGTGTATTTTAGAGTTACCTGTAATACTAGAGGGCATATCATTTATATAAATAAGGAACAGGAGTGGCCCCCCCATTTGATTGTACTCCACTTAGACCCCACATCACAGCCATTCTCAACACTGTGAATAACGACTTGCTGTCTGTTGCTAAAGTAAATGGTGAAACAATTGTGAGCTAAGTGAACCAATTGTGAGCTACTCCCCGTATTCCGTAATGATCCAACTTCTGGAGCAATATTTTGTATTCAACTCAATCAAACGCCTTAGTTAAATCAAAAAAATATGTCTAGCGTTCGAAACCTTTTGTTTAAACCATCGAGTACCTCACAAAGAAAAGAGAATATAGCATTTTCAGTTGTTAAACGACTTCTAAAGCAGAACTGTACATTTGATAGCAAATCGTGCAACATAAAATCATCAATTATCCTTACATAAACACCCTTTTCAATAACTTTAACAAATACTGATGGCATAGAAATAGGTCTAAAATTGTCTACATTATCCCTTTCTCCCTTTTTATAAAGCGGCTTTACTACTGAGTACTTTAACCGTTCAGGAAACTGACCATTCACAAAGGAAAAACTACAATGTGGCTAAATACATCTACATCTACATCCATACACCGCAAGCCACCTGACGGTGTGTGGCGGAGGGTACCTTGAGTACCTCTATCGGTTCTCCCTTCTATTTCAGTCTCGTATTGTTCGTGGAAAGAAGGATTGTCGTTATGCCTCTGTATGGCCTCTAATCTCTCTGATTTTATCCTCATGGTCTCTTCGCGAGATATACGTAGGAGGGAGCAATATACTGCTTGACTCCTCGCTGAAGGTATGTTCTCGAAACCTCAACAAAAGCCCGTACCGAGCTACTGAGCGTCTCTCCTGCAGAATCTTCCACTGGAGTATATCTATCATCTCCGTAACGCTTTCGCGATTACTAAATGATCCTCTAACGAAGCGCGTTGCTCTCCATTGGATCTTCTCTATCTCTTCTATCAACCCTATCTGGTACGGATCCCACACTGCTGAGCAGTATTCAAGCAGTGGGCGAACAAGCGTACTGTAACCTACTTCCTTTGTTTTCGGATTGCATTTCCTTAGGATTCTTCCAATGAATCTCAGTCTGGCATCTGCTTTACCGAAGATCAACTTTATATGATCATTCCATTTTAAATCACTCCTAATGCGTACTCCCAGATAATTTATGGAATTAACTGCTTCCAGTTGCTGACCTGCTATATTGTAGCTAAATGATAAGGGATCTTTCTTTCTATGTATTCGCAGCACATTACACTTGTCTACATTGAGATTCAACTGCCGTTCCCTGCACCATGCGTCAATTCGCTGCAGATCCTCCTGCATTTCAGTACAATTTTCCATTGTTACATCCTCTCGATGTACCACATCATCATCCGCAAAAAGCCTCAGTGAACTTCCGATGTCATCCACAAGGTCATTTAAGTGTATTGTGAATAGCAACGGTCCTACGACATTCCCCTGCGGCACACCTGAAATCACTCTTACTTCGGAAGAATTCTCTCCATTGAGAATGACATGCTGCGTTCTGTTATCTAGGAACTTTTCAATCCAATCACACAACTGGTCTGATAGACTATATGCTCTTACTTTGTTCATTAAACGACTGTGGGGAACTGTATCTAACACGTTGCGGAAGTCAAGAAACACGGCATCTACCTGTGAACCCGTGTCTATGGCCCTCTGAGTCTCGTGGACGAATAGCGCGAGTTGGGTTTCACACGATCGTCTTTTTCGAAACCCATGGTGATTCCTACAGAGTAGATTTCTAGTCTCCAGAAAAGTCATTATACTCGAACATAATATGTGTTCCAAAATTCTACAACTGATATACGTTAGAGAAATAGGTCTATATTTCTTCACATCTGTTCGACGTCCATTCTTGAAAACGGGGATGACCTGTGCCCTTTTCCAATCCTTTGGAACGCTACGCTCTTCTAGAGACCTACGGTACACCGCTGCAATAAGGGGGGCAAATTCCTTCACGTACTCTGTGTAAAATCGAACTGGTATCCCATCAGGTTCAGCGGCCTTTCCTCTTTTGAGCGATTTTAATTGTTTCTCTATGCCTCTGTCGTCTATTTCGATATCTACCATTTTTTCATCTGTGCGACAATCTCGAGAAGGAACTACAGTGCAGTCTTCCTCTGTGAAACAGCTTTGGAAAAAGACATTTAGTATTTCAGCCTTTAGTCTGCCATCCTCTGTTTCAGTTCCATTTTGGTCACAGAGTGTCTGGACATTATGTTTTGATCCACCTACGGCTTTGACATAAGACCTAAATTTCTTTGGATTTTCTGCCAAGTCAGTACATAGAACTTTACTTTCGAATTCATTGAACGCCTCTCGCGTAGCCCTCCTCACACTACATTTCGCTTCGCGTAATTTTTGTTTGTCCGCAAGGCTTTGGCTATGTTTATGTTTGCTGTGAAGTTCTCTTTGCTTCCGAAGCAGTTTTCTAACTCGGTTGTTGTACCACGGTGGCTCTTTTCCATCTCTTACGGTCATGCTTGGCACATACTCATCTAACGCATATTGTACGATGGTTTTGAACTTTGTCCACTGATCTTCAGCACTTTCTGTACTTGAGACAAAACTTTTGTGCTGAGCCGTCAGGTACTCTGAAATCTGCTTTTTGGCACTTTTGCTAAACAGTAAAATTATCCTACCTTTTTTAATATTTCTATTTACGGCAGAAATCATCGATGCAATAACCGCTTTATGATCGCTGATTCCCTGTTCTGCTTTAACTGTTTCAAATAGTTGGGGTCTGTTTGTCACCAGAAGGTCTAATATGTTATTGCCACTAGTCGGTTCTCTGCTTAACTGCTCAAGGTAGTTTTCAGATAAATCACTTAAAAAAATTTCACTGGATTCTTTGTCCCTGCCACCCGTTATGAACGTTTGAGTCTCCCAGTCTATATCCGGCAAATTAAAATACAGAGCTAACATGTGTAGGACAGTACTTCAATATTCTGCTAGGCACTCCATCATATCCATGAGAGTCCTTAGTCTTCAATAATTTAATTATTGACTCAATCTTCCCCTATCTGTATCACAGAGGAGTATTTCAGACAGGTCTCGTAAAGGCATTTGCCAAGAGATTTATGTGATTCCCAGTAGAAACTAAATTTTTATTTAATTCACCAGCAATGCTCAGAAAATGATTGTTAAATACTGTACAAGTATATGATTTATCAGTAACAGAAATATTTTTACAACGAACTGACTTTATATCGACGACCTTGTGCTGCTGACCAGACACTTCCTTCACAACTGACCAAATGGTTTTAATTTTATCCTGTGAATTAACTATTCTGTTTGCATACCACATACTCTGCCTTTCTAATAACATTTGAAGCACCTTTCAATACTGTTTGTAATGGACTACTGTAGCTTGATTGTGACCACTTCTAACATTTTGATATAATTCCCACTTTGTACTACATGATAACCTTATCCCACTAGTCAGACACCTGGGCTGCCAATAACTGCTAGTGCCCCATTTAGAACGTTCTAATGGGAAACAACTCTCAAAGAGCATGAGAAATGTGTTAAGGAAAGCATTATACGTATCATATATTTTATCGGAACTATAAACATCCTGCCACTCTTGATCCTTGACAAGGTTTAAAAAACAATCTATTGCTATTGGATTAACTTTCCTACATAGTTTGTAATTATATGTGACATTGGTTTGAGTACAAAAGCCTTTTAGTGTTAAAATTTGTGTATCATAGTCTGAAAGTTCACTCTTCCTTTTACTCACAGAATGCCCGTCTAGTATAGAAGAATGAATAAAAATATTGTCTATGGCTGTGCTACTGTTCCCTTGTACCCTGGTTGGAAAAAAAAAAAACATCGTCTACATCAGATCATATGAATTTAGGAGATCTACCAACATCCTTTTTCTTGCACAATCATATACAAAATTTATATTGAAGTCACCACATGCACCTCATTGGCCGGCCGAAGTGGCCGTGCGGTTAAAGGCGCTGCAGTCTGGAACCGCGAGACCGCTACGGTCGCAGGTTCGAATCCTGCCTCGGGCATGGGTGTTTGTGATGTCCTTAGGTTAGTTAGGTTTAACTAGTTCTAAGTTCTAGGGGACTAATGACCTCAGCAGTTGAGTCCCACAGTGCTCAGAGCCATTTGAACCATTTTGTACCTGATTTCTGGTACTTCCTACAGAGTGAATCAAGAAGCCTCTCTAGCTTGAGCAGAAATGCTCTGAAGTCAGAGTTAGGGGACCTATAAACAACAACAAATAGAAGTTTAGTTTCACTAAATTCAACTGCCCTTGCATAATATTCAAATATCTGTTCAGTGTAGTGCAGTGATACTTCTATGGACTCAAATGGAATACTATTTTTTACGTACATAGCCACTCCCCCACCACGCAAGGAACTCCCTGAAAACAGCCAGCTAATCTGTATCCTGGTAAAGGAAACCTCTGAATTGTCAAGCTATTTAAGTGGTGCTCCTATATACCAATAATTTGAGACCTAACATCTATAAGCAGTTCACTAACTTTGTCTCTAATACTTCTTATATTTTGATGAAATATGCTAATTCCTTCTCTACTTGGAAACACTACATCCTCTGAGGGTGAGCCCTTAGTTAGAGGGGCTTCTTTTAAGCAGGTATACCTATCAGCTTACTTTAATCTAACAAAGTTGTAGCTCTAACACCAACTACTACAGGAATTTTTCCATGAATGATCCCTCCACCACCGATTACACTGTCACCTATATGCTTTGCCAGCCTCCCCTTCCCATACCTATTGAGGCGCAGGCCGTATCTGGTGAAATTATCTATCTACTGATAGACTCAATTGGCACCACTGCAATGTGACCCATGCCCTCTGCCATCAGTGCCTACTCCAGCCCCATGTTAACGCGCCTAACAGTCGCATTAAGATGAGGCCGGTCATGACGCTGAAACAGTTGCACGAAATGCACATTAGTGCCACCATTTTGAGTAGCTATCTTTACCAGGTCACCACCTACATCATATTCCCCGTCCCTATCAAGACTGTTCCCTGCACCACCCACTATCACTACCTGCTCCTCCTTCGTAAAATTCCTACATAATTCCCCTACGCTGCCAACCATCTGAGTCAACCCTGCACTAGGCTTGACAATGCTGGTGACCTGGTACTCATTCCCCAACACTTCCTGTAACTTCTGGCCCACACCTCTACCGTGCGAACTACGTAGCAGCAGAACCTTCTTTGCTTGCAACTGACCTACGCCTCGTAACTTCTGAGGACTGCTGCATGTTCCCTAAATCTACAGCTACAAGAGGCTCCTTTCAACTCTGACAGTTGGTCAAATCTATTGCATACACGAAAAGTACAACTGTCTGAATACCTCTCTTCCTAGCTGCCTTCTTGCCACCTGCCAGTTTTCATTCCGCACCACCCTTCACCCTTCTCAACCTGTCCAGTTCCTCCTTTGCGCGTTGTAACTACACCTGAGCGGCACAGATCTTACGCTCCTGCTCCTCTATAGACTCATTTCTATTACAGATTCTGCATTCCCAGGAGAGGATCTCGTTAGAATGCCCACTGGCTTCCCCACTGCATTCCCCCCCCCCCCCCCCTCCTAAGAAAATACTTCAAAGAAATCCCACACCGTAACCCACTACTTACAACAGAGCCCACACTTCTCACTCATGGTAAAATTTTACAGTTACTGAAAATCTATACGTCTACGTTACCTAAGTTCAGTTAGACCATTAGAACTATTTGTAGAAGTAACAATAGCGGTATCGAAATTCTCTGTCTACTAAGAAAGCAACTACTTATATTAATACTACTACACCACAGCTAATACCAATACCAACAAAACTTCACAAAATTGTTAGCTAAAATCATAAATTCAAACGGCCAATGGAACACTCAACGAAGTTAAAACATTGAATGAAAATTTTACTGAAATATTTCACTAGCAACAATAAGAATCGTCAGCTGAAAACAAAAGCACGAAATTTAATAAACAACTTCAACGCCCAGAAAACTCTAAAAAACACAGCAAGCGAACGTTTCCAGAAGTGTATTAAATCGTTATTTCGCCACAAACAGGACAAAATACCGCTGAAAACTATTAAGTTTAATAACTATCTAACTGTAACGTTGTCAGTACTTAGCTTGATAACCGCTACAGCTGCAACTGCACGCCGCAAAATGTAAACACAATACTGAGGCGTGAGACTTGAACGAACGATGCAAGCACACTCAGGAATAACAGACCACTCGAGTCAATAACACAGGAAGAAAGACTGAGGTTAATGAAAATCCACTAATAAATTACTTTTACAGCAAATATTAACACAAATAAACTTTAAAATAAGTAACTGAAACTAAAACTTTATAAGATATTGACGAGCAATTTCAACAGCATTCCAGCACACGTGACGTCACACCAAAGAATGTTACATTATTACTCTAAGACACACCAATAATCAGAAAGTGAAATCAAATAAGCGTAAGTATGATCAAAAACGTGTTACAACTTAAATACGTTTTGAAACGGACATTGTTGGAAACTAACACAAATTTCCATTTGCAAGACAGGTAATATTGTTAAGACATTAACTACACTCAGTTAAATTGCAAACATTACAGGTTCCATGGTAAAAGAGCTTCTGTTTCAAAGTACAAGGTGGTGCATGACCGACGAAGTATGGCTTAAGTGTACACATGTTATAAAACTTAGTTTTAAAAATAGATGGAATTGTGAACACTGAATAAATTCTCAACTGCCAAAATCGCTAAATCATTTATTTATATAGATGACTAGTTCAGCAGTTCTCTGTTACCATCTTCGGATTTGCAAAAGATAAGACCAAAAACGCTATGATACAGTAACTAACGTAACAGCACACATAATTATATCCAAAATTTGCGGTACATGGAATAGCAACATACCTATGTTGACATATTACACAATCTTCTCCTTCACTATAGTAAGTGGTGCTGTGCAATGTATGTACATGTCGGTATCGTGAGCTATATCAGAAGTCGGCATGTCAGTTTTAAAATAACAGATACGCGTATGTATACACATGTTATTACGTCAATTACAGGTGCTCACATTCATCACCACTTTGCAATTGACAGATCCCAGCGTAAACATTCTTAGTGATACACATGTGCAACAGATGACGCAGTGGTAGTGCAAACCGATACTATCATCTCACAATAGATTAAGGCGTGGATCTACAATTCCATATAATTAGATATGCCTAAATTATCATCATAATGTACAAGCCAAGTCAGTATTCTAAATTTTACAGACAGTTTTTTAATAATTTAGACTACTGACTTGCTTATAAGATACGGTAATAAGTTAGGCGTTTGTAGTTATTTGGAATAGTAGACCCATTCGTTAATCTAATGTGATGACAGTATCAATTTGAACTACCACAACGTCATTTTAGGTACTTACGTATCACTATGAATGTTTACGCTGCGATCTATCAGTTGTAAAATAGTCATGAATGTGAGCATTTGTAATTGACGTAGTAACATGTGTGTGCATAGTTGTTATTTTAAAACTGACATGCCGACTTGTAGTATAGCTCACGATACCAACATGGACATATTGTACATTTAATATTACTACTTAACTGTAGTGAAGGAGAAGAATGTGTAAACATAGGTATGTTACTATACCACGTACCGCAGATTTTGGATATAATTATGCGTGCTGTTATGTTAGTTGCTGTATCCTAGAATTTTCGGTCTCATCTGTTGCAGGTGCGAAGATGGCAACAGCGAACTGCCGAAACCTGTCATCTATATGAACAAATAACTTTAGCGATCTTGGCAGTCGAAAATTTATTCAGTGCTCATAACACTACAGATCGCCCCCACGCTGACGATGTCACAAGTGTATGTACACAGAATTTTACTTGTCATGAAAAATCTACAATGGAAAAATTAACAACATATTCCAAATAGCTTGAGTATGTTGTAAGCACTTAAATGCGTAGAACTCGAAATATATGCAAATGCTGTACACTAAACACAGCCCCATGTCTAACACCAATACAGCTTATAGAAACAGCAGCAGTGTCTAGTGCGTGTTCCCTTAATGTGATTCTAAAATCAGTTATTAGATTGAAGTACCTGCTCAAAAAAAAGTAGTTTATTTATAGCTACACAATCATGTATAAGGAATGCTCTCCTCTACTACAAAAATAGCATAAAATCAACAGAAGGAATAACTTATGACTTTTAATGTGCTAACACCAGTTCAGCTAGCAGAATGGCTGTGTTCAACGATTTAAAAAGAATGAGGTACACTAGTCGAGCAGCCCTCAATCAACCACACATTTCTGTAAACAGTTGTGAGCGACGCTTGAGGTGGTATAAAGAGCTGTAGACAGTGGATGATTGGAAACGAGTTATTTGGAGTGATGAACGACGCTATACCCTGTGACAATCCGACTGAAGGGTTCGGGTTTGGTGAATGCCTGGAGGCTATCTATATCATGAGGGGTAGGCAAATGAAAACGAGGCAGATGGAAAAGAAGTAAGCAAACTTTATTATTTCAAAAGTAATCGCACAGTTGTTAGTACATTTATACCACTGAGAGACAAGACGGCCATTGCCTTCATGCAAAAATATCTGCGGTTGCCTGCGGAACTGCGATTATACCGAGGCGTGCACCTCTTCGTCCGAAGCAAATTGACGGCCACGAATATGGAAATCGCACGGGGAGAGACAGGAACTATATGGAGGGTGTGTAAGGTCTCCCCAACGAAATATTTTAAGTGTAATCGAAATAAGAGGCACAGTGCACCTTCTAAACAACAGTCAGACGAGATATAAAGCTGCTGGTGCCATGGAGTAACAAGCTACCTCGACACTCTGTATGAAGTCATGTTCGGTTAGATTTTATAATGTATCCTTACACAGCCGTACACAAAGCTGGCCAGAAGGCGCAAAAAAACGAGGCTCGGTCCGCCACGCATATTGACTTGGAATGAATACACCGTAGATCACACTGTAAAGCACAGGGCTACACACACACGGCGTGATTAGATTGCGATGAAACTTCGGTGAGTTGCGCGCACTCATTAAGGTTTCTGACCACCCCTATGGGTGGTGGTGGGAGTGGGAAGCTTTGTCAAGTAAAAATGTTTGATAACGAACGATATTAGTATCGGAACCATAGTTTTCAGGCTCACTAGACTCATTGGTGACAGTACCGATTGTCATGTTACTCGGTAACTGATCCGAGAATTTGACACTCGAGGATTTTATCAGTCCGACAGAGGAAAGATGCATTTTTTGCTGAGGACCTTTTCACTCTGTAAAACGTACTGAGTTTATGCGATCACCCCAAACATGCAATATTGCAACGGAAGACTGAATTACTTTACAACACGACGTGAATATTAACATAAAAGTATTGTCAGAATGAATTTTCATTCTGTAGTGGAGTCTGTGCTCGTTTGAAACCTACTGGCAGACTAATACTGTATACCAGATGGGTATACGAACATCGGAGCATTGCCATTTGCGGGTAGGTGCTCTACCGACTAAGCTACCCAAGCACGACTCGCGAACGCTCCCCTACCCTCCCCCCCCCCCCCTTCCCCCATCTTCCCAGCTCCCCATCCACCAGTACCCCTCTTCTACTTACCAAAACTTCACAGAAGTCCTCCTGCATACTACAACTCCTAGAAGAAAGGAAATAATTATTATGTCGAAACCTCATGGACATTGTCATGCTTGTGTCGTTACGGTTTGTAAAGGTCGTTCGTAGATGGTACTGTTAAATGTAGGGTAGGGGTAGACGCAACGAGAGATACTCGTAGCGAAATTTATGAAGCTCTACAGAAGTTCCGCACTTGGTCCGGTGATTGACAAATGACCATCAACGTAAATAACTTTAACGTATTGGCCATAAATAGCCGGAAGGACGCGTGATTGTTCGATTACACTATTGGCTGTAAATCAGTGAGGACATTAACAGTCGTCAAATATCTGGGAGCAACCGTCTGCAGCGACGTAAAGTAGAAGGAACACATAAAGCTATCTATAGGAAAAGCGTACATCGAACTGAGGTTCATTCCATGAATACGAAGGGAATGGAACCGACCGACGGAAGAGGCAACTTACAAAATCGTCATTCGATCGTTCTTGAATACTGCTCGTCAAAATGGAACCGTTATCACGTAGTATTAGTAGAGGAGATAGGAAAGTCAGCCTATTACTTCTACAACGCACGTCTTTCGAAACGAGTGTGCCTGGAAAATTGGGAAAATTCTAGTTCGTTATGTTACATGCCGCTAATTTATTATTTTTTCGACGCACTATTTGCGACTGGAAAAGGAAATGGAGTAATTCATCGTATAACCAGAAGTACCCTTCGCCACGCACCGGAAGGAGACTTGCGAAGTATAAACATAGATTTAGTTGCAACAATTAAAAAGAATTAATGATGAAATCCGATGCCAGCACGTCACAACACGCTTCTCACATTACGTTGTAAAATCTGTGGGTCAAGCAAGTCTGTTAAAGGAATGACTTCTTGATATACGAAGAGCATTTGACTCATTACCACCCTAAGCTTATTATGGAAACTTCAATCATGTGGGGTACCAAACGAAACTTGTGAGTAGATTGTGAATTTTTTAGTAGGGAGGACGCAGCATATTATCTTGGGTGGAGAGTCGTCGCAAAATAAAAAAAGAAAAGAAAAAAAGAATTAATTCAGGAATGCACCACGTAACTTTGTTGGAAAGCCCCCATAACGATGTTTTAACCTTGGTTGTCCAAGTTGTACTGGATGAACTAGAACTCATCAGACAAAATTTCAGAGTTTGTTCAGGGATACCTTCTGACACGAGGCACTGGCAGAACTGAACCTGTCAAGGCGGATCGTGAGTCGTGCTTGGGTAGCTCAGACGGTAGAGCACTTGCCTGGGAAAGGCAAAGGTCCCGAATTCGAGTCTCAGTCCGGTACGCAGTTTTAATCTGCCAGGGAGTTTCACCTTCTGAGTAGTTTGACAGAAGCGATCCACGATCTCCGGGTGCTTCGTTACAGAATTATTGCTTTTCGTTTGGTTTCTTGACCCAGTTAGCTTGTACGTCGTCAGCTTATGTGTGTTTCAACATGACGAGGCGCCGGCACACTTAGCACTCGATGTTAGGAACCCCACTGAAGTACAATGGATTGGTCGCGGCGGCCCTATTCCATGTCCAGGTCGGTTACCAGACATGACACCAATGGACCTGTTTTTCTGGAGGCACGAGAAGAACCTAGTTTCCGAGAGTCCAGTCGATACTCGCTCGGACCTGGTTGCTAGAATTCTTGCAGCCGCGGAAGTAGGACGTCAAACTGCTGCAACTCTTGAGCGAGTAAGACAGTTGCTGGTGCTGCGCTGTACACCCTGCCTTGATAATGGTGATCTATATTTTTAACAGATTCTGTATAGGAACAGTTGTCGATTTGTTGCGTGGTGTACTGTACAGTGGCAGAAGAGATTGAACTCACTGTGATGAAAATGTGGATGCTTTGTTGAGGGTTGTTGCAATAGACTAGTTTGGATTCAGTTTTCGTTCCACAGATCCAAAAATGAGATGATTCTCGTGGGTGTGGAACATGTCCGAAAGTATTACATAAAAAACATAAAATATTTGAATATAATACTCAATATCCAGATCATTTGTCAGGAGATCGTCAAAATAGGCGAAAATATTACAGTAAACTGGAACGGCTAATATTTACAGAATTAATACACTGTCAGAATGAAACATATTTATGCACTTTTAACAAATGTATCATACACAAAACACCTAATCCTGACTGTTGTGACCAAGTTCTGTCAAAACGGAAATCAAACAGAAATTTTTACTTAAGCTGGTCTGACAGTCCATTTTAAGATATTTATCTATAGAGTAGGAGCTGCCTACCAAAAAGTCTTTCAAACTCTGTTTAAACTGTGATTTACCTGAAACAAAGTTTTTAATGATTGCCAGCAATTTATTGAAAATGGTGTTCCTGAATATTGGACTCTTATTTGGAGCTAGGTAAGTAATTTAAGTCTTTATGTAGATTGTTCTTATGCCTAGTATTGATACTGTGTATTGAGATATTAGTTGGAAATAATGATATATTACTTGCAACAAATTTCATTAAAGAGTAAATATACTAAGAAACAGTGGTTAGAATACAAAGTTCCTTGAACAGCTTTCTACATTATGTTCTTGAATTTACACCACAAATGATTCTTATTACGTGCTTTTGCAGGCTAAAAACTGTTGCTCGTTTTGTTGAGTTACTCCAGAATACAATCCCGTATGACATAATAGACTGAAAGTAAGCAAAGTATGCAAGTTTTTTATATTTATATCGCCTACATCTGACATAATTCTCACTGCAAATACAGACTTGTTTAGACACTTCAGCACTTCTGTGATACCCCCTCCCCAGCTGGATTTATTATCGAGTTGTAATCCCAGAAATTTAACTCCGTCCACCTCTTTGATCTGCACGGTTTCATATGTTATACACATGGTGGAACGAAATCTCTTACAGATTCTGAAATGCATGTAGTGGCTCTTTCAAAAGTTCAATGACAGTGAATTCGCTTTAAACCATTTATAAATGTCAATGAAAATTTGATTCGCAGCCATTTCTAAATCTGTACTTTACTTGCAGCTTGTAGTAATGTTTGTTCATTGGAAAACAAAACAAAATTAGCTACTGGCAATGTAACAGACGAGAGGTAATTAATGCACACAAGAAAAGCAACAGACCTAAGGTGGAATCTTGAGGAACACCACATGTAGGCCAAATTAATTCCACTCTGTGTTGTCTGTTGTACATTTTGCGTATTGCATATTGCATGTTTCTTTATTGTTATGAAGATATTTTCAAAGAAATAAGGGTGATTGCAGTAACAGACTGAATAAATCGAAATTACATTATTATTCTGTAACGAGCTGCCGGAGACTTACACCAAAATACCAGTAGGTATCCCTGAAGAACTTTCGAAAATTTCTCTGTGGAGCTCTGATTGACTCCTATATTATCGATCTCGCACACGATATAAATAGTGTTTCGTAATTCAAGGTGGAGGTGGAAGAAAGTAAAGTAAAGAGAAGGAACTAATGACATCAGCTGCATTGGGAATTTATGCGAACCAGCAGCGACGAGTAAAAAATGTGTGCCGTATCGGGACTCGAATCCATGATCTTCTGCTTAGTAGACAGTAACATGAACCACTGCGCCACCCAGACACTGTGTTTATAGCAATTGGCGGACTATTTCGGTATGCTCCCCAGCTGACCCATGCTCTCACCTAGCATCACCCATCCACAGTCCCCGTCCATGGACTCCATGCTCGCTACTTTGAGATTCCCACAAGAGGTCGAACGCCATTGTACATCCACACTGAAGGTGGTGGATTAATTTCCCATTGATTCTTATCAATTTTATGAATGAAGAGGTATTTTTTCTTTCACGCATTGATATAATGTTAATAATAACCTTAGAGTTTCGTTATGTGAAACGGAGTACCGTGTGAAAAAAAAAAAACTATACAGACACTGATAAAATTTCAAATTGGTACAAGATTGGCAACTATCTTTAAATTTTCAAAAATGTAAAACTGTGCACACCACAAAACGAAAAAAAACTTAATATTCTATGACAACAATGACAGTGAGTTTCAACTTGAACCAATTTAACGCATACAAATACTTGCGTTTGAGAACTGGGAGGAGGATTAAATGGGTGAACACACAGTCTCAGTCGTAGGTAAGGCAGGCAGCAGAGTTCGGTTCATTGGAAGGGTGGAATACTGGGTAAACACCATCATCTGCCAACGACACTGCTTACAAAACATTCGCACGATACATCTTAGAATACTGCTCAAGTGTGTGAGACCCATACCAAACAGGACTATCAGGGAATATTGAATGTATACAGAGAAGGGCAGCACAAGTGGTCACAGGTTTGTTTGAACCAGGGAATAGCGTCACGGAGACGCTGAAAAACCAGAACTGGAAGACGATTCAAGACGGACGCCAACCATCCCGCGAAAAACTCCTTAGAAAGTTTTAATAACCACCTTTAAGCGAGAAATCTGAGACTATAAACCCTCTACGTATCGCACCGTAAGAGGCCGTGAAGAGAACACTGGACTGGTTTAATGCACACAATTTAATCAACATCTCCGTCTATCTGATTACTCTGCTATTCACAATAAAGTGCCTGGCAGAGGGTACAATGAAGCTGACTCTCTACCGTTCCACTCTAGAACGGCGCGCGGGAGAAACCAGCACTTACATTTTTTTGTGCGATCTCTGATTTCTCTTATTTTGTCGTGATGACCATTTTTCCCTACGTGGGTGGGTGCCAACATAATGTTTTCGCAATCGGAGGTGAAAACTGCTGGTTGAAATTTCATGAGAAGGTCCCGTCGCATCGAAAAACGCCTTTGTTTTAATGATTCCCGTCAGTCCCACCTGATGCGGATCCCACACCGTGCAGCAGTACTCCAGAACGGGCCAGACAAGCGTGGTGTAAGCAGTCTCTTTAGTAGATCTGTTGCACCTTCTAAGTGTTCTGCCAATGATTCGCATCCATTGGTTTGCTCTCCCCACAACATTATCTATGTGTTCGTTCCAATTTAAGTTATTTGTGATTGTCATCCCTTAGTATTTAGTTGAATTTACAACGTTAAGATTTGTGTGACTTATCGCGCAACCGAAATTTAGCAGATTTCTTTTAGTACTCATGTGAATAACTTCACACTTTTCTTTATTCAGGGTCAATTGCCTCTTTTCGCACCATAGAGATATCTTATCTTAATCATTTTGCAATTCGTTTTGGACATCTGAAGACTTTACAAGACAGTAAATGACAGAATCATCTGCAAACAATCTAATAGGGCTATTCAGATTGTCGTTATATGCATCAGGAACAATAGAGGGTCTATAACACTTCCTTGAAGAACACTGGATATTACTTCTGTTTTACTCGATCACTTTCCGTCCATTACTACGAACTGTGACCTTCCTGACAGGAAATCACGAGTCCAGTCGCACAACTGAGGTGATATTCCATAGGCACGCAGTTTGGTTAGAAGACGCTTGTGAAGAACCGTGTCGAAAGCCTTCTGGAACTGTAAAAATATGGAATCAATTTGACATTCCCTGTCGATAACACTCACTACTTCATGAGTATAAAGAGCTAGTTGTGTTTCATAATAACTATATTTTCTGAATTCGTGCTGACTATGTGTCAATAAATCGTTTTCTCCGAGGTAATTCATAATGTTCGAACACAATATATGTTCCAAAACCCTACTGCAAATCTATGTTAGTCATATGGGCCTGCAATTCAGCGGATTACTCCTATTTCCCTTTTTGGGTGACTTGGGTGACTTGAACAATTTCTCAGTTCTTGGGTAAATATCTTTCTATAAGTGAGCGGTTGTATATCTGAGTAGTCGCTAAATGTGGAGCTGTTGTATTAGCATACTCTAAAAGGAACGTAACTGGTATGCAATGTGGACCGGAGGCCTTGCCTTTATTAAGTGATTTAAGCTGCCTTTGCTACACCGAGGATATCTTCTTCTATGTTTCTCATCTTGGCAGTTGTTCTTGACTGGAATTCGGGAATATTTACTTCGTCTTCTTTGGTGGAGGAGTTTCGGAAAACTATGTTTAATAACTCCGCTTTAGTGGCACTGTCATCAGTGACATCATCGTTGTTATCGCGCAGTGAAGATATTGATTGCGTCTTGCCCCTGGTGTGCTTTATGTATGACCAGAATGTCTTTGGGTTTTCTGCCAGATTCCGAGACAGAGTTTCGTTGTGGAAATTATTAAAAGCATCTCGCATTGCAATACGCGCTATATTTCGAACTTCTGCAAAACTTTGGCAATCTTGGGGACTTTGCGTTCTTTTAAATTTGGCATGCTTTTTTCGTTGCTTCTGCAACAGCGATCTGACCCATTCTGTGTACCATGGGGGATCAGTACCATCACTTATTAATTTATGTGTTATATATCTCAATTGCCATCGATACTATCTCTTTGAAATCATTCCTCATCTTTTCTACGCTTACGTGATCAGATCGGAAGGAATGGGGACTGTCTCTTAAAAAGGCGTTAAGAGCATTTTCATCAACTTTTTTAAATGGATGTACATTGCGTTCCTTTTTGATCGTTGTAGGTGTTACGGTTTTCAGCGTAGCAGCAACTGCCTTGTGGTCGCTAATACCTGTATTCATCATGATAATACGTATTTGTCCAGGATTATTTGTTGATAAGAGATCAAGTATGCTTTCGCAACCATTTACGCTTCGAGTGGGCTCATGAACTAATTGTTTAAAATAATTTTCTGAAAATGCATTCAGTACAATTTCGGATGATGTTTTATGCCGCCGGCTTTAAACGTATAATTTTTCCGGCATATCGAGGATAGATTGAAATCACCACCGACTATAATTTCATGAGTGGGCTACCTATTTGAAATGAAATTCAAGTTTTCTTTGAACTGTTCAGCAGCTATATCTTCCGAGTCCGGGGGGGGGGGGGGGGGGGAGGTTTGGTAAAACGATCCAATTAATAGATTAGTTCGATTGTCAAGTATAACTTCTAACCATACTATTTCGCAGGAACTAACTACTTAAATTTCACTACAAGGTAAACTACTTCTGACAGCAATTAATACTCCACCACCAACTGTATTTAATCTATACTTTCTGAACATTGTTAGGCCGTTTGAAAAAATTTCGGCTGAACTTATTGCGGCTTTAGCTAGCTTTCCGTACTTATAACTATTTGAGCTTCAGTGCTTTCTATTAGGGCCTGGAGCTATGGTTGTTTCCCAACACAGCTACGGCAATTTACAATACCGATCAAAATTGGTTCAAATGGCTCTGAGCACTATGGGACTCAACTGCTGTGGTAATAAGTCCCCTAGAACTTAGAACTACTTAAACCTAACTAACCTAAGGACATCACACACATCCATGCCTGAGGCAGGATTCGAACCCGCGACCGCAGCAGTCGTGCGGTTCCAGACTGTAGCGCCTTTAAATGCTCGTCCACTCCGGCCGGCAATACCGATCATTTCTACAACTACTTTACTGTGTTTTACCTGCCCCCTTTTATACGGACGCCCTTTCTGTGGTTTCCTGGGACCCTCTAACCTAAAAAATCACCCAGACCCTTCCACACAGCCCCCTCTACCCGTGTAACCACTTCCTGTGTTTAGTGGATTCCTGACCCATTAAGTGGAACCCGGAAACCCACCACCCGATGGCGCAAGCCAGGGAATCTGCAACCTACATGGTTACAGAACCGCCTGAGCCTCTGATTCAGAGCCTCCACTCGGCTCTGCACTAAAGGACCACAGTCGGTTCTGTCGACGATGCTGCAGATGGTGAGCTCCGCCTTAATCTCGGAAGCAAGACTGGCAGTGTTTACCATTCCCGCTAACCACCCGAAAGCAGAGAGAATCTCCTTTGAACTAAAGTGACACACGTCATTGGTACCGACATGGGACACCACCACCAGTTGGCTGCACCCTTTACTCGTCATGGCATCTGCAAGCACCCCTTTCACATCCGGAATAACTTCCCCTGGTACGCACACACAGTACACACTAGCTTCCTTCCCCTCCTTCGCAGCCATGTTCCTAAGGGGCCCCATTATGCGCCTAACGTTGGAGCACCCAACTACCAGCAAACTCACCCTCTGTGAATGCGCAGACCTTGTGAGCAGAGAAGCTTCTTCTGGAACAGGGTGGACGACGGCATCCGGCTCAGCCACAGATCACGCCCGAAACCTGTTCGTCAAACGAACTGGGGAGGCCCTATGATCAGCCCCTCAGGAAGTGTTTTGCTGCCTGCCAGACTTTGGAATGATCTTCAACTCGACCATGGGTGAGGGGTCAATCTCAGTGCAGACAGTACCCGGGGCAGCGACAGCGATGAACCAACTGGTGGACAAGTGGAATGTGCTTGACATCCTTTACATACCCGCGACCGACCCCCCACAGTGATGCCACTTGACAGCATCCTCAGGCTGTGTGACGGAAGCCAACACAGCCTGGAGCTGTGAGCGAAGAGTCAACAACTCAGCTCTCATCTGTACACAGCAATCGCAGATCCTATCAATTACTGAAGTCTATCCTGTTTGAAGCTTGTAAAAATATGTAATAAACTAATGGTTTACTCACCTTATTAGCAGCAGGAACTCGTGGTGTACTCTCACTGACGGCCTAACCGACACTGAGCTATTCTAACCAAAACAAATAAAAGCCGGTCGATAGCAAAGGCAATACTCTACACTACACTGTTATTAAAATAAAGGATTGTGCCTAATAAACACTCAAACAAGAAAGAAATTACAAAACTATACTAGTAACTACACTGGTAACTGAAAATAAGTCGCTCCTGTTTGAAGCTAGTAAAAATATGTAATAGACGAACAGTGAAGCTTGTCAGCTTCACCAATGACCGGTTCGTCATCAGCAATACCTAATAAACTACCATACGTTCCGGATCACTCGGAACATATACTCAGGATACTGACTCAATACAACGACCAGGAAATGTACACTATATCTCTATAATTCTGAAGAAAATTCATTACATTTGAACCAACAGCTTCATCTGATTTGACCGCAATTTACCGTCTTCGTTTGCGGATTCAGAGTTGGATCCGGATAATCGATCGGATGTATCACGCACACCAATGTTATATGATAAAGGTTTGAAGACAAGATAGCAAAATTTGAAGTGACTGGTAGCACAGAAAGTGACGTGCCGTTTGATGACTTTTTTAATACTCCTAAAAATATTATTTGCAGATATACTGAAAACGTTATATGGGATGACATGCACCCTCACATAATAGTATTTGGTAACTGGTGAAAAGATGAGAGGGGTGATTCATTCCTTGGCAGTCTCTCTCCCTCTGTCTTAGCAGCCACGGTATGGAAAATTTATTTTATTACAACTTCGTGGCCAATGCCTTTTTGTCGCCACAGCCGTTATTTAATCTAAGGAAAGGAAGTCATATGCACTAGCTGTCTGAGACTCATATAAACTTTCAACAAAGCGCTAATGTAACAGCAAAGATAACCAAAGGACTTTCTGTCTGAGAATCGAGTACAACTCGTACAGAGTGCTAATGCAGAAGCAGAGATTACCAAAGCGCTTGACTGCATAGGTACAAATTAGTAAGCCATTGGTTATTGTTGTTGTTATTGTGGTCTTCAGTTCAGAGACTGGTTTGATACAGCTCTCCATGCTACTCTATCCTGTGAAAGCTTCTTCATCTCCAAGTACCTACTGCAACCTACATCCTTCTGAATCTGCTTACTGTATTCATCTCTTGGTCTCCCTGTAAGATTTTTACCCTCCACTGTCCTCCAATAGTAAATTGGTGATCCCTTTATGGCTCAGAACATGGTCTACCAACCGAGCCCTTCCTCTAATCAAATTGTGCCACAAATTCCTCTTCTCCCCAATTCTAGCACTGCCTCCTCATTAGTTACGTGATCTACCCATCTAATCTCCAACATTCTCCTGTAGCACCACATTTCGAAAGCTTCTATTCTCTTCTTGTCTAAACTGTTAATCGTCCGTTTTTCACTTCCATACATGGTTACACTCCATACAGATACTTTCAGAAACGACTTCCTGACACTTAAATCTATACTCGATGTTAACAGATTTCTCTTTTTCAGAAACACTTTCCTTGCCATTTCCAGTCTACATTTTATATCATCTCTACTTCGACCATCATCAGTTATTTGGTATTGGTAGTGAACTCAAAAAGGATGAGAATTTCTTTTTCCCGTTTCTTCCAAAGAATAAGTAAGATTTACGCTACTTACTTTCAAGCTGTACTGACGGAAAAAAAATCCCAGCACCAAGAAGCAGTTGTGCGAGATAAACGAAAGTTGGTAGGCGTGTTTCTACATCCTAAAGATGACGTCTGTTCAAACGTCGCATCTGTCGCACGTGAGTGCCGCTAGAAGTTCAAGCATGAGGATTTAAATCAGGCGTGCTTTAATTATGCACTGCAACGGTCGTGAGTGTTAATTGCTTTGAGATTGGGCATAGTGAGAAGAGGTTAGCCAAGAACGCTTTTAAGATGACGAAGACGTCATTATCAGTAGCTCACTGTGTTTGTAGGAGGTCATGTAATATGGCTACGATAAGATCGATTTTCATTCTGTAATATTACAGAAAGAGCAAAAATGTGGCCACTGTACATAACTGCTACAGCGGTGGTCACGAGAATGTACTGTAGCAGAAAGACTGGTCTCCGGACGGCCACGTGGCTCTACCAAGAGAGTGGACCATCGTGTGCGGCGTACGGCTCTGGCGCTAACGTACTGCATCTGCAGCAGTAATTCGAGCAGCAGTTGGCACCACAATGACACAACAAACTGTAACAAATCGGTTACTTCAAGGACAGCTTCGAGCCAGCCCCTATAGCTTGCATTCCTCTGACTACAAACCACCGCCGTTTGCGACTTCAGTGGTGTCTAGCGAGAGCTCGTTGGAGGGCAGGGTGGAAACTGACGATAACCGCCTGTTGACAAACTGCCAATTGGCTTCTGTCTCGGGTTCTTCGGCCGTCGTTCATCTAATCATTTTTCTGACGTTTCGCCAGCACGAGTGGCTGGCATTGTCAAAGCTTCACCCTCCATTGCCGGTTCACCACCGGCAATGGAGGGTGAAGCTTTGACAATGCCAGCCACTCGTGCTGGCGAAACGTCAGAAAAATCATTAGATGAACGTCGGCCGAAGAACCCGAGACAGAAGCCAATTGGCAGTTTGTCAACAAGTGGCCACGAAAGCCTTAACGATTTTGAACCGCCTGTTGGTTAGAAGGAGGCCAGGTAAGGTGCCTACACCCAACCTGACCGCGGCCTAGACACACTGGACTTAACAGTTGGAGTTACACTCTGGGATGCGGTTTCATATGATAGCGGGAGCACTCTCATGGTTATCGCACGCACCCTGACCGCAAATTTGTGCGTCACTCTGGTGATTCGACCTGCTGTGCTGCCGTTCATGAACCGCCTTCCAGGGGGTGTTATCCAACAGGATAACGCTCGCCCACATACTGCTGTTGTAACCCAACGTGCTCTACGGAGTGTCGACGCATTGTCTTGGCCCCCTCGATCACCAGATCTGTCTCCAATCGAGCACATATGGGATATCATCTGGCGACAACTCCAGCGTCATCTACAACCAGCATTAACCGTCCCTATATTGACCGATCAGGTGCATCAGGCATGGAACTCCGTCGCACAAACGGCACCTGTGCAACATAATGCCTGCACGTTTGTATCGTTGTATTTAACGTTCTGGCGGCTACACCGCATATTAACGTACCAGCACTTCACATTTGCAATAGCATTTCTCGCACTTACATTAATTAACCTGCGAGCTGGCAACGTTAATCCCTTAAATATGTTACCTAGGTAAATGGATTACTAAAATTTCATTACCCTACATTAATTATTTCTTGGTGTTGGGATTTTTTTGTACCAGTGTAGTAGGAGAGTATGTTGTACCTAGAGTATAGCGTACCTAGGAACACATGACGGTGCCTGGTTGGTGTTCCGATCTAGTGGCTGATTTTAGAATCACATGAAGGAATTTGCACTATATACAGCCATAAGCGGATTCCGAGATTTTCTACAGTTTTTTTTGTTGTTGTGAGTCATGAGGTTGTCTTTTATCCATCGTTTTTAAATGTCAGGAATTTTCACATATTTAAGTCCTGTATAATACGCTAAGCATGTTTAGAAGATATTGTTAACTCTTCAGTTACAGAATTTTATGATGAGTAAATTTTTGTATATATTTTTTAAAACTAGGTACATAACGTGTGTACGGTTAAGCCATACTTCGCCAGTTGTGCACCATCTTGTGCCTTGAAACGGAAGAACGTCTTCGAACACGAAACTCATGCTTTTGGAAAGGAACTGAGTTTCTTTCACATGTTAACAATTTTCCGGTGTCTTGAAAATGGAAATTTGTGTTAGTTGCCAATAGCGTCTAATTCAAAATGTTTTTAATTTGTAACTGTTTTTTTTTAAATAAAACTTCTTTTTAATTTGACTCACTTGATTAACGGTGTTTAGCAGAGTGATAATATCAGTGATAGACTATTAAATACAGTATTGACAAGATTTTCTCGGCCGAGCACTTTTAAATTTCAATACAATACTTTTTCTAGGTACATGATATGTGACACTTTTTCACCTTTGGATAAACTTAACTTTTCCAGAGTATTTTTAATAATTTCAGAGAAAGACTGCAGCACACATAAAGTGAATGCTGTCATTTCGAAATCGAATAATAAATTAAGCTTGTATTATAGGGGTGAAAGTCTGAAAAGACCATCCCCTACTATTCATGTTATTGAGTGTGCTTGATGTACGTGATTACAATGAAGTGCAATATTTGCAGCACTCGATCCTGTCCCGTACCGCTTATATTCTTTTTCTCTTCTTTTTTTAACCGATACTCTGCTCTAAATCAAATGCAGTTATATCGGATAATTAATTCAACACAGCGCCGTCTGCGAGTCCCATCAACGTGATCTGTTAAACACTGACGTGTAAATGGAAAGTGGACTTTCATCAAAAGTAGTAGGCCTACGGAGTAAATATTCTCTGAGGCAAGTCTTGAATAATTAAATCTAATTACTGTGTTAGTTTCCGCTAATCCCCTCGGTCCCTCTCTCAAGGGAAGCCAACTGTGAGCCCTTCCCCAGCACCAGTTCGCCCAGTATTAGCCTAAAAAGAATCGAGGGTTTGTAATGGAACAGATTGCAATCACACCTCTGGAATAGAGAATTAAAAAAGAATCACATGCATAGCCGGCCGGAGTCGCCGAGCCGTCCTACGCGCTACAGTCTGGAACCACACGACCGCTACGGTCGCAGTTTCGATGTGTGTGATGCCTTAGGTTAGTTAGGTTTAAGTAGTTCTAAGTTCTAGGGGACTGATGACCTCAGCAGTTAAGTCCCATAGTGCTCAGAGACATTTGAGAGCCAATCACATGCATAAGATTCAAACATTACAAAGCTATATCGCAGGTAATCTCTATTGAATTCGGTTACTTATGCAATCTTCTCAATTAAGTATACTTCACTTTATGTAAATGTGGCTTACCCCTTACTGCTGTATTTCTGTTGGTCAAATTTATTCTGTTAGAGGCATTAACTACTGCTATGCAAGATTGTATTGTTTTATGTGAGGACTACAGCAAAATTACACTCGTTTTACACGAATTAATGTTGTTAACTGCCAGTGCACAGTAAAAATGTATTTACTTTCATTGTTTGTACGGGTCTGATTAATCCATACGCTGTGATAAACTGTTGTAATACGGAAACGCTAGATATCCTTTGGTAGGTGTAACACCGATCACTGAGTGGGATTCACGTGCCTTGCTCTAAGCAACCGCGAGATTTCATTTAGTTTCGGATGTCACTCGATTTCCTTAAGCACACTTTATGTATATGGTGCCTTAAAAGTTGCATTATCCTTCCAATGTGTTGTAGCGTCAGACTCATTATACTGTGTGGTCAGAAACAGTCTAAAAAGCTTGTAAAAGATGTTGCAAGGGATGTAGTGCTGAGAAATGATAATACTTAGGAAAAAAATCGATACGTTGCGATGTTCCCGAGTTATTTAGCGCTGAAATTAGTCAATCAAGTCGTCGCGTGCGCAAATTCAAGCAGCCTACCAGAGGCTGTGTCGCCAAACGTGTTCTTCCCTTGATTTCCTCACACCAAATAGACGTAGCTTTTATTCACCTAACTTAAATTTGTCGTTTGTGGCATATTATTGCACAAGATGCCTAGAATTCGTTGCTTCTACCGTAAACAACGTCACCAGGGCAACAGATACACATTAAAGAGCGCTAAAACAGATGCTACACTAGTGGCTCAAGACTGCAATCTCTCTGAGGCGGTAAACAAAGCAACGCCGGGTGCTTGAAGAAGGAAACTTGTTTATGGTGCTAATGAAAACGGAGGCTGTGAATCTGAAGGTTCGTGTAATATTATTGTTGATGTTAACATACTGTCAAAGTTAATATTGGACAATGTTATGTGCAAGAATTGCTTTCGTGTGCAGTGTGTTTCTGTGGTGGAAGGTGAGAGTGCCAGGAAAGGCCTTGCTACGAACTTATCTGTGATATGCAGCAAATGCAACGTTGTGCATCTTACATGACATCTAAAATCGTAAACAAAGGTTATGGTGTGTATTTGAGAGTAGCATATGGCATGTGCTGTATCGGAAGGGGACAGAAGGCAGCAAGAACACTTCGTGCAGTGATCAATCTTCCGTCTCTTCCAGCAAAATTTGAGAGATATTGTGGCTACCTGCTTGGGTCTGTAAAAGAAGTTGTAGAGTCATCAATGGAAAGTGCTGCAGATGACATAGTGGCTGCTTTTGATGATACCTGGCAAAAAAGAGGGCATACTTTCCTGAATGGTGTTGTTACATGTTGAAGTGTTGAGCAAATTTTGTAATGGTTGTGTGAAAGGGATGCCTGGTCATGAATGTAATATGAACCACGAAGGCTTAAGTGAAGGTGTGGAAGTGCAGGGAGTTGTGAGCTTGTTTGCCAGATCTGTTGCCTACCGTGGCCTGCGATATGTGAAGTACCTTGGTGGTGGTGGTAGTAGTAAAGCTTTCCTTGAGGTTCAAAACTGTACTCCATATCGAGCTGAGACTACTGTGCAGAAATTAGAATGTGTGGTATATGTGCAGAAAAGACTAGGCACTAGACTTAGAAGGCTGAGACAAGATTTGTCAGGAAAAAGTTACCTGATGGGAAGGGAATAAAAAGGAGAGGGCGACTGACGGATGCAGAAATTGAGATGCTACTGGCATATTATTCAGATGGTTCAAAAGGCTCTGAGCACTATGGGACTTAACATCCGAGGTCATCAGTCCCCTAGAACTTAGAACTACTTAAACCTAACTAACCTATGGACATCACACACATCCATGCCCGAGGTAGGATTCGAACCTGCTACCGTAGCAGTCGCGCGGTTCCAGACTGAAGCGCCTAGAACCGCTCGGCCACACCGGCCGGCGTCGTATTATTGCTTGGCAATAAGAATGAACACAGGGGACGCAAGCAGTTTGGGCAATAACTGCATCCATAACTTGTGCCCAAAAAGAAGCGAATCATGGTGTGGCTACCAAAGGTCAATTGCTGGCGGTCAAGAATATCATCACAGGAATTCTCTACCAACTGCTGTAATAGAAGCCATTAAAGCTGTATTCAGGGACCCTGCAAATGAAAACTTATTGAAGAAGTGTCTTCACGGCAGTACCCAATATTCATGAAAATTTTATCCAATGTGTGTGGGAAAGATTGCCAAAAATCATTTTTGTGGGGCAGAAATGCACTTGATATTGTTGTTTATGACAGAGTTTCGTGTTTTAATGATGGTGTGTGAAACAGGAAATATATTTTAGAGAAAATGGAAATTAAGCCTGGAGTGAACTGCATCAAAGCTTTGTATGCGATAGACAGAGAGCGTGCAGTGAAAGCAGATAAATTATTTTTGAAGGTGATAAAATCAAGAAGAGTTCATCATAGGAACGTGAAAAGGAAGAAAACTGATTTAGAAAATGAAAAAGAACCTGCTTATGGTGCTGGACAGTTCTAAAAGAATGTCAAATACAAGCAGAAACTTTAAGTGACATTTTCCGCAAAACCAAAAAATTTCCGTGCTTAGGTACATGTAACATCCAAAATAAATTTTGTATTTGCTTTCAAACTTAGTACGCTTATTAAAATCAACCTCCTTAATGCAAAACTCTAGAATTTTCCAAATATATTAAAGACTATGGTAATAATTGAGGTAATTAACTATAAAATTTGAGTTTTTTTCTAAAAATGAAGTTTAAAACGTGACAGCTCATTCATTTTTTTCATAAATTAAATAAATTCTAGAGTTTCATACACCTGTAAGTATGGTTTGTATGCTGTGCAAAATTCATCGAAGGATTTCTCTTACTTAATAAGAAAAATGTATATATAGCAACAAATGCAGCCAATATTAAGTGAAAAAATGATGAAATTTCACATGTAAAAAAATTATTTTGTTATGTTTTTGAACTTCAACTGCTATGAGTGTGAATCTTGAATCCTTCCTGGTCATGCTGACGAAGTGTTATGAATTTATTTGTAAAAGTATAGACAGTGGAAAATAAAATGTCCTGTGGTGCCTCTCCTGCTCCAGTTCGGCCAGTTTGACGTCCTACCCCCCTCCACAATTCTTTCTCCGATAAACCTCCGCTACAACACCTTTGCAGAAAAAAATGGTTCAAATGGCTCTGAGCACTATGGGACTTAACTTCTCAGGTCATCAGTCCCCTAGAACTTAGAACTACTTAAACCTAAATAACTTAAGGACATCACACACACCCATGCCCGAGGCAGGATTCGAAGCTGCGAGCGTAGCGGTCGCGTGGTTCCAGACTCCAGCGCCTAGAACCGCTCGGTCACGCCGGCCGGCCACTCTTGGAGACTTTCGAGACTGTTTCTGACCACCCAGTATGAGAAATGTTTCCTGTTTAATTGACTCAAGTAATTTTTGAGTACATTTCAATATGTGCCGCTTTGGTTGTACCCACATCTAATCTGTACTTCAATTGGATGGATAAAAAAATGTACTCACCAAGCGGCGGCAGAATACACACATAAAAGAATTTAATAATTAGGCAAGCTTTCGGCGCCAGTGGCTTCTTCTTCAGGCAGAAGGGTTGAAGGGAAGGAAGGGGGAGACTTACCGCACGGGATGAGAAGGAAAGTGTGATTGTTGCGGAATGCATCGGACGAGATTTGAAAACATGAGACCTTTTTCGTATCTCGTCCGATGCAGTCCCCAACAATGAGTCTTTCCTTCTCATCCCGTGCGGCAAGTCTCCCCTGATCCGCGATTCTGGGTGACTTTCCCGAAATCTACCCCTTTTCCTAGACATCTCCAGTCCTTTTCCTTCACCCCTACTCCTTCCCTTCAACCCTTCTGCCTGAAAAAAGGAGCCACTGGCTCCGAAAACTTGCTAATTACAGCCCTCTTTTATGAGTGTGTTCTGCCGCCACTCGGCGAGTAATTTTTTTTATCCATTTCAATTATTCTGTAAAAAATCGATTGTTTTCGGTTTTATAATCTGCACTTTAGTTTTATTTATCCTTTACGCGCGTATTGTGGCGATTGTATAAGTAATTCGGTTCTTCAAATGACTAATGTCGTACACAGGCGAATTTTGAATAAAATAGAAAAACGAGACATAGGGAAACGTGCTATTGAGGTCTCCTGCGAGGCCAGGGAATCAGGACACACCTGCCACTCCACCGTTCTGCTAACGACTGGTGTCTGGTCATAGACTTGTTTAACTTTCTTGACCCATACATTTTCGTTTTCCATTGTTTCGCATAGCGACCTATCGGTTTGTTTGATCTCAGATGCGTCATCGCTTGGAGAGACAGTTGACTAGGATGCTACGAGTGTTTCAAATGGTTCAAATGGCTCTGAGCACTATGGGACTTAACATCTGAGGTCATCAGTCCCCTAGAACTTAGAACTACTTAAACCTAACTAACATAAGGACATCACACACACCCATGCCCGAGGCAGGATTAGAACCTGCGACCGCAGCAGTATCGTGGTTCTGGACTGAAGCGCATAGAACCACTCAGCCACCGCGGCCGGCGATGCTACGAGTGTATCGGTTCGTAAAAATGAGATACTAGAGGCTCTGGGTAGATTTTCTTCTTATGATATTACTTGCAATTACAAACTCAGATAAGAGTCGCAAAACGGACCTGCTCAGTTAGCGTTTCAAAGCAAATCATACGCCAGTTATCCATCACTGTGCAGTGGCGTGTAATAGTGAATGTCAACATTACTAGGCATCACTAGCCAGGACGTTCACTTTTCCCCCAGAATGGCGTGCTCGGGATATGTGGATTGGGATCTTCCAATACTACAGCGAGAGCGGATATAACAACGATCATTCAGTAACGACATTCTTGTTATTGTTTTATTTTCTTCATGGGACACCACAGTCATGCACAACTCTTTGACAGTAATTTCCGCCGTTTGACTGTAAATGACTATTCATCTACACTCCTGGAAATGGAAAAAAGAACACATTGACACCGGTGTGTCAGACCCACCATACTTGCTCCGGACACTGCGAGAGGGCTGTACAAGCAATGATCACACGCACGGCACAGCGGACACACCAGGAACCGCGGTGTTGGCCGTCGAATGGCGCTAGCTGCGCAGCATTTGTGCACCGCCGCCGTCAGTGTCAGCCAGTTTGCCGTGGCATACGGAGCTCCATCGCAGTCTTTAACACTGGTAGCATGCCGCGACAGCGTGGACGTGAACCGTATGTGCAGTTGACGGACTTTGAGCGAGGGCGTATAGTGGGCATGCGGGAGGCCGGGTGGACGTACCGCCGAATTGCTCAACACGTGGGGCGTGAGGTCTCCACAGTACATCGATGTTGTCGCCAGTGGTCGGCGGAAGGTGCACGTGCCCGTCGACCTGGGACCGGACCGCAGCGACGCACGGATGCACGCCAAGACCGTAGGATCCTACGCAGTGCCGTAGGGGACCGCACCACCACTTCCCAGCAAATTAGGGACACTGTTGCTCCTGGGGTATCGGCGAGGACCATTCGCAACCGTCTCCATGAAGCTGGGCTACGGTCCCGCACACCGTTAGGCCGTCTTCCGCTCACGCCCCAACATCGTGCTGCCCGCCTCCAGTGGTGTCGCGACAGGCGTGAATGGAGGGACGAATGGAGACGTGTCGTCTTCAGCGATGAGAGTCGCTTCTGCCTTGGTGCCAATGACGGTCGTATGCGTGTTTGGCGCCGTGCAGGTGAACGCCACAATCAGGACTGCATACGACCGAGGCACACAGGGCCAACATCCGGCATCATGGTGTGGGGAGCGATCTCCTACACTGGCCGTACACCACTGGTGATCGTCGAGGGGACACTGAATAGTGCACGGTACATCCAAACCGTCATCGAACCCATCGTTCTACCATTCCTAGACCGGCAAGGGAACTTGCTGTTCCAACAGGACAATGCACGTCCGCATGTATCCCGTGCCACCCAACGTGCTCTAGAAGGTGTAAGTCAACTACCCTGGCCAGCAAGATCTCCGGATGTGTCCCCCATTGAGCATGTTTGGGACTGGATGAAGCGTCGTCTCACGCGGTCTGTACGTCCAGCACGAACGCTGGTCCAACTGAGGCGCCAGGTGGAAATGGCATGGCAAGCCGTTCCACAGGACTACATCCAGCATCTCTACGATCGTCTCCATGGGAGAATAGCAGCCTGCATTGCTGCGACAGGTGGATATACACTGTACTAGTGCCGACATTGTGCATGCTCTGTTGCCTGTGTGTATGTGCCTGTGGTTCTGTCAGTGTGATCATATGATGTATCTGACCCCAGGAATGCGTCAATAAAGTTTCCCCTTCCTGGGACAATGAATTCACGGTGTTCTTATTTCAATTTCCAGGAGTGTATCTCACACAGTCATGATTTCGCTCATCCGCAAGTGAAAGTAGAACTGAAAATTACTAAAACGTACTTGAGCCGTGGTAAAATTTGCTGTTTTGAAGAGCGCACCGCAGCGCGTAGTGTGAAGCAGTCGCCTTCCGTTTCTGGCGGTGGCGCGGGCTGTGGAAATCGCAGCTTTGGTGTCTCCCTCTGGTGGGAAAGGGGAAAAGTTGCCTGTTCACGTGCATTTAAGGGGCGCTATGAGCTCGGCGGGGGGCTCCTTCCGCCTCCTTGATTTCTATCTCACCATCTATGGCCGTCCTATCACCCTCACTCCCACCCTTAAGTACCTTGGCGTCACCCTCGACCGTCGCCTCTCCTGAACTCCCCACCTCCGGACAATCCAAGCCAAGGCACGCTCCCAACTCAGTGTCCTCAAGCTCCTCTCCGGCCGTACGTGGCGTCTGGACCCCTCCACCATCCTCCACACCTATAAGTCACTCATCCGCCCTATCCTTTGTTATGCCCATCCGGCTTGGATCTCCGCCCCCCCCTACCTTTTATGAATCCCTCCAAATCCTTGAACGTCATGCTCTCCGCCTCGCCTATCGCATCCGTCTCCCCTCCCCCACGCGGATCCTGTACGATCTCATCCCCTTCCCCCACCTCCTCCTTTTTCCTTGAAAGGATACGGATCCTGTACACCTCCCGCAAACTCGATCCTCCTCACCCGCTCGTCTTCCCACCCCCGCCCGCTGCCGTGCCTGTATTCCCACGTCCCGCCCAGTCTCCATCTCTCCATCATCCTTACCCTCTCCCAAGGTGGCTTCCGCCAGCTCCCCCTCCCTGATGATGTCCTCCTCCCCTCCATCTACCCCTCCTACCAACTTTCATCCTCCCTCCCTCTTCCTGTATCTGTTCCTTTGGGCACCCTCCATCCCTCCCCCCCTTCTCCCCACTTCTCCCCCGGGCCTCCCCTCCCCTGTCCTACTCCTCCTCCCCTCTCCTCAGCCATTGGCATCTCTGTTCTCCCCTCTCCACCCTCTCCACCCGCCCTCACCCTTCTTCCCCTCTTGGCAGGTCCCCGGACTCGCACACGTTACGTGGACTTTCGCGCGCCGGAGATCATCGCCATCTGTGTCTCGTGTGTGTGACGTCGTTTAGTGTTTTTAGTGTCCGCCGTCACGCTTCTCTGTTCACTTGTGCCATCGGATTCATCAGTGTTCTGTGCGCCGTGTCAACGTGTTTTCAGTGTCTTTCTCGTCGAGTGTGAACGGCTCCGTGTTTTTGTGTGACTGTGACCACTATTATTTGCCCGTCACTATGTTCATTTTCATTCTCCATTCTTGTACTGTGATTGTCAACTCTATGGCTGAAGAGCGGCGTAGCATGCCGCTGCCAGCCTACCTGATTGTTCAGGTGTTAAAATAACAATAAAGTAAAAAAAAAAAACTCGGCGGGGGGTGAGTCGGTCAGTCGAAGCGTGCCGGGGCAGTTGGTCAGTTGGAGTGAGGCTGGGTCAGTCAGCCAGTCTCGGCGAGTTCAGTTGGTCAACCGGCTCAGTGCGCGGTAGTCAGTGTCTATTGTCGTCCGGAGTGCTAGTATGTGTTACACCGCCAGACTGCTCGAGTTTGTTTAGGCTATGGGCATTGGCGGTTGGATCGATCGGTTGGTCGGTCGCGCACTGGGACACAAGATGACTTGTCCGTCTTGAGCGTCGGCGCGTGTGAGGTCGCCACGGCAGTCCTGCGGGCTGCGCCGTATAGCGAGGGGTAGTGGCTTCGCGGCCGACACGAGAGCGACAGGAGTCAACCTACTACATCGGTCTGCCCGGTGCGAGCTGCGACGCCGTGAGACGGGAGATCGGCGCGCCTTCCTGCGTCCGTTGAAGCGGCTGGCAGCGGGCGATTCGGGAGATCGTTTTGGGGGGGTCCGGCGCCAGGTCTTCGCCAGACATCGCAGTTTTAGAAGTTAAGCGATTTGTGATATGTTGTTTCATTTAATTGTTAAATTCTACTTGTTTTCTTTGTCAGTCTCTCGTCCCCAGCTTGCTCGTCTGTCTCCCGTCCGCATTTGTTAGGCAGTTAGTGTCTGTCTGTCGGTCTGCCATACGTTAATAGCTGCCTCTGTCATGTTTGTCGGATTCGATGTTAACGAATTTATAGAATTAAGGTAAAGGCCGAATTCCTGAAATATGTTTTTATCTTGCCTATCATCTTGCGCGGCGGTATATGTGTAAAGTAGAGCATGCTGTACACTTTATGTAAGTCTGAATTTCATGGGTTTTATTTAAATAATCATTTTTATGAAGTTGCCACTCTTCCACCGTAAGAGCCCTTTTAAAAACAAATTGCACTTTTGGTGGAAAATAATTTCTTAGTGTGAGTCTTTGTACCATTTCCATACCTCTTACGGGGTGCATAGTTAATGTGTTTGTGTGAGTTGTTAAAATTTTTAGTTTAAAGTAATCTGGTGTGTTGCAGATTTGCACCAGTGTAGTTTTTCAGAGGTCGTCTGTGGGCGGCCGTGTTGAAAGGGAGCGAGCGGAAGCTCTCAGCCCAAAGGCTCCTTCTGTAACAAAAAAAAAAAAAAAAAAAAAAAAAAAAAAAAAAAAAAAAAAAAAAAATTATTCTGTCTGAATAATTGTAACTTGATATTTCGAGGGTGCTTTCCTGCTTATAATTTTAAATCTGTTTTGAAAAAGCTTTTAGGAATAAAATTCACATTTGTTAAATTGTAACTTGATATTTCGAGGGTGCTTTTCTGCTTATTAATTTAAAATCCGTTTTTGAAAAGGCTTTTATGAATAAAATTGGTTGAAATTTAATTTGTTTCCATCAGTTACTTCTTGGCAACTACTCCCACACTCACATAGTGTGTTAATGTTCTTGATGAATCGCTAGTAAATAAAGTAAATTCTTTAAGAAAGATTTTGAAAGTAAAATCCACGGTTCAATACGGATCACACGGTGGAGGGCGCAATATGAGGAACAAAAATCTTTACATAATTTAAGAGCATTACTCAGATGTTACAGAATATTCAGTATGCCTATATGACATGTCATATTCAAAATAACATATATATCTCGTGTTATAAATCAATCATCATATTAAATGACATGATTACACACCAAAGATACACTGAACCGCCATAGAAACTGGTATAGGCATGCGAATTCAAATATAGAGATATCTAAACAGGTAGAATACGATTCTGCGGCCGGCAACGCCTATATAAGACAACAAGTGTCTAGCGAAGTTGTTAGATCAGTTACTGCTGCTACAATGGCAGATTATAAAGATTTAAGTGAGTTTGAAAGTGGTGTTATAGTCGGCGCACGACCGATGGGACACAACATCTCCGAAGTAGCGATGAAGTGGGGATTTTCCCGTACGACTTTTTCACGAGTGAACCGTGAATATCAGGAATCCGGTAAAACATCAAACCTCAGACACTGCTGCGGCTGGGAAAGGTCCTGTAAGAACGGAACCAACGAAGACTGAAGAGAATCGTTCACGCGACAAAAGTGCAACCCTTCCTCAGATTGCTGCAGATTTCAATGCTGGGCCAACAACAAGTATCAGCGTGCGAACCGTTCAACGAAACATCATCGATATGGGCTTTCGTAGCCTAAGGCCCACTCGTGTACCCTTGATGACTGCACGACACATAGCTTTACGCCTCACCTGGCCCCGTCAACACCGACATTGGACTGTTGATGAATGGAAACATGTTGTCTGATTGGACGAGTCTCGTTTCAAATTGTATCGATCGGATGGAAGTGTACGGTTATGGACACAACCTCATCAATCCATTGACCCTGCATGTTAGCAGGGGACTGTTCAAGCTGGTGGAGGGTCTGTAATGGTGTGGAGCGTGTGCATTTGGATTGATATGGGGCCCCTAATACGTGTATATACGACTCTTACAGGCGAAACGTGCATTAGCATCCTGTCTGACCACCTCCATCCATTCATGTCCACTGTGCATTCCGACAAACTTGGGCAATTCAAACAGGACAATGCGACACGCCACACGTCCAGAATTGCTACAGAGTAGCTGCAGAAACTCTCTTCTGAGCTTAAACACTTCCGCTGACCAGCAAACTCCGCAGACATGAACATCATTGAGCGTATCTGGGATGCCTTGCAACGTTCTGTTCAGAAGAGATCTCCACACCCTCCTACTCGTACCGATTTGTGGACAGCCCTGCAGGATTCATGGTGTCAATTCCCTCCAGCACAACTTCAGACATTAGTCGAGTCCTTAGTCCATGCCACGTCGTGTTGCGGCACTTCTGCGTGCTATACGCGATATTAACTAAGCATACCAGATTCTTTGGCTCTTCAGTATACATAATAATGCTCACGTTATGCACATGGTATAAACATTAACAAACAGTGCGTATTTGATAGCCAATACATTGCTATAGCTTACATTCCTCATACTCATACATCAACTGACGTTAGCATTAGTAAAAACGACAGCAGAGATCATTACAAAGCTGCGCCACTGCATGAGGTGCATGATCTTTGGTTTGCCAAAGGCGTTGCTAAGAAAGAGGAACGGGATTATTTATTTGGCGAAGTGTTTAACATTTCCTTAACGTATGTGTAACGTATATGCAACGTATATGTAACGTTGATACAACAAATATGCCTATGTTCGTCTGTGAAAAGAGACTTGATTAGCAACATGAGCTACCAGTAAACGGAATCTCTCCTGCGTAACACTGTGTGCGTGTTGTATGAGTGTCGGTTTCACTGTCCTTTAAGCCCTCAACAAATCGTTACATGAAAATCTTAAAACTAACATTTGGATAAACTATCTGACTGCGTCTTTGAATATGAAAAACTACAGGAATAAATGAACCTGTAACGATGAATATCTAAACTATCTGACTGCGTTTTTGAACAAGGATTTACAAGTGAAACAGAATCTACCTTTTGCAACGGAATTTACTGGATTGGAGTTCTCGCGTCCGTCGGCCGTCGTAATTTAGTATATTATTATTATGTTGATTGTTGCCGACTTACGTGGTGGGCCTTAATAAAAATGATATTTCATTTTATTTTGATTTACAGTTAAATGCTTTTGTGAAGTTCTCCTTTTAACAATATTAATCTTACATTATTTGTTATGTTAATGAATGTTAGACTCGTTGAATCTTAAAACATGAGCATGTAAGTTGAACAATGGAATAAACTTTTCATATTAATTTCCTCGCCTAGTCAGTTCACTTTAAAGCAAAAAATCTTTAGTGATTAATTACAATTGCGGCCCACACACACGCGAGTGTATTTCTTCTTACCTCCGATAACCATTGCATTGTAGTCGGAGTCCTGGCTCTGGCTCTCGGCTGTTGTACTGAAAATAAGAGTCTTAAAGCTACGTATTTTCTGCAACGTCGGGCGGCTGTGGAGAAAAATGTATATTATGTTAATAGCGGGCGAGTTTTTCGCTTCCGCTAATTTTTGACAAGTTAGTATCGCCGCGTAATGGCGTCGTTGGCTGCATCGGCCACTGCGATTGTTGCACTGTAAATTACTCGAATGCACGTTAATTCAAGAAAGGCGGACATGAAATCGGGATCACCTCTTACAAATTAAAAGTGAACAATAATATTAAATAAGTATATTACTTGCTTAATTAGTACAAATATGCTTACATTTGCCAGCACTCGCAAGATGTCCGTCTACACGCAACCAAGACAAGAGAAGTAGTGAAGACGACTAAAAAATTAACAAAAGAGCGTATCTTGTCGTCTCTTTAGATCATTTTGTTATATTTCTTTGCCCTCGAAACTTACACAGAGTAATTATTATAATACAGATACATGAGAAAAATGTATCTTATTCAATTTTTAAATGTCTCTTCTTTATAAATACTGTTTTAAGTCTTTTCTTGTTATTTCGCTGGGGACGCTATAATGACATGTTGTGGTGTATCAGTGTCTCTGTTTTGGCCCTAAGGTTTACACTCACCTCTTTAGATGGCTGCCTTTTTCAATGTGGTTTACAGCAATTCGCAGTGGCATGCAGCAGCAGCGGCTGAAGCTTATTGTTACTAAGAATAAATTTAATAAAACTGAGTTTCTTGGGTCCTGTCAACTACTAAATAACTTTAGAGAAGTGATTTCATAAATTGCGTCTATTTAACACTTCAGAATCATCATAACCCATAACCAATAATAGACAATGACAATTACAATGGCATAGGCATCAATAATGGCTGAGTGCTATATTAAAAAAAAATTTAATTTACAAGTTACATTAACATTTAATAACTATGGTATTTAGTTTTAATTAGGTGTGGAGAATAGTTATTATTATTTGGAGGATAAGGAGGCTTCTTTAACTGACAAGCAAAAGATGGGATTATTGCAAACTCGGACTAAGAAACACGAGCCTAACCCTGCAATTGCTTTTGCGCTATGCTTGCAAATTTTACCTTGAATTCCATCTTCAAGTGTAGTTAGGCCATCTATATCTCTGCTGGCTGTATACATGAAATCAGGCCTTGAGTGTGGTAAGATGTGCCATCACCGACGGGAGGCTAGCGTGACACGTCTTCTGTCCCTGAGCTCTCGACCGACACTACTACTTCCACTCTCGCAGACAGAACACGTCTCACTACAATGCTTAGAATCACATTCCCATGTTTCACACTCAAGATTCTTACTATAGATATCTGAGTGCTTACACAATTCAAAGAATAGCGTTAAGTTGGCTGTATTGTTCTCAGTGTAATGGAGAATTCTGACACACTCCTTACAATGCCCATAAAAACCTCCCCATTCCAAAAGTGTAAATATAACCATATTTAGATTCACAACAAACCGTGATCCCAAAAAATAATGGGCGGGGAAGGGGGCAAAGAGAGCTTGGAGGGTTCGGTGAGGTTGGAATGGGACAGAGGGAAGAGCGTCATAATGACTTACTGTATTTCTTATTTAACAGTGTGCAATGGAATTCCGTATGGAACTGTATAATTATCTAGTAAATTTCATATTACTATCCTTACAATATAGCTACATAATATAGGAAACTGTAACATATGTAATACGGTTTACACACATTCATAAAATATCACAAAAATAATATCTGTTTTTGAAACTTATGTTTAGTAAAGAAAACATTATATTGACCTACAAGGTATACAGTTGTAGTAGGAAATATGATACACTAATTCTGGCTTGATACGTGTGACGATTATTCACCTGGGAAGAACAGCCATTGGTTTAATGACATAATTATTTTAACAATATGAGCCTGAAATTACCTAAAACCTTCCTATTGTGGAGTTCTAGTTGATCATTCAGCAGATTATTGGGACAGTTAATCACATTTTAGAATGTGCAGAGAACTTCCCTGTTATCACAGTGGCAAAACTCGCGAATCCTCCCCTCCAACCAGTGGAATTTCGGACCGGGTTGGAAGATAGACGTTTCGTCGCGAAGATATCGACAGATGTCCGGCCAAGACTGTCGCTTCTTCGGCTGCTTTTTTTTGAGTTGGTGTCTTCTTAGCATTTGAGTTGTTATTCCTCTGTACAGCTCACAATTTGCGAATTTATTCCACAATGTGAGTTTGCTTTCTGTAGTAAATACGCACGCACGCACGCACGCACGCACGCACACACACACACGCACGCACACACACACACAATCTTCCACATAGAATTAGTTGATGTGAGGCCTAACCAAAACAATCCCAGTCGTAAAATGTAGAAGTAAATAACTTTTCTACATTAAGTTCTATATGTTTGCAGATGACAAACTGTGAAAGAAATAAGTGCAACAAAAACAAAACAAAAAAAAACCATAAAAGACACAGCGTATGGTCTGTTCTTCAAATTTGTGAATACTGTCTTAAAAACTCAAATTTATGAGTGTACAAGTTGCACAGAGCATTTTTACTGTTTAATAGAAGGAAAATAAAAGCCCACTGATGATGCTGAAACGTTAGTGAAACATGTCTGGGAAACAGAAAATTAGATAAAATGGTGTTCTGTGGATCACCTCCAAAAACAATGACTATATGTTGGGTTAGTGCATAAGCTCGTAAAGTTTTTACGTAAGTTTAATAAACAAAACAGATACACATAACAGAGTCTTTGGTCATCAATAATATCATATTTTCCTTTATTATTTACAACAGTCTGCTAACACTGGGGTAAGTTTTCGACTCCACTAATGTAGGAATCACGTGACTTTGAGGTAAAGAAATAGTCCAGCCATGTTTGGAGCACATTTTCATCTTTATAGAAAGTTCCTTGGAGGTTGTTCGACAGAGAGCGGAAAAGGTGAAAACATGAGGGTGCAAGATCAGGTGAATAAGATAGGTGCGGAATGACTTCCGAATCCAATTCCTATACAACGTTTTTTGTCAGTCTAGCAGAATGTGGGCGGGCGTTATCGCGGAGTAGCAGTCTTCCTGGTCGTTATTCTTCGACTGCCTCTGCAAGACGTCTCACTTGTTGACAATAATTGTTAGCAGTGATGGTTACGCCTCGGGGAACCAATTTGTACTACACCACACCATCGTTGTTACCTTTTGTGGATGCCTGCAAGTCTGTACGGGGAGTTGCTACTTCGTTTGGGTTCAAAGATTCCTTTCTTTTCCTTATGTTAGCATAAAGACACCTTTTCTCGTCACGAGTAACGATATAGGATAGGACTGACCGGTGTTGTTCACGAACCAGCTGATGACGAGCAAACAGTGATGCACATGTGGCCACCCACTGCTTTTTATCGTTTTGGCTTAGAGCATGCGGTACCCATACACCTGATTTTTGAACCTTCCCCATTGCAAGCATATGTCGCACGATGGTGGAATGATCGCAGTTCATCACATCTGCCAGTCCTCGTGTACACTTGTAACATCCCTCTTACTAATCGGCCTATCCTGCTTCCGATATAAAATATGACCGAGGATCGCATGTATGCCTAATGGATTTTTTCTAATTGGATAAGGCTGCCTTTCCCGAAGAAGTGGTACTGATAAGTAGGAGGAAATTGTACAAGCGACCCTTCTGATGGACAGTCTACTAAAAATAAAAAGTAATTAAACTGAACAGGGTTATAAGTTGGAAGATGAAACTTATTTTGAACATTCACTCACGAACAACACTGGACAAAAACGGGGCACCACTGACCATGAATCCAAAAGTTACACTAATGAACGAAAAGGAAACAATTAACGACCGCCAGCCCACTAGGGCAATTTACATCCGAAATCCTGTACAAGATGATGGGAAAGAAAAACTTGTATTATTAAACACTGATGTGGCAACTGAAGGTTGTCACGTTTTTTGACACTAATTTTAAGTGAGTATGTAATGATAAAGAAAACTGAGAAGTCACTCTTACGTTATGTTTGGCATTAAATTTTGAAAAAGGCAATCGAGTAATGATTTGAAAAGATGTGATTAAACTGTATGTTAATACTGAACTTCGTTACGTGAATAATGACTTTCAGTGACCTCAACATAACGGCATCAAAAAAATGTAGAAAAAAAGCAAGCACTTTTTACTTTGCCGTTACTTATTTTGCAAATTGGATTTCATATTATTGTCTGAACAACCGAGCCTTTTTTTACTAACTTGAACAGAATTAAACACTAGAATACGTAACAAAACAAACAGACATGTGCTCCAAGCTACATGTAAAATAAATAAAACTTCCGCACTCTTAATTTGTGCATTTCTTTAGATTTGGTTTTTTCCAGTTTTTTCCAGTGATTGATTCTCAAACTTGAAAAATGAAATTGCTTTACTTTAGTCATGTACTGAAACCTCTGTTGTACAACAGTTAATTGAAAGTAAACTGAGGCTAATATTCCTAAAAGTGAATTTATTCATTAATAAACTGGCTGTAACTATTCAATTTGTTTCTTATGACACTCAGTTAGCATATTAGGAAAAAAATGAACAAGGATCCTGCTTGGTAACAATGTCTGGGGGCAATGAGGACACAATCGCCCTGAGTTTAACTGATTATTATTTAAATAAATCTTATCAATCAAATCACTTTCAATTGTGCTGCTGGGTTAGCCGTTAATACTTTCTACCAATGAACAGTCTCACTTCAGTGCTGTACATACGACGAAACTGTGTTGCTGGAACTGTTGCTGTTGTTGAAGACGGTAGCATCTTGTGGAGCCAAGGCTAATTACAGGAACGGGCAATCGTAATTAATACAACCTCTTCCGCCCGTCCACTGTCCGTACTCCTGCAACTAGACATCTGGCCGGCGCGCGTACATGATGTCGCCGAAAATGGTACTCTCTACTGCGAGAGCGTTAACACCACACTTCCGCACACTAGAAGCGCTGAAACCCGTCTCCCTCTCTCTCCATGCGCTCCGCGCAACAACTCCCTACCCAAAGATTTTACAACGCACAAGCACTGCTATTATCGTTGTTAGTCGATGAAAATAACAATTCCTTTGGCTTTTTCCCAGAGCTTATAAGTTTCACAGTAAGACACAGATAAATACAATGAAACGTCAACAGACTTCTACCTAAATTTACACATACAGTGAAGCAATGTCCTGACTTATTAAAAGAAAGCATTTATATTCCAAATATTTATTTACATACAATTCAGAAAAAAATTATATTTCGGTAGAAGGTGCCATGCATCCTGCATTTTTGGTGTTACCAAATGACGTGGATCATTGCGAATTAATGCGTTTAAACGATCTTTATCAAATCCCGAACGTTTTCCTGAATGTGAAGAGCACTAGTGTCAAAACTATCCTCCCTAAAGCGAGAAAGTATTTGCTTAACGTTCTCTGTCCATTGGCATCATCCCCATACACGGCGCAAATGTTTCTGGCTGTCTCCGCTGCCGCCAACCTCTGCTGAACTAACTGAAGAGTATGTAGTAACTGTTTCGATTTCTCCACTAGGCAGTACATTTTATACCGTGCACAGCTTCACTCACCATCTCAAAATGACAAAATAACTGTGTGGACTCAAATGGTTCAAATGGCTCTGAGCACTATGGGACTTAAAATCTATGGTCATCAGTCCCCTAGAACTTAGAACTACTTAAACCTAACTAACCTAAGGACAGCACACAACACCCAGCCATCACGAGGCAGAGAAAATCCCTGACCCCGCCGGGAATCGAACCCGGGAACCCGGGCGTGGGAAGCGAGAACGCTACCGCACGACCACGAGATGCGGGCGTGGACTCAAATAACAGCAGTGTACTATAAATAAAAAATTACGATCGATAAATAAACCCATAGCAACCGGAACACCAACACACGAAACAAAAACGCTACGAACCTATACACCAACTTAATAATTGAAAATATATATATACAATCTATTACCTATCTTCAGATATTCACATGCTGTAATTAGTAAGACGAAATTAATATGAAATTAATGAATGTTCATGTAATACTGCAGTGTATTGTTAGGCACAAAATATAGCATACTGATGGACCATATTTTGCCTATCCCTTCCCCCAGAACCACCTACCTCCTCTGAACCTCCATCCACCCCATAACTCCCCTACAGGACTTTCCATCCTCCACCCGCCCAACTCCCATATCCAACGTTGTACCTTCTTTTGTCGAGCCCCCTCCTCAACCCTACAACACCCCTGCTATCCCCACCCCCAAATTACATACCTACCGTTTTCTCATCTTTTGTCTGTTCTCCCCTTTCTTTCCTACAACCCTCCCCTCAGCCACCAATCACCCCTTTTTCCTACCCCCCTTTTATCCTCTCTCTACTGTACGCTGAGGTATTTGGGTAATTTATTATGGACACTATTGTGTTTTGGGAATGCGTCGGGAGTGTCGTTGAGAGAGCTGTATCTCAGGGTGTTGCAGGTGTGTGGATTTCTAGGCTTTTGGTGTGTTGCCTACACTTCATGCAAATATTGCACAGTGCCGTATTTGTGTGCTTTCTTTTATGTACTTCACAAGTAATTAGGTGATTACTAATTTATAATATTACATATGCTATTTTATCCCCTCCTCGCTCTCCATCCTTCCCGCACATTTCCCTCCATTAAGAAGTTGACGATTGCTTGATGCCTCAGCATGTATCATGCGATCCCTTCTTTTTTCCGTTCTTCAGTTGAGCAGTTCCTCTTATAATTATTTGAAGTACACATATGATCTTCAGCGTTGTCCTGTAGCACCACATTTCAAGAGTTTTTTTTTTCTCTTATTGTCTGAACTGTTCACGGTCCACGTTTCCTTTCCGTATAAGAATACATTCCAGACAATTAACTTAGGAAAAAACTTAAATTTACGAGGGTTGGAATTCAAATAGTGGCAGTTATTTATTCACAACTGATACAAAAGAGTCATATGTTTGCACCAGTTACTGTCCTTCAAAGTAGTCACCATCGTTGTGCAGAACCCGTTGCCAGCGATGAGGAAGGCGTAGTATACCGTTAGTAGAGCCTTATCTGTTGATAGTGCGAATGGAGCGGTCTAAAGTTATGGTGATTCTCGTGTACGAGTGTGATGGTGTTATCCTAAAGTATTACGTTCTTCCATGGTAGACCGTCAATGCACAGTATTACTCTTCGTTTCTGAAGCATCACCTGCAACCAGCTCTGCGAAAGAAGCGGCGGCACTTTCAGCGGAATCCACCCATCATTTTTCACGACAATGCGGGGGCGCATACAGCCCAAGCTGTGGCTGCTCTGTTCGGTCGATGGGACTGGGAAGTACTGTACCAGCCACCATACTCCCCTGACCTAAGTCCCTGTGACTTTGATTTGATTTCGAAGATGAAGGAACCACTTCGTGGCATTCGTTTCAGAACTGTTCCAGAGATTCGACAGATAGTAGACCGCTCCATTTGCACCATCAACAGAACAGGCTCTGCTAACGGAATACTACGCCTTTCACATCGCTGGCAACGGTTCTACACAACGCTCGTGGCCACTTTGAAGGACAGTAACAGGTGCAAACTTGTAACTCTTTTTTATTGGAAATTTCCCTTTGTTAAGAAACATCTTTCTTATTGAGAATGAGATTTTCACTCTGCAGCGGAGTGTGCGCTGATATGAAACTTCCTGGCAGATTAAAACTGAGAGCTTCTGTAACGTTTGGAAGGTAGGAGACGAGGTACTGGCAGAAGTAAAGCTGTGAGTACCGGGCGTGATTCGTGCTTCGGTAGCTCAGTGGTAGAGCACTTGCTCGCGAAAGGCAAAAGGTCCCGAGTTCGAGTCTCGGTCGGGCACACAGTTTTAATCTGCCAGGAAGTTTCATCTTTCTTATTGTTTCCAACCTGCATTTTATATCCTTGCTACTTCGTGCACTGTTTGTTTTTTTTTTTTTTTAATTCCCAGACAATAATATTCATCTAGTACTTTTAGCATCTGTTTTGGTAACTTACATTGTTTTACTTTTGCGGATGCTCCTCCTATAACCACTTTTCAAGGTGCTATCCAGTACATTCAACTACTCTTTTATTTCCTTTGCCCTTTCTGACAGAAAAAGAATGCTATCGGCAAACCTCATGGTTTTAATTTCTTCCCCCTAAACTCTAATTCGCTTTATGACTTTCTCCTTAGGTTCCTTCACAGCCTGCTCTGACCCATTATTTCCATGGCACGATGGACACACTGTTGGAGGTCACTTGCTCGATGCATTTCAAATAAAGGGCCGAGTTGCTGCGAGACGCCGCCAAACAGTTGAGGCAGCACGTCGTGGTGGGCCGCGCGTTACAGCGCCCTTTCGTCCTTTCCCCGTCTCCGAGAACGGAAGACAAAGAAAGTTGCTGGCAGCTCACCTGGGTGCAAGCGGCATCAGGAATTCCAGCGGCGCGTGTAACTTTCATCGCGGCCCGGAAATTCGATCTTGCAGTTCGCACTCGCGCGCCCGGCTGACCCCTCGCTGTTCCGCCGCCTCTTATCCGCCTTCTTGGTCCTGCGCTGTGTTTTCTCGCTTCTCCTGAGAGTGCAAAAGGTGAAAGAGGTGTCGTTCAGGGGAAAGAGCAAGGGAAAGGAGGAGTATGAGACGCTTCAGTTAGGAAGCTACCTGTTGTCACTTCTTTCCTACTGCGAACTGACTGGCCACGTGCTGGATGCATGTGTACGCTCCGCTCGCTACCATTATAAAGCAAGCATGCGTTCGTGACTTAAGGGTAAAGCCTGTACTTAATTGCACTAAGTCAAACCTGTATGTATGAGAATAAAAAATGGTTCAAATGGCTCTGAGCACTATGGGACTTAACATCTATGGTCATCAGTCCCCTAGAACTTAGAACTACTTAAACCTAACTAACCTAAGGACATCACACAACACCCAGCCATCACGAGGCAGAGAAAATCCCTGACCCCGCCGGGAATCGAACCCGGGAGCCCGGGCGCGGGAAGCGAGAACGCTACCGCACGACCACGAGCTGCGGACTGTTTGAGAATAAAACGGCTTGACTAAGTCTAGAATCCCTACTAGCACTGACTGTATTGATACAAGCCGGAAAGCAAATTTCTGGAAGGTACGAGGGTAATCCCAAAAATAAGGTCTGCTATTTTTTTATAAGTACAGAACTCTGTTTGTGTGGTAGTTGGTCACACTGTTATGAAGAGCGCTTCACACGCTGTGTGTAAACATGCGCACGCCGCGCTGAGGCGCTCAGTCTTGGCTTGGCAGCCGTTGAGAATGGAGCTCCCGTTGGATGTTACCGCCAAGCGCGCGTTGCGCGCAGTTATTCGGTTTTTGAACGGAAAGAGCACTGCGCCGATTGAAATCCATCGCCAGTTGACGGAAGTGTATGGTGAGTCGTGCATGGATGTCAAAAATATTCGTAAGCGGTGTAAAGAGTTTGCAGCTGGTCGGACCGAAATTCACGACGAACAAAGGAGCAGGAGACAAATTTCTGAGGAGACAGTGTTGAAGGTTGAGCCACTGGAACCACAATTAACGCTGACGGGTACTCTGAGACTCTGAAAAAACTCAAACGGACAATTCAGAACCGGAGAAGAGGAATATTGAGCACGGGCGAACGCATTCTCCATGACAACGCTCGCCCACACATCGCTCGGCAAACCGTTGTTCTCCTGCAGCAGTTTCAATGGAACTTAATCACCCCCCCCCCCCCCCCCCTCCACCACCACCATATAGTACTGACTTGGCGCCCAGTGACTATTACCTGTTCCCTAGGTTAAAAGGAAATTTGGCCGGAAAGCGATTCATCTCCCGATGAGGTGAAAGAAGAGGTTCATAACTTTCTGAACAGCATGGCGGCGCGCTGGTATGACATGGACATACAAAAACTGCCACAGCGTCTACAAGAATGGACCGACAGAAACGGTGATTATGTTTATTAAAAAATAGGAGACCTTACTTTTGGGATTACCCTCGTACCTACAGGGTTCTGGAGCCATGCCAACTCCAGTACCGTGGAAGCAAATTATGTAGGACTGGAAACAGACAACCTCCTAAATTGGGAGGAAACCACGACACAAAAAATGGAATAGCAAGCACAAAATTATCGCGAAGAAAACCACTACAACACTAAAACGGAGTAGCCGCAACTCATATTGTCCTACACGTCTACAAAATATTTGTTAGGCGAATATTTGAATATGTAGCGATAGCACGGCGTGGTACAGAAACGCAATGCAATAAAATCAAATCCGTGGACCAGAGAATGTTGAGAACAATTGCAGAACTTTCACCAACTGCGACATAATCGCGTATACAAACAGTGATCCAATACTGTCAAATGCTTTTTTATTCCAGTCTCCGATCACATTATCAATTCTTTAGACGATGACCGGTTTCAGTCCGTAATGGCCATCCTCAGATCTTTTTTACACCATGTCCTAAAGTGATATGGCCGTAATGGCATCGTCAAAACATATAAATATAATTATAATTTTGACGATGCCATTATGGCCATATCACTTTAGGACATGGTGTAAAAAAGATCTGAAGATGGTCATTACGGACTGAAACCGGTCATCGTCTAAAGAATTGATAATGTGATTAGAGACTGGAATAAAAAAGCGTTTAATTGCAGAACTACTGTATGAACTAACAGCTACACTACACGCCACACTAGAAACAGACCCAATGGAGGTAAGATTAGTAAGGCAAATAGCAACACATGGAGACAATAGACTCATGAGTCATCATCAGCAACAACAGTAAGCAACTCTTCCTGAAAATACCATGCCGTATCAATAGGTCAAGATACAAATACCCATACCACACATCATAAACATAGCAACAGAAATCATACACCTAGGAAAGCACGAAGAAATCAAGACAATCACCCAAGACAGGCAATTACCACAATAACTAAAGACGCATTAAATTATAAAATAGAAAACTACAATAACAAAGGAATGCTACTCAATTCTACCTGAGGTTTTAAGAGGGATGCCTTCATCTGTAAGGCGAATTCCGAAGTTGTGTATATCCCCCAGAAACAAAGAGAAAAATAACAAAAATGAAAATAATACGAAAATATCAGAAGAAAACTAAAAGACAAATTAGATTCTTTCCGAAATTGAAAAATAAATGACTCTAAAACAGCAATACACAGTTCCAAGCTAAGGCTCCAAAGCCCTCCGTAAACCCGTCCCACCCTTCCGGCGGAGGAATGAAAGTTGGGGGGAAAAGAAAAAAGAAATGGGGATCCATGACTCGTACAGCCTGATCGAGGTGCTCCTATGGATTCTCGATTGGTTATAAATCCGGGGCGTTTGGTGTCCAGGATAGTATGGTAAACTCATCGTCGCGTGCTTTGAACCTCGCATGCGCACAACGAGCTACGTGACACGTTGCATTGCCCTGCTGATAGATGCCATCGTGCCGACGATAAACAAACTGTATTTAAGGGTGAACATGGTCCCCAAGTATACGAGGTGCGGCTAGAAAAAAACCGGACTGATGCTGGAAAAAACATTTATTTACAATTTCATGTTATCTCCTTCAATGTACTCTCCTCCTCGGTCTCTACACCGCTCCATACGAATTTTCCACTGTTCATAGCAATGCTGCAGATCATTTTCGGTAAGTCCATACATTACTTCCGTCGCTCTTTCTTTTACTGCTTCAACAGTCTCAAATCTAGTTCCTTTCAAAGCTGACTTGACTTTAGGGAAAAGAAAAAAGTCACAGGGGGGCAAATCAGGTGAGTAGGGTGGATGATCTAAGATGGGAATGTTGTGTTTTGCCAAAAACGTCTTCACTGACAACGCACTGTGAGCTGGGGCATTGTCTTGGTGAAGGATCCATGACTTTTTTCTCCACAAAGCGTTCCGTTTTCTCCGTACTCGCTCACGTAGGGTAGCCAGGACGCTAATGTAGTAATGCTGATTCACTGTTTGTCCCTCTGGTACCCAATCAATGTGCACAATCCCTTTGATGTCAAAAAAAACAATCATCATTGCCTTGAATTTCGATTTTGACATTCGTGCTTTTTTTTGTCGTGGAGAACCAGGAGTTTTCCAATGCATCGATTGGCGTTTAGTTTCGGGATCGTAAGTAAAAAACCACGATTCATCGCAAGTAATAACATTTTGTAAGAAGGTGGGATCACTTTCAATGTTTTCCAGGCTGTCAGAACAAATCATTCTTCGGCGTTCCTTCTGTTCAATTGTGAGACACTTTGGAACCATTTTTGAACACACTTTGTTCATGTTGAAACTTTCATGAAGAATCTGCCTAACACTTTCCTTGTCAACTCCTGTTAACTCAGACTCTGCTCTGATTGTTAAACGGCGATCTTGTCGAACAAGTTTACCGATTTTTTCAATGTTTGCATCAGTTTTTGCTGACAATGGTCTGCCAGTGCGAGTGTCATCACTGGTGTCTTCGCGGCCATCTTTAAATCGTTTAAACCACTCAAACATTTGTGTTCGCGATAAGCAATCATCGCCGTACACTTGTTGTAACATTACAAAAGTTTCACTTGCAGATTTTCCTAGTTTGAAACAAAATTTGATGTTAACATGCTGTTCTTTCTGTGCACTCAACATTTTCCGACGCACAGACAAAACGTCAACTACTTAAAACAGACGCCACGGGCAGACTGAGTGCAGGAGGCAGATGAAACTCGAGCAGTAGGCGGACCGAGAGTCACGTGACAGGCCACGCGACTTTCAGCCTTATTGCATTCGTTTTATTGTTTCACCAGTACTAGTCCGGTTTTTTTCTAGCCACACCTCGTAGATGCATACTTGTGTTGATCAATTCTGCCTTCCAGAATGACAAGATCACCGAGGGAATGCCGTGAAAACATTCCCCAGACCATAACACTCCCTCTTCCGCCTCAGATCCATGCGGCAATTGCTGCAGGGTGTTTGCAGACTGCTAGATGGAGCATAAAACGCGATTCACCTGAAAAGCCTATCTGTCGCCACTCACTGGTAGTACAGTTGCGCTAGAGGAGTGCAGATTCCAGCCTTCGTCGCTGGTGAAAGGCAGGCAGCACGGATGCACGAAACACGCCCCTACTGCGAAAGTCCATACGCAGCAATGTTCGCTGAATAGTCATTGACGAGACACTGTTGGTAGCCCCTTGATTCATTTTAGTGGTAAGTTGTTCAATAATTGCACGTCTATTTACCTGTCTGTACACATGTCCACAGCCATCGTTCACACCTGTTATCTACGGCCCGTTGTTGCACCAGAGATCCTTCGGCGACGGTTTTGGATAGCGACATTTTTCCATGCACGCCGGTATACTTAAACCACGGCGGTACGCGAACAGTTTACGAACTTAGCCGTTTCAGAAGCGCTTCCACCCCTGCCCCGAAATCGAAAGATTATGGCCTTTTGGACGCAAGATAAATCTTTCCGACAGCGACTGCACTGTTTTGGGCGTTCTTCGACACGCTTTGTATACCCTCCACGTCTAGTGCTACCCTTGCCGTCTGTGAGTGACTATTGCACGTTGACGTCGATCATTGGGGGTTCTGACATTAATGTGACTCGAGCGTTATGTTAATGTCCTGATGAAAACATTCATCTGAACTAGATATTGTCTCGATTAATTTAAACCAAATTGTTACCCAACGGATCCATCTGCGAATCACGTCTACGAGAAATGCATCCACCGTTCTGTAACATAGTGACGAAAATTTGCATTTCCATATTTATACGAGTGGCGTTGGGAAACAACGGAGAAAAAAGTGGAGACTGAGCAACCAATAATTCATATAAAACATAGATACGTAAGACTTATACCGATATGTGGTTGGTTGGTTTTTCAGTAAAGGGACCATAGTACAGGGTCTTCAGTCCCAGTACCGATAGTCACGTAGTCAGAAGTACTGGTAATTATTATTAATGCCAAATATTATTTTCAGTTTGGACTTATATTTTGTGCTTTAGTGTTCAGGAATTAAATGAAGTACTATTTCTGAAATGTGTGAATACTGCAGATGTAAATAATATTTGTATACTGGTCTACAATTACATCTTCATATACATCGCTATACTGCAGTTGACAATTACGTTCTTCTCAAAGTGTTCACGCAGCCATTTACACACTCTATCTAGACCGTTTCACTCTAGAATAGCATTTGGGAAAAACGGAAACCTAAATCTTTCCGTGTGAACTGTGATTTCTGTTATTTTATTACGATGGACGTCCCTCACACGTAGGCGGGAGTCCACAAAATATTTTTACATTCGGGGGCAAAAGTTGGTGTTTGAAATTTTGTGAAGGGATCTCGCCGCAAAGAAAAATGCCTTTGTTCTTGTCATTGCCACCCCAGCTCCCGTATCATGTCCGTGACACTCTCTCTCCTATTTCACAATAATATAAAACAAGCTACCGTTCTTTGAAGTTTTTCAATGTCCTCCGTCAATCATGTTTGATGAAGATACCATACGGCGCAGCAGTATTCTAACGGAGATTAGACAAGAGTAGTGTAGGCAGTCTGTTTAGTAGATTTGTTGCATATTATGAGTATTTTAACAATAAAATACAGTCTTTGTGTAGAAAGTCGAAGGTAAATTGCGATAGGTGCTGCAGATGAGGAAGTGAGAAAGTATGGCGTCATCTAAGACGGTGTACGTGTCGTCTAATTGAAATTAAAGGCTGCAGCACGACTGAGCGATGAATAACTAATACTCCAACAACAAATGAGGATATGGGAAAATTTTAATTGGTATACAGACAAAAGTGACTGAGGTTTTTATGCAAAGATATTTGCGAAATATATGTTTTGTCTGTTATTATTTCGCACTTAAAACTTCCGTCATGCGTTATAGACTGTGATGGCAGTCTATAACGGCACGATTAATGAAGAGTAATGGACTTCTGTGCTGACGTGTGTCAATCTAATTTCGGTGTGCTAATTAGCTTCAGTGTCCGAGACTGAACTATTAAAGAATAAACTTTCATTACCTCGACTGCAATCTAGCGCTTAGTAGCAGTTTGTTGAAAGCTTTTTGTGAAATACTACCCGCAATTGTGTTTCATTTGCCAATTGAAATAAACGGTTACATTATTGGAATTTTTCTTGAATATTTGTATATATAGATTGAATTTGCCTTTTTTTCCGAAATGTGACTACGATAACGTCCCTTCTGTACGGCACAAACCTTCACCAAGCACTAGCTACATATAAGGTAAAAAACATCTCAGAAGTGATGTGGATTTTTTTTTCTTTTAGTACGAGTAACGTACAAGCAAATTTACATCGTCCACGAGTGATGCTCCTAGAAAACAAATTTTAACTAAAAGATCATCATTCTGTTGTGTAGCGAGTGAACCAGTGGAAATTACGTGCAATATGGAGAAAGAGCATACTCCTAAATCAGTTTCACATTTTAAATTGTTTTGAGAAAGTCTTATTTCATTTGCATATATTTTTTTAATGCAATGGGTTTTAATATGCCCACAATTGTAACACAGTACTGATATTTACAAAGATACATTAGTGCGCTGTTTTTTATTGATGTATTTCACTGTACTGATTATGCAGTCAGAAGTAATTTTCATTTTGATTTTTTGTGATGTGATTAGGCTGTTTGTTGAGGTCGTACATGTATTTTAACGCATAATAATGAAAACATTAATGTTGACTGATAGTTTGATTGTTGTGATAATCATCTGTACGTATTAGAAGTAGGCGTACCGCGTCTTGTCCCAAATGGGAGGGAACTTGTCACCTAATTTAGTATTAGTGTTTTAATTAAACCTACAGGAAAAGAGGTAGTAGAGTCGCTAATCTATATTAACCTTTATCTTAAATACGTATGTGTTCAAATGGTTCTGAGCACTATGGGACTTAACATCTATGGTCTACAGTCCGCTAGAACTTAGAACTACTTAAACCTAACTAACCTAAGGACATCACACAACACCCAGTCATCACGAGGCAGAGAAAATCCTTGACCCCGCCGGGAATCGAACCCGGGAACCCGGGCGTGGGAAGCGAGAACGCTACCGCACGACCACGAGCTGCGGACATGTATGTGTATCTATCAGTATTAAATACGGTTTGAAACAAAAGAAGTACGATGATATAATGAAAATGACAATGGTGAAAATCTGGAAGGACATTGGTCATTGGTCTACAGCCAAAATCTAGCGCTTCTCTTTTACAAGAGCGTGTCTAAAGTCCTTAACAGGCAACGCTAATTTTTTGGTAACGTAACCTAAAACCAATTTGTGGTTGCTTGCTGCTGTCCACAGCCAACAACATAACATGTAACAGACACGGCCTCCACTGACAGTGAGGTAACAATGGTCATGGGATACCTCCTGATATGGTGTCGGGCATGATTTTTCCCGGCGTATTGCAGTAACCCGACGAGGCATGGACTCCACAAGTCACTGGAAGTCACCTGGAGAAATACTGAGCCATGCTGCCTCTACATCCTTCCACAATTGAGAAAAAATTGGAAAATTGTGCTAAGGCCTTATGGGACCAAACTGCTGAGGTCATCGGTCCCTAAGCGTACACACTACTTAATCTATCTTAAACTAACTTACGCTAAGGACAACACACACTCCCATGCCCGAGGGAGGACTCAAACCTCCGAAGGGGGGAGCCACGGGGACCGTGACAAAACGCCCTAAACAGTGCGGCCACCCCGCGCGGGTTCATAATTGGGGTAGTGTTGCTGGTGCAGGATGTTGCGCACGAACTGACCTCTCGATTATGTGCTATAAATATTCAATGGGTGGTGAGATAATTCGTTCAAATTGCCCGGAACGTTTTTCAAACCAATTGCAAACAATTGTGACCTGGTAATATGGCACATAGTTATCTATAAAAATTCTACGGTTGTTTGGGTTCAAAAATGGTTCAAATGGTTCTGAGCACCATGGGACTTAACATCTGAGGTCATCAGTCCCCTAGAACTTAGAACTACTTAAACCTAACTAACCTAAGAGTATCACACATATCCATGCCCGAGGCAGGATTCGAACCTGCGACCGTAGCGGTCGCGCGGTTCCAGATTGAAGCGCCTAGAACCGCTCAGCCACTGCGGTCGGCTGGTTGTTTGGGAACATGAAATCCACGAATGATTTCAAATGGTCTCCAAGTAGCCTAGCTGAACGTAACTATTTCCAGTCAATGATCGGTTTATTTGGGCCAGAGGACCGAGTCCATTCCAAGTAGACACAGCCAACACCATTACTAAACCACTCCAGCTTGCACAGTGCCTTGTTGACAACCTAGGTCTGTGGTTTCGTGGGGTCTGTGCCCTACCATCGGCTTCTATGAGCTGAAATCGGGACTCATCTGACCAGGCCGCGGTTTTCCAGTCGTCTAGGGTCCAATCGATAGGGTCGCGTACCCAGGACAGCCGCTGCAGGCGATGTCGTGCTGTTATCAAAGGCCTCGCATTGGTAGTCTGCTATCGTAGCCCATTAACATCACATTTCGTCGCACTGTCCTAACGGATACGTTCGCCGTACGTCCCACATAGATTTATGAAGTTATTTCGCATAGTATTGCTTGTCTGTTAGCACTGACAACTCTACACAGTTCCTGCTGCTCTCGGTCGTTAAGTGAAGGCCGCCAACCACAGCGTTGTCCGTGGTGAGAGTTGATACCCGTTTCGGCACACTCTTGGCACTGTGCATCGCGGAATATTGAATTCCCTAACGATTTACGAAATTGAACGTGCCATGCTTCTAGCTCCAACTGCCATTCCACGTTCAAAGTCTGTTAAATCCCGTCGTGCGGCCACAATCACGTCGGAACCCTTTTCACACAAATCACCTGAGTAGTAGAGCAGTAGGGGAGAGAGGGGCATGTTGCAACAAGGGTACAGCGCAACATCTACATTTTTTTCATGAAGTATCCCATCAGGTGCTGCCGTCATGTGGAGGCACTTTCAATCGCGTAGTATCCTCACTGTGATGGTCAGAGTTGGCGCGAGAAGACGTTTTCCTTTGTGTCCTCTTTCTTCGATCGAAATCGTGATTGATGAGTAACTATTTATAGTTTCAAAAACGTTGTAGATATAATAACAAGTTCGGTGACAAACATTAGATTTCACAAGTGATGAATAGTTATTTTTTTGGTTCAAATGGCTCTGAGCACTATGGAACTTAACACCTGTGGTCATCAGTCCCCTAGAACTTAGAACTACTTAAACCTAACCCACCTAAGGACATCACACACATCGATGCCCGAGGTAGGATTCGAAACTGCGACCGTAGCAGTCGCGCGGTTCCGGACTGAAGCGCCTAGAACCGCTAGACCACCGCGGCCGGCAGTTATTTTTTTGTCATTTAACAACGTAATAACTGATTTCAGTTTAAAGTCATTGTCAGCGTGTTTACTTGCAATTTATATGGTGGTGCGAAGTGGGCATGTTGCAACAAGGCGTTGCAGCATAGAGAGAGCGCGCCCTGTCGTGTACGTTTATCATTTCAATGCCGCCTGCATGTGAGGGCAACGTTAACGTCTCGTAACGGTTCTTGACCCGGCCCGGTTGGCCGTGCGGTCTAACGCACGGCTTTCCTGGCGGGAAGGAGCGCCTGGTCCCCGACACGAATGCACCCGGCGGATTTGTGTCGAGGTCCGGTGAACCGGCCAGTCTGTGGATGGTTTTTAGGCGGCTTTCCATCTGCCTCGGCGAATGCGGGCTGGTTCCCCTTATTTCGCCTCAGTTACACTATGTCGGCGATTGCCGCGTAAACAAGTTCTCCACGTATGCGTACAGCACCATTACACTACCACGCAAACATAGGGGTTACACTCGTCTGGTGTGAGACGTTCTCTGGGGGTTCCACTGAGGGCCGAACCGCACAATAGCCGGCCGGAGGTGGCCGAGCGATTCTAGGCGCTACAGTCTGGAACCGCGCGACTGCTACGGTCGCAGATTCGAATCCTGCCTCGGGCATGGCTGTGTGTGATGTCCTTAGGTTAGTTAGGTTTAAGTAGTTCTAAGTTATAGGGGACTGATGACCTCAGATGTTAAGTCCTATAGTGCTCAGAGCCATTTGAACCATTTTTTGAACCGCACAATAACCCTGGGTTCGGTGTGGGGCGGCAGAGGGGTGAAGTGGACTGCGGTAGTCGTCGTGGGGTTGTGGACCACTGCGGCTGCGGCGAGGACGGAGCCTCTCCGTCGTTTCTAGGTCCCTGGTTAACATACAATACAATACAATACAACGGTTCTTGAACACCCTACCCTCGCTGACGGAATGACCTAAGGCGACCTGGAACTTGGCAGATACCGTAACGGCCATTGGGAGAACGTGTGTGTAATGATTAAGTTTCGGAGCAAGTTAGACGTTGACAAAATGTACCCGCATGATCAAGTCACTTGCGTGCGGATCACATTAAGTAGTCTGCGATACGTTTCTGCTGCTGTATGTTGCACGTTCCCACGGAAGGTCACTCCCAGACATTTCATCGCCTGTACTTCGGTAATGGGTACTGGCGTACTCGTATTCAGTCTGCCCACATCCATGTAGTGCGACTTTAGAAGGTTGATACAGCTTCTGGCCACCTGGCCGTATCGCAAAAGCCACGCGATCGCTCTGCTTATATCGTCTGCCGACCTCGCCAAGAAAGCTACATCGCCCGCATAGGCACAACATTTAAAATGCACATTGCGGAAGCGAATGCCCTCCAAACTCTGTCGTAGACCATGAACTGCAGGCTCGAGGTCAACTGCGAAGAGAAACGCTGACAGAGGACATCCTTATCCCACTGAGCGTGAGCGCTCAATAGTGAACTTTGGCTAGCGGTAGTCATTGACCAGGACTGTGGAAGGGGCTCCAAGGATGAGACGGAGAACCACACCTGCCGATACTGGAGACAGTCCTATCTTCTCTAAGACATCCTTATCGCACTGAGCGTGAGCGCTCAATAGTGAACTTTGGCTAGCGGTAGCCATTGACCAGGACTGTGGAAGGGGCTCCATGGATGAGACGGAGAACCACACCTGCCGATACTGGAGACAGTCCTATCTTCTCTAAGACAGCCTGCAGGAAATGGTGCTCAAATCGGTTAAATGCGTGGTTTAGGTCAACTGCCACGAGGGTGCCTTCTAAGCGGCATGCCGACATGAGCGCCACCACATCTCTATAAGAGCTTAACGCCGTGTGTATATTACTGCCACCTCTCAGATATGTTTGGTCGGCATGAATGGCATCTTTGACAATAGTGAGGAGGCGAGCACGAGGAACGGGGGCGAACAGCTCGTAAAACGATTTCACTAACGTCAACGGCCGGAAGTCTTGAGGCCCGCACCCCCCCCCCCCCCTCCTTTGGTTTTGGCACAAGGGGTAGTTATGCCCTCCAAAAATGCTGGGAGGGGGGGGGGGGGGAGGCGGAGTGCGAAAGTCCGGATCCAGGAGTTCGCGGCAGGTCTGCCGCCAAACTTCCCCCATCAGGTCAGAGAAAGTGCTATAAAATTCAATCGGAAGACCATCAGGTCCAGGGGATTTGTTTCTCGCGCCCCGCGACAGGGTCATGTGCACTTCTTCCCACGTGACGGCCTCCAAGAATGTGGCGTCGCCTTGCGCCCTACTCGAAGGTGGCAGGTCGTGCAGGACGTCCTCAATGTCTCTGTCACGCCGTTGATCTGCTTGATAGAGAGTGCGATAATAATCTGTAAGGGCACGGGAGATGGCGTTGTGTGTCTCTGCGCGTTACCCGTCCGCAGAAATAAGTGCCGTGATGAGTCGTCTCTTACGGTGTCTCCGTTCTCAGACGATGTGATAAAGAGAAGCACGTTACTCTGGGATGGAATCTTGCAGTCTCGCTCGAAGCGGCGTGCTGTCCAATCTGTCAGTTGTAATCTGCAGAAGCCGTGCCTGTGCCCGATTGACGGCCATTGGCGCTCTGGCGAAGGTGGTTGCGACGCTAGTTCTCGCAAGACCGTGTAGTGAAACTCAGAGGTCGATAGGAGCCAAAGCGCCCTGTCTCGTCCATACGCCATGAGCGTGTGGCGAAGAGCTGGCTTGGCGCAGTATGTCCACCATCGTGCTGTGGAATCATTGGTATGACGTCGTCTCTCACATTTGTGCCAGGTACTCGTAGCAGTGACGGCTAGACGGCAAACCTCTTCCCGGAGAATGTTAACGTCCAAAATCCTCTACTGCGGCTCGTCTGTTGTCGTGGCAGAGTCACGGCGCAGATGAAGGCCTGATGGTCGGTGGGTGCAGTGGGCCACAGCCCAGCACAGACAGTCGCTGCCCGAAGATCTCGGGAGACGTAAATCCTGGCCGAGCGGTTGGTGAAGTGTGTGTATCCCCGTCGGTCACCGTGGATTAGTATCCATGTATCTTTCAAAGCGAGATCCCTGACCACAGCTTGAAGGGCTGGACATGGAACAGGGTGAGGGATCTGATCCTCATGGCGTAAGACGCTGTAAAGTCCCCGCCCACCACGAAGTGTTCTGTAGCGCCTTGAAATAATGGACCTACCTGAGGAGAGTTCAACCGGTTGAAATGGCTCTGAGCACTATGGGACTTAACTTCTGTGGTCATCAGTCCCCTAGAACTTAGAACTACTTAAACCTAACTAACCTAAGGACATCACACACATCCATGCCCGAGGCAGGATTCGAACCTACGGCCGTAGCAGTCGCGCGGTTCCAGACTGTAGCGCCTTAACCGCGAGACCACCGTGGCTGGCCTGAGGAGAGTAATAGAGAGTTCGCTCTCGACGCTTCGATGTACGAGACGGGGCATACAGATTCACAAGGCGGACTGCGCCGATTGTGAATGCCTCTCGCTGATGGCAGATACTGAATGTCCGTTGCTTCGTTGGCATCGCATAGTAGTATGGTCGTACCACTACCATCGTCAGAAGTTGGTTTGACGTAAGAGGCGTGTCCATAAACATCCAGGCGCTGATCAGGCCGTATCTCTTGAAGGAGCACTATATGAATGCCCGCCGCCCGAATCATGTCGTTTAATAACTGGGTTTTGATCGTGGAACTAATGCCGTTGACATTGACTGTACCTATCCTATACACCTGAGTCATTTGACGGTACGATGACGTATCCTGCTGTCGTCTAAGTCCGAGCGTCCCTGCCACCCGCACCATGTATATTATTGATCGGCTAAGACAAGATGTCCGTCCGACGATCCGCCGGCCGCGGACATCTGGTTGTCACTCGAGTCTGACATCGTTCTTTCCATTGTAAGTAGGCTGTTTAAGTTTTTTTATTGGTAACGCCACCTCTGTATGAAAATCACTGGCTGTGCTGTGTGCAGTCTGTGGCTAGTTTTGCATTGTTGTCTGCCATTGTAGTGTTGGGCAGCAGCAGCTGGATGTGAACAGCGCGTAGCGTTGTGCAGTTGGAGGTGAGCCGCCAGCAGTGGTGGATGTGGGGAGAGAGATGGCAGAGTTTTGAAATTTGTCATGAACTGCTATATTTATATATGATGATATCAAGGTAAATACATTGTTTGTTCTCTATTAATATCTTTCATTTGCTAACTATCCCTATCAGTAGTTAGTGCCTTCAGTAGTTTGAATCTTTTATTTAGCTGGCAGTAGTGGCGCTCGCTGTATTGCAGTAGCTTGAGTAGGGAAGATTTTTGTGAGGTAAGTGATTTGTGAAACGTATAGGTTAATGTTAGTCAGGGCCATTCTTTCGTAGGGATTTTTTGAAAGTCAGATTGCGTTGCGCTAAAAAATATTGTGTGTCAGGTTAAGCACAGTCTTGTATAATTGTTCAAAGGGGAAGTTTCATATGGCGACCCTGCCAGGATACCTCACTGAAATCTTCCGATTTTTTCTTGTAGTTTGTGTAATTATTGTAGCTTTTGTTTATTGCTAGCACGTAATTGTAGAGAGGATCTCCTTTGTAGTTGCAGTCTTTCATTGTTGTTGTGGCATGCATGTTAATGTGCACCAAGTATTTCGCTGCTGCACTTGCAATTAACGAGATATTATTTCCAGTGCTATGTTAATGTGTTCTCTTATTTTTGCTCTTAAAATTGTGCTTTTCTGTGTTGTCGTGTGAAATACTGTGACAATAATGGCGTGTGAAAAACGTAATACTAGGCTCCAAAGTAAACTGAGAAATGACAGTGAAAATGAAAGCAGTGTGTTAGCGCCACCGAGTAATGAATTAACTGATGTTCAAAGTAGTAATTTGGTAATTGTGCATAGGGAAATGGAGCGGGCTGCAAACAATGGTGTAGACAGTGAAACAATTAGTGAACAGGGAAGCATTATCGATCGATCAGTCTGCAACAGCTTGCCTCAGGAATCCGAAATGACAGGACACAATTTTGCAAATACTGTAGATTCAGGTTTTGCGTCCTCACCGTTTTCTCAAATGAGTCAAGACACATTTTCCGCTTGTCAAAATGTGAATGTTGCCGGTGCAAATTCACTGCCGAAAAGCACTGAGGAACGTGTTTCAGACACCAGTGCATTGTTATTACAATTAATGCAACAAATGGGACAAAAGCTTGAAAAGTTAGACACAATGGAACAAAATCAGAGACAAACACAGCAAAAGTTGGACACAGTGGAACAAAATCTTCAAAAGTTAGACACAATGGAACAACACCAGAGACAAACACAGCAACAGTTAGACGCAATGGAACAAAATCTTCACACCACGCTTGAACAAACACGTGAAGATTTAACTACTGAGTTACATAACATTGAATCGAAATGTCAAAAAGTCTGTAATGACGTAAAAACACAAATTTGTGAGCATTTTCAACCTATTTTTTCGCGGCATGAAAATGCATTACAGAATCATGAAGCAGCCATAAAAGAACTGCAAACCATTGTTCATGAAAATCATGAGACCTTGTGGGCTAAAATTGACTCAGTTGCATCTACCGATTCGGTTACGCAACTTACAAAAACTCAGGAAAACTTAAAGGACACAGTAGATTCGATCTCAACACAAATGGACACCCTGAAACTTGGTTCAGAAAAACACACTGAGGAAATGTGTTCACTATCGGAGAAAGTAGCCGAACTTTCGGATCAGGTCACTAACTTATCTACAAAGGTAGATGATGATCTGAATGACACAAGACCCATAGCCTTCACTGACACAGAAGAGTATGAACAAATAAGAAAATTCAAACAAAATCAAAATCAAATCAATACACAGTACAAAAGAGAAATCCGGGAAGTACAAGATCAGTTGACGCAGGTGATACAAGAATTACGTATTTCAGAGGACACTCGTGCTCCAACACGGGAAGAGAGACTTAGAAATACGGAAAAGCCGCAAAATAATAACACAGGGCATTTCGGATGTTATGAAAGAAATTGGCAATGTGCACCGAATTTTGAGATGGAACGGCCGACACGACCTAACAATGACTGATATGCGACTTGCCAACATGATGATTTTGACTATAAGCTGTTCATTACTATACGTAAATTCAAAACATTTAAGAATTCTGCCAACGACATTCATCCACAAGCGTGGCTCCATCAATTCTCTCTTTGTTTTCCTCCCAACTGGTCATAAGAACACAGATTAGAATTTATGTGTGGCTACTTGGAGAATGAACCAGCTGTAAGAATGTGATCGGTCATTCACGATTGCCACAGTGAAGGAGAGTTTTACCATGCCTTCTTCTCAGCATATTTGTCTCAAGCCACACAAGACCGAGTAAAACATAGCATCATAATGATGAAACGTTTCGAACAATCTGAATTTTCCAGTCTTATGAAATATTTTGAAGACATGTTGCACAAGAATCAGTATCTTTCAAACCCATACAGCCCCTCAGAACTTATCCGCATTTGCTTACTCAAATTGCCTGAACATTTACGACATATTATTTTAGCAGGACGTTGCAAAGACGACATTGAAGCTTTTCAGGGACTGTTACAAGAATTAGAAATTGACACAGACAGTCACAGGATGCGAAAACAGGAAAACAATCACTATAGATCACATACATCACAATTCCGTGACGACAGAAACAATAACTGGACACGACAAGGCTATTCTTACAACGCAAATCGTGACCAAAACAGACACCACCCATATGACAACCACTGGCAGAGTAATAATAGTTACAGAGAAAGATCGCATTTCCGTAGTAATGAATATGACAGAGATAACCACAGAAACAGACAATATGGGAACCAAAACAATTATTACCAGGGGAGACAGAATAACTTCAGACGCAACAGTTCAGCGCGGAGTTACGATTCAGGGAGAAATTCTCCACCACGTGACCGACAAGAAAGAACCTACGGAATCTACCGACATGACGACAGACGATATGATCATAACAACAGACGTCAATTTCATCAGAACTGGCGGAATTCTAACACGGCTGGGCCCTCTCGGCAAGGCGAATTTGTAGAAGTTAGGTCTCCTAATCCCAATAACGACGCGCGCCAACAAAGAGACAGACAATGACTCGCACAGCAGGCAGCCGCGTGCGCCAGGTGGGTCAGAGAAAAAGTAACATAGACGCTAACCTTGAGAAAAATTCCAGTATTCTTTACCGACGTATACCGCCTGACAATTGCATTCAAGTTCAAACTCTGAGTACTATGAAGAGTAAAGGATTGCACCACACTTCACATGTAAAACCGCTTATTGAGAGATAATCTGCTTTTTAACTTTGTCTTTGCCATAAAACTCTTAACTTCACATTTCTAGTATGCTTTGTCAGACTTAAGAAACTGTTAACATGCAACAATGTTTGAAGTTAAATATCCAGTCTAGAACCTAGGGAACATTTTTAAACAGAAATTACGAATGCATTGTTATAGTGAACAGACGACACAGTGTAATTGTGTGTGTACATACTTGCTTGTTAGTTGCACAATTAGAACATTTACCAGTACTGCTAATGGGATTTTAATGCAACATTTTGGCTTACTTGAAAATACATTTGGGATTTAAAGTACTTTCTGTGAGATTAAAGATGACTTAGTATTTGGTTTCTTTGACAGCTACACGGTTATATTACGACACTACTAATGTGTGACATAATTTACATTGTTGCTTTGGCGGTGTATCTGTTTTATATCTGCACAGTTTTTCTGAATTCTTCTGGAAAGCAAAACATGTTTTATTAGTAACTTTTGTGGTATAGCTACAAGGAGACAGCCTTTTCCATAGCACAACAATACGCTACAGCACAGTAGTTTCATCATCACAACAATAAGCGTAATAACTAAGATATCTCTACGCAAGGCATTTCACTTTTGTTTATCATGAGGTAAGTACATTGGCTTCTGCAGAACTTAGCTTTCGGAGGAAAATAACTACGACACTTCCACAGAGATTATCTTACAACAAGATGCACATTTAGCGCTACAGGACACGCATTTCAGTGATTAATTTTGTACTTAAAACATTTATTTTTAAAGATTTTTGAATTACAAAGAAAGTTTTCTGTGATACATTTCATTCGACTGTTGTAATCTGTAACACCTGAGGGTATAATTACATTAATCCTCAGGGGGGTACACGCTTACTTTGTGTACCATGTGTGTGGCAACCACAAGGAACCCTAGCTAATATGGTATTTGCTTATACAACTTTACACATCGGTACCATATTTCTCTAACACACAAATTACACAGCTATCTGATCATGTAACTGAGAGATAAACTTTTTTTTTATTACATCAGTGACAGATGTTTACGCAATTACACAGTTGGATAACTTCACACTTACGAAATTGTATTTTGTCTGTACTTTGTGAAATGCTCATATTTTTTTGGAACCATTGTGATACTATGAGAGCTTTGAATGATATATTTGGTATGGGAGCATGATTTTAAAGTATGTTTGAGGTAGATGACACTATTTAAATGAGCAGAGAATTCTTTTTAGGTTTTGAAATTATTGGAGGAAGCTACGACGATTTTGAGATTTGACTGAGGTGTTATGATGTTATTATTACGACGACGATGTGTATTATGCTGCTGAGGTATGTTTATGATTAATAGGCTGATGCTATATGAGTTATTTGATTAAGCCACGTAGCTGTTATGATGAAATATTGAAGAAGTGTCGACGAATAAGGTAAGGAATAATGAGTAGTGTTTAGGGACTCTGTTTTGTGAAAAAGGTTGTTGGAAACCAAGATTCGCACTTTAAGAGTTATGAAATGTGTGTAAATGCGTGAATATATCACAATGCCGGCGAAAATTTTTTGGACACTGTTATATTTATAGGGTTTTGTTTCTACACATTTGCAACGCAAATTCTCGACCCGTGGAATTTTGTATATGAGACTGTCACAGTAGCGGAAACTGCTGTCGTAAATATTTCCGTAAGAAAGTTAAGTGACCACCTGCACGTAATGCGTTGTGGGCACGCAGCTGTGTCAGACGCCGGGAGAACAAGTCATTAGTGAGTGCCTCATCAGAAGCACAGGTAGAAAAAAAGAAAGGGGAGGCCATTGTCCTCGCTATTGACATTTCCTTGTTGAAAGCATACTGTGGAGCTCGTAATTTATGATATTTAATAAAATGCCTAATGAAATGATTAGAAACATTTTACATCTATTGTCTTTGTAGTTAAGAGATTGCTCATTTTGTTTAATATCTGGTTTCCAGCTGTGTTGCAGCATTGGTTTTATAAAATAAACTTAAATGCATCTGCTAATGTGCACACTTTCTGTCAACAGATTTATTAAATAATTATTTTCTGATCCACATTCTTCGAAAAAGGAGCTCTTGGAATGGAGAGAACAATAAGAAGGGACTAATAACAGTAACTGCATCTATAATTTTCTTTTCAAGTACTTGGTAATTTCTCTTGTAGAATAATTTGTGGTGCACCACTTTAATTACATAGACATTAAGATGTGATTATACATTACCTTTGTCTGCATTGTTATCTTTAGTGTACTATTTTTTTTGCTTGAGCTTTGTCATGCTTAGGTATACATTATAGCATTTACTGCTGCTGTTTGCCAGGCATAGTGCTACTGAATTTTAATTTGTGTTACTTTGCTAAGCCAGTTTTACTACGCATTTATTTTCTTGTTTGCTGCTCATTGCCTTATATTAGTTGCAATTTATGCTGCTTGCTTTGCCTTTTGTATTTTTTATCATTGCTGTTTGTGTTGATTGTTTTGTGCTGCTGCATTGCCTCGTCCCTTAGTTTAGCATCTGAGCTCAGTAGATTTAAGTTAGCTTAAGAGGGGGTAGACTATATAAGAGAATGAGTTGCAATGAATTGGAAGAAATGCATTGAGAAGTCATACGAAAAAAGTACAGAAAGCAAGTATAGATAGGACTTTTTGGGAATAATGATGAATGAAGGGAGATCTCCAAGAAGTAAAGAAAGTTTTGTTTGCAAAATACTGCAGTAAAACAAACCCTGTCCTTTCCTTTTGTATTATTATGCTATGTGTTTGTGTACCCTTGTGCATTTGTGTACTTCCTGTCTTTATGTGTTTATCTGATAAGACTTATGTTGTAGAATTTTTCTAGTACTAAGCTACATTCACTATGATGAGGAATACTGTTATCCTCAAATATAATTGGCATTAATAATATGTTATTTACCTTATAAGTATGCTTACACATTATTTATTCTGTTTTGTTTTAATGCTCATGTGTGAAGTTGATGTTTCGAAAGTGATTCTGATCTTTTATTTTTGTACTCATGTCATAATTCCTGTAACACTGATGTATATGTTATTTCGATACAAATGTTGTCTGTACTGTTACGTTCTTTAATGATGTATTTTGTACCTGTGTAATTGTATTTTCATGTTGTTAATTTATAATTGTATAGACACCAGTTCTTCAAATTAAGTTACACTTCACTGCACACGTTTCTGTTGGTCATAGTATATGGACAATATGTGAGAAGTAGGGACTGTTAGTGTTTGCACGTGTGTTGATAATTCAGCAAGGGACTGGATAACAGCATTGCTGGTTCTAAGGACAGTTCCAAACACTTTGTGAGTGCACAAGTGGTGGTTTATGGACTTGCTATATTCTCTGCAAGACTCTTCGATGGTGATTGTGCACCTGCACAGCTGCAACAGATGGCTGCTGGCCATTTCTACAAGGACTGCAGTGGGTCTGCACCTCTGGTGGCCCACCAATACCATACTCTCTACCAGGACTACAGTGGGTCTGCTCTGTGATGACCTACCTACCAATCTTCTTCAAACTGTCGAATGACTCTGCTGTGGGTTTGCTCTGTTGTGGCCCATTACCTGTCAGCATGTCAAGAGTCAGCACTGTCTTTCAGTTGGAAGGACAACAGTACTTCTTCAAGATTGCATGGAAATCCACTACTTTCGTGTGCATTTTCTTCTACTGCTCAGACTTTGAGAAAAACACTACTATTTTACCGTGATGAATGATCAGGACTGTCTTTATGGACTGTGAGAAAATTTTAGCTTTTGACCAAAATTGTATCAATAAGTGTGTGCATTTGATATCTTTGTTATTGTAATTATGAAAAATTTTATCAAATCATTATTGGCCACTGCCCAAACCAATTTGTAAAATTTTTTGTGGGGAGCATGGGGGCTATGTAAGTAGGCTGTTTAAGTTTTTTTATTGGTAACGCCACCTCTGTATGAAAATCACTGGCTGTGCTGTGTGCAGTCTGTGGCTAGTTTTGCATTGTTGTCTGCCATTGTAGTGTTGGGCAGCGGCAGCTGGATGTGAACAGCGCGTAGCGTTGTGCAGTTGGAGGTGAGCCGCCAGCAGTGGTGGATGTGGGGAGAGAGATGGCGGAGTTTTGAAATTTGTCATGAACTGCTATATTTATATATGATGATATCAAGGTAAATACATTGTTTGTTCTCTATTAATATCTTTCATTTGCTAACTATCCCTATCAGTAGTTAGTGCCTTCAGTAGTTTGAATCTTTTATTTAGCTGGCAGTAGTGGCGCTCGCTGTATTGCAGTAGCTTGAGTAGGGAAGATTTTTGTGAGGTAAGTGATTTGTGAAACGTATAGGTTAATGTTAGTCAGGGCCATTCTTTCGTAGGGATTTTTTGAAAGTCAGATTGCGTTGCGCTAAAAAATATTGTGTGTCAGGTTAAGCACAGTCTTGTATAATTGTTCAAAGGGGAAGTTTCATACCATCACCATCTCGGACGTCCAATCACCAAGTTTGAGGGATGGTATGTTCGGTGACGCATGACGTTCATCTGGTGTCTTAGGAGCAAAATCGCCAGGGGACTCGTCGGTCAATTGAGCATCGTCAATTTGGCTTTGTCCTTGGGCGGACGTTGCCAGCAGCGAACCAGGAACCGTTGGAGTGAGGTCTACAGCCCGGGACTGATGGACTTTCCTCATCCTCCTGCAACGTGTCACCATCTCGCGAATCATTTCCTGCAGACAGCCTCCTCTTCTTTCGTCGTTTGGTCGACTTATGCTTGCGGGAACGCGTGTCCGCGTCGTGTGAATCACGACAAGCAGTAGGCACCTCCCGCATCTCCGTGTCCGAACACGAATAGACCTTCTGGAGTTGCCCTTCCTCACACGGCTGGAGTGCAGGTGTGGTCGCTTCTGTCGAGCTCGGCGACGTTTCCGATGGAGGCTACGTCGTCGTAGTCGCGGATACCGGTCCCACGGGATCTGTAACTGGAACGGAACAACGTCCGCGCCCGTCATGTTCCTCGCTGCCTCAACGTATGTAGCAGGCAGTGTTGTCGGTTGCGATGTAGGCGTCGTGTCTGCACGTGGTATCTGGACGAGGCTTTACTGCAGGCATTCATAGCGTACATGCCCTTTCTGCCCGCACCCTGAACATGTCCGCGGTTGACAGTCATAAATGTCCATCGCTCGAGAGCCAGCAGATGTTACGTACGATGGGATGTGTTTGCGCAGTTCGATTCGTACCTGACGCACTCCATTCAGTACAGGATACGTCTCGAATGTTTGCTACTTTTCCTCCACGTGACTTAGCACTTCCCCGTAAGGCCACAGCGCGTTCACGACTTCAAACGGCAGCTCGAAGAGTCGGATGTTCCGAACACCCAGTCCTCCGTGGTCGACGGTCACTACACACACGTTACCGTCCGAGTGGTGGAAACGAGATCCATCGGTGGAACGGCGAGTAAGCCGTTCGCACGCTCCTTCATCGACAAATTTCAGGTAAATTGTGCAGGAGACGATTGAAGATGTCAGGCAGGAAACGCTCTACTTCGTATGCCTTAGGTCAGGGCCGGCCAAACGCTGCACAGTGTGCAGACGTGCGGAACTGCTGCACATGTGCGCACGTGTGCGACAGCGAGCGACAGCGACATCTGTTATTAGACATGTGTCCTAAATGAACGGCGGCGGCTCCGCTTCCCTGTTTATGTGGTACAAGCAAGAGCGCAATATACCCAGTCTCGTTTGCCCCTGGTGACCGTAACCTTAACAGAGAAGTACTGAGAAATGGCAGGTACTGTGAAAAAGAAAAGGGCAGGAGATCTATGTTCTCAGTCGTTTAAAAATGACTGGGAACTGCAATTCTTTTTTGTAGCCGTTGGTGAAAACTCACAGTGTTTGTTATGCCGCCGAATAATAGGCGGCCAGCGTAAGTTTTCAATTGAAAGACACTACAATACATATCACAAAGACGAGTTAGTGTACTCAACAGTGAAGAACGGCAAGCAAAATTAAATGTCCTTAAGAAAATGGATGAGACACATCGCCTCAATTATTATTTCTCATGACCAGTGATAAACGTGTCTGGATTTATTCCTTTCATAATTAAAAATTGTTGTTTACTAACTGTTCATTATTGCCGCATTCTGCTCCATGTTACATTATTATCAGGAAAGTTGGTCATTAAACCGATTGTTCCAATGTATACTTACATTTAGGTTTTTTTTTTAATGTGTGAAGGGCTACGCTCAGCTGAAGTCGATAAAACGTAACATTCATCTAACTGTCGGTTATTATGCAGATTACAGACGTAACTGATGAGAGACATAGCAATAATGGTATTGAAATAACAGGTGATCATCGAGAGGTCAGTGAGTCAGAAATTATGTGGGTGTAACTGAGGGCACCGAGAATTAGTTAAAGGAAACCTTGCATTAGTTTAATGTTATTTGAAATCGCTAAGTGCTCTTATCTTAAATACTTGATCAAAAACATTACTCGTATTTACGTGCCGTCAGTCAAGCTGCCTTAATAAAAACCCACGGTTGTTAACTGTATTACTTGTCTTGCTGGGTTAAATTGTTAACATAAAAGTAGACGTCGCAATGAGTAGACTGTGACAGTATTTTAAATGTTTAATACGCGAAATACCTTCCCATGGTTGGCTTGCAAGCTGTGAAAAGAGCACTAGAATGCGCCGGTACAGAGTATCCTAGCAAGTGGATAAAGCGACATCTGTGCGTAGAAACATGCACTACATGAACGCTGACGGCTGCTGCGTGCACGCTGTGACCCGGAAGTTGCACATGTGCAGGAGCACCGCACGCGTGCAGAATTTCTGGCCGGCCCTGCCTTAGGTGTTGCGTACTCCGCACGAAACGTTAATTTAATCGTGGCCTTTCTATAAGAAAGCGCCATCGTCCTTCGAGGTGGTCTGTTTGCACTGCAATACGACTACTCGCGCGAGTAAACAACGGCCCACTTGCGGAGCGCCGCACAGAGCCCCGCGCACGTCCGCTTCGCAACACGGCAGACTCAAACTTCTGTATGTCGTCCACCATGCGTCATCAACCTGCTGCAAAGGTGAGAGAGGTAGGCTGTCTGGGTGTGGTCTGGTTTGGGTTCCGGGGATGTGGACACCAGCGGAGGCTGGTCCTTGTGAAGATACAACTCTTTATTAGTTCTTTGTTAATTCACACAGTTCAGATGTTCTTCTGATTGTGCTCCATTCTCCAGCGCGGTCCGGAGTTCGCTCGTTATATTCCAGCGTCGTAGCTGTAGACATTGACTTATGGCGCTGCTTGGAAGACACACCGCTGCGCCGGCGTCTCCGCTATGCGAGGCGAGCATAGATGGCAGGATGCGACACCACTGCGGTCACGGGCGGCCACCATGTCTTCTCTAATGCGGAAGGTCGTGTCGTTCCAGTGGCGCGGCGATGGCGGTGCCCAGAGTCGAAGTCTGGACTGCCTGGGTTGGACAAATGGTTCAAATGGCTATGAACACTATGGGACATAACATCTGACAGGCAGATTCAACCCTGCGACCGTAGCAGTCGCGCGGTTCCGGACTGAAGCACCTAGAATCACTCGGCCACTGCAGTGGGCTGGGTTGGACAGAGGTCCCTCCTTCACGGTCCGATGGCGGCAGAGTTTACAGCCACGATTCCCGGCTGTTTCATCGCCTGTGGCGATGTCCGTCAAAAAACTATCACGATCAGCCTGGTAACGCGCAAGCAATTCCGCACAGATGGTCCAACGTTACTCTTTACGCCGCAGGCTGTTCGAGCTCGTCGGCTCCGTTGTGAGCCGCGGAGCGCTCCCTGCTCCAGGGAGCCGTGTCGCTAGCTGTGACCATTCAAGTGGGCCGGGACGCCGGCACGTGGCACGGCTGGCTGAGGCAGGCGGCAAGGCGAGCGTTTTGATGTGCCAGCTGCGTCTTGCAAGATCGACAAACTCATACTCTCAGCTGCTAAGACGTGGTGACATGCTACACCAGGAAATACGATATTCAGGAAATAAATAAGAAACAACTGTTTCACAAGAAACTGCATACTAAATTTATTGGGCCTCTGTAGCTTGACATTTTCTTTTCATTACGAGATCGGAAATATCAGGCGTCGAAGTGTTCGGAGCGTTAATGCAAAGGATCGCCTTCATTGTTGCATCCTGAAGAAACGATCGTTCCTTACTTTTTACTCTTTTCATTGCTGAGAAAAGCTGCTCACAACAATACGTAGATCCAAACGTGCACATGATCTGAGCGGCATTGTTCTGAATCCTGGGAAATATTTTTTGCTGTAAAGAACGATACCATCATGACAAATCCAACGTGTTGTAGTACTTCTCTTTCAACAAAGTTGAATTTTGCAGATCAATAATCTCCAATTGAAGTGACGATGACAAGTCATCGGGGGAAACTGAAAAAAAGAGTGCTGAACACCTTAAGTTCCATTTCCAAACTGGTAAGGTCTCGGAATCGTATTTCAAACGACGTGATGAGCTGCTTTAACTGTGCCTGGTAATCGCCGAAAGTAGTACCCTTAGGTAGTTTTAAAGAATCAAGACGATTGAAGAACGTTAAATGTCCATTACTCATATGCCTCTCTAATAAACGTAACTTTTCCATGAACGCTTTGATGTGGTCGTGCATGTCAACAACTAGCTGCCCTTTGCCCTGCAGTGACAGATGAATATTATTCAGATGCATAGCTATGTCAGCTAGGAACGCCAAGTTTGATATCCATTTTATATCTTTCAGACAACGCATTTCTTCCCCTTTCATTTCGAGAAAAAGGGATATTTCCTCACGAATGGCAAAGAAAACATCAAGAACTTTTTCCCGACTCAGCCAACGAACTGTACTGCGGTAAGGTACATCATCATACTCCGCTTCCACATCTTTGTTGCATGTTTTGATACCCTCCGTATTACGAAACCGTTTTTAAACTTTCGTCTCCTCGTACCTATGTAGTTCTTAAGCCTGGCTACCAATTCTCTGCGTGCAACACCTTCTACCTGATCGTAGTGCGCTGCGTGAAGACGTGTATAATGTCGTTGTATATTGTACCTCTTCGCAGAATTAGATGCTTTATGACATACAAGACACTGCGGACGACCATCCCTCTCAATGAATAGAAAGGTATCCTCCAATAGAGGTAGAGAGCGCTCCGGAGCGCTCCGGCTCCCTGGAGCTCGGTTGGAACAGCCTGCTTTACGGTCTTATATTAGGCGACAAGGAACCCAGAGAACACACCCCTCTGAGTACCCCAACTGGTGGACGAATGTGTCAGCACTATCAACAGAGACGCCCAGTTGGGCAGCGATGCTTTTGAGTCTGATCCGTCTGTCACTTCGAATGAGAGTGTCCGCACGTTCCAATACTGCACGAATCACAGATGTGCCCGGTCGGCAGGCACGCGTGAGATTGAGTAGGTTTGCGCGATCTTGTTGCGATGACAGACGCCTCGCCCAACGACTCACCGCGCTTTTGTTAACTGCCATGTCTCCGCAGACATGCTGCAAGCGCCTATGAATATCTCCGATGCTCTCGTATTCCACCAAAAGAAATTCAGTCACAGCTCTCTGCTTGAAACGCACCTTGTTTACAGACTCCATTTTGAAAGCTACGTACAGCGCCGCCGCCTATCGGAACTTCATGAAATTATAGGGGCTGAAGCGGGAATATCGCACGATGTTCCACAACGAACTCCTCATTTTTTCAACCGAAACTAGCCGAGAGAAAAAAAAAGTTGCGCTATTTATTGAACGCCCCTCGTCTATAAAGAATAGTGATGATCCGAAAACTGACGCCTGTGGAGCGTCGCTAATTAACCGTCCCCCTCCAGAGAGCGATCTTCCTGTGACAATGGCGACCTACCAAGACATTCCTCCAAGAGGCTGCTGAGCTGTCTCGGTCGACGCCTTCAGCGGAAGGAAGCCGATGGCAGCGCTCCTGCTGGCGTCCCTCGCGAGCGAACGCAGCGTCCGGGTGCAGGCAGGTGGCTGCGCGCCGCCGAGGCGTCGGAGTGTGACCCGCTGTAATTACGAGCGGCGCTGCGCTGGGCCGTGCTGTGCTGTGCTCTGGCGGCTGTCTCCGGAATTAACGCGGATTTATTGCGAGCGCGCTGGCAGTTTACGGCGCGCCGGCAGCCGCGTCGCACGTCAGCGTCGTGACGCGTCCCTACGCAGCCAGAGAGCTAGCTCGCAATTAAGATGCCGCTGCACCCGCGTCAGCCAAGGGCGCTGGGCGTCTCACGGTCCGCAACAGTTTTAGGAACACCAGTCCAGTACTTGGCGGCTAAATATAACGCCAAGAAAGGAATTACGTGTAGTCTGATGGCGCAGGTTATACAGTATGAGGCGAAACGATACCGATTATCTTCGAGGGTTTGTAGAGAGTTTATGGAGGAACGGTTTGAAGACAACTCCGTATCCAGAAGGATCATCCAACGAAACTACAGATTGTCGAAGTTAGCAGTGCTAACGCCTTTCGTTAGGCCACCCTTTCAGCAGCAAACTTCAGTTTATACGCAGACGCCACTGCTCTCACAAAGGAAGCCTACAGAATTTATTTATTATCTATTTATTTATTTGCCATCATATTTAAGTTTTCCAACTAATGATAATGGAAACAGTGATAACTACTACATACAAAATACAGCATAATTTCAGAATACATTGTTGTTGTTATTGTAGTCTACAGTCCTCAGATTGGTTTGATACATCTTACCACGCTACTCTATGTTTTGCAAGCCTCTTCATCTCCGAATAGGCCGGCCGGTGTGGCCGTCCGGTTCTAGGCGCTTCAGTCTGGAATCGCGTGACCGCTACGGTCGCAGGTTCGAATCCTGAATCGTGCATGGATGTGTGTAATGTCCTTAGGTTAGTTAGGTTTAAGTAGTTCTAAGTTCTAGGGGACTGATGACCACAGATGTTAAGTCCCACAGTGCTCAGAGCCATTTCAACCATTTCATCTCCGAATAACTACTGCACGCTACATCCTTCTAAATCTTCTTACGGAATTCATCTCTTTGTCTCTGTCTACAATTATTACCCCCCCCCCCCCACTTCCTTCCAGTACTAATTAACTGATCTCAGAATGTGTCCTATCAACCGATCCATCGTTTGAGTCAAGTTGTGTCACAAATTTCTGGTCTTCCTAATTAGATTTAGTACCTCCTCATTACTTACGTGATCTATCCATCTAATCTTTAGCATTCTTCTGTAACGTCACATTTCAAAAGCTTCTATTCTCTTCGTGTCTAAACTGTTTTCCGTCCATGATTCACTTCAATAGATGGCTACAGTCCAGACAAATACCTTCAGAAAAGACTTCCTAACACTTAAGTTTATATTCGTTGTTAACAAATTGCTTTCCCCAGATATGCATTTCTTGCTATTACCAGTCTACATTTTATATCCTCTCTACTTCTTGATCAGTTATCTTGCTGCCCAAATAGCAAAATTCATCTACTACTTTAAATGTCTCGTCTCGCTGTACACCGAGGATTCCTCCTGCGCTGTGGTAAATAAGCTATAATATGACTAGCCCAATTTTTTTCCCAACATTCTGCAATCAGGATACATTCCACAACTTACGGAACAGACGAAGATCATTGGCGTCTTAAAACCAGGTAAACCCAATAACAAATCTCAAAGTTATCGTCCTATAGCCCTCCTGAGGATGATGTACAAATCTCTTGAGAGACTGCTGTACAGAATAATACGTATCGAGATTCTTGGAAAGATTCCATATGAACAGGCCGAATGCCGACCAACCCATAGCTGTGTGGATCAATTATTTTCATTGACAACTTACATAGGAACTGGCTTCCAGAAACAACTACAGATTTCTGCTGTATTTATTGATTTGCCTGCAGCTTATGATACCGTGTGGAAGTAGAGTGTTGTCTATCAGTTGCTTCATGTAAAACTCTGCGGATGAATAGCACACCTTCTTCAAAATATACTGACTGACATACCACTTTAGGTAATTATAGGACACACTACTGTAGTTGGGTCGGCGTAAGTTAATCACTGACACTCTCAATGGGCGGGGCGTGGCAGCTTCATGGGTCTGCCTCGACCAATAACGCAACGCGATTACGTAAACGCCTCAGTGTTTGTCACAACTCTACAAGGTGTAGAAGTATGAAACCGGAATTTAGTTGCAATAATTACAGGTCTGTTGTTTGAAATTGAGGAACAATATTTTATTCACAATAATCTCCGTTGCTGTTGATATATTTCTCCCAGCTCTCTGGCAGCCTATGAATGCCACGCCAAAACAAAAAAGAAAACAGTTCTTCTTTTGAAGCGAATCAGTCAGCGAGCCATTTTTGTACATCTTCATACGAAGTGAAGTGTTCTTCAGCGACAGCGTGTTCCAGTGATGCAAATAGATGATAATCGGACGGAGCCAAGTCTGCAGAATAAGCCGCATACCCTAGTATTTTCCAAGTGAACGCGCCCATCGTTTGCCTGACCGGTTTTGATTGCGTGATGGGGCGTTATTATGGAGCAATTTGTGTTGCCTTTTTCCATATTTCTGTCGTTTTTCAAGTAATGCTCGATTCAGATCGATGATTTGCTGTTGGTAGCGATCAGTGTTAATGGTTTTACCAGGTTTTACCAGCTCATAATAGATGACACCCTTCTGATCCCACTCAACACAGAGCATTGTCTTCTTTCCAAAACGATTTGGTCTTGCAGTGGATGTCAATGGTTTGTCTGGATTTGCCAACGACTTATGCCGCTTAGGATTCACAAAATATATCCATTTTTCCTCACCTGTCACAATTCGATGGAGAAACGACTTTCATTTGTATCTGGCGAGCAGCATTTCATAAGTGGTCTTTCGATTTGTTTGCTGTCTTTCATTCAGTTCATGCGGAACCTATTTTCCCATCCACTGCACCACCTTCCCCATAGCTTTCAACCGAAGAGAAACAGCTTTCTGCGTCACGTTCAGTTGTTCCGCTAGTTCCTGTTGAGTTTGAGTGTCATCTTCATCTAATAAGGCCTGCAATTCGTTTCTTCGAACTTTTTCGGTGGTTTCCCGCGCTCGTCGTTTCTCACGTCAAAATCGCCACTTCTTAATTTTTTGAACCACTCCAAACATTGTGTTTCTCCAAGAGCATGTTTGCCGAAAGCTTCGACAAGCATTCGATGCGATTCTGCAGTAATTTTCTTCAAATGATAACAAAACCAATGCTGTCCGCAAATCGTAGGACGTAGGCACGAAACTCCAAATGTTTACGGGTTTGAAACAGATACCGGTGTACGGAACTTGCGTTACTGTGCGTTGACATTCGTCGTCAGCCGTTACAGGAAGCAGATGGCGCTGCAGACGCTGTGACACGGGCTCTACACTGACGGCCAGCACCATCTATAGGGAAATTCCGGTTTCATACTTCTACACCTGGTATAGATGGCCAATGTTCTCGTATGCAGGCGTGAGTGCTTCACAGCTGAAAGCTGGAAGCAGTGCTGCGAGCTTTCAGAGATCTTCCTAAGCCGTCTCGACTTTATAGTGGCCAGAGGAACCCCAACCATGGGCTACCCTAAGGCTCTGTCCTAGCTCCGCTACTATTTAGCTTGTATATTGCAAATAGGCCAGCCACTCGGTCCAGGAAGTTTGGTTATGCTGACTCAGTGATAGCAACCCAACACAGATAAATGGAGGTCATAAATGTTGTTCTCTCAGAGTAATTGACGCCGTGTCTAAGTGACACAAGTTGCCTGTCTTTCAAAACCGAGGCAGTTCTGTCCAGTTAAAGCTATTGACAGGAGACGCCCTGAGCCCTCTACTGAATCTGCTACTGAATTCACGCCATTGGTTTTAGCCAATAGCGTGCGTGGGATACAGGTCACGTGTGTGGACGCTGGAGTGTTCTGCAGTGCGGAACACAGTTGCCTCTCTCTCTTGTAATCGAGACCTCGAGCAGAACAGACGTCTTTTTGGAAGGGAGAGCCTCTGGCTCTGCCTTTCACGACCAGGCACCAACGTAAGTTAACATGAACTGCTTCCCCTTTCGTTGCCCATTAATTTAATTGTTCGACCACTTAGACTGGCCTAAACCTCGTAACTTCCGACCCTAGGCGCGCCCCTTGTATTTTGAAATATATCCTCTTTATTGTACCTAATTTCCGGTTTTGTCATTTAACGGCAGCTCTGGATCCCCACTCTCAAATCCTGACCGCTCGACCTCCTGCACACTGTCATCATGAGGCATATGTAACAACCTTCTCCCCCCTTCCCTGCCCGTATACATTAACATTGATGACCAGAAGTGGAATCGTAAACATTTACAGTCCGAAGACTGGTTTGATGCAACTCTCCATGCTACTCTATCCCGTGCAAGCCTCTTCATGTCCGAATAACAACTACTGCAACCTACATCCATCTGAATCTCCTTGCTGTATTCATCTCTTGGTCTCTCACTACGATTTTTACCCCACACACTTCCCTGGGGTACTAAATAGGTGATCCGTTGACATTTCAAAATGTGTCGTATTAACCGATCGTTTAGGTTGTGCCATAAATTTCTGTAACCCAAATTTGTTTTCTCCCTAACTCTGTTGACTACCTCCTCATTAGATAAGGAGACTTACTAATGCTGAAGATTATATGGGTAGATCAGAATACATTACTGATACATAAACTGAAGCGTATGACATCTTTGTACCCCGTTTTGTAGTTTAAATTTGCGACGATCGGACACAAACACGGAGTAGTTAACAGACATGACACGGTTCGTTGCGAAATAAATTTGACCGTCTTGCCTAATACGAAAACGTGATGTCTCTTTGCTTTATGACAAACGATAAAGTGATACTGAAAGATTCAAAGCATCCTTCATATCTCATAAACGGTCTCATACATCGAAACGACATTTTGGCAAATTATAGCGTGCAAGGAGGAAACTACACGGTCCAGTCACATTAATGTGACTATCACCTATGTTCGACGTTAGCTTGCGATAACCAATAGCAGTGGAGGGGATATAAAGTGTATCTGAGGGATGTGGAAAAACGAAGCAGTCCTTGTCGTAATGCGGAAACGGAGCGATTTATCTGTCGTCCAAAAGGGCACGATCATTGGCTTTCGGTTCAAGCATTTCCAAAACGGGTAAGCCTCCAAACTGTTCAGGTGCCGCTGTGGTTAAAGAGTACAGTGCATGGCAAAATGGCGCCACCGAAAACCGGTGCACCAAGGGCCATAGATGACAGGAGTGAACGACAGCTGCCGAGATGTGTACGCCGAATACACGTGAACTTGCTGAGCAACTGACCGCCCACATGAACCAAGGGGCTACCAACAGTGTTTTGTCAACGACTGTTCAGCGAATATTGCTGCGTAGAGGGACTCCGCAGCAGACGTCTGGTTCATGCAGTCGCGCTAACTGCTGTCGGATTGTAGCCGATCGCGATTGCGGTTTATCGTATCGCGACATAGCTGCTCGCGTTGGTCGAGATCCAATGTCTGTTAGCAGAATATGGAATCGGTGGGTCCAGGAGGGTAATACGGAACGCCTTGCTGGATCCCAACGGCCTCGTATCACTAGCAGTCGAGAAGACACGCATCTTATCCGCATGACTGTAACGAATCGTGCAACCACGTCTCGGTCCATGAGTCAACAGATGGGGACGTTTGCAAGACAACAGCCATCTGCACGAACAGTTCGACGACGTTTGCAGCAGTATGGACTATCAGCTCGGAGACCATGGCTGCTGTTACCCTTGACGCTGCATCACAGACAGGAGCGCCTGCGATGGTGTACTCAACGACGAACGTGGGTGCACGAATGGCAAAACGTCATTTTTTCGGATGAATCCAGGTTCTGTTTACAGCATCGTGATGGTCGCATCCGTATTTGGCGACATCGCGGTGAACGCACATTGGAAGCGTGTATTCGTTATCTCCATACTGGCGTATCTCCCGGCGTGATGGTATGGGGTGCCATTGGTTACACGTCTCGGTCACCTCTTGTTCGCATTAACGGCACTTTGAGTAGTGGACGTTACATTTCAGATGAGTTACGACCCGTGGCTGTACTCTTCATTCGATCCCTGCGAAACCCTACATTTCAGCAGGATAATGCACGACCGCATGTTGCAGGTCCTGTACGGGCCTTTCCGGATACAGAAAACGTTCGACTGCTGCCCTGGCCAGCACATTTTCCAGATCTCTCACCAATTGAAAACGTCTGGTCAATGGTGGCCGAACAACTGGCTCGTCAAAGACGCCGGTCACTACTCTTGTTGAACTGTGGTATCGTGTTGAAGCTGCACGGGCAGCTGTACCTGTACACGCCATCCAAGCTCTGTATGACCCAATGCCCAGGCGTATCAAAGCCGTTATTACGGCCAGAGGTGGTTGTTCTGGACACTGATTTCTCAGGATCTATGCACTCAAAATGCGTGAAAATGTAATCACATGTCAGTTCTAGTATAATATATTTGTCCAATGAATACCCGTTTATCATCTGCATTTCTTCTTGGTGTAGCAACTTTAATGGCCAGTAGTGTATATTTGGATCTTAGTGAAATGTGTCTTTTTAAACTCTGCTGTGTTTTGGCAAAAGAAGCAAATTTTAACATGGCAACGAGGCAATTGTAGGTGTTACTCAAAACTCGTCACTGGTGTCACCTCTCGACGTAAAAAGAGGGAGTTAGCGACGTGGGTAAAGCAATTCGCTCTTCTGCTGCAAGTTCGGCGGTATCATACAGCCCGGAGCATTTTTAATATTAAATATCTGCGACTGAGATGTGCCAAAGGATTTTATGTCTACATCTCACTGAGAAATATGAAAACTATGAAAATTACACAGCATAACATTTTTAGCTTGGGAACCAGCAACTAAACTTAATGCAAATTTTACTCTGTTGGAGTCGGTTTTAACAATTACATACATCATGGGTAGTGTTGTGAGGAATAAGACTGTTAATTAAAAAAAGAAAGTGTAGTTTGCATCAATCACAAAGTCTAATTCATCGACTATGCGTTTCGAGGTTGATGCTACCATCATTCGTCGATTTCTTGCAGCAACATGTGAAGTGGTCGAGAGGTTAGTAATTAGCTGAATTAGCCGCAGCGCCTCTAGATGTGAGGTAGCATACAATTTAAGGATATATAATGGATTTTCAGAGAAAGAAGGAGAGTTTGTGTGCTGCATTCCGACGTCGATAATCCCATATGCTTGTCACTGTACATCAGTCACACAGTGTTCTTGTTGCGTAACAAAGAAGTTTATGCCAAAGATTTTAAGCCCAAAGAATTTACATAAGAGATTTACGAAAAACAGAAGATAGATTATGACATGTATGTATATTCCTGGCCTAGAAACAGTAAGAATTACTTGGGGTTGTTAAACGTACAATTAAAAATCTTCATTTTCCCCGTAATAACGATGAGCTAATGCAATCAAGAGAGCTAATGAGTGACGGGAGATGTACACTTCATGTTCTCTTTTTTTAAAGGATGCGATTAACTGTTGTTCTGCTAAATGCAGCGTGAGGTGCACATTATTTCGTACATGTTTTTGGTGAGTGTGCAAAAAGTTCAGACATTGTAACCGAGGTAGCAAAACTTGTTGTCCGAGAGCTCCTAACTCCACAATCGAATTAGTGACTGTGTTACAGACAGAAATTTCTCAGTTTGACAACGTTATCACTTGCCGAATAAAAATTTAAAAATTAAAAGTCGCTCTTAGAATCAGAGCTCTATTTGGTTTATTAGTTTATCATCGCACGACAATGATTTTGAACGTGACGCTTATTTCTGTCAAACTACTGAAAATATTACACTTATTAATGCGTCGACATATTTTTTGGCTCCCTCGAATTGACGGGTCCTGTATTTGATACAACATTTCTCCGCAATGCTAAGGTTAAGAGATCTTGTGTCGTGAAAGAGTACACTTTAAATTAGAGACACCATGGGATCAAATCACTGACAGTTACATTTATGGCTTTGTGCGGAGAAAGTGAAGAGAGTCAAAAGTATTTAACAAAAAAACGAAAAAATACAAATAACACGCACAACTTGACGTACGAGCGGCTGGTTCCGGCGGATGTTCGAGTCCTCCCTCAGGCATGGGTGTGTGTGTTTGTCATTAGGATAATTTAGGTTAAGTAGTATGTAAGCTTAGGGACTGATGACCTTAGCAGTTGAGTCCCATAAGATTTTACACACATTTGAATATTTTTTGTATGAGCACAGAAAAACTGTCTTTACTGGTGTGAAATGCCTAATTTTCTGACACATTTTGTTTTTTGATGAAAACACTAAAGTACTGCGAGATAGGTGAAAAAGGAGTATTTGGTGTCCCGTGATCTGAGAGTAAGAGCAAAAGATCGTTCACAGAAATTAGCTGTAAGAGAGTTAGAGAAAAACTTTGAAGAGACTGAGCAATTAAAGTGACGTAAATTCTGCGCAGCTTCGATTTTGCAAGAAAGTTTTTAATACGGTGACATTCTCTGTTAAGAAACGGGGTGACGTATTGGCAGCGGAATTTCTGCGTCGAAGAATTTTCGATGTGGAGTGAGGGAGGCGGTGAAGGGTCAGATATTCCTCCGTAGGAGGGCAGGGGGAGGACAGACAGTATCGGAAAGCGGTGCTTAATTGGGAAATAGTTAGCAAGTGATCGCGAGGCGGCGGCGCGCCTGGGGAATTTTTAAAAGTGCGCTCGTCTGGGGGTGGAACTGGCCGGAGTGAGGGGGAGAGGGGGTGCAGTCGGCGCAATATAAGACACCGGACCGTCGCCGGCTCATTCTCGCAGCGACCGAGACGAGGACTGGCGGAAAATATTTAATTAAGGCGGTCCCCCCCCCCCCCCCCCCCGCCTCCGCGACACCTCCGCGCCCCTAAATAAAAGACGAGCGCGCGGGATCGCAGGCGCGGCCTTCTCGATGCATTCGCTGTTCCGGGAAGCCGCCGCTCCCGCCTTATTAAATGTGCAGAGCGACGACTACACCTGACCGACTGGCGTGCCCTTCTGAGCCCAGCAGCTGCGCTTGATGCGGAGCCGCACTGGCCGAGGGTTTCCGTGCCGTCGTTCTAATCTCATTACGGCAGTACGGGGGCCTCTAGCCTCTTGAGAATTACTTAGGGATTGTCAGCTGTACCGGTAGAGTCAGCGCAGGATCCGGTGACCGATGCGCAGCGAACAATTTTCGTCCAAGGCGCTGCTCGAATTCATTCGTTTGTTCGGAAGGGCAGGCCGTCAGTGTCTGCCGCCTTTCGGCCGGCCGGCGATGACGGAAAGAAGGCGCACGTCCCGCAGTCTTTCTCAACCTATATTACAGAAAGTATTCCGTAAAAAAAAAAAAATTCATTCTTGCTTTACGTGTTGCTTTATACTTCGGGTTAATGATGAGGTGCCCATCATTTCGTTAATGGTCTTACTGTGATATTTACGTGGAAGTAAGATACAGCGCGAAATTCGGAATAGTCTTCAATGAAAAAAAAGGTGTCCCTATGATTTTGTGTTTGGCGCATATTACGTAATATGGCGCTGTGCATGAAATTTAAGTAACATATTGAATTTTTATTTGTACTTCGGTGGACGTCTCTATCACCGATCTCAAGAAAATTTGCCTGACGTAGCACTCTCACCTGCGATTATGCTGCGCCAGCAATAATAGTCAAATAGCCTCAACGTCCCTCTTATTTCATAAACGGATTGATATATCGAAATGAGATTTTGGCAAATGATAGCACACAAAGAGGAGAGTGTTTTTCCGTATGGTTATTACACAAAACAGTCCGCAGCTCGTGGTCGTGCGGTAGCGTTCTCGCTTCCCACACCCGGGTTCCCGGGTTCGATTCCCGGCGGAGTCAGGGATTTTCTCTGCCTCGTGATGATTGGGTGTTGTGTGATGTCCTTAGGTTAGTTAGGTTTAAGTAGTTCTAAGTTATAGGGGACTGATGACCATAGATGTTAAGTCCCATAGTGCTCAGAGCCATTTGAACCATTTGATATATCGAAATGAGATTTTGGCAAATGATAGCACACAAAGAGGAGAGTGTTTTTCCGTATGGTTATTACACAAAACACTCCGCAGCTCGTGGTCGTGCGGTAGCGTTCTCGCTTCCCACACCCGGGTTCCCGGGTTCGATTCCCGGCGGGGTCAGGGATTTTCTCTGCCTCGTGATGATTGGGTGTTGTGTGATGTCCTTAGGTTAGTTAGGTTTAAGTAGTTCTAAGTTATAGGGGACTGATGACCATAGATGTTAAGTCCCATAGTGCTCAGAGCCATTTGAACCATTTGATATATCGAAATGAGATTTTGGCAAATGATAGCACACAAAGAGGAGAGTGTTTTTCCGTATGGTTATTACACAAAACAGTCCGCAGCTCGTGGTCGTGCGGTAGCGTTCTCGCTTCCCACGCCCGGGTTCCCGGGCTCGATTCCCGGCGGGGTCAGGGATTTTCTCTGCTTCGTGATGACTGGGTGTTGTGTGATGTCCTTAGGTTAGTTAGGTTTAAGTAGTTCTAAGTTCTAGGGGACTGATGACCATAGGTGTTAAGTCCCATAGTGCTCAGAGCCATTACACAAAATATCCTTATCTAACGTGTTATTCCACTAATTACAGAGTTTTTAGATGTATTTATTTAATCGTATGGCTAGGACCCCCCGTCGGGCAGACAGTTCGCCGGGTGACGGTCTTTCAAGGTGACCCCACTTCGGCGACCTGCAGTCGATGAGGATGACAGAATGATAATGAGGGCAGCACAACACCCAGTCCCTGGGCGGAGAAAATTTCCCGACCCAGCCGGGAATTGAACAGGGCTCAAAGGATTGACAATCCGTCACGCTGACCATTCAACTACCGGGGCGGACACTTTTTCGATGAATGATTGTAATTTTTAAGGGCCATCGATAGCTGTTGATACGAGGAGTGCTGTCGGTTTCCGAACAGTTTAAGTGAAGACGTTATACGTCTGTTTTGTCCCGAGGATGTGATTTCTCTTCAGCTACTGACTTTACTTTTCCTCAGTTCCTCACTTAATAATCTTAATATACCACTGTTTCAGAATTCTCTCGCAGTTGCGTCTGCTCAACAAGTTAGAGAGGTGAGACTGTGTAAACCCCACTGTGTTTTGGGAAAAGAATCAAATTTTAACGCCGAAACGAAACAAACGTGTAGGTTTTACTCAAAATATGCCACTCATGGCTCTTCTCTGAAAATTACAAATGGTGAACAAGTCAGGTGAAAATAAACCGCCGCATTTTTAGGGGAATTCGTTTTAGATGCTAACCAAGCAGAGGTGACATTGTTGGGCCCCACTTAATATTCACAGAAAATGCGAATGTAGGCTTCGGTTTAGAACGGCACTTCCCCTCCAGCGCTGCGCATTCCCCCTACAGCGCCTTCCCACAACCCCCAACACCACCGCTCTCTCCACGGGTGCTCTGCTGTCTGCGCATCCACCGGCCACGGCATTCTGTGCGGAGTCTGGTAGCGGGGTGAAGCCCGGGCGGTAGGCACGGCACGCAGTCCGCCTATCCTACGAGAACTGTAGCCGCAGCAACTACCCGCAGTTGCTAGACCTTCACTTCCACCACCACAAAACTTACTTCTTACACTGTTTCAGTCCTAGGTGGCCTGCTTTCCTGTGTCATCGTTCGTGATACCCTGTTATTTTGCTTGTTTTCGTTTTTGTGGTTGGAGGTTATTTTATTTTCGGTCATATGTTTTTCACACAATTATTGAAGGAATCTGAAAAGAAAAGAAAAACAGCGAGGTTGCTTGAAAACAGTCGTTGGGTTTTCTTCGAATTTGTTTATAACTGTCATGATCCATTTCGGGTTCAACCCATCATATTATGATGCATTACGAGCAGACAAAGTAACAGATGTTATGTTACAAGTTTTTTACATTTTCTCCTTATTGTTGTTTCATCCCGGTCGCCCCATACAAGCAGCGGTGGGCTGTCAGCGGTACAATTCTCCGCTCTTCAGCCAAGTGAATTGAAAAAAATTGTAATGATAATATACACACAAAATTTGGGACGTTTTCGTTTTTTTTTTAATTTTTTACAGAAATGCAAACGTCTTATACAATAGTCGGTCCTACCTTAACAATATTCAAGACCACAAACACTTTTTGATCAAGGAATACAATTTTCATACAAAAACGTGAGACTTTGAAGCAGACATCAAAGACTGTTGTTACCGAAATGTAGAAAAAAAGGTAGCACTGTTAATTGTACAGTTTGACCCTAACTGTTTAAGTTCAGTAAAAGCAATGGCCAGTGCAACTCTGTGTGCTGGCAGTAAGACTCGGTCATGCTAGGTGGCGTAACCATTTCGATGCACGTTTAAACAGCACCACACAGATTCGTGGCCAATGTAAATATTGTGTTTAAATTCTCAAGAGACAATGGCAGAAGGTGCTTATCAATAAATAAAATATTTAAGAACTACTTGGCCTCACAGGGGAAAACCCTGTCTTTCTAATACAAATTCAAATAAAACCAGCATATAAAAAATTTTACAATTTTTTTGTATAAATGTGTAAGATTGTCAAGATATGACGAAAATTTAAATTCCTTCCAACAATTGTATTCGTAATGCTTGCATACCTCTCTATAAGGACTTGAAGTCTGATTTCGAATTTTCGTAGCCAAATGAAAAGTCGGAAATGGACAAACGCGGAATCAAACTGAGCGTTGTAACGTCTAGTCTTACGAAAAAGGATTTATTTGCTTGAAAGTAGTCATGGTGATTAAGAAACAAAATTATTAGAGAGTTGAAGGAAGGCTTTTGTCCGAATTTTCACAGCTAAACGAAAAGTGGGTAATGAACAAATGGGATATAAAATTGAACAGTGTGAGGTCTAGATTCGGCAAAAATATTTATTTGCATTAAAGTAATCCCAGTAACCAAGGAAAACTTAATTACTGACTTGAGAGAAAATTGCACAATGAATTTTTGTTCGAAGTTTCGTAGCCAAACTAAGAGTCAGAATTGGACAAATGGCATATCAAATTGACCATCGTTAGATCTACTTTTGCTAAAAAGAATATGCAATTGCTTGAAAGTAATTCAAGAAAACTTAATTATTGATTTGAGGGAAAAGTGAAATATTTTACGAACAACTGCTGCTAGCTGTTTAAATGAACTATAAAAAGTTCATATCTTCAAGACATAGCTATTTTGCGTAGAGAAACTTGCATTGGTATGATATTTGATTTTTAAAAGGCTTCCTTCGAATTAAGAACTAAATTTACGATATTTCGAGAACAGCAGATAATTGGGAAACAAGTTAGGTATAAAAATAAATATTACCTTTGGTTGATAATTAATGGTCAAAGTGATTACCTTTACATTGAGTACTACATTCAGTGCATTTTGAAAACAGGTGACGCCAAGAAAACAAATGAGTTGTCAATAAGCTCATGCTCTCTGAACAAAGTTTGAAAATAAAAAGAATGATAAAATCAGTCAAATGGTTCGTGAAGTGCTTTGCCGAAAACTAAGAAGTACGATAGGTAAAGAAATATTTGACGCGGATTTGAATACTGCACGATATCGTGTACAGCAAATGAGGCGCGTAAATGTCTGTTCTATTTTATTTCTTATTTTCACACAACATGTCACAAAACATATGACCGACGTTTTTTCAGTTTTTTTTTTTCGTGTTTCTGAACAATGTCGGGAGCGAGTTCATCGATAGTCGTGAATCGAAAAGTTCGACGTTGTTCTCTTTGCCAGTTTTGATATTTTAATAAGCGGACCATTATCAGCAACTAAATTCACATGGAGTTTATCTCAGGTATTCACAAAATCAGTATCACTGTTTCCAATACAGTTCCTGCAGTGCTGAGGTGTTCTTGTTTGCATCGCTTCTGTTCTTCCTGCCAATACTACTTTGTCTGTTTAGGAGAAGTTATCTCACCACGATAAACACCCATAATTTTTAGTTATGTCAGAAAGAAGTAGGCGGGTCAGAAAACTTGGTAATACGTTGAAACTTCCTGGCAGATTAAAACTCTGTGCCCGACCGAGACTCGGGACCTTTGCCTTTCGCGGGCAAGTGCTCTACCATCTGAACTACCGAAGGTAGGAGACGGGATACTGGCAGAAGTAAAGCTGTGAGGACCGGGCGTTAGTAGTGCTTCGGTAGCTCAGATGGTAGAGCACTTGCCCGCGAAAGGCAAAGGTCCCGAGTTCGAGTCTCGGTCGGGCACACAGTTTTAATCTGCCAGGAAGTTTCATATCAGCGCACACTCCGCTGCAGAGTGAAAATCTCATTCTGGAAACAACCCCCAGGCTGTGGCTAAGCCGTGTCTCAGCAGTATCCTTTCTTTCAGGAGTGCTAGTTCTGCAAGGTTCGCAGAAGAGCTTCTGTAAAGTTTGGAAGGTAGGAGACTAGATACTGGCAGAAGTAAAGCTGTGAGGACCGGGCGTGAGTCGTGCTTCGGTAGCTCAGATGGTCAGTCGGCTTTCAGCCGTGTTACCGTGCGGACGGGCTCGGCGCGCCGGGCAGTGCTCCGCAGGTGTTGTTGTTTACCCGCTAGCGCGCGGTCGCGTCGTTGTCTTGCCGTATAGTACCTGTACCGACCCGACATGGCGTTCTCATATCGAAAAGCTACAATCAAACTAACGTTCAACGCATAATACACGAGACCGAAGGCCCATGAAATTGAACGGTTTCTGCGAGACATCATGCACATCGAACCACAAGAACTGATAGGAATTCATCTGTCTATTGTAACCAGCACAGTGTACCTCAAACTGATTGACGAAGCGGCCTGCGACAGATTACTCCAACGATCTGCAAACGGCTTTCGCTTCTGTCACGGAGACGGTAATGTGAGCGTGGTAGGAGTTGACCATGCTGGTCTGGGGGTGCGTACCGTCCGCATCTTTGAACTACCGTTCAAAGTTCCTGCCGACCTAGTCATTGATGCGCTGCGGCCATACGGCACAGTTCTGAGCCACACAGAGGAGAAATGGAACACGTTCGAAACGTACCCTGTCCTTAACGGGGTACGACAAGTGCGCATAGAACTTAAGAAGCACGTTCCATCGTATGTTTTCGTTGGTGGCTGCCGCGCAATTGTTATATATGATGGACAACCGAGGACCTGCTCGGGCTGCGGCCAGGAGGGCCATGTTAGAACTGAGTGTCTGCAGCGCCGCCTCGTTCAGGTGCCCCGCAATGAACTTCCCCAACGATCCACTATGACCTCTCTCCCGCTAACATACGTGGAGGCGGCACGACATGATGTGATGGATGATCAAAACCTGCTACCTCCTCAAGCCGCTGCCAGCTCCGTTGGAGAGTCAGCGCCGTCGACGACGACGCAGCCCAACGGAGCAGAGGTTCCTACAGCCTCCGCCCACCGCAGCGTCGTGGGCATCCAGCCACCGTCACTGTCGGGATCAGACACAGGGGTTCCTAGCGACCGAGACTGTGTCGACCCCCGCCCTCCAATGGATGTCGAATCACGGACCCGAAAGCAAACATCACCCAAGCGACACAAGAAGAGGCGATTGTCAGCTGACGAACAGGACAGGAATGTGAAGCCGGCGGAAGACATCGACTTCGTTGACTCGCCCACAGTTGCAACGGACTCCAGTGGCATCATTCACCAGAAGGTGCCTGAAGACAAGGAACACTCTCCTAAATCTGGTGGCCCAGAAAACGAGGCGCACTGCGTCGACTCCCAAAATGTGGGCTCCTGTGAAAGCGTCCAGCCCCCAATGACATCACAATCGTCTCTTGGTGATTGGGCAGACGATATAGAGGCAGATGATGCACAGCAAACATCGATATCTCCACCAGAGCCCTTGGCTGACATTGAGCCCAGAGGGCTCTGCCAGTCAGGGACTCCTACGGCACAGTAATGCACAGCATGCAGATGGATGGCTGTGTGGTGTGTGGTGTGTGAGATCACTGTGGGATTGCACCGGCACACTGCCTCCGCCACTTGATATGTCTCAGTCATACCGTGTGGGAACAGTCAACGTAAATGGTGTCCACTCCACTTTCAAGACCCGCATGTTACGCGATATGATCAGAGCGGCAGACTTGGACATTGCCCTTCTCCAGGAGGTCCGTCCCGAGCTGTGTTTAGACCTATATGGCTACACCACGTACAGCCTACCCGTAGGTGATGGCGCAGGAGGAACGGCCATCCTTCTCCGAGATGGCATAGACGCGACGGACGCGACGTACTTGCCGAACGGGCGAGGCATCGCACTCACACTTGGCGCAGTGCACCTCATTAACGTCTACGCTCCCTCCGGTAATTCGCACCGTGGTGACAGGCATGTCTTCTATTCGGAGGAGTTGGCCCCACTTTTGCAAGGAAATATGGACCATTACATAGTGGGCGGCGATTTTAACAGTGTTCTGCGGCCCGAGGACCAGATACCGCATTACGTCCCATGCCCGGCTCTACAAGCATTGATACGTGACCTCGCACTCCACGACACATGGCTCTTACATCATGGGACCCAGAGTGGATATACGCACTTTACCAGCCATTCTGCCAGTCGTCTGGACCGGATATACGTCTCGCGTGCCCTCCGCACAGCAACCCGTGATGCAGAACTCTGGCCGACGGCCTTCACAGACCATCTCGCGTACATCTGCACTGTCACCTTGCCCCGACAACTCACAAGACGCAGCAGGGGTCCGTGGACGCTGAACGTCTCCCTCCTTCGCGAGGAAGCGTGTCGGCGAGCAGTCACTGACACGTGGCGTCGATGTGTCAGGCGCCTGCCTATGTATGCTTCCACGTTACTGTGGTGGCTGGGATGTGTCAAACCTGCCCTCCGAAAGACCTTGATGGCCTACGGGCGTGACAGATCGAACTGGCAAAGGGCAACATCGGAGTTTTACTATACAGCGTTACGTGAGCTGGCGACGCAACCGCCGTCTCCCGAACGTCAGATGTCCGTACAGCGCATCAAAGCTCGTCTACTTCGCATCAGGACAGAGCAGCTAGACGGTGTCCGCATCCGTGCGCGAGTGCAAGACTGTATCCCCAAAGAAACAGCGTCAGTGTATCACATTGTGCGTGAGAGGCGCCACCGCAAACGTCAGCTCATTACGGCGGTAAACACGGAGGACGGCGGGCGCGCAGTGACACAAACGGACATCGCGCACACGTTCACCAGACACTATGGGACCTTGTACATGGAAGATCCGCGACATGTACGTGATTATGACGAGCTGTTGCACGATTTTCCCGCCCCTCGGGGCGTGGCACCCGATGCTAGTCTGCTGTTGCCCATTACACCCGACGAGCTGACATCGGCCTTGGCACGTGGAGCACCGAACAAGTCGCCTGGACCGGACGGTTTACCCCTGGAATTCTACCGCACTTTTTACCACCTTATGGGTGGCAAGTGGCTCCAAATGTTTCAAGACCTGATCCGCCCTGATTTCACTGTCCCCACAGAATTCACAGAAGGCATCTTGATCCCAGTTCCGAAACCGAATGGTGGTTGTAGGTGGCAGGATTTTCGCCCACTCACACTCCTCAACAACGACTACAAGATCTTCGCCCGTATCCTCCGCGCGCGTCTCCACACCGCTATCGGGAAAGCCATCCACACCGATCAGACATGTTTAGGTGGTGTCAGCAACATTCATACGGCGTTAGGAGCATACCGCGACGTAATTGCTTTGACGGCGGCCTGCAAAATACGAGGCGCCCTTGTCGCCGTAGATTTTGACCACGCGTTCGACCGCGTCGATCACGGCTTCTTACGCGCAGTTTTGCAACACATGGGCCTCTCTCCGGAGTCTGCACAGGTGGTCCTTCGACTGGTCCACGGAGCGCGCTCCCTCATGATGGTCAACGGTTATCAGTCTGGTCACATTGTTGTTGGACGGTCAGTGCGACAAGGGTGCCCCCTGTCGGGCATATTATTTGCTGCAGCGCTTGAACCAGCTTTACATGGTCTACGGCAGCGATTAACTGGTATCTCCTTGCGGGACGTGACCTTTTGTTGTGGTACATTCGCCGATGACGTGGTGTTCCTGGCCAGATCAGAGGATGAAATGCATATGGCGCTACAGTGGCTACGCCAGTACGGGGCGGTCGCTGGGAGCGTCATCAACGTGAAGAAGACAAAATACATGGATGTCGGAGGGGGGCTTTCCCACACAACGGCGGTGCCCTTTGACAAGGTGCCCGTACTCAAGTGTTTAGGAGTGCAATTCTATAGCAATGTCCGCCGCACGGCGGCGGCTACGTACCGCCGGCTCCTACACCAGACACGTGCTCTGCTGCAGGACAACAAACTGCGTCGCTTGGATATGCTCCTCAGAACACGTTATGTCAACATCTATCTTGTCTCAAAACTGAACTATTTTGCGCATATCCTTCCCTTGACAGCTACGATGGCCGACAGATTTCAAGCAGCATATGGACATTTCGTAAGCACCGGTCTGGTTTTTAAAGTCCGATACGCCACCCTGACACTGCCGCAGCGGGCGGGCGGTATCGGTTTAATTCACGTATATAACCGTGCGCGATCGCTTTATCTCAACACTATGCCTCGCACGTGGACCTCTGCCCACGCCACTCTCACGGGCACCCTGATAGCGGAAGTGGCACCACACTCTCTGCATCCCCCGGTTTCTGTAGGACACATTTCACCGGCACTCACCCACATCAGAGACTTCTTTATTGACTTCAGCTACTTACGGTCAGAACTTCCGACGACACGGAAGCCCAGCACAAAAGACTATTATCGCCTCTATCAGCAGCGGCAACCTGTAAATACGGTCACCCACAGACATCCTGAAGTTGCCTGGAACACGGTGTGGCGAGCGGTACACACCCCTTTTCTACCTACGACGGTGCGTTCATTGTGGTACGTGGTTGTGAATGGGAAGTTCGCTACTCGTCAGAGGTTACATTCCATACATCTGACGGACGACCCCTTGTGTCCGACGTGCTCAGTCGCTGACTCGGATGCACACCGTCTGACGTGTGCCGCGACCAGCGAGTGCTGGCTACTGACGCAGCGCATGCTGGCATTACTCTTGCGGCGATTGCCGGAATCTATCTTCCCTGATGACGTATTGCGCCCCGACGTCGTACACTTTCCATCAACCAGAACGAACGCCGTTAACTGGCTAAAAGGCATGGCCGTTTACTACATATTTTGTGATGCTCCCAAAGGCACACTCGACTTTTGGACCCTATTGATGACGACACATGCAGCTTTCAGCCGCCACCCGAAGTACAGAACTCGTTTCGCAAATTATTTAGGTTCATTATTTGCGGATCTTCCTGCTCACTGGGGCGTTCCGGGTATGAGACGCTGAAAATGAAGAAGAATCCTGGAGCATATTGATCCTTTACGGACGGAATAGGGGGGAACCCTTCCCAACAGACGAGAAGACGACTCGGACGCTCGGCTACGGCAGTTGTAGGATCTTTCTTTGTAATGGTCAAAAAAAAAAAAAAAAAAAAAAAAAAAAAAAAAAAAAAAAAAAAAAAAGATGGTAGAGCACTTACCCGCGAAAGGCAAAGGTCCCGAGTTCGAGTCTCGGTCGGGCACACAGTTTTAATCTGCCAGGAAGTTTCATATCAGCGCACACTCCGCTGCAGAGTGAACATCTCATTTTGGTAATACGTTAATTATACACCTAATGATCTGCTTCTCGTAACGAAACCTACGGGTGCCGGTGTTTTACTTGACGCGCGAGGGGCACATTGGGCATAACATTTAATTATTTCGCTTTTGAAAATTCCGACATACTTATGGTTTGGATTAGACGAAAATGTGATATATTCTTAAGATTTCGTTCGCGTAAAATGTTTATCTACCTCCACTTACGAAAGGATTTCCCTCAGGTCAAAAACCCGGTGTGAGGAAAGGCATATTGTAAACTGTCACTATGTCGTCTTCATAATTTGTTACCGTAAATAAAACTGAAACGGAAACGTAGAGCAACTCTTCCAGCACGCATTGCTCCTGATACCATGTTTGCACTCTGAGTAGTTTGCGAGTTCGAGAACGTTGAACGAAATGCAAACTTTACGCGTGTGACCTGACCGGGACGTGGCAACCCTATACCGTGCCTCTGTATGGTCCTGGACAAGTGTCAACAATAAAGTAATTTTGAACAGACTACAGCGCAGCAAGCGAGAGATGGGAACCAGCTCGATGCAACTCAAGTGTTTATAACAGCCTGGATCCTTGTGCGTTTTCGTAACCTAACAGTGTATCACACTTAAAGCTCGTTTTATAATGTTTTGTACTGAGACAGTTAAATGAGTACCCAAATACTGGAAAGTATACGACTAATTGCATAATAAGTGAAAAAGTATGAGAATCTCCTTTCTGTGGGCGGAAGCTTATATAGGTTTGGTTTGCAATCACAAGGTCGACCAGTTGGAGAAGGAAGCCGTGAAACGAACGTCACTCTAACAGCATCCTATTTCAAGTTATGGACACGGAAACTGACCTAGGAAGAATGAGTAGCGGATTGGGGCTTTTCAGTCTGCCACTAAGGTCAGTACTAAGCTATGATCCAGCCTCGTCATTGTGCGATGAGGCATGAACGTGCATCCCCTTGTCACCTACTCTGCTCACAACTGGCTAGCTTCGCCGAAGATTCAGCTCTCCGTTTAGAGGTGGACATCTGGCTCTTCCAAAAACAATGCCGTTATGTAGTCCACCGTGTACAGCTGCCAGAGCATTAGAGATCGAAACGTGTCAGCTTGTTTGCATCTGCTCGTTTCATTAACATGAAATTCGTTACTGCTTCCGTCTTCTCCAAAGAGCAAAGTACTCTTAGGCACACAGCCTATAGAGTATATGCAGGCTGGAGCAAATAAAAGCGGCCCGGTCGAGTGGACACCAATTGGGCAGAAGAAAAAGACCTACCACTACTTCCAAGGATGGAGCAGCCGTCCATATAGCCTGCCGAACTTTGGAGCACATTTACAATCTTCACGCCTTGACAGGGTTGTTAGCATAGTCTGGTCGCGGCCCTAGCTGATCACCTGGGTCACCTCATCCACCAATGTACGATTACTTTGTGTGGGGAGCCCTCAAGTCTAAGGTGTACCGCCACAGTCCTCATAGTCTTCAAGGACTGCACCAAAACATTTCGGATGAATCTGCGGCAGTTCCGACAGTCCAACTTCGATCCGCCTTCGGCAACTTGCTGACCAGGGTCCAAATGTACCAAGAGATGAATGATGGACACAGTCAACATCTGCTGCTGTTAGATTAGTATTGTATTTTCTTTCCTCTGCTGTATTTCTTTGTAAAATGGATCGGCATTCTATGGGCCACTTTTATTTACCCAACCCTGCATACCTATGGAGTGAGCATAGCCTATAGCGCATTTTCTCAACATCAAACCGGGGTAGTCACGTGATTTTGAGACGATGCTGCTTGTCTGCATTTCGCTGTAATAGCGAAACGTAAATATTGCATATATTCATTTTTATTACTTTTCTGCACGTTTGAGCATTAGTAACAGTTATGGTGCAGTATTGTTGTTGACAAGGATGAAGAGAGGAGTATGTGAAAGGAAGACCAGTGTCTCTTTATATGTATGTACAACAAATGTATGATTGTAAATGTCATATTGATATAAAACGTTGTATCGGGACATGATATTATTGTGTTAGACTGTGGTGTTACAAAGCCTTGTACTGTAGAGCTAATATCTGCAATTTTTTGATCATATACCGTACTTACGAGACAAGTGCTAGATGAGTTTGCAAGTGTATCTGACTAAAATTCGAGCCAGTGTATACAAATTCGAGTTATGTTCATATGCAGATAAAATTTATACCTGACAGTCTGATTAATTTTTTTCCAATTGTAACAACACCAACGCTATACTATTGTACATATAATAATTTTTTCTTCTGATTTTCGATAAATTAGTGTAATCGATGGTCTGATTTCATTTCTTTTTTTTCTTTTCATGTCATTATGTTAAAGAAACTGTAAACAATTTTCGATGTGAATATTAATATCTATGTCAAATTGCAAGCAATATTATAACAAAATGGAAATGCAAGAAATGTTGAAACTGTTGTAAGCTGTTAAAGTTGTAATTGTGCGCCTGGTCCATACGTAGGCAATGTATTAGGATATGTAGAATGCAAAACCTCGGGTGAATACCCTGTCTGTAGGGGAGCGGTAAAAGGTGGATGGCAGGCGAGCGCGGGAAAATGCACACGGGCGCGGCACGGCATAACGGGCTCAGCAGTAGTAGTCGGAGTTGGGCATTGGCCTGAGTAACAACGTTCTGGATCGAGGAGGCTCTCCTGGAAAACGTGATTTCGTTGAGACTCGGATGTGCCGTTTCCGACGCCTATACAGCATGGCAATATTCCATAGGCACTAAATGAAAAAATATCGTGACGCTAAGAAGAAGTAAAGTGCCGATACATCAAGAGCCATAGCTGTGATTGTATGTGTGCTCTGCGCCTCGCCATCTCGCCGTCCGCCAACCGCCGCATCGATACGAACAGGTTGAAACTTTTAGTACTGTATTCGTGTGGACCAGTGTTACTTTTGTTCCTTACTGTTCAATAACAACTTAACTTTTACCAGAACTGTCCTATCATTTAATTATCCTCATCACTAACCTAGACAGGGTCCTTTCCACATGTTGTGCAATCCGAGTGTCCCGAAATGAACATTTAAAGTTCATGTTAATAATAATTACCTGCAGGCCTATCTATGTTAGAATGATGTTTAAAGAACTTTGTTGTTAATGAATCAATAAGTAAAGAACAAAGGACTGACAAAGTTGGAAGATAATGTTGAAATTGGTTTAGTAATGAAGTTTAGTTAATTTGAGACAAAAATAATGGTAGTTAAATGAGCAAGAAATAAGACAAAAAGAGTAGTAACTCATATATTGGAAATCTTGAGTGCTTAACGATTTCGATAATCAAAAAGTTCAGTACAGTGATCATGACAGTTTCAGGCCCCTCCCCCTTTTTCTTTTCTATTCATTTAAATTCTGAAGTGTACTGAACTGCCGGCCGGAGTGGCCGTGCGGTTCTAGGCGCTACAGTCTGGAACCGAGCGACCGCTACGGTCACAGGTTCGACTCCTGCCTCGGGCATGGATGTGTGTGATGTCCTTAGGTTAGTTAGGTTTAATTAGTTCTAAGTTCTAGGCGACTGATGACCTCAGAAGTTAAGTCGCATAGTGCTCAGAGCCATTTGTACTGAACTGATTTGACCAGCAAAGTTAAAGTCAATATAAAACCAAAACTAATTAATGTTTTACCTTTTTCAAAATTGATATTGTATGTATGTTTCGAAAGTGCTATTTCTAGGGTAACCTAATTTTAATCAGATCAATAGACAGTGCGAAGTTTGTAGTAAACATTATAGTGTATTGTTGTGTATTTATGGCTTGTACATATTAGTACAGAGTGTGAAATCATTAGTTCAGTAAATTTTCTGGTTCTAAAATTTACCATAGTATGCAGTGTTATTACGTGTTGTTTTGTATGAACGTACTTCAACTTGTACTGGGAAGAAATTCAGTTAATGCCTAATTAGGCTGGCGTATTATTAACAATTTGGTAGCATCTGATGTGTTGTTTCTTGTCCATCCTAACGTGTAGTTGCACTTCAGACTTGCTTGACGTATCATTGTTGTTACTGAGTGGGTGAAAGTCTGATTTAGCCTCCATTCAGGTACACGCGGTCAACATACACTCCTGGAAATGGAAAAAAAGAACACATTGACACCGGTGTGTCAGACCCACCATACTTGCTCCGGACACTGCGAGAGGGCTGTACAAGCAATGATCACACGCACGGCACAGCGGACACACCAGGAACCGCGGTGTTGGCCGTCGAATGGCGCTAGCTGCGCAGCATTTGTGCACCGCCGCCGTCAGTGTCAGCCAGTTTGCCGTGGCATACGGAGCTCCATCGCAATCTTTAACACTGGTAGCATGCCGCGACAGCGTGGACGTGAACCATATGCGCAGTTGACGGACTTTGAGCGAGGGCGTATAGTGGGCATGCGGGAGGCCGGGTGGACGTACCACCGAATTGCTCAACACGTGGGGCGTGAGGTCTCCACAGTACATCGATGTTGTCGCCAGTGGTCAGCGGAAGGTGCACGTGCCCGTCGACCTGGGACCGGACCGCAGCGACGCACGGATGCACGCCAAGACCGTAGGATCCTACGCGGTGCCGTAGGGGACCGCACCGCCACTTCCCAGCAAATTAGGGACACTGTTGCTCCTGGGGTATCGGCGAGGACCATTCGCAACCGTCTCCATGAAGCTGGGCTACGGTCCCGCACACCGTTAGGCCGTCTTCCGCTCACGCCCCAGCATCGTGCAGCCCGCCTCCAGTGGTGTCGCGACAGGCGTGAATGGAGGGACGAATGGAGACGTGTCGTCTTCAGCGATGAGAGTCGCTTCTGCCTTGGTGCCAATGATGGTCGTATGCGTGTTTGGCGCCGTGCAGGTGAGCGCCACAATCAGGACTGCATACGACCGAGGCACACAGGGCCAACACCCGGCATCATGGTGTGGGGAGCGATCTCCTACACTGGCCGTACACCACTGGTGATCGTCGAGGGGACACTGAATAGTGCACGGTACATCCAAACCGTCATCGAACCCATCGTTCTACCATTCCTAGACCGGCAAGGGAACTTGCTGTTCCAACAGGACAATGCACGTCCGCGTGTATCCCGTGCCACCCAACGTGCTCTAGAAGGTGTAAGTCAACTACCCTGGCCAGCAAGATCTCCGGATCTGTCCTCCATTGAGCATGTGACTGGATGAAGCGTCGTCTCACGCGGTCTGCACGTCCAGCACGAACGCTGGTCCAACTGAGGCGCCAGGTGGAAATGGCATGGCAAGCCGTTCCACAGGACTACATCCAGCATCTCTACGATCGTCTCCATGGGAGAATAGCAGCCTGCATTGCTGCGAAAGGTGGATATACACTGTACTAGTGCCGACATTGTGCATGCTCTGTTGCCTGTGTCTATGTGCCTGTGGTTCTGTCAGTGTGATCATGTGATGTATCTGACCCCAGGAATGTGTCAATAAAGTTTCCCCTTCCTGGGACAATGAATTCACGGTGTTCTTATTTCAATTTCCAGGAGTGTATATACCAAAATCCTTTCTTATAAGGTGAAGCCCGTTAACTTACCATAGTACAGGCTTTAATAAGTATCGTGCGCAGTAGCGTAGTGTTACACAATTTATACAGGTCTCAAACCATTGTGTGTATCTAAGTATTTCTACATGAGAGAGTTTCCGACATTATGTGATTTTTGTGCTCTAGTTTCCCGAGAGATGAACAATTAGTCAAAAATTGAAAATAATAAAGGACAAACGGATGGTGTGATTACCTGATTTACTGCAACAATTTCATAGTTCCAAAAGTGTTTTTTGTGACGTTTCGGCGCTCTATACTGTTTCATTATAACGTAATTAATCAGAACAAACGTTCGAGAATATGAATATGTGCAATAGACAACGTACAAAAATGTTGTTGGATGTCACACATCCTCGTAACCGAGAAAATCGTTAATAAAATGGAATCCGAACTACGATACTATCGCGAAAAACCACAGTACTCTTGCTCTTCACAATTTTAAGGTAACTTCAGTTCCAGGTATAAAATTGTTAAGATGTCTATAAAACACGTATACAAAGATTCAATGTACTTCTGCAGGTTATCTATCTATAGCAACGAAGTAATAAAACTCAAAATACGCTATATAGGCTAAAATGCGCCATCCCAAAAACACGTGACTTGAGCTGCAGGAGATGTTTCGGACAGAATTCTTGTTCTGTGCATCCAAATTCTCGCTCGGTAGTTACACTGATGAGACGGAACATTATGACCACCTACTTAACAGCATGTTGATCCACTTCTGAAACGTAATTCAGAAGTGATTCTGCGTGACGTGGAATCCGTCAAGTACTCGATAGATACGCTGCAACGCCTTGTTGCAACATGCCCACTTCGCACCACCATATAAATTACAAGTAAACACGCTGATAATGACTTTAAACTGAAATCAGTTATTACGTTGTTAAATGACAAAAAATAACTGCCGGCCGCAGTGGCCGAGCGCTTCTAGGCGCTTCAGTCTGGAACCGCGCTACCACTGCGGCCGAAGGTTCGAAGCCTGCCTCGGGCATGGATGTGTGTGATGTCCTTAGGTTAGTTAGGTTTAAGTAGTTCTAAGTTCTAGGGGACTGATGACCTCAGACGTTAAGTCCCATAGTGCTCAGAGCCATATGAACCATTTTTGAACTCACTTCCTGTAATTTACAGGCGGTTTGTGGGCACGGATATGGTGCTCGATAGCCTCCCAGTTAGGTTTCATCAGATTCAGGTAATCCGAATTTGATGGCCAAGACATGCTCCTCAAGCGATTTCAGCACGATTTTGGTCTTGTGGCACGGATAGTTATCCTGATGGAAGATGCCATCGCTGTTGAGAAAGACATCAAGCATAAGGGTTTACAGGCGGTCCCTGGTAATGTTCACGTAGTACACAGCAGTCGTGGTACCATCGATTACTACTTCAGATCCCATGTAAGCCTAAGTGAATTTCCCCCATAACATAATACTACTCCCAACGGCCTGCGTCCGTGACGCGCTGAATCTTTTCGAGCAGCCATTCGACTGGATGACGGCGTATATGGACACGATCATCGACCTGGTTTAACAAAAAACGGAATTCATCCGAACAGGCGACACGATTCTATTGACCCGCTGTCCAATCTCTGTCATCCTGCACCAAATGTAGTCATAATTGACGATGTCGCTGGGTCAACATGAGAACACGTAGGATCCTCTGTGGCGGAACACCATATTCAACGGTGTGTGCTGAACTGTATGCTCCAAAAAACTTGTGCCTGTCCCAACACTGTACTCTGTCGTCAGATCTGCCACAGATCGCCGCCAATACTGCTCTAGAGAGAGAGCAAGCTACCGATCCCTACGTTCTGTGATGAGGTGTGGATGTTCAACTTCTTGTCGGCTACTTGAGGTTTCAGAGTTCTTCAACCACTTTCCATAGATGCTCACGACAGTAGCACGCGATCAGTCGATCAGTTTCGCCTTTTAGAGGTGCCCACTCCCAGGCACTGGGCCACAACACTCTGACTTTCGTCAAAGTCGCTCAGGTCGGCGGATTTCCGCATTTGCGCCACTTACCCTCGCTGTAACGATTCCCTGTTCATTTTTGCTCCGCTCATTTACTCCTCTTACCGCGTCACGTGCCCTCAGAGACACCAAGCAGCATATAATCTTGCGGTGGGCAGTGGTCGAAATGCTTTGGCTCATCAATGTATTTATGCTCTTTGGCGCAGCCACCACTGAAAGCATGCCGCATCTCTGCACTAGCTGCACGTGACATATCGGTCGGTTAAGTACTTTGACTAGCATGAGCCAGTTTAGGTGCGTCGCCGCGAATTTTTAGTTGGTTCGTAGCGCAATGCGAGGCGAAACCACTCTGGGGCTGTATACGAAGATGGCATGTCCGAAAGAACAGATGCCATCTTCATATCGTTTAAGGCTAACCGGCAGATGACCTTCTTCAGTGCGGATGCACACAATTTGCCTGATCTCTTACAGGATTCGGTGGACTGTCTGCCGCGAGTAATGGGTATAATGGCAGAGGCACTACGAATGTAGTATGTGGACTATAACTGGAGAATGTGGGTCTCACGGGGAGCGTGCCGGCGGTAAATCCCCGCAGTCGCATTATCCTCTGTGCCCTCGGTGGCTCAGGTGGATAGAGCGTCTGCCATGTAAGCAGGAGATCCCGGGTTCGAGTCCCGGTCGGGGCACACATTTTCAACTGTCCCCGTTGATCTATATCACGCCCGTCAGCAGCTAATGGTATTGAGTTAATTATAATTTCACTCTGAGGCTCAGTCTTGACCTGTTCGAATATGAATACTGCCTGCAGTTTCTCACCATGCTGTTTCACACCTGTTCAATTAGATCGCTATATGTTCTTCGCTTAAGGAATGCTATGTAAGCGTATTTGGTTATGTTCCTGTAGAAGGTGATCGTTTTCGAAGTCATGGTTAGGCAGGGTAAATTCTCGATTTGTTGCATGTTCAAAATGAAACGGAACCTAATTTTTCATTGTGATCGGTCTCGAATCACTTGCCCATGCAAACAGCAATGTTCCCATCTGCTTCATATTTCCTTGAGCATTCGTGATATTCAGTCCCTCTCTCATAATACAGACACCAAAAAAAAAATTTTTGCGTCACTTCGGTTCCGAGAGTTCCGGAACCTGTACCGAAAACTGGAATAGAGATCAACATAAACATCATTGCCACCCTTTTTATTGCTACTGAAAACCACACATTGCATGATGTACCACCATACAGCGAGACCTTCAGAGATGGTAATCCAGATTGCTGTACACACTGGTGCCTCTGATACCCAGTAGCACGTCCCCTTACATTGATGCATGCCTGGATTTGTCGTGGCATACTATCCACAAGTTCATCAAGGCACTGTTGGTCCAGATTGTCTCACTCCTCAATGGCGATTCGGCGTAGACCACTGAGAGTGGTTGGTGGGTCATGTCGTCCATAAAAAGCCCTTATCTATCTATACCAGGCATGTTCGATAGGATTCATGTCAGGAGAACATGCTGGCCACTCTAGTCGAGCGATCCTGAAGGAAGTCATTCACAAGATGTCCACGATGATGGCGCGTATTGTCATCCATGAAGACGAATGCCTCGCCAATATGCTGCCCATATGGTTGCACTATCGGTCGGAGGATAGCATTCACGTATCGTACAGTCGTTACGGCGCCTTCCATGGCCAGCACCGGCGTACGTCGGCCCCACGTAACGCCACTCCAAAACATCAGGGAACCTCTACCTCGCTACACTCGCTGGACAGTGCGTCTAAGGCGTACAGCCTGACCAGGTTGCCCCCAAACTGACGATTGTCTGGTTGAAGGCATATGCAACACTCATTGGTGAAGAGAACGTGATGCCTCGCCATTGACGTAGGGAGTGAAGTAGCGCATCATGCAGTCTATTGCGCACAGTTTGAGTCGCAACACGACGTCCTGTGGCTGCACGAAAAGTGTTATTCGACATTGTGGCGTTGCTATCAGGGTTTCTCCGAGCCATAATCCGTAGGTAGCGGTCATCTATTTCAGTAGTAGCCGTTGTGTGGCCTGAGCGAGGCATGTCATCGACAGTTCTACATCTACATCCATACTCCGCAAGCCACCTGACGGTGTGTGGCGGAGGGTACCCTGAGTACCTCTATCGGTTCTCCCTTCTATTCCAGTCTCGTATTGTTCGTGGAAAGAAGGATTGTCGGTATGCTTCTATGTGGGCTCTAATCTCTCTGATTTTATCCTCATGGTCTCTTCGCGAGAGGGAGCAATATCCTGCTTAATCCCACGAAGAAGGTATGTTGTCGAAACTTTAACAAAAGCCCATACCGAGCTACTGAGCGTCTCTCCTGCAGAGTCTTCCACTGGAGTTTATCTATCATCTCCGTAACGCTTTCGCGATTACTTTTGGTTCAAATGGCTCTGAGCACTATGGGACTTAACATCTATGGTCATCAGTCCCCTAGAACTTAGAACTACTTAAACCTAACTAACCTAAGGACATCACACAACACCCAGTCATCACGAGGCAGAGAAAATCTCTGACCACGCCGGGCATTGAACCCGGGAACCCGGGCGTGGGAAGCGAGAACGCTACCGCACGACCACGAGCTGCGGACTTTCGCGATTACTAAATGATCCTGTAACGAAGCGCGCTGCTCTCCGTTGGATCTTCTCTATCTCTTCTATCAACCCTATCTGGTACGTTTCCCACACTGCTGAGCAGTATTCAAGCAGTGGGCGAAGAAGCGTACTGTAACCTATTTCCTTTGTTTTCGGATTGCATTTCCTTAGGATTCTTCCAATGAATCTCAGTCTGGCATCTGCTTTACCGAAGATCAACTTTATATGATCATTCCATTTTAAATCACTCCTAATGCATACTCCCAGATGATTTATGGAATTAACTGCTTCCAGTTGCTGACCTGCTATTTTGTAGCTAAATGATAAGGGATCTATCTTTCTATGTATTCGCAGCACATTACACTTGTTTACATTGAGATTGAATTGTCATTCCCTGCACCATGCGTCAATTCGCTGCAGATCCTCCTGCATTTCAGTACAATTTTCCATTGTTACAACCTCTCGATACACCACAGCATCATCTGCAAAAAGCCTCAGTGAACTTCCGATGTCATCCACAAGGTCATTTATGTATATTGTGAATAGCAACTGTCCTATGACATTCCCCTCCGGCACACCTGAAATCACTCTTACTTCGGAAGAATTCTCTCCATTGAGAATGACATGCTGCGTTCTGTTATCTAGGAACTCTTCAATCCAATCACACAATTGGTCTGATAGTCCATATACTCTTACTTTGTTCATTAAACGACTGTGGGGGACTGTATCGAACGCCTTGCAGAAGTAAAGAAACACGGCATCTACCTGTGAACCCGTGTCTATGGCCCTCTGAGTCTCGTGGACGAATAGCGCGAGCTGGGTTACACACGACCGTCTTTTTCGAAACCCATGCTGATTCCTACAGAGTATATTTCTAGTCTCCAGAAAAGTCATTATACTCGAACATAATACGTGTTCCAAAATTCTACAACTGATCGACGTTAGTGATATAGGTCTATAGTTCTGCACATCTTTTCGACGTCTCTTCTTGAAAATGGGGATGACCTGTGCCCTTTTTCCAATCCTTTGGAACGCTACGCTCTTCTAGAGACCTACGGTACACCGCTGCAATAACCCGGCAAGTTCCTTCGCGTACTCTGTGTAAAATCGAACTGGTATCCCATCAGGTCCAGCGGCCTTTCCTCTTTTGAGCGATTTTAATTGTTTCTCTATCCCTCTGTCGTCTATTTCGATATCTACCATTTTGTCATCTGTGCAACAATCTAGAGAAGGAACTACAGTGCAGTCTTCCTCTGTGAAACAGCTTTGGAAAAAGACATTTAGTATTTCGGCCTTTAGTCTGTCATCCTCTGTTTCAGTACCATATTGGCCACAGAGCGTCTGGACATTTTGTTTTGATCCACCTACCGCTTTGACATAAGACCAATATTTCTTAGGATTTTCTGCCAAGTCAGTACATAGAACTTTACATTCGAATTCATTGAACGCCTCTCGCACAGCCCTCCTCACGCTACATTTCGCTTCGCGTAATTTTTGTTTGTCTGCAAGGCTTTGGCTATGTTTATGTTTGCTGTGAAGTTCCCTTTGCTTCCGCAGCAGTTTTCTAACTCGGTTGTTGTACCACGGTGGCTCTTTTCCTTCTCTTACGATCTTGCTTGGCACATACTCATCTAACGCATATTGAACGATGGTTTTGAACTTTGTCCACTGATCCTCAACACTATCTGTACTTGAGACAAAACTTTTGTGTTGAGCCGTCAGGTACTCTGTAATCTGGTTTTTCTCACTTTTGCTAAACAGAAGAGTCTTCCTACCTTTTTTAATATTTCTATTTACGGCTGAAATCATCGATGCAGTAACTGCTTTATGATCGCTGATTCCCTGTTCTGCGTTAACTGTTTCAAATAGTTCGGGTCTGTTTGTCACCAGAAGGTCTAACATGTTATCGCCACGAGTCGGTTCTCTGTTTAACTGCTCAAGGTAGTTTTCAGATAAAGCACTTAAAAAAATTTCACTGGATTCTTTGTCCCTGTCACCCGTTATGAACGTTTGAGTCTCCCAGTCTATATCCGGCAAATTAAAATCTCCACCCAGAACTATAACATGGTGGGGAAACGTAATCGAAATATTTTCCAAATTATCCTTCACGTGCTCAGCCACAACAGCTGCTGAGCCAGGGGGCCTATAGAGACATCCAATTACCATGTCTGAGCCTGCTTTAACCGTGAGCTTCACCCAAATTATTTTACATTTCGGAACTCCGTCAATTTCCTTCGACACTATTGCACTTCTTATCGCTATAAACACGCCTCCCCCTTCACTGTCCAGCCTGTTCAAATGGCTCTGAGCACTATGGGACTTAACATCCATGGTCATCAGTCCCCTAGAACTTAGAACTACTTAAACCTAACTAACCTAAGGACATCACACACATCCATGCCCGAGGCAGGATTCGAACCTGCGACCGTAGCAGTCGCGCGGTTACGGACTGCGCGCCTAGAACCGCTAGACCACCGCGGCCTGCTGTCCATCCTGTCTCTGCGGTGTACATTCCAATCTGAGTTTAGGATTTCATTACTGTTTACCTCTGGATTCAGCCAACTTTCTGCCCCTAGTACTACATGGACGTTGTGACCGCTTATTAATGAGAGCAGTTCTGGGACCTTTCTATAGACGCTCCTGCAGTTTACTATTAGCACATTAATATTGTTATTCCCTGTTGCATTTTGCCTACTCCCACCTTGCCGCGTCTCAGGAGGCGTCTTGTCGGGCCTAGGGAGGGAATTCTCTAACCTAGAAAGCCCCCATGTGCACTCCACACGTACTCCGCTACCCTTGTAGCCGCTTCCGGCGTGTAGTGCACGCCTGACCTATTCAGGGGGGACCCTACATTTCTCTACCCGATAGCGGGGGTCGAGAAATTTGCACCCCAGATCTCCGCAGAATCGTCTGAGCCTCTGGTTTAAGCCTTCCACTCGGCTCCAAACCAGAGGACCGCGATCGGTTCTGGGAACGACACTACAAATAGTTAGCTCTGATTCCACCCCGCGAGCGAGGCTTTCCGACTTCACCAATTCCGCCAACCGCCTGTACGAACTGAGGATGACCTCTGAACCCAGACGACAGGAGTCATTGGTGGCGACATTATCAACAATTTGCAGTCGGGTGCACCCAGTGCTCTCTATCGCCGCCGGCAGGGCCTCCTCCACATCTCGGATGAGACCCCCCGGCAAGCAGACAGAGTGAACACTGGCCATCTTCCCCGACCTTTCCGCCATTTCCCTAAGGGGCTCCATCACCCGCCTAACGTTGGAGCTCCCAATAACTAATAAACCCCTCTCCCCGTGTGCCTGCTCGGACCTTGCTGAAGGAGCGGCCACATGTCCACTCACAGGCAGAGCGGGCGATGCCACACGGCCAGCCTCCACATTTACCCTCCGCCTCGTGCGGCGCGAACGCCGCTGAACCCGCCACTCCCCTTGGGGAGAGGGTGGCCTAACCGCGCCCGGTACCCGCGAAGATGTCTCGACAGCAGGGACAGTGGGTGAAGCATGTAACACCTGGGGTGTACCATGCGACGCACCAGACTCCCCACTGCCGCTACACTCCGAGGCAGCAGCCTGAAGACGGCTGACCGCGGCCATCAACACATTCAGCTGGTCGCGAACAGTAGCCAGCTCCTCCTGCGTCCGTACACAGCAGTCACACATCCTATCCATCGTAAGAAATCAATTTACTGTAGAGAATTAATCAACTTTTAACTAGACTGCTAAGTCACTAAAGGCGGCCGATTGTTGACTAAACTGTGGTTGCTAGGCACTTCTTGTAGAAAACGATGAAAATAGCACTACCTGTCTCTGGACTGTATTGAAAACAAACAATAGCACTACTGGTACTATGGCTGACTAACGGGACTCTCTCTGACTGTATTCAAAACAAACACGAAATCTATGGAACACTATTACTAGCACTCGACAATTAAGGCTTCCTAAAAGCAAAAACACACGGAAGAAGAAGTGACAAGTAAGAAAAATACAGTTAATACTTAAATTAAGGTAGCTCGCTGCACAGCAGACGTGAAGCAGACGGCAGTTACGAAGACACTGTCTCTCTGTATCTCCTCCATATCCGAACAACATCGCTTTGGTTCACTCCGAGACTCCTGGAAACTTCCCTTGTTGAGAATCCTTCCTGGCAAAAACTAACAATGCGGACGCGATCGAACTGCAGTATTCAACGTCCAGGCGTGGTTGAACTACAGACAACAAGAACCGTGTACCTCCTTGCCGGTGGAATGACTGGAACTGATCGTCTGTCGGACCCCCTCCGTCTAATAGGCGCTGCTCATGCATGGTTGTTCACACCTTTGGGCGGGTTTAGTGACATCTCTGAATAGGCAAAGTGACTGTGTCTGTGATTCAATATCCATAGCCGACGTCGATCTTCAGGCGTTCGGGAAACTGGGGTGATGCAAAACTTCTTTTGATGTGTGTGCAATTCATGAGCCCATTGGTTTGGCAGTATTATTTTTGCAAATATTGTAAAAATGTGGTACATCATGGTCCTTCACTTGGCTTGAAAAGGATGGAATCTCGCCTGCCATGTTGTGGAGGCAGCATTATTTAATAACGATTTTGTGCTAAAATGTCTTGAGGAAAGCAAAGGAGATTATATCAACAGAAGAATGTCAAAAAGGCAATTTTTAAGGTAATTCAGTTTTTTAATACGATTGAAACTATGTAGTTTCTTATTGCTAGAACATTGCATATGGCTGAATATGGAGCAGAAATTTATTATTGCAAAATATGGTTTTGTTCTATAATTGCAAGTAATTTTCAGAGCCAACATTTTTAATTGGAGCCATTTTTGTTTTGCAGTCACTTGGAATATGTAAATCTCACTGAAAATGGATTACTTTATCACAGATGAATTGTTTAAAAAACTGGATAGTCTGGAGTTGCCGGCCGTGGTGGTCTAGCGGTTCTAGGCGCGCAGTCCGGAACCGCGCGACTGCTACGGTCGCAGGTTCGAATCCTGCCTCGGGCTTGGATGTGCGTGATGTCCTTAGGTTAGTTAGGTTTAAGTAGTTCTAAGTTCTAGGGGACTGATGACCTCAGATGTTAAGTCCCGTAGTGCTCAGAGCCATTTGGATAGTCTGGATTTCACATCATGTAGTGTGAACTCAAAATTAATTTTTCACATAGTTCTATTGCTCTACACTGAGATTTACATGTATTGATGTCATTTTTTAGATACCAACCACACACTTCCAAATACGAGTTTCGACAAATACAAACATGAGTTTAAGTTCTTACACTAAATTTACAAGTTTTAGGAAAAATGAAAGATGAATGTAATGGAATAAAAATGGAAGCATTTTATGGTTTGAGAGCAAAAATTATGCTTATTAAGTTGACAACAAAACAGCCGGCCAGGGTGGCCGAGCGGTTCTAGGCGCTACAGTCTGGAACCGCGCGACCGCTACGGTCGCAGGTTCGAATCCTGCCTCGAGCATGGATGTGTGTGATGTCCTTATGTTAGTTAGGTTTAAGTACTTCTAAGTCTAGGGAACTGATGAACTCAGAAGTTAAGTCCCATAGTGCTCAGAGCCATCTGAACCATTTGGGCTCCATATACAGACAGTGGTGCATGGTTGTAGAGTGGCACTCACAGAACAGATAGTAGTGATCTGTATCAAGTGCTTACTTGGACTTTGTCAACAGCGAACATCATTTACTGTTCGCATGTCACCTCTTGCTTGTGACAACTTTGTAAATACAAGTTAAGCATTGTCATTCTGCTTTATAGAAATAAAACTACCAATGTTATTTGCTTGAACTGTTGTGTAGCATTCCGAGAATGCAGCATCCTTTCGGCTCCCTATAAGAAACGAGTAGGCAAGACTCAACATTCCCCATAATTATATCCTTCCCATATCATTCATCACTATGTCCTTGATCACTGTATCCTTCGTTGCCACTGTGTTCTTCGTAATCACTGTATTCTTCATATGGAACTCTGGTCATTAGTTTTTAAAGTTGATGAATAATATAATTTCATATCATTACATATCTTCTTATTAGCTGTCCAACAAAAATACCCATAAGGTTTTGTGGTTGTTGTTTCCTGAGTTGTTCATTCATATAGAAAAAATCAATTTTTATATATATATATATATATATATATATATATATATATATATATATATAAATGGAGTCCTTGCTCAACAAGCTCAACAATGCTAACAATTCTAATTTGTTTTAAATATTTATGAAATACAGGTAAGTTTTTTGTAGTACATTACTGCCTGTGAATGTTTAAGCACTAGATATGGTGGAAAATTTTTATTAAGCTCAGTAATGAGTTTAAGATTAATTTGAAAGACAGATATTTGAAACAAGTAACTGACTGGAATGTTCAGTTTTCTGATGGACAGGTTAAGCTCAATTACAAATTAATCAAGAAACTTAAAAATACTAGTAATGAATTTCAAGACCTAGAACTTCTAGTTTAAAAATTTTAAGTGAGTCTATGCAGTAGACAATTATATACATCTTCAATCTGTATTATTCCACGGGGGATGCATGTCTCCCTGCCCATGGAAATCTTCATATAGATAAGATTATCACATAATTATGCTTTCAGCTACTCAGTTTCCGCTACTTTTTTCTAATTAAAAATTTTATTTTTCCTAATAATATTTATAATCATTAAATACACAAACTAAAGGGTATAGCCAGTGTCTGGTCAAAAATATTAATGAATTTTATAAGTATTAACATCGAAAAGATAGATATAATATACACTCCTGGAAATGGAAAAAAGAACACATTGACACCGGTGTGTCAGACCCACCATACTTGCTCCGGACACTACGAGAGGGCTGTACAAGCAATGATCACACGCACGGCACAGCGGACACACCAGGAACCGCGGTGTTGGCCGTCGAATGGCGCTAGCTGCGCAGCATTTGTGCACCGCCGCCGTCAGTGTCAGCCAGTTTGCCGTGGCATACGGAGCTCCATCGCAGTCTTTAACACTGGTAGCATGCCGCGACAGCGTGGACGTGAACCGTATGTGCAGTTGACGGACTTTGAGCGAGGGCGTATTGTGGGCATGCGGGAGGCCGGGTGGACGTACCGCCGAATTGCTCAACACGTGGGGCGTGAGGTCTCCACAGTACATCGATGTTGTCGCCAGTGGTCGGCGGAAGGTGCACGTGCCCGTCGACCTGGGACCGGACCGCAGCGACGCACGGATGCACGCCAAGACCGTAGGATCCTACGCAGTGCCGTAGGGGACCGCACCGCCACTTCCCAGCAAATTAGGGACACTGTTGCTCCTGGGGTATCGGCGAGGACCATTCGCAACCGTCTCCATGAAGCTGGGCTACGGTCCCGCACACCGTTAGGCCGTCTTCCGCTCACGCCTCAACATCGTGCAGCCCGCCTCCAGTGGTGTCGCGACAGGCGTGAATGGAGGGACGAATGGAGACGTGTCGTCTTCAGCGATGAGAGTCGCTTCTGCCTTGGTGCCAATGATGGTCGTATGCGTGTTTGGCGCCGTGCAGGTGAGCGCCACAATCAGGACTGCATACGACCGAGGCACACAGGGCCAACACCCGGCATCATGGTGTGGGGAGCGATCTCCTACACTGGCCGTACACCACTGGTGATCGTCGAGGGGACACTGAATAGTGCACGGTACATCCAAACCGTCATCGAATCCATCGTTCTACCATTCCTAGACCGGCAAGGGAACTTGCTGTTCCAACAGGACAATGCACGTCCGCATGTATCCCGTGCCACCCAACGTGCTCTAGAAGGTGTAAGTCAACTACCCTGGCCAGCAAGATCTCCGGATCTGTCCCCCATTGAGCATGTTTGGGACTGGATGAAGCGTCGTCTCACGCGGTCTGCACGTCCAGCACGAACGCTGGTCCAACTGAGGCGCCAGGTGGAAATGGCATGGCAAGCCGTTCCACAGGACTACACCCAGCATCTCTACGATCGTCTCGATGGGAGAACAGCAGCCTGCATTGCTGCGAAAGGTGGATATACACTGTATTAGTGCCGACATTGTGCATGCTCTGTTGCCTGTGTCTATGTGCCTGTGGTTCTGTCAGTGTGATCATGTGATGTATCTGACCCCAGGAATGTGTCAATAATGTTTCCCCTTCCTGGGACAATGAATTCACGGTGTTCTTATTTCAATTTCCAGGAGTGTATATAAGGAATGTGACAAGTGAAGACAAAAAGTTAAAGTTACATGTGAATGTGGAAGAAGTGCAGCCAAGCATGCACTAAAAAACATGTAAAAACATCAGTTCATAACGGTCTTATGTTCGCTAAAGAACAAAAATTTAGGGAAATAACAGGTAAATGTTGAGTAAAATATATCATATATATTTCATTTTATTATAATTTTTATAATAAAATAAGTGAGCCAGAACTGGATTATTGGGACAGTAGGTACATTTTTGCAGGTTTTGGGGAACTTTTTAATTGAAAAATGTCATTTTCATGATTTTTTATTTTTTTCTAGAAAGTGAGCCAAAACCTACCAAATGTACCTACTGTGAATTTGATCCAGGCGCCTGAAGGCAGACGACTTTGGTTGGTGGAGCGTCAAGAGGTTGCCTGCTTGCCTAGGACTGCTTCACAGATTGTCTCTGGACAAGTTCAATTTTGAAGTTCTCAATAAAGGTAAGAATAACACTGCAACAGTATTTACGTAGCTTATATAATCAAATACCAAGTTTTGGCTTATTACGTACTATGCCCCAACAGAACAAATAGTCCTGTCACAGAAAAGCCACGTATAACACTACCGTCTGCTACTGCTGTACCATAATCTTAAAGTTGGAGGCAGGTCGTAAACTAAAACTATCTTATTAAAGCAATTATGGTATAACGCAACAGAGCAGTGTTACCCTCTCAGACGAATTTTGTAATGTTGACTGTGTTGTACCTAACGAAGGTGGCTTATCGGAAGTGAAAGTCAGAATTACATAAACGTTCAGGGAGTAACAAATAATGTTTTACCTAGCTACACTGTTTAAAGAATAATGAAAACGGTCGCCAACTAATTAGGCACGAGAAAGATTAATGTTCTTGTTTAAGAAAGTAGGTATGAGTAGTTTTAACGGACAAACACAACCTATACTTTACCACAAAGGAGTGCAATGAACTCTGACACCTGCGTATGGTCACAGTTAAGATTGGAAGCTGACAGAGCAGGACAGACTATTTGCATAAACATTACAGATAACGGAACACACTATTACTTTCTGGGCTTATTCAAACCGAATAAGTTTTATAACATTACTATTAATATTCACTGCAGAATCATAAATTGGACATAGGTTAAGTATTATTTTTCAAACACTTTCCTAGTTGAAATAAAATTATAAATGTAGTTCGCTGCAAAATTATGAACTGGTCACAGGTTAAGTCTCTCTAAGTTAAATACGTTACTATTTAAAATGAAAGTTAAATGGAATTCACTAAAAGGTTACTTCTCACTGTCTTTTGAATAAAGAAATTATTGTTTTCATAAATAGTGGTAAAGGATAATCTGTGGATCTTATTACACTATTAATATGCACTTTCAATACCCAAAAGAAACAAGTGCTTAGCAAGTATGAGTATATAACTTTCCACAACTGCTATTCATGACTTTTACTGCAGTGAGACACAATGTTGATAAATTTGCAAGAAGCTGACTCACTTTTTAAATTTTACTACAGGCAGCACTAAGCAAAACTTTATAAGCCTCAGTTTTAAGAATTTTTAATCTTTAAAAGAAACAGCAAATTGTCTTTATTACCACAGTCTTCTACTTTCAAGCACATGATTAAATAGGTGACTTTAACACTCCAAAAAAACTTTAAATTGGACTGTTTCCATCACTGGGAGGCTTTCATTTTTTTTCACAAACTAGGACATTCGGTAATCATAGTTCAAATGGAGAGGAACCTGAGAGGTGTTGTGATAAGGAAAAAATCTAGGTAGGTACATAAATTCAGTTATAAATTATCTTATATTTGAGCACGCTAACACATCCAATAAGCTGATGCTTCACTGTACATTATTATAGTTTCTGTTATAATGATTGCGCAATGTGGTGGCATCTGCATGTTGGTAGGTGGATTTGCAGGCAGATTTGCTGGACTCTGTCCCTTCTTGGTGGCGATGATGGATACCAATTCCAGAATCGTTCCAGCTATTTATCCATCCATCCGAGGCATTGGAAAGTGGCAGAACAATCTTCTCTCGGAATCAGCACAATATACGACTTTTACATGGCAGTGCACAGTTTGGTAGCTAGTCCCCGACTGACTCTTGGTTCCACCTTTTCTACCTAGGCCAACCACAATTTGCGCGTGCTGCACAATTCCGTTCCGGTGGGGAACTTTTTCATACAAACTAATTAAGAACCCTAAGTGAAGGTCAGCAGTTTACATAACAACAAATAAACATTTTAAACAAAACATATCATTTGCACATATAGGTAGTTCTAAACAAAATTATTTACAGTAAGTTTTGTCTCCCTCCAATTGGGACAAAGAATTTAAATGACAGATTTAGTACATTGCATAGAATCAAACCACGACATCCAAAGTTTTTACAAAGAAAGGAGTATACAATTTTGTGTTATCGATTCAATCAAACATATTTACAGAAGCTCAACGATGTAACATTAAATGAAACAAAAGCAAAATAGATCAGTAGAGCACTACAGTTATGGTGTTACGTAAGTGGGTGCCACAGAGGGTCTTGCCACACTGAGGACGGTCTCAGAGGGACCCTTTATCATTGTATTCAAGCATGTGTGAATGTCTCAGCGCTTTCACCTCTCTCCGTGATCATGCTCGAAACAGGAGGTCTGAAAAAGCATATGCACCACTTGCTGCTACAGATCACTTTCAGATTTTGTCAAAGGGTTTTGAGTGGTCACTAGGTTGTGATATGTACACGAGAGCAAAAATGTGGTCGCACTGTGCTACAAAGAGACACAATCACGTTCAGCAGAGACGCAGCACCACAATTTTCTTAGAGAAGCGTTGGAGCTGCCGAGGGTGTCTGCAGAGTCAAAGGATGTCAACAACGTAGTGCTGTTACTTGTCAGACTATGAACTGACGTTTTCGACCGCGAAATGTGTGGGAATCCATGCCCCATGGAAAGGGGCGGTTCCATTTATGCCTGAGGCCTTTTGGTGTCGATTCTGAGCGGCGGTTGTGTCTGAAATGTTTTCCTCGGTCACTCATAAGAAACGCTGGACGTTGCAGCTCTGACTTCCATCGTACAGATGTTAAAAGAAAGGTATAAATGTATGTAAGAGGTTTTGTGTCGCCTCGTTGTCACTGTAGGCTTGGTCCATGGGAAGCATAGGAGAGGATGTTGTTTGGTGGCCTGTATCCTCTTTCTGTAAAACAACTGCTCGCTTGTATTAACAGGGTTCTTTATTAACACAAACAGAGAGCTACTTAAGTTAAAAGTCCAGGTGTTGTGGTACAAGCTCTTCCGTAATAATCCACGTTAGCCTCGCTGCTGGTGAAGTACAAGTCTCACTATGAGCACTACTCTGGTCGCTAGGTACTGACTGATTCTGAGCTAGAGGCTGAGCTAACTGCGACTGCGACTCCCACTGGGCTTCGACTGGTAACTCGACTTGTTCACTCGCTGGATGACTGACTGGACACTCCACACCGCAGTGGCGACATAAATATTGGCGGTCGACAGGGCGTTGGCGGCACGTTGCCTTCGAGTCGGTTTTTGTCCTTTCTCTTGACAGGCACGTTGCTTGCGCCTACTATCGATCTTCCCGCAACCTCTTTGCAGCCTGGTGTGCTGGTGACAGCTTACGCCAGCACAAGATGGACTGTGATGACTTTCCTATCGTATGACACGTCCACAGGGGCGTTAGGCATAATTGTGGTGAAACTCGGTGACAATATGACATCATTCATCCGCTTTACACGTCGCATGAACTTCTGAGCTCTGGACTTCCTTTCGCATGTGTCGACACCTTGCTGTTTGAAACGTTGTCAAGCCCGAGGGTGATGTCTCAAGGCTCTAAGTTTTTGCACCATTACAAATGAAGGTTGTGATCATTTTTGCGCCAAATTTCATATGTTTGCGTCCCGTGGGGTTTCTAAAAGTGATCCTTTAATTCTTATGCAGTATGTTTCTTTCTGAAACACATAAACAAATTTTAAGTCTGCCTGCCAAAGTTAATCGTTGTCATTGAGTAATTTTGAGTCAAACTACGGTATCACAAGGGTTTGCATGACAAATGGCTACAAATCAGTTAAAGGTTGTTTCAGAATTTTAGGTTGAACATGTAAGTTTTTCTTATGTTGACGTAGTGTTTGAACAAGTTTCTCAAATGTTCCAATGGAAGTATATTCAGTCAAATATTAGAGAGATGGGTAATGCTTTCAAAATGAATGCAAGCATTCAGAACTACCCACCATTACAGATTATATGCAGCTGTGACGGAAAAGACTAAATAAACAATATTTAGGTTAAAATCTGGAGACAACGGTTAGCATTCACAGTGTTCCTGCGTTGGGTAATGCCCTGTAAAGTCTGTCCAGCACGTCCATCCAGGCCAGCGATGCAATATGGATATGGCAATCTCTTCATCCTGTGTGCATATTGATGATGGAGGGTCGACATTTTAATCAGGTGTGTGTTTTTGTATTAATTTTACATATTACTTAATTTAGATAGCTTATGGGATGTTTTCGTTGTGCAGAGTATGTTCCAATTAATGTCGAAAAAGCTGGTCGGAGTGGCCGAGCGTTTCTAGGCGCTTCAGTCTGGAATCGCGCGACCGCTACGGTCGGAGGTTCGAATCCTGCCTCGGGCATGGATGTCTGTGATGTCCTTAGGTTAGTTAGGTTTAAGTAGTTCTAAGTTCTAGGGGACTGATGACCTCAGAAGTTAAGTCCCATAGTGCTCAGAGCCAATGTCGAAAATATGAAGATGTAGACCTCATCTAATCTATTTGGGGCAGTTAATCACTGATAGCAATGCTTTCAAATGTGATGCAATTTCAGTGACGTACGTCGAACGCGTATAATTTTATTGAAACTGTTCAATGAACAAACATTTTACTTTGGGCAGTCAACCGCAACATGGTGATAAAACATCCAGTGCTTCAACAACTGATATTCCTTGGGTGATGTGTTGCTGTGCCCTTATCACGCAATATGTTCGTCTTGGTATGCAATGTAAACTGACTGACAGGATCAAACAGAAGAGAGAAGCGATGGAGAAGGGAGATTAAGTTTCAATACCACACCCACAACAAGGTCATTACAGACGGAGCTCAAGACAGGATTGAGGGAAGCTGAGGGAGGAAACTTACAATGCACTTTCCTAAAGAACCATTTCCATATTTGTCTCACGGTGTTTACAGAAACCAGGAAAACAAAGCTCTGGATGACGGTACAGAAATCTGAAACATGGACCTGTCGAATGTAACTCTACTGGCTTAACTACTGTATGGTCAGGAAGATCTAAATGTTGCTTAAGATTGACAAGAACAAGGACAGAAAAAGTAGCAGCCAAGCAGTATTGGGCAAAAATTATGTGAAGAGGAATAAAATGACACAGAGTCTTAATGTACAATAAGTTATTCAATGCTGCAGACAGGATTATATATAAGTGTGGTCTGCTATTTATCTAATTTTATGTAGTAGTCTCAGGAACAGCCGTAGATATCATAAATAAGACCATAGACAAATTGTATCATTATTCCTTAGGCTGTCAGGAATATATATCTATATCTATGAGGAAAACATTTACTCCAGATTTTTACACATTATGGTAACTAACATTTAGACACATATAGACCATATACTTTTTAATAGTAAATACATGTATACAATCGTGAAATGTTGTTAGCAAACAGGAAAATTGTATTTCTGGCTTACTGGTTTGATAATTGAAATACTACTACAGAATCTGAGTTTGCAATAACAATGAAAAAAGCTCAAGGTCAGGGACAGTGGGGGGGAAGAAGAGATGGACAGACAGGTGGGAGGAAATGGACAAAGAAACTGGGAGAGAGAGGGTAGGAGGAGACAAGACAGAGTGAGAGGGAGGGAGGGAAAGTAGGATAGAGAAAGGGGTAGGAGGTGATGGACTGATTGATAAAGGACGAGAGAGAGAAGGAAGATGGAGATGGAGAGAGAAACAGCAGGAGAAGAAGATTGAGAGAGAGAGAGAGTGGTGGAAGATGGACAGAGAGAGGGAAGGAGGAGGAGATGGACAAAGAAAAGGGGAGGGGGAGATGGACAGAGATAGGAGAGAGAAGGAGATAAGGATGTACCTGTCTATCCTATTGCCACAACATGTTAGAAACGTGTGCATTCTTTTATTTTTTACATTTAACCATCGCATGATGTGTGGGGTCTTTCTAGAAACCAGGGCTCGTTTAACTACAAATAAACATTTTTAATGTGGGTGTAGACTACTCATCCTTCAGATACGCTATACACGGACTTCTTATTGTAACTGGGTAAAATATTTATGATGATATCGCAGTTTGTAGTACAACAATTTGAAATTTTTTCAGTGGGGTCGGTAAACACCCCAGGTATACAATATGTGATTTTCAGTGTTACATAAAAGTTTTGTTATGAAAATAAATTTTGGCAACAATGCACCTTATAAACCAATATTCATTTGTGCGTTGTTGTAAACAGTAAATAGAAAATACATCCATGTGCATTGTTGTGACAAATTCACAGTTTGGAATTGAGTTTTGTGGAAGGAAGACGTGGTGTTATAGTTTATTCGTCATGGATGGTGACATTGGTTGTCCATGGGGCTACAGTCTCGCGTAGCCTTTGGTAGATTTACAGAAGAGTGACAGCGATAATGTATGCAAATAATCATGCAAAAGATAATAAAATTCTGTACCCAACTCTCGAACGCTGGATTGAACTTGATTCTACAGAGATGCAGGCATTCTTTGGTCTACTAATAATAGGGGGCTTGCATAAGGCGCGTGGGAAGCCTTTGAGTGAATTCTAGTCAGAAGAGTATGGCTTACCTACTTTTAGACCCACAATGAGCTTTTCAAGCGTTCGTGATATTTTGATGTGCCTCCGATTCGGTGATAAACTTACAAAGGAAGAACGAAAAGCTGCTTCTGGATCAAAAGGGTGAACCTATTAGGGCTGTGTTTGAAATGTTCGTTGGTGCATGCATTTCGTCTTATGTTCATGGACCTGATATTGCACTTGATGGGCGTGTGTGTACTTTCAGGGGACAGTGTCCATTCAGGGTGTACATTCCTTCGAAACCTGGAAAGTTTGGATAAAAGTGTGGGCTGCTTTGGATTGTGAGACCAGTTATGTCATAAATGCGCAAGTGTACACGGGGAAATCTACTGAAGGAAGGGAAACGAGTGGTACATGATTTATTTAATCACCTGAAGGAAGAGGTAGGAACATTAACACTGATATATTTTTTACAAGTTTTGATTTGGGAAAAGAACTTCTTGCTAATAAACTGACACTTGTGGGAACTCTTCGGGTCAACCGAAAAGAGATACCAAAGGAAATGATGCCATCAAAATAGAGGAGTCCATTATGGAATACTTTTGTAGATGCACAGAATACTGTTTTAGCTTCGTATTTTCATACAAAAAATAAGTCAATCATTTTCTTGTCTACTCTACGCCAAACATTTGATGTAAGCGAGCATGAGCACAAAAAACCTGAAATAATAGTGTTCTACAACTCAACAAAGTCAGGAGTGGATACAGTCGATAAGATGGCTAGGCATTATTCAGTGAAATGTGGAACAAGAAAGTGGCCGCTAGCTGTAGTTTTTGATATGTTAGATTTAGCTTGTCTCAATGCTTACGTTCTGCATTGTAAATTTTTACATGATATGAGAAGCAAAAACGCAAGAAGAGAATTCTTCTCAGAACTAGGAAAAGAACTGGTCAAATCTCACATTTAACGACGAATCCTGTCGCCCCAGTGCCGAACACAGCGCATTCTTTGAACAATAATATCTTCGGACTTCAAGGATCTTCTAAAGGAAAAACAACACGATAACTAGGAAGCCGATGTTCCAAATCTGAAAAGAAAACGGTGTGATTCCTGCCATAGGTCAAATGACAAGAAAGTGAATTAACAATGTGATGGGTGTCACAAGTGTGTCTGTAAAGAACATGCTAGGATAAGTGTGTTGTGTAATGATTGTTCGTCACTTGACATGGAGAGTGAGTGGGATTGTATTTATAATAAGAATCCATGTAAGTGATATTATACATGTTGTTGTTGTTGTGGTCTTCAGTCCTGAGACTGGTTTGATGCAGCTCTCCATGCTACTCTATCCTGTGCAAGCTTCTTCATCTCCCAGTACCTACTGCAACCTACATCCTTCTGAATCTGCTTAGTGTATTCATCTCTTGGTCTCCCCCTACGATTTTTACCCTCCACACTGCCCTCCAATACTAAATTGGTGATCCCTTGATGCCTGAGAACATGTCCTACCAACCGATCCCTTCTACTGGTCAAGTTGTGCCACAAGCTTCTCTTCTCCCCAATCCTATTCAATACTTCCTCATTAGTTACGTGATCTACCCATCTAATCTTCAGCGTTCTTCTGTAGCACCACATTTCGAAAGCTTCTATTCTCGTCTTGTCCAAACTATTTACCGTCCATGTTTCACTTCCATACATGGCTACACTCCATACAAATACTTTCAGAAATGACTTCCTGACACTTAAATCTATACTCGAAGTTAACAAATTTCTCTTCTTCAAAAACGCTTTCCTTGCCATTGCCAGTTTACATTTTATATCCTCTCTACTTCGACCATCATCAGTTATTTTGCTCCCCAAATAGCAAAACTCCTTTACTATTTTAAGTGTCTCATTTCCTAATCTAATACCCTCAACATCACCCGACTTAATTCGACTACATTCCATTATCCTCGTTTTGCTTTTGTTGATGTTCATCTTATATCCTCCCTTCAAGACACTGTCCATTCCGTTCAACTGCTCTTCCAAGTCCTTTGCTGTCTCTGACAGAATTACAATGTCATCGGCGAACCTCAAAGTTTATATTATACATAATATTAATAAATTACAGTTTTGTTACGTATTGTGTGGGTTATGAATATTTTGTGTTAAAATAATTTTTGGAACTAAACAAAATATGTTTTCATATTTCAAATAAATGCAGTGAATAATCACAACTTATGTGTGACTTAATTACATAAAGAAATTATGGAGTTGTACTATCAACATCGTGGACATTTTTCTCAATAAATTATAATGCCTTTGTGGACTTATTAAAAATTTTATTACCGTAAAGTTGCTTGAATCACTTTGGGGTCAAAAAAGACCCCAGGCGTGTGTTTTTCCAGGGTTAAGCAGACTAGGTCACAGCAAAGTGTAACTAGGCACGGCTAGTAGCCTTACATATTTGTTTTGCCATATTTGCTTAGGACATATTTCCTCTACTTGTTTACAAATCTGATTCAAAATGGTTCAAATGGCTCTAAGCACTATGGGAGTTAACATCTGAGGTCATCAGTCATCCAGACTTAGAACTGCTTAAACCTAACTAACCTATGGACAGCACACACATCCATGCCTGAGGCAGGATTCGAACCTGTGTAGCAGCAGCGCGGTTCCAGACTGAAGCGCCTAGAACCGCTCGGCCACAGCGGATAGCTACAAATCTGAAGATGGTTCTAGAAAGCAATCAATACTAGTCATCATGCTTTAATTGTAAAATGAAAACTGCGGTCTGTGCATTAAAAATGGCTCTGAGCACTATGGGACTCAACTGCTGTGGTCATAAGTCCCCTGTGCATTAAAAGCTTTCTACAGTAAAATTTTTTTATTTGTTAAATTACGGTATCACCACTGTCTCCTTTCTGACAATGTCAGGTTTCACTAAAGAGACAAGACGTGAAAATCTACAGTCTGCCCCAGCGTCTGTTAACGTCCCCCGATTTTACAGGCCTATAAAACGAAACGAGCGATACCAGAGAATCATTACGTGGTACGTCGTTAATGGCGATGCGAACGGAATGAAACAACGTGCTTGTGATATCTTCTGCGGTGGATAACTTGTTGAAGAGGAAATATGTGGAGCGCCGATTTCGTCTTCGCTACTTGTCGCCGGAGGGGACACTTGGAGTGGTGCTAGAAAGCTCTCAGGCACCTGTTAGGAATCATGCCGGGCGTTACTGGGCCTTTTCTTTCTGGTCCAGTGCTCCGGGCCCTACCGCCAGCCACCCTGCGGCCAGAGGATTTACTGTGTTTAGTGCTCCTCAGCAACACGCATATCGGGGCATGCAAAAGATACCACTTGGGTCGCTTAATGTTTTCCGCGTGTACCTTATATGTCGGCCGTAACAAAGATAACCATAAAACGGACGCAATGAATGTGTAACATAAACGCGACGGGCGCGGCCTGCTAAAGATTGCAGATGCAGCAAACACTCGCAGGAACAATGCGTGACCATAAAGGCGGCGGCGTATGGGCCGCGTTTATGCGGCAGATCGTAAACTCGGCCCGTCGCCACTTTTACAAGCAGCGCGCTGCCCTGGCCGGGACCCCACGCATTAGCCACCGGCGCAGAGGGCGAGCGAGGTACCAATACGGGAGATACGATGGGGGAAGAGACGCCGCTGACTCACTGGTAGCTCTCATATACGCCGAACTGTTCGACATCTCATTACTACACTGCTGCCCATTAAAACTTCAGCCCTGGAAAGACGGCAAGTAACGAAATTCTGCCTACCCTGCGTATACAGCAGAGTAAGAGAAATAAATTATTAAATTCGTAGGCCACTTGTGGCTGTACACTGAATATTGGTATTACTAACGAGGACAGCACTGCAAATGCCATCACCCTTTTTCACAGGAACTTTGCTCAGTTGAAAAGGAGTCAAAAGAAGTCTGGCTTATCCGTAGATACCCCATCCTTTCAGAAGAAACAACGGTCAATGTTTTCGGGGTACTTCATCCATTTTTACCGCGAGATCTCGTTCGTCGAAGAGATATCTCAGTGGTTAACATCGTGGTTTCTTAATTTTGCGCCTCGTGTTCGAAACCCATTTATTGTTTTCATTTCTTTTATTTCTGTTGTTTTCTTTTATCTAACATGTCTCTAGGAGGTTACTACACGAATATTTCTCATAAAATTAGGGAATACAAGGACGTTTTAGTAATTGTAAAATTACAATAAGTGTCACACATTTATTATATACACTGAAGCGCCAAAGGCATTGGTATAGGCATGCGTATTGAAATACAGAGATATGTAAACTGGCAGACTACGGCGCTGCTGTTAGCAACGCCTATATGACACAATAAGTGTCTGGCGCAGTTGTTAGATTGGTTACTGATGCTACAGTGGCAGGTTGTCAATATTTAAATGTGTTTGAACGTGCCCTCATAGTCGGCGCACGAGCGACGGGACACACAATTTCCAAGGTAGAGGATTTTTCCGTTCGACTATTTCGCGAGAGTACCGTGAATATCAGCATCCGGTAAAACATCAAATCTCCGACATCGCTGCGGCTGGGAAAAGATCCTGCAAGAACGGGATCAACGACGACTGAAGAGAATCGTTCATCGTGACAGAAGTGCTGGGCCATCAACAAGTGTCAGAGTGCGAACCATTCAACGGAACGTTATAGGTGAGAGTTTTCGGAACCGAGGGCCCACTCGTGTACCCTTGATGACTGAACGACACAAAGCTTTACGCCTCGCCTGGGCTTGTCAACACCGACATTGGACTGTTGATGATTGGAACCATGTTTCCTGGTCGGACGAGTCTCGTTTCAGACTGAAGCGAGCGGATTGATGTGTACAGGTATGGAGACAACCTCATGAATCCATGGACCCTGCATGCCAGCAGGGGACTGTTCAAGCTGGTGGAGATTCTGTAATGGTGTGGGGCGTGTGCGGTTGGAGTGATATGAGACCACTGACACGTCTAGATACGACTCTGACGGGTGACACGTACATAAGCATCCTGTCTGATAAGCTACATCCATTCATGTCCATTGTGCATTCCGACGGACTTGGGCAATTTCAGGAGGACAATGCGACACCCCACACGTCCAGAATTGCTACAGAACTGTTCTGAGTTTAAACATTTCCGCTGGCCACCAAACTCCCCAGACATGAGCATATCTGGGATGCCTTGCAAAGTGCTGTTCAGAAGAGATCTCCACCCCCTCGTACTCTTACGGATTTATGGACAGACCTACAGGATTCTTGGTGTCAGTTCACTCCAGCACTACTTCAGACATTAGTCGAGTCCATGCCACGTCGTGTGTCGGCACTTCTGCGTGCCCGCGGGAGCTCTACGCGATATTAGGCAGGTGTATTAGTTTGTATGGCTCTTCAGTGTAATTGTAAGTATGTATGATAAGTTGACGGATTACAATCTTTTTTAAATGATTTTATTCAGATATATCATTCTCATGTATGTTTTTATACTAATTTTTATATTTTATTCATATGTTTATTCTTCAGGAAGATTTGATGCATTTCACTAGAGACGTCGATCATAGAAACTTTCGAAACACAGATATTCCGAACACATGAACATCGCGCAAAACGGGTTGGACAATGGGATAAATTTGTATGAATGTCACTCCGGAAAGAAACGTCGATAACATTGGTGAAGATTTTGCGCATTGCCAATAATTTCGCGATAAACCGTGTATAACGGATCACTTTTCCGAAAACTGGCGCTTGCATTTGATTACGAATCATGATACACCACAGGAGTCATATAAAAAAAAATTGAAATATTTTTCTCCTTTTTTTTAACATCATTAATGTGACTTAAATTTATTAGGTGAGTAAGGACAAGTTTATGCACTGGAAAACGTTAGTGTAAAATCTTCTACAGACATGGATATATAGACGAAAAACAAAAATAAAAATAATAATAGGGTTTCGAACTCGGAGAGCAAAATTAAAAAGCCGCGGCTCTAACCGCTCTGCTACCATTTTGCCCGAAAAAAGAGCCTGATAAGAGGCGTATAAAGTACCTGAAAAATAACTCGAAGACTCTGACCGAACTTTTTTTCAAGAAACGGTCTAGTATCTATGGATAAGCCGAAACACGTGTTCTCTTATTTTGACTTCTCTTCCACTGAGTGGAGTTACTGAGAATCCCCCTGCGGGTTCGGGGGTAAGAATAGGCCTGCGGTATTCCTGCCTGTCGTAAGAGGCGACTAAAAGGAGTCTCAAACGTTTCGGCCTTCTGTGATGGTCCCCTCCTAGGTTTGACCTTTTTTTTTCCAAATTTCCGTTGTTAGTGCGTGCCATTTGGGGAAGGACACCTTACATGGTGTTTTTCTATCGGTCCATCATGCACCACCATCTTGCATTTTACCTATTGTCGTGTGGTGGGATTTACACCCAACGTCTTCTGGGTTGCCTCCTTCGCGCCTTGTGCACAATCCCATTCTTAGCACCCACGACAACTGTGGACCCTTTCAACACCTAAAATCCAGCATGGTAGCCAGTCCGTTCGTGGTGGGGTCGTCATGTACCCTCTTTGTGGTAGCCCTCTGACCACGCAGGGATCGCACTACAGATGCCAGAGCTGTTTCCTCCCCATGCATGCCAAGGAGTATGTGCCCATCTTGTCTGGGGCACGGGGACTCCGGGCAACAGGATATCGGCCAGGTACCCTTTGCTTTGGCTGGGTGGCGCCCTTGGGGAGAGCCCTCGTTCGGAGTAGGTGGCATCTGGGCGGATGTGGCGCAATGAAGCGCAATAAATCACACCAAGCTGGTGGTCGCACGGCCACCAGCGTCTCTAAGCGAGGTAGAGTAGACTTTGATGCTGCGCAATATGACCCTCAGTCGTTCCCCTCGTTGGCTGCGCCATGGGAGGGATGCCGATCTAGTGCCAAGTGGGAGCCTTACGTACCGCAATACCTTGTCTGCAGCAGGACTGATAGTGACTCCTTTCTTACGACAAAGCCTCTGTTTTTTGTGGAACACCTGGAGGATAAGTTTGGGGAAGTGGCGGGGTTGTCTAAAATGAGGAATGGGTCCATCCTCCTCAAGACGTCCTCCCCAGCCCAGTCACGAGCGTTGCTCTTGTGTGATAAGCTGGGTGACGTCCCTGTTACCGTCACTCCCCACAGTAGCTTAAATATGGTCCAGGGGATTATTTACCATCGTGACCTCTTGTTACAATCCGATGACGAGCTGAGAGCCGACTTGGAACGACGTGGTGTACATTTTGTCCGTCGTGTACATAGAGGACCCTAGACTAACAGGGTGGCCACTGGTGCCTTTATCTTGGCCTTCGAGGGTGATGTCTTGCCCGAGAAGGTCAAGGTGACGGTTTACCGTTGCGACATCAAGCCATACGTCCCTCCCCCGATGCGGTGCTTCCAGTGCTGGAAGTTTGGGCATATGTCCTCCCGTTGCCCATCCAGCGCTACATGTCGAGATTGCGGACGCCCCTCTCATCCCTATTCTCCATGTGCGCCTCCGCCTGTATGTGTCAACTGTGGGGAGCACCACTCTCCATGCTCGCCGGATTGCCCCGTTCTTCATAAGGAGCGGAAGATCATGGAATTTAAGACCCTGGACCGGCTTACTTATCAAGAGGCAAAACTGAAATATGAAAGGTTGTATCCTGCTTCCATTCGAACATCTTATGCTGCAGCCACGTTATCGTCGCCCACGCGAGCGACGGTTGTCGCCTCATCTGTGCCGCCTTCAGTGGGCCCTCGGGGCCATGCATCTCTGTCTGCCCCCCTCGTGCCTGGGGGCAAGCCTTCCTCTGTTGCCCCCTTAGCAGTTGGGGGCAAACCCTCTTCTGTCGCTCCCCCAACGCTTACTTCGGGAGTGACATCTCCAAAACCGGGGGGCTCGATCCCTCCCCCTCCTTCTCCGTCGGCGTTGCCTCTGCCGGTTCCTCTCTTGCGGAAGGGGTTCCTCGGGGCTTTCCCTTCCTCCGTTTCTTCTCCTAGCCAGCCGGATGTCAGCCAGTGGCTGAAGGTTCCGCCACCTGCTGGTCGTAGGGCTTCTGCGTCGTCGTCAGCCTCCGACGCTCCTTCAGAGAAGCTCTCCCAGCCCTCTCACCCTAAGGGCCGACGTGAGAAGAAGGAACGGAATGTGTCCAAGAAGAAGGACGTTCTGGCGGCTTCAATACCGCCTGCTGTACATAGTCCTGGCTCCGGGGATGAGGTGGAGATCCTCGCCTCTGCCGCGGATCTCGCCCTCACGGAACCCTTGGGGGCCTTTCCTATGGACTCAGCTGACTCTGCCCTGGTGGCGGCAGTTGGCTCTGAGGCGCCGTCTGCCTCTTAGTTGCATTCACGCCCTCCCAGTCCCTTCCTGCTTCCATTCTCCAGTGGAACTGCGGCGGTTATTTCCGCCACCTGCCTGAGCTCCGGATGCTTCTGAGTGTTTCCCCTGTTCTCTGCAATGCTCTGCAGGAAACTTGGTTTCCGGCAATGCGGACCCCCGCCCTTCGCGGTTATCGGGGATACTATAAGAACCGCGCTGCCTGTCAACGAGCGTCAGGTGGGGTTTGCCTTTTTGTTCACCACTCTGTCTGTAGCTCGCCAGTACCCCTTCTGACGCCTTTAGAGGCAGTCGCTGCCAGGGTTGAGCTCTCGCCGGCTATTACTGTTTGCTCTGTTTACATTCCTCCGGATGGGGAGCTCCCCCAACATGTCTTGGCTGCGCTGCTGGCTCAACTCCCACCACCTTTGCTGCTTCTGGACGATTTCAATGCCCACAACCCTCTATGGGGTGGGACAGTCTCCGATGACCGCGGTCGGGCCGTGGAGCATGTGTTGGCTCAGCTCGACCTTAGCCTCTTGAATACCGGTGCTCCCACGCATTTCAGTGTGGCCCATGGCTCTTTCTCGGCCATCGATCTCTCTCTTTGCAGCCCCGGACTTGTCCCATCCCTCCACTGGAGAGTGCATCCTGACCTGTGTGGTAGTGACCATTTTCCCATCTATTTATCACTGCCCCAGTGTCATTCTTCTGGGCGCCTGCCCCGCTGGGCTCTCCACAGGGCTGACTGGCCGGCTTTTACTTCTGCTGCAACCATTGAGTCTCCCCCACAGGGTGACATTGACGAGGTGGTCCGTGTCTTAACCACATCCATCATTTCGGCGGCCGAGGCTGCCATCCCCCGCTCTTCTGGACTCCCTCAGAGGAAGGCTGTACCCTGGTGGTCGGCGGAGATTGCTGAGGCTATTCGCGACCGTAGGCGGGCTCTCCAGCGTCATAGGCGGCACCCATCTCTGGAGACCCTCACTGCCTTTAAGAGGCTCCGTGCCTTGGCCCGTCGTCTTATTGCCCGGCGTAAGCAGGAGTGCTGGGAGAAGTATGTCTCATCCTTGGGCTCCTGTGTCTCCCCCTCGCTCGTGTGGTCCCGGATCCGGCGGATTTATGGATACCAGACCCCTATGGGTGTACCTGGGCTCTCCTTGGACGGCGCTGTCTGCACAGACGCTGCCGCCATTGCTGAACTGCTTGTCGCGCACTTTGCTAAGAGCTCTGCGACTGCATCTTATCCCCCTGCCTTTCGCTCTCTACAGGAGCGAGCCGAGCGGACGCCTTTCTCATTCCACACGCGTCGATCTGAAAAATACAATGCTCCTTTCAGCGAGAGGGAATTCCTCGCTGCCCTCGCCGATTGCCCTGATACAGCACCAGGACCAGACTGCATCCACGCGCAGATGCTGAAGCATCTCTCCAGGGACTGCCAGAGACACATTCTCGCGATATTTAACCGCATTTGGAGCAAAGGCGTGTTCCCGTCGCCATGGCGAGAGGGTGTTATTGTCCCCACCTTGAAACCCGGTGCGGACCCACTGGCGGTGGACAGCTATCGTCCCATTACCCTCACCAACGTTTTGTGCAAATTGCTCGAACGTATGGTGGGGTGGCATTTGTGTTGGGTCCTTGAGTCGCGCGGTCTCCTCGCTCCATCCCAGGGTGGCTTCCGTCGGGGCCGGTCTGAAGCGGACAATTTGGTGCGGCTGGAATCTGCTGTCCATACGGCCTTTGCCTGACGTCAGCATCTCGTTGCTGCTACCAACATAAATACATAATTTCTTCACGTAAGATAGGTAACAGTAGGTAGGTTGACAGTGCCAACGGTCGTGGAAGCCTACGCTTTCTTGTCTTCTGTTACGATGACGTGCAACTGGCTTTCTTTATTAAAAGTTGTAATTTGTGATGGGAGCCAGCCAGCAATCAGTAGCCTACCAAAACTGGAAAAGGAAGTGTGTCATTAGTACGATAAAAAGATGATAAAATGTTGTTCATACCAGTGATAATGGCCACAATTACATGTTAAGTAGTAGCAGGAGAATTAAGTAATCCAGTTACAGTAATCATTTGAAAATCACACACTCTACCTGTGGAAGGCATATGACACCACATGGAGGCATCACATCCTTGCTACATTACATGACTTGGGTCTTCGTGGTCAGCTCCCGGCTTTTCTTCAAACCTTTTTATTGCGCCGCTCTTTCCGGGTGCAAGTGGGTGCCGCCTCTAGTTCATCTTATATACAGGAAAATGGGGTCCCGCAGGGCTCGGTGTTGAGCGTCTCCTTATTTCTCGTGGCCATTAATGGTCTGGCTGCAGCCGTGGAGTCGTCGGTGTCTCCTTCTTTGTATGCCGACGACTTCTGCATCTCCTTTAGCTCCACAACTACAGGAGTCGCCGAACGCAGGCTGCAAGTAGCCGTTCGCAAGGCAGCATCATGGGCTCTGACTCACGGTTTTCAGTTCTCTGCAGCCAAGACTCGAGTTATGCACTTCTGCAGGCGTCGGACGGTCCACCCTCATCCTGAACTTTACCTCGACGGCCACCTGCTTGAAGTGGTGGAGACTTGCCGCTTCTTAGGACTCGTGTTTGATGCCCGGCTCACGTGGGTTCCTCATCTTACTCAGCTGAAGCAAAAATGCTCAACGCCCTCCGCTGCCTTAGCCACACATCTTGGGGTGCAGATCGCTGCACGCTGCTGTGATTGTACAGAGCCCTTGTGCAGTCCCGGCTTGATTATAGGAGCCTGGCCTATGGGTCTGCATCACCCTCAGTGTTGAAGTCGTTAGACCCCATACACCACTGTGGGGTTCGGCTTGCAACTGGCGCTTTCCGTACGAGCCCCGTGGATAGTCTACTGGTGGAGGCTGGGGCTCCCCCGCTGCGGATTCGCCGCCATCGACTGCTCGCCGACTATGCTGTCCACGTGCATTGCTCGCCCGGCCATCCCAATCATCACCTGCTTTTCCCTGTCGTGGTCCTCCATCTGCCCGAACGGCGACCTAGGTCTGGGCTTTCCATAGCTGTCCGCATCCAGTCCCTGCTGTCCGAACTGGGGTCATTCCCTCTTCTGCCTCCCTTCTGGGTCCGTGCACCTACGCCTCCCTGGTGTTTGCCCCGGCCGTCCGTCCGTCTGGACTTGGCACAGGGACCCAAGGACTCGGTTCCGCCTGTGGCCCTCCGTCGCCGTTTTCTTGCGCTCCTCGCCTCATTTTCGGGCTGTGAGACTGTCTACACTGATGGTTCCCTGGTTGATGGTCGCACTGCCTACGCTTTTGCTCACGCTGCCCATGTTGAACAGCACTCCTTGCCGGCTGGCTGCAGTATTTTTACTGCAGAGCTGGTGGCCATATTGCGCGCTCTTGAGCCTATGCGTTCCTGCTCAGGTACGTCCATCGTCATCTGCGGTGACTCCCTGCTATACCTCTTCTCCTCTGGTGTCCTCTATTCAGGAGTCTGTTTCCGCCATTACCCGCTCTGGTCGTTCGGTGGTCTTTATTTGGACGCCAGGTCACGTTGGCATCCTGGGGAACGAATGTGTCGACAGGCTGGCCAAAGGGGCGATCGACGCCCCAGCTTTGGAAATCGGCCTCACGGCTCGCGATCAGCAGCTGGTGTTGCGCCGTAAGGTGCTTGGGATGTGGACTGCTGAGTGGCGTGGTATGACATCCCCGAATAAACTGCGGGCTGTTAAGGAGACGACCGACGTGTGGCGCTCCTCCCTGCGGGCTTCTCGCAGGGACTCTGTTATCCTGTGTCGGCTCCGCATCGGCCATACATACCTGACGCACGGCCATCTTATGCGTCAGGAGGATCCCCCCCTGTGTCGGTGTGGGTCTCGGCTGATGGTCGCCCATATTTTATTGGAGTGTTCCCGACTGTGCACCCTCCGGCAGTCTTTTAATCTCCCGGGCACTTTGCCTTTGGTTTTAAGCGACAATGCCTCCATGGCTGATGACGTTTTAAATTTTATCTGTGGTAGACCTTTTTATGGTTCCATTTAGGGAGGTCCTGCTCCTTTCCCTTTGTGTGTCTCTTGTCCTCGAGTCTCTCATATTTGGTTGCAGATTTTAGTGTGTAGTTGGTTGGTTGACTCTTTCCCTTTTTTGTTGTCGTGGTCAGTCAACCAGTCTCCGGCCATCTTCTTTTCTTCTGTTTCCTTTTGTCTGATGTTCATCTGTACTCTTCGTGTCTGTAGTGTTCGTTACCACATTTGTGTTCTTTTAGGGCCTGGGGGGGAGTCTCCTTCCCCTTGGGGTTTTACCTGCTTCGTGCATTTATGTCTCGCCTGTTTTTGGAATGGGGGACTGATGACCTTAGCTGTTTAGTCCCCCTTAAACATCCCAACAACCACCACCACCACCACCACCACCAGTTACTGAGAAATCGAGTTATGGCAGTTGGATTGTTCTCCTTTTAAGTGGTGAAGCGGTCACTCGATGCGATTTGCAGGTTGCCTATCTAACGGCTTCCGAGTGCGAGAAACATTTAATTTTAACTATTTCATGTAAATATAGACAGAATTTAAAAAATTAAAATTCTATCATAATCAACTCGTTAAGAAGTACAATCTTACGATATAAAACTTAGCGTAATAAGTCGAGTACTACTCACAGTTACAAATTGTACGCATGTTTGGAGGCAAAAGTAACTCACAGTCTGCAAATGGCCTGGAATAAATCCAGTATTTGAGAATGAGAGCACTTACAGACATCCTACAAACTTTGCATACAATTTCAAAATTTTGTTATACTTTTTCTTGTTCATATTCCCTACAAAATACTGAAAGGAAACAAAAAATTTACTATAGGAGAAAACTATTACATCCAAAAGTCAGTAGCCGAAGGAAAGAAAGCACTAAATGAATGCACATCACTATGCAATAAAACCCTCTTTGTCACAATTGAAGAACTATACAAATAACACCCATACTAAACTACTCACGAAAAGAAAACATCCATTCTCTCTCTCTCTCTCTTTCTCTCTCTGCCGCAGTCATGAACAGACACACACACACACACACACACACACACACACACACACACATTACGCACACACACACACACCAAACACCACGAACGCCAGATACACTGCAGACTTGTGCGCTTCACCCAGACAAACACTCCACGAAACAAATGAATAGTACACAGCTACAACACGTAATGGTGGCGGAAACTCTGCCCATGTTTGAAAATTCATAGAAAGTGAGTTGTCAAACAACCATAAGTCACAGAAATCAGCCTATTCACCTTGTCGAAACATATGAGAAAACACTACAACCTCAAAGCCGTAAGTTATACCCAAAGAAGATTGATATATGCTCATTTCCGTTCGTAAATGCATAATAAACAGAAAAATAAAAATTACGTTTTGCTGTACGCAGATGGAAAGTTGTAGATTGTGTAGCGGACTAGCTACCAACATAAATACATAATTTCTTCACGTAAGATAGGTAACAGTAGGTAGGTTGACAGTGCCAACGGTCGCGGAAGCCTACGCTTTCTTGTCTTCTGTTACGATGACGTGCAACTGGCTTTCTTTATTAAAAGTTGTAATTTGTGATGGGAGCCAGCCAGCAATCAGTAGCCTACCAAAACTGGAAAAGGAAGTGTGTCATTAGTACGATAAAAAGATGATAAAATGTTGTTCATACCAGTGATAACGGCCACAATTACATGTTAAGTAGTAGCAGGAGAATTAAGTAATCCAGTTACAGTAATCATTTGAAAATCACACACTCTACCATGTAACACAATTAGAACCCTACGTACTACTCTTTGAAAGATGGCAATAGTAAAAGATAGATAAAGAAGCAAAGAAGAGGGAAGTAAACCACGCGATATAATAAAATGGCGAGAAACGACAATACCTTAATGACAGTAGGTCATCAAAAATTATTTCCGGTGCGTAATCCGTTTCAGACTATCCGTTTACTTATCAGATGTTCACAATTATATGCCATTCCCACAGAAATAGCAAACTGACAAAGAGGGAAGACAGAAACGACCTTTTAAATATATCAAAACAATGACATTTTACGTATTTCCAGCACATAACTAAAAGGACTCTTAAATACGGCTGATATATGCTTCATAAAAGAATTCTTCTTCCTTTTAGCAAAGGCATCAAACAGCGTATATAGCGCATCACCAGGAATATACGCATTTCAGCGTCTTAATGACTCCATCTGGGGAGCTCTCACAGGGAGAACAGCAGGGCATTTGTGGTTTTACAACGGGCACCCCTCCAGAGAGTCAGGAGGTGCGGAATGTTGGGATACCTACCACTGTAATAGCAGAAACAAAACACTTTATATGCCAATCTTCCAGATTGAGGACATAAAGCATTAATAGAATCGAGTATTACTTGTAACTTCTTTTGACTACATATGGCGCTGGAATTGGCGTAGGAATCACCTATTTATTTACAGCGTACTTGTGACTATTTTTTGGCAGCATAGTGTGTGTGCTGGAAGCCAAATCTGGTCTCTTCACGCTAAGAAACGAAATCCACATCACGTTGATGGAGTAAATTACTATTTACATGTATAGTCTCTGAAGATTTAATCCATAATGATTAATTTTTAGGCGTTCGAGTGAGCTAGTTTAGTGTTTCAAGGCAAACATGACTGTCGATTAGTTTCGCCGAAGCACATGTACAATTCACAGTACTGAATGTTAGATGTAAACATAGTATTCTTATTAGTTTTATTGTAACATGTGTTACTTGACGTCAACCAGTGTTTAGTAATTTTCTTCATGTTATGATAGACCTAAAATACTAATCGTATTTTATGGTAGTGCTGTAATCTTTCCGTTTCTAAATCAGACATCATGTAAAAGGCAATGTAAATCTTCTGTGGACGGCGTTTGCTTTCAGATTTGGTTTCACGTGCTTCACACAACTACAGAATTTACGTACAATTATACGCCTATATCGCATTTTTGTGGCCAATGGTGTGTACTAAGAATTTGGAATGGAGCAACTAGCCGCTAGATACCTGTTGTTTTGCCTCTCAAAACAATTTTGGTACGTGACGCCTGCCTTTGATGGTTTACACTATTTCTCTCACTTTTTTTAAGAACTGGAGAATGTACAGCAGCTGTGTGGTATCCATATGTTCCTAATAACTGCATTTATATTTAAAGGAATTGCATGAACTACCGGAGAGATTACTCTGCCTGAGTGGACATATCGTATCTGATGTAACAACAAAATGTACCTCCTTAATTGCTAAAGAATAGTCACTTACAACACTTACAATTTATGAATGGTTTCTCAAATGAAATATGAACTGTTTGTATCAAAATTGCTGACTTGGTTAAACTTCAACGACAAATACATTCCTAACACTGTGTATATCAAGCTTACACAGTATTCATTGGCAGGCTTGTTATTATAATTTAAGCTAAGTTATAATTAATTCAGTTCGATAAGTGCAAGTACATAGTTTCAATTGTATAGTATTATGACTTGCTGGAATATAGAAAATCAGGGGAATAAACTGCAATTTCTAGCTAACTCCCATGAAAAACTTTACTTTCCTGCACGTTGACGTTATATGCAGTACCATTAAGGAGACCTGGAATTACTGTCGTCGCATTGTAGCATCAATTGAATCCCTACATCTACATCTACATCTACATGGTTACTCTGCAATTCACACTTCATTGCTTAGCAGAGGGATCGTCGAACCATTTTCATACTACTTCTCTACCATTCCACTCTCGAATGGCGCGTGGGAAAAAGGAACACCTAAATCTTTCCGTTCGAGCTTAGATATCTCTTATTTTATTATGATGATCATTTCTCCCTACGTAGGTGAGTGTCAAAAAAATATTTCGCATTCGGAAGAGAAAGTTGGTGATTGAAATTTCGTGCCGGCCGCGGTGGTCTCGCGGTTCTAGGCGCGCAGTCCGGAACCGTGCGACTGCTACGGTTGCAGGTTCGAATCCTGCCTCGGGCATGGATGTGTGTGATGTCCTTAGGTTAGTTAGGTTTAAGTAGTTCTAAGTTCTAGGGGACTGATGACCACAGCTGTTAAGTCCCATAGTGCTCAGAGCCATTTGAACCATTTTTTTGAAATTTCGTAAATATATCTCGCCGCAAAGAAAATCGCCTTTGTTTCAGTGACTGCCACCCCAACTCGCGTATCATATCAGTGACACTCTCACTCCTATTGAGCGATAACACGAAACGAGCTGCCCTTCTTTGCACTCTTTTGATGTCCTCCGTCAATCCTACTTGGTAAGGATCCCACAACGCGCAGCAATATTCCAGCAGAAGACGGACAAATGTAATGTAGGCTGTCTGTTTAGTGGGTTTGTCGCATCTTCAAGTATTCTGCCAACAAAGCGCAGTCTTTGTTTCGCCTTCCCCACAATATTATTTATATGGTCTATACAATTTAAGTTGTTCATAATTGTAATTCCTAGGTATTAAGTCGAATTGAAAGCCCTTAGATTTGTGCTATTTATCGTATACCCAAAATTTCTCTGATTTCTTTTAGAACCCATGTGGATGATCTCGCACTTTTCTTTGTTTAGTGCCAGTTGCCACTTTTCGCATCACACAGAAATTCTCTCTGGATCATTTTGTAATTGGAACTGATCACGGTAAATTACAGCGTCATCTGCAAACAATTTAAGAGAGCTGTTCAGATTATCACCTAGATCATTTATGTAAATCAGGAACAGCAGAGGGCCTATGACGCTACCTTGCGGAACGCCAGATATCACTTCTGTTCTACTCGATGATTTAACGACTATCACTACGAACTGTGACCTCTCTGAGAGGAAACCACGAATCCCGTCACACAATTGAGACGACACTCCATATGCACGCAATTTGATTAATAGTCACTTGTGAGGAACGGTATAAAAAGCCTTCTGGAAATCTAGGAATATGGAATCCATTTGAGATCCCTTGTCGACAGCACTCATTACTCCATAGGAATAAAGAGTTAGCTGTGTTGCACAAGAACGATATTTTCTGAATCCGTGTTGGTTATGTATCAATAAGTCATTTTCTTCAAGGTGATTCATAATGTTCGAGTACAGTATATGCTCCAAAATCCTACGGAAAATTAAGGTCAGTGATATGGGTCTGTAATTCAATGGGTTACTCCTATTTCCTTTCTTGAATATTGGTGTGACCTGTGCTACTTTCCAGTCTTTAGGAACAGACCTTTCGTCAAGTGAGTGTTTGTATATGATTTTACAAAGGCGCTATTGTGTCTGCATGCTGTGAAAGGAACCTGATTGGTATACCATATGGACCGGAAAACTTGCCTTTCTTAAGTGATCTGAGTTGTTTCGCAACACCTAAGATACCTACTTTTATGTCAATCATGCTAACACCTGTTCTGGTTTCGAATTCTGGAATATTTACTTCGTCATCTTTCGTGAAGGAATTACGGAAAACTGTATTTAGTTACTCCGCTTTAGTGGCACTGTCGTCGATAACATTTCTATATCTATCGCGCAGTGACGGTATTGACTGTTTTTTGGCCACTGGTGTACTTTACATACGACCAGAATCTCTTGGGTTTTCTACTATATTTTGAGACAATGTTTCATTGTGGAAACTATTTAAAGCATGACACATTGACGTCCTCACTAAATTTCGAGCTTCCGTGAAACTTTGCCAGTCTAGGGGATTTAGCGTTCTTCTGAATTTGGCATGCTTTTTTCGTTGCTTCTGCAACAGTGTTCTGACTGTTTTGTGTACCATGGTGGATCAGTCTCTCTCTTATTAACTTATGCGGTATGAATCTATCTATTTCTGTCGATACTGTATCTTTGTATTTGAGCCATATCTGGTCTACACTTACATAATAAGCTTGGAAGGAATGGAGACTCTCTCTTAGGAAGGCATCAAGCGAATTTCTATCTGCTGTTTTAAATAGATATATTTTGCGTTTATTTTTAATGGTTTTGGTTGATATGGTTTTGAGCCTCGCTACAATGACCTTGTGTTCACTAATCCTTGTATATAGCATGACGCTCTCTATTCGATCAGGATTATTTGTGGCTAAGAAGTCAAGTGTCTTTTCGCAAACACTTACTATTTGTGTGGTCTCATGAACTAATTGTTCAAAGCAATTCTCAGAGAAAGCATTTAGTACAATTTTGGAAGATGTTTTCTGTCTACCACCGGCTTTGAACATGTATTTTCGCCAAAAAATCGAGGGTAGATTGAAGTCTCCTCCAATTATAACTGTATGGGTGGGGTACTTATTTGTAATGAGATTCAAGTTTTCTTTGTACCTTTCAGCTATTATATCAGCTGAGTTGGGGGAGGGGGGGGGGGGTCGGTAGAAGGAGCCAATTATTATTTTGGTACGGCTGTTCAGTGTAACCTCTACTCATAGCAATTCTGAGGATCTATCTATTTCAACTTCACTACAAGATAAACTACTACCAACACACACAAATACACCATCACCCACTTTACTTAATCTATGCTCTTTGAACACGGTTTGCGCCTCTGTAAAAATTTCGGTAGAATTTATCTCCGGCTTTAGCCAGCTTTCTGTTCCTATAAAGATTTCAGCTTCAGTGCTTTCTATCAGCGCTTGAAGCTCTGGTACTTTTCCAACACAGCTACAATTTACGACTACAATACCGACTATTGCTTGGTAGATTCTCGTCGTTTCTTTGCCCTGTACCCTTTGAGACTGGAGCTCTTTTTGATCTTTCCCGAGACTGTCTTACCTAAAATACCGCCCACTCCATGCCACATACCCCTGCTACCCGTGTAGCCGCCTCCCGTGTGTAGTGGACACCTGACCTACTTAGCGGAACCCGAAACCCCACCATCCTATGGCGCAAGTCGAGGAATCTGCAGCCCACACGGTAGCAGAACCGTCTGAGCCTCAGATTCAGACCCTCCACTCGGCTCTGTGCCAAAGGTCCGCAATCAGTCCTGTCGACGATGCTGCAGATGGTGAGCTCTGCCTTCATGTTTGCTTGCAGATCAGCCTCAAAACTAGTTTCTGCTCCCACTGAGTAACCAAATATCAATATCGACTCCGGCTGACACCTTCAAATAGGAAAGAACCATAAAAACATTTGATACGTTGAAAGTAGATTAGGGTCATAGTCGATTTCAAGGACAAACAACTATCAACGGTAGTTACTTTTAAAAGTGACAGAACCACATAGTCCCATAATTTTTATGAGGAAAAGACTGTCTGATTCAGTATTATGCCAATGTATGACATCCACATAGGCTCACAAACGAGTGATTTCGGTAGTGGTACCCCCATACTCAAAAGCAATTAAGATTACTAAAATGAACATAGCACCAGACCCCGTCAGGATTGCAGCTGTGTGTTACTGATTTCCTTGTGTTGTTTATTAACAGGTGTTTTCTGAACTGATTGATTTCTCTCGTACACTGCCCCACTTCTTATCAACACCAGAGTTCACTTTGCCCTGATACGAGGCAACAGGTGCTGCTGGAGTAAATCGGGTGATTATAATTAAACTTTCCCTATTTAACACGTTCTAACACGGAAAGTAATTACCGTACGAGTACCAGAACTGGTATCATTAATGTCCGGAATATGGGGTGCATGATTTCCATGCATCACAGCGCCACCGTACAGTTCCCAACAATGGGCACCAGGTGCCGTGATCAGTCACTGTGATTCATAATCTCACACACCTGACCGGTCGCAATGCACTTGTGGACGTGTCAACATGAGCTTGGACAAAAGGAGCAGGGCATTATTGGTGAAGTTCTATTAGCAAAATAACAGTATTGCTGCAGCTGCACTTCGAGAATATTGCTGGCTGAAAGAATTACGGAAGATGTCTCTTTCTCCACATGCTATGCGGAGCACGCTGAAGACGTTCGAATCAACTGGAGAACTGGGCGTCGCTCCGAGAAGACGCCGACGACCGATTGCACCACAGGTGGTTGATGAAATCTCTGTTGCTGTAGCAGACAACGCTGCGCGAAATTCCCGATCGCCAGGCAGTGCGCGTGCTTTGTCACAACAGTTGAACATCCCGTGCTCCACTCTACGGAAGGACAGTACCATTCTCAAATGGTATCGGTACAAGATCCATGTTGTATACCAACTTGCACCACAGGACGCACAACGACGTGTTGACTTCGCTTTCCACTTCCTCGCGAGGATTGAAGTTGACGAGGGCTAGTCCTGGACCATCCTATGGACAGGTGATGCTCATTTTTCTCTGACGGGTGAGGTGAACACACAGAACTGCCGACTGTGGAGATCTTCACCTTCAGTCACTGCTCATGAAGTTCCTTTTCACGGCTCTGTTCATCATTGGCCCATTCTTTTTTGAACGGGCTGGCGCTCAAGGACCAAAGACCTGCAGAGTTACTGGCCAGCGTTACTGTAGTGTGCTTCGCCAGCATGTCATACCCGCCCTACAGGAGAGAGACGCATTGAACTCAACAGTTTTCATGCAAGATGGAAACGATCTAATTACCAGCAGATTGTTTCCAAATGCTTCGCCGGAACGATTAGCAGATCTCACTCCCTGTGATTTCTGGTTGTGAGGCTACCTGAAGGACAGGATCTACCAGGAGAACATTCACACATGTGTTGATCTGAAGCGCAGCATATCAAGAGAGGTAGACAGCATACGTATGGAAATGCTTCATTCTGCTGTGCAGAATGCAATCCTGAGCTTTCAGACTCTTCTGGACACAGATGGGCGCCATATTGAGCCGCTTTTGTAGCAGTAATCGTACCGGTATGTAATGGTATGATGTGCCGTAGCAAGACACTAAAAGTGTTTCAATTGAATTCATTCTGCGTTACTTCCTTCCCCATGTCCTTGACATTAACGCTACCAAGTTTGGTACTCGCACGGTAATTAGTTTCCGTGTTATAACGTATTAAATATGGAAAGTTTAATAAGGTTAATTATAACTGCCCGGTGTTACAAACGAATTACTTAGTGGTGGTGGTAAGTTCCTTTGGGATCAGACTACTGATATCATCGGTCCTTAAGCTTATACACTACTTAATCTAACTTAAACTAACTTACGCTATGGACAACATAAACACACACCCACGCCCGAGGAAGGACTCGAATCTTCTACGGGCGGAACAGCGCGAACCGTGGCAAGGCGGCCCAGACGACGTGGTTACCCCGCGCACTTACTCAGTGCATAAAAGGTTTCTCTGTCTCAGACAATGAAAGAAAGTTCGGGTTGTTTTCATTTTCAGGTCCTAAAACTGAAGCAAAATTTCAGTTGAAGTGACATTGCAATAGTTGTGCCATTGGGCTCATTAACAATTTATTTATTACCTGAGGATTACATCACATCACTCTACTACATTTACATTTAATAACAGTAACTAAACAAATAGACAGGTCAAACCATCCGAAAAATAGTTTTACTCCTAACGAATCAATCTACTCTAGCGTGAGGAAGTAATGGGATAGCGATATGCACATACACAGACTGTTAAATCCTGCCTAGTCGTCTAATATGGGGTGTCTAGGAAACCTCCTTTCTCGCATCGCTACACAGCAATTCACACAAATTCATTAACTAGTTTTATTTCTAAAAGTAAATGACAATACTTAACTTTGAGAATTACATAAATGTGTCGCAAACAAAGGGCGACATCCGAAATAAACAGGATTCTTCAGTATAACAATTCTAATACAAACGAAGTAATGAGCTTTGACGCTTCTATTCAGATCGCTAGTCTTGAAGCTTCTCTTGGACTGGGGCGTGACCATTTTGGCGCGGCGCTTATGTCCTCCTCACCTACGAGACGCTGCTGTCGCGTTGTAGTCCTGAAGGGAGTTCTGTCAGCGTGCGATTGGCTCTGTCGTTCCGGCGTTCCGGCGTGCCGGCGCTGACTTTACGATGTAACATTCTTCTACCCCCCCTCTCCCCAAAGCGATGGAGTGTCGTCGTATAGGGAGCACGACTACGGTGGGGGGGGGAGGGGCAGATGTATGATGCTGCGATGGACTGGAAGCTGTGGCTGCAGGGGACGGCAGACCTCCAGTCGTACCCCGCCATCCGGCCTTCGCTCTGGCTGAAACTTCGCCGGGAAAACGACTAGAAGGATCCAGCTCCATCGATAGGACGAGAGGACGCGGAGGAGGCGAAGGTTCCGTCTCCACGAGGTCGTCCCGCAGTGTCGTGATGACACCCTCTGGCGGCTGCTGTGGCCGCGCTGTCCTCGAGATCTGTGAATTTGGGGGAAGAGTTACAGAAGGATAACTGTGCACATGACAACAGCGAATTTTATATTGTGATGTCGGCGCTGCAATCCGTCTGGGCCTGAAACGAGACACATACATGCGCCAAGTCTACGAAGGATCTCGCCTCGCGCCCAACGTCTGCTGCCGCTAAAACCCTGAAAAACACAATATCATGCGGCGCGAAGCGATACTTGCGGCCTTCCTTTGGCGCCGGATACTGAGGAGGGTTGGAGTAAGTGGAGCAGTGTCCGATGGGGGCGGCCGTGAAGCCATTCGCCGGCGATGGTCCATCTCGTGGATGCGAACGGTAGGAGGCAAGAAACAGTTGCAGTGCCTGATCCCTGGTGTGTGCGGTGCTAAGTTTGGTCATCTGCTGCTTGAAGGCTCCGACAAAACGTTCCGCTTCGCCGCCTGACTGTGGATGTAACGGTCCACTAGTTAGATGCTGTATAGCATTACGTTCACAAATTATTTTGACGTGGACTGAGGGTCGTTGTCCGACACGATGACTTCAGGAAGACATTCGAGGCAAAAAATACAGGACAACACCTGAATTGTGCTGTGTGACGTTGTCGAGTTCAGTGGCTGAGCAAAAGGAACTTGCTATAAGAGTCTACCACAGTCAACCATCGAGTGTTCCAAAAAGGTTCCGCAAAGTCTGTGTGCACAAATTGCCATGTGATTGTAACTTGGGCCAAGTAGAGAATTTTTGTGGCGGAGCGGACTGATTTTCCACACATGCATAACCCTGTGACGTCATCTGTTCTATTTTGGTTTCCATACTCTGCCAAGTACAGTGTCGACGCGCTAGCTGTTTCGTACGAACAATCCCCCAGTGTCCTTGATGAAGTAACTGCAGTACTTTATTTTTTCAAAGTTTTTGGGATCAACAGACGTGACTGTCCACTGTCACTCTGAATAAGGATCACATCTTGCAGTATAGCGAGGCTATGGCGACGTGCAAAGTGACGGCGCGCTACAGAGTCATTTATGCTATGCAATGAGCGAGTCCAAGATGTGCGAATGTATTTTAGCAAAATGTTCAAATTCGAATCAGCTTCCGAGGTCTGTCCAATTTTCCTATAGTTCAGAGGAAAGGATTGAAGCAATTCAGAATCGTGAGCATCGATGTGACAACAAGATGCAGCAGAAGCGTCAATGTCTATATCAGGGCCAATCGGAAGATTTGCAAGTGCGTCCGCATTACTATGTTCAGCTGTCGGACGATATGCAATCTCATATCCGTATTGAGGCAACAACAAAGCCCATCTTTGCAATTTTTGGGCAGTTCGTACAGAAACCGGCTTCGTCGAATGAAACTAGGACTGCAATGGCTTGTGATTCGTCACTAAGTAGAAATTTATGTCAAACAAATAGTGGTGGAGCTTGGTGACACCATACACAATAGCCAGTGCCTCTTTTTCAATTTGTGAATAGTTACGCAGAGCTTTGGACAACACTTTTGATGCGAAAGGAATAGGTCTGTCTTCATCACCAAATATGTGCAAAAGCACTGCACCGATTCCGTAAGAGGAAGCGTCAACTTGCAAAGCAACCAGATTGTCAGGATCAAAGTGAACCAAACATCGATCACTGAGCAATGCTTCTTTGTTTTTGAAGAGCTACTTGGTAATCATCTGTCCAAACAAAGGGAACGTACTAGTGACGCAAGCGATGCAATGGAGCTGCGATTTGTGCAGCATTCGATATGAAATGAATATAATAGTTCATTTTCCCTAAAACTGACTACAATTTTGTGATATTGCGAGGAACTGTCATGTCAAATGTTGCTGAAGAGGATGTACACCTTGACTGTTTATGACATGACCAAGATACTGCAACTCAGGATTTAAAAAAATCACACTTGTTCAGTGTACACTTTAGTCCTGCATCAGATAACACACGAAACAAAGCATGCAAATTTGCAATGTTCTTCAGGTGTACGACCTGCTACGTCACTATCATCCAAATAATTTGAACAGTTTGGTATTTGAGCAGTCAGGTGCTCCAAATATCGTTAGAAAATGGTGGGTGAGGAAGCACTGCTCAAAGGCAAAACGAAAATATTTAATCAAGCCCAAATGAGTGCTCACAACGCACAGTTTCTGAAATTCTTGATTTAGTGGTATTTTAAATTACGCGTCGCGCAAACCAATTTTTGAAACTTAGCAATCAGCTCCTAATCTATCAAGATCCTCTGGGCGTGGCAGTGGATAAGTATCAATCACAGTCTGTGGGTTGACTGTAGACTTAAATTCAACACAGGGGCGAATGCGACCTGAAGCTTTGGGGAGCAGAACCAGTGGACTTGCCTATTGACTAGCTTGTATGGGCGCAATAATTCCCACTATCTTGCAGTTCTTTAAGTTCAGCAGCAACTTTGTCCCGCAAAGCAATGGGAACAGTTCTGGCCCTGCAAAATTTCGGCTGAGCATTGTCTTTCGTAGTAATATGTGCAACAAGATTGTTAGCATTGCCTAAACCTTCAGAAAAAAGTTTAGGGAATTCTTTCAGCAAGCATTGAATGCAGTCACTGACAACACATTGTCCTGAGTTTTAAAGCCAAACAAATCACACGAGTCAAGGCCAAATATGTTCCCACAATGGCGTGATTGTAGTACAGTGAAAGTTGCAGTTAGCACGTGATAGTGATACATGGCAGGCAAAGTACGTTTTCCAAGAACGAGAACGTCTTGTCCATTATAAGCCATCAGGTGCGTGCTAGTTTTAGACAGGCGTGGGGAGCCTAACAGTTCATATGTGTTATGAATCAGCAATTTAACAGAGACACCCGTGAGCAACAGAAATTTCACACGTTTTCCACTAATACGCAAGTGAACAAAAAGTCTGTTGGACTGGTGTAGGGCTAAGAACAGGTTTGCTTGCTAGTTCTGCTAATGCCTGCAGCAGGCTTTGAATACACTGCGTTGATTGCATGGGCCTTGTGACTAGATTTCTGTGAGTGGGCAAATTCTTATGTATGTTCTATTGCAAACATGCGGATTGTACGTGACCTTTCTTGCCACGAGTGTAACACTGTGCTTGTCTAGACAGGGAATCTTGGCGTTTGCGCCGCGAATAGCATGTCTTAATTCCGTCCGTCTTTTTAGAGACCGGTTTATGTGGTGTGCCACATACATGCTGTCGCTATCGACTGGGCCGATCGTAAGCAAGGGACGATTCAACCCAACGAACTGGTGGCTGCTCATATTTATTGGCTGACATGGCATCTGGATCATACTGATCTAGTATCTACACTACTTGCTGAAATGATGGATCAGACTGTTTCAAAATCTGTTCTCTAAGTTTGACATCAGTTACATTGTACACGATCAAATCACGCAACATCACATCTAAATAAAAAGCACCACAAGCACATTTGAATTTGCATATCCTCATCATATCCTGCAAATATGTTACTCACTCACGATACGTTTGTCCTGTCCTTTTCTTGTAGTTAAAGAATTGGTACCTAGCTGCTACCCAATTCGCTTGTTGGTCATAATAGTTAGTTAGCGAATCTACAACTTGATCATAGGAAAGTTCACTCGGAGTGGCGTTCGAGGATAATTTCTGAATGATGTGAAACACTGCACTTTCTACCGTTAACAAAAATAATGCAGTTGCACAGTACTGGGTATGTTGTGAGCAATTACATGGGCTTCAGACTGTTGCAACCACTCGAGCCATTCCTCGTCTTTTTCGTTAAACTGGGGAAATGGCGGTATGGCACTCGTAGCTACTCGCATTCGGGAGGACGACGGTTTTCAGTGATTTCCTTAAATCACTTCAGGCAAATGCCGGGAAGGTTCCTTTGACAGGGCACGGCCGACTTCCTTCCCCATTCTTTCCTAATCCAATGAGACCGATGACTTCGCTGTTTGGTGTCTTTTCCCCAAACCAATACAATCCGATCGTAGCTACTGTTGTTGTATTTTGCACCATATTTCTGGCTTGATTCGCCAGGAGCTGCTGTACTGCGTTTAGCAGCGTTGAGGTTTGCTGTATTTGAAACTGAAACATCTGTGTGAGCTGCGTTGCATTTATCACTTCCAGCTGCGGTGTCTGAGTAGGAGGTAGGACAGGTGGATTGTTCATTTTGGACTAAAAATAAGCAATGAACAGACAAGACAAGCAATAGAAAAGCACATAAGCAAAGAAAATTTCCACAACGCCCACCTGAAAACACTGATTAGCAAAAACATTGTAAGAGACACTGCTAACAATGTAAACGCACCCCTGCAAAGAAAAGACAAGGTAGGATTCAAATGGTTCAAATGGCTCTGAGCACTATGCGACATAACTTCTGAGGTCATCAGTCGCCTAGATCTTAGAACTTATTAAACCTAACTAACCTAAGGACAGTACACACATCCATGCCCGAGGCAGGATTTGAACCTGCGACCGTAGAGGTCGCTCGGTTCCAGACTGTAGCGCCTAGAATTAAGGCGCCAGCAAAATACGAAAGAAAGTCCGAGGCCGCCAGGCACTGTGTTCTTCTTAAAAACCGAGCGAGGTGGCGCAGTGGTTAGCACACTGGACTCGCATTCGGGAGGACGACGGTTCAATCCCGCGTCCGGCCATCCTGATTTAGGTTTTCCGTGATTTCCCTAGATCACTTCAGGTAAATGCCGGGATGGTTCCTTCGAAAGGGCACGGCCGATTTCCTTCCCCATCCTTCCCTAATCCGAGCTTGTGCTCCGTCTCTAATGAAAAAAATGTTCAAATGTGTGTGAAATCTTATGGGACTTAACTGCTAAGGTCATCAGTCCCTAAGCTTACACACTACTTAACCTAACTTATCCTAAGGACAAACACACACCCATGCCCGAGGGAGGACTCGAACCTCCGCCGGGACCAGCCGCACAATCCAGGACTGCAGCGCCTTAGACCGCTCGGCTAATCCCTCGCGGCCGTCTCTAATGACCTCGTTGTCGACGGGACGTTAAACGCTAATCTCCTCCTCCTCCTCTTCTTAAAACTCATCACCAAATGTTAAGTCCTGTCTAGCCGTTGAATATAAGGTGTCTAGGAAACCAGTTTTCGCGGATCGCTAGACAACAATTCAAACAAATCATATTAATGGGTTTTATTACGAAACGTAAGTGACAATACTTAACGTTGAGAATTACATAGATGTGTCGCAAACAAAGGGCGACATCCGAAATATACAAGCTTCTTCAGTATAACAATTCTAACACAAACAAAGTAATGAGTTTTGGCGCTTCTGTCAGGTCGCTAGTCTTGAACATTCTCTTCGGCTGGGGCACGACCAGTCGGGGTCAGTGCTTATGTCCTTTTCGCATAGAGGCGTCCAGTAGAGGGGTCGGACAGCGTGCAATTGGCTGACTTTTTTCACAGCTGTCTCTACTCTATCGTTACCGACTGGCATGCCGGAGATTAACTTTACGCCGTAACACAGACGGTGGTAATATCACGTACACATGTTATAAAAGGGCAGTGCATTGACCTAGTTGGCATTTTTACTCGGGCGATTCATGTGATAAGGTTTCCGACGTGATTACGGGCGCAAACGGGAATTAACAGACTTTGATCGCGGGTGGTAGTAGGAGCTAGAAGCATGGTGCATTGCATTTGAGAAATGGTTAGGGAATCAATATTACGCCATCCACAGTGTGAAGAGTGTGCTGAGAATAGCAAGTTTCAGACCTTGCCTCTCACCATGGACAAAGCACTGGCCAAAGGCCTGCACTTAACTACTGAGATCAACTGTGTTCGCGTAGAGTTGTCAGTGGCAACAGATAAGAAACAGTGCGTGAAATAATCGCAAAAATCAGTGCGGAACGTACGACGAACGATCCGTTACGACAGTGTGGTGAAACATGGCATTAATGGCTATGGCAGCAGACGACCGAAGCAAGGCCCTTTACTAACAGCACGACATCGCCTGCAACCCCTCTCGTAGGTTTGTGACCATATCGGCCAGGACGACTGGAAAGCTGTGGCGTCGTCCGATGAGTCCCGATCTCAGTTGGTAAGAGCTGATGGTAGGGTTCGAGTGAGGCGCAGACCCCATGAAGCCATAGCCCCAGCTGTGAACAAGGCACTATGCAAGATAGCACTGCCAGAATGAGATTTTCACTCTGCAGCGGAGTGTGCGCTGATATGAAACTTCGTGGCAGATTAAAACTGTGTGCCGGACCGAGACTCTAACTCGGGACCTTCCCCTTTCGCGGGCAAGTGCTCTACCAACTGAGCTTCCCAAGCACGACTCACGCCCCGTCCTTACAGCTTTACTTCCGCCAGTACCTCGTCTACTTTTCAAAATTCACAGAAGCTTTCCTGCGAACCTTGCAGAACTGGCACTCCTGGAAGAAAGGTACTGACGGAAGTAAAGCTGTGAGGACGGGGCGTGAGTCGTGCTTGGGTAGCTCAGTTGGTAGAGCACTTGCCCGCGAAAGGCAAGGGCCCTAGTTCGAGTCTCGGTCCGGCACACAGTTGTAATCTGGCAGGAAGTTTCATATCAGCGCACACTCCGCTGCAGAGTGAAATCTCATTCTGGAAACATTCCCCAGACTGTGGCTAAGCCTTGTCTCCGCAATATCCTTTCTTCCAGGAGTACTAGTTCTGCAAGGTTCGCAGGAGAGCTTCTGTGAAGTTTGGAAAGTAGGAGACGAGGTACTGGCGGAAGTAAAGCTGTGAGGACGGGGATCGTGAGTCGTGCTTCGGTAGCTCAGTTGGTAGAGCACTTGCCCGCGAAAAGCAAAGGGCCCTAGTTCGAGTCTCGGTCCGGCACACAGTTTTAATCTGCCAGGAAGATTCAAGATAGTAGTGGCTCCATAATGGTATGAGCTGTTTTTACATGGAATGGACTTGGTCTTTGGTCCAACTGAACCGATCATTCACTGGACATGGTTACATTCGGCTACTTGGAGACAATTGCAGCGATTCATGGAAATCGTGTTACTAAACAACAACATTGTGCCATGGCACCGACAGTTGTTCGCAGTTGGTTTCAAGAACATTCTGAGTTGGCCATCCAGATCGTCCGACATGAATTCCATCTAAAAATAATGAGACGTAATCGAGAGGTCAGTTTGTGCATAAAATCCTCCACCGGTAACACTATCGAAATTGTGGACGGCTATAGAGGCAGCATGGCTCATTATTTCTGCAGGGGAATTCCAACGTCTTGTTGAGTCCGCGCCACGTCCACCTTCTGCAATACGCTGGGCAAAAGGAGGCCCGACACCATATTAGGCGTTATCACACGACTTTGGTCACTCAGTGTATGTACAACTACTTACACGTCCATGGGTGTCACTTCCCTGGAATGCAATTCGTAGGACGAGCTGTGTTGCTCTTTGGCACGTCCGATGTCCCTCAAGGTGCCACTGTGAGTGAGCACCTGGCTCTCAGTTTCTAGCACTCTGGTGTTCGAATTACAACCAACTGTTCTGTTCCGAACTTACGTAAGAGACGACTGCCAAATCATCCACAACAAGCCAGGACTCTTTCGGATGTTTTGTAAATTGAAGAGGGAGGGGGAGGGGACGGGAGAAAGGAAAGGAAACGGAAGGAACTAATGATATCAACTGAATCGGGACTTAGTGCAGAATCAGCGGCGAAGAGTGGAAACGTGTACCAGACAGGGACTGGAACCTGGTGTACAGCATGGTAGCCAGTCAAGGAATATTTTAGGGAATTGGTTTAAAAAAATTATTTCAAAGGCCCAGTGCAATCTTTACAAGTTTTCTCCGAGAGTAATTCACGCCATGTCTACGTGACACAAGTCGCTTGCCTTTCAAAACCGAGGCGGTTCTGTCCAGTTAAAGCTGCTGACAGGAGACGCCCTGAGCCCTCTGCTGAATTCACGCCATTGGTTTCAGCCAATAGAGTGCGTGGGACACCGATCACGTGTGTGGACGCTGGAGTGGTTTGTGGAGCTGAACGCAGTTGCTTCTCTCTCTTGTAATCCAGACCTCGAGCAGAACAGACGTTTTTTTGGAAGGCAGAGCCTCTGGCTCTGCTTTTCACGCCCGGCCACCAAAGTGAGTTAACATGACTTTTTAAGTAATAGAACCCAGTACGTTGTCCTCGATGGTGAGTGTTCATCGGACGTGAGGGTATCTTCTGGAGTGCCCCAGGGAAGTGTGGTAGGTTGGCTGTTGTTTTCTATATACATAAATGATCTTTTGGATAGGGTGGATAGCAATGTGCGGCTGTTTGCTGATGATGCTGTGGTGTACGGGAAGGTGTCGCCGTTGAGTGACTGTAGGAGGATACAAGATGACTTGGACAGGATTTGTGATTGGTGTAAAGAATGGCAGCTAACTTTAAATATAGATAAATGTAAATTAATGCAGATGAATAGGAAAAAGAATCCTGTACTGTTTGAATACTCCATTAGTAGTGTAGCGCTTGACACAGTCACGTCGATTAAATATTTGGGCGTAACATTGCAGAGCGATATGAAGTGGGACAAGCATGTAATGGCAGTTGTGGGGAAGGCGGATAGTCGTCTTCGGTTCATTGGTAGAATTTTGGGAATATGTGGTTCATCTGTAAAGGAGACCGTTTATAAAACACTAATACGACCTATTCTTGAGTAGTGCTCGAGCGTTTGGGATCCCTATCAGGTCAGATTGAGGGAGGACATAGAAGCAGTTCAGAGGCGGGCTGCTATATTTGTTACTGGTAGGTTTGATCATCACACGAGTGTTACGGAAATGCTTCAGGAACTCGGGTGGGAGTCTCTAGAGAAAAGGAGGCGTTCTTTTCGTGAATCGCTACTGAGGAAATTTAGAGTACTAGCATTTGAGACTGACTGCAGTACAATTTTACTGCCGCCAAATTTATTTCGCGGAAAGACCACAAAGATAAGATAAGAGAGCTTAGGGCTCGTACAGAGGCATATAGGCAGTCATTTTTCCCTCGTTCTGTTTGGGAGCGGAACAGGAAGATGCTAGTTGTGGTACGAGGTACCCTCCGCCGCGCCCCGTATGGCCGATTGCGGAGTAGGTATGTAGATGTAGATGTAGATGTAGATGAACAGTTTTCCCTTCCGTTGCCCATTTCAATCAATTGTTCGACCTCCTAGACTGGGATAAACCTGGTAACTTCCGACCCTTGGAAGGCGCGCCCCTTGTACACCGTACATTGAAATATATTCTCGTTAGTGTACCTAATTTCCTGTTTTGTCATTTAACGGCAGCCCTGGATGCCCACTCTCTCTCTAATCCTGACCGCTCAACCTCCTGCACCCTGTCGTCACGAGGAATACGAACAACCGCCTCCCGCCTTTCCCAAACCCAGTAAACATTTACAACTGACGTCAGATGTGGTATAAACTTTACAGTTGGAGTCAGAAGTGCCCGTACACTTCACACTGGAATCTCCTGGCTACTAGGCAGTAGCGTTAAGCACTGCGTGATCGAGACACAATGTTTATGGCAAATGCGTGGACTATCTCGGCACTGTCTCCGGCCGACTCACGTTCCTATTTAGCGCCACCTTTCCGCAGTCCCTGTCTACAACCTCCACGTTTGCTAATTTTAGATTTCCGCTGGAGGTCGAACGTAAATGTGCATCCTGCACTGTAGGTGGTGGATTCATTGCCCATCGAGGCGAATAAATTATATGAATGATGGCGTCTGTCATTTCAGGCACGTCCAAAAGAATAGCTTCCACGCATTCGTATAACCTTTCCCTTATGTCAAAACTGTTGTGTACCACGCTGAAGAGGTATGCAAAAAAATACCACGAGAGAACGTCGCCTGGCGCCTCTCAGCTCCGTGCAAGCTGTCTCCATACGTCAGTCACCACTGAACCTCTTTCTGCTTCTGCGCTAAGTCCAACAGCGCACCGTACTCGTCCGCAGATAATGTAAACAGCCACCAAAGGGAGTGCTGTCAACTGGAGACTACATTTCGAGCCGGCCGCGGTGGCCGAGCGGTTCTAGGCGCTTCATTCCGGAACCGCGTGACTGCTACGGCCGCAGGTTCGAATCCTGCCTCAGGCGTGGATGTGTGTGATGTCCTGAGGTTAGTTAGGTTTAAGTAGTTTTAAGTTCTAGGGGACTAATGACCTCAGATGTTAACTCCCATAGTGCTCAGAGCCATTTGAACCATTTGAACTATATTGTTTCCACTCTGAACTGGTGGACATGGCAACACTCCCGCCGACAGGCGAAAACACGGCGCACCACGGACACTCAAAATTCCAGACCAGCAGTTAAAAAGTGCAGCTCCGTATCTGTAGCCAGCTCACACCCACGCTTCCAGATGTCAGACACTCAAACCTGTACCATACGTTGTATGTCGATAGAGTATCAACCAAAACATCGATTTAGTACATACTATGTCCTGTCGATCAGCAGAACGGGCGTAAACGTTAATGAAAAGTAGCACCAGAATTACGGAGCACAGGAAAAGGGAATCTGTGATTACATAATACGTACGGCTTCTGTGGTTAAGTTCAACTTCGTGGAGCAGTAGGTCCCCACACCAAGGGTCCCAGTGTGGGGCGGCTGGTGGAATTGTTATATAATGTAGAGTGTAATGTAGAAAAGATCCATTTCCAGGTCGATGCACCATATGTGGGGCGGCGGGTGGAATGATTGTTTATAAAAATGTTCCTATTATTTATGCTGTCTTTTGCCGTTCTCAACACTGGCTCTCTAACTACAATATTGGCAACCAGAAAGTGATTAGCAAAACGTGAAGCCTGTAATTAGAATTCCTAGTGCCCACTTCATCTGAGAAATACACTTATAGCTACAGCTTATAGCCCTGAGGAATTAGGAGATTGTCTGGGATTCATAATCAAAAACGATTCTGTCTAAAATGTTCACTATATTCTGAAAGTCACAGATCAAAAAGAATCCACACAATCCAACTACCAGAGCAGTTCAGAGTCTAATGCGCTGATGCAACTACAACTGTTCAAACTAAATGTTTAAGTGAATGCTCGCCATAATTTGATGATAAAGTTCATCAAACGCCACGCTAAATAATGGTATAATGTTTGTCCCGCGGTGGCACGTGAAAATACGGCATACGCAAACTGAAGATAGACCATTAAAGTCATCCCAGAATTAACACTTCACTCGAAAACGAATTCATGGTTACGCGTATCCCGAGTAACTTATTACGGCATCCGAAGCTGTTTATAGCTATGATACCGATGCGACGCGACTCCTGGCACAGATGGTGCGCTAATCAGCGTCTGGAGAGAACTGGGGCCTTACTTCCTTGCGCAGCGTTCTTATATATAAAGCCGCGGTGCGGACGGCTAAGGGAACGCCTGATGAAATCGGCTCTCCCGCCTAGCCGCTGGGCTAGTGATGCACCACTTTAAGGTATCGAATAAATTATTGCTTCCTTTGCTGATGGCCGATGAAGCTTTCAATTTAAATGTGCAATCAGCACACAGGTAAGTAATCATAATAAAAGTCTGACGTGGCTAAGTCAAATATTTTGGGCGAGAGAATTAATTTAATTACACTACACGCAGTAGACGAGCTCTGAACTAGCCCTTTGGAGATACGCTACCGCTATAGTTTTATAGTTATTCAATTGAAACTTCTCACATCTTTATGATTATAGCGGATCTTCCTTCTACTTAAATTTAAACATCATAGCCTTATTTATTCGCCTACTTAATCTATCTTGCTTCCTTAATTTCTAAGAAAAAACCAGAAAATCATGAATTTCAAAAAAAATTTTAATTTGTGAGATCCAGAATACTGTTTCTACTAAATTATTATGAAAAAGGAATCTAAATACAAATGTTTAAGTCTCCAGCTCTTTTCTGTTGCGCCAATGATTTTTACAGAAAAACGTCCAAATTTCGAAAATTGTTAAAGTTATTGAACTGATATACAACACATATTGATTTAGTATTACTCCTGACATGCTAGAAACGTTTCAGGTTATTTACTTGATTTTTAAAGTATTGCGCAACACTTATGACGTCAGAGCTAGTTACAGCGGACTAGGCTGGCACACAATGGAAAGACTGATGCGAATTTTATAAGGCGTGAGTAGGCTTCTTCCCTACACTGGGCTCAAATCCCAATGAAGATTTTTTTTATATGGGACAACATGTTTAAGGCATATAAAAGGACTGTTTGGAGTTTACAGCAATGTCTTCTTGGAAATCTGCTTTCGATATGTTTCTTTCAAAGCAGTAAATCTGCAAAGTACATTTGTAGTTTCTCGTTTTGCAGACTATACAATCAGAACAAAAAAATAAAGAATCAATTGCATCATACGTGCAGAAGTAATAGTATTAATAATAATGATAACAATAAAACTAATAGTAATAATAATAACCAAAATAATAATAATAATAATAATAAGTACATAATTTTCCAAAATCATTGCAAACACGACCCCCCCAACCCTGCCACTCCACACACACACACACACACACACACACACACACACACACACTCACAAACACACACTCGCAGATCTAATTTACTCGGCGCTGCCATCTGCACTAATAATAATAATTATTATTATTATTACTGTTACTATTAATACGTTCGCACATATTATGCAATTGTTTCTTTATTCTATTGTCCCATTGCTTATGTTTATTCTGTGAAACTACAAATGCACTAGCTAATTCATCACACGTGGTGTCTGTTCTGTCGCACATGTCCGTCAGAACACCACATCTATCTATACAAATGTACTCTATAGGTTTGCTACTTTCAACTAAGGAAGCGAAAGCAGATTGCCAAAAGAACATTGCTACAAACTCCGAAAGTCTTTTTACATGTCAGGTAAATGTTCTCCCACGTAAGTTTCACTCGTAAACAGTTAAAAAAATGTTCTCGTTATTGGGAATTGAACCCGGGACCTTTATACGAAGAGCTAACCAACCCAAGGAAACAATTCATATTCATTAATCACAGATTTGATTTTCCTGTGCTCCGTAGTCCTGGTGCTACTTTTAATTAACGTTGACGCCCGTTCTGCTGGACGACGGCGCATAGTACGAACTAAATCGGAGCTTTGGTTGATACTCTATCGGCATACAACGTTTGGTACTGACCTGAGAGTCTGAGATCTGAAGGTTTGGGTGTCAGTACATTTGTCTGTAAGACAACAAACGACTTAGCAGTCGCGATTTACGCAGTATTAGGACAATAAAGAGTGCCTGCAAAGTGCTATCAGTTTTAGAGACTATTTCACAGACCGCCAAGGGACAGCAGAATTAATTACATTTTATTGCACGTTATGTATAGGACACCAGGTGCCACGCATCAAATGTACTCAAATCAGGTACCATTTTGTAATCTGTACTTAATAAATGTTATTGATTATTTATTATTGTCTTGCCAAATTCTACATCCGCATCCACATCTACATGATTACTCTGCAATTTACAATAAAGTGCCTGGCAGAAGATTCGTAGAGCCACCTTTAAGCTACTTTCCCAGCGTTCCACTGTCGAACAGAGCGAGGGGAAAACGAACATTGAAATCTTTCCACTCGTGCTTTGATTTCTCTTATTTTATTAAGACGATTATTTCTCCCTATGTAGATGGGCGCCAACAAAATATTTTTATACACTGAAGAGAAAATTGGTCATTGAAATTTCATGAGAAGCTCCTTCGGCGGGGATATGCGCCTTTGCGTTAATGACTGTCACCCCAATTCGTGTATCATATCCGTCCCACTCTCTCCCTTATTCCGCGATAATACAAAACAAAGTGTCCTTTTAACTTTTCGATGTCCTTTTTCGATCTGATGCGGGTTCCACACCGCACAGTAGTACTCCAGAATAAGGCGGACAAGCATAGTGTAAGCAGCCTCTTCAGTACACCTTTTACGTTTTCTAGATGTTCTGCCAATAAACCGCAGTCTTTTCTTAGCTTTCCCCATTAGATTATCTCTGTAAGCGTTGCAGTTTAAGTTTTTCGTAATTGTAATTTCTAAGTATTTAGTTCATTTTACAACGTTTAGATTCGCGTGGTTTATGGTGTAACTGAAATTTAGCGGATTCTTTTCAGTGCTCATGTGGATGACTTCCACACTTTTCTCGATTTGGAGTCAATTGTCACTTTCTGTTTTACTCTATGACTTTCCGTCTATTACTACAAACTGTGACCTTAGGTGACAGGAAATAACGAATCCAGTAACACAACTGAGACGATACTCCATAAGCATGTAGTTTAATTAGAAGTTTCTTCAGAGAAACGGTGACAAAAGTCCTCGAGAAATAAAAAATGTGGAATCTATTTGACGTCTTCTGTCGACAGCACTCATTACTTCGTGAAATAAAGAGCTAGCTGTGTTTCACGAGAACGATATTTTCAAATTACATGTTGGCTATTTGTCAATAAATCATTTTCTTCGAGGTGATTCATAATGTTCGAGAGCAGTATTTGTTCCACACTCTTACTGCAAATCGACTTTAATGATATGGGACTGTAATTCAGCGGGTTACTTCTGCTTCCTTTCTTGGATATTGGTGTGACTTGCGCAACTTTTCAGTCTTTGTGTACGGATCTGTCTACGAGTGAGCCGTTGTATACGACTGCTGAGTATGGAGCTATTGTATCAGGCTACTCTGAGAGGGACCTGGCTGGTTTGCTATCTGGACCGGAAGCCTTGGCTTTCTTAAGTGTTTTAAGCTGCTTCACTATACCGATATACGTTGTTCTTGATTTGAATTCTGGAATATTTTACTCGTCTTATTTTGTGATGGAATTTCGGAAAGCCGTTTTTGCTAACTCTGGTTTAGTGGCACTGTCATCAATAACATCAACATCGTCATGTTTTAGTGCCGTACTATCATGCAAGAGTTTAATTATTAAACAGAAATCACGCACCTCTTAAGAGCTAAACCGGTAAAACAACTCAACTTTTTCTGCTGCCGGAGATGTTTGGACTGAATTAATAGCGGCATTCAGTTACAACATTCTACACAGAAGTTAAGGTATGTAATTCATTATTACTCGAGATGTACGTCTCCCTACGTTAAGCATTTATACTTGTCCTTTTTTTTTTTTTTTTTTTTTTTTGAAGTAAATTATATTTCTCACTGCACTTACGAGTTTTATGTTAAGAACTCGAGATTTTCCCTCCAGGTACAGTTCCTACAGCGACTTCTGTCTGTGTGAATATTTCTCCCCTGTAGAGCCTATGAGTGGGACGAATCTCTCGCTGGTGCCGCAAGGGTCGTTTGCGCGAGAAACAGCTCACAAGGGTAACCCTTATAGGTCGCTCTGTGACATAGTCGAAAATAAAGGGGCACGTATTTTGGATTTGGTGTCGACATTCAATAGTTTCCGAAAAATGGCGGTCGAAAATGCGAAGCCACTTCCTCAGTCCGATAAAGCGGCTTTTACAGATCAAACTGGATGCGAGTATCACATTTTTAGTGAGAAAGTTACCGTTTAGAGGTGAGCATATTACGGAAATAACTATGAGCCATCAGAATCGCTTTTGTCTGAAATAAGTCAGTGGCAAATTTGGTCCTCGAGTTTAAAAGTACGTAAACCAATTAGGCCGGCCAGTGTGGCCTAGCGGTTCTAGGCGCTATAGTCTGGAACCGCGCGACCACTATGGTCGCAGATTCGAATCCTGCCTCGGACATGGCTGTGTGTGATGTCCTTATGTTAGTTAGGTTTCAGTAGTTCTAAGTTCTAGGGGACTGATGACCTCAGAATTTAAGTCCCATAGTGCTCAGAGCCATTTGAACCATTTTTGAACCAAACCAATTATTGGTAAGGCATCGGAATATGTACGCAACCACCAGGATATTTGTAAGGCTCGCAAAAGCAATCTATCATCAACTTCTGAACAAAGTTTTTGCGACCTTACCTAAAAGTTAAGCTGTTTCTGTACATTATTGATCTGTCTGGTGAGTAAAGCGATACCCTCTTATACGATGGGCTGTTTGTCGATTAAAGCAAAATACCGATATGTTCACGGAAAGTAATACCGCAGAAGTGTACGTCGTTCTGTCAAGCCTGCAACGTATACTTTTACCGAAGAAATACCTTCGTCGCTTTGCGCAGCAAACGGCCATCACTAGCTGAAGCGATACAATTAAAACAGACGCCTCGATCCATCATCTGTCGAGTGCTCCAGCTTTGGAGAAAATCTTTCGATATGCATGATTTCCCACGAAATTTACGGCAGATCGTCAGTAATAACGCTAACGAAGCAGCTTTTCCAAACGAAATTCATACTATAGGTAATGACTGTCTCATTTGAATCTTCGCACTTTGCTCGTGGTGCTCCGAATTTTTATGACTTGAATATTTTTATGATAGTTATCATACTGCGGAATGCACTGTGAAACTTTCTAAAGCTTTTGCTTAGTATATTTGGAAACTGTTCGTCTGTGACAAAACCAATCGCTAGCAATGTGGAAGAGATACTTTTAAATTCTGATCTAGAACAGCCTTGGCTACCCTGCTTTTGAATACGAACATATCTGTGCAAATTACTTTCAATGTTTCCAGGTCCCGATTTCGAGTCTCGGTCGGGCACGCAGTCTTAATCTGCCAGGAAGTTTCATATCAGCGCACACTCCGCTGCAGAGTGAAAATCTCATTCTGGAAACATCCCCCAGGCTGTGGTTAAGCCATGTCTCCGCAATATCCTTTCTTTCAGGAGTGCTAGTTCTGCAAGGTTCGCAGGAGAGCTTCTGTAAAGTTTGGAAGGTAGGAGACGAGGTACTTTCAGAAGTAAAGCTGTGAGTAGCGGGCGTGAGTCGTGCTTCGGTAACTCAGTTGGTAGAGCACTTGCTCACGAAACGCAAAGGTCACGAGTTCGAACCTCGGTCGGGCACGCAGTTTTAATCTGCCAGGAAGTTACTTTCAATGTGTGTGATACTGCATTTGACTGTCAGTAAATGAAACTGAACAGAAAAAGTGGTTATCAATAATACTCAGAACGACTTTGTCATGAAACAATCACACGCATCGGCTAACTGTTGCGCATTGAAAAAACACATCTACTGAATTTATATGAAAGTTTTGTAAATGAACACCGTTTCTAATTTTCTCTCGAAAACTTCATTTAGCCCCTACAATTCTTTCTTGCCGTGCAACGGGTAACTAGGATCTACTCTGTCTACGCACTACGAGAATATGAAGTGTTGATCTGCATGACCTGAAATAAATCACTGCGTAGGAAACTGCGTTATCTTGCGTTATTTGAAGTAGCTTCCGTAAATTAAACTTACGTTATCTTTTAAGAAATGCATCTCACTGTCCACGCAGTAGTGCAAGGCGTCACAGTGAAATTTTAATTTTCGTTTAATGGTGAGGATTACCTTCAGTGAAATGTTGCAGATGAATGAAAAGGTTGTTATAAAATTATATTAAATAACACAGAAGTGACTCGTACTAACAGAAACCATGATCGTTCCTCAGCATTGTCATACCATAAAAATTATATATATACTAAGATTGTATCTGTTCTTTCGGGCATGTCCGAAAGAGCAGAGACCATCTTAGTATACAGGGTGATTCAAAAAGAATACCACAACTTTAAAAATGTGTATTTAATGAAAGAAACATAATATAACCTTCTGTTATACATCACTACAAAGAGTATTTAAAAAGTTTTTTTTTTCACTCAAAAACAAGTTCAGAGATGTTCAATATGGCCCCCTCCAGACACTCGAGCAATATCAACCCGATACTCCAACTCGTTCCACACTCTCTGTAGCATATCAGGCGTAACAGTTTGGATAGCTGCTGTTATTTCTCGTTTCAAATCGATCAATGGTGGCTGGGAGAGGTGGCCGAAACACCATATCCTTAACATACCCCCATAAGAAAAAATCGCAGGGGGTAAGATCAGGGCTTCTTGGAGGCCAGTGATGAAGTGCTCTGTCACGGGCTGCCTGGCGGCCGATCCATCGCCTCGGGTAGTTGACGTTCAGGTAGTTACGGACAGATAAGTGCCAATGTGGTGGCGCTCCATCCTGCTGAAATATGAATTGTTGTGCTTCTTGTTCGAGCTGAGGGAACAGCCAATTCTCTAACATCTCCAGATACTGTAGTCCAGTTACAGTAGCACCTTCGAAGAAAAAGGGACCAAAAACTTTATTGGGTGAAATGGCACAGAAAACGTTCACCTTAGGCGAGTCACGTTCATACTGAGTTGTTTCCGCGGATTCTCAGTGCCCCATATTCAGTGTAAGTAGGCTGTTTAGGTTTTTTTATTGGTAACGCCACCTCTGTATGAAAATCACTGGCTGTGCTGTGTGCAGTCTGTGGCTGCTTTGCATTGTTGTAATACTCGCCATTGTAGAGTTAGGCAGCTGGCTGTGAACAGCGCGTAGCGTTGCGCAGTTGGAGGTGAGCCGCCAGCAGTGGTGGATGTGGGGAGAGAGATGGCGGAGTTTTGAAATTTGTCATGAACTGCTATATTTATATATGATGATATCAAGGTAAATATATTGTTTGTTCTCTATTAATATCTTTCATTTGCTAACTATCCCTATCAGTAGTTAGTGCCTTCCATAGTTTGAATCTTTTATTTAGCTGGCAGTAGTGGCGCTCGCTGTATTGCAGTAGCTTGAGCAGCGAAGATTTTTGTGAGGTAAGTGATTTGTGAAAGGTATAGTTTAATGTTAGTCAGGGCCATTCTTTTGTAGGGAATTTTAAACTATGATGAGGAATACTGTTATCCTCAAATATAATTTGCGTTAATAATATGTTATTTACTTTGTAAAGATGTTAGACATTATTAATTCTGTTTTGTTTTAATGCTCATGTGTGAAGTTGATGTTTCGAAAGTTATTCTGATCTTTTATGTATGTACTTATGTCATAATTCCTGTAACACTGATGTATATGTCTATTTCTATTCTTTTGTGAAGCCTGTACTACAAACGTTATCTGTATTATTATGTTTTTAATGATGTGTTTTGTACCTTTGTTATTGTATTCTTATGTTATAAAATTGTAATTGTCACCAGTTCATGATATTATTAACTTGTTAGTTACATTTCACTGCACACGTTTCTGTTGGTCATAGTATATGGACAATATGTGAGAAGTAGGGACTGTTAGTGTTTGCACGTGTGTTAATAACTCAGCAAGGGACTGGATAACAGCATTGCTGGTTCTAAGGACAATTTCAAAAACTTTGTGAGTGCACAAGTGGTGGTTTATGGACTTGCTATATTATCCGCAAGACTCTTCAACGGTGATTGTGCACCTGCACAGTCACAACAGATGGCTGCTGGCTATTTCTACAAGGACTACAGTGGGTCTGCACCTCTGGTGGCCCACCAATACCATTATCTCTACAAGGACTACAGTGGGTCTACATCTTTGATGATCCATCAATACCATTATTTCTACAAGGACTGCAGTGGGTCTGCACCTCTGGTGGCCCACCAATACCACAATCTCTACCAGGACTCCAGTGGGTCTGCTCTGTGATGACCTACCTACCAATACTCTTCAAAATTTCGACTGACTCTGCTGTGGGTTTGCTCTGTTGTGGCCCATTACCTGTCTGCATGTCGAGAGTCAGCACTGTCTTTCCATTGGAAGGACAACACTACTTCCTCAAGACTGCATGGCAATCCACTACTTCCGTGTGCATTTTCTTTTACTGCTCAGACTTTGAGAAAAACACTGCTATTCTCCTGTTATGTACGATTAGGACTGTCTTTATGGACTGTGAGAAATTTTTAGCTTTTGACCAACATTGTATCAATAAGTGTGTGCATTTGATATCTTTGTTATTGCAATTATGAAAAATTTTTTCAAATCATTTTTGGCCACTGCCCAAAAAAAATTTTTGTAAAATTTTTTTGTGGGGAGCATGGGGGCTATGTAAGTAGGCTGTTTAGGTTTTTTTATTGGTAACGCCACCTCTGTATGAAAATCACTGGCTGTGCTGTGTGCAGTCTGTGGCTGCTTTGCATTGTTGTAATACTCGCCATTGTAGAGTTAGGCAGCTGGCTGTGAACAGCGCGTAGCGTTGCGCAGTTGGAGGTGAGCCGCCAGCAGTGGTGGATGTGGGGAGAGAGATGGCGGAGTTTTGAAATTTGTCATGAACTGCTATATTTATATATGATGATATCAAGGTAAATATATTGTTTGTTCTCTATTAATATCTTTCATTTGCTAACTATCCCTATCAGTAGTTAGTGCCTTCCATAGTTTGAATCTTTTATTTAGCTGGCAGTAGTGGCGCTCGCTGTATTGCAGTAGCTTGAGCAGCGAAGATTTTTGTGAGGTAAGTGATTTGTGAAAGGTATAGTTTAATGTTAGTCAGGGCCATTCTTTTGTAGGGAATTTTGAAAGTCAGATTGCGTTGCGCTAACAAAATATTGTGTGTCAGTTTAAGCACAGTCTTGTATAATTGTTCAAAGGGGACGTTTCAACAGACATTGTGACGGTTGACTTTCCCGTTAGTGTGGAAAGTTGCTTCATCACTAAACACAATCTTTGAAACGAAAGATTCATCTGTTTCCATTTGAGCAAGGATAAAATCACAGAAATCGATTCTTTTAATCTTATCAGCTGCAGACAGTGCTTGAACCAATTTCAGACGATAAGGTTTCATAACTAACCTTTTTTGTAGGACTCTCCATACAGTTGATTGTGGAATTTGCAGCTCTCTGCTAGCTCTGCGAGTCGATTTTCCTGGGCTGCGAACAAATGCTTGCTGAATGCGTGCTACATATTCATCACTCGTTCTCGGCCGTCCAGAACTTTTCCCTTTGCACAAACACCCATTCTCTGTAAACTGTTTATACCAACGTTTAATACACCATCTATCAGGAGGTTTAACACCATACTTCGTTCGAAATGCACGCTGAACAACTGTCGTCGATTCACTTCTGCCGTACTCAATAACACAAAAAGCTTTCTGTTGAGCGGTCGCCATCTTAGCATCAACTGACGCTGACGCCTAGTCAACAGCGCCTCAAGCGAACAAATGTACAACTAAATGAAACTTTATAGCTCCCTTAATTCGCCGACAGATAGTGCTTAGCTCTGCCTTTTGTCGTTGCAGAGTTTTAAATTCCTAAAGTTGTGGTATTCTTTTTGAATCACCCTGTATATACAGTTAAGGCTCACCGGCCACTTGACCATCTTCCTCTTCTGTACGAATGCACAAACAGTGCCCGAACTCTTACGGGAATCGGCAACGCGCCGCGAGTAATGAGTATAATGGGCGGGGCCACTACGAATGTAGTTGTGAATGTGAGTTTCGCGGGAGGCGTGCCAGAGATAAATCCCTGCAGTCGCGCTATCATCTGTGTCTTCGGTGGCTCAGATGGATAGAGCGTCTGACCTGTAAGCAGCAGATCCCGGGTTCGAGTCCCGGTCGGGGCACACGTTTTCATCTGTCCCCGTTGACGTATGTCAACGCCGGTAAGCAGCCGAGGGTGTTCATTTCATTGTAATTCCATTAGAATTACTTAACATACAATATACCAATCACGTGAAATGTATTCTTTGCTGCTCTAATGACATACTTTAAACTAACAGTGAAAGGATGAAGAGAGTTAAAATTCTGAACACATGGCTGATAGTTTATTCTGCGTACCGAAACGTAGATAATATTGAACGCAACGGAAGCTTTGCACTGTAATAATTACTCATCTAGTGCTTGTGTCAAATAACACTTCACTCAAATTATCTTCTTCTAAAAGTGTCGTGTCACTATAGAATCCTCTCAAAAATCACCCTGTATTCTCTGCCGTACGTAAGATTGTATACGGAAGCACCAAAGAAACTGATAAAGGCATGCGTATTCACATACAGAGATATGTAAACAGGCAGAATATAGCACCGCGGTCGGTAACGTCTACAAAGGCAATAAGCATCTGGCGCACTAGTTAGATCGGTTACTGCTGCTACAATGACAGGTTATCGAGATGTAAATGAGTTTGAACGTGGTGTTATAGTCGGCGCACGAACGATGGGACACGGCATCTCCGAGGTAGCGATGAAGTGGGGTTTTTCCATACGACGATTTCACGAGTGTACCCTGAATATCAGGAACCCAGCAAAACATTAAATCTCCGACATCGCTGCGGCTGGAAAAAGATACTGCAAGAACGGGACCAAAGACGACTGAAGACAATCTCAACCCTCCCACCAATTACTGCAACGGAACATCATTGATATGGGCTTTCGGAGACGAAGGCCAACTCTTGTACCCTCGATGACTGCATGACACAATGCTTGACACCTTATCTGAGCCCGTCAACACCGGCATTGGTTTGTTGATGACTGGAAACATATTGCCTGGTCGGACGAGTCTCGTTTCAAATGGTATCTAGGGGATGGACGCGTAGGGGTATGGAGACAACCTCATGAATCTATGGATCCTGCATGTGAGTGGGGGACTGTTGAAGCTGGTGGACGCCCTGGAATGTTGTGGGGCGTGTGCAGTTCAGTGATTTGGGGCCCCTGATACGTGAAGATCGACTCTGACAGTGTGATCACCTGCATCTATTCATGTCCATTGTGCTTTCAGACGGACGGGGGTCATTCCAGCAGGACAATGTGACACCCCACACCTCCACAATTGCTACAGAGTGGCTACAGGAACACTGTTCTGAGTTGAAACACTTCAGCTGGCCATCAGACTCCCAAGACATGAGTATTATTGAGCATATCTAGGATGCCTTGCAACGTGCTATTCAAAAGAGATCTCTACCCCCTACTACTCTTACGGATTTATGGACAGCCGTGCAGGATTCATGGTGTCAGTTCCCTCCAGCACTACTTCAGACATTAGTCGAGTCCATGCCACGTCGTGTTGCAGCACTTCTGTGTGCTTGCGAGGGCCCCACACGATATTAGGGAGGTGTACGTGTTTTTTGGCTCTTCAGTGTATAAGATTTGTGGTGATAAAATCTGCTTTCAATATGATTCAAAATCCTTATTTTTTATCAATAAATAATTCCATTTTCTATGTGATATTTTTTCGAAAACTGACGTGCACGAAATAGGTGATAAAAGTAGATTCCACCTTCCCAGATTACCGATAAGATCAACGTCGTACCACTTTGCCGACTACTACCAGTGCTGCGGCCGTGTTGACAAATATGCCATTTGTTCGAGGAAAATTTGTCTATTAGAGCCGCCGCGCGGGATTTGCCGAGCGGTCTCAGGCGCTGCAGTCATGGACTGTGTGGCTGGTCCCGGCGGAGGTTCGAGTCCTCCCTCGGGCATGAGTGTGTGTGTTTGTCCTTAGGATAATTTAGGTTAAGTAGTGTTTAAGCTTAGGGACTGATGACCTTAGCAGTTAAGTCCCATAAGATTTCATACACATTTGCTTTTTCTATTAGAGCCGAGTACGCTACACTGGATAGCGAATGCTCCACAGAAACTAAAGTAACAGCTGGCGCACTCCAAGAAAGTGTAAAAGGACCAGTGACAAATTTCATTTTGCAAGCGTCCATTTTGTGCGGAAGACAATTTTTTTCTTTTCTTCTATTATCCAGACATGTTTCGCTGAAGTTTCAACATCAACAGTGGGGTTTTATTTTATTTCTAAAGGTGATGATCGTACTTCAGCGAAACATGCCTGGGTAGTAAAAGAAAAGACAAAAATGTGTTTCGCTCAAGGTGAACCCTTTCCAAAAACAAATTTAGGCTTCTTTATAAGCAAACACGGACAGAAGAGCTTCGCCCTCAAGATGATTATAAGGACCTCTAATGTTTACAATATAAATAAACGGTTTACCAGTTTAGATGAGCAATACTGTTTGTTCGCTGACGATGCAGTTGTGTACAGAAAAGTATTTTTCGTTGAACTATCGTAAAGAATTGCAGAACATGGAAAAATTTGCACACGTTGACACATAGCTCAACCATACCATGTGTCTTGTAAATGGTGCGATCAGACATACACTGATGAGTCAAAATATTATGACCGTCTACACTACTGGCCATTAAAATTGCTACACCACGAAGATGAGGTGCTACAGACGCGAAATTTAACCGACAAGAAGAATATGCTGTGATATGCAAATGATTAGCTTTTCAGAGCATTCACACAAGGTTGGCGCCGGTGGTGACACCTACAACGTGCTGACATGAGGAAAGTTCCTAAGCGATTTCTCATACACAAACAGCAGTTGACCGGCGTTGCCTGGTGAAACGTTGTTGTGGTGCCTCGTGTAAGGAGGAGAAATGCGTACCATCACGTTTCCGGCTTTGATAAAGGTCAGATTGTAGCCTATCGCGATTGCGGCTTATCGTATCGGGACACTGCTGCTCACGTTGGTCGAGATCCAATGACTGTTAGCAGAAAATGGAATCGGAGGGTTCAGGAGGGTAATGCGGAACGCCGTGCTGGATCCCAACGGCCTCGTATCACTAGCAGTCGAGATGACAGGCATCTTATTCGCATGGCTGTAACGGATCGTGCAGCCACGTCTCGATCACTGAGTCAACAGATGGGGACGTTTGTAAGACAAAAACCATTTGCACTGAAAGGGTACAATACCGCCCGACATTGAAAATAGGTACGAAGTACTTCATTAATTTTGTCAGAACAACACATTTTTTTTGTAAAATAACTCAATTTCAATTAATACAGCGAAGCCGGATACCAGTGTGGGAAAGAATGACAATTTATTTATTTAATTGATCACATGTGCACTCCCACAAAGTAAATCCCTACATCCAGATTGGTGAGATCTGTGAAATGAATGAATGTATGGTCGTCTGCTAACTGCAGATAGTGAATGTGAATATATGATCATCTTTGAGTCGATCCTTTGGCCACCGTTGGTGGGACAAAGAGATGAAATTTACCAGAGCTTTGAGCGCCTGAAATGTGGCTGACCAATACGATAGCAAGGTGCTTCCCCCACCTCGACAGAGATGGGAGAGAACCTCAAGAACAGCCATGTTTCGGCACTCTGCCGCTGGATCTTGTGCTGTTAAGACCTGTTTTAGTTGTGCCCCGTAATGACGAAAGAGTGGAGACATGGTATGCATGTGGAATATTTAAGAGTAGCTTGAAATAATAATCTCTCTATTTCAGGAACTTTCGTGGGGAGAATTAAATGTCAGGCAGGTAATATCAATGGGACTGTAGTTATCTTCGAAAGTGACCAACGGTCACAATGAAACCACGTGTAGCAATAAGTTGAAATACTTCCGTGTGCTTAAGTTAAGCTGAATTACTAGCGTGTGTACAATAAGTTGAGATATTTAAGAAATAGCGTGTGTACCATAAGTTGAAATATTTAAGAAATGGCGTGTGCAGGACTTGAAATTAGAGACGAGTACTTCCACGTGGTGAGTACTGTGTGAGTCTCAATCTGTGTATGAGACACAGGATAAAGAGAAGTACTCGTCCATGGTATCAGTTGAGGACTCGCGTGTGTCATGAGTATGTTCTTAATGTTACTTTGCGTGATATGATTCAGTGTGACGCTAGATTTAAACTCTGAGAGAGAATCAAGGTGAGTCGGCCGTCTATCCAGCAACGCCACTTGGCTTGCATTGCACAGGAAGACGTGCATGTATCTCCAGAGTTCACAGTAGGAAAGTAGAATTACGAAGTGGGGCAGTGTCGTGTGAAACTGGGATAAATATTAATCGAAGTGGGAAAGCTGAAATTGATAATGTTGTGACTATTCTCTGTGTAGTATTTCATGTTGTAGTGTGGTGTATGTCATGTAATTTGGGTATGTGTGGTTTGCATGGGAGAGTAGCGAGGTAGTTTCAAAAGATTAGTGGTTTATGCTTGTTCCTTCAGTACCGCTCGGTCTGGAGGAACGTTTAGTGATGATGATTGTAAGAGTCGAAGCGTAAGGTATAATAAAAGATCCACCATCCTATCCAGAAAGTGCACTGTAGCGTTAAAAGTAATTGCGAGACCATAATATAGAGATTCACCATTGTAAAGCCATGCCCACTGGGCGGAATTTCTCATGTGTTATTGTTGTAGGTTGTAGAATTTGTGTGTTTAGGTTAGAGAATTTATCGGAATAAATAAGGTAGTGAAAAGAAAAAGATTGCTGGACTTTTCCTTCGAATTGTATGTTGTCAGAATGTCCCGAATTTATAATGTGTGCGCCATTCATATTCAGTGCGGTGGCCACGTGTTGACAAAAGCGGTTAAATAAAAAGGGAAGTAAAATGTGGTATTGCCAGTGCGTAGTGTACAGTCAGAGTTCTGTAAATTACTGATAGTCAGATGCATGTTTCCGTTGCGTATTAATCATATAGGAGGATAACTTGTAACTTAAGTGTGAGTACTAGAGTTCATGTTACTCGATAAATTAAGAATGAATCCACTCGCTTGGCAGACCACTCATCTTGCAGGCCTAACTGCTTGATGCCACAGTATGAGCAAGGCATGTGGGTGCCTCTCAGCACGAACAGTTGGTTACACGTCTCGATCTCCTCTCGTTCGCATTGACAGCACTTTGAACAGTGTACGTTACATTCCAGATGTGTTACGACCCTTGGCTCTACCCTTAATTCGATCTCTGCGAAACCCTACATTTCAGCAGGATAATGCTCGACCGCATGTTGCAGGTCCTGTACAGGCCTTTCTGGATTCAGAAAATGTTCGACTGCTGCCCTGGCCAGCACATTCTTCAGATCTCTCAGCAATTGAAAACGTCTGGTTACTGGTGGCCGAGCAACTGGCTCGTGACAATACGCCAGTCACTACTCTTGATGAACTGTGGTATCGTGTTGAAGCTGCATGGGCAGCTGTACCTGTACACGCTATCCAAGCTCTGTTTGACTCAATGTCCAGGCGTATCAAGGCCGTTATTACTGCCAGAGGTGATTGTTCTGGGTACTGATTTCTCAGGATCTATACACCCAAATTGCGTGAAAATGTAATCACATGTCAGTTCTAATATAATATATTTGTCAAATGATTACCCGTTTATTATCTGCATTTCTTCGTAGTGTAGCAACTTTAATGGCCAGTAGTGTACTTAAAAAGCAGGTTGGTCCACTTCTGGCACGTAATTCAGCAGTGATTATGTGTACCATGGATTAGATAAGTACTTCAGAGACTTCCAGAGGTTTCTGGCACAGATGCCTACGCACAGATCACACACTTATCGCAATTTGTAGACGGTTGGTTTGTGGGCGTGGAGCTGGCAAACGACCGAACTGGGTCTCATCGGGTTCAGATTAGCCGAATTTGATGGCCAAAACGCCACTATGAGTTCACTATCATGCTCCTGAAACCATCGCATCACGATTCTGGCCTTGTGACACGTAGAGCTATCCCGATGGAAAATGCCACCGCTGTTGAGGAAGACATCAAACATAAGGGATAACAGGTGGTCCCTAACGATGTTCTCGTAGTCTGCAGCTGTCACGGTGCCTTCGATTACTACCGTAGGTCCCACGGAATTCCATGTTAGTGTCTCCCATAATATAATACTGCTCCCACCGACCTGTGTCTGTGGCCCGCTGCACGTTTAGTGCAACCGTTCGCCTGGATTACAGCATATCTGGACAAGACCGTCGACCTAGTTTAACAATAAACGGGATTCATCCGACCAGACGACAGGATTGCATTGACCCGCGGTCCAATCTGTCTGCGGCGGCAGAGGGTACTTGTACGTGAATACAAAAAGACACATCACGCGCCTACTGTAATCATAACTGACGATATTGTTGTGCCAACTTGGGAACATGTCGGGGTCCTCTGCTGGGAAATCCACGTTCAACACTGTGTGCTGAACTGAACTGTGTGCTCCAAAACACTTGTGCCTGCGCCAGCACTGTCCTCTGTAGTCAGATCTGCCACAGATCGCCGCCCATCCTGTCGGCTACTCGTGGTTTCAGCGTTCTTCAACCACTTTCCATAGACGCTCATGACAGTAGCACGCGATCAGTCAATCAGCTTTGCCTTTTTCGAGATGCTCGCTTCAGGGCACTGGGCCACAACAATCTGGCTTTTGTCAAAGTCGCTCAAATCGCCGAATTTCCGCATTTGCGTCACTTACCATCGCTAGAATCATTCCCCATTCATCTCTACTCCACTCATATACTTCTCTTACAGGGTCACGTGACCTCGGCGCCACCAGGCAGTTAGAATTTCGCGGTGGGCAGTGGGCATAATGTTCTGGCTCATCAGTGTACACCTACATTATGGCTACCCTTACTTAGCCACATACGCCTTTCATGTCTGCGGCGGCAGAGTGTGCTGTGCTTGTACGTGAATACAAATAAACGACAGCAAAATCCTTACCCCCCCCCCCCCCCCCTGTTCACACAGACACTAAGACCATTAGCAGAGGAAGTCTTCAGACTCATCACTCCTGCCTGAAAATTGCAACGGTTTAATAGTAACAGCTACTGGAGATACACTGCCAAGATTAATGTTGCTACGGACAAAACTAAAAATTCTGTGCATCGACAAAGCCATAAGGCTTTGAACTGCCACGTAAGATCCCGTCGGTTCTTAACCGAAGAAGAACCAATACGGGAAGGTGGGCCGACTATCTACACAAGTTGAAGACAACTTCTCCACGTTGCGACTATGGTGCTGAGTAGCAGATTTTTCGCCATTTCACTTAAGAATGTCCTCTGAGAGCTGTCGCTGGTGATCCAGCGGAGTTCCTAGTGGTGACGGAGGAGTCAGTAGACTACATTCGTGGCCTCGATACTATTATGTGCCCGGGAAGTAAGGACGAATTTGAATTTTGCGCAGTTTTCTCGTATGATGGTTGGCAGCCGTGGTTTTTTATGTCTGTTGCCTGCGATCCTTTCCATCCTGATAGCTTTAGGATGGTGAGCATTGTTGTTTATTTTTGTCATGGAGCAGATGACAACTGAGCAACGTATCCAAGAGATAAAAAGTTAGTACAAAAACAATGAAGGTCTCACGGTAACCGTTCGTGAATTGAGTGTGGCGCTCGGAAGTAATGCTGCTCCAACCGAATCATCGGTTCGGAATCTGATCCGGAAGTTTGAGGCCACGGGTTCTGTTTCAAAGGTTAAGAAAACAGGGCGACCGCGTTCTGCTCGAACACAAGAAAACACTGCTGTCGTGCGTATAATGTGGCCACGCCCCGTAAAATCGGTTCGTCGATGAGCTCAACAGTTGAATTTATCACCAATTTCACTGCATGAAATCGTTTCAAAAGATCTGAAAATGCATGCGTGCGAGATTCAACTTACACAAGAGCTGAAACCTGCCGATCATAGAAAGAGACATCAGTTAGCTCAGTGGGTCTTGGCTCGACAAACGTAAAACGAGAACTTCACAAAAAGAATGATTTTCTCAGATGAGGCGCACTTCCACTGTTTTGGGTTAGCAGGAGAGCCAACACCGTGTTACTAGAGGAAGCCGAAAGGCACGCGTTTTACCTCACGCAGGCTGGCGTGAGGTCTGGAACAGGATAAGGAAAGTAGAATTTAGAAAAACGGACGTAGCTGTTGGAATACTTAACTTTAATCCATGAAGGATGAGCGTCGCTCTAGACGGTACATTATTCATAATATCAATAGTAACTGGTAATGGCGCCTTGCTACGTCGTAGCAAATGACGTAGCTGAAGGCTATGCTAACTATCGTCTCGGCAAATGAGAGCGTATTTTGTCAGCAAAGTCGGTTGTACAACTGGGGCGAGTGCTGGGAAGTCTCTCTAGACCTGCCGTGTGGCAGCGCTCGGTCTACAATCACTGATAGTGGCGACACGCGGGTCCGACGTATACTAACGGACCGCGGCCGATTTAAAAGCTACCACCTAGCACGTGTGGTGTCTGGCAGTGACACCACATCCACCGCAGTGGGTACAACACTAAGCAGAATTGCAGAATTTGGGGTAACGAGAATCCGCGAGTGACTGTGGAAGGTGAGAGGCATCCACAACGCACGACTGTGTGGTGCGGGTTCTGGGCAGGAGGAGTGGTCGGCTCGTACTTTTATTTGAAAATGATGAGGGAGCTGCCGTCACTGTGAACGGCGACCGTTATCGAAACAAACTTTTTGATTGGTTTTTCCCTCGCATTGACGAAAATGACAATTTTTGGTTTTAACAAGATGGTGCGACATGTCACACATTCCGTGAAACGACTTCTCTGCTCAATGAAAAGTGTATTGAAAAAAATTATCTCTTTGGCCTACCAGATCATGCGGATCTTACGCCTTGTGACTTTTTTTCGTGGGGATTTGTGAAATCAAAAGTGTACGTGAACAAACCAGAAAAAACACGTCAATTGAAGGACGAAATTATAAGGCTTATCAACGGCATCCTACCAAGTGTTTCTGAACGCGTCATTGAGAACTTCAATGACCGCATAGCTCATTGCCACGTGGCCTTGAGTGAACATATGAAGGATGTAATTTTTCATACATAAATTGGAGAAGTTACTTAATATGTTTGCAAAAAAAGACGTCTCAATAACCTTTTTATGTTCGATAGCACTTTAATATTCGTCCCTACTTCCCGGACATCCTCTAGTTTGCAATTTGACACGTATTATTTGTGATGTAGCCATACGCTAAGAAAATAAATAAAAAAAAAATCTGCTTCGTATGAATGGCAGCAATTTATAATGCAGATAAATACAAGGAGGAACTTATAAGAAAGGAGAAGTACCCGATAGGATCAGATCATAATATTAGTGGTGAACGTCTTGACTGCGTCACATCGTATGGGCATTTAGTGGAGTTGGTATGAAAAAGAGATATCTGGCTGGACAGCCGCGAGCGTTAGCACGCCACTTCCGCGAGTCGGTGACGAGTAAGCTGGTTCCTTACCGAATTCGCTCGACGGATTGACGATGAGTGCCAATGTGTCGGACATCCTGAATGTGATTTATTACGTGGTTTCCCACATTAGATTGGGAAAATAGTGGGCTGGTACCCCCGTCCCATGTCCACTACACGATTCACAAACATTTAGAAAATGTTCACACACTTATTGTACACTGAAGAGCCAAAGAAACTGGTACACCTGCCTATAATCGTGTAGGGCCTCCGTGAGCACGAAGAAGTGCCGCAACACGACGTGGCATGGACTCGACTAATGTCTGAAGTAGTGCTGGAGGGAATTAACACCATGAATCCTACAGGGCTGTCCATAAATCCGTAAGAGTACGAGGAGGTAGAGATCTCTTCTGAACTGCACGTTGCAAGGCATCCCAGATATGCTCTATCATGTTCGTGACTTGGTAGTTTGGTGGCCAGTGCAAGTGTTTAAACTCAGAAGGGCATTCCTGGAGCCACTCTGTAGCAATTCTGGGCGTGTGGGATACCGCATTGCCCAGCTGGAATGGCCCCAGTCCGTCGGAATGCACAATGAACATGAATGGATGCAGGGGATCAGACAGGATGCTTACGTACGTGTCACCTGTCAGAGTCGTATCTAGGAGTCCCATCTCACTCCAACTGCAAACGCCCCACACGATTACAGATTGAACAGTCCCCTGCTGGCATGCAGGATACATGGATTCATAAGGTTGTCTCCATACCCGTAAAAGTCCATCCGCTCGTTACAATTTGAAACGAGACTCGTCCGACCAGGCAACATGCTTCCAGTCATTGACAGTCCAATGTTGGTGTTGACGGGTCCAGGCGAAGCGTGGAACTTTGTGTCGCGTGCAGTCATCAAGGGTACACGAGTGGCCATATCGATGAAGTTTCGTTCAATTGTCCGCACACTGACATTTGTTGATGGTCCAGCACTGAAATCTGCAGCAGTTTGCGGAAGGGTTGCACTTCTGTCACGTTGAACGATTCTCTTCAGTCGTCGTTGGTCCCGTTCTTGCAAGATCTTTTTTCAATCGCAGTGATGTCGGAGATCTGTTGTTTTACCCAATTCCTGATATTCACGGTACACTCGTGAGTTGGTGTTACTGGAAAATCCTAACTTCATCGCTACCTCGGAGATGCTGTGTCAAATCACTCGTGCGCCGACTGTAACACCACGTCCAAACTCACTTAAATCTTGATAACTTGTTGTGGTGTGCGTACTGTAGGACCTTCGGTACACACACCATCAGATTATTTGACTTGTCGCTCTAACGAAGTAGGCGAGTGTCAGCAATATGTCTCGTGGTCTTATCGTGGCGTGTTTATCTTCTGCCGTTAGGTCAGACGATAGAAATGCCACTTGCACGCTTAGAGTAGCAGATTGACGGTGACCAACTTTAAACAGAACTTGATTAATTTTCACACACACGTTTATTAAAATAATAAAAAGCATAGATATTACGTAACTTGATTCTGGATGCTGTTTACAATTGACAATCTGAAGTTCCTTTGGGTCTTGGTACGTTAATCTTATTCTCACATATCTCAGATACTTGACAAAGTGTCTATACATTTCTCTTCATGGCTATGTAGAGGAATATGATAATTTTATTAGGCACAGGCTGAAACTTGACTACAGACTAATGCAGACTATTGCAGATTGACTAATCGGAGGTCTGTACACTCCTTATAATACCTCGAGCGTTCAGGTATCACTGCGCGAGTGTGATCCGCGAGGAGAAAAGGTTCTACGTTAGCAGCAATCTCATTGGCTGCGTTACATATTAATACGCGGATCGGGGGAAGCAGAATTTGGTCCGTGTCTAACACAGCGCCATCTCGTAGTGCGGAGGAGACAGACGAGCGCTGCCCCTGCGCTGTTGTGCTTAGCGGGGCGCGCTCTATTGGGAAAGTCGTGTACGCGCTGACTACGCGGAACTATGTACACAACACTTGTCATTGTAGCAGCAGTAACCGATCTAACTACTGTGCCAGACACTTGTTGTCTTACATAGGCGTTGCCGACCGCAGCGCTGTATTCTGCCAGTTTACATTTCTCTGTATTTAAATACGCATACCTATACCAGTTTCTTTGGCGCTTCAGTTTACATGGCCTAACATTCGACGCAGCATCTTGGGGTACATGATACACGTATTAGGCATGTCGTCACACCTCCTGTTCGCCACATATCGCCCCTTCGTCTGATGCCTCCGCGATGGAACTCTAAACCGCGACTTCTAGCGTTCAAATCACGGAGATGTCTTAAGGATGGCCGTGGAAAATGCACTGCACATCAAAAGAATGCATTACCCAGTTAAAGCTCATATACTGGACGGTGTTTACTACAGGCATGCTTTGTGGCCGTTAACCAGTCTGTGAACATACCGCTGCCGCACCGGCACACCGCGAGCAATCCAATATCAAGAACAGACTCATTCAGTTTGTTTTCAGCACTGCAGTAACGTGTCACGTAGTGGCATACAACACTTTGATAGAGTCAGTATAGTGGCTTTGCTTTCAGCATGCTATACACAGCAAGATGCTGCCGATCGGTTACATGTCACTCAAACTGGGGTGTCTAAGGTGTGGAGAAAGTACAGAGAGACGGGAAATGCGAACGACAGACCTCGCAGTGGTCGTCCTCGTATGACAACACCATTGCAGGATAGTTTCCTACAACTGTCGGCTCGCAGGCGCCCAATGTGAATTGTCAGAAATAGTGGAAATTACTTCTCCTTGTCAACGGGGAATTTTATCTCAGACCAAACAGTGCGTAGAAGATTGAACCAGGGTGGTCTTCATTCCAGAAGACCCATCAGAAGTTTTGCACTGAACCAACAGAAGAGAAGCAACCAGAGGGCCTGGGCTCTTGCACATCGAATTGGACCATTGAAGAATGGAGTAACGTTATGTTTGCTGACGAGACCAGGATTGGTTTGTGACCGGACACTAGACATTTTAGGGTTTGGAGAAGCACTAGACGACACCACGATCGCCGATACGTTCAGGAAGTACAACCACTTTCAGGTGGAAGTGTGACGTTCTGGGCTGTAGCAATGCTCGCAAGGCGGACCCCACTGATTCCCATCTACTGCGGTTTGACTGGTCCCCTACACCTCCACGAGATCGTACAAAAGACTGTAAGGCCCTACAGACGTAAAATTAGTGACAATTTCATCCTAGTCGATGACAATGCAAGGCCGCATTTACTCTGGAAGTGTCTCAGTGTCTTCAAAGATGCAACACCAATCGAATTCATTGACCACCACAGTCCCCAGACATGAATGGAATTGAGCATGCATGGGACCTGTTGAAGACGGCCATTGCACTGAGTTCAAATTCACCTGACAATCATCAGGAGCCGCTATGGTCGCAGGTTCGAATCCTGCCTCGGGCATGGATGTGTGTGATGTCCTTAGGTTAGTTAGGTTTAAGTAGTTCTAGGTTCTAGGGGACTGATGACCTCAGATGTTAAGTTCCATTGTGATCAGAGCCTTTTGAACCATTTTTTGAATCTTCAGGACCTCAGTGAAGCTGCCATTGACGACTAGGACCCCATAGCCTACGATAAACATGATGGTCTCATCCAGAGCATGCCTCGCACAGTGGAAGAAGTCATCCATGTGTGGGGACGACATAGTCACCACTACAAAATGATAACCATCATCATGAGATAAAGAATTTCACTGTTTTTGTTTTCAAGATGTGTACTTAGGAGGAAGCCTGCTTTGTTTTGTGATGATTTTTTTTTTTGTAACTAACCAAAATCGTGCTTGTTTTCAGAAGAAATTATGTTCATCTTGTTAGTATGGTATTGTATAAACCTCAGTAGGTGTATTGTAAGACGTCATTGTAGTAAACTATATTATATTCCAAACTTTTGTTGAGGTGTGTATTTTAGACATACCGCAGCTCAGAATCTACTCGAAAAGGCCGCAGGAGCCTGCAGAAAAAGCGTCAAAGAAACCACTCCTTTCCTTACGGCATTAATTGTCTCTCATTTCGCGCTGGAGAACAACAGTTTGCAGCGTGTTGTAGAATAGGATGACGTTGTTGAAAAATTTTGCCACATCTGACACAGTCCGGTCGAGTCAACGTTTTTCTACGAAAATTTGGGGCTGCAACCCCACTGAACTTGATATGATCCCTGTGGAATGTAGCATGATCGCAAGTTTTTCTTTGGTATATAGAGTGGAACTACCAGGGACCATTCAAAGCCATTTCGTGAAACTTGAATGTTATAAGAACCCTCAGTTTGGCAGCATCCTTGGTGCTAAGCAAGCACCATATAGGACACTTTAAAAAATGTTCTTGTACAGAGATACTCATTCACGATCCCTATCCGCAGGTGCAATAATCAGCCCGATCATCACTAGCGGCTAGTGGTTCAAATGGCTCTGAGCACTATGTGACTTAACATCTGAGGTCATCAGTCCCCGAGAACTTAGAACTACTTAAACCTAACTAACCTAAGGATATCACACACATCCGTGCCCGAGGCAGGATTCGAACCTGCGACCGTAGCGGTCGCGCGGTTCCGGACTGAAGGGCCTATAACAGCTCGGCCACCGCGGCCGGCAGCACCTAGTGACCGCATACGAAATCAGAGGGGTGTCGAAAATGTTGCCTATCTACCTAGCGGGTAGTGATCGGTAGAAGGATGTCTCCATATAGAGACATTTTTAAAATGCCCAACAAAGGAGCACAGGTAACACCGACGGTGTTGCCAAATGCGGGGTCTTGGAGGGACCCTTCTTGCATTTAATTCACGTGCAATTCAGTATCACACCCCCAATACGCACGTCACAGGGGAATACGGAAAAGGAGGGATGAAAAAGTATAAACACCCTTTTCTGCTTTGGATCACGTTCAAATATCATCGAACGGTTTTGAGCGGTCCCTAGTTTTTCCACCTTGTATACCTAAGCAAAGCTTGCGGTTACGCTACACTCCAAAAAGGTCAGATAATGACAGAGGAAGGTTTGAAGCATCATTGAGCCTAATTTCAAAGTTCTGCGCAGCAATGAGAGACAATCGCGAGGTTTCAGGAAGTGACCCTTTAACCGTGTTGTGCAGTGTAATATTTTACTGTTTAGGTAGCCACACACGGCGACGATCTTAAAGAGTTACGCTGTAGCTAAAATGTAGAGATCCGAAGATTGCATTTAACTGCCGAAACCTTTTCAATCGCAGCTGTGACTAAAATAATGAATCAATTTAACCATGATTTGTAATCTACCGCCAAATCTTTTATTGTTCTCGATATTGAGGATTTTGATACAACGTGTCTGGAAGTCTTAGGTGTTTGCTTATTTGTAGTATAGTATTCCAGTTTCCAAAATATTAGATCTATCTGAAAGTGTTTCAATTTTTTGCAGTAGATGGCAGCATTCAAGATTAAACTCGCATTTTCTCTTTCTGCAGCAGTGTCAAAGATAAATCTACAAATTCTTAGATCCGAAAAAACGTTTCTTTTGAGCGCGTTGCCATCAGCAGTAAGGTTTCGCGTTTTAGAATGGCGAGTATCGTCGAAATGTCTTGGTGTTCTTCTCAGAGAGTGCTTTTTGAAAATAAAAAAAATAGGTTACTAGATGCAAAGTGTTCTTGAATGCAGTAGTCGTGAAGAATCTGTAGGCTACTAAAAATTGGGTTTCTTGAACGACATGCTTGAATAAGAAGACCATTTAGTACATCGACTTTACACAAATCGCACTTCAGGAAGCATACATGGGCTTTCAGAAATGGTGTTCACCTAGAAATAAGTTAAGAAAACTTCGGTCAGTTTTTTACCACTTAGCATCCTTTATAAATACAAGTAGTACCATAAATTACTAAATTCTCTCAAACTATTGTTTAGCACATCACTTCGGGAGTTTCTCTTTTATAAACTTCCAATGTTAACTGTCTATCAAGTGAAATCATTAACTTCTGAACAAATTATGGACAAGGTATAAATCGAATTGAACTGAAATGTAGGTCCGGTACTTCACCATTATACTATGCATCGTATTTCAAAGTCCTTGTATCAAGGGTTTAGAGGTGGCGGATTACGCCATGGGGAGTAACTTTCGTCAGAGACTGCATGTTAGCTGAGGCATTCTGGTATCGATAGGAGTCCTTTTGTACTGGTTATGTCCCTGAAAGGCGGCAGAGCATAGTCAGTCAAATGGCTCTGAGCCCTATGGGACTTCAACATCTGAGGTCATCAGTCCCCTAGAAGTTAGAACTACTTAAACCTAACTAACCTAAGGACATCACACACATCCATGCCCGAGGCAGGATTCGAACCTGCGACCCTAGCGGTCGCGCGGTTCCAGACTGAAGCGCCTAGAACCGCTCGGCCACACCAGCCGGCCATAGGCAGTCTGCGGCATGTGTGTGTCTTGTGGGTTGCCTATATTTAAGTTACCTTCTCTGTGTCAGACAGGGTAGGGCTAGCAAAATTGAAGTTCCTCATTCGCTTGTAAAATATTTTACTCTGCTTATGGACATTCTTAAGATTTCCTTGTTAAACATCACTCCATCAGTTTACTGGGGAATGTAGGATCCAGCACACCTGGCTAGTAGAGCCTGTTAGTTCGTCCCAGGGCCAACGAGGTCACTATAGGACGCCTATCGTCGCCGAGAAGTGTTCACAATATTTTGTCTCTAACAAAAGTTGTTCCCCTTGATGTTGGTGTAAGGATTTTGATATACGCTGCATGACAATGTTCTCGTACACGACTACACAGTTATTAAAAATAGGGCAACGTTTAATTCCCCTCTCTTTAGGCAGTTTTTCTGCAATCATTATAAGAATATGTAGTAATTTATTTAATTTACAGGCTAGAATTAATGTTTTCACACGGTAGTGCCTTCTGTAATGATTTTCTTTTACATTCGTTTGTTTTTCTGTCATTAATTTTGAGCTCTTTTAATATTTCTAAAAATGAGAAACATCTTGGTAAGGAGTTGTTCGATCGTTAAAACTATTCTAGATGTGATGGAGAATTTATTTTTCTGATTTTGGTTTTGTTCAAAGTTGCACAATACTGCTGTGTTATCGTGTGTATTAGTCTGGTGGATTTGTGAGTTAGAGGTGGTGGAAGCGCTTGCCTAGAGGTAAAGGTTATCCTTACTTTACATCAAAGGGACACAATTTTAAAATTCCTTTTTAGTCTTTTTTCTCGGCCAGTGAAACACTATGTTTGGTTTTTAATCGTCGGCTAGTAAGAAAGTGGTACGAACGAGGACTACAGCTGTTACTTCGTTGCAAAAAATCTCGATCATTGCAGTAAACGCAGAAGGTGGATTTCTCTCCATTGCACAATGCTGTTAAAATAATTTGGTCTTGTGATGAGTAAACTCATTTTTCTTGTAGGCAAGAGAGAGGTTTGTTGACTTCTCCGTTGGCGTGTAATGTAAACTAGAATAATCACAGCATCGAGATGCTGACCTGATGCAGACCTTTACCTAAAATGTAATTAACTGCCGGGACACGGCCATGTTTGCTTTCAAAATTAATGAATGGAAGGAAGCCATATATTTCGCGGTGCATCCGAAACAAACAACACAAATATTTTTCAGCGCATGTTTCCGTTTCATTGTAATTAGTTTCAGTTTTTCTACATTTAGCAGACGCACAGACTGCTATCACCCGAAGGAGTAATGTTTGAACAACACGATATGTTACGCTCATCAAGTGAAGAGAACTTCGTTGAGAGCCTTTCAGAGTGCCAGTTTGTTTGTGAATTTGGATTATGAGACAAGAAAAACACATAAATGAAAGAGCCCTGCTGCAAACATGTTGACAGAGAGTGGCGGTCCCTCACAATTCAATCAGCGGTTGCCTTCGTTACTTCCAATATGGTGCTGCTAACGCGCTCGCCGAGTGTTCAAAGAGAGCCAAGGAAACACAGAACAACAATATTATTCGATGCTAAGGCGATAAGTGGAAAACGCTACGGTGATTGACACCGGAAGATCAATTTAGCTATGCACTACTTGAAAGTTGAACCCTTTTCTGAGGATTAACAAAACTTTGGTTGAAGGAAAACAATATTTCAAGTATCAATCAGCCAGTAACCACCAATAATGAAAATAGAAAATCGAGACTACTTACATAGTGTTCCAAGGATACAAAGGAAAAAAAGAGGGGGTGATGAAACATACAAGTTCCTGAGCTACACGTAGTTAATTCAGATGTCAAAATATTCTAATAATACTATGAGAGAAGGGTGGTACCATTCCTTGCTTTTTCGAGGCATGCTGCCACGGAATGGTAGATCCGCAACTATTCAGTACTGAGGAAATTGGATATTCTTTTGTTTAGTCCGTCTCTGTTGCACTGATGTAAAATTCTGCTGCAGTGATTACTAGTTTCTGGCTGACACACCCATTCTCAAACACATCTTGCTGTTAACCGTGATTATTCATTCACCAGGGTGCCAAAAGGCACGGACAGCTTCTTACAGCAAAGTATTGTGGGTAACAAGTATCCTTATTAGCCCGTGTGTCTGCTACAGCTGACTGACACAACCAAAATTGGAAATACTGGCGATAGGAAATACTTTTCCAGTTCCCTGCATGACATTCAGCAGCAGGAAAAAGCCAAAACAACGACGCCTATAGAAGAAGAAACGACACGCTCGTAGTTATGAACAGAAAACTTGCAATGAGGAGTACTGGGAGCAGGCTACACTCCTTAAAAATCAACGCGTAGCCTTTAAACTAACTTTTCGGTCAGGGAATTACGTAGGACTAAAGGACACTGTGTAACGCTACCACTGACTGCCTTAAGACGGCAGTCGATGCTAACGTTTTACCTCTGCGAGGAATTTTTGAAAGTTGTGACCGTGAGATAATCTAATGGAAACAGAACAATCAAACTGGGATTCATTTCTGAAACACTCCAGCAAAGTATAACCAATAGTAAATGGGTCAGGAACAGACGTTCTCCCAGCATAAAAGCAAACTGTAACATTACATACTAAAACTGGTCGCCAGCCTAATTAGGCATTCTTGTGTCAAGCAAAATGATAAAACAGAAGGCAGTGCTAAGGCTAACCTAACCTTCCTTGACACACACACTAGACTCTTTCCTTATATCTGTGCACACTACTTACAGTAACCTAACCTTGCACCTAAATGTGCTACTAACAAACAAATGGCGAATGAAATAGTACACAGCAACACTTGCCTCTCAACAACACGTACCTTAAATGAACTAAGTGTAACAGTTTACCAAAGCAATTACAAACACACATGAAACTAGTAGCAACACTGAACAGGGAAAAACTTGAAATGAATCTGAATTTTAATCACGAGGTCTGCTAAAGACCATAACTTCATTGCTTGGAACAGTGTCTATATGTCTGTGCATTAACCAGCGTGCGTTAGAATATGTTGTTGTTGTTGTGGTCTTCAGTCCTGAGACTGGTTTGATGCCGCTCTCCATGCTACTCTATCCTGTGCAAGCTTCTTCATCTTCCAGTAACTACTGCAACCTACATCCTTCTGAATCTGCTTAGTGTATTCATCTCTTGGTCTCCCTCTACGATTTTTACCCTCCACGTTGCCCTCCAATGCTAAATTTGTGATCCCTTGATGCCTCAAAACATTCCTACCAACCGATCCCTTCTTCTAGTCAAGTTGTGCCACAAACTTCTCTTCTCCCCAATCCTGTTCAATACCTCCTCATTAGTTATGTATCTACCCACCTTATATTCAGCATTCTTCTGTAGCACCACATTTCGAAAGCTTCTATTCTCTTCTTGTCCAAGCTAGTTATCGTCCGTGTTTCACTTCCATGCATGGCTACACTCCATACAAATACTTTCAGAAACGACTTCCTGACACTTAAAACTATACTCGATGTTAACAAATTTCTCTTCTTCAGAAACGCTTTCCTTGCCATTGCCAGTCTACATTTTATATCCTCTCTACTTCGACCATCATCAGTTATTTTACTCCCTAAATAGCAAAACTCCTTTACTACTTTAAGTGTCTCATTTCCTAATCTAATTCCCTCAGCATCACCCGACTTAATTAGACTACATTCCATTATCCTCGTTTTGCTTTTGTTGATGTTCATCTTATATCCTCCTTTCAAGACACTGTCCATTCCGTTCAACTGCTCTTCCAAGTCCTTTGTTGTCTCTGACAGAATTACAATGTCATCGGCGAACCTCAAAGTTTTTACTTCTTCTCCATGAATTTAATACCTACTCCGAATTTTTCTTTTGTTTCCTTTACTGCTTGCTCAATATACAGATTGAATAACATCGGGGAGAGGCTACAACCCTGTCTCACTCCTTTCCCAACCACTGCTGCCCTTTCATGCCCCTTGACTCTTATAACTGCCATCTGGTTTCTGTACAAATTGTAAATAGCCTTTCTCTCCCTGTATTTTACACCTGCCTCCTTCAGAAATTGAAAGAGAGTATTTCAGTTAACATTGTGAAAAGCTTTCTCTAAGTCTACAAATGTTAGAAACGTAGGTATGCCTTTTCTTAATCTTTCTTCTAAGATAAGTCGTAAGGTTAGTATTGCCTCACGTGTTCCAACATTTCTACGGAATCCAAACTGATCTTCCCCGAGGTCCGCTTTTACCAGTTTTTCCATTCGTCTGTAAAGAATTCGCGTTAGTATTTTGCAGCTGTGACTTATTAAACTGATAGTTCGGTAATTTTCACATCTGTCAACACCTGCTTTCTTTGGGATTGGAATTATTATATTCTTCTTGAAGTCTGAGGGTATTTCGCCTGTCTCATACATCGTGCTCACCAGATGGTAGAGTTTTGTCATGACTGGCTCTCCCGAGGCCATCAGTAGTTCTAATGAAATGTTGTCTACTCCCGGGGCCTTGTTTCGACTCAGGTCTTTCAGTGCTCTGTCAAACTCTTCACGCAGTATCTTATCTCCCATTTCGTCTTCATCGACATCCTCTTCCTTTTCCATAATATTGTCCTCAAGTACATCGCCCTTGTATAAACCCTCTATATACTCCTTCCACCTTTCTGCCTTCCCTTCTTTGCTTAGAACTGGGTTGCCATCTGAGCTCTTGATATTCATAAAAGTGGTTCTCTTCTCTCCAAAGGTCTCTTTAATTTTCCTGTAGGCAGTATCTATCTTACCCCTAGTGAGACAAGGCTCTACATCCTTACATTTGTCCTCTAGCCATCCCTGCTTAGCCATTTTGCACTTCCTGTCGATATCATTTTTGAGGCCTTTGTATTCCTTTTTGCCTACTTCATTTAGTGCATTTTTATATTTTCTCCTTTCATCAATTAAATTCAATATTTCTTCTGTTACCCAAGGATTTCTATTAGCCCTCGTCTTTTTACCTACTTGATCGTCTGCTGCCTTAACCACTTCATCCCTCAGAGCTACCCATTCTTCTTCTACTGTATTTCTTTCCCCCATTCCTGTCAATTGTTCCCTTATGCTCTCCCTGAAACTCTCTACAACCTCTGGTTCTTTCAGTGTATCCAGGTCCCATCTCCTTAAATTCCTACCTTTTTGCAGTTTCTTCAGTTTCAATCTGCAGTTCATAACCAATAGATTGTGGTCAGAATCCACATCTGCCCCAGGAAATGTCTTACAATTTAAAACCTGGCTCCTAAATCTCTGTCTTACCATTATATAATCTATCTGATACCTTTTAGTATCTCCAGGATTCTTCCAGGTATACAACCTTCTTTTATGATTCTTGATCCAAGTGTTAGCTATGATTAAGTTATGCTCTGTGCAAAATTCTACAAAGCGGCTTCCTCTTTCATTCCTTCCCCCCAATCCATATTCACCTACTATGTTTCCTTCTCTCCCTTTTCCTACTGACGAATTCCAGTCACCCATGACTATTAAATTTTCGTCTCCCTTCACTACCTGAATAATTTCTTTTATCTCGTCATACATCTCATCTATTTCTTCATCATCTGCAGAGCTAGTTGGCATATAAACTTGTACTACTGTAGTAGGCATGGGCTTTGTGTCTATCTTGGCCACAATAATGCGTTCACTATGCTGTTTGTAGTAGCTAACCCGCACTCCTATTTTTTTTATTCATCATTAAACCTACTCCTGCATTACCCCTATTTGATTTTGTATTTATAACCCTGTAATCACCTGACCAAAAGTCTTGTTCCTCCTGCCACCGAACTTCACTAATTCCCACTATATCTAACTTTAACCTATCCATTTCCCTTTTTAAATTTTCTAACCTACCTGCCCGATTAAGGGATCTGACATTCCACGCTCCGATCCGTAGAACACCAGTTTTCTTTCTCCTGATAACGATGTCCTCCTGAGTAGTCCCCGCCCGGAGATCCGAATGGGGGACTATTTTACCTCCGGAATATTTTACCCAAGAGGACGCCATCGTCATTTAATCATACAGTAAAGCTGCATGTCCTCGGGAAAAATTACGGCTGTAGTTTCCCCTTGCTTTCAGCCGTTCGCAGTACCAGCACAGCAAGGCTGTTTTGGTTAATGTTACAAGGCCAGATCAGTCAATCATCCAGACTGTTGCCCCTGCAACTACTGAAAAGGCTGCTGCCCCTTTTCAGGAACCACATGTTTGTCTGGCCTCTCAACAGATACCCCTCCGTTGTGGTTGCACCTACGGTATGGTCATCAGTATCGCTGAGGCACGCAAGCCTCCCCACCAACGGCAAGGCCCATGGTTCATGGGGGGGCGTTAGAATATATAACACAGTAAATAGTTATTTGTTAAACTCAGTTTGAAGCAACCAAACAGAATGCAGATTTAACTACAGTGGCTCTGAAAGAGCCTTTGCATTGCTTCAATAACTAACTACCCTAGTACATGAGGGCCCTTAAAACTTTAATGGTCTGTAGAACCATGCTCATTAACAAAACTACACCAGAATTTGTGAGGAATGGTAAGTATTCTTACCATTAATTATTAATTAAGTAAAGCACAACAGACTATAACTGTTTAAATAACAAATGTGCTTTGATAAGCAGACTTTTGACCAACCCAAAAACATAATTGGTTGTGCAAAAGACAACACAACATTAAATTCAAGTTCCACCACTTTCTCATAGTAAATTAGGACACTCGGAATTAAATTCACTAGGATAGGAAACCTGTCCAGGTTTATGATTTGGGATAATCATGGATATAAGCTAGAGCTTTTAGCAGCACTACAATATTTTATTATAAAAACAACCAAATTTCACAAGTATCTGATTTATTTATAGAGAGCCAAATATAAACAATTTGGTGGAAGGCTGCTGGTACTGGTGGTGCAATATGCAGTGGCTATTAACCTCATGGCGATGCAGTCTTAGCAATACTGTTGGCCTCGCCCTGTTGCATATCTTCTTGGCGTCGGAATTATATTTTTATAGGGCCAGAAACCATGCCATGATAATGGTATCACCAAATGCAGCATCCTAGGCCCATAAATATGGCCCTTAAGTTCATCTGGCCTCAAAACTTCAGGAATATGAGCCACAATGATCCGTTATTGCTAGTAAGGAGTTAACCACAGCACTGCTCAGCCCAGACTGTTACACGTCAAGAAGGACGAGTTGCTACTTGCGCGCCAACCACACCTTTTTCACCCCTCCAGCCTACTTCCGTAGCTGCGGGACTTCCCCACATCCTTCACATTCAATACCCCGTTCCCTAACTATGGATAAGTCATTTACAGTACATTACATAACAATCATCCGCAAGCATTAATTTAAACAACGTCGTTCAAAAGTTTCAAATAACTGAAACATGTATACATAGTCAAAGAATTTCCATGACAGCTACAAAATTATACATAAGCAATATTACAAATTGACATAGAAATGTCGATACAGATACAAAATAGGTAAAAAATAGGTGTTACAACTGCGGTCCACTATTCACTATTAACACTTTCAATTAAGTAAGAAAAAATAAAAGAAAGTGAGAGGTCTCCCTCTACTGTTGTTAGATGTTCTTGCACGCATGACATGCCGTAGAATCAGAAACCGATTCCCTGAAAGGCACTGTATTTTATGCATTTAACTATACAGGTTCTCCATCTAAATAGTTATATATATATCAAAGATAGTTGTCACCGAAATTTAGAGAGTGGCTGAATTGGGCGGAGGTATGGAAAAGAGGGAGAGGGGGAGTATCTGGTTCTTTCTAGAACTCTGTTCAGCGCCCCTCATTTATACATCGTATTTTCGAATTTACTGTTACGATGCTTCATTGTTTTTAGTGAGTCTGGTGAAGTAGTACTACTTTCATTAACACTGAAGTTCTAGTATTTCAGTCGGTGCTCGACGTCTGGAGGACTATTTTCACTGCACCCATTATATACTGCAAACTACAAGCTCTTTATTAAAAGTTGTACGCCTTGAATAAACGATTTTATGCGTACGCCCTATGACAGGCAAAAGATACATGAAGCTCTTTCTAGTCGATTACAAGTACGTAAAACCTGTATGTTATTGGAATGGTTGAGATAAATCAAACGGAAGATCTATCCAGACAGCCGACAAATACAACCTCTGACAATAAAGTTCGGTGAATGAAGTCAGAACGGTCGATCGGGCAACACTGGCGACTCAAAACGCTGCACCTGCGTAGCGGCAGATGTTGACAACCTGCCCCACCGTAGTTCAGTTGAGCATCGTCTCTGTTCCGTGTCAGACTAGTTGGCCGAAGTGCTTGTTCAGTGCGTCGGTTCTGAACTGAGAACAGGACAATGAACGAGCAAAAGATCAATTTAAAGTTTTGTTTTAAGCGTGGTAAGACACCGAAAGAAACGCATGCAATGCTGGTAAGTGTTTATGGGGATCAAGCACTGTCCGTGGAGTGTGTGCGCGGGTGGTTTGCCCGTTTTCGAGGAGGGCGGGAAAGTGTTTCTGACAATCCCTGCAGAGGACGACCGGCGACCGTCGTCAGTGACGAAAACATTGAGAAAGTGAGGATATTAATCACGAACGACTGTCGATTAACTGTGTGTATGATAGCGGATGAACTGCAGATGAACCGTGAAATCATGCGTCAAATCCTTACCCATCAATTAGGGAAGAGGAAAACTTGTCGTCGTCTTGTGCCACATCACTTGATTGAAGATCAGAAGCAGCACGTTTAGAGGCTTCACAGAATTTTGTCGGAACGGTGGATGCGACACTCAATTTCTTGAACCATAGTGTCACTGAGGATGAAACCTGGTGTCTCCGGCATGACCCTGAAACGAAACGGCAAAGCACGGAATAGCGTTCTCCGACATCACCTCGTCAGAAAAAGGTCATAGCAAAAAAATCACGCATTAAAACGATGCTCATCACGTTTTTCGATTGTCAAGGCATTATCCACAAGGAATTTCTACCTGACGGAACGACGTTGAACGCTGCATGGTAAGTTGAAATTTTGATACGTTTCATGCTATGTCTACGCAGGGTACGCCCCCAGTACGCACAACAAGGTTCCTGGCAAAGAAGGCGGTGGTGCAACTTGAACATCCACTATATTCGCCACATCTCAATCCTCCAGACTTCATCCTATTCCCTCGACTCAAACTCGCTTTGAAAGGAAAGAGATTTGACGATATTCCTAATATACAACGAAACGTGACACGGCTTTTGGACACCATCGCAAAGGAAGACTTCGTGCAAAGTTTCCAGGACATGTATCGTGTAACTCAGCTGTGCATGGTTATGGGAGGTGACTATTTTGAAGGACAGTAAGGTAACTGTAGTCCATAGTTCATCTACATTAATGTTACAGGACTATTCACCTAACTTTATTTTGTCAGAGGTTGTAGAACCGGGTTTAAGTCTTGAATTATTGACACTTCAGAAGTTGAACTTCAGCTCTTAACAAAGCTTCCCAAGAGAAAGTCTTACTGCATGATATCCATGGAACGTAAAGGGAAAATGGTCAGTCTGTCTGTTCCTACCTAAGGGCACGGGATGATCTCAAGCGCATCTTATACACTTCGCATAACCAGCGGAAATAACGGTGGGGAGAAGCACAGACCTGTTGGAAAAAATATGTTGTCTGTATCCTAATGGTCCAGTTACTTACGTTTTTTTATATCACAGTGCCATATTAATAATAGGGATCTAGGGAACTGGCAGGATGACTCAGTGTGTTCGGTCAGAGGGTGGGCTGCACTTCGATAAAGAAATGGTGAGAAGAATGATGAACAAAAGGAAGAGAGAGAGAAAAATGGGATAGAACCACTGCTCTTTGCCATGTAATTATAACCCTTCTAGATCCAACTTACTACTGCTTAAATTTTGAATAAAAATCATCATCAATGTGCGGCCGAAGAGCTCTGGGACACGAAGACAAAGAGAGATGTGAAGGATTTCAGAAGAAATTTAAAGAACTTTGTGATATTATTACGTGTTTTCGGTGCCATACAATGAAATTTTTTCCTCATTTAATTTACAGTTGGGAAGAAATTTAATTTAAATTTAAAGGAAAGAAAAGAAGCCCTCTCATCAAATGACATAGTTATTAGTTCTTTCATCGTTGAGGAGACGTATTATATTTTAACACACAAGATAAAAGGCACAGATGTCAGGCCAAGATGGCAACTATGGTGAGCGAATGGAGGGATCATAAGGAGATGTTTAAAAACCCTCATCAATGGCAGCTGAATATTTCTAGCGTAAGTGGTCACCTTTTTTCCGCCAACAGCCTTGTGAAAGAGGGCGGAAGAGGGCGGAAGAGCGGACAGAGGTTCAGGACACTCTCTTGTTCTTGGGGTGGTAAACTGCTTCTAAAAGGCCGAAGAATCAGCAATGATCAACAGCATGAAAATGCAGAAGGCAACGGAAAGCACTGAATTAAAAAAATAATTTGTATCGACAGCACATATGGCATGTAACTGAAAAAAATGTCATGATGATCTCTCTGTTGTCAAGAGATGCGGGATTAGTCACACATTCGGGTCTCCAGGAGGGGACTGCAAAGACGAAAGTGACCATGGTAAGAAGATGGAATAACTAACGACGGGATAACATTCGAAGCATGAAATATCAGAAGTCTGAATGTAGTAGGAAAGCTAGAAAATCTGAAAAGGGAAATGCTTAGGCTCTATCTAGATGCAAAATGATATAACAGGTGCACAATTCGTTGTTGTTGTGATCTTCAGTCCGAAGACTAGTTTGATGCGCCTCCCCATTCTGCTCTATCTCCGAATAACTTCTGCAGCCTATGTCCTTCTGATTATGCTTACTGTATGCATATCTTGGTCTTCCGCTACCAATTTTACCCCTCCCCCACTCACTCTTGTCTCCAGTACTAAATTGATGATGAAATTGATGATGCCTTGATGTCTAGAAAGTGTCCTATCAACCGAACCGTTCTTTCAGTCAAGTTGTGCCACAAATTATTTGTCTCCCAGTTCTTTTCAGTTCCTCCTCATTCGTTAAGCTATTCGAGCATCTACTCTTCAGCATTCTTCTGTAGCAGCACATTTCAAAAACTTCTATTCTCTTCTTGCCTTAACTGTTTATTGTTCCTGTTTCACTTCCATACATGGCTACACTCCAGACAAATACTTTCAGAAAAGACTTTCTAACACTTTAATCTGTATTCAGTATCTTCAAATTTCTCTTCCACAAAAACACTTTTGTTACCATTGCCATCTACATTTTATAACCTCTCTCCCTCGGCCATCATCAATCATTTTACTGCCCAAATAGCAAAACTCATCTACTACTTTAAGTATCCCGTCTGCTAATCTAATCCCCTATCCAACAACTGATTTAATTCGACTACATTGCATTAAACTTGTTTTGTTCTGCTGATGTTCATCTTACACCCTCCTTTCAAGACGCTGTCCTTTCCGTTCAGCCGGCCTCAGTGGTCGAGCGGTTCTAGGCGCTTCAGTCCGGAACCGCGCCAGACTACTACGGTCGCAGGTTCCAATCCTGCCTCGGGCATGAATGTGTGTGATGTCCTTAGGTTCGTTCGGTTTAAGTAGTTCTAAGTTCTAGGGGACTGATGACCTCAGATGTCAAGTCACATAGTGCTCAGAGCCATTTGAGCCATTCCGTTCAACTGCTCTTCCAAGTCCTTTGTTGTCTCTGATAGAATTGCAGAGTCATCGGCGGACCTCAAAGATTATATATCTCTTCCCCAAACTATAATTTCTACTCCAATTTTTTCTTTGGTTTCATTTACTACTTTCTCAATGTACAGATTGAATAGCATTGGAGATAGGCTAGAACTTAGTCTCACTACCTTCTCAACCACTGATTTGCTTTCATGCTCCTTGACTCTTACAACTGGCATCTGGTTTCGGCACAAGTTGTAAATAGCCTTTCCCTCTCTGTGTTTTATCCCTGTTACTTTCAGATTTTCAAAGAGAGTATTCTCATCAATATTTTCAAAAGCTTTCTCTAAACCTACGAATGCAGGTTAGCCTTCCCTTAACCATTCTTCTAAGAGAAATCGTAGGATCAGTATTGCTTCGCGTGTTCTTGCATTTCTCCGGAATCCAAACTGGTCTTCCCCGAGGCCGGTTTCTACCAGTTTTCCACCCTTCTTCTGCAAAGAATTCGTGTTAATATTTTGCAACCATGACTTTTTAAACTGATAGTTCGATAATTTTCGAACCTGTCAGCAACTGATTTCTTTGGAATTGGAATTATTACATTCTTCTTGAAGTCTGTGGTTATTTCGCCAGTCTCATACCTCTTGCACACCAGATGGAATTATTCTGTCATGGCTGGCTCATCCAAGCTTGTCAGTAATTCCGACCAAATGTCGTCTACTCCCAAATCCTTGTTTCGCCTTAGGTCTTTCAGTGTCATATATCCCATCTCACCTTTATCTACGTCCTCTTCCCTTTCTGTAATATTGCTTGCAAGTTCAACTCCCTTGTATAGAACCCCTATATATACTTCTTCCACCTATCAGATTTCCCTTCTTTGCTTAGGACTGGTTTACCATCTGAACTCTTAATATTCATACAGCAGCTTCTCTTTTCTCCAAGGACTTTTTTAATTTTCCTGCTGGCAGTGTATATCTAGGCCTGGTGAAATATGCTTCTAAATATTTAGATTTGTCCTCTTGCCACTCCTTCTTAGCCATTTTAAAATTGCCGTCATTCTCATTTTTTTGACATTTTTATTCCCTGTCCCATGCATCATTTACTGTATTTTTATATTTTCTCCTTTCATCATTCTTTATGAGTAGCAAATTAGGGCAGAGAGCGAGCTACGGTGAACACATCAGTAATAGGTTTTTTTCCCCATCGTATTCGACAGCAAACCAGCAACGATAGTTCAGGTATACATTCCAACATCGCAAGCAGAAGGTGAAGAGGTGGAGAAACTATATGAGGTAATTCAGTATGTAAAGGGAGATGAGAATCTAATGATCATGAGGGATCGGAGCGCTGTTTTAGGGTAACAAACAGGGTAAAAGATTACAGGAGATCATGGGGCTGACAGTAGAAATGAAAAAGACTAACGGATTTCTGCAATAAATTTCAGATGGATTAGCGAATACTGTGCTCAAGAATCACAAGAGGAGGAGGTGTACTTGGAAGAGGCCTGGAGACACGCGAAGGATCCAGCTGAATTAACTCGTGGTCAGACAGAGATTCCGAAATCAGATATTGGATTGTAAAGCATATCCAGGAACAGATGCAGACCCATATCACTATTTACCAATGGCGAAGAGTAGACTGAAGTTTAAAGAGAATCGTGTGGAAGAATCAGTGTGGAAGTTGGGTAGTGAAGTACTGAGAAATGGCGAGACACGTTCAAAGTTCGCTAAGAATGTGGCCATTGCGAAAACGAATATCACAGTAGGAAAGTCAGTGGAAGAGGAGTGGACGTCTCTAAAAAGGGCAGTCATAAGTGTCGGACAGCCAGTCATAGGTATAAGAAAGGTAACTCCGAGGAAAGATTGGTTAACAGAAGAAATACTTTTACCGATCTACGAAAGAAGGAAGCACGAAAATTGTCAGGGAAAGAGAGGAATACAGCAGTATAAACCACTTAGGAATTAAATAAACTGTGGTGGGCGATCAAGGCGAATTGGGTGTTGCAAAATGCGAAGAAATAAAGAAAAGAAATGATTGTGGAAAGGTCCGAATGGGCATATGGAGAAGTAAAAAGAAATCTTCGGTGAAATTAAAAGCAAGGGTGGCTATATTAAGAGTCCAATAATTGTGTGACGAAGTGGTAGAAAAAGAAATTGGAGTCGATATGGAAGAGACGGGGTATCGAATATTAGAGGTAGAATTTAAAAGAGATTTAGGAAACTTAGAATCAAACTAGGAAGGCGGGATGGATAATATTCCATCAGAATTTCTAAAACCACTGTGGAAAATGGCAAGGAAATGAAGTTGTTGTGTAGAATCTATGAGACTGGCGATATGCCATCAGACTTTCAGAAAGACATCATCCACATAGTACCACAGATAGCAAGAGCTGATAAGTGCGAGAACTATCGCACAATCAGCTTAAACGCTCATGCAGCCCAATTGCTGACAAGAATAATGTAGAGAACATGGAAGAGTAAATTGAGAACCTGTTATATGACGACCAGTTTGGCTTTAGAAAAGGCAAAGGAGCCAGAAAGGCATTACTGACGTTGCACTTGATAATGGGAGGAAGACTGAAGAAAAATGCAGACACGCTCATAGGATTTATCTATCTAGAAAAACATTTGACAATGTGAAGTGGTGCAAGATTTTCGAAATGCTAACAATAACAGGAATAAGTTACAGTGAACGATAGGTGATACATAGTAGTAGGGAAAAGAAATGTACGAACAAGAATGATCTGCTCTGATTAAAAATGATGTAGGATTAAAAATGGTGTAAGACATATATGCAGCCATTCGCTCCTACTTTTCAATCTTTAAATGGAACGAACAATGACAAAAATAAAAGGAAGGTTCAAAAATGAGATGAAAATTCACCGAAAGGATATCGATGATAAGATTCACTGTTGACATTGCTATTCTCAGTGAATGTGAAGAATTACAGGATGTATCGAATGGAATGAACAGTCTAATAAGTACAAAATATGCATTGAGAAGGCAAAAGTAATGAGAATGTCTGTGTCAAATTTTAATTTATTTCAAGATGAACAGTAATTAAAAAAGTTTTTTATTAAAAATTATGATTCATTTGTTGTTAATTAACATTTGCATTTGACAAAAAATACAGAATTGAAACAAAAATAGAAAATGCTGCTACAAATGAGAATCGAACCAGCAAAATTGCTACACAATGGACATTATTTTTTTACTACAAATCTTTAACACACAAAAAACGCTTCCCCGCTACCACATCACATAACAGAAAATAAATTAAATTTTCTTAAATAATTTTGTACACTGAAACGCATTTACACATCATTAAATAACATGAAAAGACTGCAAGAAACTGTCCATTTGAGTAATTTCTTTGGTGACAGGTTTGCAAAGTTCACAAGACAGTTCATTTGAGAAACAAGGTTATTTCTCTTAATAAAGGTTAATTTGTTATACTTTATAGTATTGTGATGTCATGTACATTTTCTAAATTTTAGATGAAAAATAGTGAGTTTTAAAGTTTTTTTAAGCATTTTAGAGTCATATGGTCAAAATTTCAACCCCGAAAACAGGACTCTCGATAACTCGACACTCCGGGAAATTCGACAAGCCTGACACATTTTCTGGCTTTGCAATAAGAAACAAACATAAATATGCACAGTATTTTCAGAAAAACGTAATTTAATTTACAGTAATAATCATGCTGATAGACTATTTCAGAGCAGTGTATATAGCTCTGAAAAGACTGAAATTATATTTAAATAAATCCTAAACTATCATTAAAAGGATAAAACATAAAATATTGCTGTCGCATAGTAATAGCACTTTGATTAATAAGTGAAATAGCTAATTTAAGCTCAGGGTTCATTGGAAAAAACAATATCTCAGAGTTAATGCTTTAATACAGTTAATCGAGTTAATACAGTATGCCTAATACTTTCAGTCAAAAATTATGTAAATAGCGGGTTTTAATTGGATCTTACACCCTAAAAATATTTAAGTATTTGAAAATAATTAATACAGTACGTAGTAATTTAATAATACACTACTAAATTAGTACTAATATTTCGAAACTGAAAATTTAACATTATGTGTGTATTTAATTCTCTATTTCATAAAGATTTTTAATATTGCTCTAAATGTCTTTCTTAGGGCTAAAGTGTCTTTAGAAAGGTACAAATGTCGATTATCTGACTGGATTACTGAATATGAAATCGTTGATGACTGGTCGGATATCCAACTCATCCAAAACATCTCGGTGGGCATTAAGAACAGCCAAGTTGTTCAATCGCTTCTGTCCCATTGTTGATCAGAGGTATGACCTCAGACGTCTAAGTGTGCGAAATGACCGTTCTGCTGTTGCTGTCGTAATTGGAACTACTTGGAGAAGCTTAATGCACTTCACTACTTCACATAGCATTTCTCCAACTGCAGGTTCTTGTGTAATGTATTTTCTTACATCAAGCATGTTTTTTAAGGCCAGTTGTTTTTTATAGCGGTATCGGCTAACATATTCAAGTGTAAGAGCAGTCTCTCAATGTCTAAGTCATTTTAGAAAAACTCAGTTGATTTTTCCAAATTTGTTTCACCTCTGTTCACTAAAAGCAAGCACTCTTGTTTGACTGCAATGACCTTTATGAACTGCAATGACTTGTAAGAGTCCAGTTGAAGCAAACCGCTCAGTAACGCAAGATTGCAGCGTTTCATAAACTTCAGTGTAAATAGATTTGTAGTATTCCTTTGGGGTTTTGGTAGTGTGTGGTGAGCTGCCTTCTTTATTTCTATACTTCTTTGGTATACTTCGACTCCGGGGAAGTGAAGGATCATCAGCTTGTGAAGGTTTTTCTTTTAAACACAATTCCCAAAAGTGTTCAAAACAATCACGCCTTGAATTCAGTATACAAATCAAGCCCTCATACATTTTTTCCAGATCAACAACACTTAGATGAGGGCGTTGAATTTTTTCTGTGACTTCCTCTACTGGGTTCATTGCATGGCAAGAAAGAAAAGAATAAGTCTTGAATTGTAAAGTTGACTCAAGGTAGCCTGCAAATTTATAACATGCTTCTGTTTTGTCCTGCGCAGAAAATGTTTCAAAAAACTCTGGAAGTTCTTCAAAGTTTTTCAATATTCTCAAGATACTAGAAGCTCGCATAGTCCATCGAGTCGGGCAAGGGGGTCGTAGACCAGCTTGGTCGTTGGCGCTCTCACAGCGTAAGCTTCTGAAAAGTCCCATCCTTTTGTTGGATTCCCTTACGATGTTTATTAAGTCCTTGGTTAAACCCATAATATCCCTCTTAGACGTAAGATGGCGGAGACTGTCTACAACTGCCAAGTCTAAACTGTGAGCAGTGCAGTGTACATAATGTGCTTTTGGTTGCATATCCAGAGCTAACTTTTTTAGTCCTTTGAACTTACCTCTTATATTCGAAGCACCATCATAGCACTGTCCTCGTAAGTTATCCATTGACGAATCAAGACGAGCAAAACCGTCTTTTAAAATACCAAGTAGAGTTTGTGATTCAGTGTTGGGGGTCTCGTATAAGCCAATAAAGTCTTCATTGATAATTAAGGAATCATAGACAGTACGAATACAAAATGACACTTGTTCGTGAATTGAAGAATCACTTGTTTCGTTAACCATAACAGAAAAATGTTCAGCAGTCATCTTGATTGAAGCCAATACCTTTCTCAACACAGACTTTCCTAGTAGATCAATGATCTCGTTTTGAATATCGTGGGACGTCCACTTATACCCCGAACGCCCAGCCAATGTTTAAACTCAGGTATGTCATTCTCTCGGAGTTCCAACAACTGGAAAAATTTGAGTTGACATCTTTGTGCCCTCTAATTGCTAGTCCTGGGCGGCAGAGAAGTTGCGCTGTAGTAAAAATTGTCTCAAGAGCTAAATGGCCTTTCTTCATATCACCATCTAACTGTCGTTCAATTGGGAGGCCACGCTTCGGTTTGTGATAGAATTTAGTTTCAGAATAGCTTCGTTATACGTAACCGTATTTTCATGAAGACGGAATTTTTCCAAAGCCTTTTTTCCAATTAGAAAACCCTATTGAAGTAAATGTATCTTTTTTTCTTTTTCTTTTTTAAGGAAATTATAATAGAGTTAGCATCTGCCTCTTTGCAGGTTTAGCAAAAAACTATTTCGGTAGATGCTTCATATTCTAGCCATCTACATTTGATCGACCAAGACTTCTGAAATGATCTCCCCTTCCCGAATTGTCCAGGTTTCGGCTGTGAACGGTTCTCGCCTGAAGACGACGAAGCAATTGACGACACAATAATTGTTGGAGGGGAGGTTGACTTGCAGTATCATCAACTTCCAAGCGCGCCCTTTTTCGTAACAAATTTGTCCATTGCAAACTTAATTAACTATACACTAAGAGACTAAAGTAAACGAATGAAGTATAGTCATATAAAATAGTCCACTAGACACTAAAGTCGGAATACTAAACACGTCTGCAGCATGCACTGAACGAAAATATCCACACTGAATGACCGCGGCAGCAGGGTGGGCTTTCTATATCCGAGGCGTCGTAATGTCTCGAAGCGTCAAGGTGACTTGTGGTGGAGGGTTCCATGCGCTTCTGCTCCAGTCCTTTTGATGTCACCGCGGCCACAGCGCTGGCCCACCGGCACCAGACTTTACCCGAAGGTTCGCTCAACAGGACATATTGTGAGTGTGCCGCAGCACCCTATCACTATCATGATTCACATCACTTTCCAGTTAACCTGCTTACTACCGTAATAATTATTTGTTTTAACTATTTACTGAATGTATTTCAAAAGGTAACCACCGACAAACAAGGAAAATAGAAAAAAATCCAACATAATTTTGTTATTTTACAAAGCATAATATAACTAATAATTTTCTTAAATTATTGCGTAGGCTCTGCACCCCCCGCCCCCCAAAACGAATATTTGAGGGGGTTTGGGCCCCCTCTGGCCCCAATGAGTTGGCGCCTGTGGTCATGTACATACAGAAATCTCATTCCCCCCTCTTCCTTTTTGGTAATACATAAAATACTGTCTGTCCTTTAACCAGTCGACAGCATTTTTCTTCATGTTTGTGTGAGGTTCTTCATCTGGGTGTGGAAGGCAGTTGGTGTAGTCATGCTGAGCGATGTTCTTTGGATATCTGATAATTTTTCCGCAGTCATGCTTTTGAGTTACCAGCGACTTCGTTGATGCTTGTGAAGCTCTTTGTACTTAATGTGGGCCGGCCGGGGTGGCCGAACGGGTTTAGGCGCTACAGTCTGGAACCGCGCGACCGCTACGGTCGCAGGTTCGAATCCTGCTTCAGGCATGGATGTGTGTGATATCCTTAGGTTAGTTAGGTTTAAGTAGTTCTAAGTTTTAGGGGACTGATGACCACTGCAGTTAAGTTCCATAGTGCTCAGAGCCATTTGAACGATTTTTGAACTTAATGTGGTTGTTGTTGTGGTGTTCAGACTGAAGATTGTTTTGGTGCAGGTCTCCATGCTAGACCATCCTGTGCAAGCTTTTTCCATCTCTACATAACTATCTCATTCTACATATATTTGAACCAGCTTACTGTGTTGAAGCCCTGGTTTCTGTCTTCAATTTTTACTTCCCCGCCCTTTTCCCACACACTTCCCTCCACTGCCAAACTGACGATTCCTTCATTCCTCAGAACGTAACCTGTCAACTGATCCCTTCTGTAGCACAGAATTTAGGTGGAGTCGGTTTCGGGCTGGTGACTGTGTAGACGTGGGGCTCAGTTTAACCATTGCTTTATTTAACATCTAAATACTTTTGCTAACAGAAAGGAAATACACTTTCAGTAAAACGAAATATTTCTGTTGCCCGTAAAGATTCTTAAACTGGGCTCGATGCAGTCGATAGAAAAATATCTTACATATAAAAATGGATGCACGTATGTATCCGTGAATATCTGTTTGACATCTCCTAAACCAGTCAACAGATACCAATCAAATTTGGTACACATGCCACTTATTGTGTGTAAAGAATCACTGTGGGGTAAGAACCACCCACCTATCGAGGGATGGGGATGAAAAATCAGTGTAACCCACAACTCATGAATACCTACGCTTTACTCATCCAATATTTGAGAATGAGAGCACGTAGTGACTTGTAACAAACTTCACACGTAATTTCAAACCTTAATGAAACATTTTCTCGTTTATGATAAAAGGAAAAATAGTTTGTCGCTTACTACAGTTTCGTTGTTCGTGCAGTAATACTACCGCATGAGGCATGACGTTTTAATGTGTTACCTCTTCACTACATATTGTATTCGTGACACAGTTTGCAGATAATATTCAAATACACCAATAAATGTACCAGAAAAATTACATCGTTGTACGACACTTAGCTCAAGAAATATGACGTCGTAACCACCGAGATACGTGAAAACTGCCGCATCATGCATGACGTTTAAATTTATTACTTCGTTCATACAAACTCCATTCACAGCTCTTTTAGTAGACGGTGTCCACATATGCCGCTGAATGTATCATTATACGACGCACGGTTCAGGAGAGACGACGTCAAATACTGAAATGATTGAAAAACTTCATCATCATGCCTGACGTTTTAATTTATTACTTCTTTACTACTTACTCTATTCACAACACATTCGACAGACAGTAGCCACATATAACAGTGGATGTGGCTGCAAAGTTGTATCATTGTACTGCACATAGTTCTGAACATACGACGTCATAAACGTTGAGCTGTCCGAAAATGACACTGCAGGACGAAATTCGCTTGACTTACAGGTGAAATATGTGTGCAAATACGTATGAAATATGTTAAATATGTGCGCAATGCGTTTGATATGTGCATATGTGGGAAAATCCACCGGTAAAAAGTTCATGCGAAACCCCTGGAACGATTTCAATCAAATTTCGCACGCATTTTAGTTACGATCTGGAAATAATTGCTCTAGGGGTAAGAATCACCAAATAGGAGTGATAATGTGGAGAGAGAAGAAGCAGGAGAAGATGGATAGACAGGGAGGGGAAAGGAGTAGATCGGCGCAGACAGGACGAGGACAAGATGGGTAGAGAAACTGAGGGGTGAAATGGACGACGAGAGGGGAGAGGACAAGATGGACAGAGAACCGAAAGAAGATGAGATGAAAAAAGAAAGGAAAGGGAAGGAGATCAACAGGAAGAGGGGAGGAGGAGATGGACGGTGAGAGGGGGAGAAGGAGATGGACAGAAAGAGGGGGGGAAGAGGAGATTGAGAAAGAGAGGAAGAGGAGGAGGAGAAGGAAATTTGATTGAGGGGGAGGAGCAGATGGATAGAGGGTGGAGGGACCAGATTGACAGAGATATGGTGGGAGGAAAAGATGGACAAAGAGAGGGGCAGGAGGAGATGGGCAGAGATTGGTATATGGAGAAGGTGGAGAGCGAGAGAGAGAGAGAGAGAGAGGGAGAGAAAGAGAGTAGGAGGTGAGGTGGGGGGAGTTGGAGATGGACAGAGAGGAGGTAAAGGAGTGGATGAAGAGAGAGATGGTTTAATAGAAGAATGGAATGAACACATAACCAGGCAACTCCGGGCGCTCATCTAGCTGCAAAAATGAAATCCAATCTTTATCGAATATGCACAGTGGTTATAATTAAACTTTCTATATTTGAGAGGAGGCCCCATAACAAACAGCGATCGTAGTAAAATAAAACTTCGTATAAACATTTCTAAGGACATGTGGGAGAGAAGTAGCGAATAAAAGGTTGAAAGAATCACATTTTAATTTCAACATAAGAGGGTAATATTTGTTGATTGCGTACCATGTTTACGTTCCAGATGACAAACGTTGATGAATGTAACGACCATCTGCACCCAAGAGACTTTGGTACCAAACTAGAAATTGTTGTACTGCTGTCTGAAACATCTTAGGTAGACATCTTAGGTAGACTCATCTTCAACCACCGACATTTATTAGTGTCCCCATTGATAAACCGTGTGCTTCAGGTACCCCAGAGCCAGAATTCACGCGGGTTCAAGTCTGTTGATCTTGATGGCCACGCAGTTTGGAACTATCGGGCAATGATTTGATTTTCTCCAAATGTCTTACGGAGTAATCAAGTGACCCCACAAGCATTGCGCCGATACTCATGAAGAGCAGCAGTACTGCTGCTATTGTTTTGATAAAACTGCTTTCCGAGTAAAATCCTGCTCATCTCGTCCAGACTCACGTTGACTGTTTGTAGCTGTAATGCACATGAAGCTACGTCACTGTACCACCACCGGCGGACAGCGGAAAGACATGAGAAGCAAATCCTGCAAATGCTGCAGCGACACCCATACGGTAAATAGTTTTTCGTCTACACTGGCTCAAGTAGCGAAAGTTTAATTATAATCACCCTGTCCATGACTGGGCAGCTTCAATAACAACTTACAAGACCTGCCCCTCGGCCACAAACAATAATCGGATTTGAGTTAACTTCAGAAGCGAAATGTAAGATGGTAAAATAACTTTTAGACTTAGCTACGATCATAATACATAACTAGGCATTGCTTTACACCTAACATCATCGTCAGACTGATACCACAACGAGCTACATACAACTCTGTACTAATCTACCTATGCATGTATTTTAATGAATACTTACACATTAACATAAGCGACTGTCCGCGGCTCGTGGTCTTGCGGTAGCGTTCTCGTTTCCCGCGCACGGGGTTCCGGGTTTGATTACCGGCGGGGTCAGGGTTTTCTCTGCCTCGAGATGACCAGGTGTTGTGTGTCTTTCACCATCATTTCATCATCATTCACTCGCAAGTCACCGTAGTGGCGTTAAAGAACTTATGGAGCGGTGGCCGAACCGCCCGCGAGGGGTCTCCCGGCCACCAATGCCATACGCTCATTATTATTAACATAAACCACTGATTACTGTTGTAGAGCAAGTAACAAGACGAATCATCAGCAGAATTGTCAACAACTCTGTTATGCTCTAGGCACAGAATAAACAACGCCTTAGGATTAATACAATTAATCACGTTCTCACAGCATGTAGTTAACAACCAGAACTGTTCTCGCTCACAGCTCACACACCTGCATGTCTGTGTAATCGTAACTTGTCACTCGACAACTACAAACTTCTGCTCAAAATGTTGACGGTTGCCAGTATACCCAGTGCAGTCGCTGTATACCACAATGTGCCCTGTATCAACCACAAGAGTGTCAGCTGCAAAAGCTTTTCAGGTCGTGCTCGTCTTGCCATGCAGAAGCCCATTTCCCCATATCCACTGGGATCACTGTTTGTCCGGCCAGAAAAAGACACCAATTGCTGCACCAGGCTGTTGTGACCACACTGTGGGCACGTCCCACACTGACCGTTGTGACGTCCGGCTGACGAAACTGCAGCATAGCAGGTTTTCGAGGATCTCACTCTCAGCTGTGCCTAGAACTCGGCTGTTCTTCTCCGTGTAGCAACTGACTACTCCCAGCACCTACAGGTCCAGCCCACCATCGCGGACCTCACAGCCGTTGTGCCCATCCACCTGCTGCCGATGTGCCGGAGCCTTGTCCAATTCTCCTATCATGGCGGCGGGGCTGACCTCCAGAAGATGTTGCTGCGTCACTTCCTGACTCTTTCCGCCCATCATCCTGGCAACCATTGGCCGTGGAGGTTCTCACAGTAGTCACTTGTCTCCAACATCCAAAAGATGTTGCTTCTTCACTTCCTGAAAATGGCACTGAGAACTATGGGACTTATCATTTGAGGTCATCAGTCCCCTAGAAAATAGAACTACCTAAACCTAACTAACCTAAGGACATCACACACATCCATGCTCGAGGCAGGATTCGAACCTGAGACCGTAGCCGTCACGCGGTTCAAGACTGAAGCACCTGGAACCGCTCGGCCACACCGGCCGGCTTTAGCTTCCTGACTCTTTCCGCCCACCATCCTGGCCACCATCGGCTGTGGAGGTTCTCAGGGTAGTCACTTGTCTCCCACGTCCAGAAGATGTTGCTGTGTCACTTACACACTCTCTCCGCCCACCATCCTGCCTACCATCGGCTGCGGAGGTTCTCACATTAGTCACCTGTCTCCAACGTCCAGCCTGTCAGTGACACAGTATGACAGTCCACACAAAATGACCCATGGAGGCAAGGAAATGAGCTGTGTCGCTCGACACAACACATTTCTTCAAGTCAAGTTCTGCAGTTAGTTTCTTTTTTCCCCAGTTCTCGTTAGTTACGTGATATACCCATCTAATACTCAGCATTCTTCTATAGCACGGCATTTAAAAAACTTCTAGTCTCTTCTTGAGGAAACTACTTATCATCCATGTTTCATTTCGGTACAAGGCTGTACTTCAGACAAGAAAATACTCCCTAACACTTAAATCGAAATTACTCATAGATGTTAATAAATTCCTCTTTATCAGAGACACTTTCCCTTACTATTCTCAAAGTGCGTTTTATATCCTCTCTACTTCAGTTAGATCTGCATACATACTCCGCAATACACCATGCGGTGCTTGGCGGGGGGTAATCTGTACCACAACTACTCATATCCTTTCCTGTCCCATTCGTAAATAGAGTGTGGGAATATTATATGCCTCTGTATGAGCCCTAACTGCTCTGATCTTATCTTCGTGATCATTGGGCGAAATGTATGTTGGCGGTAGTAGAATAACTCTGAGGCAGCTTCAAATGTTGGTTCCCTAAATTTTTTCAATGGTTTTCCTCGAAAAGAACGTTACCTTGCCTCCTGAAGCATCTGCTTGACACTTGCGTCATGTTCGAAGCTACCGGCAACAAATTTATCAGCCCACATTTGAATTGCTTCATGTCTGCCTTTAATCCGAGCTGGTACTGATTCCTAACACTCGAGCACCTCTCAAGAAATCCTATACGTGGTCTCTTTTACAGGTGAACCACATTTTCCCAAACCTCTCCCAATAAACGGAATCCGACCATACGCCTTCACTACCATAATCCTCACATGATGTTAAACGATGTGATTGTGTCAAGCAAGACACTAATCTTTTTCCTACTCATCAGCATTAGCTTACATTTGAAACTACCAGTTGGTAGAGCACTTGCCCGCGAAAGGCAAAGGTCCCGAGTTCGAGTCTCGGTCCGCCTCACAGTTTTAATCTGCCAGGAAGTTTCATATCAGCGCACACTCCGCTGCAGAGTGAAAATCTCATTCTGGATTAGCTTACATTGTTGTTCATTTTGAGCTAGCTGCCATTCAATACACCAACTAGAAGTTTTTCCTAAGTCGTCTTTCATCCTCCAACAGTCACTCAGCTTCGACACCTTACCATACACTATAGCATTATCAGCAAACAACAGCAGACTGCTGCCACCCTGCTGGCCAGATCATTTATGAATACAGAAAATAACAGCGGTCCTATCAAACTTGCGTGGTGCACTTCTGACAATAGCCTTGTGTCTGATAAACACTCGCCGTCGAAGACAACGTACTGGGTTCTATTACTTAAGAAGTCTTTGAGCCACAGTGTGTGTGAACCTATTCCATATGCTGTACCATCTTAATAGTCTGCAGCGTGGCACAGTGTCAAATGCTTTGCGGCTATCTGGGAATATGGAATCCACCTGTTGGCCTTAATCCATAGTTCACAGACTGACATGTAAGAAAAGCTCAAGCTGAGTTTCACACGAGCGATGCTTTCTAAAACCGTGCTGATTCGTGGGACAGAAGATTCTTTGTCTCGAGAAAATTTATTATATTCTAATTAAGAATATGCTCAAGTATTCTGCAGCAAACCGATGTCAGGTATATTGGCCTGTAGTTTTGCCGGTCCATTCTTTTACTCTTCTCATATACAGGAGTCACTTCCCCGTCGCCAAGAGGCCATCATCAGTTATTTTAAAACCCAAACAGAATAACTCATATACTACTTTTAGTTTCTCATTTCCTAATCAAATTCCCTCAGCACCGCCTGATATAGTTCTATTACACTCTGTTATGTCTCTTGTATTTTCGTTAATGTTCATCTTACAATCTCTTTTCAAGAGACTTTCGTTTGTTGTCCATGGCAGAATTACATTGTCACTGGCAAATCATAAAGCTTTTACGAGTATTTCTTCTCCATAAACTTCTATTTCCTTTCGAAATTTCTGTTTGGTTTACTTTACTGTTTGCTCAGTGTACAGATCGAGTAACATCATAATCAGCTACAGTCCTCACTTCCCAACCACTGCTTCCCTGTCATGTCCTTTGACTTTTGTAATTGCAGTCTGGTTTCTGTACAAGTTGTAAATAACCTTTCGCAAACAATGTTATCTGAGCTCCCTTCAGAATTTCAATGTGTAGGACACTAGAAGTTTGTATACTAGAAGTATACCGAGAAATACCACTGTAAACGCTTTGTGTTTTTCCACGCCACTAGCGTTTCTGTGAGCCAGTCTCCTGCTGTGTGCCCGTGGCCACCAGCGGAACACCGCCAGCCTGAGCAGCGGGTCGAGGCCCGCCCGTTTGACCGATGATGGAGAGCTCACCCCTCCGCCCTGGGTCGGCCGTGAAGAGCCCCCGGGGCGGGACCCCTGGCTTTATGGGCCCCATAAGGCGCTGCCCTAGGCCTCCAATCACCGTCCGGACTGCGACTCGCGGCCATGATTTATTTTACTGTCGTCCGCGTTAAAAAATTGAGTGGGTCCGAAAGCGGACAAGTACGGGGATTATTGCCGCGTCTGCGCTCTGGTGTCGGTCGGAATCACACATCGCCGGATCGCGAGGCCGTTTTCTTTGCTTCATCTCTTCCTCGTGAGCCGCCGTTTCGCGTCCACACGGGTGGTCAGCCGTTGCCCGAGGGAATATTTCGCAGGATGTCGTCTGAGTGATGGTTCATTGCTTTTCGTTAGAACCGCGAAGGACACCACGGGCTTACGCTCCCGAGTGTCGTATTGCGTCAAAGAAACGCGACCATATACTATCACTGCCGATGAGTACTCTCTGAAACTCAAGTGTCTCTGGCGGACATCAATAACTTTCTCACACGATACACCTCGTTTTGTGAATGTTCTTATAGCACCTTCTCCCTTTTACAGGGTTTTATTACAACGTATGAATCCAGGTGCTGGGTTCGTAATGAGTTACCGAGTGAGGTGGCGCGATGGTTAGCACAATGGACTCGCATTCGGGAGGACGACGGTTCAAACCCGCCATCGGCCACCCTGATTTAGGTTTTCTGTGATTTCTGTAAATCGTTTCAGGCAAATACCGGGATGGTTCGTTTGAAAGGGCACGGTCATCATCCTTCAACATCCTTCCCAAACCCGATTGGACCGATATCCTTACTGTTTTGTCCCCTCCCCCCCCAAATCAACCAATCAACCACATATGCAGCTACCCACCACATCGTCCATAATGCGTTTTTTTCGAAGAAGAAAAGAGTATTAGTTCCGAATAAAAAGTCTTTGCTGCGAAGTTACTTAATATCAACGACGCGTCTTTCATCCTGTATGGCTTTATGACTGATGGGTTACATATCCAGCTATTTTTACGTATGTTCCTGTTTAATTTTATCCATATTTCGCAGCTTCAAACGTGACTGTATTCAATACACCGGGGGTATGAATTAAGAAACGCCTTCAGTCACAAATTTTCGTGTTTTATTAAGTACAAGACGCATTTCAGACTCTGTGGGCCCATCATCAAGTGTAATTTGTCTCAATACATGCTTCATTTTTTCTCTTGAATGAGGTGACATCAAACCTTTTCGTGACAGGAATATGCATTTCACCTCATTCAAGAGAAAATATGAAGCATGTATTAAGACAAATTACACCTGATGATGGACCCGCAGGGTCCGAAATGCGTCTTGTACTTAATAAAACACGAAAAGTTGTGGCTGAAGGCGTTTTTTAATTCACACCATCAGTGTAAGTTCCTATTACTTTTAGTTCGCCGTATCTGCGTAGTCGTACAAGATAGGAACATGCCCCTTTCTCTATTTCCTCTTAATTCATTGGTTCCTCGTGGTTCAATATTTTTAAATTTTTTGGACAATCTGTTGACACATAAAATTGAAAAAACAATCTAGATCGCGACGGCACTTTATTAAAATGACCGTTCTCGGCCCATACTTAGGCTGAATTTAGCAGTTTCAGAGACTGAGGTCAGCTGGCTGTTGTACGCATCGTCAGTTTCAGCTGATGGTGCTGTCTGAAGATGACCTAAGTATAGGCCGAAACCGGTCATTTTAATAAAGTGCCATCGCGATCTAAACTGTTTTTTCATTGATTTTATACACAAGGTCACTGATTCCAGAAAACGTTACCAAAAACCTGATGATGGCCCAAAAGGGTGAAACGCTTCATTGAGCTCAAGTAACTTCGCAAACAAAAATGTTTTTATCCTGCGGTGATGAAATAATTCGAAACTTGTTGCTGTAGCAGCCTGCCACAACTGAATGGAAATATTTTTGAAGAAGATGAGAATTTAACTTCCCATCAACGACAAGGTCATTGGAGACATATTAAAAGCTCGGATTAGGGACGGCTGGAGAAAGGAACCGACTGAACCATTTCAAAGGAACGATCCCAGCATTTGCGTTATGCGATTTACAGAAATCACGGAAAATCTAAGTCTGGGTGGTCGGACGGGGATCTGAGTTATCATCCACCCGAATGCGAGACCAGTGTTCATTTGCAAAACTGCGTTCATCTCCATTGGGCTCTTAGTTTAAAAACAGTAATTATTGTAAATATTCGTCTGAATACGCCGCGTCGTACTGTAGTACGCCAAAGTTGGCTGACTCATCATGATCCGAGAACAAGAAAAGCCCATTACACAGCAAATGGCAGTGCAGAAAATACACATCAAAAAAAGTTTTGCATCACCTCGGGTTCCGAGAGTTCCGGAACCTGTACAGAAAATTGAAATAGAGATCAACACAAACATCATTTCCGCCCTTTTTATTGCGCACGAAAACCACACATTGCATGTTGTACGACAATACAGCGAGACCTTCAGAGGTGGTGGTCCATACTGCTGTAGACACTGGTACCTCTAATACCCAGTAGCACGTCCTCTTGTATTGATCTAAGCCTGTATTCGTCCTAACATACTATCCACGAGTTCATCAAGGCACTGTTGGTCCAGATTGTCCCACTCCTCAACAGCGGTTGGACGTAGATACCTCAGAGTCGTTGGTGGGTCACGTCGCCCAGAAACAGCCCTTTTCAATCTATCCCAGGCATATTCGGTAGGGTTCATGTCTGGAGAACATGCTGGCCACTCTAGTCGAGCGATGTCGTTATCCTGAAGGGACTCATTAACAAGATGTACACGATGGGGGCGCGAATTGTCGTCCATGAAGACGAATGCCTCGCCAATATGCTGACGATATTGTTGCAGTATCAGTAGGAGGGTGGTATTCACGCATCATACAGCCGTTACGGCGCCTTCCATGACCAACAGCGGCATACGTCGGACCCACATAATGCCACCCCAAAACAACAGGGAACCTCCACCTTGCTGCACTCGATGGACAGTGTGTCTAAGGCGTTCAGCTTTACTGGGTTGCCTCCAAACCGCCGATTATCTGGTTGAAGGCATATGCGACACTCATCGGTGAAGAGGACGTGATGCCAATACTGAGAGGTCCATTCGGCATGTTGTTGGGCCCATCTGTACCGCGTTGCATGGTGTCGTGGTTGCAAAGATGGACCTCGCCATGGACGTCGGGAGTGAAGTTGCGCATCCTGCAGCCTATTGCACACAGTTTCAGTCGTAACATGACGTCCTGTGGCTGCACGAAAAGCATTATTCAACATGGTGGCGTTGCTGTCACGGTTCCCCCGAGCCATAATCCATAGGTAGCGGTCATCGACTGCAGTAGTAGCCCTTGGGCGGCCTGAGCGAGGCATGTCATCGACAGTTCCTGTCGATGTGCACCTCCTCCATGTCCGAACGATACAGTTTTGGTTCACTCCGAGACGCCTGGACACTTCCCTCGTCGAGATCCTTTCCTGGCACAAAGTAACAACGCGGGCGCTGTCGAACTGCGGTATTGACCGTCTAGGCATGGTTGAACTACAGACAACACGAGCCATCTACCTCCTTCCTGGCGGAATGACTGGAACTGATCGGTTGTCGGACCCACTCCGTCTAATAGACGCTGCTAATGCATGGTTTTTCTCATCTCTGGGCGGGTTTAGTGACATCTCTGGACAGTCAAAGGGACTGTGTCTGTGATACAGTATCCACAGTCAACGTCTATCTACAGGAGTTCTGGGAACCGGGGTGATGCAAAAATTTTTGATGTGCGTGTATTACTAAGATTAGCATCACTTATGTACTTTGGTGTAATTTCACATTCAGTATAGCACCGAAACTCCTATAACGCCGATTACGAACTCACCTGATAAACTTTCGGGTTGTTCAGCAATTTTAGATAGCTAATTTGTGCAATGAACCAATGGTGCCTAGTGTTACTAAGGTGCGTACTGTTCCAGCACCGTCACAGATTTTGAAGTGAAAATAAATCAACCAACAACTCTAATATGATGTATAGTGAGACAAACAATCGCAACTAGGAAAAGAAATTACAATTTTGTCGTGAGCATCATGAGGTGAATACCGCTTGTTTTTTGGTACTGGACAATAATCGTTAAGAGAACTGTGGACTGCAACAGAAAGCTCCATGACCACGAATGGTCCACATACAATTCCAAAGAATGTCACTGATACAGCGTCCATATCCAAACTTGAGTTTAAAAACTCCATTCGATGCCCATGTGGATATTCTCTTCAAAATATTTTATGTGAGAAGTTTGTCGGTGTAATTTCTCGTTATATCTCTGCCAACAGGACTAAACGTCTAAAACTGAACGAAACGCAGCAGGGATAAAACACTAGACATATTTGTGAGGATTGAGTGAATCCCTTTCTCGGCCTTCTCATTTACGTTTTCCTAAATAGCTTGACGCTAATTTCGGAATAGTTCCGGGGAAGGGGCATGGTCGATTTCTTTCCCCATCCTTAATCTATCGTAACGTGTACCTCATCTCCAATAATATGTAATGCGCACTATGTGCCTAGCTTCCTGGTCCAATGATGGAACGTTATTCTATCGTGTGCAACTACACTACTGGCCATTAAAATTGCTACACCAAGAAGTAATGCAGATGATAAACGGTTATTCATTGGACAAATATATTATACTAGAACTGACATGTGATTACATTTACACGCAATTTGGGTGCACAGATCCTGAGAAATCAGTACCCAGAGACACACCTCTGGCCGTAATAACGGCCTTGATACGCCTGGGCATTGAGTCAAACAGAGCTTGGACGGCGTGTACAGGTACAGCTGCCCTTGCAGCTTCAACACGATACCACAGTTCATCAAGAGTAGTGACTGGCGTATTGTGATGAGCCAGTTGCTCGGCCACCATTGACCAGACGTCTTCCATTGGGGAGAGATCTGGAGAATGTGCTGGCGAGGGCAGCAGTCGAACATTTTCTGTATCCAGAAAGGCCCGTACAGGACCTGCAACATGCGGTCATGCATTATCCTGTTGAAATGTAGGGTTTCGCAGGGATCGAATGAAGGGTAGAGCCACGGGCCATAACACATCTGAAATGTAACGTCCATTGTTCAAAGTGCCGTCAATGCGAACAAGAGGTGACCGAGACGTGTAACCAATGACACCCCATACCATCACGCCGGGTGATACGCCAGTATGGCGATGACGAATACACGCTTCCAATGTGCGTTCACCGCGATGTCGCCGAACACGGATGCGACCATCATGGCTGGCTCTGAGCACTATGGGACTCAACTGCTGAAAAGGGGATAATGAAATGGTCGCCTGCCCGCTAGGGCAATGAATCTCTAGAATCTTAAGAAAGGTAGTTCCAAAGAAATTTAAGCAAATAAACACTGGCTGGCAACAGAAGGTTGTCACACTTTTCCGCAGCACAACAGTTCACGAGAAAATAAACGAGTCAGAAAGCGCTGAGCTTGCAATTACTTATTCTGAAATACTAAATTTTGAAAGTAAATGTAAATGCGGTTGTTGGTTAAATAAGTGTACTAAGACTTGGTTGAGAAAAAAAAATACTTTCAGTTACCTCAGTGTAATATAATGCAAAATTTAGAAAGGAAAAGCGATTTACTTTTGATTATTGGAAGATTGAATCGAATTTCCTCTAAGCAAATGAGCAACTGATTTTACTTTTAATATAACAGCAATAAAATACATACACGGGCAGCAGTAGTCACTCGCTAAGCTAAGTTGAGTACACCATCGTAGGCGCTCCTGTCTGTGATGCAGCTTCAAGGGTAACCGCAGCCATGGTCTCCGAGCTTATAGTCCATGCTGCTGCAAACATCGTCGAACTGTTCGTGCAGATGGTTGTTGTCTTGCAAACGTTCCCATGTGTTGACTCAGGGATCGAGACGTGGCTGCACGATCCGTTACAGCCATGCAGCCATGCGGATAAGATGCCTGTCATCTCGACTGCTAGTGATACGAGGCCGTTGGGATCCAGCACGACGTTCCGCATTATCCTCCTGAACCCACCGATTCCATATTCTGCTAACAGTCATTGGATCTCGACCAACGCGAGCAGCAATGTCGCGATACGATGAACCGCAATCGCGATAGGCTGCAATCTAACTTTATCAAAGTCGGAAACGTGATGGTACGCATTTCTCCTCCTTACACAAGGCATCACAACAACATTTCACCAGGCAATGACGATCAACTGCTGTTTTTGTGTGTGAGAAATCGGTTGTAAACTTTTCTCATGTCAGTACATTGTAGGTGTCGCCACCGGCGCCATCCTTGTGTGAATGCTCTGAGATGCATATCACAGCATCTTCTTCCTGTCAGTTAAATGTCGCATCTATAGCACGTCATCTTCGTGGTGTAGCAATTTTAATGGCCAGTAGTATAGATAGCTCCACAGTTGTCAAACGTATTTACATCAACAGTAATTATTGATCACGAAAATGGTTGAAATAAATACTATAATTCGTCATTAGTATCAAATTGAAGGACTAAGTGCACCAATAGAGTACTCTACGATTTTTTAATTTCCACAAAAAATATCGGCTTTAGATCACAGCTAGCATAATTAACGAGCTCTTGTCCAGGCCATGTGGGTCCAAGGAATGTGAACCGGCCGCCGTGTCATCCTCAGTCTTGCGGTGTCTTACGCATGCAGTGTGGAGAGGCAGGTGATCAGCACATAGCTCTCCCGAACGTTTTGCAGACTTTCTAGAATGTGGGGCAGCTGCTGTTGGGTGAAGTAGCTCCTCAATTGGCATTACGGGTATGAGTACCCCCCTCCTCTCCGTGTACCAATCTTCTAACAGGGGAAAAGTCCCTAGCAGTGCCGGGAATCGAACGCGTGTCCTCTGCATGGCAACCATCCACGCTGACCTCTCAGCTACGGAACGGGACATAGCTGGAGTGATTGCAGTCACCATTTACAAATTTCATTTTGAGACTGTTTATCTGTTTGAGACTCACACGGTGATCAAAAGGAAACACTAATACTGTGCAAGGTGGAACTGCACACTAGACGCCACAAGTAGCACACACTATAGTGTAAAAGGAGGCTGAGCATATTGGGTTATCAGTAGGAAAGTAGTAACAGCAAACTGGGAAAAGTTTTAAAGTCGTCTGCGGGGGTACCGACCCTGACATGTGGTATGCTATGACGTTGCTATGGGTTGTTGTTGCTTATTAGGTCCGAATACTGCAAGCTATTTAGACAAATGGTTATAAACAACACACAGGAAACTTACACCAAGGTGACGAAAGTCATGGGATACCTTTTAATATGTTGTCGTACCTCCTTTTGCCCGGCATAGTGCACCAACTCGTCGTGAAATGGACTGAACAAGTCGTTGGAAGTCTCATGCAGAAATACCGAGCCACGCTGCCTTTACGGCCGCCCATAATAACGAATCATTTCAGAAGCAGGATTTTGTGCACTAACTGACCGCTCGATTATATCCCATTATTGTTCGATGGGATTCATGTCCGACGATCTAGAGAGCCAAATCATTCGCTTGAATTGTCGAGAATGTTCTTCAAACCAACCGCGAACAATTGTGGCCCGTGGCATGGAGTATTGTCACTCACAAAAATTCCATCGTTATTTGTTAACCTGAGGTCCATAAATAGCTGCAAATGGTCGCCAAGTAGCAGAACATATCCATTTCACTCAATGATCGGTTCTGTTGGATAAGAAGACACTGTGAATGCCATGTAGACAAAGTCGTCTCTAGTACGGAGCCACCAACAGCTTGCACAGTGCGTTCTTGACAATTTGATCCACGGCTTCGTGTAGTATGCGCCAAACTCGAACCCTATCATCAGATCTTCCCAACTGAAATCGGGACTCATCTGAAAAACCCAAGAGTTTCCAGTAGTCCAGTGTCCAACAGATATGGTCACGATCCCAGGAAGGCGCTGCAGGCGTTGTCGTACTGTTAGCAAAGGGAATAGCGACCGTCGTCTGCCGCCATAGTCCATTACCACCAAATTTCGTAGCACTGCCGCAATGGAAACTTAAATCGCGCGTCCCATATTGATTTCTGCGAGAACTGCGCGCAGTGTTGCCTGTCTGTCAGCACTGACAACTCTGCGCAAACGCCGCTGCTCTGGTCGTTAAGTGAAGGCCGTCGTCCAATACGTTGTCCGTGGTGACAGCTAATGCCTGAAATGTGGTATTCTCGTCGCACTCTTGACACTGTGAATCTCGGAATAATGAATTTCCTAACGATTTCCAAAATGGAATGTCGTATATGTCTAGCACTAGCTACCATTCTATGTCTGTTAATTTCCGTCTTGCGGCCAAAGTCACGTCGGACGCCTTTTCACATAAATCGCCTAAGTACAAGCGGTTGCTCCGCAAATGCATTGTCTACATCTACGTGGATACTTTGCAAATCACACGTAAGTGCCTGGCAGGGGGTTCATGGAATCACCTTCGCAAAAATTCTCTATTATTCGTCTCGAACAGAGCCTATACCTTTCCATGCGAGCTCTAATATCCCTTACTTCATTATGATGATCATTTCTCCCTCTGTAGGTCGGCGTCAACAAAAAAATTTCGCATTCGGAGGAGAAAGTTGGTGATTGAAATTTCACGAGAAGATTCCACCGCAACGAAGGACCCCTTTATTTTAATGATGTCCACCACAAATCCTGTATCACGTTAGTGACACACTCTCCTATTTCACGATAATACAAAACGTGCTGCTCTTCTTTGAACTTTCTGGATGTACTTCGCTAATCCTCTCTGGTAAGGATACCTACCACACCGCACCTGGTAAGGATACCTACCACACCGCACAGCAGTTCGAATGGTTCGAATGGCTCTGAGCACTATGGGACTCAACTGCTGAGGTCATAGAACTTAGAACTAGTTAAACCTAACTAACCTAAGGACATCACAAACATCCATGCCCGAGGCAGGATTCGAAACTGCGACCGTAGCGGTCTTGCGGTTCCAGACTGCAGCGCCTTTAACCGCACGGCCACTTCGGCCGGCTACCGCGCAGCAGTACTCCAAAAGAGGATAGACAAGCGCAGTGTAGGCTGTCTCTTTAGTAGATATTTAAATTTCTAAGTGTTCAGCCAGTAAAACGTAGTCTTTGGTTTCCTTCTCCAGAAAATTTTCTATGTTTTCTTTTCAATTTAAGTTGTTTGTTATAGTAACTTTTAGGGACTTAGTTGAATTTACGGCCTTTAGATTTTACTGATTTATCATGTAACCAAAGTTTGATGAATTCCTTTTAGCATTCGTGAGGATGACCTCACACTTTTCATTCTGTAGGATCAATTGCCAATTTTCGCACCACACAGCTATTTTCTAAACCGTTTTGCAATTTGTTTTGATCTTCTGATGACTTTACTAGACGATAAACGACAGCGTCATCTGCAAAACAACCCAAGACAACTGCTCAGATTGTCTCCTAAATCGTTTATCTAGATAAGGAGCAGCAGAGGCCCTATGTTATTATGTTGTGGATCGCCAAAAATCGCTGTCCTTTAATGGTTTGTGTGCACGATATTAGCGCTGTCTTTATATGTGTATACAGCTCTCCCATGACTTGTCACCTCATTGTATAATCCTCTCTATAGGCAATAAACGGACTTACAATGAAACAAGACGACCAAGTGCAGTTCTTTTTGCCTCCGCTGAATAATAAGAGAATCGTCATTGAGTTTGGCCTTTTAGCACAATGCTAACACCTTCGCACTAAGAGAAACAAGCTCATGTGTGTAAGTAACAGGTTATGTTTATTATCAGTAAGTCGCCTAACCTTGGAAAAGTTGTAGGAATATTTCAAGGGTCCAGAACAGATATTTATTTGCTCTAGTTATTAGATACAGTACACAAATAGTTAACAGAGAGCAATTATTTATACACTGAGGATTAAATATGCGCAGAAATTACGCAAACACTATAGGAAGGTACCACATTAGATGGAAACTGCACGGAGAAAAAGCAAGAAGTTTTCCCCTTCTGCGCAGCTTGAGAATTCAACGCTGATGAGTCGAAACCACAAATTATAACCAAATAGGCAACTGAAACTGCATGCCAAGACAATTATGTAGCAAGCTGCTCAGAGTACAGAATGCATTAATGCAGACTGCAGAACATACTTTTCTCCAGAATCAGCATCAGACGGGAATCTGTAGAGCAATCCCACACCAACCCGAATGCGAAATTCTCGTAACTTACTTCCTCCTCCTCAACTCTCTACTTTTAAAAAATTCTACACTATTCAATGCGATGGACAAGATCGCCGCTCATTTCATGAACAAACCAGGCGAACCCAGCAAAAATTATCCGCTCTTGGCGTACAAATCACACATTAACAAACAGCAGGTTAGAACTGACCAACAGAGGTGTCTCCTCAATTGGCCGGGTTCTCCGTTCTCCGTGTCTTGCTCAGTGGTGGGGCGTCTAGACTGGACGAGTAAATTTTTGGAGTGGAAGCAATCATCTTTCTCATGCTGGCCAGGTGGCTCCGCGGTATGCCGACCTCTGATGTTCGTGGGGAAAAGGAAAATGTTATACTCAGTTATTCTGTAATGATGGCAGTGGCAACATGGCGTCTCCTGTCCTGAACTAGGACTCGAAGCAGGCCTGTCTCACTCGGGAGACTCGACTCTGCTAATGAGATTTCCTGATTGCCTTCCGCCGACAACAGAACCCTGAAAGCACACAGAGGGTGCACCTTCCCAGCGCGAAAAGCGCAAAGCCTTTGTCCCAAGCCCACAAGTCCAGTATTCTCAATAAAATAACCACAAAATAACAGTAACAGCTCAATGGGTGAGTCAGGAGAGCTGTGACTTCGGACAAGTACTAGTCACTGGATGTTAGCTGAGTAGCAGATCCATCAGGGACATTTAGACCCTTCTAAAGCTGCCCAGGTCGACTGTTGGTGATGCGACTGTGAAGTAGAAACGCGAAGGGACAACCAGAGCTAAACCAAGACCAGGCAGACCCAGTGATCTGACGAGTAGGGAGTGTTGCGTGGGATGGTTGTAAAAATCACCTGAAAGCAGCGGAAGGAATCACTCGTGATTTCCAAAGTGCTGCCAGCAGTCCAGCTACAACAGTGACTGTGCTTAGGGCGGTGAAAGGAAACGGGCAGAAAGATCGAGGAGCTCCTCACAGGTGGCCCATTTTTGTACTCAGTACTATGCGAAGATTGGGGTGGAGTAAAACGGTAAGCCACTGGATAGTAGATCACTGGACACGAGAGATTTTGGGTGATGAGTCACGCTATACCCTGTGGTGATCTGGTGGAAGGCTTGTGTATAGGCCCAACAGGGAAGTATAGGTAAGGTGAGAGGCATGAGGGTGTTTTTCGTGGTTGATCTGGTTCCCTTACTGCGCCTAAGGGAACGCTAAATGCGGAAGGATATGAATACATTTTGCAGCGTTGTGCTCTGCCTACAAGAGGGAAACAGATCGGAGGCGATGACTGCCTATATCGACAAGACTATGCAACTTGCCAGGAAGCAGCATTTACGAGGCAATAATTTGTGGACAATAATATTCCTGAAACGGAATGGCCTTCCGAGAGTCCCGACTGGAACCCAATGGAACATCTTTTGAACGAGTGAATATGTAGACTTTACTCCACTCCCCAGCTATCTTCTCTGGTTTCAGCTTCTGAGAAAGTTGGGCTGCCATTCCTCCACAGACATTGAACACACTTCATTGAGAGTGTTCCCATAGAGTTCAAACCGTCATAGAGCCTAAGAGTACAGACATCCTATATAATGTCCACTAGTCGATGTCCGGATAGTTTTGATCGGATTGTGTACTCGTATGCCTAGAAGTTTTTTTATGTCATCAGCCTTTTGACTCCTTTGATACTATTTTCCAGCTTTTCCGGCCGGCCGTTGTGGCCGAGTGATTCTAGGCGCTTCAGTCCTGAACCGCGCTGCTGCTACTGTCGCAGGTTCGAATCCTGCCTCGGGCATGGATGTGTGTGATGTCCTTAGGTTAGTTAGGCTTAAGTAGTTCTAAGTCTAGGGGACTGATGACTTCAGATGTTAAGTTCCATAGTGCTTAGAGCCATTTGAACCATTTGAACCAGCTTTTCCTGTTTTGTGCTACTCTTTTCATCTCAAAGAAATGGTTATAGCTATGCCTGTATTATCGATTTAGCAATTTTTAGTCTTGATCCGCTCCTACTACTCATACCCTCAACTCCTCCTTCCAGCGCCAAGTGATCTATTTCTGGATGCCCGTTACGTATGTCCTGCTAAACTATTCATTGTTCTGGTAAGGATATTCCACATACATCTATCTCCACCTATTCTTTGTAGTGCTTCTTCATTTCATTCAACCTATAGACGAATTTGCTTGCACTTACCGATGCGTATTTCGTGCGAACGGTTTTAATGCTATCAAGCCACGGGTGTGACTAGAAGGACTGCCGATTATATGGCAGTTGTCTGAGCTCAAGAGTGCCCACAGTATCTTGGTTCCTTATGCCTCAGTTTTCAATCTTTGCATAGTGTGTGTCTACAAGAAACGTTGCTGTTTCATTGTCAGATATATACTTTACTTTGTCAGTCTATAGGGAGGCATTTGAGTTACTCAATAAGCAACCTTCATAATTGGGCTACTGGATTGCGATATAACTGACCGTGATGGCATATGCCTAATGATATTTTACAGTGAGTAAGAGTATCGTTACTGGAAGGAAATAACACCTGTTAGTTGGATGAGAGTGTTCAACAGACCCTTCTGAAGGAAAAATCTATTCTAACCGTAATCTAAAAAGCGATGATAATTTTGAAATGGGTGGAATATACTGCAATCGCTCACGGACCACATATGGGGAGAAAGACTACCACGTAATATTTACTACAAAAATTACTGATAATACAAAGAAAATACTGATTAACTGAAAAGGGGATAATGAAATGGTCGCCTGCCCGCTAGGGCAATGAATCTCTAGACTCTTAAGAAAGGTAGTTCCAAAGAAATTTAAGCAAATAAACACTGGCTGGCAACAGAAGGTTGTCACACTTTTCCGCAGCACAACAGTTCACGAGAAAATAAACGAATCAGAAAGCGCTGAGCTTGCAATTACTTATTCTGAAATACTAAATTTTGAAAGTAAATGTAAATGCGGTTGTTGGTTAAATAAGTGTACTAAGACTTGGTTGAGAAAAAAAAAATACTTTCAGTTACCTCAGTGTAATATGATGCAAAATTTAGAAAAGGAAAAGCGATTTACTTTTGATTATTGGAAGATTGAATCGAATTTCCTCTAAGCAAACGAGCAACTGATTTTACTTTTAATATAACAGCAATAAAATACATACACGGGCAGCAGTAGTCACTCGCTAAGCTAAGTACAGGATACATGAAACTATGCACTCTTAATTTGTGCTGTACCTTTAGTTATTAGTTTTTCCAGTGAAATTTTATGTTACTTTAAGTGAATGAAGGTAATACTCAAAACTGCAAATTAGTTAAGCCTGTGTTATGCAATACAGAATGAACAGTCACTGAGGCAGAAAATTTGACTGAAACTGGTCATTAGCAAACAAACAAAACTGGCAGTAAATATTTTTTCAATTTTCATGTATTTACGACACTCGGTGATTGCATGGAAAGGAAAAGACCCTGCTTGGCAATAATTTCTGAGGACAATGACAACACAGATGTCCTACAAGTTTTAACTGTGGCAGGTTATTATTCAAGTTAGTCATATTTTGTCAATTAAATGACACTGAGTAACGCCTTTGCAATATTAGTTATGCTGTATCAGTTAACAGTCTTACGATGTTGTACCTGTGCGGAGGACGAAGAATGTATCCGACGACGATGCTGAACTGCCGCTGTTCCTGCTGCTGCTGTTTGAGAACCCCGAGTCGCCTCCAGAGCCATAGATATTTAAGGGACAGGCAATAGTTAGAATTGCAGATACCTTCGTCTGTCCACTCCTACGGCGCTCTCAATACTCGCGGCTTAACGAATCAGGCGCGCCTACACTGGTGCGATCATATCTAAACCCCGCGTCTGCGGGAGCACCCAAAACACACTTGACTTGTAAACTGTTCGCGCCCCGCCGTCGGTAAAATATACTGTGCATGGAAAACTGGAGCTATTCAAAACCGGCGCCAAGGCAACTGTGGTGCACCATAGAACATAGATGAGAAGGGTAACTGATGGCTGCAGAGATGTGTAAGGGTGAACAGATGTGTAACTGTAAAGCAACTCACGTCCCACATGAACCTTGGACGTCTACCGAGTGACATGTGATCTTTCAGGCTGAATCAAATTTTATTCTCCATCGGAAATATGACGTGTACGGCATGAAACGTCAGAAAGCAAATACCCTGCAACAATCGTCTGAAGGGTCCAGGCCAGGCCAGACCGGCCGTCGTGACCGAGCGCTTCTAGGCGCTTCAGTCCGGAACCGCGCTGCTGCTACGGTCGCAGGTTCTAATCCTGGACGTGTACTGGTATGGAGACAATCTCGTGAATCCATCGACCCTGCATGTCAACAGGGGACTGTTGAAGCTGGTGGAGGTTTTCTAATGGTGTGGTGCTTGTGCAGTGGGAGTGATACGGAACCCTTGAAACGTCTAGATACGACTCTGACGGGTGACACGTACGTAATCATTCTGTCAGATCACCTGCACACATTCATGTCCATTTTCTATTCCGACGGACTTTGGCAATTCGAGCAGAACGATGTGACACCACACACGTTACGATTTGCTACAGAGCAGCTCCAGGAACACTCGTCTGAGTTTAAACACTTCCGCTGACCACCAAACTCCCCAGACATGAACATTATTGAGCATATCCGGGATGCCTTGCAATGTGCTGATCAGAAGAGATCTCCACTCCGTCGTATTCGTATGTATTATGGCCATCCCTGCAGTATTCATGGTGTCAGTTTCCTCCAGAACTACTTCAGACGTTAGTCGAGTGCTTGCCACGTCTCGTTGCGGCACTTCTGCGTGCTTGCGGCGGCCCTACACGATATTAGGTAGGTGTACCATTTTCTTTGGCTCTTCAGTGTGTAAGTAGGCTGTTTAGGTTTCCTTATTGGTAACGCCACGTAGCGCTCTGTATGAAAAATCACTGGCTGTGCTGTGTGCAGTCTGTGGCTAGTTTGCAATGTTGTCTGCCATTGTAGTGTTGGGCAGATGGATGTGAACAGCGCGTAGCGTTGCGCAGTTGGAGGTGAGCCGCCAGCAGTGGTGGATGTGGGGAGAGAGATGGCGGAGTTTTGAAATTTGTAATACTGGATATCATGAACTGCTACATACATTATGACTTTTGAACACTATTGAGGTAAATGCATTGTTTGTTCTCTATCAAAATCTTTCATTTGCTAACTATGTCTATCAGTAGTTAGTGCCTTCAGTAGTTTGAATCTTTTATTTAGCTGGCAGTAGTGGCGCTCGCTGTATTGCAGTAGTTCGAGTAACGAAGATTTTTGTGATGTAAGTGGTTTGTGAAAGGTATAGGTTAATGTTAATCAGGGACATTCTTTTGTAGGGATTATTGTAAGTCAGATTGCGTTGCGCTAAAAATATTGTGTGTCAGTTTATGCACAGTCATGTATAATTTTTGTAGGGGGACGTTTCATATGGCGACCCTGCCAGGATTCGAACCTGGAATCTTCTGATTTTTTCTTGTAGTTCGTGTAATTAGTGTAGCTTTTGTTTATTGCTAGTATGTAATTGTAGAGAGAATCTCCTTTGTAGTTGCAGTATTTCATTGTTGTACAGTAAAACAGTTGTGGCATGCATGTAGATTTGCACCAAGTATTTCGCAGCTGCGCTTGCAATTAACTAGATATTATTTTCAGCGCTATGTTAATGTGTTCCCTTATTTTTGCTCTTCAAATTGTGCTTTTCTGTGTTATTGTGTGAAATATTGTGACAATAATGGCGTGTGAAAAACGTAACGCTAGGCTCCAAAGTAAACTGAGAAATAATAGTGACGATGAGCGTAGCTTACCAGCACCACTGATAATGAATTAACAGACATTCAAAGTAGTAATTTGGTAACTGTGCATAGGGAAATGGAGCGGGAGTCAAATAATGGTGTAGACAGTGAAACAGGTAGTGAACAGGGAAGCATTATCGATCGATCGGTCGGCAACAGCTCGCCTCAGGATTTGGGAATGACAGAACACAATATTGCAAATACTGTAGACTCAGGTTTTGGGTTCTCACCGTTTTCTCAAATGAGGCAAGACACATTTTCCGCTTGTCAAAATGTGAATGTTGCCAGTGCAAATTCACTGCCGAAAAGCATAGAGGAACAGATTCCAGACACAAATACATTATTATTGCAATTAATGCAACAAATGAAACAAAATCAGAGACAAACACAGCAACAGTTAGACACAATGGAACAAAATCTTCAAAAGTTAGACACAGTGCAGCAAAATCTTAAAAAGTTAGACACAATGGAACAAAATCTTCAAAAGTTAGACACCACGCTTGAACAAACACGTGAAGATTTAACTACTGAGTTACATAACATCGAATCGAAATGTCAAAAAGTCTGTAATGACGTAAAAATACAAATTTGTGAGCATTTCCAACCTATTTTTTCGCATCATGAAAATGCATTACAGAATCACGAAGCAGCCATAAAAGAACTGCAAAGCATTGTTCATGAAAATAACGACACCTTGCAAGCTAAAATTGACTCAGTTGCATCTACCAATTTGGTTACGCAACTTGCAAAAACTCAGGAAAACTTAAAGGACACAGTAAATATGATTTCAACACAAATGGACACTCTGAAACTTGGTTCAGAAAAACACACAGAGGAAATAATTTCACTATCGGATAAAGTAGCCGAACTTTCAGATCAGTTCACTAACTTATCTACAAAGGTAGATGATGATCTGAATGACACAAGACCTGTAGCCTTCACGGACACTGAAGAGTATGAACAAATTAGAAAATTCAAACAAAATCAAAATCAAATCAATACACAGTACATAAGAGAAATACGGGAAGTACAAGATCAGTTGGCACAAGTAATACAAGAATTACATATTTCAGAGGACACTCGCACTCCAGTACGGAAAGAGGGACATAGAAATACGGAACAACCACAAAATAATAACACAGGACATTTCGGAAATTATGAAAGAAATTGGCAAGGTGCACCGAATTTTGAAATGGAACCGCCGAAACGACGTAACAATGACTGACATGCGACTCGCCGACATGATGAATTTGACTATAAGCTGTTCATTACTACACATAAATTCAAAACATTTAAGAATTCCGGCAACGACATTCATCCACAAGCATGGCTTCATCAATTCTCTCATTGTTTTCCTCCCAACTGGTCATTGGAGCACAGGTTAGAATTTATGTGTGGCTACTTGGAGAATGAACCAGCTGTGAGAACGCGATCGGTCATTCATGATTGTCACAGTGAAGGAGAATTTTATCATGATTTCCTCTCAGCATATTGGTCTCAAGCTCCACAAGACCGAGTAAAACATAGCATTATGATGATGAAACACTTTGAACAATTTGAATTTTCCAGTCTTGTCAAATATTTTGAAGACATGTTGCACAAGAATCAGTATCTTTCAAACCCATACAGCCCCTCAGAACTCATCCGCATTTGCTTAATCAAATTGCCTGAACATTTACGACATATTATTTTAGCAGGACGTTGCAAAGACGACATTGAATCTTTTCAGGGACTGTTACAAGAACTGGAAATTGACACTGACAATCGCGGAACGCGAAAACAGGAACACAACAATTACAGGTCACATCCGTCGCAATTCCGCGATGACAGAAATAATACATGACAAAGCTATTCTTACAACAAAACAGACACCACCCGTATGACAACCGTTGGCAGAGTAGTAATAATTATAGGGAAAGATCAGCTCTCCGTGGTAGTAACTATCACAGAGACAATCAGAGTAACAGACAATTTGGGAACCAAAATAATTATCAAGGGAGATAGAATAACTGTAGACGCAATGGTCCAGCGCGCAGTTATGATTCAGGGAGAAATTCTCCACCACGTGACCGGCAAGAAAGAAACTATGGAATCTACTGACATGACGACAGACGATATGATTGTAACGACAGACCTGAATTGCATCAGAACGGCGGGATTCAAACAGAGCAGGGCCCTCTCGACAAGGTGAATTTGTAGAGGTTAGGTCTCCAAATCCCAATAACGACGCGCGCTAACAAAGACACAATAGGCAATGACTCATACCGCTGGCAGACACAAAACGTATTTCTGAAACAGACGACGCAGCTGCCGTAGCTAGTAATTACGTAAAAATGGAAGACATTAGGGACATCTTACTCCAGGAGCACGATGTAAAACATAACAACATTGCATATCCTGTGATTCACATTACTGTAAATGACGTAAAATTTACGGCAGTACTTGACTCTGGCAGTCCCATTTCAGTAATCAGCGAAACAGCTTTTAGCAAATGCAATAAATCGAACGATTGTCCCACACTTCCGTTACATAAGATTAAATTACAAGGTGCAATCTTTGGAAAAAGTGTAGATGTACGCCAACAAACTAACTTAGAATTCTTTTGTCAAAGCCACAGCTTCTCTATGAACTTTCTTATTGTTCCATTATTGTCGACGGAAATTATATTGGGAGTAGACTGTTTGAATTAATACAAAGTAATCTTAAACTTTCACGATGCTGAAATAAGTTTACAGAAAGAAGGTAGGTCAACAGCTTTGAAATTTGAAGATTGGCTCTCAAATCATGACGAGGAAATTAATCGGCTTTACCTTCTGTTAGACAACAGTTCGGAATTTTCTACGGAACTAGACGCTAACAATCACTCTGCAAGTACTGACAGGGATGATATCGACGGCATATTTGAAACTAATGCGTTAATTCAGAATAAAATTCAAACAATTGAGAATTGTAATGACACTGATAGGCAGGACCTTTTTGAGATTTTACAAGCACATTCCACACTTTTTACTCACAAAACAGGAACAATCAACGGATTTCAATACCAATTTCGTGTTCGTGATAATACTAAATTTTGTGTTAGACCATACGTAATTCCAGCACATTATAGGGACCGTGTTAGAACAGAAATACAATCTATGCTTGACGAGGGCATTATTGAGCCTGCAGTAAGCTCATACAACAATCCATTACATGTTGTTGAGAAGAAAAATGGATCGATCAGGCTTGTCTTAGATTCGAGACAAATCAATACTATCATTATTCCTGAAACAGACAGGCCGAAAACGTTGGAAGAACTTCTTCAAAATTTTAATGGTGTAAAAGTGTTGTCTTCCATTGATCTCAGATCGAGCTTCATCCAGAATGTAGAAAATACGCAGCTCTCCTCTGTTTCGGCGTTTGTTATCAGTTTCGGAAACTTCCTTTTGGTTTGAACATTTCTTCGGCAGCATTCATTCGCGGGCTAAATTCCATATTACCTGAGTTCTTAAAACGTCACATCACCTTATATGTGGACGATATTCTAATAGCAGAAGCTTCATGGGAACAACATAATCGCATCCTCAACAGTTTGTTACGTATTTTCGCAAAAATCTGGAATTACAGTTAACTTGGAAAAGTCTGAATTCGGTAGGTCAAAGGTGAGGTTTTTGGGACATATTATTTCTTCTGAAGGCATTCAGCCGGATCCTGAAAAGTTAGAAGCAATCAGAGCCATTCCAGTTCCATCCACAAAAAAACAAGTCCGCAGTTTTCTAGGTCTCGTAAATTTTTACCGTCGTTTTCTGAATATGCAAATTCTTGTTACACCAAAACTTTGTTCTCTCGCTGGAAAAAATACTATTTGGAACTGGGACGAACAAGCACAGTTGGAATTCAATTCTTTGAAAGAATCGCTAGTTAACGCGCCAATACTAGCTCATCCAGATCTGTCACAAAATTTCTGCCTTAGCACGGATTCTTCTAAAGTCGGTCTTGGTGCCCATTTATTTCAAGAAGCCATAGAAAATGACACTACCGTTCAGAAAACCATTGCTTTTGCTAGCTGAGTGTTACCAAATTCTGAAAAAAATTATTCCGTTACTGAATTAGAAGCTTTAGCTATCGTTTGGGCATTTAACAAATTCCGTTTCTTTCTTTCTGGTAAGCACGTAAAAGTATACAGTGATAATCGTGCATTACAATTTCTTATGTCTTCAAAATTAAATCATGACAGGTCAAAACGTTGGGCACTGTTTCTGCAAGAATTCCACTTCACAATAGTCTACATTCCCGGCAAGGAGAACATTGTTGCAGACGCACTGTCACGCGCACCAGCTGGCCTTGAGAAAAGTAACACAGAAGGAAACCTCGAGAAAAAATTTCAGTATTCTTTACATTCAGAAAGTCGCCTTTGAAATCTTCATCACCACATCTTTAAAGGACATTGCTCATGAACAAGATAAAGATCCGATTTGGAAAGACATCAAAAGTAAATGGCATGAAAAGACACACGCTCAGATTCGGCATTATTACCTGGTTAGAAACAACATACTCTTCAAACGCTGCACTGTTGATGACAAGCTATGGGTACTATGCATTCCAGACGATTTTGTTAATAAGCTCATTTGGTACATTCATTTCAGCTACGCACATTTTGGTCCACGAAAATGTTATCATATTCTTCAAACGTCTTGTTATTTTAACAATATGGAAAAGATAATTCGAAGAGTCTTGTCTAACTGTAAACTTTGTCAAAAGGCGAAACCATCTACTATCTCACATCGTGCTCCGTTGTTTCCTATTATTCCTTCTAAATTAAAAGAATTTGGTGCTGTTGATCTCTTGGGACCACTTGTCAGAACATCTAATGGATTTTCGTACGTTCTAGTCGCTGTTGAACTTACTTCAAAATTTGTTTCTTTCACACCGTTATGTAAAGGCACTGGACAGTCTGTATCCAACGCCTTTGTTAAAAATTTCTTACGTGAAGTTGGACTCGTTAGTAAAGTCATTTCAGATAACGGACCGCAATTCGGATCTGCTGTTTGGTCACGCATGCTTCGGAATCATAAAATCAAACCTGTTTTTATTTCATTGTACTCACCACATTGTAACCCGTCTGAACGGATTATGAAAGAAATCAATAAGCTTTGCAGACTTTATTGTCACAGAAAGCATCAGCATTGGGACAGATATTTACACCTATTTCAAAATGTGCTGAATGAAATGCCTCATGATTCCACTGCTTTACCACCTACTCTTGTACTGAAGAATGAAGAACCACCGAACAGAATCAGAGAGCTTGTACCTTTCCTGAATACACGTAAACTTCGACACAAAGACATAATTGATTTAGCTATTAAAAATATAAAATCTGCAGCAGACAAAAGGAGAAAACTACACGGTAAAGCAAATGCAAAGAAATTATATATTGATCTGAAAGTTCTCATTAAAGCTCATTCATTGTCACATAAGAAGAAACACTTGAGTCACAAATTCTTTCTGGTTTACAATGGACCTTACAGAATCCAACGTATACCACATGATAATTGTGTTGAAGTTGAAACTCTGCGTACTAGGAAGAGTAAAGGTTTACACCACATTTCACATGTAAAACCGTTTATTGAAAGATAATCTGCTTTTTAACTTTGTCTTTGCCATAAAACGTTTCAATTCACATTTCTAGTATGCATTGTCAGACTTAGAAACTGCTACCATGCAACAATGTTTGAAGTTAAATATACAATCAAGAACCAAGAAAACTTATTTAAACAGTAATTACAAATGTATTGTTATAGTGAACAGACGACACAGTGTTATTGTGTGTGTACATTCTTGCTTGTTAGTTGCACAATTGCGTAACGACTATAAGGCTCACATACTTAGAACATATACTGGTACTGCTAATGAGTTTTAATGTAACATTTTGGTTTACTTGAAAATACATTCTGGATTTAAAGTACTTTCTGTGAGATACCAGATGAGACAGTGGTTAGTTTATGTGACAGCTACACGATTTTATCACGACGCTACTAATGAGTGGCAATTTACAATGTTGCTTTTGCAGTGTTTCTGTTTTATATCTGCACAGTTTTTCTGTATTATTCCGGAAAGTAAAACATGTTTTAGTAGTAACTTTTGTGGTATAGCTACAATGAGACTGCCTTTTCAGGAGCACAACAATACATTACAGCACAGTACTTTATTCATCACGGCAATAAGCATAATAACTAAGATATCTATACGCAAAGCATTTCACTTTTGTTTATCATGAGGTAAGTACATTGGATTCTGCAGAACTTAGCTTTCGGAGGACAATAACTATGACACTTCCACAGAGATTATCTTACAGCAAGACGCACATTTAGCACTACAGGACACGTATTTGAGTGATTAATTTTGCACTTAAACCATTTATTCTTAAAGATATTTGAAATACAATGATACAAAGGTTTTCCGTGATACATTTCATTCCATTGCTGTAATCTCTAACACCTGAGGGTATAATTACATTAATCCTCAAGGGGGTACACGCCTACTTTGTGTACCATGTGTCTGGTAAGCACAAGGAGCCCTAGCTAATATGGTATTTGCTTATCCAACTTTGCACATCGGTACCATATTTCTCTAACACATAAATTACACAGCTATCTGATCATTTAACTGAGAGATAAACATTTTTTTTACTACATCAGTGACACATGGTTACACAATTACACAGTTGGATAACTTCACACTTATGAAACTGTATTTTGTCTGTACTGTGTGAACTGTTCATATTTTTTCGGAACCATTGTGATACTGTGAGAGCTTTGAATGATGTATTTGGTATGAGATCATGATTTTTAAAGTACGTTTGAGGTAGATGACACTATTGAAATGAGCAGAGAATTTTCTTTAGGTTTTGAAATTATTGCAGAAAGCTATGACGTTTTTGAGATTTGGCTGAGTTTTTATGATGTTATTATTATGATGACAATGTGTATTATGCTGTTGAGGTATGTTTATGATCAATAAGCTGATACTGTATGAGGAATTTAATTATGTTACGTATTTATTATGGTGAAATATTGAAGAAGGGTCGACAAATATGTATATGTGTAATAAGGTAAGGAGTAATGAATAGTGGTTAGGGACTCTGATTTGTGGAAAAGGATGTTGGAAACCGAGAATCGTACTTTAAGAGTTATGATATGTGTGTATATGTGAGAATGTATCACTATGCTGGCGAAAATTTTTTGGACACTGTTATATTTACAGGATTTTGTTTCCACAGATTTGAAACGCAAATTCTCGACCTGTGAAATTTTTATATGAGACTGTCACTGTAGTGCAAACTGGTGTCATAAATATTTCCGTAAGAAAGTTAAGTGAGCACCTGCATGTAATGCGTCATGGGCACCCAGCTGCGTGACAGTCGCCTGGAAAAAAAGCATTAATGTCTGCCTTTCAGAGCCACAGGTGGAAAAAAAAGAGACCATTCTCCTCGCTATTGACATTCCTTTGTAGAAAGCATCGCAAATACGACACGCTCAAACTTGAAAACATATGATTATACTGCGGAGCTCTTAATTTATGATATTTACTAAAATGCCTAATGAAACGATGAGAAACATTTCACGGCTATTGTCTTGCTAGTTGAGAGAAATGCCATATGGCTTGCTTTATGTATTTATTTATTCATTTTGTTTAATATCTAGTTTCTAGCTGCACTGCAGCATTGGTTAAAGTAAAATTTAATAGGTGTACTAAAATAAATATTTTATGCCTACAGATCCAGTAAATAATTTTATGATCTATTAAAAAAAACGAAGGAGCATAAAAAGACATTTCCCTTGACAGGTATTGCATACAGAATTTTCTTTTCAACTACTTGGTAATTTTTTTGGTAGAATAACTTCTTGTGGTGCACCGCTTTAATTACATAGACATTAAGATGTGAATAGACATTTCCCTTATCTGCATTGTTGTCTTTAGTGTACTAGTTTTTTTGCCTGTGGGTTTATCATGTTTAGATATAAGTTATTAGATTTACTGCTGCTAGCTTTGCCAATTTGTATTTTTTGTCATTGCTGTTTGTATTAATTGTTTTGTGCTGCTGCATTGCCTCATCCATTAGTTTAGCATCTGAGCTCAGTAGATTTAAGTTAGCTTAACATGGGGTAGGCTATATAAGTGAACAAGTTGTGATGAATTGGAAGAAATGCATTGAGAAGCTATAAGAAAATGGTTTGGCAAAAAAAGTAGTGTACAGTGGAGAAATAATTATTTTGAAAGAAATATTAATAGAATACAGAAAGGAGGTATAGATAGGACTTTTTGGGAATAATGATGAATGAAAGGAGATCTCCAAGAAGTAAAGAAAGTTTTGTTTGCAAAATACTGCAGTAAAACGGACCCTGTCCTTTCCTTGTGTTATCCCACTATGTGTTTGTGTACCCTTGTGTATTTATGTTCTTCCTGTCTTTATGTGTTTATCTGATAAGAGATATGTGTAGAATTCTTCTAATAATGTGTTATTTACTTTGTAAAGATGTTTAGACATTATTTATTCTGTTTTGTTTTAATGCTCATGTGTGAAGTTGATGTTTCAAAAGTTATTCTGATATTTTATGTATGTACTTATTTCTATTCTTTTGTAAAGCCTGTTTTACTACAAATGTTATCTGTATTGTTATGTTCTTGGATGATGTATTTTGTACCTTTGTGATTGTATTCTCATGTTATAAAATTGTAATTGACACCAGATCATCAAATTAAGTAGCTTGTAAGTTACATTTCACTACACACGTTTCTGTTGGTCATAATATATGCACAGTATGTGAGAAGTTGGGACTGTTAGTGCTTACAAGTGTGTTGATAATTCAGCAAGGGACTGGATAACAGCATTGCTGGTTCTAAGGACATTTCAAAAAAAATATTTTGGTGAGTGCACAAGTGGTGGTTTATGGACTTGCTATGTTGTCTGCAAGACTTCTAAGAACAATTCCAAAAACTTTGTGCGTGCACAAGTGGTGGTTTATGGACTTGCTATATTCTCTGCAAGACTCTTCGATGGTGACTGTGCACCTGCACAGTCGCAACAGATGGTTGCTGGCCGTCTCTACAAGGACTACAGTGGGTCTGCATCTTTGATGACTCACCAATACCATTATTTCTACAAGGACTGCACTGGGTCTGCACCTTTGATGACTCACCAATACCGTAATCTCCACCAGGACTACAGTGAGTCTACTCTGTGATGAGCTACCTACCAATATTCTTCAAAACGTCGAATGACTCTGCTGTGGGTTTGCTCTGTTGTGACCCATTACCTGTCTGCATGTCGAGAGTCAGCACTGTCTTTCCGTTGGAAGGACAACACTACTTCTTCAAGTCTGCATGGAAATCAACTACTTCCGTGTGCATTTTCTTTTACTGCTCAGCCTTTGAGAAAAACACTGCAATTTTACTGTGATGAATGATCAGGACTGTCTTTACGGACTGTGAGAAAATTTTAGCTTTTGACCAACATTGTATCAATAAGTGTGTGCATTTGATGTCTTTGATATTGTAATTATGAAAAATTTTATCAAATCATTATTGGCCACTGCCCAAAACAATTTGTAAATTTTTTTGTGGGGAGCATGGGGGCTATGTAAGTAGGCTGTTTAGGTTTTCTTATTGGTAAAGCCACGTAGCGCTCTGTATGAAAAATCACTGGCTGTGCTATGTGCAGTCTGTGGCTAGTTTGCATTGTTGTCTGCCATTGTAGTGTTGGGCAGATGGATGTGAACAGCGCGTAGCGTTGCGCAGTTGGAGGTGAGCCGCCAGCAGTGGTGGATGTGGGGAGAGAGATGGCGGAGTTTTGAAATTTGTAATACTGGATATCACGAACTGCTATATACATTATGACTTTTGAACACTATTGAGGTAAATACATTGTTTATCAAAATCTTTCATTTGCTAACTATGCCTATCAGTAGTTAGTGCCTTCAGTAGTTTAAATCTTTTATTTAGCTGGCAGTAGTGGCTCTCGCTGTATTGCAGTAGTTCGAGTAACGAAGATTTTTGTGAGGTAAGTGATATGCGAAAGGTACAGGTTAATGTTAGTCAGGGCCATTCTTTTGTAGGGATTATCGAAAGTCAGATTGCGTTGCGCTAAAAATATTGTGTGTCAGTTTAAGCACAGTCATATATAATTTTTCTAGGGGGACGTTTCAAGTGTAGAATGCTGAATCTAGATTTTTTCTTGAGTATTTTGTTTCCGATTATCCATAATATATTTAATCATTGCTTAAAGCACATAATTGTTGCAGCGTTCAGAGGTTGAAATTTGATACTTCTACACAGAATATATGGTTTTATTCTATTTATTTAGGAAGTGGTGTCTAAGTACCTATTAATATTGAAATATGTTACGTTATTTGTAAACACTTAATACTCAATCATTTGAAAACATGTAGTCCTTGGAAATATTTGATGTTATTTAGTGTTCACATCAGGAATTAGTCTATATGCTCTGGCACTGCAATCTTCCCTGATGTGGCGGATGGTTTGCATCGGTGCGTCACCGTCGTATGCTACTGAAGACGGAAAGTCCCATACTGCTTAGAGCCAATTGAACCATTTTTGGTCCAGGCCGAAGGAGGGAGCGTTATGGTCTAGGGATTGTTGTCGTGGTATTCCATGGGTGATTCCGGTAGGCACAATGGATCAACACAAGTATTTATCTATCTTTGGATACCATGATCACCGCTACATGCAATTTGTTAATCCTCGACATGATGGCATCTACCAGTCGAACGCTGCAGCGTGTCTCGCAGTGTACGTGTGTGGTTCGAACAGCACCAGGGTGAGTTTACCGTACTCCCCTGGCCACCAGACTCCCCGGATTTAAACCCAATCGAGGATTTGTGGCAGCGCGTCGATCGGGCTGTTTGCGCCATGGATCCTGAACCGAGAAACCTAGCGCAACTGGACGCTGCATTGGAGTCGGTATGGCTCCACACACCTGTTGGTACCTTCCAGAACCACACTGACTATCTTCCTCCATGTCTCACAGCAGTCCGCGGCTTTTGACAGAGATAGTTCCTTGAATTATTTTTCAGACTATTTAACATCGTCAAGTTGATAACTTTTACAAAAGTTGTCTTTAAAAGCAGCTGGGAGGAGACTAATTAATTGCATCCCAGTCAGAATTATGCGAACCAATCAGACCAAATTCCGATGTCAACACTAGATGTTAATGACAGCGTATATTAGTATTAATAAAAAACTGAACTGATCGTTTTATGCAGAACAAATGTAGATGGGCTGTTCACAAACCCTCTTTATCTACGAACTCTGAAATTTGTACAGTACCTATGTTCTCTAACAATATCTACAACAGTCTGACAATGATGACGTGGTTTATCGAATCCACGCCTGTACAGGCGTTCTGAATTAAAGATGTCGTCAAGCCAGGTCTTAACTGCATTTTCGTATAGAAAAGAATTTTCTTGATGGTTACTCGCTAAAGAGCAGGAAAGGTGAACGTTTGTGGGTACGAGAGCAGAAGAATAAATGCGTGCTGGATGAGTGTCCTGGATAGTTTTGTTTATGAAATCAAAATGGCTCTGAGCATAATGAGATCTGTGGTCATCAGTCCCCTAGAACTTAGAACTACTTAAACCTAACTAACCTAAGGACATCGCACACATCCATGCCCGAGGCAGGATTCGAAAGTGCGACCGTAGCAGTCGCGCGGTTCCGGACTGATCGCCTAGAACCGCTAGACCACCGCGGCCGGCTGTTTATGAAATCAGCAGAGTATATTATTATATACTATCAGCACTTGATGCAGTTTTGTTGGTCCTTCTTCTTACACTGCGACTGATAGGTGTTTCAGTTCTTGGAAAAAATGCCAGCTGCGATGCACATACCATTGGAGCGGCGGGGACGAGGGGGGGTTCGTAATGCACAACACTCTTCTTTTGTCACCAGATGCAAAATATTATCACGGCGCCATTTGCTGGAGGAGATGTTTTTCTTTGACTCAGCCGTTAATTGCATCTTAAGAGGTTAACATACAGACATCACAACTCGTCACCAGTAATAATATTGCATAGGAATGCTCAATGAGTGAACTGATGACGTTCAAACAAAATTAAGTAATGGTCACCTCATTGATGTTTGTTGCTTTGAATTAGAGCACGCAGTACTCCTACACCAGACTTCCGGAACTTGCCTATTGAATTCAGATGTCGCGTGGAGGTTAAATGGTCGCAGTTCATCATATATGTCAATTATCGAGGATTACTGGGTGTGGAAAATCTTTCTTGAAACAATAAAGTTCTTTTGTTGCGTTAGTTGTTTGACAGCACACTCTACTCACGACACCAGCGTTTCCATTAATGATGAACCTCGCTCTTGACGGTACATGAGTCACAATATTATCTGTTCAGGTTGTAGCAAATGACGTAGCTGAAGGCTATGCTAAACTGTCGTATCTACAAATGAGAACGTATGTAGACAGTGAACCATCGCTAGCAAAGTCGGCTGTACAACTGGGGCGAGTGCTAGGGAGTCTCTCTAGACTAGACCTGCCGTGTGGCGGCGCTCGGTCTGCAATCACTGATAGTGGGGACACGCGGGTCCGACGTATACTAACGACCGCGGCCGATTTGAATGCTACCACCTAGCAAGTGTGGTGTCTCGCGGTGATACCTCATCTAGTTCTAAACTGCTAGACAAATACTTCAAATAACGAAATAACAAATGGTAAACACTTTCATACTAAATAAACTACGTACGTTGTATAACTGTACGGTGTTCGCTCGGTTTATCGAAGTTATTTCGTGCGGAAAGTCAGAGTACAATAAGAAAAATTAGTGTGTGTACCACTGCGAGAGCAGAAATGTGCCCGACGTGCGCCGCACCGCATTTACCTGTACGGACGGCGGCTGCGTCAAGGGACCGGTGGCGAGCGGCGGGTTGCCTCCGGCCCCTGCAGCGCGAGAAAACTCTCGAGCATAACCCATTCGGGTCTTGACGCAGTCACGATCGCTTTCACCGAAGATTCCACACTTAGTAATGGTTTAGAAAGTAGTGCAAATTATCTTGAGATTCCATCAGTCTGATACCTGTAGCAGACTCCTGAAATTCAGTTAGAAAAAGAGATGAACGAGCGAGCTCGAAGTGGCGACTTCGTGACTATACTGTACGACGTTTACCACTTCACTACGAGCGGATATAATACTGAAACGTGTCGAGAGGAAGACACTCCAGGCACTACCATAACCTGCAGTGTTGGAAGATGGCGCTGATGGCCGAACTTAAAATTCTGAGGGGCGAACAATTCGAGAAATTCATTGGAATTGTTTTCTCTGCGATATCGCCGTCCTTGTATGTAGTCTCCCACATCAAAACTGGTTGTGTATGCCACAACTGCTACATATGTATGGGAATTGATACATGTCCTAATCTCCTTCACCCACTCCGTCACTTCACCACTCTCTTAGATCATCTCATCCTTCTAAGCCGTCTCTCTGTCCGTCATCTCCTCCCCCCTCTCTATCCAGCTCCTCCTCTCCTCTCCATATCCTCCTTCCCCCTCTCTCTATCATTTTTTTCCTGTCCCCTCTCTATTTCGATCTCCTCCCTCCCTCCCCCCCCCCCCTGTCCATCTCTCTTCCACACTCTCCTTGACATCGAGCCTTGTTTATTGCTACTGTCAAGTAATATTCCCAAGTAGTATTTTAATCATAAGCCGATAAACTACAAATGCAACTTTTCTGTGTAAACTAACTGCGAGGAAGGAAACAAAATTGTACATATTTACAGCAAAGCACAGCAATGAATTCTCTTTTTCACAGTCTGTTTCGCAAGAAAACCTGAACATCGTTTAAAAACATATACAGCGTATGTCCATCTGAATGATTATTAGACTATTGCGTAAGAAACTGAAGCTATTCGGTCAAGAACTTTTCGTGACTTTTTCTAACAAAGTTTCTCTATTATACATCATATATGTACTTATAAATAAAATTTGTTGAAAAAACGCATAGAATTTGTCCGTACAAACCTTTACCAGAGTAAATTGTAAAAATTTGAATTAAGTTGGTCAGGAAGCTTTTGAGATTTCTGTTAACAACGTTTTTCCTTTTCATGTTACACACACACACACACACACACACACACACACACACATATATATATATATATATATATATATATATATATATATATATAGTATGTGTCAGTCCGAATGTTCATAAGAATTCCTTATAAAAATACGACGTAAATCGATGAGGAACTTTAAGAAATTTTTGGGATTTGACAGCTTGTCTTTATACAGGGTATCCCAGAAACGTTGCGACAAACTTCGGGGGGTTGTAGAGGGTGTTTTGAGGAACAAATCGAGGGCAGCAAGCCGTGTCCGGAAATATCGTCCAACGACGCTACAGAGCGTTGAATTATAGGCGCCAGCCCCTTTCCCTAGGCCACCCCTCTGGCAGCAAATGCGTTGTGGTATACTGACAGACCGTAGGTGGAACGTCTCGCAATGTTGTTTGTTATTCAGTGATCGTGACTGGTTGCCATGATCGACAGTAGAGGAGATGTCTTCCACGAACGCCATGCTCTGTTGTTTATATGGATGATATTTTCGTCCACAGGTTTCCATCTGCAGTTTATTTTTCTCCTGTATAGCGAAAAACATTGGAGATTATAGACGGTTCCAAGAAGAAAAAAAAAAGTGTGGATGGAAACACGTATCCAGAACCATCATCCACTGAGACAACAGAGCGTCATATTCATAGGAAACAGGGCATTTCTACGCACCAGCTAGCTCTGTCCTCTCCACTGGCAACCGTGATAATCATCGCATTCACTGATTAACAAATAATATTGCGAGACGTTTCACCTAACGTCCGACAGCATACAAAATCACGTTTACTGACGAAGCGATGGCCTAACGGTAGGCCACGGTACCCATAACTTCGCCGATCTGTACCGTCATTACATTACGCTTCCAGATACGGGTTCCTATCCTCGATTTGTTCCTCAGGACACCCTCTACAACCCCCCGAAGTTTGTCGCAACACTTCTGGGACTCCCTGTATAGTAGTGTTGTACAGGCTGACAGTTCTCGAATTATGTGTAATAAAATTGTCATAATTTATGAACGGTTTGCGTTAGGACGTTCAAACTGCACGGTTGGCCGCGGGGAATGATAGGATTGAGTATGTATTGTATGGTTTGGTTTAGCGACGAAGACCACCTTCGTTTGGATGGGTTCGCCAATAAGTAAAATTGGCACGTTTGGGGGACTGAGAATCCACATTTCGCGATCCATATGTCTCTTCAGCCTCAACGGGTGACTATGTGGTGTGCAGTGTCCAGTCACGGAATAATCGGTGCGATATTCCTTGATGACACGGTGGCTACTGAACGGTACGCGAAGATTTTGGAAAATGATTTCATCCCCATTATCCAAAGCGACCATGAGTTCGACAAGGTTAGGTTCTTGCAAGACGGAGCTCGACCTCATCGACTGTTCGATGTCCTGGAGGAGCACTTTGGGGACCGCATTCTGGCTCTGGGGTACATAGTAGAGATGGGCAAAACTGTTCTTTTCAGAGATCGGATCAGAACTGTTCACTCCCTGAAATGAATTAGCTCTTTTTCATGACTCACCACTCATTTACAATAGAAAATAAATGGAAGGCATATTGCCCTTTAAACTTGGTTTATTCCACTACTATACCTGTATTTTGATCTTATTTGATCCTATTTTGAAGTAACACAGATAATGAGTAAGAATTTTGTATTGTTTATTGAAATTTCCACGATATGACAAAGTTTTTGATTATTGATTTAATTTGCACTATCGTGGTTTTTTGGGTGATCGGAAAATGTTGTAACTTCAGATTTACATTAACAATATATTTGGCTACAATGTATTAAAATTTCATTAACCTCATACAAATACATCGCAAGCCATATATTTTTAAAGTGAACGTTTCCTTCCGAAGACGCCTAAAATCGCAAAATCCGTACCAGAATAAGAAAAAAACTATAAATTTGACTGTAAAACGAAAGTGCTGCATATAGCCTTACGCAGAATAAAACAAGGAAAATATTGGTGTATCACATTTTGCGATACGTTTATCGGTTCGCTCGTAATTAAAGCGTAAATTCGAGTGTCCATAATAAAAATCCTATAGTAAGAGGAGTCGTCAGGAACCTAATCTAATCAGTTTAAACAAATAAAAATAAAATAAAAACAAATGATGTATACATAACATAATAATGTAATATACGTAGCGGTATTACTACGAAGAACAATATCCAGTAGAGACGAACTCCGATGCAGAGCCGCTGAGTCGAGCAGGTCGAGCCGCGAGCTGTATTACTGCGTGAGCCGAGACTGCAGAGACTAGAGTGACACCTGAGTCGCTTTGCTCAACGCTCTGGCTAGAGTCGAGACGGTGGAGTGAGCGTTGAGCGGGCGAGTTCCGAGGGTGGGGGGAGCGGTGAACTCACCCGCTCCGAGACAAATCGTCTGTTCTCTTGCGAGCAGGTTGTTGCAAGTAGTTCCTATGTTATCCGCTAGGTGGCTCTCTGTCCTGTTGCTCGCATCAACTGCCCAGAGGGCAGGACGTGCGACTGAAACGATCGCCGACAGAGTGCGATGCGAAGTCAAGCTGCGCCAGACACTGCGCGCGGCAGACGACGCACAGAGACGGCACGGCATATGTGAAACACAAAATCCAATGGGGCACTGCACAATGCAGGCAGCCAAGGTAGAAGCAGGGCAGAGGCCGGCGCTGGCTGTGTTGTGTGGGTGGCGTGCACTGTGCTGTGACCAGCAGAGGCGCCGCTGATATGCTCCGTCTCTCTCTCTCTCTCTCTCTCTCTCTCTCTGCCGTCGGAAACGTTTGGAGCTACCGTTCTTTTTTTCTGAATCACTGATTGTTCACTCCTTTGAAAGATTCAACTCTATGAATTAGTTCAAGAGTGCATCCCCCATCTCTAGTACATAGAGGCCACTGGCATGGGCCTCGATTGGCCGCCGTATTATCCGGATCTGAATACATGCGGCTCCTTTTTGTGGAGCTGTATTAAATACAAGGTGTACAGCAATGACCCCAAAACCATTGCCGATCTGAAAACAGCCATCCAGGAGGTCATCGACAGTGTCGACGTTCCGACACTTGAGCGGGCCATGCAGAATTTCGCTATTCGTCTGCGCCACATCATCGCCAATGATGGCAGGCATACCGAACTGGTCATAACCTAAATCCGAATATCTGTAGTGACGTTTACATGTCGAATAAAACGTGTGCACACCGCGGTTTGTAAATAATTTACGTTTTCTAAAATGTAGTTCAATAATTGTCACCCTGTAGGTTACTATGTCGTGAACACAAGCACCCAACAGTGCAACATTACGACAAAGGAATTTCGATGTACAGTAAGTAATCTAAAACTAATCCAGTTTTACCTTTTCTGAATTGTTTTCATTCGTTATTAATGACAGTTACAGTTAAATAGAACTTTCCTTACGTCGGTTTTGCTGTAAGGCACCACTACCACAAGGAAATTTCGCTAGGGATGCAAATAACTATACATTTGATCTTGACGTGAACAACCGTCCGGAAATGTAACTATCGGTTTGTAACCGGTAACAGCACTATTTGTGTAAATAAATAGCTCTATTAAGAGTGGTAAGTCGCTGTTTTCTTCTTTGCAAGAATCAACATTTATTTTGTACACAGCCACGGTCTCAAAATGTCAGTTTTAGACAAAATGGCATCTTCAAACTACTCTTCATCATTACTAAGTAGTGATTTGAATCAATGTATGCTCCTGGGTACACAATACACTCCGCTATTTGATTTCCGAACCCCTTTCTCAGCAGCTGGAATTTTCCTGTGTTTCGAGTCCGTTTCCAAGTATATCTCCCGCTCTAGTGATTTCTGAACACTGTATTCGTTATTACTAGTTCTAATTTATTGCTGAACTCTCTCTACTACGAACTCTTAGTTCCCCATAACTAAGTCTTCTATTCCCTCCCATACTATAGCGTTCCAGTCTCCCAGTATTATTAGATTTTCATGTCATTTTGCGTGCTACGTTCAATGTCATCATACATTTTCTGCACCTTCTGCTTGTGACGTAAGCATATTTACTTGAAATGTTGTTGTTAGCATTGGTTTGCTGTCGACTTAATCAGCATAATTCTATCCGTGAGGACGACGGTTCAATCCCCTCCGGCCATCCTGATTTCGGTTTTCCGTGATTTCCCTAAATCACTCCAGGCAAATGCCGGGATGGCTCCTCTGAAAGGGCACGGCCGACTTCCTTCCCCATCCTTCCCTAATCCGATGAGACCGATGACCACGCTGTCTGGTCTCCTTCCCCAAAAAACAACCAACCAATCTATCCGTGAACTCCCCACTCTACTTTACCATTCAAGACGAATCCTACTCATGTTACGCCGTTTCTGTTGATATTACTCTATATTTTCTGACCAGAAATCCTTTCAGTCTTTCCATTTCACTTCACTGATACTTAGTATATCTAGACCGAGCCATCACTCTTCCCTTTAAAGCTTTTCTAGCTTACCTACTACATTCAGACTTCTGACATTCCACACTAAGACTCGTTGATTAAACAGTATTTTTCTTCTAGTCACCGTCCCCTTGACAGTCCCTTTCAAGTTTTGGTTAATTAAAAGACGAGGAAAGGAAATCCTCCTGAGCTTATTTAATCAAATCTGGCTCTTAGGACAGTATACAGATTTCCGAAGGCAGACTTTCCCTGCTTAAACTAGCGAACGACCCACGTCTCCAAGCAGCTATAACAGCGCCGGTGTCACTAGCTGCACAGGGAAGATCTTTGAACGCTTTCTGAACTGCAGACTAACTTACGATCTTCAACTCAATATCTGCCAGTGTGGGCTGAGGAGATTTCATTGCACGTACAATGACACCAACGGAGAAAATACGACCAAGGTTTTAGCAGGGCACATGCTGTGCATAAGAGAAGAGTCTCTTCAGGTCACAACCTGTGGAGGTGCCTAGCTTCCTCAAAATGTAGTTTAGTCCAAAAACTGATAATATTGAATGTAGCCGTTCCGCTTATGAGCGATAAATATATTTGTTGCGATTGCAATTTCGGCATTTTGTCATTTTCAGCATTCTGGGATGTTAAAGTCCACTCCACAATGTTAAGTCATGACATACTGCAACTGTCTCTACAGATACTTTTAACAGACAAAAGCGGAATTTCTACATTCAATATAAACAATAATAGGACTAAAGTAAATTTTGGGGAAGCTAGGTGCTTACAGAATTTCTGACTTGGAATGTGTTAAATAAAGATAAATTGGAACAACTTTACAATAAAACAACAAAATTGGGTTAGAGGTAAATGTTCATAAGGTATGTTATCACATACAACACGGTACTTACACAAAATAACCTGCGCGTGCATTAAAAAGGGATTTGCTTCCTGAAATTGCTTAGAACTTTGTAATACTGAACTTGAAGCACGTTTAGACACGTGCTAGGAAAGTAACATGTAGAATACAATAAAAATGATCACCTCCGTACTATGTACTGATACTCACCATAAATTAAGAAATGGGATTGTTTCGTGCCGAATATATGGTTATCTAGGAGTTAGGTAGTCCACTCTATAATCAGGTATGTCGGCTGAACTGATGTGCAACTAATGTATGTGTCCTAAGCCACCAGGATCGTAGGGCTGACAAGTTTCTATGGGCTAGTTGCCCCGTTCATTGAGTCTTATTAGTACTGTGGAAGTAGGACGGACCTCGGTGTGTGTGTGAATGAACATCAGAATGTCTTAAACGTTTTAACCAAATCTGGTACACATAACAATCCACTACACGAAAAAAGTGAAGTTGTTAATAAGACATAATCGGCTGTGGGCGGAGGGGATAAGGAGGTGACATATAACACTAATTCAACACGATCAGTACTTATATCGAAGCGATGGTTTTCGAGATCGTTAGGGTGACAGGTGAATCTCCTCAGACATTTAAGTCCACATTTAGAGAGGTGGAACGAACAAAATTCTGTAGGATCTTGTGCAGAAAATTAACCATGGGACAAAACAATTTTCCATGTTTCACGCTGTAATGGGCAGTTTTTGACTGTCAGAAAAACTGCTGGTAAAGTTTAGAGAAGTCATTCATATTCCTACATAAATACATTCGTACACCCACATTTACAGATGAAAGATACAATCGTCGACAGAAAAGGGGGTGGTGAAATATGGTGGGATAGTTAGTTATTTCATTTTTGGCCTCAAAGGATATACGTATCATGCATATACCACGTTTACTAACGCCCTTTCCGCTGTGGTAACAACGGTTCCTGTCAGATCACTGAAGTTAAGCTCTGTCCGGCTTGGCTAGCACTTGGATGGGTCACCGTCTGGGTCTGCCGAAAGCTGTTGGCAAGTGGGGTTATAACACTACTGTCCGCTACTGCTATACCATAACCTTAAAGTTGGAGGCAGTTCGTACAGTTAAATTATTTTTATTCAAGCAGTTATGGTATAGAGCAACAGAGCAGTGTTACCCTCTGAGAGGAATTTCGTTATGTTGACCGTGTTGTACCCAACGAGGGTGGCTTATCGGAAATGAAAGTCAAAATTACGTAAATATTTAAACAGTAACAAAAAATGTTTTACCTATTTACACTGTTCAAAGAATGAAGAAAACGGTCGACAGCCTAATTAGGCAAGAGAACGAGTAACATTCTTATTCAAGAACTGAAAATAAGTATGAGTAACTTTAATGGACAAACACAACCTATACTTTGCCACACGCGAGTGCAATGAACTCTGGCACCTGAATACAGTATCTTCACGTTAAGGTTGGAGCTACCAGATCAGAACAAACTATTTACATAAATATAAACTGACAACAGCCAAGAGAGCAGTGTGGTGACCACATGCTCCCCGTATCTGCAACTGCTGACAGCTAAGGGCTGAGGATGACACGGCGGCCTGCCGGTACCGTTGGGTCTTCAAGACCTGTTCGGCGTTTGTTTGTTTGTTATTTTATACAGAACATATAAATTTGTTTTGGAGATCTAGTTGTTGGCAAGTACCTCTCATTTAACCCACTTTTGGATGTCTAATGTTCTAAACTATTCATGTATCCAATCGAATCTAACTCAGAAAGTCTTAAAGTTTATCATATTGCACTGAATGTGTGACATTAAGGGGAGATGGAAGGCAAGTGGGCTTCAAAAATTCGGTTTTTAGTTTTTAGCATATTTGAAATGTCTGATCTTTCCTGCGTGAAAAAATGTCTTACCTCAACTTCAATGGTAGTATTTCGAGCTTATAGTTATATGCATCTGTAGTCAGTCGTTACCAATAACTTTAGCATATCTTGATGATACAATATAATCCAAACACCCAGTATCACAGAACGTTCTTCAGCTGACAAATTTAACTTACCCGAATGAGCTGCAGTTGTATTGAAGCATCAACCCTAGGACTCCAACGCGTATCGAAAGTGGAATATAAAGAACTTCCAACACAGTTTTAGAACAGATGGACTGCTACTGAACGGACTATAAGGAAGTAGAAAGTATCTGCCCCATGACAACTCTCGGCTGCATGTACTCCACATAAGGCTATGACAACCAACAGAAAAAAATTTAGCAACAGGATTTCATTGAATAAAATGCATCTGAGCTCCTTTACATGAACATCTAATATTACTTTGATTATTATATACCTGTCCGAGGCATTCGCTGACTGGAATAGTGTGTCTCACAAGTGTTAACGAAATTAAGTGTGCAGTAGTAGCTCTCGTTTTCTGTTTACAGTCTACGAATTCCAAAAACCCTTCATTTACTTCATATTTATCCATTTCATTCTTGAAGTAAATAGAACGCAAGAAGAATGTTGTTTGGTCAATATTGTCGCTTCAGTAATAATTGAATAATACTTCTCATTTTCTCTAGGTTCCAAGATGGCATCCCTGAAATGAAGGGCACAAATAGCAATAAATTCATTCTTAGTATCATTAGTAACACTAGTACACTTTTAAAGCTTCCCAGATCTTGTCGGTCTTAGACCTTGCTAATTAATTTTTCAAGAACTGAATCATTGTGACTCAAGAGCTCTAGTGTTCCGAGGAAATTTTCATTATTTGAATCTCCAATTTTCGGAGCTGAACTTCTGAAGATCAAACATCTTTGACCAAGAAATAATGTCATGTCAAGTCACATGAGAGTACCCTTGTAAGTTGGCTATTCTACGGACGAACAAAAGATGAAGATTACTGGTACCACTTTTCTTCCGTGCATAAGCATGGCCAGTGTACATCTTCCATGTCACTTCATTTCTTCAATTTCACGATTCTTCCTGGAGAAGAACAAGTCACTGTCTCCCTGTCCTGCTTCTAATTCATGATATAATCATACAGACTGTCAACATATGTCTGTACGGTCGTGTTCTACACAGAAGATGGCATTCTGGTCAACGGACAACCACGCCAGAGATGACGCCGGGACACCTATAAAACAGGGTAGCGTACACTGAATAGTTCCGCATCTACAATTGCTGTGTACAGAGTCACAAACAGTGCAGTATGGCATAGAGAAGACGCCTACCACACTCTGCGGTGGAGGGCCATAGGAAGAATGGAAGCAGAACAGTCCAAAACTGAAATGGCGCGACGGCTTAATGTGAATCTTCTGTTGTTTCTCGGACGTGGCGACAGTTTATAGAGACCTAAACTACATCCCGGAGATCAGGGCAGGACCGACCACGTATGACGTCAGAAAGAGAGGACCGTTATTTGGCTGTAAGGGCACGACGGTACTGCCTTAGTACTGCACAACAACTACCATGTGAGCTCGCAGCATCCTCTGAAGGCGTTGTATTGAGGCAAACGGTGTGCAGAAGGCTTTGGCAGAGTGGCCTTTATTGTCGAAGACCTGCTGTATGTCTACCTCTGACTCGTCTTCACAAAAGGGAGCGACTAGAGGGGAGTCGTCAACATACCACCCCCCTCCCCCCCGTCTGTGAATGGCTGATCACTGCGTCGCTAGTGATTGGTAAGGCGATCTGTTGCAAAGTCGATATAACTTTGTGAAACATTCAAGAGTTGCTGTTTGTGACGTAGTGCGGTGGAGAGAGTGGGCAATTTCCTACTTTCTCTTCATTTTGCAGCCCTTTGAAGGAGAAAAGTGCATAACCACTATTTGGGGACTTATCTTCCCTCACATTTATAACCACCACCCCCTGCCTGTTACATCCCCAGAAGACAATTTAACACGGCTGTACTGCACTTACACGTGCTATATAAATATTTAATGCACTGAGCGGCCCACGCCAGATGGCAGCACGGCACCACCACCGACGCAGACGACGGAGCAGCGCGACGTGAACGGAGGGACTGCAGCTGCATCTCCGAGAACTGGCAGCAAGAAGAGGAGACGCCGACGCCGTAACAACCGGCCCAGTCCCAACCTCCCGCCGCAAAACTCCCGTCCTTCACCAGACCTGACAGACCCCCCTGTACCCTCCGAACAGGGCGCATCTGAGGCAGCTCCGCCCCCCCCCCCCCTCCCCCGGCCGACGCTCGGCTAACGGAGAGGCAGCGGCGCTGGCTGGCGGCCCTGGAGAGCGTCCACAACCAACCGTGGGACGCATTCGTCGCGGTCGTCGAGGACTTCACCTCCGAGATCGCCGAGACGAAGCCACAACGCCAGGCAGCCGGAGGTCGACAGGATGGGCCACCAGCAGCAGCGCACGGCGGCCAGGGTCGCGCCGACGCTGCTGCCAATCCCCCTCCCCCTGCCCCTACACGCGGCCGCGGTGGGCGGCGCGGTGGACGTGGCGCACGGCGCGCGGCGGTCGCCGAGCGTCGGTACGACGCAAATGCAGCGTCTGAGATTCAGAAGCTGTACCGCGCGGACCGGCGCAAGGCGATGCAGCGCGTCCTTGGCGAGACGTCGCCGTACTGCCAAATCGATGGCAACGTGCTCACGGAGCACTTCAAGAAAGTATATGCTAAATCTGACTTTTCTGTTTCAGATGCACCAGCTGCTGTCCCGGACTTTGCCGCCACCACGCCTCCTGATGTCAGCGAGGAGGTCCTGCCGCCGATCACCCCTTCAGAGGTGCAACAGCGGCTCCAGAAGGCGAGCAATACTGCTCCTGGGGCAGACGGAGTCACGTACTCAGACCTGCGACGTGAGGATCCTGGCTGCCATGTGCTAGCTAGGATCTTCTCCCGCTGCTGGAATGAGCGGAAGACTCCGGCGCAGTGGAAAGTATCCACTACCGTCCTCATCCACAAGAAAGGGGACGTCTCGGACGTGACAAACTGACGGCCTTTAGCATTGAGCTCTACCATCTCTAAGCTCTTTGCTGCAATCGTTGCGGACCGCACTTCTCTCTGGGCAGAGCGTTTGAACCTGCTCTCCCCAGAACAGAAGGGCTTCCGCACGTTTGAAGGCTGCTACGAGCACAACTTCATTGTGCAGACGGCAATTGATGATGCAAGGCGCAGGGGAGGCCAAGCATGCTTTGCTTGGCTTGATCTGGCGAATGCTTTCGGTTCAGTGCCTCACGCTCACCTCCTTGGAGTACTGAGCAGGATGGGACTACCAGAGCAATTGCACCATCTAATTGCCGACATGTACAATGGTTGCTCCACCCGCGTCCGTACATCTGACGGACTAACGGAGGAGATAGAGATCCAGGCAGGGGTCAAGCAGGGCTGTCCACTGTCGCCCATCGTCTTTAATCTCGCGCTCGAGCCGGTACTTCGCGCCGCAACCTCGCTCAGAAATGAGTGTGGTATTCCGCTTAGCGGCGTGAGTGTGAGTGCACTGGCGTATGCGGACGATATCGTGCTTCTGGCGCGGGATTCAGAGGCGATGCAGACGCTCTTCAATGTTGTGGGTGAGGCGGCGACGTGGGCCGGGCTTACCTTCAAGCCATCGAAGTGTGCCACGCTTCACATCCGCCGTCGGCAGACACTAGGCTCGGTATTCGCCCTGCAAGGGGGAGAACCAGCCGTGCTCGGTGCGGGTGACGCCTACCTCCATATTGGCGTTCCCACCGGGTACAAAGTCACGCAGACGCCAACGGATGCGATCGCGGCAATTCGACGCGACTTGCAGCACCTGGACGCTTCCCTGCTGGCTCCCTGGCAGAAGATTGACGCTGTGCGTGTCTTCCTCCTCCCTAGGCTTGACTTTGTCATGCGGGGCGGAGCGGTACGCAAGGGGCCGCTATCTGGACTCGACAAGGCAGTGAAAGCGGCTGTCAAATCGTGGCTGTTCCTTCCACAGCGTGCGTCCACTGAACAGCTGTACCTCGCGCTGGGAGAGGGAGGATGCGGCCTGACGCCGCTCGCGGACGCTGCGGACATCTCGACGATCGTCCACGGCTTCCGCATGCTGCACTGCGACGACGCCACCGTCCGAGACATCGCCTGGGCCACACTATCCACGGCCGCGCACCGCCGACTGGGGAGTGAGCCGAGTCGATCCGACTTGGCCACCTACCTTAGCGGCAGCACTGAGGGCGACCTCGCACGAGACGGAGGCGACATTCAGTCACTGTGGACACGCGTCAGGAACGCCACAAGGCGCCTAGCGCCGCGTGGCGTCACCTGGCGCTGGAGTGAAACGCTTTCTGAGTTGCAGGTGGAGGTCGGCGGCCGGCCCGCCATCGCTGACGACGCGGAACACGGCGGCATCGGAGGGGTGACGCAGCCGGCCACGGAGGGGACGGCGCCTGTGACTACACGACACCTCGATGATGGCGGCGATGGACCGCAACACGATGATGACAGCGTGGGACGCATCGTCAACACTGGCGTCGAGCACGTCCGGGTGGGAGGGGGCGCCAAACGTCTTCTCTCGCGGACGCTCCGCGAGTGTCTGAGGCAGCGCCTGCGCAACCTCCTACTCAGGAAACCTGACCAGGGGAAGGTGTTCGAGTGTACCAGGGAGTCCACAGCGTCCAACCACTTCATAGCGGGAGGCAAATACACCCGCTTCGCAGACTGGCGCTTTATCCATCGCGCCAGGCTCGGAGTCGTGCCTCTGAACGGTTGTCGCCGCTTTGATGGGCGGGCAAACAACAACAAAGCCTGCCGACGCTGTGGTCACAACAACGAGACGCTCCCGCACGTGATTAACGCGTGCATGGTGCACTCAGCAGCCCTGCAGTATCGCCACAACGCGGTCCTCAACCGCCTCGCGACAGCAGTCGCTGGGCGGCCAAGGAGAGGAAACGCTGCTGTTCCTGACATCAGGATTAACCAAGCCGTCATAGGGGACAGCAGTGGGCTGCGTCCGGACCTCGTAATAACTGACGAGGCCGCGAAGACTGTGACCATCGCCGATGTGACAATCCCCTTCGAGAATAGGCGGATTGCGCTCGACAACGCTCGGCAACTGAAGAGGATAAAGTACGCCGACGTTGCGCGCGGATTAGCCGCTCGCGGCTATTCCGTCACTGTCGACGCCCTGGTTGTCGGCAGTCTGGGGGCGTGGGACCGCCAGAACGATGCAGTGCTTCGGCACCTAGGCATCGCTAGCCGCTACTGCCAACTGATGCGGCGGCTGATGGTGTCTGACACCATCAAGTGGTCCCGCGACATTTACGTGGAACACATTACTGGCCACCGCCAGTATGTGTCCCCCTAGACTGTGGCATGCTCTGACGTCAGGCTGCGAGACCCTCGAGACTGCAGTCGTCGGAGAACTTCGAGGTCGGTGCCTTCGTGACGTCGGTGTCGAGATTCTCCTCCACGACGCGGGACCTGCGGCGCTACACCATCTTCGCGCCGCACAGCAGCAGTGCCGAGTCAGTAGCGGTGCGTGCGGTGCTGCCTGGTGCCCCTCCCTCCGTGGTGTCCGCCGAATATGGCCCCCACCTCGGTTGGCGCGGTGCTGGGCGGCGCCAAACGTGTGCCTACTGCCCGGCAGTTTCCAGCCAGCGTGAGAAGCAACGCCCTCCTGCCACGACACCCCAGTGACGTCTGCCGCAAGGCGGACAGAGGGGAGAAGTCCGGCTGTGTGTGACCCGCCTGCGTGCGTGGCACACCAGCCGCTGGCAGCCGTGCATGTGCAGTGTGCTGTCAGGGCATGGAGAAGAATGCAATAAACAAAATAGATCCTAAACTAGCTCCAAACCTTCCCCGGTCTGAAATATCTAAGGCCGCGCCTATCGCGGGATTAATCTTAAGGTAATATACTTAAGCATCCGCGCCTAACGCGGTCTTCCAATAATTAAGTAGTGGGCTTAACCCACGAATTAGAATAAGATTCAACTATTTAAGTACGGTTAGAACCGTCTACTATATATTTTAACTTAAATTTTCATTAAATTTGTAAAACTCGCATTGTATAGAGTCATTGATATTCTTTCTTAAATTTATACTTCGTAAAACTGTAACTAAGAATTATCTCGGGAAATAAAAATTTGTTTGTAATCCATTTCGTTTAACAGTAAGCATTAATTTTGTACTTTAAAAACCAAACTCCGTCTGAACCGGCATTGAAGGCCCAATCCTACCTACTTACCGCCGTATCATCCTAAGCCGACAGGCGTCACTGGGTGCGGATGTGGAGGGGCATGTGGTCAGCACAACCCTCTCCTGGCCGTTGTCAGTTTTTGTGACCTGAGCCGCTACTTTCCAATCAACTAGTTCCTGAATTGGTGTCACAAGGGCTGAGTGCACCCCGCTTGCCAACAGCGTTTGACAGATCTGACGGTCACCCACCGCAGTGCTAGTCAAGCCCGACAGCGCTTAACTTCGGTGATCTGACGGGAACCCGTATCACCACTGCGGAAAGGCCGTTGGCATCTTTTGAAAACCTATTTTTATCAATATGCGATTTTTCCATCCCCTGTAGCGCGGAAACTATTAGCACAATAGTCAAGAGAAACATAAGAAAGCCGGCCGGTGTGGCCGTGCGGTTCTAAGCGCGTCAGTTTGGAACCGCGTGACCGCTACGGTCGCAGGTTCGAATCCTGCCTCGGGTATGGATGTGTGTGATGTCCTTAGGATAGTTAGGTTTAAGTAGTTCTAAGTTCTAGGGGACTGATGACCTCAGTAGTTAAGTCCCATAGTGCTCAGAGCCATTTGAACCATTTTGAACCAAACATAAGAAAGTGACCTTTAACGTTCCTCCCCCTCTCTCCCCCACCATCACGCTCACACCCCTAACAGTGCACAAAAATTTGATTCTACATTAATTTTTTCCCTAATTTTCCTTTTTCGACTGGACTACACGTGTTATTTCTGTGTGTGTTATGGCTCGGAGCACTATGGGACTAAACTTCTGAGGTCATCAGTCCCCTAGAACTTAGAACTACTGAAACCTAACTAACCTAAGGACATCACACACGTCCATGCCCAAGGCAGGATTCGAACCTGCGACCGTAGCGGTCTCGCGGTTCCAGACTGTAGCGCCTAGAAACCGCTCGTCCACTCTGGCCGGCTCTGTGTGTGTTAGTAGCATATTTATGTTAGTAAGTTTCATGAACACTGTAGATCCTCTTGGAGGTACTCTGAAGTCAGTCGAGAAAAGCAGCTTATAAGTTCAAATGAACGGCATCTCACTGCTTATTGTGGCGTGTAACACCACTTCTCTACTTGGTGAAACAGATTTTTTAATCGCCAAGTTGATGTTTGTTCTGGAATGCCGGGCGTTTGCCTTCTTTTCTCCGGCAGTGTTCCCACAATGAGAACGGCGCGCCCCTTTTAAAGGTTGGGCTGAAGGGCTGCGAAGGACGACTTCTTTCATAAGACGAGTGAAGCCGAGTCCGATATTGCATTCTATTGATCTTTGTCTGGTCACTATTGACGTGGGGCTATATTACGGCCGCGCCTCGTATTGTCTGCACGGTAAATAATGCAGCGCCTCTGCCCGCCAACTTCTCACAACAGCCTCCATGGTGGGCGAATAACTGCACGCTCTCTTGTGACCTCACCCCCAGCAAGTACAATTAACGCCTTTACACTCCGCGATTTTGAACGTGCGCGTAAAGAGTGGACGGATTTGGGTTCGTACTACACGGAAGCGCCAAAGAAACTGGTATACGTATGCGTATTCAAATACAGAGGAATGTAAACAGGCAGAATACAGCGCTGCGGTCGGCGACGCCTGTACAAGACAAGAAGTGTCTGGTGCAATTGGTAGGTCGGTTACTGCTGCTACAATGCCGGGTTATCAAGATGTGAGTGAGTCTGAACGTGGTGTTAACGTCGGCGCACCAGCGATGGGACACAGCATCTCCAAGGAATGGCTGAAGTGGGGATTTTCCCGTCCAATCATTTCACGAGTGTACCGCGAATAACAGAAATCCGGTGAAACATCAGATCTCGACATCGCTGCTGCCTGAAAAAATACTGCAGTAATGGGACCAACGACGACTAAAGAGAATCGTTCAGAGTGACAAAAGTGCAATTCTTCCGCAAATTGCTGCAGATTTCAATGCTGGGCAATCAACGAGTGTCAGTGTGCGAACTATTCAACGAAACATCATCGATATGGGCTTTCGGAGCCGAAGCCCCAATCGTGTACCCTTGATGACTACACGACACAAAGATTTACGCCTCACCTATGCCCGTCAACACCAACGTTGCACTGTTGATGACAGGAAATATGTTGCCTGGTCGAACGAGTCTCGTTTCAAATTGTATTGAACCGATGGCCGTGTACGGGTATGGAGACAACCTCGTGAATCCGTGGACTCAGCATGTCAACAGGGGACTGTTGAAGCTGGTTGAGGGTCTCTAATGGTGTAGGGCGTGTGCAGTTGGAGCGATATGGAACCCGTGACACGTCTACATACAACTCTAACGGGTAACGCGTACGTAATCATTCTGTCAGATTACCTGGATCCATTGATGTCCATAGTGTATTCCGACTGACTTTGGCAATTCCAGTAGGACGATGTGACACCTCACATGTCCAGAATTACTACAGTGTGGCTCCACGAACACTCGTCTGAGTTTAAACACCTCCGCTGGCCACCAAACTCCGCAGACATGAACATTATTGAGCATATCTGGGATGTCTTGCTACGTGCTGTTCAGAAGAGATCCCCACCACGTCGTACTCTTTACGTATTATGGCCATCCCTGCAGTATTCATGGTGTCAGTTGCCTCCAGCACTACGAGTGCTTGCCACGTTGCGGCACTTCTGCGTGCTCGCGGCGACCCTACACGATATTAGGAAGGTGTACCAGTTTCTTTGGCTCAGTCTGTAGTATGCTGAGTATAGATTTTTTTCTTGGGTATTTTGCTACCGTTTATCCACAACATATTTAATCATTGCTTAAAGCATATAATTAGTGCAGCATACGTACTTGAAATTTGATACTTTTACACAGAATATATGGTTTTATTCTATTTCTTTAGGAAGTGGTGTCTAAGTACCTTTTAATATTGAAATATGTTACATTATTTGTAAACACTTAATACTCAGTCATTTGAAAACATCTAGTCCTTGGAAATATTTGATGATATTTAGGGTTCCCATCAGGAATTAGTCATAATGGTCTCTATATGCTGCAATCTTCCCTGATGTCGTATGCTAGTGAAGATGCAATTTCCAATTTGAAAAGTGAATCTGCACATCATCCACATGCGACGGCACATAACGGTTAGTGCTAGAGTAGTTGCTCTTTCAAACAGTATCGCATACCACCAAAGAAGTTGTGTGTTTAACAGTGGTTATTCTTACCTGAGGTACTAGGGCTATGCCCGGCTTTGTTTAAGAGAACAGTTCGGTGTAGTCATCCCCGTCTGCTTTCACGTTCCGCAACTAATTCTCTGCAAATAATAAACTATACCTGTGTCAGTTACATAGCCTATTCATTGCCTAGAATTGCGAGCTAATAAAACACACAGAAATAGAAAACAAAATTTAAATGAACAATTAATAAATAACAAGGATTCTATTTTAACATCCGTAATTGATGTAGACGATGGAAAATGAACATAAATAATATTTTTTCAAGACAGGTTGCCACAAATAAACGGGAAGTGGTACTACGTTATTCAATTAAAATAGAGATAGAAAAAAAAACCTCATTAAATACAGTAAAGTTGCGTTGAGAGCATTTAAAGAATGACAGAAAAGTCAGAATAGTCATCAGAGATAAGCGAGAACTAAACCCATTTTGTAATAACAATACACGAAATTTTCACCAGCTGAAAGTAGTTCAGAGTTCAACACGATGATACACAAATTGACACATGCCATACAAAGAATAATAACTCATATGGCGTCTACCATGAGTTTCCTTATAAAAGCAGAAAAATTTAGAGTCGTACACTGAAGCACATTCAGACCTCTGGCAATATAAAATCCCTTCAGAAGCTAAAGTATGGTAGCGGCCGTTCACCGTCCAGAATCAACTGTAAATCAGAACAATGCTCGTTACCTCAGGCAGGTCTACTTCCTTTCAGAACTACATTATCTACATCTACATTTATACTCCGCAAGCCACCCAACGGTGTGTGGCGGAGGGCACTTTATGTGCCACTGTCATTACCTCCCTTTCCTGTTCCAGTCGCGTATGGTTCGCGGGAAGAACGACTGCCGGAAAGCCTTCGTGCGCGCTCGAATCTCTCTAATTTTACATTCGTCATCTCCTCGGAAGGTATAAGTAGGGGGAGGCAATATATTCGATACCTCATCCAGAAACGCACCCTCTCGAAACCTGGACAGCAAGCTACACCGCGATGCAGAGCGCCTCTCTTGCAGAGTCTGCCACTTGAGTTTGCTACACATCTCCGTAACGCTATTACGCTTATCAAATAACCCTGTGACGAAACGCGCCGCTCTTCGTAGGATCTTCTCTATCTCCTGCGTCAACCCGACCTGGTACGGACCCCACACTGATGAGCAATACTCAAGTATAGGTCGAACGAGTGTTTTGTAAGCCACCTCCTTTGTTGATGGACTACATTTTCTAAGGACTCTCCCAATGAATCTCAACCTGGCACCCCTGCCTTGCCAACAATTAATTTTATATGATCATTCCACTTCAAATCGTTCCGTACGCATACTCCCAGATATTTTACAGAAGTAACTGCTACCAGTCTTTGTTCCGCTAATGCCGCAACTTCTCTGAATGCCACAGCATCATCCGCGAAAAGCCGCATGGAACTTCCCACACTATCTACTAGGTCATTTATATATATTGTGAAAAGCAATGGTCCCATAACACTCCCCTGTGGTACGGCAGAGGTTACTTTAACGTCTGCAGACGTCTCTGAATTGAGAACAACATGCTGTGTTCTGTTTGCTAAAAACTCTTCAGTCCAGCAACAGAGCTGGTCTGATATTCCGTAGCCTCTTACTTTGTTTATCAGGCGATAGTGCGGAACTGTATCGAACGCCTTCCGGAAGTCAAGGAAAATGGCATCTACCTGGGAGCCTGTATCTAATATTTTCTGGGTATCATGAACAAATAAAGCGAGTTGGGTCTCACACGATCGCTGTTTCCGGAATCCATGTTGATTCCTACAGAGTAGATTCTGGGTTTCCAGAAATGACATGATACACGAGCAAAAAACATGTTCTAAAATTCTACAACAGATCGATGTCAGAGATATAGGTCTATAGTTTTGCGCACCTGCTCGACGACCCTTCTTGAAAACTGGAACTGGCGCAAACGTGTCTAGAATCGCTCTTTGAGCTCGTTACTATAAAAGTCGCGTTCCAGTACTGTTTGCTTTTATATTGGCTGAAGGCCGTACCCAGCAAAAACATACCATTCCTACATTCTACTGTTATCATCTGTCTCAACATGATCATTTTCTGGACTAAACTAATGTATCACAACAATATTCAAATAAAGAAATATTATAAACTTTCGGTCATACTAAGGCCATTCACAATAAATATAAATATAGGCTTTCCATAAACCAATAACCCAGTATTCTTGCGCAAGTGCGCTCACAATGAATGACATCGTACTGTCGTTAAATATTGTTTAAACAATTATATGGATCTGCTTGTCAGAAGGGTTCTATGGCACTCCTTTATAAAGGTGGTGTCAACTAACACGTGCGACAGACCACTTATTAAATTACCTTGATTTTGGATTAGAAATTGTAATTAATATTTATTTAAAGTTACTGGCAAAATAGTAAACTGTTCATTATATACACAAATATGACAATATGTCAGGTATTCATGCTGTATTCATTTGCTGTATAAATGTGGAGGATACGATGTTCTGACAAACATTTGAATAATGTAGGGATATAAAAAACGTGATAAATCAAGAAGTAGAAAGATACAGATACTAATTATCAGGACCGGTCAAATAATACACACAACAATCCTTGCAGAACGAGTTGGCTTTCGCCCCAACCTAAGCTGTGCTGAACAAGTCCTAGGTCTCACATCAGATATTGGACGGGGCTTTCAGAGGAAGATGGAAACATCTGTGGCGACAGCGTCTGGGGACAAGGTCTACTCTGTATACTGATGAACATAATTAACTGCCAAAATGTTAGAAACTGCCAAAAACTTACAAAACTTGTTGATAGCATGACTGGTAACAGACAATTTTAGGCCATCATGGGAAAGAAAAGAAATTGCCAGACAGTCCTCTAAAGTAGCTTAGCTCAGGGCTCTGTATTAGCCATCTGCTCTTTAGCTTTTACATTGCCAATATGCTAGAAACAGTTCGTAAGAAATTTTATGCTGGTGATAGTGACGTAGCAACGGGGCAGATTCTTTCTGAAACTATGGAAGAAATACTGACATCAACTATGTCTGTGCGGGCAAAATACTTCCGGAAATGCAGGCTTAGACCTAATGCCGCTAAGAGAGAAGTGACTTGATTCCATCTTGATAAGAGACAAGCCAATAGAGCTGTGGAAGTCATTGATGCAAGGAACCAACCCATCCGGGGAGATCCGAGGGCATGTCGAAAGGTGATGCATCTGAATTTTTTATCTCGAAACTCTTAAGTTTTTTAAACTAAACAAATGTTATTAAAATTCTACATATTTATTCTTCACGTCAACACATTTATTTCGCAACTTAGTCACCCTGGCGACGGACGCATTTCTGCCAACGAAAGAATCGTTTATTGATACCCTCACTATAAAATTTTTGAGTGTGATGACAGAGGCAAAATCTCACGTCTGGTTGCACCGCTTTGTCTTTGTCAAAGTGAAGTCCTCGAAGGTATTCAAGTTTTCGAAACAGATGAAAATTGTTTGGGGTCAAGTCGGGACTGTTTGGAGCATAAACGATGGCAGTGAACCCAAGGCGTCGGATGATTGCAGGTGTGACAACGCTCGTGTGTGGTGTGGTATTGTCATACTGAAGGAGAGAGGGCTCCATCAGTGAACTAACTCTTCGAATATTTGAAACTCGATTACAGAACACTGCTTCTCACGCACCTACATAGTTACGTTACACACCGCTATGTTACACGCTACACAGTTCGGAGTCCTATAGCGCCAGAGGGCTCCAAGCATGTAGACGTGAAGAATAAACACGTCGAATTTTAATAACGCTTGTTGTATTTAAAATACTTTAAGGGTTTTTACATCAAAAATTTAGAGGCGTTACTTATCAGCCCGCCGTCGTAGAACTCTGCCTTTTTAAACTACACCTCACAAAAACTGCCGCTAAGTCGAGGACAAGAAATAATCTCGTTCAAAAACTTTGTGGAACCGAATGGCGATGAACAGCAACAACTCTACGGATTTCCGTACAGGGCGTGGTATGCTCTCCGGCGGAGTACTGTGCACACGCATGGTTGAACAGTGCTCATGTAAACAAAATCAATGTCCAACTTAATAAAACGTTGCATATTATTACAGAAAAGATTAAGTCTACTCCCACTATCTGGATGCCTGTCCTGAGCCACATACTGCCCCTAAATCAGTGAAGGACAGAAGTTGTGATCAGGAAGATCTTAAAAAGTTCTAGGATACAAGTGCGTTCTGAGATCCCTCGCTGAAGACACACTTCCCTTCCACTTGCAAACAGTCTCACTGGGTGTAAGACAGCAAGTTATTACGAGATGACACTCGTTGTAGTAAGGCACGCTGCCTTCTAGTACGCTGCCTGCAGGATGGCTAGGTTTTTTTTCCGCTTTGCTCACATCACAGCTGACGCTGCCTGCCATGAGAACTGCATAGCGTAACATTCAGTCGATACGAAGATTCATACCCTCTACGAATCTAAATCATCCATATTAGTTATTATCCGACTTTGTTCAAATTTGGTTCACAGCCTTTTGTTATTAATGGAATGATGTTGTCAAAATTTCAGATTTGTATTTTGTTATAGTTTTGGAGATAAAGAGAATTACCTAAAACTCCTAAAACCTACTCTTACTTTTTAAAACCAAATTAGGAACAATAACAGATTGCCTTTCACTATCATTTGAAGCCATTCCAAAGTTGTCAGTGCATAATAATCAATTAATTAGAGTATTCTTTTTAAAACTTTAGTCACTGTGTCCAGAATGAGATTTTCACTCTGCAGCGGAGTGTGCGCTGATATGAAACTTCCTGGCAGATTAAAACTGTGTGCCCGACCGAGACTCGAACTCGGGACCTTTGCCTTTCGCGGGCAAGTGCTCTACCAACTGAGCTACCGAAGCACGACTCACGCCCGGTACTCACAGCTTTACTTCTGCCAGTACCTCGTCTCCTACCTTCCAATCTTTACAGAAGCTCTCCTGCGAACCTTGCAGAACTAGCACTCCTGAAAGAAAGGATATTGCGGAGACATGGCTTAGCCACAGCCTGGGGGATGTTTCCAGAATGAGATTTTCACTCTGCAGCGGAGTGTGCGCTGATATGAAACTTCCTGGCAGATTAAAACTGTGTGCCCGACCGAGACTCGAACTCGGGACCTTTGCCTTTCGCGGGCAAGTGCTCTACCAACTGAGCTACCGAAGCACGACTCACGCCCGGTACTCACAGCTTTACTTCTGCCAGTACCTCGTCTCCTACCTTCCAATCTTTACAGAAGCTCTCCTGCGAACCTTGCAGAACTAGCACTCCTGAAAGAAAGGATATTGCGGAGACATGGCTTAGCCACAGCCTGGGGGATGTTTCCAGAATGAGATTTTCACTCTGCAGCGGAGTGTGCGCTGATATGAAACTTCCTGGCAGATTAAAACTGTGTGCCCGACCGAGACTCGAACTCGGGACCTTTGCCTTTCGCGGGCAAGTGCTCTACCAACTGAGCTACCGAAGCACGACTCACGCCCGGTACTCACAGCTTTACTTCTGCCAGTACCTCGTCTCCTACCTTCCAATCTTTACAGAAGCTCTCCTGCGAACCTTGCAGAACTAGCACTCCTGAAAGAAAGGATATTGCGGAGACATGGCTTAGCCACAGCCTGGGGGATGTTTCCAGAATGAGATTTTCACTCTGCAGCGGAGTGTGCGCTGATATGAAACTTCCTGGCAGATTAAAACTGTGTGCCCGACCGAGACTCGAACTCGGGACCTTTGCCTTTCGCGGGCAAGTGCTCTACCAACTGAGCTACCGAAGCACGACTCACGCCCGGTACTCACAGCTTTACTTCTGCCAGTACCTCGTCTCCTACCTTCCAATCTTTACAGAAGCTCTCCTGCGAACCTTGCCCGCGAAAGGCAAAGGTCCCGAGTTCGAGTCTCGGTCGGGCACACAGTTTTAATCTGCCAGGAAGTTTTTAGTCACTGTGCATTACGTAATACAAAAATCGGTCAAAATTATTTTTTGATTATATTTTGCCATGTGAGCGCGTGAGAATGATTGAGAGAGTGTATGTGGGACACACGTTAAAATTTAATATTTCATTTTTCGTAAAACCTTGTACGAACGAAACGAGGGAAAGTTATGTTACAACCACGATTCAGGTGACGTATGTCGGTGTGTGGCTGCTTTTGTATAAAAGCACCCAGAATGGAAGTTAGAGGCAGAATAGGTTTATTTATCAATTTGTTGCACTTGGTCGGTCAACACAGGGACAGTTATTGCTGTTTGAAGATGAAGCTGGAGTTGTCGTCCGATGATGTCCCATATGCGCTCGACTGCTGACAGATCTGGTAATCTGGCAAACGAAGGTAACATGTCGACGCTCTGTAGAGCTCGTTGAGCTACAATGGCAGTAAGTAGGCGAGCGTTATCTTGTTGGAAAACAGTCCCTGGAATGCCTTTCATGAATGGCAGCATGACGGCTCGAACCAGCAGGTTGGCGTACAAACTGCAGTCAGGGTACGTGGGATAACCACAAGAACGCTGCTGTTGTCAATCGAAACCGTACCCCAGACCACAACTCTTGGTGGAGGTCCTGTGTGTCCAGCTCACAGATTGCTTGCAGGCCCTCAACAGTCTCCTAACCAGCACACGGCCATCACTGGTACTGAGGCAGAACCAGCTTTCATCAGAAAACACGACAGACCTCCCTCATGCCATCCACTGAGCTCCCTCTCGAGACCACTGAAGTCGCAAATGGCAATGGTTTGGGGTCGGTGGAATGTACACAACAGGGCGTCTAGCTCGGAGCTGTCTTTGAAGTATAGTAACAGTCGTCGTAACAGTTTGTTGTGTCGCTGTGGTGCCAACTGCAGCTCAGATTGCTGCTACAGGTGCAGTACGATGAACCACGTGGCCGTCTGGAGACCAGCCTCTTGCGTTCGTGCGTTCTCGTGACCACTGCAGCCAGCAATGATGTACAACCGGGCGCAGTGGCCGCTCGGTTTAAGGCGCCATGTTACGGATTGCGCGGCCCCTCCCGCCGGAGGTTCGAGTCCTCCCTCTGGCATGGGCGTATATGTTGTTCTTAGTGTAAGTTAGTTTAAGTAATGTGTAAGTCTAGGGACCGATGACCTCAGCATTTTGGTCCCTTAGGAATTCACACACATTTTAACATTTGAATCATGCAGATTAGATTAGATTAGTTTTTCGTTCCATAGATCCGTGCTGAGGAGAGCCTCGTGGATGTGGAATATGTCGATTTTTTTAAAGCTGAAATAACAGTACTAATAGTATGAGTATATACAATACGTCATTTGTTTCTATTAAAAAAATCGTCAGTGGAGTAGAAGGAGTTGGCTACAACTCCTTTCAGGCTCCTTTTAAACCGATCTTTATTTATAACTAAATTTTTTATGTTTGCTGGCAAACTATTGAAGATGAGTGTTCCTGAGTAGTGGACCCCTTTTTGAACTAAAGTAAGTGCTTTTAAGTCCTTGTGCAGATCATTTATGTTCCTGGTATTGTATGTATGAACTGAGCTGTTTGTTGGGAAAAGAGATATATTATTTAGGACAAATTTCATTAAGGACTAAATATACTGAGAATCAGTAGTTAGTATACCCAGTTCTTTGAAGAGGTTTCTACAGGACGTCCGTGAATTTACTCCACAAATAATACGTATTACACGCTTTTGGACTCTGAAAACTTTTGTTTGACTTGAAGAGTGGACAGTGGCTACATTTCTGTCTTGTCTTTCTGTAATATCGCAGGTGGAACATCCAGCTTCTCGTAGCCATGTTACACGACCTCGCTTAAACTCCGTGAGGTTTTGAAAATGGCATCTTTGTCGCATTAAAGGCATTCTTGACGAACTTCAGCTAAACATTTTCAATGTCAAACGTAACTATCGCTCACGACCATTACAACGTGTATTTAAAGCAAACCAGATCTGCATCCGCACAGTGGCGTTACTAACGCCACTCGTGTGCGACTGGCGCAAAATTTGAATAGACATCATTGAGATGTAGAAACACGCTGAACAATTTTCTTTTATGTCGCACAACTCGTTCTTGGTGCTGCGATTTTTTCCGCCAGTGTATGATTACTCCAGAGCATATTCCGAGAGAAAATAAACATCAGATGAATTCTTGGATGGCTCCACCAGAAATTCCGCTAGTGATTTCATCCTTCATCCTTTTTCAGTTGACTTAATGCATTATTTGTATGACTTAGATGTCGACAAGACCTTTTGCCTTTTCTCTCTGTAAATACACTGCTAGACGTTAAACCCAAAAACGAATATTTGCTAATTAGACAGTATAGTAGATTTATTAGATTTATAAAGTGCCAGTCCTACCAAGAATAGATCATACATTGGAGACTGAATAAGGAACTGTTGTCTAGGTGAGAAGAAAAAGCTTATCGTAACTTTTATAGATTTCAAGAAAGATTATAACCCCATAGGCAGAGAAACGTTCATCAGTCACTCGAAAAAGTTGGCACAGACAACAAAAATGTGGCAATAATTAGTGAAACACTGAAAGAAGCAGAGTTCAAAGTAAAATTCCGTGGAGAAATTTCTCAACCATTTGAAACTGAAACTGCTGTAAGACAAGCTGATGGCCATTCCCCGTTGCTCTTCAGCTGCGTTTTGGAAAAGATGGTAAGAAAATGGAACCTTAGACTGCAAGAAAAAGGAACCCATGAAATCAGATTGGGATATAAAAACCTGAACGTCAAGCTCAACTGTCTAGTCTCTGCAGGTGATTTAGCAGTATTTTCGAAAAACTTTAACACAGAAAATGAGTAAATCAACCTTTTGAAAGAGATGGTGGAAAAGGGCTGGATTGTAAATTTATTTCGCTAAGACAGAATTCAAAACGAACTTTAAAAATGCTTCAGAATTCAACAGCACAAGGTGCGGTAGAATCAACACAGAGAATAAATTTAAGTACCTACTGGAAATAATACAGCCAAATGGTCTATACAAAGAAGCAAACAAAAATGGAGCCTAGAAAATGGAGATGGTTCGCCAGTTAACGAAGGACATTTACAATAAAAAATGACTCTCGGTAAAAAAAATCCAACACTACAACGTTATCACCAAATAAGAGTACCTTTATGCAGCGAAATCTTTGGTCCTCAAAGGAAATGGAGAGATTGAAAAGTTGGAGATAATGAAAAGGAAAGTAACACGGAAAATACTCGGGCCAAAAAAAAAAAATTGGGGAGTATGTGGATGAGAAGAAATCAAAAGAAATCAACATGTAAACTGGAAAAGTATCTGAAACTTCCTGGCAGATTAAAACTGTGTGGCCGACCGAGACTCGAACTCGGGACCTTTGCCTTTCACGGGCAAGTGCTCTACCAACTGAGCTACCGAAGCACGACTCACGCCCGCACTGGAAAAGTATCTGATGCTCTAGGGAAATGAGAATTTAGTTTTGTGGTCATTTGGTTTGGAAACAATGACTAAAAGAATACTCCTATTTCACCATTTCGACAAAAATCTCAGAACACAAATCAGTTGTTGCAGACCAGTGAAAAAGAACTTAGCGGAAATCAACGTTACTAAAGGGGAAATTCTAGACAGGCAAACTTTTCAGAACACGATTAGGAATTTCGGAGGTTTTCAGGAAAGCGCCAGAAAGGGCACTGTTGTGTGGACAGATGAAAGAAGAAAAAGGATGCGGTCAAAGAATGGAGAAATATTGGAAGAACCGAAAACCCAGAAAGAAGACAATATCATGGGGAACATACGTACATACCTACATACAGTAATCCTTGTTCCATACACCATAAATACGACATTTCGTAATGACATGAAACGTGTCTCTCTAACATATGTTTTCTTGACACAAAATAATTAATTAATTTTTTTAATGTTGATTGGCTATCTGTCAGACTTTTAATACTATTTGGCAAATGACCGAAGATTTTTGTCACCCTTTTCTGTGCCAAAGTGAGATTTAATCCAGAATAGTGAATATCATCCTTTCTTCTAATGTTTTAGCTATGCACTTCGCTGTTATTTTTGAATTGGGGTGGTTTATTAATGACAAATTTCAAAAGTGAATATATGTATTGCAAAGGTACTGTGAATATCCTGTGTTCCTTAACTAAATGTCTGTAAAGCGATCTTGGGTGGGCTTCAGCTATTATTCTGATTACACGCTTTTGTACAATGAATACTTTCTCTCTTAATGACGAATTGCCCCCAAATTTGATGCCATATGAAAGCAGTGAATGAAAACTGACATAGTAGGCTAATTTACTGATATGTTTATTATCAAAATTTGCAATAACCCTAATAGCATAAGCAGCTGAACCTAGCCGTGTCAGCAGATCATCGATGTGTTTCTTCCAATTCAATTTCTCATCAATGCACACACCCAGAAATTTTGAGTATTCTACGTTAGCAACAGACTTCCGTTCATTGTCTATATTTATCAGTGATGTTATGTCATTTACGGTACAGAATTGTATAAACTGTGTTTTCTCAAAATTTAATGAGCGTCCATTCGCAGAGAACCACTAAATAATTTTCTGAAATATATTTGCAATTTCTTCAGCTGATTCTTGCTTCTTGTATCATCATCAGCAGAAAGAACTAACTTTGCATCTTCATGAGTATAGAGTGGCAAGTCGTTAATATATACTAAGAACAATAAGGGACCCAAGACTGGACCCTGTGGGACACCATTCTTGATACCTCGCCAGTTAGAGGACTTTGCTGGTTTTTGTAGACTATCTGTACTGTTAATTTCAACCTTCTGCAGTCTTCCAGTTTAGAATGAATTAAACCATTTGTGCACTGCCCCACTCATACCACAATAATTAAGCTTAATTAGAAGAATTTCATGATTCACACAATCAAAAGCCTTTGAGAGATCACAAAATGTCCCAATGGGTGATGTTCGGTTATTCATTGCATTTAATATTTGATCAGTGAAAGCATATATAGCATTTTTAGCTGAAAAGCCCTCCTGAAAACTTACCACACGTGGACCATAGACGGATGAAATCTAAGGAAGGAAGAAGACAGTAGAACAAATATATGATTAAATCTGTAAATGATTTGGAGGTGCATCAGGGATGTAATTTATTACACAGGGCCGCCAGACTCCTACAGTAACAATGACTAACTGAGCTCGGATGACATATCAGTACATCATACAGCTTCAACTATGCGCCACATTCCATTGGTCATAGTAGCTGCTGTGTTGGTGAGTGGTGATGTATCAGTGTCTCGGTAAACCATGACTGGACACTTGCAGTGAATGAGAGATGTGGATAATGTGCTGACCAAGACAACATTCGAACAGCCTCCATATCGAAGTAGATCAGGACCTCAGGGGAAACATGTGGTGTTGCGTTACTTTGTTGAAAGATGATGTCACAGAGACATTAAAGGGGGAGCACGTCTCCCGGCCTTAACACGTCAGAAATATAATGGCTGCTATCCAGATTATTGGTTATGTGAACCAGAGGCGATTGTGTTGTTCCCAAAGACACGCCATTCTATCACAAGAGGTAGCGGGTCCATACGAAGTTGACAGGTACAGTCTGGCAATGTTTTTGTTCCTCAGTGCTTCTACACGTGGATACATGCATTGTGATTCTGTATGCAGAATAGGAATCTATCTGAAAAGGTGATGTGTCGGTTGCTGCCGTTGGTGCGCCACTTTCGACCCGCCTCTTACTGCTGCCGTCTCAAGGAAAGCTGCAATGGTGGTCGCTATAATGACCGTTCGTTGTCCTCAGACGTCGTCGCACTGTCTATGTGGATAATTGTCTTGCTGTATCATTTTATGACTGAAGATACATGGAGTAGCTGTACGATTCTGCACGAGCATGGAAACAACATGTCGGTCATCTCATGCGCTAGTAGCGGGGGCGGTTGAGATCCTGGATGGCATTGAGTATTATCCTCCTGAAATCCTCGATTCGACATTCACGTAACAGACTTAGGCTTCTGACCAACGTGCGCAGGAATATCACGGAACGATAAACCACAGTCTCGAATTCCGACAATTAGTGGAAAATGCTTCTCCTTATAATACTTACATATTAAAAAAAAATGTACAAGACCTATTTCTGAAATAGAAACCCACTGCACAATGGCGTTACTCCTGTATACACTATAAGAAAAAAAGAAAAAAAACGACGCATCTCGAAAGAATCACCCGAATGGGAGGAAAATCAGCAAATGCGGTGTACATGTACAGATAAAGAAATGATTAGAATTTCAGAAAAAAATGGATGATTTATTCAAGTGAAAGAACTTCTGATTTGATCCATTATAAATGGTTCTGAATTTATCCATTATAAATGGTTCTGAAGGCCTGCGACTGTGAAAACAATAGGTTTGTTTATATGTAAATAACTCATCTGCTACCAGTCACGATTTTCTTTATTTTATTTTGTGCACGACGCTTTTCGGGAAATGATTCCCATTATCAAGTGCATTTTTTGTGTTTGTTTTGTGATGTTGTCGATGTGTGAGATTTTGCTTCATTTTGTTGACTTTACTGCAATATATAAGAAAACACGCGATTTTTAGTTGGTTGTCGATCTTTTTGTGGAGTTAGTGGCGAAATTTAGAAGAATTTGTTCTTAAAGTTTCCTTTTGGTCCATTTGTGCCGAGTCTTACACACGCTAAGCATCACACACAACTTGTTGTACACTTTTAAACATCGAAAACATTTTACATAAACAAAACAGTGACACAGATATTCTTATAAGTAGTCAACAGAGATGATATTATAGGTCTTGCACAGAGTATGATATGCTTTTGTACAGAGGTTATTTACCTTAACAATTTGGATCATAATTTACTTATGTCTGTTTTATAATTGTGGTTATTTCTATGTGATACTATTTTTATTTAAGTATACTATCGAAACATCTGAAGAAATTCACTGATTCTCTTTTAAGTTTTTCGTGTAATATTTCATCTTCATATTTACTGTAATGTGAATGTATCTCCAGTTCTTCTAACAAATCCATTTTATGTCCTTTATTTAGTCGGTGGAGTACTTCGAAATTTTGCTCTATTTTTCTAAATGGGTGTCCTGTATTGTGTACATGAGTTGCTATGGCTGATGTAGTGTGTCTTTTGTTTGTGTAGACTTTTATGTGCTCTGTATACCTGTTGTTGAAATTTCGGCCTGTTTGTCCTAGGTAGAACATGGAGCATTCCAGGCATATGACCTTGTATATTCCAGAGTCTGAGTATGGATCATGCTTACACTTTATATTGTGTATTAGTTTTTGTTTTAGTTTATTACATGTAGAAAACCCAATTTTTACTTTGAGATTTTTGAAAATATTTTCAATCTTCTGCAATACATTGCCAATGTATGGGATACTAGATATACATTTGTTTTTCTGTTTTTCTTCTGTAGTGCAGTTTGTACCTGGCTCTTTCTTCACTTTGTCTAGTATTGGGTCGACCATGGAAGCAATGTACCCAATGGCAACTGCAATCTTTTTCACTGTGTTTATTTCTTGTTGCATGTTTTCTTGGTTAAATGGTATGAAAGAGCTTCACAAGTTCAGCAAGTTAATAACGCAACCGGTCGCTGTGACAGAGCGGTTCTAGGCGCTTCAGCCCGGAACCACGCTGCTGCTACGGTCGCAGGTTCGTATCCTGCCTCAGGCATGGATGTATGTGATGTCCTTAGGTTAATTAGGTTTAAGAAGTTCTAAGTCTAGGGGACTGATGACCTCAGATGTTAAGTCCCATGGTGCTTAGAGCCATTTGAACCATTTCAATAACGCATTAGTCCACCTCTGACTCTTATGCAGGCAGTTATTCGGCTTGGTATTGATTGATAGAGCTGTTCGATGTCTTCCTGACGAATATCGCACCACATTGTGCCCTCCTGGGGCCTTACATCGCCGAAATCCCGAGATGGTTGGCGGGCCCAGTCCGTAACACTCCAAACGTTCTCAATTGGGGAGAGATCCGGCGACCTCGCTGGCCAAGGTAGGGTTTGACAAGCTGAAATGTAAGCCCTGAATGGCTTGCTATGAAGCGCAACAAAGCGAGGTGTAGAATATCGTAAGGATGCAGCGGGTGACAAGCAAGGGGGAGCTGCTATGAAAAGAAATGCCACCCCAGACCATCACTCCTATTTGTCAGGCAGTATGGTGGGCGACAGTCGCGTTGGTATGCCACCGCTGCCCAGGGTGTCTCCAGACACGCCTACAGTGGCCACGGCGGCTGAGTTCGAAGTGAGACTCATTACTGAAGACAGTTCTATTCGCGTCAGTGAGATTCCAGGCCGAAGACGTGTCTTGAGATGCCCTCGACAGCAGTGAGATACCGACCTGACTGTCATCCGCCATAATACCCGACAGCCAGGAGTTATGCTCCGCGGTTCTGTTTCGTTTCATAGCAGGACCAATTTGGTTGTCATCCGCGGCGCCTTTACAGCACAGCGGCCCGCCGATGATATTCTACGGCCCGTCCTGTTGCCCTTGATGACCAGTGATCCTGGGCTTACATTTCAGCAAGATGATGCCCGCCCGCACACTGGAAGAGTTTCTGCTGCTCGTCTTCGTGCTTGCTAAACCCTGCCTTGGCCAACAAGGTCGCCGGATGTCTCCCCAGTTGAGACTAGGACTTTGAAGATGTTACGAGCCTATTGGACAGAAATTGGGACGATATCCATCATGAGGTTCAAATGGTTCAAATGGCTCTGAGCACTATGGGACTCAACTGCTGAGGTCATTAGTCCCCTAGAACTTAGAACTAGTTAAACCTAACTAACCTAAGGACATCACAAACAACCATGCCCGAGGCAGGATTCGAACCTGCGACCGTAGCGGTCTTGCGGTTCCAGACTGCAGCGCCTTTAACCGCACGGCCACTTCGGCCGGCTCCATCATGAGGACTTACAACAAGTGTATCAATCAATGCCAAGCCAAATTTCCGACCCATTCGGATAATTCCTTCATGGTGCGTCGTTCTTTGTCTCAGAATGCACTCTGTATAGCTGAGGTGAAACATTAATGATGTGCATATCAAAGGACGTAGTAAGTATCATGCCGGTTTGAAGTATCTTACACTACTGGCCATTAAAATTGCTGCACCACGAAGATGACGTGCTACAGACGCGAAATTTAACGGACAGAAAGAAAATGCTATGAAATGCAAATTATTAGCTTTTCAGAGCATTCACACAACGTTGGCGGAGGTGGCGACACCTACAACGTGCCGACATGAGGAAAGTTTCCAACCGATTTCTCATACGCAAACAGCAGTTGACCGCCGTTGCATGGTGAAACGTTGTTGTGATGCCTCGTGTAAGGAGGAGATATTCGTACCGTCACGTTTCCGACTTTGATGAAGGTCGGATTGTAGCCTATCACGATTGCGGTTTATCGCATCGCGACATTGCTACCCGCGTTGGTCGAGATCCAATGACTGTTAGCAGAATATGGAATCGGTGATTCAGGAGGGTAATACGGAACGCCGCGCTGGATCCCAACGGCCCCGTATCACTAGCAGTCGAGATGACAGGCATCTTATCCGCATGGCTGTAACGGATCGTGCAGCCACGTCTCGATCCCTGAGCCAACAGATGGGGACGTTTGAAAGACAACAACCATCTGCACGAACAGTTCGACGACGTTTCCAGCAGCATGGACTATCTGCTCGATTACCATGGCTGCAGTTACCCTTGACGCTGCATCACAGACAGGAGCGCCTGCGATGGTGTACTCAGCCATGAATCTGGGTGCACGAATGGCAAAACGTCATTTTTTCGGATGAATCCAAGTTCTGTTTACAGCATCATGATGGTCGCATCCGTGTTTGGCGACATCACGGTGAACGCATATTGGAAGCGTATATTCGTCATCGCCATATTGGCGTATCAACCGGCGTGATGGTATGGGGTTCCATTGGTTACTCGTCTCGGGCACCTCTCGTTTGCAATGACGGCACTTTGAACAGTGGACGTTACATTTCAGATGTGTTACGGTCTGTGGCTCTACCCACATTCTGTCCCTGCGAAACCTTACATTCCAGCAGGATAAAGCACGACCGCATGTTGCAGGTCCTGTACGGCCCATTCTGCATACAGAAAATGTTCGACTACTGCCCTGGCCAGCACATTCTCCACATCTCTCACCAATTGAAAACGTCTGATCAATGGTGGCCGAGTAACTGGCTCGTCACAATCCGCCAGTCACTACTCTTGATGAACTGTGGTATCGTGCTGAAGCTGCATGGGCAGCTGTGCCTTTACACGCTATCCAAGCTCTGTTTGACTCAATGCCCAAGCGTATCGAGGTGGTTGCTCTGGGTACTGATTTCTCGGGATTTATGCTCCCAAATTGCGTGAAAATGTAATCACATGTCAGTTCTAGTATAATATATTTGTCCAATGAATACTCATTTATCATCTGCATTTCTTCTTGGTGTAGCAATTTTAATGGCCAGTAGTGTACTTGCTGTCATGATGGCCAGCACTGTAATTGGACCTATGAGATGGTCGGAACCAGAGATCGGTTTCCTGGAAGGCGACAGATATATTTATGGCGTAAACTGTCGTGTTCTTCTCCGCGATCTGGTATAACTTGTTGCCTCGGGTATATCTGTGTCAGGAAAAAAACATCTCGAGGCGGACAGCGAGAGGCGGGTTCCACTGGAAACGGACTGGCACCAGTGGGCGTGTGGCGCCAAATAAAGCCCGGTTTGTTGACAGAGTCAGCCTCGCGCCGGATAATATCGGCGGGGCGTTGTTTATGTGTCGCTGGTAGCAGCCGGCGGGCAGTCCATCCATATCTCCCGATGTTGCGCAGCGCCGGCGCCACTGCGGAACCGGACGCGTAAATTGAAAACCGGTCCCGGTCGTCGGTCGTGATTTGTGCGGTGGGGCGGGCGTTATTAAAGCCGCGCCACGCCGGCCAGATCCGTCACCGTTGTCCGTTCTGGAGCGCCGGCGACCACGACGTCTCAGAGACACTGTGCAAAGTGTCTGTGTCAACAGAGCAGGGAGGGGTGGCTGTTCACGGGACGCTGCAGGGGCGTGGGCCAGCTGGCGTGCTTCCGCGTCTACAGGGGGAGGCTACTACGTTCGGTCAGAACGATCAGATATATTGCTCTTACGTGTGACAATGGAAGCGAGACTAAAGAAAAATCAGGACACGTTCATGGGATTTTTCGGCCAGGAAAAAAGTTCGACCATGTCATATGGGGCAAGATGTTCGAAGTACTGTGAAAAAATAGGGGTAAGCTACAGGCAAAGACGGGTAATATACAGTATGTTTAAGAGCCAAGAGGGATCAATAAGAGTGGAAGACCAAGAACGAAGCGCCCGGTTTGAAAACGATGTAAGACAGGGGTGTTCAGTTTATACATTGGACAAGCAATGATGGAAATAAAATAAATATTCAAAAGTGGAATTTAAATTAAAGGTGAAATGATATGAATGATAAGATTTCCTGATGACATTGTAGTCCTCGGTGAAAGTGCGACGATATCTTTTAACGATATTTGAATCTCTTTGAATCTCCCACCTACACAGGGAGAGACGATCATAGTAATAAAATCAGATGTATTACGGAATTTATAAAGTGATACGCAGTATAAACCTTATATTTACAACTTCTCTGTGCTGTTACCTTAAGAGACCGAAACTGAGGAAGCGTCTTGTGACAGTGGTAGATCTTAGCACTCCAGAATGAGCGAAAAGCTAGTTTAATATTCTAGTCCTGTGACGCAGGACGTGACATATAAGCAAGGATATTTTTCTACTAGATGAAGGAATAGTTAGAGGGAATATAGCCTATGCCATAGTTCTGTACAGGATTTTCACAACAAGTAAAGATACTTTAGCGACGTGAAAACGTGTGTATCGTCCGATTTATTCTACCTTCGAAAATAACTCGTATAAGTGGGAGGAATCCACATTTCGTGTGAAATTCGAGGCGTATTGTCAACAAAATCGCTGCCTCGGATTGGGTAAAGTGGGTTTTTAAACTGTGTGGTCTATGTCGGGGTGGAATTGTTTAGAACTGCTGTTGCTTGTTTTGCAGTGCACCGCAGCTAGCTGCAGTGGCGGTAACGAGGAGTTGGCAACCGGAAGCAACGGATTAGCTCAGCCTGTGACAGGTACAAAGAATGGGCCGATCTGTGTCTGATCTTGCCCACGGCAGCGAGGGCTGGCGAAGTGACCAGTGTGCTCGGTGAGCGCGACAGAAGCAGATGTGTGTGTTTTACGTGAGAGAAGATTCAAAATGATGGACATTTACGCTGGAGGTATTGATAATATCCTAATTTCTGCCACTCCAATCATCCCCGGATGTTCTCCATGGCCAGGGGTGGTGCACTCTAGCAAACACACGCGTCCACAGCTGCGGCTGCGACGTCGGCGATAATTTTCACCGACCTCTTTATGGTGCGCTGGCAGTGTACGTTGGGACGGGCATGCTGTGTGTAGACCTCGGGACAGGAGCGCAGGGTGCGTGTGAGTGTTTTCAGCTATATCCGACATCTAGTCATGGCAATTACTGCTGCGGACTGGTTCCTGATTTAAGTTCAAAATGGTTCAAATGGCTCTGAGTACTATGGGACTTAACATCTGAGGTCATCAGTCCCCTAGAACTTAGAACTACTTAAACCTAACTAACCTAAGGACACCACACACATCCAGGCCCGAGGCAGGATTCGAACCTGCGACTGTAGTGGTTGCGCGGTTCCAGACTGAAGCGCCTAGAACCGCTCGGCCACATCGGGCGGCCCTAATTTAGGTATGTCCTGTTTAGTGCTTCTCAGTACATTGCAGAGGACTCTGTCTTGTAGTGATGTTTGCTGTTGCTTCTGTCCTATCACCCACTAGAACCTTCTTCCCTCCTTCCGAATGTAGCGGAGAGAACCAACGTAGGAATTCTACAGTACTTTTAAAAACGCTATCGCGACATCAAATTTCCAATTGGCCAATTTGTTGTTTCCGATAGTTCTATTGCGTGCATGCATTCGCTCAGGTGAGGGTCTCTCTTCTCGCCAGTGCGGTTGGGGCTACACTGTAGACGGTGAATGGCGCACCTCGCGATCGCTAGTTTGTGTGATCGGCAGGAGTTTTTGTTGTTGTTGTTGTTGTTGTTGATCAGATATGTTTAGTGGAATGTTGTTGTTGTTGATCAGATATGTTTAGTGGAATTTTGTGGTGCTGGAGGGTGTTCATGCTCTCAGACATTGGTGTGTACAAGACCTTGGATATATTTAGCGTTACGATCTATTTGTGGTGTAAATTTAATTACTTGACTTGCATAATGTTCGTGTGTGATACTCAAACGTTGAAAATATGTTTTATTACGAAGAAGGATCATAGTCAGGTGCAGGTGAGTGTTTTAAGCGATATATTTGACTCCTGTAATTAATTTTAAATGGTAGTGTACATGGTTTATTTCAATCTATTTTTGATATCGAAATTGCATTATCTCTCCCTTTGTCTCCAGCATTAGCCAATAGAAACCCTGTATTCTGAGGAGAGATGCAAACTTCTTTCTGCATGTTTCGGGACGTTTGTTGACACAGACAATTAGGGAGTGACCTCTCGAGAAAGACAGAAGAAGCGAGTCTGGAATTTCCTGATCAACAGAATGCCACCACTTGAAGCTTGCTTTGGGGGCCTCGAGATCAAAGGAGGCCGATATGAGGTCCATGGTCGGTGGTATTTAGTAACGTGATTTGTAATTAGGACATTGGGCGGCTTTGAACTTCACTGCAGTGCCCTGACGGTAGACACACACACGGGAGACCCCAAACGGTGGCTACTATACCATACTTCGTTCCATTCATTATCTGTAGACTACTTTTGCAGGGTTTAAAAGTCAGTGCAATATGATTGCTGTATGTTTCTCGACCTGTACAAAATAGTCTGCCTCTGAGTTTCTAGTAATTTGTTCGTCTGCAGAAAGTCACGATGGGCTTCGAAATATGTCATCAACTTATAGGTATGTAATTGTTCTGATTTTCCCATCTGTGCTTAAACACCAGTGTGCTTTGAAAAGTGAGGAAAATAAATAATAAAAACCTTAACATCCCTGACTTTGGCAGCAAATATAAGCTAAGCCTACACAGCGTTTCCAGGCGCTATCAGAATAAAAAAGTCGCAGTTGTTTAAATGTTCCATACTGCAATCGATTTTCTGACAAGTTCTTTAAATAAACTATATACCGTACAACATCTTGTATCCTGTAAATTGTTTAAATAACCAGTATTCTATACACTGCAGTCAATTTCCTGACAAATTCTTTAACTAAATAATTAAACTATGTTCCAAACACTGCCTTGTACTTCGAAAAATTGTTTAAGCAAACAAAATTCCAGACATTGTCTAAATCGTTTGAACAATATTCCAAACACTGAAATCAATTTCCTGACAAATTCTTTAACTAAATAAATAAACTGTATTCCATATACCACCTAGAAACCCATAAATTGTTTAAATAAACAATATTCCACACATTGTCTAAATCGTTTAAACAATATTTCATGCACTGCAATCGATTTCCCTCCAAATGAATGATCAACTGAGTCCTTTTCCAACCAATTTCTGGGAGGGCTGGGGGTTTTTCCAGACGGTGGATTCAATTAATGATCGATTTAATTAATTACATAATCAAATTGATATCAAAAGTGTGCTTCTATTGGTGAAGGGAGTTCCCTGAGGGATGGGGGAGGAGGAGGTGGAGGTGGAGGGGGAGGAGGAGGAGGGGGAGGTATGGGGGAACCATAGGTTAAGGACCTGTCATTCAAAGGAGAACAATAGGTTTGCCCCTGAATGTACACTTGCCCTTGATGTAGGCAACCCTCAATGTGTGCTGAAATGAACTTTACGCAGCTACTCAAACGCGGATCCCTATCTCAAATTAAAATGTTGGGGATGAGGAAGTAGCCAGTTTTTACAGTCAGATGGCCCCTTTGAAAACATTATCTTCTCATCTGGCAGAAGATTTTTTTCGTAATATGCGTATTTTTCGAGATATTTACTTGTTCCAAGTTAAAACAAACACCCTGTCTATCTAAGCGGTCGTGAAGTAAAACATTATTATACAGAGTAAGTACATCAAGGTGCGGTTTCCTCAGATATGGCGGACAGTGTGGCTAATTTTCTGATATAAGCAAATTTAACACTGACTGTTTTGTTTAAATGGAATTGTATGCTGCTTTCTGTGGCATTGGGAAGACCCTTCGAAGAGGACCTGAAGTGTGGAACTTGATCAAGATCATTGGCTGAAGTGAAGCCCAAAGAAGACGTGATTGCCAAGTATGGCAGTGACCTGGGGATAGGTCCCAAACTCTCAGTGTTATATAGAGGCACAGCTGTGTTACCCCTGGTTCATGGGATGAGAAGACATCGTGTATAATTTCAGGTCACGAATGGTAGTGATGGAGGGAACTCTGACGGCACGCTTGTGTGCCACTGACATTCTGCGTTTTCTTGTGTTACATGCAAGGTGGCAGTATCTTGGTGCCATTTTCCATCAGTACAATGCTCGTGCACAGATGGCAGTTTCGCTATGAAATGTCTACGTGTTGTTGGCTAGTCCTGTGACCAGCAAGAGCCCCAAACATGGCCTCCTTAGTATATGGTACCAGCTCGGACGTCAACTATGCCCTAATGCCAATGTGCTGGGTATTTAGGATCAGTTGCGACATAGTAGGTCGACTTGCTACAGGAGAGGATACACTTTCCCACCAGAATCAGTGCATGCATTCAGGCCAGGCAGGGTACAAAGTTATTCCAATAAATGGGCTCACACTGCTAAGTTCCTTACAAATCTGACTTGAAATTGTAATAACTGCACTAACATCACATACTACCTCAACCCATGTGAGCCATGGTGGCTCATATCGATAGGGGTTGTCCTCTGTTATATCTGACAGCTACGTAGAAATTAGTGTCGTCACGTGCCACCAGAGTGTAGACCTATCCGCCAGCCAGCTTTTGTAGAGTTCAGTGCGCGAGTCTGACGCCCATTTTTGTTTTGGAGTTCGGGCTGCAGCAGACGAGTGCAAGCTGGCGGCTGGTGATACTTGTCAGCTGGCAGACGAGCAAGTGGAAGGTGACGCTCTGGCTGGATTGTTCTTTACGGAGACATGTGCCAGCCCAATATCACGGGCCGGTGGTAGACAGTGGGTGGACGGACTAAGGAACCTGCTGCTGCCAACTCTATCTCAAGCGCCGACTGCCATCAGCAAGTAAATTTGGTGAGAATATTCCTGAACATCCGTCTTCAACGTTATTGTGCTTTGCAAACAGTGCCTGGTATTCTGAAGAGACTAATCTTGGCTAGTGTTATTTGGTTGCCAAGTTCCACGAGTTTCTGTAAGGACAGAAGACCTTGTCTTAATATTGTTTCTGACATCATAAAGGTGTGACGCAAAGCCTTTCTATTTCTTTCTGGTCATAACAGAGGCCTTTTGGAGTTGGGTTTGATAGAAACCTGATTCATGTTTTCGGAGCCTAACAAAATTATTAATTTCACATTGTATTTTATAAACTTCATACTTGTAACTGCATTAATTTCTGCTCTGTTTTTTCTGTGGCTTAATCACTTTATTCATTTTATTAGTTAATATTGATACTGTTACTGATATTATTAATTTCTGTTCTCCATTCGCAAGTCTTGTTAATATTTTAAATTTGTCAGAGCTCTGATACTTCTGTGTTTCAAATATTCTTGGCGGTGTTTACCCTGTATTCAACGGTGCAAGTTTCTTATTGCTAGGTTTTAATAAGTCGTTTTTTGAATGTTGTGGTATGGCCGGTTACTGTGTGAACTGCGCAAAGGCGTCAGGTGGATTGTGTGTCCAGTATTGGCTGGGTGTGGCTGGGTTGTAAAAATAATTAATGTCTGTTTGTCATTAAGTCTGTCTTGTTGTATTTATTGTAAGCTTTTTGGCAGCTAATTAATGAATTTTATTCTGTTAGTGCAGTACTGGCCTGACAAAATAAAACAATTCCCTGTTGGCGAATTTCTTGCCCTGGCAATTCTCACTCCCAGGACCTTGCTCCCCACTTTTCAATGGTAGCAGAGGATGCGTATCTAGGCGCAGACAAAAAAAGCTGTAAAGAACACTCTTAATAAGTTGTTGTAGGTTAAGAACTGAGATTTATTATATGCAGAATCTGCCCTTTTACATTTTTGGTCTACTCGCTTTTTTACCAGTAATGGAAGAAAGTGGCATATTGGGAATTTTCAGTTTAATAAAGGAGTGTATGCAGTACTAGCTGAGAATATGTGGCCAGCCAAGCGAAGACAGCATCGCCAAGCTGTGTGTGCGACTACATGGGGCCTTGGGCTGTCTGCTACAAGTCACTGCGGCCAATGTATGCGAGGTAAGTACTGCCATGAGAGTGTTGCGCCGCCCTTGCAGGTGTGAAGGGGAATATCGACTTCCTGGAGTGTAGCAACCCTTTCTGGGCTGAGATCTATCGAGCGCAGGTTCTAATTAATCATTTGTGTTACTGAGTCCATGACTTAAAGTCAATGAATACGAACAAGGAGCAGATCCAGGTAATTGATGAAGTACAGAATAAAGTCATGTAGCTGCAAGTTAGATTCAGTGTATTAGAATGGCAGGGCATATAATTTGATAATAAGAAGAAATCCTCTTCCATGAGTGAGGTTGTAAATCCAGGAATTGGCGGTGATGAGATATCTCAACAATTTAGTAAGTTGCCTAACCCCTCTCCACCCATGCTTCAGAGCATTGATAGTTTATCTACTGAGAATGGTCAAGAAATTGTTGAACTCCTGTGGTTCTCCATTCCGTTACAACACCTTGCAGATATATGTAGGAATTATTCTTCGAATGATATATCCGTCAACTCAGGGTTTCTTGATTGAAGTTCTTGTCGCAGTTTTGCATAATGATGGTACGTTGAAGAGTTTATGAGAAAGGGTTGTCCAACAAAATTTATCTAGTCAAGCCAGGAATGAACTTGTTGATCAGCCTTTCTGTCCAAGAAAATTTATCTAGTCAAGCCAGGAATGAACTTGTTGATCAGTCCTTCTATCAGGTACAGGTTCGTGGTAAGACAGCTGTGCTGTACTGGCGTGAGGAAGTAAAATAATTTTATGTCGGGGAATAATTATTTTCTTGGTCTGGAAACTCCCACTACCAATTCCTAACTCCCTACCTATCACCGTATAGTTTCGTTTCCTATTCCGGTTCTGCACGCTTCACTTCTTGTCAGTCAGTATGTATATCGATGTATACACATACGGTGAAATACATCGCTCCTAATGTAAAGCACGCTGCCTGGTCTGTATCACGATAAGGACCTGCTGAAAACTAGTTAAAAATAAATCTTTCGTAAAATATGTACAGATGTTCTAATATAATAATAACTTGTATGTCATCTAAAAAAAAAAAAAAAAAAAAAAAAAAAAAAAAAAAAAAAAAATACACATACAAAAATAAAAAATGTGATCCATCAGTATCTCTTAACTACCCTACTTGGTCTATTCAAAGTCCCACGAATGAAAAGGGCTCAGTGACCCAATTCCTCAAAAGTGCGCACCACATCTTGACAGACCAAGATCGTATGTTACCCGCTTCTCTCAACCTGTGTGTATTTTCAACTGACCATTTCTGTAAACAGAACGAACATTAAAGAAACTTACAAACTGCAGGGACGGATTTCTGACTGGAATGGAGATAAAAGGTAGATGGTGCTGACGAACGAAAGTTCCTCTGACCACGTGCTGTGTGTTCCTTGTGTGTTGCAGGCTGTGTGATTGACGCAGCGTACTGTAAGCAGCATAATGGTCCGGTACTCATGTCGGGAACAAGCCGAGATGGTGTTCATGTACGAACAATCAAATGGTTCAAATGGCTCTGAGCACTATGGGACTTAACATCTGAGGTCATCAGTCGCCTAGAACTTAGAACTACTTAAACCTAACTAACCTAAGGACATCGCACACATCCATGACCGAGGCAGGATTCGAACCTGCGACCGTAGCGGTAGTTCGGTTCCAGACTGTAGTGCCTAGAACCGCTCGGTCACAACAGCCGGCTACGGACAAGCGGATGTAAACGGTCGAGAGGCGCCGCGCGGAGTGGCCGCGCTGTCTAGGCGCCTTGCCTCGGATTGCGCGGCCCCTCCCGCCGGAGGTTTGAGCCCTCCCTCGGGCATGGCTATGTGTGTTCTTAGCTTAAGTTAGTTTAAGCAGTGTGTAAGTCTAGAGACCGATGACCTCAGCAGTTTGGTCCCTTAGGACTCAGACACATTTGAATGTTTTTTGGTCGAGAGGCAGCACGCCTGTATCAAAACAAGTACCCTCGCGAACACCAACCACACCACAAAAAATTTGAAGCCTTTTTTTGGGCGTTTGTGTGATCATGGGTCCTTTCAGACAGCAGTCAGACGAACGCGCAGGGAGGTGGTGGACTGTACATACTCTAGATTTAGAGGACCGGGTTCAGCAGGATATTGAGAAGAAACTTTGAACAAGCTCCAGGCAAGTGGCCCGCCAACATGGCGTAACCCGTAATCACACAAACGCCCAAAAGGGTCTAACGAATACGATCTCATCGTCCTAAGCCGCTTCTTGACACACATGTCCACTAAAGTGTGTATGCTAAAGTTAGTGAAAACGGTCGAAGAGGAGTATTGTGCCGAAACAGGACAGTCGTGAATACACTTTACCTGCAGTCTTCTGGTACTACATTGGTACATTTAAGTTTTGAGTGCGTCTTCGAGAGGAGTCGCTGGGCTCCCTCATCCCCACTCCATTGATAAGACAGAACACAACATGTGAAACAAAAATACCATTGTTCACGTAAGGTTTTGCAAAGCGCAAAAATCTGCTCTCTACGGCGCTTATATGTCTGGGACCCTGCAGTTCGCTGTGGGATCGTCACACTAACCTTATTCCAAAACACAAAATGCGTTCCGCTCACTGCTTCGCTTGCCTGCTCAAAAATACATCTGCTCGCTGCAGAGTTTCCAAGGTAACTACCAGTTCGCCCTTAACAATGGGACCGGACGCTACAGGTAGGTACGATGGGCGCCCAATAACTAATGCAACGCATTTTGTTCTGAAAGCGGGTTGGTTTTATTCACGATTCCAATACACCATGTTATTCCCTATCTATTGGTAACAAAACGATTTTTTACCATAATCTCCGTTCAATGTTGGGCGCTGATGACCACGCTGTTTAGCGCCCGAAAACCTCAAACCACACACACACTCCGTTCAATGATACGACATTACACCACCTTTCTAGGTGGCCCTGTATGGCCGCATGTTACCAAAATACTCTCACGTTCAAGAAATCTTTCACGCAGGAGAACCGCAAAAACATACCCTCATCTGATAATCGGACACACTCCCTTATGGACGACATGGAAATAAAGCGTACCTGGCGTAGAGAAGCAACTTAAAGAATTAAAAACAAATACATTACTAGGTCTGGATGGAATCCCAGTTGGATTTTACAAAGAGTACTCTACGGTATTCCTTGCCTAGCTTCCATTTATAGTGAATCTCTTGACCAGCACAAAGTCCCAAGCGACTGGAAAAAAGCGCAGGGGACTACAGTATACAAGAAGCGTAAAAGAACGACCCGCAAAATTATAGACCAATATCACTAACTTCAGTTTGCTGCAGAATCCAGGAACACATTCTCAGTTCGAATAAAACAAACTTTCTTGAGGCTAAGAAGCATATATCCACGAATCAGCATCGTTCGTGCGAAACTCAGCTTGCCCTTTTCTCACATGATATACTGAGAACTATAGATGATCGGCAACAGGCTGATTCCATACATTTCTAGATTTACGGAAAGCATATGACACGGTGCCCCATTGCAGGCTGTGAATGAAGGTATGAGCTAAAGGAGTAAGTTCACAGATATGTGAGTGGCTCGAACCCAGTATGTTGTCCTCGACGGCGAGTGATCATCAGAGACAAGGATATCGACAGGGGTGCCCTAGGGAAGTGTGATAGGACCGCTGTTGTTCTCTATGTAAATAAATTATTTGGCGGACGGGGTGGGCAGCAGTCTGCGGTTGTTTGCTAATGAAGCCGTGGTGTACGGTAAGGTGTCGAAGTTGAGTGACTGTAGGAAGATACCAGAGGACTTAGACAAAATTTCCAGTTGGTGTGATGAATAGCAGCTAGCACTTAATGCGGATGAGTAGGAAGAACAAACCTGTAATATTCGGATACAGTACTACTAATGTCCAAGTTGACACAGTCAGGTAGTTTGAACATCTATGTAACGTTGCAAAGCGATATAAGTTGGAACGAACATGTGAAACCTGTGGTAAGGAAGGCAAATGGTCGACTTCGGTTTGTTGGGAGAATTTTACGAAAGAGTACTTCAAGTGTAATGGAGAGCGCATATAGGACGCTGGTGCGACCTGTTCTTGAGAACTGCTGGAGTTGTTGGGATCCCTACCCCGTCTGATTCAAGGAAGACATAAAAAAGGGCTGCTAGATTTGTTACTGGTAGGTTCGAACAAAACGTAAGTGTTACAGAGATGCTTCGGGAACTTAAACGGGAATCCCTGGTGGGAAGGTGGCGTTCTTTTCGGAAAACTCTATTGAGAAAATTTAGAGAACCACCGTTTGAAACTAATTGTCGAAAGGTTCTGCTGCCGCCAACATACATTGCGCGTAAGGACCACGAAGATAAGACACGAGAAATTAGGGCTCATACGGAGTCGTAGAGATAGTCGTTTTTCCCTCGCTCTATTTGCGAGTTGAACAGGAGAGAAAATGGCTAGTAGTGCTAGCAGCACTTTACGGCGGCTTGCGGAGTATCTCTGTAGATGTGGATGTAGAATACTGTTCGACATCGGAGCCAGCGTCTTGCTTGATCAATATGCCTCCCATAATACGAGTACTGCTTCCCGCGGAGTGAATCCGTCAATCGGCCAAACAGCTGGAAGTCGTAAGGTGTGAGATCCGAGCTGGAGGGTGGATGTGGAAGGACAGTTCAATGAAGATTTATTACTTCCTTTAGGGTACGCAGACTTGTGTAATGGCTTGCGTTGTAATGGAGAAAAAGTTCGTCAGTATTTTTAGGGTGACGAACATGATGAAGTTGTTTCTTCAATTTCCTGAGGGTAGAAAAAAATGGTTCAAATGGCTCTGAGCACTATGGGACTCAACTTCTGAGGTCATTAGTCCCCTAAAACTTAGAACTAGTTAAACCTAACTAACGCCGGCCGAAGTGGCCGTGCGGTTCTAGGCGCTGCAGTCTGGAGCCGCGAGACCGCTACGGTCGCAGGTTCGAATCCTGCCTCGGGCATGGATGTGTGTGATGTCCTTAGGTTAGATAGGTTTAACTAGTTCTAAGTTCTAGGGGACTAATGACCTCAGAAGTTGGGTCCCATAGTGCTCAGAGCCATTTTTGAACCTAACTAACCTAAGGACATCACACACATCCATGCTTGAGGCAGGATTCGAACCTGCGACCGTAGTGATCTCGCGGTTCCAGACTGCAGCGCCTAGAACCGCACGGCCACTTCGGCCGGCCTGAGGGTAGAACAGCTGTGCGCCGTCGGACGGCGCGTGGGAGATCGGACAGGTTTGCGCGATCTTGTTGTGTGTAAAGACAGAAGACTCGCCCAACGACTCACCGTGCTTTTGTTCACTGCACCTATGAATATCTGCTATGCTCTGGTTTTCCTCCAGAAGAAACTCAATGTCAGTTCTCCGCTTGGAACGCATCTCTGTTACAGACGCCATTTTGAAGGTTACGCTTAGCCACCTATTCGAACATCATGACGCGGGTGTATTCCTCGATGTCCCACTACAAACTCCGCATTTTTTTTACCGAAATTGGCCGAGAAAAAATGTGTTGTATTTCTTATTGAACCCCCGCCCCCCTGGTACAGCTACAAAGTTCCCGAAAGGTTGCTTGTTTAATTGGACGCACTTGCCTGTACAGTTGCACGTACTACGCCAGATTTCACTACTAGTGTCAAAAGTGAGTGAGAGAACCCAACGTACTACCAGTCTAAAATCTCCTTTTACCAATAAATTTAACAAAACAACAAAAATGAAAATATAAATTCCAAATCACGAAAACAATAAAAATAACTATAATTACTTACAGTATCATGGGCCCGCCCGGCTACCTGCGCGGTCTAACGTGCTGCTTCCCAAGCGGAAGACGTGCCGGTCCCCGGCACGAATCCACCCGACGAATTAGTGTCGAGGTCCGGAGTGCCGGCCATCCTGTGGATCGTTTTTAATGCGATTTTCCATCTGCCTTACCTAATCCGAGGTGGTTCCCCTTATTCCGCCTCAGTTACACTATTGCTGCACAAACACTGTCTCTCCTTACGTGTACACCATAATTTCTCTACGACGCAAACATTTGGGGTTACACTCGTCTGGTATGAGACATTCCTGGGGGCGGGGGTGGGGAAGGGGTATCCACTGGGGGTCGAACGGCACAATAACCCTGGCTTCTGTGTGGGGCGGTGGTAGGGTGGGTGGACTGCTGTGTCTTATTGTGGGGTTGTGAACGACAGTTTAAATACAAATAGACAATGCAATATCATGGCATATTAAATGTGCTACACTAACATTTAGGATACATAAAACGAAACAAAAAATTGCTGCACAAAATATATGACGGTTAAGAAATCAATATTGATCACAGAGAGTCAGTCCACAAGAAAACATTTGCCGTTTCCCAAGCTGAGATTGTGAGCTACGGTTTTGTTGTTGGAGATATAAATTTGGCGATGGGCTTTCACAGTGTATCACCATATAAATGAGGTGGAACACGTCACTGTTTCACTGCCTAGGTAGAGAACACAGTTTTACTACAGGCTCTACTAAAATGGCCATGGCAGTTTTCACCATCACCATTTCAACACTTTTATCGCTGATAGGAAACAGCTGGATGATGAGACTTAGTCTTCACGCAAAGAGAGGCAAGTTGACTTCCCTGACTAGCACATCATCACCGATCTAGGGCTGCATGCTCCTGCTGACGTCCATTTAGTGGGTCGCTGCAGCTGATGCAGGTATTCCGTGTACCACTTTCTCCAAAAGAACTGTTGGGGGGAATCTCAAGGAAAGATTTTCAGGATAGGTGCTACGGAATTGCACCTTTAAGTCTCAGATGTTCTAGTCGTTGAGAGGTTTGCTGTGCTTCGTTTAAGAATTTATTAAACTGCCCATCACATCAAAAGAAACTTTTGCATCAACAAACAGGTGGAAATAATTAATTTGCTATTATATGGAATACAGTAATTGGCCTGTAACAAGGCGACCTCATTAGCATACTCACTGTGTTGAACGATCCTAAAACCGCTTTTGGTAGTGGTTTGGCATTCTCGTGGGGTGAGTGGCCCAGTCATCCTGTTTTTTGAATCCTGGTGCATAGGCCAGGAATGTCTGTACAGCAGTTCATCTTATGTTTAATGACTGACACCAAGTAGACTTACATACACCTTCTTTCCGGTGCATCTTCTACAGTAATGAGACGCAAGTGATGCAGAGCAAGTTGTAGTGAGGTAGGCAAGAAGGGTCAGACCACCAGTGAGCAAGTGAGATCAAAGATGTTGGAGAAATAACGCGGTAGGTGATAAGCAGAACTTTCTCCTGGCTTGACATGTCTGCAGCTGGGAACTGAACTCTGTTCCTGAATTTCAGAGTCCCTGCTGGTAACCAAGGTTTTCCAGAGATCAGGACTACGTTACAGCCAGCAGAGAACTTTTGTGGAGTTCGTCCACTGATGGATATGAATATTATTCACGATGTCTAAAGCACTGGCCACTTTATGAACGAGTGGAGCAAGAAGCAAAGCACCACACAATTTGATGGATGCAAGAGATTGTTGTTTGACGGGGGCTACACGAGATTTGGCTGCAGCCAATGAGACTACAACACTGTTATCACAAAGCAGACAATTGATGTTCACATAATGACTGTATTCCAGCTGTGAGGGATCACATAAGCCATAAATTTCTAATCTAACTAATGAGGGCTAAAGATACAATAGAGTTTGGAGTGTACAGTGCTCACTGCCATCATCTTCTTTCCCTCCACTGATTAGGCAGAACACAACTCTTTGTCTACTTCGACATTTATCAACAAGAATGATAGAAACTGAAGAAATGAATTGAAATTTGTGCTAGAGATGGGATTTGTATCCAGCTCTTCTGTTTACTAGGCAGATGTGTTATGAACTATACCACCGTAGCAGACTAGCTGACTCAGCTGCACGGACTATTGTAGTCCAGTGGCCTCCTTAACAATCTTCAGTTCACCTTTCAGCCTATTTTCCCCTACTTAAATCGTGTAGTATTGCCAAGGCTCTCCGGCACTGGAATAGCACCCCAGCTTTGTACACAATGGGAAAATTCTGCCCAGGCGATCTATAGGTCTTATATAATTAAATTTTGCTTGGCAGTAGGAAAGTCCTTGCAGGTATGCTAACTAAATTGCTACGATGGTGTAAAGGCTAACCTATTTGTCTATCAAGTAGGCGACGTAGATTCAAGTCCCCGCTGTAGCAGAAATTTTAATTCGTTTTTTTCAGCGTCTATCATTATTGTAGATAAAGTTGAGAGTCATATGTCTCAAGGAAAATTCAATTATATAAGAAATAAAAATACATTTATCGACGTAAAGTTTGGAAAAGTGCACAAACCTATTCCTTTGGCTTTCTGAGAACAATTCCGTTCGCTGCGGCATCGTCATGCTGCTCTTATTCTAACACAGTGGCGGTCAGCCTGGTTCTTAACGCTCATTAGTCGGTGTCCCAGTTTCCATGGCGGACGGCTGGCGGTAGCGGTTTTAAAAAATCTTCATTAGGTTTTCATAAAAGTTTGACATAAAGTATTTATTAGATAATTATTATTATATGATTTAACTTCTTGTAACTCTTCTTCGTAAATTTCATAAGGTGAAGTTACTACCCTGCTTTATAAATCACCATTACTATGGAACCAGAGGGCGGTTAGAAAATTTCACTACTAACAGAACTGCGAAAGTGGGTGGTAGTTAGAAAAGGTTGACTACCCCTGTCCCAACACACGGCAAAATACAGGGTGATCAAAAAGTCAGTATAAATTTGAAAACTGAATATAATCACGGAATAATGTACGAGTAGATAGAGAGGTAAAAATTGACACACGTACTTGGAATGACATGGAGTTTTATTAGAACCGAAAAATACAAAAGTTCAAAAAATATCCGACAGATGGCGCTTCATCTGATGAGAATAGCAATAATTAGCATAACAAATAAGACAAAACAAAGCTGATGTTCTTTACAGGAACAAAACCAGAATCACGCATTTCCTCGAAGAAAAAAGGCCCGATAACGGTAGATGTGGTAAATCCAACCCATACTGTGACTTTCTCGTCGTGCAATGGATTTTCCACGACAGCTATAGGATTTTCGGTAGCCCAAATTCTGCAGTTGTGGGCGTTGACAGACCCTCGGAGCGTGAAATGAGCTTCGTCGGTCCACAACACGTTACTCAACCAATCGTCATCTTCCGCCATCTTTTGAAACTCCGACACCGCAAATGCCCTCCGCTTCACTAAATCGCCAGGTAACAGTTCATGATGCCGATGGATTTTGTACGGGTAGCATCGGAGGGTACGCCTAAGTGCCAACCAGTAGTGTATGGAATGCCGGTGTGACGTGCGACTGCACGAGCGCTGACTTCCCCGTGCATAGACGAACCTGCTACAGTCTCTAGTTCTTCCTGAACTGTCTCAGCAGCATTAAGCCTTGTGCTCGGTCAGCCACTACGGGGTCTATCGTCTAAACAACCCATGGCTTCGAACATCGAAATAATTCTCTCCACAGCTGCATTTGTCAACGGACCTTTACCCGTTCGAATCCCCTTCCTATGGCGATAGGATCGTAACGCTGAACTAGTACGTTCCCCATTCTGATAATACAGCTTCACTAAAAGCGCCTTTTCAGGTAACGTCAACATGCTGCGACTGCTGGCGCATCTGATTTTCTCTCTCACTGCAGCTCCTTTTATACACGATTGTCATGCGCAGTAACTGACGTTTTGCTGTCCAGCGCCATCTGTCGGACATTTTGTCGGACATTTTGTGAACTTTGTTGTTTTTTTCGTTCTAATAAAACACCATGTCATTCCAAGCATGTGTGTCAAATTTTACCTTTATATCTTCCTTATTCCGTGATTTATTAAATTTGCAAATTTATACTGACTTTTTGATCACCCGGTAAAATGCATTCAGTTCACTGCAGCGTTTGGCTGGCTGAGACGCACATCTGCTTGCTGCCGTCTCTCCAAGCTAACTATTTGCTCACGCTTAACAAAGGTACCGTATGCTCAGATGGAAGCTCCCAAAATTGTTATCAGGTTCCCGACAGGGAGTTGGCTACACTGGGCATACTTGCTTGTGCAATTATGAAGACTACGTCAGATGTCATTACAAGCAGCAAAATTGAGTGAGAGAACTCAACGGTGTCATGGAAACGATAAGAAAGCTGAGATGACAAACATTGAAACAAAGGTGTGTTTCGTTGTGGCTAGATCTTTCGACGATTGCAGTAGCCAAGTTGCTCCTTTGAACCTCAAACACTTTTGGACTCCAACCTGCACAGGGAGCAGAGACTACCGTGATAAAATAAGAGGAATGAGAACTTGTACCGAAAGATTTAAGTGTTCCTTTTTCCCCACGCGTTGTTCAAGAGTAGAACGGTTGAGAAGTAGTGTGAAACTGATTCTAGGCACCATCTGCCGACTACTTAAGAATGAATTGTGCAGTAATCATTTAGATGTAGATGAGAACGTGAACCGTATAGAAATGTAGTTGACTCGTGTCTATATGCTGGTACAACCTGACAATGCATTAAAATTCGAAACCGGCCTCGAGCGCATCATAATGAATTTCTAATTTTGAAACAAGATTGCAGTTTCCGTGGATCTATAATTTAACCTTCCACGTTTTCTCATTAAGTTCGTTTCCACTTCTACTTCGTATCTCTGTGATTTGTTTTCGGAATACAATAATGCTCCTGTCACCTTATTACTTTAAGAGTGAACTGTATTTATAATTTTCTGAGCCTAGTAATAATAACGATCTGTTTTTTTAAACCTAAACTGTTGCTGTTTAATCACTGTATGAGATTTTCTGATCACATGTGTCATTTATTCTCTTTTGAGCCCCGATACGAAATTTTTGTTGAACTGTACGTGATTTCTCATAATTTTGATTGTTGTATTCAAGATATTCTGAGCCACAAAGGTCATCTTTTATAAGCTGACATAAATCAAAAACCCACTAACAACGCTGAAAGCATGGCGCTTTATAGAGCACTATGATTCTCGTATCTGTATTCATCAGATGTATGTACTCAGCGCTTGGTCTAGTGTGAGTTTTTATTTCATATCTGTTACGGCAACACGACGGGACACAGAGTCTGCTGTTGTGGAGAACCATTACTTTCATAGTGAGCGACACAGTAGCCAGCCAGCGACTAGCTGCATGGGACACTAGCGTTCGATTCCAGGCAGGAGCTCCAGCTACGCGAATGTGGGCTCTCACCACAGGAAATTTGGAGCAAAATCAAGCATAAATTTCCTTCAAATGTTAGCCATTTGTGTAGGTTAGAGAGACAGAGCTGGGATCACTTTGTCGAGCGTAGAGATACTGTACTTCGCCGGCCGGAGTGGCCGAGCGGTTCTAGGCGCTACAGTCTGGAACCGCGTGACCGCTACGGTCGCAGGTTCGAATCCTGCCTCGGGCATGGATGTGTGTGATGTCCTTAGGTTTAAGTAGCTCTAAGTTCTAGGGGACTGATGACCACTGCAGTTAAGTCCCATAGTGCCCAGAGCCATTTGAACCATTTAGATACTGTACTTCAGCGAACAAGGTGCTTTCGGTACTTGAGCTGCAGTCTACGAGGAGGTATGGCGTGGTTTTCTTAATTTACTTGCACCAAAAAACGTGGACTGGATGGGGATCGAGTAACTTAAGAGGATGCAAGTCGAGGACGCTCCATCTCGTCACGGTCCAGTGCAATTTAATCATGAGCATGGAGCTTTCATTCAGATCGTGTGAGAAATATACATAAACTGTGTAGCGTGTGAAGAAGTATTTACCACGTGTGCGACTATGGCTGTGGCGATAACGTACAATATCTTTACGTAGCACACTGGAGTCGCACTTGGGAGGACGACGGTTGAAACCCGCATCCGGCCCTTCTGATGTAGGTTTTCCGTGATTTCCCTAAATCGCTTCAGGCAAATGCCGGGATGGTTCCTTTGAAAGGGCACGGCCGTTGTCCTTTCCCATCCTTCCCTAATCTGATAGGACTGATGACCTTGCTATTTGGTCCTCTCCAATATCTTTACGCAACATTGTGGCAAAGCGATGAATACTATAGAATTCTCGCTACAAAAAGTGATACTCAAATCGTCCTATTTGCTGATTCACGTGTTGAAATAAATTTTGACTCAATGTAATTCAACCCCAAGTGTTCGTGTCTGATTTAAATTAACTTTACATTTAAATAATTTTTTGCTTTTTTTGTGACAGTGTCCCTGGATCGTAGATACATTAAATAAAATTGATGACCCTGTAATTATAAATAATTATCGTGCATCATGATTTCCGCCTTTGGAATAACATTAATAACAACAGCCCAGCATTACTATATAGTTATCAATTGGCACAGACCAAATGCATTTCTCACTTAAAAAACAAGTTAATCAGTAAAATGGTCGGTAACTCGGAAGAGTGGTTGCAAGCGATATATATCTAAAGTGCGACTATCACGGAGCCAGGTATCGACTGTGAGAATCGACACTTTATGTTCAAATGGTTCTGAGCATCATGGACTGTGCGGCTGATCCCGGCGGATGTTCGAATCCTCCCTCGGGCATGGGTGTGTGTGTTTGTCTTTAGGATAATTTAGGTTAAGTAGTGTGTAAGCTTAGGGACTGATGACCTTAGAGCAGTTAAGTCCCATAAGATTTCACACACATTTGAACATTTTTGTTCTGAGCACTATGGAACTTAACATCTGAGGTCATCAGTCCCCTAGAAGTTAGAACTACTTAAACCTAACTAACCTAAGGACATCACACACATCCATTCCCGAGGCAGGATTCGAACCTGCGACCGTAGCGGTCGCGCGGTTCCAGACTGTAGCGCCTAGAACTGCTCGGCCACTCCAGCCGGCGACACTTAATGTGCGGCGAAGGTAGCGATTTTTCCACTACATGAAACTAATATCTCGTATTATGTTAACATCAAAATACAATAATAATTGCGTCGATCTGATATATTTAAAAATAGACATGGCTTTTTCAATGTTGGAGGTATTTTTAATTGCTTCTACAAAGTACAGTGACGTAATTAACTCCGAAAGAAGACCTCATTAATAAGCCTCTATACCGCATACATACAATGAAGACCACGCAGCCGTCGTGCCAGTGAATCTCGTTTGAAATGTTCGATCTTTCAGATGATTTTCTGTTTTTTTTTCTTTTTTAATTAAGTCATGAGCCTAGGTAGGAGCATGGGTGAAGGTAAGTGGATCAGTTTTTATTGTCAAAATTAATAACACCGGAGGAGAAGAAAGACTATAAATATGATTACTGCTCATTTCAGTCGCAGCAATTAAAGCTGTGCTATTAGATTCCTGCCTTAACCGCGTCCTCGAAGATGGTGACATACTGTTGTGACTGAATACAACAGTAATCATATTTACAGTCTTGTTTCTCCCCTTGAATGTATTATTACTTTTGACAATAAAAACTGATACACTTAGCCGGCCGGTGTGGCCGCGCGTTTCTAGGCGCTTCAGTCTGGAATCGCGTGACCGCTACGGTCGCGGGTTCGAATCCTGCCTCGGGCATGGATGTGTGTGATGTCCTTAGGTTAGTTAGGTTTAAGTAGTTCTAAGTTCTAGGGGACTGATGACCACAGATGTCAAGTCCCATAGTGCTCAGAGTCATTTGAACGATTTTCTTTCTTTTTTTTTTTTTTTTCATGCACTTACCTAACCAACCACCTACTCCCATGATTTACTTTAAAAAAATTTGAAACATTGATCATTTGAAACGGAGATTGCTTGGCAGGCTATATCGTTCACCTTTTGTCGTTGCAACTGCCATCGCTGTAAATAAAATCGATATCTGGTTCCGTAACAGTCTCATCTTCGACATATTTCGCTTGCAAGCGTTCTTCCAAATTATCAATTTGTCCCCATAGAAGCGTGGATGGTGAATCACGTTTAATGAAGGAGCCAAAACAGAGGTACTTCACCTAAAAGTAAGCGAAGTGGAGTTACATTACGCCTTGAACATCTGTAGTTTTGTGCACTTTCTTAACCTCCTTGTCACCTGTTTACGCAGATTTGAGATAGGGACGTAATTACAAAGGCGCACTCGGACAGTGAAGCGTCTTATAATGGCTGGAGACAAGTCGCTCATTTGTCCCGCGACTGCTGCTTCCGTCGCCCTCGAAGCAGATTCGCGCTGTCACAGCTGCCGCGTAATTTTCGATAACTTTTAACGGTCTTTAATTTTCTCTGAAATAATGTTCCGCCAACTTTGGAAATAACTCATCCGCCGCGGAGAGGGGTCGCAGCTGCTGGCGTCGGGCGAACTCGACTGGCGCCAGTTGTCGGGCAGAGCTTCCGCCCCAGGGCATCTGTGGCGCCAGCGCGCTGGCGTGCACTTGTCGCCGCACGCTGCCGCTGTGCTGGTTCCCGCTGCTGCTTTTGCCCGTGCTGTGCGTAGAGGAAGCAGTAACCTGTACACTAAACGATCAGAAGTATGCAGATTCCCCCATGTACAAGAGCATTTCAATAAGTAATGCAACACATTTTTTTTCTCGGCCAATTTTGGTTGAAAAAACCGGAAATTTCTTGTGGAATATTTTCAAAAATTCCCGCTTCGTCTCGTATAGTTTCATTGACTTCCGACAGGCGGCAGCGCTGTACGGAGCTGTTAAAATGGCGTCTGTAACGGATGTGCGTTGCAAACAACGGGCAGTGATCGAGTTTCTTTTGGCGGAAAACCAGGGCATCTCAGATATTCATAGGCGCTTGCAGAATGTCTACGGTGATCTGGCAGTGGACAAAAGCATGGTGAGTCGTTGGGCAAAGCGTGTGTCATCATCGCCGCAAGGTCAAGCAAGACTGTCTGATCTCCCGCGTGCGGGCCGGCCGTGCACAGCTGTGGCTCCTGCAATGGCGGAGCGTGCGAACACACTCGTTCGAGATGATCGACGGATCACCATCAAACAACTCAGTGCTCAACTTGACATCTCTGTTGGTAGTGCTGTCACAATTGTTCACCAGTTAGGATATTCAAAGGTTTGTTCCCGCTGGGTCCCTCGTTGTCTAACCGAACACCATAAAGAACAAAGGAGAACCATCTGTGCGGAATTGCTTGCTCGTCATGTGGCTGAGGGTGACAATTTCTTGTCAAAGATTGTTACAGGCGATGAAACATGGGTTCATCACTTCGAACCTGAAACAAAACGGCAATCAATGGAGTGGCGCCACACCCACTCCCCTACCAAGAAAAAGTTTAAAGCCATACCGTCAGCTGGTAAAGTCATGGTTACAGTCTTCTGGGACGCTGAAGGGGTTATTCTGTTCGATGTCCTTCCCCATGGTCAAACGATCAACTCTGAAGTGTATTGTGCTACTCTTCAGAAATTGAAGAAACGACTTCAGCGTGTTCGTAGGCACAAAAATCTGAACGAACTTCTCCTTCTTCATGACAACGCAAGACCTCACACAAGTCTTCGCACCCGAGAGGAGCTCACAAAACTTCAGTGGACTGTTCTTCCTCATGCACCCTACAGCCCCGATCTCGCACCGTCGGATTTCCATATGTTTGGCCCAATGAAGGACGCAATCCGTGGGAGGCACTACGCGGATGATGAAGAAGTTATTGATGCAGTACGACGTTGGCTCCGACATCGACCAGTGGAATGGTACCGTGCAGGCATACAGGCCCTCATTTCAAGGTGGCGTAAGGCCGTAGCATTGAATGGAGATTACGTTGAAAAATAGTGTTGTGTAGCTAAAAGATAACCTGGTGTATTTCAATGCTGAATAAAACAACCCCTGTTTCAGAAAAAAATGTGTTGCATTACTTATTGAACTGCCCTCGTAATACAGAACTGAAGAATAGATTCACGAGAAGCCGACCCGCCAGTATTAAAAAAAAAAAAAAATGCAGGGAGTTTTGTGTTGTCTCAGTTAATAAAAGTTCAGGGCTATTATGCCGTGGCGGAATGGATTTCACCTTAAAACCCACCATTTCGTCCCCATCTGCGGTGGTCATTTTCAAGGATCATCGTAACTTCTTTGAATGTCCGATTCCCACCATGGCTGACTACTGACTGCAACAAAATTCTGCCCCGCACAGTGAGTAAACGTCACATGTTTTGAATAGGTGAGCGCAACTGGCCGTTGTCGACTGCTGTCGTCCGCTGTTGTTATCACCTCTTCATGGAAGACCTGTACACATCTTATTCAGCACTAGAATCCAGATGCCATTCATTTCACACCCTCCTTGCAACCTCTCCCTTCTCAACCGGCCTACTGGATTGCGATCCGCCGCGCAGGATTAGCCGAGCGGACGCCGGCACGGTAACCGAGCGTGTTCGGTCCGAGGGTGAGCTGCCCTCAGCAATAAAGAAACTGAGTTAATGGATCAACGACGAACTGAAACGGGTGTCTTGCGACGTCCGCCCCGAGCAGATACAACGAACAAAATGAGATTAATTAAAAAAAAAAGCGGTCTAAGGTGCTGCAGTCATGGACTGTGCGGCTGGTCCCGGCGGAGGTTCGAGTCCTCCCTCGGGCATAGGTATGTGTTTTCCTTAGGATAATTTAGGTTAAGTAGTGTGTAAACTTAGAGGCTGATGACCTGAGCAGTTAAGTCCCATAAGATTTCACACAATTTTTTAATTTTTTTTTTTTTTGATTGCGATCTAATTGACCGTGATCGGGTATGCCTAGTGAAATATTACATTAAGGCTATCGTTACCGAAGGAAAATAATACCGGTTGCTGGGAGGAAAGCGTACAACAGACCCTTTTGAAGGAAGAATCTATTCTAAACATACTCTAAATAATGATGATAATTTTGAAATGGCTGGAATTTTAGTGCAATCACTCACGACCCACACAGTTGGGAAAAGGGTACCACGTAATGTTTAATACAAAAAATCTGATTAACGAAGAAGGGGTAATCATACTGTCACCAGCCCACTAGGGCAATGAATACCCAAATACTAAGAAAGGTAATGGCAAAGAAAATTAAGCAAATAATCACTGGGATGGCAACATAAAGTTGCTACATTTTTTTACAACAGAGCGGTTCGCGAGAAAATAAATGAACCAGAAACCAATGAGTTTGCAGTTACTTATTCTGAAATACTCAATTTTGAAATTAAAGTTACATGAAGTTGCCGGTTAAATAAATGAATGGCTGTAACAGAAACTTTGTTACGTAAAAGAATGACTCTCAGTAGCCTCAGCTTAAAGTAATGCAAAATTTAGAAAAAGGTAAGCAATTTATTTATGGTTAATGAAAGATTGAATTGAGTTTACTTTAAGCAAATGAGCAACTGATTTTGCATTTAACATAATAACAAAAACATATATACCAAGCGAGGAGAAGTCACTCGCTAAGCTAAATGAGGACAAAATGAAATTGCGCAATCTTAGTTTTTGCTGAATTTTTAGTTATTAGTTTTGCCTGTGAAGTTTTACGTTAATTTAAGCGACTGAAGTTAATACTCAAAACTGCAAATTAGTCAAGTCCCTGGTATGAAATACAGGATTGAGACAGAAATATTTAGACAAACTGGTAATTAGCAGACAAACAGAACTGGCAGTAAGTAGTTAAACTATTTTTATAGTTTTACAACACTCTGTGACTACATGGAAAGGACAGGGATGCTACTTGGTAATAATGACTGAGGACAATGACAACACAGGTTTAAACTATTGCAAGTTATTATTCAGGTTAGTCATACTTTGTGAATGAAGTGCTACTGGGTAAAGGCACTACATTACTACATCTGTCAGTTAACAGACTTACGATGTTGCAGCTGTGCGCACGACGAAGAATTAGGCGACGATAATGCTGAGCTGCTACTGTTACTACTGCTGGTTGAGTATCACGAGTCGTCTCCACAGTCACGGATGATTGTGGGAAATACGAGGCCTGTTCAGAAAGTAAGCTCCGATTGATTGCCAAATTGAAACCACTGTGAACATCAGAAATGTTTTACTTGTAACAATTAGCTACACCTTTCAGCTACTTCTCTACGTAGTCGCCGTTCTGACTTAGACTTTTGTCATAGCGTTGTACCAACTTTTCAATAGCCTCATCATAGAAGGCAGCCGCCAGTGCTTTCAGCCAATTCTCCACGCTGGCCTACACCTCGTTGTCTGTGTCAAAATGTCTTCAAAGACAGCGGTTCATGTGACCAGAGATGAAACTCAGGGGGAGACAATTGCGGACTGTATTGTGGGCAATCTCACATTTCCATTTGAAAACGATGCAGGAGCATCTTCATTGCCCCTGCAGAATGCGGCTGAGAATTGTCTTGAAGAAGAAACAGCACGACAGTTATGTAATGTTAGCTGCATAGCTTCAGGCGACATTTCTCACCAGGCCCTCGTACTTGGCGGCAGACACTATTTTCTAGACATCTTTACGCACTCACTGCGAGCTCAGAAATGAGAAGAGCGACGTGATGCTAACTGGGGTTATACTGGAGACACTACCCAACACATCTGTGCAAAGCTTTATCGGATTTTCATAGTCGTTTCCATTTCGCGGCCGATCGGAGCTTATTTTCTGAACGCCCCTCGTATAATGGAAATGCAGTTTCCTCCGCCTGTCCACTCCGAACGTGCTCTCAATACTCGCGGGTTAACGAATCAGGTGCGCCTACAGTGGCGCGATCATAGCTCCCGTGGCTGCGGGAACGCCCAACAAAGACTTCCGCACTCTTTCATGACTCAAGCTGCTCTGCCTCCCCTCTGCTCGCATTGCCACAGAGACTCTCCACGCGTAAAGATAAACAACGGCACAGCTCCCTCATTTCGTCGTTGCTATCGATACATTTAAATAAAGTTCCGTTGGCTATTACCCAGAAATTTACAATATTTACATTATAATTGCAATCAGGGTGTTACAAAAAGGTACGGCCAAACTTTCAGGAAACATTCCTCACACACAAAGAAAGAAAATATGTTATGTGGACATGTGTCCGGAAACGCTCACTTTCCATGTTAGAGGTCATTTTATTACTTCTCTTCAAATCACATTAATCATGGAATGGAAACACACAGCAACAGAACGTACCAGCGTGACTTCAAACACTTTGTTACAGGAAATGTTCAAAATGTCCTCTGTTAGCGAGGATGCATGCATCCACCCTCCGTCGCATGGAATCCCTTATGCACTGATGCAGCCTTGGAGAATGGCGTATTGTATCACAGCCGTCCACAATACGGGCACGAAGAGTCTCTACATTTGGTACCGGGGTTGCGTAGACAAGGGCTTTCAAATGCCCCATAAATGAAAGTCAAGAGGGTTGAGGTCAGGAGAGCGTGAAGGCCATGGAATTGGTCCGCCTCTACCAATCCATCGGTCACCGAATCTGTTGTTGAGAAGCGTACGAACACTTCGACTGAAATGTGCAGGAGCTCCATCGTGCATGAACCACATGTTGTGTCGTACTTGTAAAGGCACATGTTCTAGCAGCACAGGTAGAGTAACCCGTATGAAATCATGATAACGTGCTCCATTGAGCGTAGGTGGAAGAACATGGGACCCAATTAAGACATCACCAACAATGCCTGCCCAAACGTTCACAGAAAATCTGTGTTGATGACGTGACTGCACAACTGCATGCGTATTCTCGTCAGCCCACACATGTTGATTGAGAAAATTTACAGTTTGATCACGTTGGAATGAAGGCTCACCCGTAAAGAGAGCATTTGCACTGAAATGAGGATTGACACATTGTTGGATGAACCATTCGCAAAAGTGTACCCGTGGAGGCCAATCAGCTGCTGATAGTGCCTGCACACGCTGTACGTGGTATGGAAACAACTGGTTCTCCTGTAACACTCTCCATACAGTGACGTGGTCAACGTTACCTTGTACAGCAGCAACTTCTTTGACACTGACATTAGGGTTATCGTCAACTGCACGAAGAATTGCCTCGTCCATTGCAGGTGTCCTCGTCGTTCTAGGTCTTCCCCAGTCGTGAGTCATAGGCTGGAATGTTGCGTGCTCCCTAAGACGCCGATAAATTGCTGCGAACGTCTTCCTGTCGGGACACCTTCGTTCTGGAAATTTGTCTCGATACAAACGTACCGCGCCACGGCTATTGCCCCGTGCTAATCCATACATCAAATGGGCATCTGCAAACTCCGCATTTGTAAACATTGCACTGACTGCAAAACCACGTTCGTGATGAACACTAACCTGTTGATGCTGCGTACTGATGTGCTTGATGCTAGTACTGTAGAGCAATGATTCGCATGTCAACACAAGCACCGAAGTCAACATTACCTTCCTTCAATTGGGCCAACTGGCGGTGAATCGAGGAACTACAGTACATACTGACGAAACTAAAAGGAGCTCTAACATGGAAATTAAGCGTTTCCGGACACATGTCCACATAGCATCTTTTTTTTATTTGTGTGTGAGGAATGTTTCCTGAAACTTTGGCTGTACCTTTTTGTAACACCCTGTATATATATTGACAAATAAATGCATTCTTACATCCATTACATACTAACTATAGTTTCTGTGATAGTTTATAGATTCACATTTAGCAGTGAAGTTCAAGTTATTAAACAGCGAAAAATTTTTGATGGTGCAGAAGATATTTTATCTGAATTTTCGGTGTTACATCCTCATTCTGGGATGTTTTACAATCTCTATGGGATCACTATATAACTTTTCATGGTATTTGCTTGTGGCTGCCAGTACTTGAATCCTATCAAAATGAATGTGGTGGTCTCCCAGCTCTAAAAAAAGTTCAACAGCTGATCTGTCAATCTCCCTTCCTCTGCAGTTGCCCTTGTGCTCTTCGACTCGTTTTTTGACAGTTCTTTTTCTGGTACCCCCGTGCACCTCCGTACAACTATACGGAATCCTATAAGTTCCTGCTTTTTCCAGCGGTTCGCGAGCACCCTTGGCCGATTTTAGGTGATTCATATCTTATAAACACCCATGAATTTCAACAGCAAGGGGAGGGCGTCAAACTGAATGACATATGGATTCCGGTGATGAAGAAAATGTGTGCCTATCTTCTTCTATCATGGGTGACTGCAACAGCAGACGACGGCAGTCGACAACGGCCAACTGCGCTCTTGCATTCGAAACATCTGACGTCACGCCACTGCGCGGAAGCACACGGAAGCGGAATTCTGCTGCAGTCAGTAGTGAGCCAGGGTGTCATTCGGATATTCGAAGAAGCTACGATCCCCCTTGAAAATGTCCTTCGGAGATGGAGACGAAACGTTGGGTTTTAAGGGGAAATACACTCATGCTCATGAATTAAGGATAATTGCAGAATGTGGTGCCACACAACGTGGCACTACACAAACCTGGCGCTAATAGCATAGACACATAGGGAACACACATGACACGGTATTGGTGGTAAGTTGAGAAAACCGTCCCGAAAAACATGTGATACAAAACGCCACTGTTTCCTGCGCGTGTACCCCAACATCAGTATGGGATATGATCACCATGCACACGTACACAGGCCACACAACGAGTTGGCGTACTCTGGATTATGTGGTCGAACAGCTGCTGGGTTACAGTCACACATTCTTGCACCAGTGCCTGTCGGAGCTCCTGAAATGTCCTAGCGGTTTGAAGACGTGCACCGATACGTCGACCGAGAGCATCCCAGACGTGCTCGCTGGGGTTTAGGTCTCGAGAACAGGCAGGCCACTCCATTCGCCTGATATATTCTGTTCCAAGGTACTCCTCCACGTTGGCAGCTCGGGGGGGCTGTGCGTTATCATCCATCAGGAGCAAGGTGGGACCCACTGCATCCCTGAAAAGTCGGACATACTGGTGGAAAATGACGTCCCGATACACTTGAACTGTTACAGTTCCTTTGTCGAAGACATGCGGGGGTGTACGTGCACCAATCATAATCCCACCCCACATCATCAAACCACGACCTCCATACAGGCCAATTTCAAGGGCATTAAGGGGTTGGTATCTGGTTACTGGTTCACGCCAGATGAAATACCGGCGAGAATCACTGTTCAGACTATACCTGAACTCGTCCGTGAACATAACCTGGGACTACTGTCCCAGTGACCATGTACTGCGTTCTTGACCCCAGGCTTTACGGGCTCTCCTGTGACCAGGGGTCAGTGGAATGCACCTTGCAGGCCTCCGGGCGAATAAACCATGTTTGTTCAGTCGTCTGTAGACTGTGTGTCTGGAGACAACTGTTCCAGTGGCTGCGGTGAGGTCCCGAGCAAGGCTGCCTGCAGAACTCCGTGGCCGTCTGCGGGCACTGATGGTGAGATATCGATCTTCTTATGGAGTTGTACACTGTGGACGTCCCGTACTGTAGCGCGTTGACACGTTTCCCGTCTGCTGGAATCGTTGACATAATCTTGAGATCACACTTTGTGAGGCACAAGGGGCTCGTGCTACGACCTGCTGTGTTTGACCAGTGTCCAGTCGCCCTAGTATTCTACCCCTCATAACGTGTTCAAAATGTGTTCTTTGAGCCATTTTCAAAACACAGTCACCATTAGCTCGTCTGAAAACGTCTGCACACTTACTCGCTGCGCTGTACTCTGACATGCACAAAACACCTCTGCGGATGTGGACTGCTGCCAGCGCCCCGCGCGACGACCGCAGGGCAAATGCACCACATGGTGATACCCCGAAGTGATTTAAACCCGTAAACCGCTCACCAGAGCGTTGTTTCACCTTGTATCAGCATTATCCTTAATTTATGAGCATATGTGTACATTCGACCATGACATAATAACGCGAAACATTTTAGTAATTGTGACATTTTACATTGCGTTGTCTATAGACAAGGGGTAACAGCAGAATGTGTCGATCGGGAGAGTTCAGTGATTTCGGACGTGGATTAGTCACCGGATGTCAGCTGAGTAACAAATCCATCAGAGACATCTCAACTTTTCTATAGGCGCCCAGATCGACTGTCCGTGAGGCGATTCTGAAGTGAAAGGCGAAGCAACAGTCACAGCCAAACCAGTGCGAGGCAGGCCTCCTGTACCGACGTACAGCGACCTCGAGCACTGCCAAGAGACGTCGAAACAAAATCGCGTGAAATCAGTGGGAGGAATCTCTCGTCAGTTCCAAAGTGTTTCTAGCAGTCAAGCTAACACCGTGGGCAGACAGAGTTAAAAATAATGATGTACAATGGTGGGGCAGCTCCCCGACTAACCCACACATTTCTGTGGTCAATGCTAAGCGACACTTGAGGAGGTGTATAGAGAGACGCCGTTGACCAGTGAATGACAGGAAACGATTCATTTGGAGTAATGAATCAGCCTATACTCTCTGCCTATCCAGAGAAAGCGAACGAGTTGGAGAATTCCTGGAGAACGTTGTGTAACGGTCATGTGTAGTGCCAACAGTGAAGTACAAAGGAGGTGATCGTACGGTATGGGGGTATTTGTAGTGATTAAGAAGTTGTCGCCATATAGCGCTTAAGAGAAATAAATGGGGAAGAATTTGTTCAGATATATAGCTTACTGTACTCTACACAGTAGAGGAGCAGTTCGGAAACGATGATTGCGTCAGCATGGCAAAGCACATTGTCATAAATCAGCATCTTGTCCTATGTAAAGTCGCCAAGCGGGTCTAGGGCTTCCATTCGGTCCCTTGTTCACCAGTCTCGGGTGGCAGTTGAAAATAGCAACACGGAATCCGAAGTTTTAAATTTCATGTTCAAGAAATCGTTCACGCAGAAGAATCCTGCAAACATACCATCATTTGACCATCGGACAGACTCCCATATGGGCGACATAGTAATTAGCGTCCCTGGCATAGAGAAACAATTGAAAGAGTTGAAAGCAAATAAATCGCCAGGTCCAGATGGAATCCCAGTTCGGTTTTACAAAGGGTACTCTACGGCACTGGCCCCTTACCTAGCTTCCATATATCGTAAACCTCTCGTCCAGCACAAAGTTCCAAGCGACTGGAAAAAAGCGCAGGTGACTCCAGTATATAAGAAGGGTAAAACAACGGACCTGCAAAATTACAAACCAATATCACTAACTTCGGTTTGCTGCAGAATCCCTGAACAAACTCTCATTTCGAATACAATAAACTTTCTTGAAGCTAAGAAACATATGTTCACGAATCGGCATGGTTTTAGAAAGCATCGTTCGTGCGAAACTCAGCTTGCCCTTTTCTCACATGATATACTGAGAACTATAGACGAAGGGCAACAGGCAGATTCCATACATTTCTAGATTTAGATGGTACGAGCTCATGGAATAAGTTCACAGATATATGAGTGGCTCGAGGACCTCTTAAATAATACAACCCAGTATGTTGGCCTCGACGGCGAGTGTTCATCAGAGACAAGGATATCGACAGGGGCGCCCTAGGGAAGTGTGATAGGACTGTTGTTGTTCTCTATAAACATAAATGATTTGGCGGACAGAGTGGGCAGTGATCTGCGGTTGTTTGCTCATGATGCTGTGGTCTACGGTAAGGTGTCGAAGTTGAGTGGCTGTAGGAAGATACAGGACGACTTAGACAAAATTTCCAGTTGGTGTGATGAATAGCAGTTAGCCCTAAATGTGGAAAAACGTAAGTTAGTGCGAAGGACTAGGTAGAACAAGCATGCATGTTCATTTACAGTATTACTTGTGTCCTGCTTCACGCAGTCACGTCGTTCATATATCTGGGTGAAATGTTGCAAAGGGATAGGAATGGAAGGAGCATGTGAAAACTGTGGTAGGGAAGGCGAATGTTCGAATTAGGTTTAATGAAAGAATTTTAGGGAAGGATGGTTCAACAGTAAAGGAGAAAACATGTAGGGCGCTGGCGAGGCCTATTCTTGGGTAGTGCCTGGGTGTTTGGTATCCGTACCGGGTCGGATTAAAGGAAGACATGGAAGCAATTCAGAGGCGAGTTACTAGATTTGTCACCGGTAGGTTCGAACAACACGTGTTACAAAGATTCTTCGGGGACTCAAATGAGAATCCCTGGAGGTAAGGTAAAGTTCTTTCCGAGAAACACTATTGAAAAAATTAAGAAAATCGGCATCTGAAGCTGACTTCCGAACGATTCTATTGCCGCCAACATACATTACGCGTAAGGACCATGAATATAAGATTCGAGAAATTAGGGCTTATAAAAAGGCATATAGATAGTTGTTTTTCCCTCGCTGTATTTGTGGGTAGAACAGGAAAAGAAATGACAAGTAGTGGTACAGGGTACCCTCCGCCACACAGTGTACGGTGGCTAGCGGGGTGTCTATGTAGATGTAGATGCAGATCTGTGAGGCAGTGAATTGCGGACAGTAGCATTCCTGTAATGAACTAGCCTGCCCAGAGTCCCGACCTAAAGCCAGTAGAACACCTTTGATATGAGTTAGAACACTTCGCACCAGACCCCAGAGTCCAACATTACTACCTTCTCTGATTTGGGCTCTCGAGGAAGAATGGGATGTCATTCCTCCACAGACATTTAGTCATTTGACTGAGAGCGTTTCCAGAAGAGTTCAGACCGTCAAAAAGGGCGAAGGGAGGACACAACCCATAATAATGCAGGTGTTCGGATATTTTTGATCAGGTAGTGTACATAAAGGATAAACCCTGCTTCAGATTCTAACAAGGCAAACGTCGCATCACATCACACTAATATTTAATGATAAGATAGCGTATTGGATACCTCGTCAAAAACTGGACACAGACCAAGCATGAAAACAGGAAAAGATGTACTGAACTGTGAAAAAAGAAGCAGCGAACGGTCCAAGTTCAATATGTGCAACATTGAGCGAATGTAAATAGCTACAGCGTCCTGGTTATAATCCCTTCTTCAGACTGTACGTCTAAAAAGGGAAACTTCCCACAACACCACAGTCATATTTAGTTCAGTCGATAGCCCCTCAAAAACTGAACACAGATCAAGCATGAAAACGGGAAGAAGGTGTACTGAACTGTGTAAAAAGAAGCAAAATGGAAGCAGTGAACGCTCCAAGCTCAAGACGTGCAACACTGAGTGAATTTTAATAGCCCAATGTCGTGGTTGTGTGGTAACGCTGCTTGGACTGCGAAGGAGGAGATCTCCCTTGCGCGCTATTGTTTTTTTTCATTCACAGAATAATGAACTCTTCGTCAGGTCATTGACCTGTCTGTTATGGAAGGAAAGTCAATAATTTTATTTTAAAAAATTGGGCACGAGTGAGATTTGAATATGGATCTCTCGCTATGCAGTTTGGCGCGAACAGTCCGGTCGAGACGGTCCCATCGATTCTCGATTTGGTTTAAATCCAGGGAGTCTGGTGACCAGTGGAACGCCGTGATATTCTTCAAATCACGCACGTACACTGCCAGCTATGTGACACGTTGCGTTGTCCTGCTGATAGATGCCATCGCGCTGAGGAAAAACAAACTGTGTGTAGGGATGAGCACGATCCCTAAGGATAGATGCATACTTGTGTTGATCCATTGGGCCTTCCAGAACATTCTCCAATCCATAACGCTTCTTCCTACCACCTTGACCCCTACGACGATTGTTGTAGGATCGTAAACGCCAACGGCCGTATGTCGGATAGAGCAGAAGCGTGATTCATCTGAAAACACCACCTGTCGCCATTCAGTGGACGTCCAGTTGCACTACTGGCGTGCAAATTCCAACCTTAGTCGTCAATGAACAGCAGTCAGGACGAATGCACGAATAAGGCGCCTGCTGCGGAGCCCCATACGCAGAAATGGTCACTGAGCGGTCTTGAGGAGACTCCGTTGGTAGCGCCTTGGTTCATATGGGCGGTCAGTTGCTCAACAGTTGCACATCTATACGCCGTTATGCATCTCTGCAGCTGTCGTTCAGCACTGTCATGTATGATCCGTGATACCGCACAGTTGTCTCGGTGCCCATTTTAGATAGCGCCATTTTGTCATGCACAGTATACTTTAACCACAGTGGCAAGTGAACAATTTACCAACTTAGAGGTTTCGGAAATACTTCGAGCCTTGACCGGAAAGCTAATGATGATGCCTTTTGGACGTCACATAAATCGCTCCATTTCCGAGTTATTGCAATGTTTCCACTATGTTCCACATAACCCCCCCCCCCCCCCTAACCACTGCCCCCCTTCCCGACATGCTTTATATACACTACTGGCCATTAAAATTGCTACACCACGAAGATGACGTGCTACAGACGCGAAATTTAACCTACAGGAAGAATATGCTGTGATATGCAAATGAGTAGCTTTTCAGAGCATTCACACAAGGTTGGCGCCGGTGGCAACACATACAACGTGCTGACTTGAGGAAAGTTTCAACTGATTTCTCATACACAAACAGCAGTTGACCGGCGTTGCCTGGTGAAACGTTGTTGTGATGCCTCGTGTAAGCAGGAGAAATGCGTACCATCACGTTTCCGACTTTAATAAAGGTCAGATTGTAGCCTATCGCGATTGAGGTTTATCGTATCGCGACATTGCTGCTCGCGTTGGTCGAGATCCAATGAATGTTAGCAGAATATGGAATCGATGCTGGATCCCAACGGCCATGCTGGATCACAACGGCTCGTATCACTAGCAGTCGAGATGACAGGCATCTTATCCGCACGGCTGTAACGGATCGTGCAGCCACGTCTCGATCCCTGAGCCAACAGATGGGGACGTTTGCAAGACAACAACCGTCTGCACGAACAGTTCGACGACGTTTGCAGCAGCGTGGACTATCAGCTCGGAGACCATGGCTGCATCACGGACACGAGCGCCTAACGATGATCTTGGGTGCACGAATGGCAAAAAGTCATTTTTTTCGGATGGATCCAGGTTCTGTTTACAGCATCATGATGGTCGCATGCGTGTTTGGCGACATCGCGCAGAACGCACATTGGAAGCGTGTATTCGTCATCGCCATACTGGCGTATCACCCGGCGTGATAGTATGGGGTGCCATTGGTTACACGTCTCGGTCACCTCTTGTTCGCATTGACGGCACTTTGAACAGTGGACGTTACATTTCAGATGTGTTACGACCCGTGTCTCTACCCTTCATCCGATCCCTGGGAATCCCTACATTTCAGCAGGATAATGCACGACCGCATATTGCATGTCCTGTACGGGCCTTTCTGTATACAGAAAATGTTCGACTGCTGCCCTGGCCAGCACATTCTCCACATCTCTCACCAATTGAAAACGTCTGGTCAATGGTGGCCGAGCAACTGGCTCGTCACAATACGCCAGTCACTACTCTTGATGAACTGTGGTATCGTGTTGAAGCTGAATGGACCGCTGTACCTGTACACGCCATCCAAATCTCACTCAATGCCCAGGCGTATCAAGGCCGTTATTACGGGGTACTGATTTCTCAGGATCTATGCACCCAAATTGCGTGAAAATGTATTCACATGTCAGTTCTAGTGTAATATATTTGTCCAATGAATACCCGTTTATCATCTGCATTTCTTCTTGGTGTAGCAATTTTATTGCCCAGTAGTGTATTTTCCAGTGTTAGTACTGCCACCTGCCATCTGTGAGTGGTTATTGCACATTCAGATATAAGATAGGCGGTGGTCATATTATTGTGACAATACAGTGTATAATCCCAGAAGATGGATGAATAAATTACTGTAAATGAATTTAATTTCACCAATATGAGCGCTAACAGATAGTATGTACTTCGATTTTTGAACTCGGCATTATGATGGCCATTTGTTAAAACAGTAAAATAACCCATCGCAGTCGACTATGAATATTATGAATTCTTTTCATATAGTAGGAAAATTTACTGTTTTACGAACAGTAAGTCTCTTCGTCATGAAATTAAGTTTTTTGTACCATGAGCTGTGTGTACATTGAAATTAATCTATGATCCAGGGTGATTTCACTCTTGCCGTTGCAGGAATTATTGGGAAGCTGAACTGACAGTTGCCCGCCATTGCAGACGCCGTATAGAAATTATTAGAGCTCAAATTAAAATGTAAAATGCATCGTACTATAAAATTATAAAGTAAAAAATTTAAATTTGACACACTGGACAAAGCCGCACAGTGTAACCTCATGACATACCGCTTGAAAAGCTTGGTCTACCTCGTGTTTAACGGTTCAAACTGCAAACATGATACTGCCACATTCGGTGGGAGAGTGCTCTTGTCATTTATGAGTGGGTTAAACAAAGTATCAATGGAAACTGTAGGTGGATGCGTCGAAACTGGGATCATAAAAAAATAAAGAAAAGCAACAATTTTCGTTTCAATGGTTTAGGTGTGTACATATTCTCTGCTTGTGTGAGCACAACGCACAGAAAATTCTGTAGCGTATCGACCACATTCAGTTATAAACTACTCGAGAACGAAAGTGCGTTGCAAGAAAGTAAGCTAAGGCAGGCAAGAGAGTTATACATTGCGAAGCAAAACACTACCGTCAGGCATTGTGCGGCAGAGCCAGTTGGGCGTGGTATATCAACAGCCTACACTGCAATATGCTAGTGGAAAGTGGAAGCCTTTCCTCATTTGCCAGCATGGAAGAGTTTAGAGTACTTTCCTTAAGCCCTAAACGAACATAGTCTGGAGTGTATAAGTACTCAGCTATTTGTGTACTAAATTATTCCCATCTCAGTATCACAGCCTACACCATGAGTCTGGACACCCTGAGTGACATCCTCGAATGCAGTACAGGGTCCACCGTTAGACCATGGGACGGGGCAGCCTGCTCTGACTTACGATACAGTCGCTTCCAGTGCAGAGAGCCGCCAACTCACTGGAGGGAGGTCATGGTCATTGCCAGCTGCACCACCACGCTGTCATCATGGTCGCAGTCAGAGACATCGCTGATGTAACATCATGCTTGGCCTTGCTCTTTGTGCTGTCAGCAATGCGGGATGTCTATTGTTTCGAGTGAGAGGCAACTGGATGCCTCCACCAAGCTGTTCCTAATGTACTAAGGCAGAAGGCCTGAACAAAAAACCTAAGTTAAAAAAATACATTGTCGTCCTGTTGTCTTATTTGACTCCCCATGGATGACAATCAAAGGATCATCGAACGATTCATACAACAGAATGAAAGTGTAAGAAAGGTCCTTCTTTGGGATGTTGTTTAATTCGCACATCACAATGGCTTGATTGTCGGTCATGCTGTCAAGACGTTGAACCTTCACGGGAATTTGTGCGCTTTGACGTTTCGAGGTAGGTTCATGGAGATAACACCAAGTCTCGTCACTCGTGTTGGTTTCTTTCCAGAAAAGAATTGCCTGCGTTTTTTATTTCAATTGAGCCACCACAGATGTCCAAGTGTCGTTGTCTTGTTTGGGCGTCAACATACGGTTTTGTCTCCTTGAAAACATTTTGGAGAACGCATTGAACACTTGTTTTGTAGATCCTTAAGTCTCCACTCCATTGTGATTTTGACACATCAAAGGTGATACATTATAGTCGCACGTCCACTACTTAACACTGCCTGCTCGCAACAGAATGGCCGATTACACATATCTTATTTACAGGTGTTAGTTCAACCTGCTGTCGTCGCTTATACGTCAGGAATAAAATCAGGCTCGGTATTTTTTGAGTGAGTGGTGTATTGTAAAGATACATGGCGGCTGAACTTAACATTAGTGTAAGGCATCTAAGAAAGAGTCGCAAAAACAGCATTGGGTAAACTATATTATCACTACGCTTAATAGAAACAAATCAGTCAGGATTCGAGAGTAGTCTGGCTGTCAACAGTTTCGTTGAAAGGCCTACGATATTGTGGCGAGGTTTGTCAATACTGTAATGCAAATCGTCCCTGTCGACAATACAGAGGGCTCCAAAAAAATGTATCCACTATTTAAAAGTCCATAACTTGTTAACTAATTGACAGAGTTATCTCATTTTTGGTGAAAGTGTAGCGTAAAGTCCAACTTAAAGATATCACTGTAGGTGTTCAAAATGGTCGCCATTAACATCTTACACACAAACGATGCCGCCGAACTGAAGCAAAAACTATTGACTGCAACGTGTTCGGTTCAATATTTGCACATGAATGTACGATGGATTCTCGAAGTTCATCCAATGTGCGTGGCTTTTGTCGATAAACGACGTCCTTTAGTGTTCCCCACGGGTAAAAGTCCAGAGGAGTTAGGTCTGGAGAACGTGGTGGATACTTCACGGCACCTCTGCGGCCTATCCATCTTCCTGGAAGATTTTCGTCGAGTTACGCCCTAACACGATTTTGGTAGTGGGCTGGGGCACCATCTAGTTGAATGTAAACTCTTCCGTCTCCATACAAGTCTCGGATGACAGGTAAAATGGATGTCTGAAGCTTCTGAAGGTACACCTTGCCGGTAACTGTGCCGTCAAAGAAGAATGGCCCAATGAAGCCCCGGTAAGACAACCCACACCACACATTTACTCCTGTCAAATTCACGGCTTTGTCTACATGGACGTTCGGATTTTCGGCGGCCCAGTAGATGCATTTGTGGCAATTTACTGTACCATTGAGTTTGAACTGTGCCTCATCAGATCACACAATCATCTCTGCAAACTCTTCATCGTTGCTCACCATGTTAGTAAACCACTCGCAGTACTCCATTCTGCAATCTGGGTCGTCTTCGTTCATTGCGTGCAGCAATCGTGGGATGTACCACTTCCACTTTGCTGTCTTCAAAATTCGCCGAACACTTGAGCGACTCACTCCAGTTTCACGGGCACACTGTCTCACAGACTTCTGTGTTGAGAGAGTGAATTGTTGTAACACACGACGGGAGTTAGCTGGACTTTTTACAGTTATAGGTCGTCCAGATCGTTGTTTGCGTACATCTTTAACACAGCCTTCGGCTTCAAATTTGTCTGGAATGCGACGAATCGTTAAACGTGTCGGTGGCTCTGTTTGATACTCATTTCACCATTGCCGTTGAACCTCATTAATGTTTTCGTACTTAAAGTACCACTTCAAAACTGACTTCCTTTCATCGTATGTAAGCCTTGCGTCAGCCATGTTTACTCGAGTAACTAGGTGCAATAAGAACAAAACAGTATCTGGCGACTGTCATCTAACAAAACAAAACAACGCAATACAACGCTTGTGTGGCGATTGCCGGAACTAGAAACTATTACACTACCAAAGATGAGACAACTCCGTCAATTACTCGTAGTTTGCCAGTTATGGACTTTTAAACAGTGGCTACATTTTTTTGGACCCCTCTGTATTATGCGTCAACATCGTAATAATCCGCAACTTGCCACAGAGAAATAGATAAATCTTTAGTGCCAATGTGTAATATTTAAAATGTGATTTGATAAAATTACGTCGAGAGCACCTTCAGCTGTTAAGTAATACACACGCTTCTATGTTAGTGGTGTTACATTTCCAGTGTTTTAAGAAATAATGTACGATCATGGGCACATAATTCTAGGCACTTATTATTTTCAATTTAAAACGGCTAAAGGTTAATTTAGTTCCGAGAAATAGCCAGTGAGGTGCGGGAATCCTCAAAGTGCAGGGCCCATACCATGTGCCACATGTGCTCTCTCTGGCTCGGGAAGACAAAACATTGATGCTAGAAAATCTTTTTTTAAAAGAAGGAAATGCATGAATTCAGAATCAGTGTTCATTTAGCACTGAATTACTTGTCACGAAATGTGACGACGATGATACTGTTTCTTTGAATTGTTATAGGGTGGAAAAACAACTAGGTTCATCCGCGCCCATGTAGAACACGAAGACATAGAGGAGTTATAAACGACTACACGTGAATCCCAATCGACGGAAGAGAAGATAGCTAAAACAGGGACGTGGAGAAAGGTCTATAAAATGAGACATAGAGAAACGGATGTCCAGAACTAAAAATTAAATGGCCTTCGCCACAATGCTACGACGGATAAAAAGTAAAACGCGTTCGACAGCTCGCGCGTCGTTCGCTAAAACGGCCTATAACTAATACCGCAAACACAAACGAGAACGTAAGCGGTTAAAAAATGGCATTCCGTCAGGAAAAGGTGGACCGTCAAAAGTTGAGCGCAATGTGTGCAAAGTGGTGGGGGAACACAACTTAAGAAATGGCGATGGCTAAGAAGGCAGTGCCCAATACACAACCCAGATATAATGATCTCACGGCGAGAGAGCCGATAGGAGGTCGTCGAAGCCGCTGGGAGAGGCTTAATAACCCGGAGCTTGTTCCCCTGGAGGTAGGACCATTGGTGATGCCGAATGACACCACCTGCTGGCAGACGGCAACACAGAGATCATCGGAATGTAAGAACTAGCGGGATGATGTACGAGGACTGCAGCCTTGGCAGCAGCGTCAGCGGCCTCGTTCCCATTCGGACCGGTGTGACCAGGAACCCACATGAACATCACAGTGACTCCATCGAGAGACAGCCAATGGCAGCTTTCCTGGACCCGTTGCACTAAGGGATGGAAGGTGTACAGCACCTAGCGAATGCTAAGCAATAGCCCCAACGTGACGTCATCTTCATACGACGTAAGGCAAATTGTTAAAATGGCTCTGAGGACTATGGGACTCAACTGCTGAGGTCATTAGTCCCCTAGAACTTAGAACTAGTTAAACCTAACTAACCTAAGGACATCACAAACATCCATGCCCGAGGCAGGATTCGAACCTGCGACCGTAGCGGCCTTGCGGTTCCAGACTGCAGCGCCTTTAACCGCACGGCCACTTCGGCCGGCCCGACGTAAGGCAATTCACGTCATTGTGAACCGCCAGTGATAGCCGTAATGACCAGGAATGCTGTCGTTTCCAGTTAGGGGTATCATTGCCTCCTTATTCTTCATTATCATTTGGTTCTGGACTCGCGATTAAATTTGATAGATTATTTCTTTGTAGCTTCCCTGAATAATCTTAGAGTGTGACATCAATGCACGCCGAGAAAAATGGAAAAAAACCGTAGAAAGTATGCCGCAAACAGCGACTACAATAGTAAATCCACGCTGTGAAATATAGTGAGTAACATATTATGAAATTATTCACAGAAAACAATGTTTGGAACCAAACAGAACACATGTAATAATGTTTTACAATACAGGGTGATTATAATTAAAGTTAAACTTTCAAACCGCTGTAGAAATAACACTACTGGTCAGAATGACGTCAAATTGCAACGGAATATTATCGGAGAAGGGGGAAAACGTATGGCAGAAGGACAATAAATAGTTACAAAATGTAGCAATAGATTGCGCTGTAAGCATCATAATTTAATAGTGGTCGACTACAAATCACAAATGAATCACACAACAATGCCTAAGGTGTACGTCTGACGTTAAACAAACTGTACTACTCAGTGTGCATGGCTGTACAGGCGTGATGCTGTTGTTACTAAGCCCATCCACCACGGCAAGGTCATACCGCATCGGATGGGAAAAATCTGTTTTTAATTGTCCTGAGCCCAAAACCGCATCAAAAGCATCAATCACATCTGTTTTTAATTGCCATGAGGCCACAAACTGCATAAAAAGCATCAATCAAAATCATATCGGATTATTAACTTCCGTGTGACTGGCGCAAAACATGTTCAATATATTGTCCACCGTTTTCTGCAACAAGTTGAACTCCAGAAACAGCATGTTCCACAACTGATCGAATTATTTCCGGGATCAACTTCAGAATGTGTTGCGCAATGCGTGCTTTGAATGCAGCTAATTTTGAAATTGGAGCACTGAACACAACATCTTTCAGATAGCCCCACGGCCAGAAGTAACACTGATAAGATGAGGTGTTCGGGACGGACAGTCTGTAGGGGAATGGCGGCTGATAATTCTAACATATCAAAAATGCAGCTTAACTAGATCTGCAATGTGCGGAGGTGCGCCATCTCGCATAAAAATAATCCCATCCACACATCCACGCTGCTGGAGAGCTGGAATGACGTGATTGCGCAAAATACACTCATAGCGCTAACCAGTGGTACAGGTAACAGGACCGGAAGCAACTGTCTCTTCGAAAAAATATGTCCCTATGATAAATGATGCCATGAACCCGCTCCACGCAGTGGCCTTTTCAGGTTGATTTGCGTGTGGATTTTTCGTTGCCCATATTCGACAATTCTGTGTATTGACATATCCTGTCAGATGGAGGTGGGCTTCCTCTGTCCACGAAATCTTCCACGGCCAATCATTGTCCACTCCCATGTGAGCAAGAAATTCTAAAGCAAAAGTCAACAGGAAGCAACTCGTGCACGTGGGTAATTTTGAATGGATAGCGAAGAAGGATGTTTCGTAGGATTTTACGCACCGTGCTCACGGTTATGTCCAGAGTTCAGGCAATTCTCAGTGCACTACACGTTTGCACACCACCACTCGTCTCCTCCTGCATTGCTGTGGCTACTGCTTCTGTTTACGTCGAATCAATTCGTTTCCTCCCTCTACTAGGTAGCGTACCAAAAGAATCCGTCTTTTCGAATTTCCGAATCATTTTCTCCGCACCCACGGCAGTCATCGGACCAACGCCTTTTTTCAAATCCTTCAGTGTCCGGAACTTCTGCAGAACGACGTGCGCACAGTCATCATTCTTGTAATACAGCTTTACAAGAGCGCGATCCTGCATTGAGACAGTCATGGCGAACGTCGCAGACGGGAAAGGAGGAAAAGCCGTGTACCCAGAGTGTTTATATCAACTTCAATGGGTTGTGCGCATGATAGATGTTTTTATTTACGTACTTTGACACATACGGTGCCATCTATTGATCGTTTTTCACACTATTTTGTTTATTCTGCCATACGTTTTCCCCTCTCCGATAATATTCCGTTGCAATTTGACGTCATTCTGACTAGTGGTGTTATTTCTACAGGGTTTTGAAAGTTTAATTATAATCACCTTGCATATAATTGACTGTAATTATAAGGTAAATATTGTAAATTGCTCGGTAATAGCCAAGGGACCTTTATTTTAATGTATCGATAGCAACGACGAAATGGCAGTAGCTGTCCCGTTGTTTATCTTTGCGTATGGAGAGTCTGTGTCGCGCTCTGAGCAAGGAGGAAGGAGAGCAACTTGAGTCATTAAGAATCAGAAAGTGCTTGTTGGGCACTCCCGCTCAAGTGGTGTGCAGCTATGATCGCTTCAGTGTAGGCACATCTAATTCGTTAATGAGAGCGCGGTAGGAGTGGACAGGCGGAGGAAGCTGCAATTTTAACTGTTGCCTGACCCATAATTATCTGTAGCTCTGGAGACGACTCGTGGTTCTGAACCAGCAACAGTAACTACACTCCTGGTAATTGAAATAAGAACACCGTGAATTCATTGTCCCAGGAAGGGGAAACTTTATTGACACATTCCTGGGGTCAGATACATCACATGATCGCACTGACAGAACCACAGGCACATAGACACAGGCAACAGAGCATGCACAACGTCGGCACTAGTACAGTGTATATCCACCTTTCGCAGCAATGCAGGCTGCTATTCTCCCATGGAGACGATCGTAGAGATGCTGGATGTAGTCCCGTGGAACGGCTTGCCATGCCATTTCCACCTGGCGCCTCAGTTGGACCAGCGTTCGTGCTGGACGTGCAGACCGCGTGAGACGACGCTTCATCCAGTCCCAAACATGCTCAATGGGGGACAGATCCGGAGATCTTGCTGGCCAGGGTAGTTGACTTACACCTTCTAGAGCACGTTGGGTGGCACGGGATACATGCGGACGTGCATTGTCCTGTTGGAACAGCAAGTTCCCTTACCGGTCTAGGAATGGTAGAACGATGGGTTCGATGACGGTTTGGATGTACCGTGCACTATTCAGTGTCCCCTCGACGATCACCAGTGGTGTACGGCCAGTGTAGGAGATTGCTCCCCACACCATGATGCCGGGTGTTGGCCCTGTGTGCCTCGATCGTATGCAGTCCTGATTGTGGCGCTCACCTGCACGGCGCCAAACACGCATACGACCATCATTGGCACCAAGGCAGAAGCGACTCTCATCGCTGAAGACGACACGTCTCCATTCGTCCCTCCAATCACGCCTGTCGCGACACCACTGGAGGCGGGCTGCACGATGTTGGGGCGTGAGCGGAAGACGGCCTAACGGTGTGGGGGACCGTAGCCCAGCTTCATGGAGACGATTGCGAATGGTCCTCGCCGATACCCCAGGAGCAACAGTGTCCCTAATTTGCTGGGAAGTGGCGGTGCGGTCCCCTACGGCACTGCGTAGGATCCTACGGTCTTGGCATGCATCCGTGCGTCGCTGCGGTCCGGTCCCAGGTCGACGGGCACGTGCACCTTCCGCCGACCACTGGCGACAACATCGATGTACTGTGGAGACCTCACGCCCCACGTGTTGAGCAATTCGGCGGTACGTCCACCCGGCGTCCCGCATGCCCACTATACGCTCTCGCTCAAAGTCCGTCAACTGCACATACGGTTCACGTCCACGCTGTCGCGGCATGCTACCAGTGTTAAAGACTGCGATGGAGCTCCGTATGCCACGGCAAACTGGCTGACACTGACGGCGGCGGTGCACAAATGCTGCGCAGCTAGCGCCATTCGACGGCCAACACCGCGGTTCCTGGTGTGTCCGCTGTGCCGCGCGTGTGATCATTGCTTGTACAGCGCACTCGCAGTGTGCGGAGCAAGTATGGTGGGTCTGACACACCGGTGTCAATGTGTTCTTTTTTCCATTTCCAGGAGTGTACAATGGCAGCTCAGCATTGTCGTCGGCTACATTCTCCGTCGTCCACACAGCTGCAGCACGTGAGGCTTTTAACTAATGTTGTACAGGCATTGCCCAGTGGCATTTCTTACACATAGTTTAACTTTCTTGAATAATAACCTGCAATAGTCAAAACTTGTAGGCAACCTGTGTTGTCATTGACCTCAGACATTAGTACCAAGGAGGGTACGTTTTCTTTCAACGCAATCACTGAATCTCGTAAAAGTATCAAAGTGATTAACTATTTTCTAACAGTTTTGATTTGTTTGCTAATGGCCAGTTTCAGTCTAAATTTTCTGCCTCAGTAACTGTTGATTCTTATATTGCACAACAGAAGCTTAACTAATTTGGAATTCTGGGTTAACTTCTCTCACGTAAAGTAACGTAAAATTTCATAGGTAAAATTGATAACTAAAGAGACAGCACAAATTAAGAGTGCGTAATTTCATTTACTCTGTATTTAGCTTAGCGAGTGACTTTTGTTGACTTGGTACATACAGTACCTTATTGTTATGTTAAAAGTAAATCAATTACTCATTTTCTGAAAGCAAACTCAGTTTAATCTTTCAATAATTAAAAGTAAATTGCTAGCCTTTTTCCAAATTTTGCATTACGTTATGCTGAGATTACTGAAAGTCATATTTTTACGAAACGAAGTTTCAGTTACAGTCATTTATTTAACCAGCAGCTCCATTTCACTTTCAAAATTTAGTATTTCAGATTAATTAACTGCAAACTCAGTGCTTTCTGATTTATTTATTTCCTCGTGAACTGCTGTATTGAGCGACAGCACGCCAACCTTCTGTTACCACACCAGTGATTACTTGCTTAATTTTCTTTCACATCACTTTCCTTAGGACTTTGAATTTTCATTGCCCTAGTGGGCTGGCAACCGTTTAACTATCCCTTTTTTGTTAATCAATATTTTTTGTATTATCAGTATTTTTTGTATTAAAATATTGCGTGTTACCCTTTTCCCCCTGTGTGGTTCGTGAGCGATTGCACTAAATTTCACCGATTTCAAAATTATTATCAATACTTAGAATAGATTCTTCCTTCAGAAGGATCTGTTATACACTTTCCTACAACTGAGAGGTATTATTTTCCTTCGGTAACGATAGCCTTACTCACTTAAAATTTCATTAGGCATACGCGATCACTGTCACGTGACAGTCCACTAGCTAGATTAGGAAGGGGGAAATTACACGGTGAGTGTACCGTGTTCAAAATTTAGAGATCAGAAATATCATGCAACATTATGACTCCCCACACCACAACACCCCGAACATCCAAACGATGATGTTTGACAATGTCAGGTGTATCCTCATGTGGCGAGGTAGGGGAACACGTGGTACACCTAGGACCATTGTAGATTAGATTAGATTTACTTTATTCCAATTGATCCACACTGAAGAGGTCCTCCAGGATGTAGAACACGTCAGAAAAACAATAATACATGACAAATATTTACAACTGGAACAAATAAGCTAATGTACCTTCCACAGGTCCCAAGTGGAATGATCGTAATTTTTTTTAAATGAACACGGTATGAAAGAATCATTTTAAAAACACTCATTTACTAAGATCGCATTAATGCACTGAATTTAAAACTAAAATAAAAGTGTTTTTCATATATAAGGTAATAAACATATAATGGAACTATTACAATACTTATTTACAATGAACACATTACTGCACTGAAATGGCGCAGAAGTTAGATTATATATAGACACAGAAATCAGTTGGTTCTACTGAGAAATTCATCAATGGAGTAGAAGGAGTTGGCCACCAATAAATCCTTTAGGCTTCTCTTAAAATGAATTTCATTGGTTTTTAAGCTTTTTATGGCTGCTGGCAAGTTACTGAAAATCCGTGTTCCTGAATAATGCACATCTTTTTGTACAAGAGTAAGGGACTTTAAATCCTTATGAAAATTATTATTATTTCTGGTATTGATTCTATGAATTGAGCTGTTGGCTTGAAAAGTGATATTTTTGTAATGACAAATTTCATTAAGGAATACGTACACTACTGGCCATTAAAATTGTTATAGCACGAAGATGACGTGCTACAGACGTGAAATTTAACAGACAGGAAGAAGATGCTGTGATATACAAACGATTAGCTTTTCAGAGCATTCACGCAATGTTGGCGCCGGTGGCGACACATACAACGTGCTGACATGAGGAAAGTTCCCAACCGATTTCTCATACACAAACAGCAGTTGACCGGCGTTGCCTGGTGAAACGTTGTTGTGATGCCTCGTGTAAGGAGGTGAAATGCGTACCATCACGTTTCCGACTTTGATAAAGGTCAGATTGTAGCCTATCGCGATTGCGGTTTATCGTATCGCGACAGTGCTGCTCGCGTTGGTCGAGATCCGATGACTGTTAGCAGAATATGGAATTGGTGGGTTCAGGAGAAGACGGTTGCAGCAGCATGGACTATCAGCTCGGAGATCATGGCTGCGGTTACCCTTGACGCTGCGTCACAGACAGGAGCCCCTGCGATGGTGTACTCAACGACGAACCTGGGTGCACGAATGGAAAATCGTCATTTCTTCAGATGAATGGAGGTTCTGTTTACAGCATCATGATGGTCGCATCCGTGTTTGGCGACATCGCGGTGAACGCACATTGGAAGCGTGTATTCGTCATCGGCATACTGGCGCATCACCCGGCGTGATGGTATGGGGTGCCATTGGTTACACGTCTCGGTCACCTCTTGTTCCCATTGACGGCACTTTGAACACTGGACGTTACCTTTCAGATGCGTTACGACCCGTGGCTCTTCCCTTCATTCGATCCCTGCGAAACCCTACATTTCAGCAGGATAATGCACAACCGCATGTTGCAGGTCATGTACGGGCCTTTCTGGATACAGAAAATGTTCGACTGCTGCCCCGGCCAGCACATTCTCCAGATCTCTCACCAATTGAGAACGTCTGGTCAATAGGATGTTCTTAAGTTCAGACCACATATAACTTTTATTGCACGTTTTTGTGCCCGGAAAACTTTAGCTTGGCTTGATGAATTACCCCAAAAAGTAATCCCATGTGACGTCATGGAATGAAAGCAAGCATAGTATGCCAGCATGATTGTCTTGCTGGTCCGTATATTATGCTGTGGGGAGGCATAATTTTGTATGGGCGTGTTACCAACCAAATCTTTCAGCACTCACCAGTCAACATTATTGTGACGTCGTAGTCCTTCTTCAAGCGCGTCTTTTCAGGGGAGCATTCGGTCCTGATTTAATTCTTAAGGATAACAACGGGCGACCGATTTAAACGGCGCTGGTGGAGGAGCTCTTGGGAAGAGAGGGTATTCAGCGAATGGGTCAGCCTACTCGTTTTCCCGACTGCAGTCACCTCCAGCAAGTGCGGGATGCTTTGGGCCGATATATTGCAGGACGTTCACATGCACCAAGGACCATCCAGCAGTTGTCAAACCGCGCTAGTGGGTGGGTGGAATGCCTTACCACACCACCGCCTTACCCACGTTGTGGCCAGCATGTGAGCACGTTGCACACCATGCAGTTCTGTCTGTGGTGATCGCACATCCTATCATCTCCTGCCTATTGTAATGTCCTGGGGACGACCACAAATCGCGGGGACTTCAGTGTAATTAAAGTGTCGTTTCTGTCCGTCTCATTGCGTATTTTTTCCAGTTATCTTCTGTACTTCACTGTAGCAGTTCTTTCTGCGTGTGGTCCAAGTTGCATCGAGCTGTTTTACCTAGCATTAACACATCATGCGAAATTTACTTTCGTAGTTGAGGTTTGCACGCCATTGTAGTTCTAGAAGTATGTATCATTTTACTTATCATTAAATTCTCTACCTGGAAAATTAACAACATATTTCAAACAGTTTCAAGATTTTGTAAACCACTTCAGTGTGATGAACGCAAAATGTTTACCAATGCTGCGCAAATACAATTTAATGCCTAACAACAACAAATACAATGAAAAATGTAAGAAATAACTTTTTTTGCGGTCTCTAGCATGCATTACTTCATGTTATTCTAAGATCTGTATCGACTGAAGTACCGACCGGAAAATCGTCGTGTGTTACTAGGTATACTTTCCTCTAAGTTCAACACTCTCCCTTACTTTGCAGTAATGTTGAGAGCTTACGTATTGTAGTTGAAGCCATTTGATAGACGCAATACGAAAGAAAAAAACCAGTTGAAAAAAATGCTTGGAGAAATGGAGACAGTGGAAACTGCAGTATTATTTGCAGAATACGTACGTAAGAGAGTGTTATTTGGAACACAACCACAGGAGTATGGATTTTCAAGTCAAGGAACGGAGAAGTGTAAAGAAACCTTATATTATTGTCAGAGATGTACAGAATGTTAGACAGAAACCAGTTACTATAAAAGATGACAAAATCGTTTTATAGCCTCTTGTAGCGCCGTGGACCAGCTATAAATTGTTACCAAGGTTATAGCAAACACAGAATGAAATATGTATCAAAATATGACTTATTAATTCAGAAAAGTATATTATGATACGTTATTAAAACTCTAGATGAAAGCCTTTGAGAAATATTCATATATTATGTGAGATAGATAAGATGATGCGACGTAAACAAAAGTATGTCTTGTAAACCTGGAACAGGTCATAAAATTAGTGGGCTGGTGTTAATAGGTGGAGAACCTAGAAATGGATCTTACACGGACCATGTTTGTATTGCAAACAAGTGTGAAAGAGTATGGATGAAAACAGAGAAAGCGTGGAAGTACTCTTGAAACGTAATTGGTTCAAATGGCTCTGAGCACTATGGGACTTAACATCTGTGGTCATCAGTCCCCTAGAACTTAGAACTACTTAAACCTAACTAACCTCATCACGAGGCGGAGAAAATCCCTGACCCCGCCGGGAATCGAACCCGGGAACCCGGGCGCGGGAAGCGAGAACGCTACCGCACGAAACGTAATTAAAATAAGTACAGAATGAAGTATAATAGTGTCCGCCAGTAAGCCTGTGCTACCTGTGATGCTGCGTCAGTTACCAGGCACTGGCACATGAGCGTGAAGACTGCGTCATCTCCCAGCATTCAAACGTAACTAAAAGCAGACGGTGATATAAAGAGGAGGGGACCCCACATTCTCTGTAAACATTCCGTTCTGTGACGCGGCTGAGCAGAGGGTCTTTAAATGTAGAGTTATTGTAATAACCTAAATTGGTTTACCGCGTTGGTACCCTATCGGGGTGTCAGTTGTCGATTACCTGTTCAAAGAATATTTAAAAATAGTATTCACACCATCGTCGTTCTAAAAGATAGATTTCCTACAGTTTAGTTTGCATATTCTTTCATTGAGATACTGTCGCCAGGACTGAAACGTAAGTTCCACAAAGAAAGTCGTAGGAGGAACTGTTTTTGGACAGAGAGCACCAACTTGCAAGCGATATTCAGAATACTTTGATCTGACGATTAACTGTGAGGTCAACAAGTGCGACAGCCCCCGCCAGCTGTGTTCAGTTTCCGTCCCATCTGCTGGTGGGGCTTCAGATCGTTTGGGAAAATGAATGTTGGACTGAGAAGTCTATAACCTGTGTATACTACTAGTTTTAACACACTACAGTCAGGCAAGTACGTAAAATGTGTACGCCAACCAGCCATTTGGAGTTGGTCAGGGATAATAAAAAGAGCCTGCTGAGAATGATGACGTAGGTCACGAAGATAAATAAGTGGGTTATAGAAAAGGTATCAGTCTGTGATGCCCAATGGGGGTGCCCTGGCGCTAATGTATTTATCAGTCCTTGGTAACGTCACATACACAGAATGATCAGAATATAGTAGGAATGTTATAGATTATGAATGCTTCTAAATTATGATTCACGCTGAAACTGCTTATGATAAGGCAGAAAAAATAACTGTTATGAAAAACCAATAGTTTCAAATCAATTAATATAAATTTGTCAGTTAGGACTGCACCAGCGGTTTTATTGGCCGCTACCGGCGCGGATAATGCGCGACCTAATATGTTGGCTTTACTCGTTATGACATTATAGGGATTGGTCATGCACTTATATTTACTACGGAATTGATTCTTAGCCTTTTAAAATAGCTCAAATGGCTCATATGGCTCTAACCACTATGGGACTTAACATCTGAGGTCATCAGATCCTTAGAACTACTTAAACCTAACTAACCTAAGGACATCACACACATCCATGCCAGAGGCAGGATTCGAACCTGCGAACGTAGCAGCAGGGCGGTTCCGAACAACAGCGCTTAGAACCGCTCGGTCACAGCGACCGGCTTTTAAAATAGTAGGCAAGTTCGTGAATAAAATGTATCAGAAATCACTGAAGAAATCTCGTAAGATCAATAGCGATGACAAAACCGGAGGGTTGTAATTTAAAACAGATAAATGTTTATTGAATGATATGCACGTATGTATGAACGGTGCCCTCACAAGAGTGGCAGATTCAAACGAAAAAAAATTAAGGAATAATGTTTGTATTGCGAATGTAGTAACATCTGTGAGCAAACAAAGTCAAATAATCTACGTCCAGTCAAAAGTCGAAGTACAGAGCTGCACTCACTCTAACTATTCTAAATCCAAATGAAAAATTAAACCACGGAACTCTGGCTCACAAAATTATTCAAAGCCCGGCGAAAAGTTAAAGCACATCCTTAGGGCACACAGTCCTCTCAACAGCCTCACAATCAACGAGTGACCACAGCACAACGACCACCAATCATCGAAAGACTACTTGCGCCCTACAGCTGGTCCTTAAATGCTGTCCGTGGCTTCACACGCTACTGAATCACGTTAGACAAATAATAATCACGATTCTTATCAAAATTTAGTTACTCATACAAACAAGATATCAGAATACAATTAAAATTATTACGGCCACTTTCCGACATGTCATTGGAAAAAGAACACAGTATTAAATAAATCATAAACAAAATTTTCAATACCTGCCTACATGTGGTTTTACAGTTTACACTAGAAATTACGTAAAATTATAAATGCGTATGGCCATCTGGAGGAGCAAGTGCCCTTCTATTCTTTAGTTTGTAACGTCACAATAGATGCCGTTTCACGATTAAAATTAGTGCTCCAATATATGTTCATGCTGATACACAAAAATCAGAATAAATTCATCTTTTGCGTAATTAATTAACTGCGGTGTAATCTCAGTCTCAACTACCGCATGCCTGTGGAATAATTATGAGTCGACGTACTTTCTTTCCATTCCACTGTGGACGTCCTGTGTCTTCCTTTGCCTTTTTCACCCCTCCTTAAAGTGTGTGGTCATGTATGAATGTTTTGAATGTCGTAGCAGACGAACCAGAGAACTGGTGGGTTTCTGAATCTTCTACCAACTTATATTCTGTCAGTGGGAGGAAAAGAGCAGGAACAGGAGGGTGTGTAAAAGCTAAAAAGTTTTCCCAGCAGAGGTTGGTCATGCCCCCCCCCCCCCCCTCCCCCACCACCACCACCACCTCAGGCTGCTCTGAAAGATCTCCGCGCGGCCCTTGGTAGTGGGGAGTGTGACAGGGAAGCGACCGGACGTTCCCTCAGAACGGCTGTATCGAATACGGTACTTGAATTTTACTTATTTGTTAAATTCAACAATTTCCTTTTGATAGATGTTTCAGTGGTGACTATTTAGGGACCGGTTATGATTTTCAGTCGAATTAATCGGATACAGAGTAATCTGAGAATGGGATTTCCGTTAGGTGCGACGACGTGGTCCATAAATTCGAATCTAAAGCTCCATTAAACTTAGTAATAAATGTTCCTTTTATTATTGATGAACATTTTTAAATTATCTTGTGTCTATGTTGAAATGTTTTATTCAAAATTTCTACCGATTGCGCTTTTTGTGAGACGAGTCCGTTTCTTTATATGAGCTTCAAGCTAGCAAAACGTCGCCACAAATTCCTGTATTAAAAAAAAATCTTCTCACCATAATGCTGTCGATATTTGCCTGCCCGTGTTGAATATTTAGTGCATGTAAATATCTATCGTTCAAATAGAATAGTGACCACGTACTCTTCAAAACTTTCTCTTCCCCACAGGGCTATGCAAATTGAAGCCAACGTGGCTTGTAACTCGCAGGTGAGATAATGTGAAATAGACTCTCGAATCTGACCCCCTGTAAATATTACGAATATTTGTCAAACTTTTAAATGCAAAAAGATTATCAGAAGTAAAAAATAGCTTGTAATTTGAAAGCAACTTCCGTTTATCACTACCTTATTTCTAACCATGGCTGAAAAGAGTGTCACGTTAATAGCATTTATGATTAGGCTACAGATCCATTGCACGCAATTCCCTCCCACCACCACCCCGCTCAATGTTCATCTCTTCCTACCAGCCCCTCTGGAGGTGTGGAGTGTTGCTTTTTATGGTAATTTCCAAGAATGATTGCCTATCGAAATCGTGGGATCCAAACGACACATATAGAACGCGCATATTGTTAATCGATCATGCGAGTCTTGTGGCAGGCGTTATGATCAATTATTTGTGATCGTCATTTTTATCTGTTTTCCGTCGTTCCTTTAGTCACTCTAAATGACATTCCTCCGCGAATTATTTGTGAGTTGCTTGGAAAACGCAGACGATTTCTGTCGATAGTGAGTGTGATGTCTGGTGTTCCTGACGTTTCTTCGGCGGATTCTCTCACAAGGAAAAATCTAATCCCATGCTTGTCCAACGTAGAAAATTGTTTGACTTATTGCCGCATATATGGAGTACTACCGGACCACGTAAGGAGGGACTGTGTAGTTAGCGTCTTCGGATGACCCGTGTCCACACGCAGAATATCGAGCACCTATGGAAATCTGTCCAGTCTTTCATTAAAAGAAAAGGGCGTCCAGAACAAAGACACGAACTGTACTTCTCTCAGTACCTCTATTTCCACAACTTGCGTTTGCAGGGAAAAGTTAACGCATGTGACACAATGCCGATATTCTTGCGTGATATTGGCAGAGGTTACCCAGACTATGACAAAAAGGGAATTGTTCCTGTAGCGTACACATCACATGGACTTTCTTATGATGACAACACCGACGACGAGTAACGTAAGTCGTCTCCTTTGGAATTACAAGAATTTTTTAACGGTCTTCTTTTGTCGTTGCTGTAGTGACCACCGTAAAACCTACTCATAACGTCCGCCACGAGACTCGTATGATCGATTTACAGTCGCACGTTCGATATGTGTCGTATGGACCCCGCAACCTCCATAGGCAAGTTTTAATGAAATAATGTGTAACGTCCTTTCAGTGGTATATAGAGAAACCGTTATTCACAAGAAATCCAGACCGCAGCGTAGAAACTTATTATTACCTCAGACGTAATCCTGTTGTAAGACGAATACCGACGGGTACGGTGTGCAGTATGCCGGTGCTCGCTCGCCTACCTCGCGACGTAACTGCGCCGACTTTGTGAGCGTGTCTACGGAAACGTCGCAGTGTTGCTGGTGCTATGTTGACGTTTGTATGGAAATGCCTGAGTGCAGGCAGTGCTAAGGTTTTGATTCTGCTGTCGACAGTGTTTCGCAGTTGAGAGCTGACCGAAGCGTTCCCAGCTGTCAGCACTTTCCTTGCGCTGTATTGACTATTGGGGTGTTACATAGCCACGGTGTATGTATCGATGCTCCATTATATACGAGTACCATGTGGCTGTCCATGTCCTCCACCCATGTTTCCCTGTCTGTCTGCTGCTCCACCGTCTCTCTGCCTGTATCCTACTCACCATCTCTCTGTGTCCATATGCCCTGTCTCTGTCCACCTCGTCCTCATCTCTCTCCGTCCATCTCTTCCTGCTTCCTCTCTCTGTCCGTCACATCCTCCCCACTCTACACAGGATGGTTCTCTTAAGAGTCCTGAGGTCCATTCTCTTTGGTTCGCTGGAGTCAACTCTAACAAGTACTGCTCATCACTTCATGTGACGGAAATCGTCGGTTTGTCTCCCGTTACAAGCGAAAACATTTTTAAAGTATAACTTTAAGTACCCATTCGATGGAGCGGTCCCAGAATAGTCTATTGTGATATTTGCTGTACCGATATGTTACGACAGAGAAAATAAAACTGCAAGAATAACCAGTACTGCAGCAGCGACATCACCGCCCTGGCCCCAGCTGACTACTACCGCCAGACGTACAGTGCTACTGCGTCGCTACTGGACTGCTCTTCGAGTTTAACTGGCCCCACATACCGATAAAGGAATAACACTCTAATCTGGAACCGCTATATAGAATAAACACCTAAAATTCCTCTTTAAAAATCATTTTGTTTGTAAGGGGAAACAAAATGACGCTTTCCATCGACACTGGGCGTCGCATAAAAGACATGGTGACCAGTATTTATTTAGTCTGCCTCCAACTGCGTGATTATAAATGAAACTGCAAATATCTGCTGACACACAGAGAAAATGCTCCTTACCACTCTTTGAACTGATGCCCTGTACATCTCGAACTCTCCCTCATCCCCCATCTCTCTGTGTCTCTTCCACCCAATCTCTCTGTGTAACTCCTCTTTCCTCCGGCGTCCATCTGCTCCTCTCCTTCCCCCTCTCTCTGAGCATCTCCTCCTCATCACTCTATCTGCCAACCCCTTCGTCCACGGTCTCTCACATCAACTCGTCCTCCACTTCTCTATGTTCTCCGCCCCACAACATCTGCCAATTTCCTCCTTTTCTTATCTCTGTGCATCCCATCCCCCACCCTCTCTTTACTCATATCCTCCGCCCCCTCTCATGCTGTTCAGTGCCTCCTCCTCCTCCTGTCTGCCCAGCATCTTCTACACCATCTGTCAATTCATCTTCTCCTTCTCTACTGGACTGCTCTTCGAGTTTAACTGGCCCCACATACCGATAAAGGAATAACACTCTAATCTGGAACCGCTATATAGAATAAACACCTAAAATTCCTCTTTAAAAATCATTTTGTTTGTAAGGGGAAACAAAATGACGCTTTCCATCGACACTGGGCGTCGCATAAAAGACATGGTGACCAGTATTTATTTAGTCTGCCTCCAACTGCGTGATTATAAATGAAACTGCAAATATCTGCTGACACACAGAGAAAATGCTCCTTACCACTCTTTGAACTGATGCCCTGTACATCTCGAACTCTCCCTCATCCCCCATCTCTCTGTGTCTCTTCCACCCAATCTCTCTGTGTAACTCCTCTTTCCTCCGGCGTCCATCTGCTCCTCTCCTTCCCCCTCTCTCTGAGCATCTCCTCCTCATCACTCTATCTGCCAACCCCTTCGTCCACGGTCTCTCACATCAACTCGTCCTCCACTTCTCTATGTTCTCCGCCCCACAACATCTGCCAATTTCCTCCTTTTCTTATCTCTGTGCATCCCATCCCCCACCCTCTCTTTACTCATATCCTCCGCCCCCTCTCATGCTGTTCAGTGCCTCCTCCTCCTCCTGGCTGCCCAGCATCTTCTACACCATCTGTCAATTCATCTTCTCCTTCTCCCCCCCTCCCTTTTCTCTCATTCTCACCCCCCTCTCACTATCAATCCTCTTCTCTCTCTGCTCAGCTGTGCCAAATGGCACATGCAGTCCCTGCAAGGCATGCTGTTACTACCTGCACCATGCGACTTTTCAAATGGCACTCTGGATGTAAGGGGTTATAAAAATAATTTGACCACTTCTCCACTCGTGTGGGAGCTAGATCATTCTAATCCCCACCGTTCTTATTTTCATATAACAAGCACCATGTGTACCAAATTTGGTTGAAATCTATCTAATGGTTCATTAGGACATACACACACAAACACACAGACACACACACACACACACACACACACACACACACACGCACACACACATTATTTACTATAGTACTTCATGTATGTACTGTAAACATAACAGGAAGAGTAGCTTCTTCAGTATTACTGATGGTGTCAGCTTTGATAGTGAAAGATGGCTGGTCCATTTGGACTGCAGCTCTTTCATAATTATTATCATTTTGGGGTTGCTTAGCAATACTGTGATGAGGTATGCTGGATCTAGCACTGATTGTGCAGTGAGAGGGTTGGCATTTAGTTGATGTGGTTAATCAGGGGCTTACAGATCGTTGCTTCATTTGACTGTTATTTACCTTAGTCTGATTCGCTGCTGCCATATGCAGAGGGAAGTGGGCTGCTGCAAGGTGTTTTCAGAATGGGACAATCGTGCAAGTACTCGCAGAAGGACTGGTCGTCCGCACAGCAGGTGGGGACTGGGTGGCTCTTTCACTCAAAGTGGACCTCATGCAAAGGGAGAGAGCCAGTAGCTTGGGCAAATGGGGCCTGGTGGTGACTGTGAGCGCCGGCTGACAGCCTTCTCCGACAGCTGGCCAGTATGTGTAGCAAGCCACAGGGGTCACGCCAAATGCCTGGGAGGAACCTTACAAAACGTTTCATGCTGGAAAACAACTGTTTACAGACTCTCCCAGCATTTCGGGAATGAATGGACAAATGCCTGGCTTCAGAGATTTGTATCTGCAGGCATTGTGAAATTTCCGTTTCCAAGCAAAACCTCAATCCTCACAGTGGGTTTGCTGACAGTGTGTCTCCTATGTAGATAGCATATTTTTCTATTTTCGTTTTGGTCCTCATGCCAGTAGTAGAACAAAGTATGTTGTACCCCACTCTTTATTTATTCAAGATGGCGGATCCAAGATATGGGCAACAGATATGGCAACATCGCAATGGCGTCATGGTGGGTAGTTCGAATTTTGGTGGAAAGATAGGTCAATTGGGTTACCTCCACTAATCCAAACCCCTCCAGTCGCCTCCCATAGAAAATGGCAGGAAGTTCAATTTCCATTGGCACAAGGCAACACATTACAGCTACCTCCACTAACCTAAGAAAAGGCAGGAAAATAGGTCAATTGGGCTACCTCAACTAACCTAAGTCACCTGACAGTCACCTCTTCCTAGGAATTGGTGGGAAAAGGACTCAACCTGTGCTGGATAGGATGGACATTAGTCTCTATTTAAACAGTCTTTATTTAAAAAGTTTGAGGCAGTACCTCCATCCAGTGTGTTCACCATTAGGTCCGGAGTCCAACTGACCTAGTATACAGTACTGCCACCAGAGGGCGCCATCGTTTCCTGTGACGTAATCCAAGATGGCGGTCTGGATGGGAAAAATGGCGAGTGAAGGACTCAGCCTGTGCAGGTGTGCTGGAGAGAGTAAGGAGTGTACTTTATTTATTTTGGAACAATTTATTTAGGGACAGATTTTGCGTAGTTAATTTATTACACTGATACAAAACACTCACTCTGACATACTTGAGGTGGCAATACACAGTTTACAGATCTACAAACTACTTGTAAATCACCGAAATAATGCAGTACGCTGTTGTGCAGACATGCTAACTAATTATAAACTGTCGAAATAATGCATAGAATTTATTTAGGGACGGAGTTCATGTAGTTTATTTATTGCACTGGTACAAAACAAAAACCCTTGCGTGCTTGAGGTCGCGTAAATAGTCTACAGGCCTGCAAACTACTCGTAAATCATGGAATTAATGCATTACACTGATGTGCAGAGACTGAAACAACTCCTAATTTGTCAAAATAATGCATGTAAAAGGCTCTCCAAACACTCTTGCTAATTGTCAACTGTCAAAATCACGCCTTGCACAGCCTGTGCACCTGTTCAGAAAACAAAGCAACAGACACGAAAACAAACTGTAAATTGTCAAAAAATAATCCATGTGTAACGCTATTAAAAAATGCTCACATTGCTTAAACACCCAAAAATAATGTAGTGCACAAACACTCAGGGCACGTAGAAAGCGCAACGTATCAGCGAACTGTTGCATCACTCACACTTGCTTTGCACGGCCAGCCAGACACAAGCCAGTGCCAGAGCATGAGCCATTGCTATCACTCTGCTGCCAACGGCAAGTCAAATTAGTGTCTATTTTTGGGTATTCAGTTACAGTTCTTCAAGTGTTATAGTGATGTCACATCTCTGTGTAAATAAGCTCCAAGTCACCCTCTGGACCACACACACATGTTCACCATTGCTGGCATGATCCCTCTCTCTACCTGTGGTCCAGCGAATACCTAATTGCCGAGTGTCTCATCCTCGCAGACGCTGCCGAAATCTGGTCCATTGCTTCCCAGAATAGCACAGGCTACATTGTTCCTAGCAATCCTAGTGGGACATTCGAGTGGCTTCTAACTGTGCACGATTGCTTATCTGCCCAGTGTGGCTGACACATGGCTGCAAAATGCTCACATAGCTGCACACCATTGGAAGCGCATAGTTAACAGTCACTGTTGTAGGAGCTTTCATGATTTCTCAGCTTGTCTGCATGAGAAGTCTTGTCCTAACAGAACCTGTTTACGATAATAGTGCAGAATAACGCTGAATGCATTCCTCCTGATGGTCTCCAACGATAGCTGTATGAATGATGTAAAAGGGGCGATTTTGTATGGTGCAGGATACGAATTGTATATTTACTACATCGACACAGTATGTAGTGGTATATTGCCAGGTTGGAGATCGGTTTCACGCTCTAATATTCAAGTTCTCGTCCTCAGTGGCAGAGCAGTGTAATTGAGTAAGAGTCTTTCCGCATTTGACGATCTGTAGGCCACTTTGCAGGCTTTAATTGTTGGTGCAATATGGTGATCTGTACAAAGTAGTTTTTTGCCGCTGAAAGTCTCGTCTGCAGAAAGAAAAAATGGTGGACAGTATTTACACACTGGCAGCATCAGTAATTTGATGGGTAAATTCAATAAGAGCCAATAATAATGCTCCATTCATTCACAAGACATCCTTTGTGCTGAGCCGTAGGAGCCTCTACATAGTGGTGAGAATGTTTGCGTTTCGGATATGTTTGTTGAAAGCAGAACTTAACAATTTCCAGGAAGGGTAACACACGATGGATGGGGTTCCACATTAGAGTCCATCAGGAGGAATGCATTCAGCGTTATTCTGCGATATTATCGTAAACAGGTTCTGTTACGACAAGAATTTCCATGCAGACAAGCTGACACATCACGAAAGCTCCTACAAAAGCGACCGTTAACTATTTCTGGGACACAATACATGTGACATCACTGTAACATTGAGAACCTTTTAGATGCACTTGTGATGGTGTGTAGCTACACAAGCATTTTGCAGTGATACGACAGCCACGCTGGGCAAATAAGCACGTGTACACGGCTAGATGCAGCTCGCATGGCCCATTATGATCGCTAGGGTCAATGCAGTCTGTACTATTCTGGGAAGCAATGGACCAGATTTCTGCAGCATCTGCAGGTAGAGAGAGAGATCGTGCCAGCACTGCTGAATATGTCCATGCAGTCCAGAGGCTGACTAGGTGCTTATTTACATAGCCAAGTGACATCAGTATAACACCCGAAGAATTGTAATTGTACACCCAAAAACAGATGTGACTTTCACCTGCCCTTGGCAGTGGCACGATAGCAATTGCTCACGCTTTTGTGCTGTCTTGCGTCCAGCTGGCCCTGCATAGCATGTGTGAGTGTTGGAACGGTTCGCTGGTATGTTGCGTTTTTTTATGTGCACTGAGTGTTTGTGCACGACATTATTATCGGGTGTTTAAGCGTTGTAAGAGCGTTTGAATAGCCATTTTCTGTGGGTGGGGGTGGGCGGGGAGGGGAGGGGGTTAGGTGAGTGGAAGTAGCCCAATTGACCTATCTTCCCACCAAAATTTGAACTTCGACCATGTTGTCATTCTGACTTTTTCATATCTATTGCCACAATCTTCGATCAGCCATCTTGAATAAATTTTTCAACAGTGGTGAGTGGGGTGGAACATACTTTGTTCTACTACTCATGCCTAGTGACTTTCTGCGTGCAAAACAAGCGAGCATTTTGTTTGTAAATCAGACACCCTGGCCTGTGATCGAGACAATACAATGAATTCCGAATATCATCGAACATACTGGCAATACTAGTGATGTGCAAGTGTTCGGCCCCCGCCATGTCGTTAGACATGACGTCAGAGACCAAAAACTAGATTTAGGCATTTACTGGTGGGCGGTGCATTTTCTAAATTTGTGTCACCAGAATAGTCAATAATATGTCGCTCGTTAGTATTCGAGTCAACCGTAACGCCACTTTCATTATTTAATGGCATGTCAGAGTCGGATTCCTCTGTGTTTGCAGTCTCTGGTTCTCCATCTTTGCTAATTATTTTGTGGTCAATACCATGCCACACATAATGTATGACACAATAAAAAATTTAAACTCGTATAAGTAATCAGAATAAATGTAAAAATTAATCTCGCTGTCCCTCAATGTATGAGGAAGAATATAATTGTTGTAAGTAATAGTGGAATTTTGAATGGCTGCACGCCATATTACTTTGCACAGAACTAAGGTCGACCACATTGTGAACCAATAAAACTGTATTGTTGCACTGTATGAATAATGAAAATAATATTGGAAACCGCGATATAGCTTAAAATCACTGCTACAGAAACGGAAATCTCAAATAGCAACCTCAAATAAAAAATGACAATCATGAAGTAAACCCAAAGCAACAAAAACACCAACATGCAAATTAAAAACCATATGACTCATGCACCAACCTAGAAAAAGCACAATCCACACAATTTAAACGACAATCATTTTTATAAGTATTCAACTTAGTATTTACCTACACAAAATTGTGTGACACCTTTCTTATGTGACGCATTATGCTCATTTTGGCCCTTCCCAGTTTTAATATAAGATGGTGAATGCCAAGAAACCGAAATGGGTATGTTCAGGGCATGCAGACATATGGACAGCTGAAAAACTGACCAAGGAAATTCTTTGTTGAATTCCACATGATAAGAATCAGATTGGAAGACGACTTGTCACAGACGATAAAATCATTTCAGTCGTTAGGCAGCATCATATTCCTCAGAATACTTTTTCACTACTCGACATTTAGAGTGTGGATCATGGATCTTGTTCAGGATTCCACTGATGTCTGTGGATGGCTGAACACCAGGCACAGCAGTGGAATCCTGAACAAGGTCTGTGATCCACAATCTAAATGTCGAGTAGTGAAGAAGTATTCGGAGGAAAACAATTCGGCCTAAAATCTGAGAAGATTTCATTATCAGTGTCAATGACCACGAAAGCTTGCAGACTTATATACAACTTGTCATGTTACAGATGCCACTTAGAGCTGACGTGCACCACTACAGACTCCTAACTAAGGTACGAGCATATGGGATTGGTTCCCAAATATGTGAGTGGCTCGAAGACTTCTTAAGTTATAGAACCCAGTATGTTGTCCTCGATGGTGAGTGTTCATCGTAGGTGAGGGTATCATCTGGAGTGCCCCATGGAAGTGTGGTAGGTCCGCTGTAGTTTTCTATCTACGTAAATGATCTTTTGGATAGGGTGGATAGCAATGTGCGGCTGTTTGCTGATGATGCTGTGGTGTACGGGAAGGTGTCGTAGTTGAGTGACTGTGGGAGGATACAAGATGATTTGGACAGGATTTGTAATTGGTGTAAAGAATGGCAGCTAAATCAAAATATAGATAAATGTAAATTAATGCAGATGAATAGGAAAAAGAATCTCGTAATGTTTGAATACTCCATTAGTAGCGTAGCGCTTGACACAGTCACGTCGATTAAATATTTGGGCGTAACATTGCAGAGCGATATGAAGTGGGACAAGCAGGTAATGGCAGTTGTGGGGAAGGCGGACAGTCGTCTTCGGTTCATTGGTAGAATTTTGGGAAATGTGGTTCATCTGTAAAGGAGACCGCTTATAAAACACTAATACGACCTATTCTTGAGTACTGCTCGAGCGTTTGGGATCCGTATCAGGTCGGATTGAGGGAGGACATAGAAGAAATTCAGAGGCCGGCTGCTAGATTTGTTACTGGTAGGTTTGATCATCTCGCGAGTGTTACGGAAATGCTTCAGGAACTCGGGTGGGAGTCTCTAGAGTAAAGGAGGCGTTCTTTTCGTGAATCGCTAGTGAGGAAATTTAGAGAAGCAGCATTTGAGGCTGACTGCAATACAATTTTACTGCCGCCAACTTACATTTCGCAGAAAGACCACAAAGATAAGATAAGAGAGATTAGGGCGCGTACAGAGGCATATAGGCAGTCATTTTCCCCTCGTTCTGTTTGGGAGTGGAACAGGGAGAGAAGATGCTAGTTGTGGTACGAGGTACCCTCCGCCACGCACCGTATGGTGGATTGCGGAGTATGTATGTAGATGTAGATGTAGACGTGCACCCACCATCTCTTTCGGTTCCGTGGACCCTCCGTCAGGGTCGGAATGAAGTGCAAGTCTACAAATTTTTACTGTAATAATTTTTTCTCAGTGATTTTAGATGATTCTAACGTTCTTTAACACACTGAGTTCAGAAATGTTAAGGGTTTCCCTCTACCACATAAGCCTTTTTCAGGAAGTAATAATGAAGTCTCAGAAAATTTATACAAAACACATGAATTCAAAAAATTAATATCATAAGCATGATTCGGCTGACATCATAATGGTTAAGTTCTTCAACACTAAAACAAAAGCATAAGTCTGAATGACTCTTCTTTTTCCTGTCACATCTTCGTTGCATTTTCTTCTGTGAGCTACCTGAGCACAAGCTAAGTGTAGCATCCAGCAGTAGTCAGCTATCAGACTGACATCCCATCAGTTCTAGTACCCCTGTTCCACTTGTTTAATGTCTTAATGAAGCCCTTCTACCTATCCCTCACACACAGCGCTTAGATTTGCTGGAAATGTCGCGGGAGTCCCGAAAAGAGCAGCTTGAAATTATCCAACATGTTTCTTACTAATTTACGTAGAAAAGGTCCTTGTATTTACCGAGATAATTGTCGACATCTTGTTTAAAGGATATCCAAGGTGATATTCAAATTTAATTAATTTTGTCTTCAAAATATTTCAGAACGTCAGGGATGACGAAAACCCGCTTATTTGTCTTAGCTTCTGGTAACCGAAGTAACTAATCATATCCTGGTAGGGATCTAATAAATTGTTTCACATGGTTGAGCTTTATGTGAAGTGGAGGCAATTTTTTTTTTTTGTATCTGCCTTTGAATAGGATAGTATGTTTTCCCCTCCAAGTTTTGGCATTCTGTTTGCCCAGATTTTTGAAACCAATGCTTGTCTTCTGCACGATTGTCCCCTTTACTGACGAAGCAGGGGTCCCACCTCATAACTTGAACATACTCGATGTGGGGGCGCACGACTTGCCCGGATGCCCAATCTTTCTGCCAAAATTTCGCCAATTTCTTTGATACTGTCTAAGGTTATCAGATGCCGCTTATTCACTGCAATTCTGCCATAGGTGTATCAGAAGTAGTCAAGGGAATTAATATAGCTTCTTGGAGCCGTGAAATTCGCAAAAGCAGGAACAAGTCGATTTATCACTCATTGCCGAAGTTTACGTGAAAAACAACGTGTAAACGAACATATACGTCTCAACATTTCAATTTAACGCAAATCAGGGTGTGTCAAAAAGAATCATCCGATTTAAAAAAAAATCATAACTAGTATGTTATTTGAGATATGTGTGTGAACAACGAACTGCTGGAAATGGAAAACTCTCGAGTTTTACATGGTTCCGGCTAGTTAGCAGTAGTGTGCGCCCACTTCAGTTCTAGTAAAAATGGTGTCGAGACAACAGAAAGCTTTTTGTGATCTACGTTTTGCACAGTGCTGGTCAGTAATTACTGCTCAGCGTGACTTTCGTACTAGGTTTGGTGTGGATCCTCTTACAGCACAGAGAATTAGACGATGGCATGAACCATTCCGAGAAACAGGTTGTTCGTGTAACCGCAAATCGCCGGGCCGTACCCGAGTGTCTGACACAGACGTCGAACGCGTGCGCCACAGTTTCGCACGGAGTCCGCAGAAATCTATTCACCGTGGAGCTCGACAGCTCAACAAACCCCCACGTACGTCTGGCGTGTTTTGCGTTTTCACACGAGACCGTACAAAATTCAAATATTGTATGTTCTTCGTGAAGGTGACTAACAACAACGTGTGGAGCTCTATAATTTCGTTCTTGGCAAGATGAAGGATGGCAGTTTTATTGCACGCTTAGCGTTTAGTGATGAGGGAACATTCCATTTAAATGGAAAGGTAAACCTTCATAACGTGAGAATATGAGCTAGGAAGAGCCGCATGATGTTGTACAACATGAGAGCGACTCACAAAAATTTAATGGGTTTTGTGCAGTTTCACGGAAAAAGGCGTATGGTCTATTTTTCTTTGCCAAGAACAATGTTACAGGAAGCATATATCTCGATATGCTTGAGATCCATTTTTGCCACAGTAGGAGACTTGATTAGAATGATTTCATTTACCAACAGGATGGGGCACCGCCACACTGCCATCTGGAAGTGAGGGAATTTTTAAATCAAAGGGTTACTGAATGGTGGATCGGTCACACTGGACCAAATGATTCAGCCTTACTTTACTGACCTCCAAGGTCACTGGACCTGACTGTATCTGATTATTTCTTGTGGGGGCTACCAACAACAATGAGTGAACTGAGACATCGCATAACAGCACCTGCGGAAGCTGTAACTGAAGACATGCTCGCCGCATTGTGGGAACAATTTGAACACTGCATTGGCATATGCAGTGCATCTCAGGGAGGACACATTGAACACACATGAAAAGGTATGAAAAAAATTGTCTGAGTCTCCCGTTCATAAAAAAACAAAGTTCATTGTATATGTGAGCTTTGAGCGGCTCGTGTTCACGGCGTTTATTGCTTGTCATCTTGTGCTTACGGTACTGCCCCCTCGTTTCTTATTCGATTTACTGGCGTCCCTAAGTTGCTGGCTTGCCTGCCCGTGAGTGGCAGCAGCAGCGCTTATCGATAAGAGCACTGTCGTGTTATCTAAGGAATGACCGCTAGTATTTTCGGGTCGTCATGTATCTGGTTTTGAGTTGGGACAGAGCAGCAGTGGGGTCCGCACAACCATGACTCCCCCTATCGTTGCCGACACACATGACTTGAGTGGGGACGACCTTGGTTGGTCGTTCGTCGTTCGGTCGGTCGTCTCACCGGACGACGTGTATTTGGTCGCCGACCGCTTCTGCGTTCTTCGTGTGTGTCGACTTGTGATTCGTCTTTGTTGTTCCACAATCACTAGTTTTAGTATTGTTTGAGTTGTTTGTGGAAGGTGTTTTCGTGGAACCGTGTGTAGCTTGTGTGGTTTTGACTGAGCAGCTATTTTAATGCTGTGTGAATGCTGCATAGAGTCGGTCGGTTGGGACAGAGCAGCGAGAAAGTCTCCGTGGCGCGGGGTCAGGCTTGGACCGCTGGCAGCGTGCTCGCGTGGTCAGATTGTGAGGCTCTAGCTGCCAGAGCTACAAAGTTCGTTGCCCACCGAACCTGGACACTAAAGTTGAGTGATCAGTTAACCTGTTATGAAACCTCAACTGCTGTGACATCTCATCGTTCATTGCCAGTTGTTGCTTCCTGGGCCGTTCTGGCTAGCAGCAACATATGGTATGTTGGAGTCGGCGAAATTTTGCAGCCATCTTCTTGTATGGTCTTTAACTATTAAATTGGTTGTTGCTTATCAGTGAAGTGCACCAGTGGTATTTTTTGCCTTGTGGCCATTAATGCCCCAGTTACCTGCCCTGGTCGTTAGCGTAGTCTTCCGGCAGTGTGTTTTTTCTCACCGTGTTGATGCTGTCCGGCACGGCGTGTAATTCGACAGCCTTTTAGTTGTTTGTTCATATTTTTTTCTTAGAGTGGTTATTGCACCTTGGCTGTTTTTAGGCGCCAATTTTGAAGATGTAGTGCTGCTGGTATCTTTGGCCTCGGCTGATACTTTCCGTTGTTGTGCCACTGGTCGGGCAGAAGGGAACTGATTAGGTTGTTGGTAGGTCCTTCAGCCATCCCTGGGTCGGGTTGCCATCCGATTGTTTAACCTTACTTTTGGCTGCCTGTCTCACCTCACCTTACGTTAGAGCTACCTCCTCAGGCTGACCCTTGGAACACTTCTGAGCTCCACTGTTCTGTTGGTTTTAGATTGCGATTTTCATTTTGGTCTGAAGTACTGTCCGAGGCCTTCAGCCGTCTATTAATTTACTTTGTTTTGATTTTAAAATAAAGCCTTCAGCTGACTTAAATTAAAATCTGAAGATTGATTTGTGTAAAAACTAAATTTTTAACGTTTGTTCTATCTGAAATTCTTGTTATTCAGGCCTCAAGCTCTGAGTTGTTCAATGTCTTCAGCCGAGTACTTACGTGAAATATTTTTTTTTAGTGTGGCCTTCAGCCATGTGCATTCTTTAAAGCAGTTTTTTTTATAACTTGTGTTCAGGCCTTCATCCATTCTTGTTTTTCATGTGGTTTTGGGCCTTCAGCCCAGGAGGTATCTCAAGTTTTCTTAACTAGGCCTTCAGCCATATTGTTTTATTTTGATCCTTTTAAGGCAATGTGTAATTAAGTGGTTCTTAGGAAAATAAAAGTTTGTGTGTTTTGTGCAACTGACAGTAACTGATTACGGCCACTTCCACAACCATAACCTGATCCGCTCTGTCCTGTGAAATCAGATTTCAATATGCTTATTAGTTTCAGAAATATGGATGTGCCAAATTGGATGATTCTTTTTGATGCACCCTGTCTATCAGGTGTATTACAATCTATAAAATTAAACATTAGCAGGTTACACTGTAAACCGTCAGAAAATAATATCATTTTGCACACCTCACAGAAATTCTAAATCCGTGTCAAAACTGCATGTCATTGAACGTCCTTTACCTGAAATCGCACCCGAAAATGCACCGGAAAAACCACTTACCTTGAAGAAAAAAAATCTGATTGTCAATCAGTGTAATCAAATACACCTTCATGCTACTTTGTAAGCCTGTGCACCGCCACAGTTATAATTTTCCCAGATTGGAAGAAAAATAAGTACGGATTAATGTAGATGGATGGAAACTGATCCTGTATGCTTAGAGTCTTCCGAGAAGGAAGTCGACTAATTATCTACGTAATATCCCACAGCGCGGGTATTCCTTGATGCCACTGTGACGTAACGACGATGTAACACTGACTTTCATTTAATGAAGGAGTCAGCCCGAAGACTGGTTTGATTAAACTCTCCATGCTAATCTATCCTGTGGAAGATTCTTCAACTATGCACAACTACTGCCACCTACATCCACTTGAGCTGCTTACTGTAGTCAAACTTTGGTGTCACTCTACAGTTTGTAACTGCCGCATTTTTCTGCAATCATATTGACTGTTTACTTATCTCCCAAAATCTGTCCTATCAGCCGATTGCGTAATGACATTCTTTTATCGCCAATTCGATTCAGTATTTGCTCATTAGATGCCTCATCGACCCATCAGATCATCATCATTCTTCTATAGTGTCACATTTCCAAAGATTCTGTCCTCTTGTTATATTCTTGATGCTCAGAAACAATCCGAAAAGTTTGTAAGAGCGTTGTAGCGGAGGTTATACTGCTAAATAATTGTTAAGAAAAAAATTCGATACTGTGCACCATTGGCGACCTACTGAGGATTGAAGTTAGTAGGTCAGGTCGTCAAGCACACAAATTCAAACAGCCTGTCAGAGACAGCGTCGCCACACTAGTTCTTTCTTTGGTTTCCTCAGACCGAAGAAACGTAGCTTTGGCTCACCTAGCTTACATTTACCACTTAACTGGTAATGGGCATTTGAGCAAGTGGTAACTGACGGACTCAGAGATATCTATGCAGTACCGCATTTTAACGCGTGCAAGTTGTTGAATTTGCGTGCGCAACGTCCTGATTGTCTAACTTCAATGCTAAATAAATCGAAAACGACTCAATGTGTCAATTTTTTTTTTCGAACAGTTATTCCTCAGCCTAACCTCCCATTCAACATCCTTACTAATTTTCGAGACTTTTTCTGACCATCCTGCATTGCTTTTGTTCTCCTATCAGCTTCGTAAAAGGGTACAGTTCATAAAAATATTTTCAGAAAAGACTTCTTAACATATAAATTTGCATCAAATGTAAAAGTGGTTCCCTTTTTCAGAAGTGGGTTTCTTGCTATTGTCAGTCTATCCTCTGTAGTTTGGCCATCGTCAGTTACTTTTCTGACCAAATGGTAAAGCATCTCTACTACTTTTAGTTTCCCTTTTCCCAATCTAATTCAATCAGCATCGCCTGACTGAACTTTACTGCACTCTGTTATCCTTACTTGGTTACAAGTTTCCTCCAGCGATCTGGAGCAACTGTCAGGTTTTCAGCTTCCCCCCATTTCACGTCCTTGCAGTGAATATCCTTTCCAGAAGTTAGTTTTCAGGTGTTACACCGTCGTCCTCTACCACTGTACCCATCTGTTTGTTCCACAACAGTCCTGAGTTGCGGATTTTCCCAACTCCAGTGCGCAGAACATGGTCCGGAAGCTTCAATTATCTTTCAGCAACGATTTTGTGCAGGCTGCGTAGATGACTTCTCAGCAGATCATCGTCTGAAACGTGGTAGAGATAACTGATCTTCAGAAATTCTATTTAAACATCGTAGGTGAAAATGATTGAGATTGTATTCCGATTTTACTGACTTTTCCAAGTCTCACAGTTGTATGTGGTCATCGGAGGGATGACAGACGAGTACAGTTGACGCTTTGTGGACATGCATATGGAGTCTAATAGCCATATGTATCGCATTCGTTGCAAGGCTGTAGAAGCTTTGTCAATCCTAAAATTAATGTCTGCATCGAATCCTCTAAATAGCATTAATATGTTATACAGTCTCAAATATGTAGATGTCGTAATCTTTAGAAATGATGTGCAAAACACAACCTGATGTCTCTCAGCAACAAAAACAGAAGAAAACTCCGGAAACTGCTAATGGTGGTTTCCAATGCACATTCCTTCGTGTGATTTTAAAATCAGTCATATTATTGAAACACCCACCTGGAAACATCACATGGGCCTAGGTACACTACCCCCCAGGAGTATCCCGCTCCCCTGTCTTCTGTTGCGCTACAATTTGGGTAGATACATCTCCACTTTTTATGTACATTGTGTTTGACATATTTCTTTTCAGTCCTACAGAACTGGCCACTCTATCCAGCTTGGTAATCATTAGTTGTAAAGTTTGTGGTATTCTGACAGGTGTCAGACAAGGATGCATTTTGCCACCATTCCTATTACCCTTAAGGTACAGTGAAGGTTTATTATTAAGGATAGACTTTCATGAAAAACACAAACTATTTAAGAGACAAACCAAATCCACACTTTTGAAGATACGGCAGTGAAATTTTGTACCATGCCTTACATGAGATTAAAACATTTACTGTTAACTTCCTATAGACTTTAACAATTTTGGTTTCAAAAAATAACGTATGTACCTTTTTCTCAGAAGCTGTTCAAGGGATTACTACAAAATTTTCTCTGTTTAACCTCTTTCTGTGTATTAAGCTTCTGTCATGATTTTTTAAAATATGTCGAATAGGAGAATTTTAATAATTTTTAAATTATATTCTGTTGGTATAATATAAAATTCATGCAAAATTACAAACACTTGGCCCTCTTTCTCAGCATGCACGCAGAATTTCAAAATTTGCTCTTGAGAAAACATTTATTGAGTTTACAGAAATAAAATGCAAAATTGCATAACTCTAGCTGTCGTAGATTTTGAGAAAAAAGTACATAAAGTTTAAAAAATATAATTTTCCAGGAAATGTAATTAAAAGCCCAACGAAACGTTTTCTTTTCTCCCCTCTTCAGAAGGACACAGATTTGTTCTCAGGGTCCTCTCTCATTTCAAAGTTTTTTTTCTGGTTTCTTGTTATTGAAAGGGTCCTGTAGCCACCTTTCATTAGTCCGGTAGCCCATTTTCACTAGCATTTCTCTTTCTTTTCCTTGTTTATCTTTTTTCATAACTCTCATAGTGGTGTGATTGAATGAATGTGGTTGCGTGTCACGCTGCTAGACGGTGGCGTAGTCTGCTGCAGAAAGTCTGCGATAGGGATACAGATTCAGCAGCAATTGTACAGAATAGCCAACTCTCGTAGTGGTCAAGTAGGCAAGAGGTTTGCGCTACTGGTGAGAAATCCACCTGCGTTAGGTTGGTGGCGAAAATGGCATCCTTGGGTTTTCCGGGCCACGCGGAGCGTGGAGGAGGCTGGAGATGAAAAAGGGAGGCAGTCTGCCGCCGATACGGGAAGCGTCCACAGCTGAGCTCCAGTCGAAGGAGGGTGAGTTAGACTGACCGCGTGGCGCGTAGTTACTTGGCGAAGGGAGAGCTGTTAGCTTTTGGTCTCGCTTTTCAGCTCTGAAAGATTGGCTTTGCCTTGTCGCAGCAAGGAATGCAAAACTTTGGCAGATTTTTCTTTTAGTAAATTTCTATAGCAGACTTGGATCCACCGGAAGAGTGCCACACAAAGGTGTCGATAACAAGTGAGCACTCGCTTCTGTATGAATGTCTGTTTGCCTTCAGCTGTACTTGTATAAGCTTTCATCTTTCTAAATATTTATAGCTTTGCCTTCTCGTAAATTTTCCTTGCTTTATGTATCTTTCGTCCGTGGGGAGCCGACCACGTGGTTGAACATTAGAGTTGTTGGGCTACCGTCATCACTAACTGTCTGGTCTCATGTTTGTTTTAAAGAATGTTAACTGTTCATGATTGTGTGATGTGATATTGTTCCAATTTGGGCAGGATACCTAGAAATTACGTCTCCACAAACCACGTGGGCATGCGGGTGTACTGCGAAGCGTGTACCGTTTCACGAGTTATTGCGATCAGTTATCAGGCAACAGCAGTTGTATGGATGATTCACACCAACGATTTTAGGTGTAGATTATAACGGTGTATGTATCGATGCTTTTCTTTAATGTTTTAGGAATTAATGTTATCAGGAATTGTGTACATGACTCACATCCATATCATAGGAATAAATGATTTTATACACAATTTTCTCTTGCATTCCGAGGTTACGTTTTTGCACCTAAGCCACTCACCTCGTAGCTTTCCTGTTAGCACATCCAACGCGCTTCCTTACGCACAGGTCCAGTTGTTAGTTTCCCCTTTTATTTTAAAACAAACGCTTTAGATTAAATCTTATTTTCGTATGTGTTGCTGGGAGCTGATCTTCTGCACAGTGTTCATGCATGTGCTATTTTATTTTAAATGGTTGATTCTCGTGGACAGTGCACGGGAAATACCCCTATGAGCGACATCACGACGTACGTATTTTTATGAGTTTTTGGTCTATGATCAAATTAATTTATTTTCCGACTCGGCCAAACCTTTGATTAGTTGTATGGTTAGAGTCGGTGGCGACCCTAATCTTCTCACGTTAATTTCACAATCAATAAGCATTTCCATTCGCACTCTTAACGTAATAACCCGTAGAAACAGGTTAGTTACATTATCTGCCTTCTTCCATTCACTAGGTTTTCAAGTGACTTCTCAGCTGCACAGAGGCACTGTAAATCTAATTTGCTCAAGATGTCTTGAGTGAAATTTCTTATTTTAAGCCCAGTCTTCCTAATAATTTCAACCTCCCTAGGTCCCCGTCCTTAAATACAAGAACTACATCATAAGCTGCAATTCTGATAACTGTAATAGATGAAAATGTGGTTCTGGGGCATCTTGTCCATATGAGTGAATTTAGAGACTCATTTGGATCCTGAATTTTTCCGTGAACACACTGTTTAGAAGTTCAGAATTGACCAGAAACCTGTACATGCGTGTGACAACATCCAGGATACAATTTGGAAGCCTCTCCTTGTGAATGCCGGTTTAGTTATCTCTTTGAGCCAGTAAATATTTACACTAGCTAATGTAACACAGATGATGAACGGGATGATCATGTTTGTCACATCTTGCATTCACTAACTTCTGCAAACCCAACTTATCCCTTTTGAATACATTACGGAAGTGGCAGTGATCAATGTCTTACAAATATTTAGTATTAAAAACAGTCTTGATCACGATTTATTTAACAAGGTGACCGGTTTCGACCACTACTGTGGTCATCTTCAGACCATTGAGTAGGAAACTTTTTCTGTTGGAGAATCAATGATTCACCAACAGAAAGAGTTTCCTACTCAATGGTCTGAAGATGACCACAGTAGTGGTCGAAACCGGTCACCTTGTTAAATAAATCGTGATCAAGACAGTTTTTAATAGCAAATACCAACTTATCCCGTTTTCTATACACTCTTTATGACAGTGGCATTATTGAATGAGGAAAGAATCGAACACTTGCGTAAATACACGGCGGTACCACGAGACAAAACAAGAATTGCTTCCTGATAAACAAACCTAATGGTTTATTATTCTTTATAAGATATGGAACAGAGTCACAGATGATCTGTAAAACCAGTGAGCATATATCACAGTCTTCTATATGTATCCTGTGCAAGTTTGTTTGAAAGAAATCCACAGAATAGTTATTCACCGAGCTAGTATTGATGTCTTGCTTCAAAAGGTAGTTGTGACAGGAAGGTTGCGTCATACATTTAACTATTTTTCAGGTGCTTCGGATGCGATTTCATCATTAAATCTTTGGGAAATTATTGTCCATGAGTTCTACGAATAAATAAAAACTAAATTCAGAATTGTCGTTGTCGATCAATTTCATTAACGTCCTCCCTTACTAGAGTTGATAACTTGGAGGATTAGATGATTCTTGAATTGTAGCGGTCGAGGAATGTTGGATATGGCATGAAGCCATATGTGCTAGCTACCAACCCATTTCCCTGCCACTTAACTCATCACAAGAAAGGGAAGTAGAGACTAAGAAAGTGAGAGGTACAGTGAGAGGAATAAGAGGACAGAAACGTAGGAGAGAGGAAGATAGAGTAGTGTGGACAGCTGGAGTCTTAATTATGTGTGACCAGAGCACTCTAGAATTGTAGCAATCGAAGAATGTTAAAGACATCATGGAGGTATGTGCACTAGCTACCTACCCATTGCTCTGGCACTTAAATCATCTGCAGAAAGGGGAGTAGTACAAAATAAGAATTGAGTGTAACGATGAGAGAAATGAGAGGAGAGAAATATAGGAGAGAGTGAGATGGAGATGGGTGGCTGGCTGGCGTTTTAATAATGCACGATCAGGTAAAACTACAATTGAAACAGTCGAAAATGTTGGACCGGCCATGGAGATATGTGCACTAGCTACCAGTCCGTTCCTGTAGCATTTCACTCATCACTAGAAAACGGAAGTAGAGACTACGAGAGTGAGGGGATCAATGAGAGAAATAAGAGAAGAGAAAATTAGGAGAGAGGAGGGAAACAGAGATGCGTGGCTAGCCGGCGTCTTAATAATGCACGCAACGTGGGCGGCGGGCTGTTAACCTGGAGCGCATCTCGCGGCGCATGAACTGGCCGTCTGCAGACAGGAAATTGCGTCGGCTACTTTGCAGAGCCAGCACCCTGCCCGGGACGTTCCTCATCCGCTCAGCGCCGACATCTGATAGCGCGGCGTGATGCACCGCGCGTCCGTGCGAGAACAAGCGGACGCCGTCGATAGGACGGCACTCGCAACTCCTGCGCCACAGCCCCCACCCCGCTCCCCCTAGGCCGGCCAGAGGCGCGCTGAGTAGGGCGTTATTTATTGCCCCCGCAGCGGGCAGGCGCGCGGGCTGCGACGAGGCTGGCGGGATTGTGTCTTGTAAATAGCGGCGGCGGCGTCTCGGCCGCCCCGCGTGATTTACTCCCTCGCGGCGACGCCAGAGGACGCGCCACTCCTAGTGCAGCCACTTGTCGCGAGGAATTTTGCCCCAGACGCCGTGTTCTCGACGGTGTTTAACACACTCCCTGAGAGGTCGCCATGAGAACCGAGTCCGAATTTACTCACAGAAGTGTGGCAATGATGTTGTAACACATACGAAAGTCACTCCTGCACACTATTTTTGTAAAAATACAGTTTTCATTCTGCATGTGTGAAAGCTTTACAGTGCGTAGATATATCCTTCCCGCTTGTTTTCAAACTTAGTTCAACCTGTTCCCATGAGTGGCGCCGTCACAGCATCTCTTCAAGATGGCTGCTACACTTGACGTTCGTTCTCCCCTTTCCTCTACCTCCTGTACACGGCAGATATGCCCCAACCTCCCCATCCAGTACACTTCTTGCAATATGCCGATGACACCGCATTCCTCGCCCTCGCTCCTATCCTCCAACGGTCCCAACGCCTTCTCCAGGATCACCTTGACCTTTTTGCCGCATGGTGTAACCAGTGGCTCTTGAAAATCAATCCTTCCAAGACCCAGGCAATCATCGTAGGTCGTACCACTCGCTCTTTCCGACTCCTGGATTTCTCCCTTACCGTCTGCGCCCGTCCTCTCCACCTCACCCCCACCCTCACCTACCTTGGCCTCACCATTGACTGTCAACTCACCTGGATCCCTCATCTCCGCTCCATCCAATCCAAAACCCACAACCGCCTCTGACTCGTCAAACTCCTCTCTGGCCGGACATGGGGCACCCCTCTACCATCCTCCACATCTACAAATCCTTAATCCGTCCCATCCTCTGTTATGCCAGTCCCGCCTGGATATCTGCCCCCCCCCCCACATTGTATAAGTCCCTCCAGATCCTTGAGCGTCATGCACTCCGCCTCGCCTTTCCTATACGCCTCCCATCCCCCATGCGGATCCTCTATGACCTCATTCCTTTCCCCCATCTGCTCCTATTCCTCGAACTTATCTGCATACTCTACACCTCCCGCCACCTTGATCCCCTCACCTCCTGGTTGCTTCTCTCCTCTCCCATCCCTGCCCCCTGCCATGACTTCTCTGTTGTGTACCCCCAACCCTCCATCTCTACACCCTTCATCTCCTTTCCCAAGGTGGCTTCCATCAACTCCCCCTCCCGGATGATGCCATCTCTCCCTCCATTTATCCCTCCTATCAACTCTGAACCTCACCCCCCCCCTCCTTTCCTCCATTCTTCCCCTGGGCTCCCTCTCCCCCCATTCCATCCTCTTTTTTCCCCACCAACCCCCTCTGCCACCCTTCTCTCTCCCAAGTCCTCTTGCATTTCCCTCCTCTGCCTTTTCCCTTTCCCTCTCGCGTCTGCCCTGCCCTGCCCCCTTATGAGTCCTCTCCCTCCTTTGGTTCCCCCCCCCCCTTCCGTTTTCCTCTCCTCCCTCCTTGTTTTCCCCCTCATCTGTCCAGGTCCACCCCCCCCCCCCCCCCCCATCTGCCCTAGGCTATGGTGTGTCCTCTTTGTGCCGCCATTTTAGTGCAGCGTTTACAGTGAGTGTTCAGTGTTGTGTGTCTTTTCCGAAGTTTTGCGAATGGCCATCATACTGTCGCTAGGTGTGATTTTATATCTCTTGCGAACAGGAACCAGACTGTCGCCATGATTTTTAATTGTCTGTCTACAATGTTACCTGTCTACTTGCTGTGTATTTTATTCGCTTTGCCAACCCTTTGCTTTATGTTTTAACTTTCCACAATTTTCCGCCGTTTTACAATTTAAGTCCCCGTTTTATCGCCTGCTTTTATTGTTTCTTAACTTCTTCTTACGTTTTTAAAAGTCTGTAGGCTGCAGAGCAGCATAATTAGCTGCTGCCAGCCCGCCCCCTTCGGGGGGAATCGAAATTCAATAAAGAAAAAAAAAATTGACGTTCGTCAGAAGCAACGTGCTGTTATAGAATTCCTGTGCTGTGAAAACGAGACAGTGGAAAACATCCAAAAGAGGTTGAAAAAGGTGTATGGAGATGCTGCTGTCGATCGCAGTACAGTTAGTCGGTGGGCAAGCAGGTTACGTGATGAAAGCGGGCATGGCAATATTGAGAGATTGTTCTCGCACCGGCAGACCTCGTACTGCACACGCTCCAGACAATGTGCAGAGAGTTAACGAATTGGTAACTGCTGACAGACGCATCTCAGTGAACAAATTGTTACACTACGTTGGGATAGGGGAAGGAAGTGTTTGCAAAATACCGAAAGTGTTGGCGAGAAAAAGGTTTGTGCCAGGTGGGTTCCCAGGATGCTGACAGTGGCTCACAAAGAAACAAGAAAACGTTATGCAGCGAACTTTTGGAACAGTACGAGAATGGTGGAGATGAATTTCTTGGAAGAATTGTGACAGGTGGTGAAACATGGCTCCACCATTTCTCACCAGAAACGAAGAGGCAATCAATGGAGTGGCATCATGCAAATTCACCCCCCCTCCCCCCCCCCCCCCAAAAAAATCAAAACCACACCTTCTGCTGTAAAAGTTATGGCTACAGTGATTTTCGATTCCGAAAGACTCTTTGTTGTGTTGGCAGAAGAGCCAACACCGTGTTACGAGAGGGGGCCGAAATGCACGCGTTTTAGCTCACGCAGTCTGGCGTGAGGAGGGAAGGACTATACTGACGCGAGGTCTGGAACATGACAAGGAATTAGAATTCAGAAAGCAGACGTAATTAGATGATACTTAACTTTAATCCATTAATGATGAACGTCGCTCTTGACGGTACATGATTCACAATATTATCTGTTCAAAATACATTCATAGTTACTGAATATGGCGCCTTGATAGGTCGTAGCAAATGACGTAGCTGAAGGCTATGCTAAACTGTCGTCTCTGCAAATGAGAGCGTGTGTAGACAGTGAACCATCGCTAGCAAAGTCGGCTGTACAACTGCGGCGAGTGCTAGGTAGTCTCTCTAGACTAGACCTGCCGTGTGGCGGCGCTCGGTCTGCAATTCACTGATAGTGGCGACACGCAGGTCCGACGTATACTAACGGACCGCGGCCGATTTAAAGGCTACCACCTAGCAAGTGTGGTGTCTGGCTGTGACACCACACTCTTGCTTGTGGACATCATGCCAAGTGGATCCACCATAAATTCTGATGCATATGTGACAACCCTGAAGAAACTTCAAGCTCGACTGAGTCGTGTTCGACCACATCGGCAAAAGCAGGATGTTTTGCTGTTGCAAGACAATGCACGGCGACATGTCAGTCAATAAACAATGGAAGCGATCACAGAACTCGGATGGACAACACTGAAACACCCGCCTTACAGTCCTTACCTGGCTCCATATGACTAACATCTCTTTGGGAAACTGAAAGACTCTCTTCGTGGAACAAGGTTTGAAGATGATGACTCTCTTGTGTACGCTGCCAAACAGTGGCTCCAACAGGTTGGTCCAGAATTTTACCGCGTGGGTATACAGGCGCTGGTTCCAAGGTGGCGTAAGGCAGTTGAGACGGATGGAAATTATGTGGAGAAATGAAAATATTGTTCCTAAGAGATGTAACCAACCACTGTAAAACTTTCAAATACGTAGAATAAAAGATGGATTAAAAAAAATTGTGTGCGTTTCTTTTGGAATGACCCTCGTATAAGGGCTATTTTTGTTTTCGAGCTCCAATCGGTCGTGAAATGGACGCCACAATGAAATCTAAGATATTTTATGTGCAACACTTAGCTACAACTTCCAGCTACGTCTCTATACAGGGTGATTTTTTTCCACCACGTACAACCGCTAGGGATTGATCGATGAGAGGATACGGAACAAAGAATGTCTAATGAACTTATGTCCGGAACTGCATGGTTCACATGTTAGAGACCATTTATTCAGTCATACTTTGTTACAGAGACTGTTGTGTAATACGTGCTGTACCAAACAGCCACTGTTAGCGTATGCATGGTTTGCTCCTAGAGGATGGTACTGTTCCTCATACGTCATAACCTCGCACCCTCTGCTGCCATAGTAATTGGTAATGCTGTGTCCGATTCATTTCTCTTCCTGACTCACCTTGTAGTGGATGTGATACAGTGTTGTACACAACGGTTACGTATTCGAATCAAGAGCTTGTTGTTTTACTTATGGAAGGGCAGCAAGGTTGTATCAGGAGACCTATCCGCACCGACAACAACCACAGCATTCAATGTTTGCAACAGTGTTTCCCCGTTTTCTGAGACGGGATCGTTTCAGGAAGCAGGAAATCATGAAAGATGTACCTGAGACGTTCGGACATCAGACTTGGAGGAAAATGTGATTAGCAATGTGGAAGGCGACTGCCGTGTCAGTACCAAGCAGATGGCCTCCCAGTACAGGGTAAGCCAGATGACTGCGTGGAACACTCTCTATGACAGTTGTTACTACCCTTATCACTTACAGCATGTACAGGGCTTACTAGCGACAGACTTTCCACGTTGGGAGCGGTTTGTGATTTGATTCCCCACCAGGAATCCATGATTCTGGGATTTGTGTCATCCAAGCTATTTACAGATGAGGCCACCTGTACGTGGAGTGGTATCTTCAACTTCATAACAGGTAACTGTGAGACAGTATACAAAACCCCATGGTATGATGGCAGCAAATCATCAGCATCGGTGCTGCCAGACTGTATGGGCCGGGATAATTGGCGACAGTATTTTGGGACTAGTCTTCCTTCCATGTCATCTAACAGGCCAGAACTATCAGCATTTCCTGTGGGTGATTTTGTCTCCCCTGCTAAAAGAAGTGCCAATGATGATTCAAAGGGTTATGTGGCTGTTTCGTGATGACGCTTCAGCCCATTCCGCTGTTAACGTCTTGATGCATCTCAATTGTGTCTACCCTGGTCGATGGACTGGATAAGGGCGTCCAGTTGCATGACTTGCTCGTTCAATGGATTTCAACCTGTGCGATTTCTGGTTATGAGGCCATCTCAAAAGCATCATGTATGCAGAGCCCATTCCAGGTGTGGAGCCACTGGAGCAGCGTATTCAAGCTGCCTTTGACACTGTTCAGATGCAGCCTGGCTGATGTGAACGTGTGAGACAGAACATGCTACAGGGTGCACACCCATGTGTTGAGGCACATGGAAACCATTTTCAACACGTCCTGTAACTGTGGCTGCCTGGTACAGCTCGTATTAGACTGTGTATGATTGAATAAATGATCTCTAGCACGGAAACCATTCACTTCCAGACGATAGTTCATTAGACTTGTAACGTGGCTATAATTTCGCACCCTACAAGCACTCATCTTCATACTTTGCTGCGATTTACGACCGAAATTAGGTATCATTTGATAAGTTTTACATCGTATATATGAATCTTTAAAGGAGACTGACATTGTCAAGTACACCTTGTAAATAGTTGTTAACGCTAATTGCATGAAAGGTGATAGAATGTCCTTGTTATCGAAACAGCGTAATGAATGATTGCCTATACTAGTAGAGGTTGGAACGCCAGTGGAAAGGAAACGGCAGGCATAACTCAGGCCCTGGGTGGAAAAGACCGCACAGGTGTGTTGGTACTGCTTCATACAGGAAGTAGCCCAAGACAGACAGTTGGGGCGCCTGAGCGCTGAAGCACAATACAGCGGTGGCCAGTCAGTATTGTAATGGGCTGGAAGGATAACTGGATAATACTTCAGAAGCTCTGAAAATCTTGGATGCAGCAGAGAGGAACGAGGAAACGTTACCTCGGAAATCACGCAGGCTGGGTTATTTCCAAGGATTTTTACTCTGAGAAGGATTCCACTGTATGAATTCCTAATTAATGGATATAGGTATTTCCTCGCAAACTTTCCGCGCTGGATGACAAAAACACTGAAATATGGTTGATCGGCGTTTGGAAGAATCTGTAGAGGGAGAATATTCCGTGGCTTCGAGAATATGATTCGCCTTCTGCAGTTACGAGGGAGGGGAGCCGAGCTTATCTGGGAAGCCAGCGATGGATAGAAAGAGGTCTTCTATTTTGAGTATCAGATTTGTTGCTACAGAAGGACTTACTACAGACGGAAATGGTTCAAATGGCTCTGAGCACTATGGGACTCAACTGCTGAGGTCATTAGTCCCCTAGAACTTAGAACTAGTTAAACCTAACTAATCTAAGGACATCACAAACATCCATGCCCGAGGCAGGATTCGAACCTGCGACCGTAGCGGTTTTGCGGTTCCAGACTGCAGCGCCTTTAACCGCACGGCCACTTCGGCCGGCGCTACAGACGGACTTGCTGTCTTTGCTCTCAGGAGATTTTATAATTAGAACGGTTAGACACTGTACTGTTGCGATCTTACACGATTCTGGACTTTGCCTCCTGGTAGGGAGTGGCTGACAGCATTTCTTCTGCCTATACTCATGTTGAGACGTTATCTGAACTCTATCCTTGTGGTTGGGAGTTCGCGTTTCACGCGTGTAGAACGCAGAGAGGAGAAGACAGTATTAGATTATATTAGTCAGAGGAACGTCTTTGCCGCCCTAGTGTTTGAATAAAGTTTCTTTTTTATATGTCGTGGTTGGAGTTCTTCCATCGTCACAGACGTGTACGAGAACCATCACTCCGACGCACTGGATGCGGTACACACCGCGATATTGCTAGTTGCTTTGGCTTATTATGGCTATAAAGCTAAACAGCTGTGATCACGTAAGTTTTGTATCCAGTGAGGTTGCACACCACTGTAGATCATCTTTGGAACTAGTGTCTTCTAGTGTTTGGTACGTAGATGATGTCAGTCATCTCGCGTTGTTTATATTAGATCGCCTAACTATAAATTGTACAGATTTGAGGAATTGATCAGTAATATTAGTTAGGAAATTCATTTTTATCTCTTTATGCCCATTGGTGATTGATATAGAAACATTTATAATATCTAAAGGAGTTTTAATCTACTATAAATGTATAAGCAGGAACAACTTTTATCATTCAGTAGTTACGAGTTCTCTTAATCATTCATTAATGTTTATGTTGTAATTTACATGTTAAAGGGCAAGAAGGAGGAAATAATACCACCATTAAGAGATCCTAAGATCTGCTTCAGGGGGTAGTCAGACAGGGCCAAATCTTCATTTTCGCGTTCAGTGTTTTCCGTTGCACACATTCATTTTTACACCCGCCTGGATCTGCATCTTGGATATGGCTTACCCTACCAGAATCCTACTTAAAGTCTTCTGATAGTAGTCAAAAACTGGTTTGAAACCTCGGAAATTTTCAAAATTTTTTTCCCATTTTTTAATGATTAGGAGTTATTGATAGTGATCGCCAGCTTTTTGTGTAGTTTGCAGTGGTAAAGTGACGCGATAACATTAAAAATAATATTTGTGTGTTTTATTGTATTTCTTCTCAGAAGCGTTGCGCTTCAGCCCGTTGGCTGCGCAGTTTATTGAATTTATGTTATGTCCTTTGTCGTTGTATTTTGTTTGTATTGTAAGGGCACGACGCTGCCATTACTTTAGCTTCTTTGTTGTTGATATTTTGTGTTACGTGCCCATTACATAACAAATGTGGGTAGTGTAAATTGTGTGTACTTTTCAGAGAGAACTGTTATCTGGGATCACCCCATGATACCTAGAGCGAAAACACGCTTAATCGTATAACAGATCACTAATTGTAACAATATAGAAACGGCAGATACACGGGGTAGTCAAGAAAGCCTTTGGGATGAGAAAGAGTTAGCTTTGTTAGCAGCACAAGACACAGGTGAGGGGAATACCAATTCAAGGGAATGTTTTGAGGATGATAGACACAGTCAAGCCCGTCGTGGGCAATCTGATAGCGTAGATTAGGAACAGAGACACACTGTGGCAATCGTAAAGACACGAGACTACAAAGTAGGGAGTCCAAGTGAACGCGGAAAAACTAAGAATCGTGGTAGATCGCCGTCAGTGACATCGTCACAAGGCAGTATATCAGGGGCGCGTGGTAATGAGTTTCCTGAATACCAAGAAATGGAAAGGAAAAAGGGCACAAGATCACCTAAGAGTAGAAGAAGAGAAAATTACAATAGGAGAGAAGATTTAGACAGCACAGGTGTGTTGGGCATCCTTGCATACCTACAAGCAATGGGAACAGAAATGGGAAATAAAATTCAAAACGTTAGTGCTGAAATGGGAAGTAAAATTCAAAACGTTATTGCTGAAATGAGAAGTAAAATTCAAAACTTTAGTGTCGAGATTCAGCCGATAAAGCATGAAACGAGGGAAGTGAAATATGAGGTAGTGACGCTGCGAACAAAACTAGAACGAAAGAATGCGGAGGTAAGAAGAACCGCGAACGAGACACGATTATTAGCGAGAGGCGCGAAGCGGATTACTCTTGGAACATTTAAGAAGACAGAAAATACAATAAAGATAGGTAGAGGTGCATTAACGAAGTTGCAAAGCCGCTTGACACAAGTAGAAATAACACAGCTGCAAAAGACAGAAATTGCGCCAAATAAGGCATTGACCACGGAGCTCTTCCAATTTAAACAAAACACACAAATTGAAACTAAGCAGTTACCTCAGGAAGTCAGGATGCAACATAGTCAAAACTCATATCAGAACAGAAATAGTAGGAAACAATAGAAACCGAAAGAGCCAGTTGAAACTCAACACGATCATGTCCAAGCCCAGACGATACTAGAATGTGCTCGAATGTAAGAGTTGCTCGTAAACTACAGACTGAAAGCGTATCTGCAGAGCAACGAAATATCGCTAGAGATATGGCCCCTGCGTCTACACAAGACACCGCTGGGTCGCAGATTGCAAATACAGAGAATAGCAATGAAATATTTCATATACATAATTGTGTAACGTCCCCTTAGAAAAATTATACATGACTGTGCTTAAATTGACACACAATATTTTTAGCGCAACAATAACCTATATCTTTCATGAATGACTTACCTCACAAAAATCTTCGTTACTCAAACTACTGCAATACAGCGAGCGCCACTACTGCCAGCTAAATAAAAGATTCAAACTACTGAAGGCACTAACTACTGATAGGCATAGTTAGCAAATGAAAGATTTTGATAGAGAACAAACAATGTATTTACCTTAATAGTGTTCAAAAGTCATAATATATATATCAGTTCATGACATCCAGTCTTACAAATTTACTGTCTCTGTCCAGATCATCCGCTCTCAAAACTCCGCCATCTCACTCCCCACATCCACCACTGCTGGCGGCTCACCTCCGACTGCGCAACGCTACGCGCTGTCCACATCCAGCTGCCCAACACTACAATAGCAAACAACAATGCAAACCAGCCACAGACTGCACACAGCACAGCCAGTGATTTTCAAACCGAGCGCTACGTGGCGTTACCAATATAAAAACCTAAACAGTCTACTTACAATTGTTACCCGACAATGTCCACCACGGGATATTTTTCCAGTAATGAAAATGTGACAGGGCGTAGAAGAGATGATGCCCAAGGTGACGGTAGACAGGAAACGTTAGCTCCAAGTGAGAATGTGGTAGCCCGAGCGGGAAGAAATTCTAATGAAATTTTCAATTTTAAGTATTTTGTCTCTGTACGAAAATTCCAAAATTACAAAGACGAGGGTAATGCTTTACACCCAAAAACTTTCATTGGACAATTTTATTCATCATTACCTCCTCACTGGCCTCTGATGTACGAACTGGACTTCGTATGTTCACATATCGAGGGAACATCGGCCGAATGCATGCGGAACATTGCAAAAACGTGCACGTCATACGAAGAGTTTCGTGACGCATTTTTAAACAAATACTGGTCCAAGGAGACATAGGATAGGATAAAACAGGAAATAATGACGAGCAAAGACTATGAAAGTTCAGGGTTCCACAGTCCGGTGAAGTATTTCGGAAACTTGACCAAGAAAAATCAGTATTTGGACGGCCCATTCACACTGGCTGAGATCATAAGATTGTGTTACATGAAGTTGCCAATTTCCTACCAGCAAACGCTCGTCGGCCGATGTGGAGGTGATGTAGAAGGATTCAAGGGTATCCTAAGAGAGTTGGAGTTCGCTTTCAACGAGCATCAGGCGTGATAAAAACGTAGGCAGAGAGATGTGCGAAGTGAAAGAAGGAAGAACAACGGAGGGAGGCTAATAGCGGCCATAAATGTCAAAACAATGTAAATCGGCCGCCTCACCAAAACATGAACCATAGATATCGTAGTGGTAACAATGTACAGTGGAAGAAATGTGGCAGAGTATGTAGGCAACAAAATGAACGCAGATGGGAGCAACAAAATAATGGCGCATCATGGGGGGACAATAGATAAACTCGTCAACGGCCTGACCAAGGATGGGGTGGAATGAATAACAACAGGAATCAGGAACAATCAGTTAGACCACCTAACCCTGGGAGAGTACGCCAAGATGACACAGAATAAGTAGGAAACATTAAAGGAGCTTGTATTGCGAAAGTGCCACACAGTCTCATCTGGCTAGCACTTCGACAGCATGATGTGCCGCAACAGCTTATTAACTGGGTGCAGTTACTTTATGCACAGCCGAGAAGTGATGTCCGTGCATCCTCAGGACTATCCAAGGACTTCCCCTTCACAGTCGGCATCCATCAAGGTTCTGCGTTATCACCACTTCTGTTCATTCTCGTAATGGACACCGTGACAGCTGATCTGCACTGGCCATTACCGTATTATGCTGATGACTTGATGCTGGCAACAGAAAACAAGCTTGATCTGCAGAGCCTAACTCAAGAATGGAGTGACCGATTGGTGCAACACGGTTTCCGCCTTATTTTGAAGAAAACCGAGTATATGACATCAGACAGACATGAAATGGGAAGCATCACGATTAATGGTGAAGGTCTGACTCGTGTGAGTAAGTTTAAGTATCTTGGTTCCACGATCACCGTTGACGGACAAGTCACCGAATAGGTCATCACCAGAACTCAGGCAACAACAACCAGAGTCACTTACGAGTGCAGGATGAAAAATAATTATAATCAAAAATCTATCGCACTGTTATCCGACCAGTCGTCTTTTAAAGTTGTGAGTGCTGGCCGACTACAGTTGAGACAGAACGCCGCCTAAGTGTAATGGAAACGAAGATGCTAAGGTGGACAGCGGGCCTCACTAAGTTAGATCACGTTTCTAATGACAGCATTAGGAAACAGTCTGGTGTTGCACCGATCCAAGGCAAGATGCGTGAGAGTCGTCTTCGATGGTTTGGGCATGTTTTACGGGCCAGTGATGACTCTATTGTCAAGACGGGTTACAAACTTGAAGTCGTCGGCAGGAGACCCAAAGGACGACCTAAGCAACGTTGGGCTGATACAATTCATAAAGAGCTTAGTTGCGTGAACATCCACCCAGATGCAGCCCGTGACAGAGCGAAATGGAGACAATGGACCCATGTAGTGGACCCCACAGGCACGCGGGACAAACGCAGAAGGAAAAGAAGAAAGAAGAAGAGTATGGCGGAAGTAAAGTACATTGTAAATAGTTAGCAATTAAGTTACTGCACTGAAGGGATACGTAGGTTTAACAATATTTTCTGCACTATTGTCATGTTAAAAGAGGTACTACAGTACGCAAAAGGACAGGATGTCGAGAGTGAGATAAAATTGGGGCATGTTTCAATGTGTAGGCTATAACTATGCGCACAGCAACCTGAGCATACAATTTAAAAGGTGTCTGGAGTTTAAGATGTGTTATCTGTCCATGAATGATTAAAGTAAAAATGAGAAACGTTTGGTACTGTAAAAAATGTTATAAAGGTGTGTGAATAGGTAAATTTGTTGTCCGATTGATGTGGAACATGCCCGCATCTCGTGGTCGTGCGGTAGCGTTCTCGCTTCCCACGCCCGGGTTCCCGGGTTCGATTCCCGGCGGGGTCAGGGATTTTCTCTGCCCAGTTAGGTTTAAGTAGTTCTAAGTTCTAGGGGACTGATGACCATAGATGTTAAGTCCCATAGTGCTCAGAGCCATTTGAACCATTTTTTGATGTGGAACATACTAGCAGAGAAGTCAGTATTTTGAGAAGATTTTAGAGCTACTTCATGAAATGAGTGTCTATTTTCCATGTTTAGCAATGGGATCATAAATGAGTGATTTGCTAGTAATGGATTGCTGCGACATGCAGGCGTGTTGTCCAAGTATGATTTGTCTCCATTCAGAGAAACGAGATTTCACTAGGTGGTCTGCTTCATGTGGCATCGCGAGACTGCACCGTTATATGTATATGAAAGTGTTGTGTTTATGTTGTTTAGAGAGACCGAAGAGTTGTGTACATGGTAGCCAGTTCTGCGGAATACCATATGAGCGCACTGAAATATTGTTTGAGTATTATAGCGACATGAAATGAAAGTGTAATGAGGTGATAGAGACACATAAAAATTAATAAAGGAAAGTACGAAATGCTATACGTTCAAAGCACATGACACCGTGGGAAATTAATAAGGGCATGACAGCCGTGTTGATGAGCAGAGATTATATATGGTGTACTAAAATCTTTATATTTGCAGGTACCACTAGTAAAATGAAATGTATCTTCATTAACACAAAAGGAAGAGTTAACGACAGATAAAGGTAATAGCAGCAGTTACGGAAAATGGACAGTGACAGGGAAGGTTTACGGAAAATGGACAGTGACAGGGAAGGTATTACTGAGCTAAAACATGAAAGAAGGTATGTGACAGTATGATTAATGGAAGTATCAGTAATTTTGTACTAAACTTGCTTATGTAGTTTATGACTGTCCACAAGAAGCACGCCGAAGCATGAAATGAAGAAGAGGCCCGCCTAATCATTCATTCATGTATGTTTTTGTGCAGGCGTGCACTTTATTGTTCACAGACGTCCGAGACGACATCCACGACGAAACCAAGAGCCATGAGATCGGACGATCTTATTATATTCAACGACAGTGCAGTACTTTGAATAGGATTGTAGTTAGACTAGTATAAACATCCTACTGGCCAGTATTTTAACAAGTAGTTTAATGAGTAGTATTTGCAGTTATTAACATTGGGATCTGGTGATGGTCATAATTCTACTGTTAAGTGGATAACTAATGAAAATGTATTTTTTATAGGTATACAGGTGCAGACAGATATTTAATAATTAAATTACATAGGTTGAGCGATAAGTTCTTTTATAACTAACACTGACTTCCTACACGAAATTTTGATCAGAATAATTAGAGTAAGTAAGTGAGCATCATGGCTGACTGTATAACTAGAACAATAATAAATCTAAAGATACAGGGTGTTTCAAAAATGACCGGTATATTTGAAACGGCAATAAAAACTAAACGAGCAGCGATAGAAATACACCGTTTGTTGCAATATGCTTGAGACAACAGTACATTTTCAGGCGGACAAACTTTCGAATTTACAGTAGTTACAATTTTCAACAACAGATGGCGCTGCAAGTGATGTGAAAGATACAGAAGACAACGCAGTCTGTGGATGCGCCATTCTGTACGTTGTCTTTCTGCTGTAAGAGTGTGCTGTTCATAACGTGCAAGTGTGCTGTAGTGCTGGTTTATTCCTTAGAACAGAGGATTTTTCTGGTGTTGGAATTCCACCGCCTAGAACAGTGTTGTTGCAACAAGACGAAGTTTTCAACGGAGGTTTAATGTAAGCAAAGGACCGAAAAGCGATACAATAAAGGATCTGTTTGAAAAATTTTAACGGACTGGGAATGTGACGGATGAACGTGCTGGAAAGGTAGGGCGACCGCGTACGGCAACCACAGACGGCAACGCACAGCTAGTGCAGCAGGTGATCCAACAGCGGCTTTGGGTTTCCGTTCGCCGTGTTGCAGCTGCGGTCCAAATGACGCCAACGTCCACGTATCGTCTCATGCGCCAGAGTTTACAACTCTATCCATACAAAATTCAAACGCGGCAACCCATCAGCGCCGCTACCATTGCTGCACGAGAGACATTCGCTAACGATATAGTGCACAGGATTGATGACGGCGATATGCATGTGGGCAGCATTTGGTTTACTGACGAAGCTTATTTTTACCTGGACGGCTTCGTCAATAAACAGAACTGGCGCATATGGGGAACCGAAAAGCCCCATGCTGCAGTCCCATCGTCCCTGCATCCTCAAAAAGTACTGGTCTGGGCCGCCATTTCTTCCAAAGGAATCATTGGCCCATTTTTCAGATCCGAAACGATTACTGCATCACGCTATCTGGACATCCTTCGTGAATTTGTGGCGGTACAAACTGCCTTAGACGACACTGCGAACACCTCGTGGTTTATGCAAGATGGTGCCCGGCCACATCGCACGGCCGACGTCTTTAATTTCCTGAATGAATATTTCGATGATCGTGTGATTGCTTTGGGCTATCCGAAACATACAGGAGGCGGCGTGGATTGGCCTCCCTATTCGCTAGACATGAACCCCTGTGACTTCTTTCTGTGGGGACACTTGAAAGACCAGGTGTACCGCCAGAATCCAGAAACAATTGAACAGGTGAAGCAGTACATCTCATCTGCATGTGAAGCCATTCAGCCAGACACGTTGTCAAAGGTTTCGGGTAATTTCATTCAGAGACTACGCCATATTATTGCTACGCATGGTGGATATGTGGAAAATATCGTACTATAGAGTTTCCCAGACCGCAGCGCCATCTGTTGTTGAAAATTGTAACTACTGTAATTTCGAAAGTTTGTCTGCCTGAAAATGTACTGTTGTCCCAAGCATATTGCAACAAACGGTGTATTTCTATCGCTGCTCGTTTAGTTTTTATTGCCGTTTCAAATATACCGGTCATTTTTGAAACACCCTGTAAATGACCTTACTGCTGAGTGCATCTTTATATATATATATATATATATATATATATATATATATATATATAAAGATGATGTGACTTACCAAACAAAAGCGCTGGCAGGTCGATAGACACACAAACAAACACAAACATACACACTGTGGTGTCACCGCCAGACACCACACTTGCTAGGTGGTAGCTTTAAATCGGCCGCCGCGGTCCATTAGTACATGTCGGACCCGCGTGTCGCCACTGTGTGATCGCAGACCGAGCGCCAGCGCCACCACAAGGCAGGTCTCGAGATACGGACGAGCACTCGCCCCAGTTGTACGGACGACGTAGCTAGCGATGCACACTGACGAAGCCTCGCTCATTTGCAGAGCAGATAGTTAAAATAGCCTTCAGCTAAGTCAATGGCTACGACCTAGCAAGGCGCCATTAGTAACATTGCATGTATCTAAAGAGTCTCACTTGTATCGCCACAATCTCCAAATGTACCAAAAGGATGGATTAAAGTTAAGTATTCCAGAAGCTACGTACTTTTCTTTATAGCATTCATTACGTATCCTATTTCAGACCTCACGCCATCCTGCTTTGGCTTAGCGCGTGCCTTTCGGCTTCCTCTCATTGTGTCTAGGCTGTCTTGTCTAGACACAACACACACAAAATTCAAGCTTTCGCAACCAACGGTTGCTTCGTCAGGAAAGAGGGAAGGAGAAGGAAAGACGAATGGATGTGGGTTTTAAGGGAGAGGGTAAGGAGTCATTCCAATCCCGGGAGCGGAAAGACTTACCTTAGGGGGAAAAAAGGACGGGTATACACTCGCACACACACACACACACACACACACACATATCCATCCGCACATACACAGACACAAGCAGACATCTGTAAAGGCAAAGAATTTGGGCCTAACTTGGGTTGGTAGACAACGATGTGCATAAAGGTTAGGTGGTTGTGTTGGCGCCAAAACACGTTAAAGGGTGGAGAAATTCGGGAAAATTTCGAAAAAACTACGTGTAAATGTATTAAAAGGAGTGGTTTTGTGGTGGCAGATTATGAAAATGAGGCTAACAATTGTCTGACGAAGAAATAATGACGTTAAAACCTGTGGAAAGCGGCTAAAAATGATCAGTGATGTGGGAGAAACGGAAATGGAAATAAAGCAAAAGTTATTAGAACTATCCGAAATGGTTGTTTAATAGGTGAAAGGAACTGTTTGTGAACTAGAAACGGTGGATTTTATAGCAGTGGTAGTGTTGAAAGCGGAAAAAAAAATTTTTTTTGGTTATGGTTTGGAAGTGGGTTACGTATTATTGAGTATATATAGGCGGGATAAAATTGTACAGTAGATTACGGTAAAAAGGAGAAGGTGAATGCAAAGTGAAACTACTGGCAAAAACAGAAAGAGAAAATAAGACGACAGAAAAGATTTCGAAATGCAACAGTGACAATAACAAACGTAATTGTTGGGTTCAAATTAATGATATGAATATAATAGAAGGAAACATTCCACGTGGGAAAAATATATCTAAAAACAAAGATGATGTGACTTACCAAACAAAAGCGCTGGCAGGTCGATAGACACACAAACAAACACAAACATACACACAAAATTCAAGCTTTCGGAACCAACGGTTGCTTCGTCAGGAAAGAGGGAAGGAGAGGGAAAGACGAAAGGATGTGGGTTTTAAGGGAGAGGGTAAGGAGTCATTCCAATCCCGGGAGCGAAAAGACTTACCTTAGGGGGAAAAAAGGACAGGTATACACTCGCACACACACACATATCCATCCGCACATACACAGACACAAGCAGACATTTGTAAAGGCAAAGAGTTTGGGGCTTTGCCTTTTATATATATATATATATATATATATATATATATATATATATATATATATATTTCATAACAGGAACATGACAACATGCCAATTATTTTGTTTTATGTATTGTATAGTATTTGTGTAAATCGGAAACTAATTGTATGTATTAGTGGGTACAGATTCACAAAAAAAAAAAAAAAAAAAAAAAAAAAAAAAAAAAAAAAAAAAAAAAACTTTGCGAGACACACTGGATCAACAACGTGATGTGTGGATGGAAGGAAAGCTAACGGCACAGTTGCAGAGAAAAGCGGAAGCAAGGGATGCCGTCGGTAAGCCAAAGCCATGTCATGGACGTGGGCAAACAGCAGGCCTATTCAAATGCGGCTGCCTGGAGATCAGCGCAGACAGAGCAGGGAGCAAGCCGCCATCCACAGCAGAGCTGCTGGGTCAGGTAAAGATGGGTGTTTAAAAGTCCACTACTGACGTGTCTCCACTATTGTACTACACGAGGTAGACGAGATAAACAAATTGCACACATGATACAGTCAGTTAACTCTACAGCGCAAATGCTAATAGCAGTATGGGGCTGTGAACTCTATTTGCTTTTCCTTCTGCTGTTCTCTACCAGACAGAGACTGATAGACATCATAATCTGTAGCATTCAGTCATCTGGCACTGACTTCTGAGGAATCTGAGTCATGTATGACTCTAGTTCCATGTATAACGTCACAAAATAGATAATCTATCTCTCCACAATTACCGATATCATTATACAAAATAACAGTATTTATATCAAGAGAAAGAAGTGACATGAAGTGACACAAACATAGTAAAAAAAGAAGAGACACGAAGAACTGAAGAATAGATACTATTAAACTTCTCTCAGCAGATGCAGAGGAATTTTAGGTGACCTATAAAGATCCTACCTGACTCTACCTCTCTTTTACTGTATGAAAATTCGATGAAAACTTGACTTCTTCAAAACATACACCCACTTACCCTGCTGTATATTCCGAGGATCCTTCCACATCATCAACTCTGCAAGAGACTTGTAACCTGACAGGATCAAGAATGGGCTGAGAGTCCAAAGACTGACTTGCAAAGCCACTATGACCGATCTCAAACTAGCTTTTGAATCAATCCCCACTTCCTAAACTTCACAAAAACTGTAGCTTCCATCCCTGTACACAAATGAAGATGAAAGTGTGTTGTGAAATCCGAATCAGTGTGTGACTCTTGATAAAAAAGATTTTATAATTTGGTGAATACTGAACAGTTACACCCAAAAACTAATAGTTTCCCATGTATTTATCATTTTTGTAAACATCATATACTTATGTCTCAGGGTAGCCTTAAAAATATTTGTGTATATATTCATGTAACATTATTGTTTGTCATTATCTTTGATAGTGATGCTATGTGCTTCACTGTTTTTATATTCTTCCAAGAAATTCATCTCCACCATTCTCGTACTGTTCCAAAAGTTCGCTGCATACCGTTTTTCTTGTTTCTTTGTGAGCCACTGTCAACATCCTGAGAACCCACCTGGCACAAACCTTTTTTAACGCCAACACTTTCAGTATTCTGCAAACACTTCCTTCCGCTATCCCAACGTAGCGTGACAATTCGTTCACTCTGATGCGTCTGTCAGCAGTCACCAATTCGTTAACTCTCTGCACATTGTCTGGAGTGTGTGCAGTACGAGTCGTGCCGCTGCGAGAACAGTCCTCAATATTGCGGTGTCCGCTTTCATCACGTACCGAGCGAGGTGGCGCAGTGGTTAGACACTGGACTCGCAATCGGGAGGACGACGGTTCAATCCCGCGTCCGGCCATCCTGTTTTAGGTTTTCCGTGATTTCCCTAACTCATTCCAGGCAAATGCCGGGATGGTTCCTCTGAAAGGGCACGGCCGGCTTCCTTCCCTAATCCGATGAGACCGATGACCACGCTGTCTGGTCTCCTTCCCCAAACAACCAACCAACCATCATCACGTAACCTGCTTGCCCACCGACTAAATGTACTGCGATCGACAGTAGCATCTTCATACACATTTTTCAACCTCTTGTGGATGTTTCCCACTGTCTCGTTTTCACAGCACAGGAATTCTATGACAGCACGTTGATTATGACGAACGTCAAGTGTTGCTGCCATCTTGAAGAGACGCTGTGACGGCGCCACTCACGGGAACAGGTGGAACTAAATTTGAAAACAAGCGGGAAGTATGTATCTACACACTGTGAAACTTTCACACATGCAAAATGAAAACTGTACATTTACAAAAATTGCATTTCTTTCCTAGTGACCCTCATACAACCAAATATAATGAAAATCTGAATACATCAGAGATGCTAGAAAAATGAAGCACATCAAATGATGCAAAAATATCTCAGTATCTTTAAAAACAACAGAAGTTAATACCCCACAATGAATACACATTTTCACAATATGAATTAATAACATTTAATCACTTCATGCGATTTTAACAAACGTTATCTCAGATTAAGGTATTTGCACTACAGCTATATTCCCTCAAAGCTATGTGTCTGTGTCTACATTATTTATTGATTTACGACGTCTTTTATATCTGTTTCATTGTGTTAGTGGACACCACAGTTGAAAAGGGAACGAAAAGATCCTTCTGTCAAGAAGACGTAAATATCGTTTAAACAATACTTAAGGTCAGTCTGTCCGTATTTATCGTGAGCATACTTGCGCAATAATGCTGCTTTATTTATTTACGAGCCGTCTGTTACTTGTATTTTTTGTAAATGATTGAGTGTAACCGAATGTTTATGATGTTTCTTTCAAAAAATGGTTCAAATGGTTCTGAGCACTATGGGACTTAACTTCTGAGGCCATCAGTCCCCTAGAACTTAGAACTACTTAAACCGAGCTAACCTAAGGACATCACGCACATCTATACCCGAGGCAGGATTCGAATCTGCGACCGTAGCAGTCGCGCGGTTCCAGACTATAGCGCCTAGAACCGCTCGGCCACTACGGCCGGCGACGTTTCTTTATTTAAATACAGTTACAGTACACTGAAGTGGTAAAGAAACTGGTATACGCATGCGTATTGAAATACAGAGCCATGTAAACAGGCAGAATACGGCGCTGAGGCCGGCAACGTCTATATAAGACAATACGTGGCTGCTACAATGCTAGGTTATCAAGATTTAACTGAGCTTGAACGTGGTGTTATAGTCGGAGCACGTGTGATGGGACACAGCATCTCCGAGGTAGCGATGAAGTGCGGATTTTTCCGTACGACAATTTCACGAAATGTGGCGAGAATATCAGGAATCCGGAAAAACGACAAATCTCCGACATTGCTGCGGCCGGAAAAAGGTCTTGCAAGAACGGGGCCAAAGACGATTGAAGAGAATCGTTCAGCGTGACAGAAGTGCAACACTTCCTCAAATTGCTACGGATTTCAATGCTGGGCCACCAACCAGTGTCATCGTGAAAACGATTCAATGAAACATCGGAGCCAAATTCCCACTCGTGTGTGACAACACATGACTTTACGCCTCGCCAGGGTCAATCAAAACTGTTGATGACTGGAAACATGTTGCCTGGCCGTTTCAAATTGTATCGAGCAGATGGACGTGTTCGGATATGGAGACAACCTCATGAATCCATGGACCCTGCATGTCATCAGGTGACTGTTCAAGGTGGTGGAGGCTCTGTAATGGTGTGGGGTGTGTGCAGTGGGAGTGACATGAGACTCCTGATATATGTAGATGCGACTCTAACAGCTGACACGTACGTAAGCTTCCAGTCTGATCATCTGCATTAATTCATATCCACTGTGCATTCCGACGGACTAGGATAAATCCAGTAGGAGAACACGACACCCCACACGTCCAGAATCGCTACAGCGTGGCTCCAGGAACACTCTTCTGAGTTGAAACACTTCCACTGACCACCAAACCCCCCAGGCATGAACATTATTGAGCATATCTGGAATGCGTTTCAACGTGCTGTTCAGAAGAGATCTCTAGCTCCTCGTACTCTTACGCATTTATGGACAGCCCTTCAGGAGTCATAGTGCAGTTCCCTCCAGCACTACTTCAGACATTAGTCAAGTCCATACCATGTTGTGTAGGGGCACTTCTGCGTGCTCGCGGTGCCCCAACACGATATTCGGCAGGTGTACCGGTTCTTTGGCCCTTCAGTCTGGGAAGTGCCAACATTAGTCAAGTCAGGTCTGTAGCCCATAAGGACGATGTGCTTTTGGTGGGGACGGCCTTCAGATAATGGTGAAGCAGACAATAGTGGAACAGTAAGGCAGCCAAGTGGGACTGGGACTTTTCGATGGATGAGATCAGGGGAGCAATGCTGGACACGTTGACATGAGATCTGGATGGGGGCAGACCTGCTTGGGGTATCTGACTGTGGAGGTGATTAATTCTGTGTGTTAGACGGCTGCTACCATATTTCAACTTCTGAAGGGAGTTTATATTTCGAGAAATCAGAATGAGCTCCAGATAGGACTCAAACTTTGTATGACGAATGAGGCTTGACAGAGTATGCGTTAACTATTCTTTGCACCGAGTGTGTCAATTTGGGACTCATTATGTCGAACTCTGAGCTGTTTTGAGCTGATGAATATTTCGTGTATTGTGATCACGTTATGGACTTAGCTTTCACGTATATTCGATGACTTTTTAATCTGGAGAATTCTATTACCATTCTCATAACTCTCTCAATGTAACTTTCTGCATTTGATACGAGGGAATTTTCTGACTGTGTTTTAATTCAATATCGGAGGACCACTTCCCATTTATTTGAGATGTCCTTTCTTGAATAAACATAATTCGACATAATGTTATGTCGTCAGTGTCAATAACAGATGTTAGAATACAGACCTTGTTATAAAATTATTCCATCAACTTTTATTTTGTATTTCCGTGTATTTTATCAACTCTCAATACTACCCAATGTACAGACTGTTTGACTGCAGGATCGCAGCTAGATATTATTTGCAGTAGATTAGCTACAAGGCATGAAAGCAGATTTGTGTGGCTGAATCCTATGACTACGTCGAGCTATATTTTTTCAACGGAGCCATCCACAGCCAAAGTGCATAACGCACGAGTAACTACAGGTAAAGACGCAACTGGTTTGCTCGCATGGACTGCTGTACAGAAGTACAACTACACTAGCAGTAACAATTGGGTACCGTCACACGTTCTGATAAAACTTTACCAATAGCCATTACGGTTCGCACGGAAAACCTCAACTTTATTAACCCTTTACACCAACCGTTACTTCACTAGCGAAATAAACACGTGTCGCCAAGTGACAAATAGCATACTGACGCCATTACAGGAAACATTTCACATTCTGATTGGTTACAGAGCCATAATTTCGCATGGTGGCAGAAAGGGAAACTATTATTTCTTCAGTACTCCGCGAGAATACCGATTAATGAATAAAAAATACCATGTTTTAGCATCATGCGATGTATACAGCCAACACTACTCCACTCGGAGCACCACCAGATTAATCATAACCACCTGATATTATAAATTAAACTCCCCCATCTCATTTTCCTCTCTAAATGTGTAGGGTGATCTCAAGAACTACAGTATAGTTTTTGGTATCGTTAACAGGAATAGACAGACTTATTCACAAGAATAATTTGTGTGTGCAAATTCCCCGAACTATAACGAATTAAAATCCCCTGCTGCGTTTTTCTGTGTGTGTGTGTGTGTGTGTTTGTTTGCTAACTACTGTAGGGATTTTGATACGGGTTTCACTAATACATAGAGAGATTTATGAGGAAGGTTTTTATGTACATAATTTATTATGCTAAAACGGTACATACTGGCCGCGACCCATGTGAATCTGAGGAGGGTCGGTAGTACATAATAAGAGCACAAAAGGCATAATGTTATATTTTTGTGGTGTATACCACGTGTATACAATTATAAAACGTATTTAAAGCTATTTATCACCCAGAATGTAGGTGGCCCTAAAGACAAATATGACATACAGCTGAACCATCAATAATAACTACAGTAATGTATTCCGTAAGTCTGGCAAATCAACGTGACAAGATAGATTGTTATTTGCTCGTTGACGCGATGTATTACAAGAGCGGCAGTGGGAGAGGAAATGAGTGTGAATAATTTTAAAATGATATATGTGCGATTAAAAGTCCCACTGTAGCCAGTTCTGCACTTGTTGACGTTCTTTTCTTCGTTGTGTTGGGATGAATACAGGTGCAGAATACGCTGTTGGATAGCAATAAGTTGAGTGATGTGCGACAGTTTGAAATGGCAGTAACACGCGATGAAATATATCGCAGATAAATCGGACTTCGAATTTAAGGTAAATCAGACTGCAGGCTCTAAAATAAATGAAGGAATTAATCATGTAATAGTGCGCTGATGGCGCGTAGCCATCACATCAATAAATGTATGCTTCCCTCAGGAAATGAGCCGCGCGGAGTGGCCGCCCGGTCAAAGGCGCCATGTTACGGCCTGCGCGACCTCTCCCGCCGGTGGCTCGAGTCCTGCCTCAGGCATGGCTGTGTGTATTGTTATTAGCATAAGTTACTTTAAGTGGTGTGTAAGTCTAGTGACCGTGACTCAGCAGTTTGGTCCCTTAGGAATTCACACATATTTGAACATTTTTTGCGGAAACGAACAGCTGAAACATAAAATGTGACCATACAAATATTCATAGATACAGGAGAGGTATGCATAGTAAACATAAACTCATAATCTGCCAGAATTATTGAAAATGTTAATAGTTGACTTAAGAGTACTACGAAGGACGTCTTACTTTTAAGACAGCAGAATAGAGAATGGCGAGTCTGAAAGACTCAATTCTGTTTCATTTGTTTTTACAAGGGAAAAAAGGCGAATGAACGTGGAGCAAAGGTACATGAGAGATACTGATTCGATAAAAATTAATGTGTTGTACCACTGAATGAGAGATACCAAAACTAATCACGGAATAAATAGCAGCTTGTGGCGGTTTTTCGTCAAAATGTATTATTTCAAAAGCTGTGCAAGACGAGTTAAAGAAGATTTTATGAGCACGAGAAACAAACTTTCTCTCTCTCTCTCTCTCTTTCCCTTTTTTTAAAAATATGCACTGCCGGTCACAATGTAATGCAACACCAGGAAGGATAGGCAATAACCATGTATACGTGATGTTTCAGTCTTTGCATAAAATGTCTAGGCGATAGGTCACAACTTTTGTTTGAGGGAGAATGTTGGTTGACGATTCCCGGCGAAGCTAGGTGTTGTTTTATATTGGTTGTTCCCCAGAGAGGGGGCACAGCGTAGGCCCTATAGCAGGGTACGTATGCCTTGTCTCTTGGGTATAATGCAGTCATCTGAACCGTATGTAAGAACATAGGCACAGCAAAATGAAAGTTCTAAAATTCTTTCTTCGTCTAGAGACATTTATTCTTAAGGTTTTCTTGTTGAAAATCACTCTATCGTTTTACTGAGTTAGGTAGTATACAGCACATCTGGTCAGTACATCCTGGTAGTTCAGTGAAATATTGGCGTTCCAGGGCTGACGAATATTAAAGGCTATTTAGCGTCCTGAGGAAGCTTCAGCAATCATTTTTCTTTAACAAATGTTGTTCCTCATGATGTGACCTATCACCCCTAGAAATTTGACGCAAAGACTTCGAAACACCATATAGCTACACTATTCTGTAAACCTAACGACGAGTTGTACACTGAAGAGGCAAAGAAACTGGTACACCTGCCTAATATCATGTAGGGCCCCCCATGAGCGCGCGGAAATGCTGCAACACGACGTGGCGTGGACTCGACTAATGTCTGAAGTAGCGCTGGAGGGAACTGACACCACAAATCCTGCAGGGCTGTCCATAAATCCGTAAGAGTACGAGGGGGTGGAGATCTCTTCTGAACAGTACGTGTTAAGGCATCCCAGATATGCTCAGCCATGTACATGTATGGGGAGTTTGGTGGCCATCGGAAGTGACTAAACTCAGAAGAGTGTTTCTTTAGACACTCTGTAGCAATTCTGAGCGTACGGGATGTCGCACTGTTCCACTGGAATTGCCCAAGTCCGTCGGAATGCACAATGGACATGAATGGATGCAGGTGATCAAACAGGACGCTTACGTACGTGTCACCGACCAGTCATATGTAGGCATATCAGAGATCCCATATCATTCCAACTGCGCACGCCCCACACCATTACAGAGCCTCCACCAGCTTCAACAGTCCCCTGCTGACACGCGGGGTCCATGGATTCATGAAATTGCCTCCATAACCATTCACGTCTATCCGCTCGATACAATTTGACTACGATCCGACCAGACAACATATTTCCATTCATCAACAGTCCAGTGTCGGTGTTGACGGGCCCAGACGATGCGCAAAGCTTTCTGTCATGCAGTCACACAAGGGTACATGAGTGGGTCTTCGGTTCCAAATGCCCATATCGATTATGTTTCGTTGAATCGTTCGCTGATGGCCCAGCATTGAAATCTGTAGCAATTTGCGGAAGGTTGCACTTCTGTCACGTTGAACGATTCTCTTCAGTCGTCGTCGGTCCCGTTCTTGCAGGATCTTTTTTCAGCCGCACCGATGTCAGAGATTTGATGTTTTACCGAATTCCTGATATTCACGCTATACTCGTGAAATGGTCGTACGGGAAAATCCGCACTTCCTCGCTACCTCGCTCGTGCGCCTACTCCAACACCACGTTCAAACTCACTTAAATCTTGATAATCTGCCATTCTAGCAGCAGTAACCGATCTACCAACTGCGTCAGACACTTGTCTTATATAGGCGTTGCCAACCGCAGCACCATATTCTGCCTGTTTACATGTCTCTGTATTTCAATACGCATGCCTATACAAGTGTCTTTATCATTTCAGCGTACTATAACTATATTTAAATAAAGAAATGTCATGAACATTCGGTTACACTCAGATCATTTAGAAAAAATACAAGCAACAGTTGGCTCGTAAATAAATAAACCAACGTTCTTGCCCAAGTATGCTCACGATAAATGACAACAGACTGACTTTAAGTATTAAGTATTGTTTAACGTTATTTATGCCTTCTTAACAGAAGCATCTTTTCGTTCCCTTTTCTGCTGTGGTGTCCGCTAACAAATGCATTTGAATACGCATGCCTATACCGGCTTCTTTGGCGCTTCAGTCTATAAAGCAACATAACATTTTAGCTATTAAGTGGAAATGAATGGCAGTGCGGGAACATGTTGCCACAGGTCTCCCAGTCATACACAGAAAGCTGAACCTCACATAAGGTAACGTAAGCGTGATTATAGCGCCAAACGGGGCTCTCCCTGCAACACAAGGCAGTTGAGGAGGCGGAAAAAAAGTATGTGCCAATCAGTGGGTATTTATGGTGCACTGTGCTGTCGTTCTTCATTACATCAGGGCCCGGAGACAACGTTTGTATTACTTCATCGAGAAACTAGTGGAAAGATGAAGTGTGACGAATGTAGCCTAGGAGTTTGTTATTCCTCACAGCATTGTTTCACGTGCATGAGGAGCGTCCCGATCCACAGGCGCTACTGCTTGAAGGAGAGGAGATGGTCGACCACGGTCAACTACAGCAGCAGATGAGCGCTACATTGTGTAACAGGCAAGAAGAGGCCCACGTCAAACAGCGGGTGCAATTGTAACCATATTTAACAGGACTGCCAGGCACGGACACCCACGCTTCACAGTGGCACGGTGACTGCATGGAATGATCTCTTTGCCGGTCGACCAGTACGCTTTGTTCCATTGTCACCTGCACATCGGCGTCGCCGTTTGCAATGGTTTCCAGAGCATTCCAGCTGGACCTACGAGGTGGGGGTAGCGTGACCTACTCGGGCGTTAGGAGATGTTGCACGTACCTTCATATTTCGAGAGGTGGGAAAACGTAATGCACTAAGGAACGTTGTCCAACATGATCGTTTTGTTGGTCCATGTGTCACGACGAAGGGAGCATAGTTTTCCGTGGGCACACTGGCCTGCAAATCTTTGAACACGGTACGCTCACCCGTCAGTGTTATTGCGACACTGTACTCCTTCCGCATGTGCGTATTTTCACGAGTGCATTCGGCCCTGACTTCATTTTAGACTTCGGACCTTCGGCGGATGGACTGGATTGGCCGTTCACCTGAGCTAAATCCCCATCGAGCACTTGTGGGACGCGTTGGAGACACGTATTGGAACATGTTCACCACCACCAACATTTGTCCACTGCTCTGGAGGAGGAATGGAACCCCCCATCACAAGAACACCTCACCGACATTGTGGCCACCATGGGAGTACGTTCAGAGCAACCACTGCCGTTTGTAGTGATGACACATCCTGTTAAGAATCATGCCCCGTCATTCGTATTGTCAATGCTGCCATCATAAACTGTGGTGACTTCAGTGTAATTACTACCTTTGAATAAAAGTTTCATTTATGTTCATCTCATTGTATATTTCTTTCAGTTACTACCTGCATTGTGCGCTAGAAGTTCTCTATGCATGGTCCAAATTTCATCGGATCATCGAGCTACAATACTCGACAGAAACGCTTCTTGCGAAAGTACCTTTATTTCTTAAGTTTTGCACACAAATGTACTTCATTAAGTAACAAATGTAGTGAGCTTGTACTCAGAATTGGTAATAATATTTGAAGCGTGCTCGGTAGAGCACATTTCGCCTTGGATTCCACGCATTCCCTATTTCCTTAATTCCTGGGTCACTTCTATTGTTATATTTCTACCTTTTCCTGGACATTTTCGTACTGCCTTTTTTCGCCTACGAGGTAAAGTATTTCGTCTGGTACCCAAGCTTTCTTCGAACTTACATT